>NW_023602073.1:43808670-45158528 GCF_014898055.3 Talpa occidentalis | reverse complement strand
CAAGAGATAACGACCACCAGAAGCCGCCACAGAGATGATTAAAGAAATGTTGACCACCTGGAACCTTATCTCGCTTTCTCAAGGCCACAAACTTTTCTGCTACAACTGTCTTTCTAAAATCTTCCCCTTTTCTGTCATTAATTGCTAATTAAAAAATAAAAATATAAAGGCTAATACAAATGAAGCATCACTAAACTCTGTGTAACAATAGAATTGTTAGTTTAATGATTTCTCTGTTGTCTGGCTTTGTTATTACTTTTATGATAAAAATATTACTTTGAGAAAGTATTCATTGTTCCTATGCTTTTAGAGAACATATAAATACTGGCCACTAACCCAATAAAAATTGCACTCAGATTTACACTCTCTCTTGAAGTGTGTCCGTTTGTCATTTCTTTAGCCGAATCCCTGACCACCCTGCGCAGTCTCTCAACCCTGAGACGGCCTCATCGTCTACTGCTGTGCTGGTCCGCGGCAGGTGGCGCCGAACGGTGGGGCCCGACTTCAAATTTTGCTGAGTTGTCCACCTAAAGAACGAGGTGAGTAACGAAAGGTTGCGTTGGTAAGCTATCTCCTTCTTAGTGTGAGTGTGTGAGTGAATTTTTCCCTTAAAATACCCTCTTTTAAAAGTCAGGGATATAATCCTCACTGGGGCGTCCGGAGCTCGCTGATAAAGGGTGATCAGTTTGAGACAGTGAGAAGTTCTTCTAAGTGTAAATATTCTCGTGGTGCTGAGTGTGTGAGAGTGCATGAATACGGCTCCACGGCCTTAAGGCTACGGAGTCTGAGTGGGCTGCACCCGCGGTTCCCGTGGAGGACGTCATAAGGCATAACGGTCATCTGCTCTTTGGAGCAGCCTGGTCTGGGGTTTATACGGACAGACCTTAGCTAAGACGCCTCCGCAAGTTCCCGCGAGGGACACGGGCCGGACAGCACAGTTGAAATAAAAAATCTTGGGCGAGTGAACAAAAGCACCACGAGGCCATGAGTCAACAACAGACCAAAACAGAGATCTTTTTCTTTCTATACTGAAAACATGATTAAAGCACACGGTATTAAAGTAAATAAAAAGTCTTGTTGCAACTTTATGAATTCATAATGCGGGTATGCCTGTGGTTTCCAGAACAAGGCAGTTTATCACTAGAAACCTGGAAAAAAGTAGGAAAAGAAGTACAAGAATTCTATGACCTTCATGGAACATCTCAAGTCCCGATACAGGCTTTGTCCTTGTGGGTACAGATTAGGGATTTGTTGGTTGATGACACTGAGGCAGAATTGTGGGACAGTCAACAGAAAGAGGTTCAGGATAATCTTAAAAATAACAAAGACCTAGAAAAAACATCATCACTCGCTCAAACCTCACTCCATACTGAAAGAATCCCTTTCCCATTCGGAGGATGAGCTTAATGATCATGAATATACTGAAATGCTAGATAAATTAACTTTCAAAATGATAAGCCCTCCTGCCCAGCCACCACTCTTTTTCCAATCGTTACCAAACCCAAAACTGCATTACATAAAAATCTTGCTCATGATTGTGTCCTTCAAGGACCACTAGGTGGAATTCTAGGATCAGCAAGAGAGGCCAGTAAAATGGGAGCTTTTTCATTTGCCTTTCCCGTGACTGGACCTCCGGCCTTGACTCGCGCTGATGACGATGGCCCTGCATGGGAGGCTATTCCTATAAAAACTCTTAAAGAATTACAGACAGCTGTTCAGACAACAGGACATAACTCCCTTATACTTATCATTATTTTGATGTTATCGGCCACTTGGATGACCCTTTATGATTGGCTTAATCTTGCCAAAGCTGTTCTTCCTTCAGGAATGTATGTTTTATTTCGCATGGAATATGAGGACCAAGTACATGCCTTCCTTAAGGAACATGATGATATGGTCAAAGCTGAAAAAATTTCTCTTTCCATGTTCATGGGAACAGACAAATATACTGAGGTACGCAGACAGGCTGCCCTTCCAAAAGAAGTCCTAGTTGAAATTAATAAACTAGCAGTTGCCTCCTGGAAAAATTTACCTTCCTGAGCACAAACCCACTAATCTCACTGATATACACCAACGCCAGGATGAAATGTACCAGGATTTTGTAGCTAGATTAGAAACTGCTCTGGATAAAGTTCTTCCATCCTCCGAAGCACGGGATTTGTTGTTTAAACAACTTGCATGGGAAAATGCTAATTCCCTTTGTAAAGAATTAATTAGACCCATAAGAAAAACTGGTACACTTCAAGATTACATTAAAGTTTGTTTAGATGCTTCCCCAGCGGTTGTTCAAGGCATTGCATATGCTGCAGCAATGAAAGGACAACCTTTCGCCACTTTTGTTCAGTCAATGCCTCATGGGCGACGTAACAATCAGATTACATGCTTCAACTGCGGCCAGACAGGCCATACCTCTAAAAATTGCCTAAACAAGGCCCAGGTAATTGCTAACCTTAACGTCCTAATACCCCAGGTCTATGCCCTCGTTGCAAAAAAGGCATCATTGGGCCACTGAATGTCGTTCTAAATGGCATAAGGATGGCCATAAATTAACCCCTAATTCTAAACAGTCAATTGACTCAAAAAACTTCCAGAGGGGCAAGCCCTCAGCCCCGTAAAAGAAGGAGGGTCTCATCAACAACCCCCTAAGCCCGATTCCCCTCCCCAAGTGTCAGTTCATGACCTCCCCCGGGGCACCCCGGGCAGTGCTGGTTTGGATCTAGCTGCCTTCAAGGATGTTTTATTGTCTTCCACAGAAGATGTGCAATTAGTTGAAACTTATTTAAAGGGACCGCTGCCGGCTGGCTCGGTAGGACTAATAATTGGTCGAAATTCAAATTACAAAAAGAATTTTGAGGTGTTGCCAGGTATTGTTAATGTGGATTTTACAGGCCGAGTCAAAGTTATGATCCGTCCATTAAAGGAAACTATTCAAATTCACAAAGATCAAAGAATAGCTCAAATTCTAATTTTAAATTATGTCCAATTTCAAAACCAGTTTTAAAAGACAAACGGGGAGAAGGTGGTTTCGGCTCCACCGAGGTCGTGGCTTGGACACAGTCCATTACAAAACAGAGACCTTTACAGACAATATATGTTAATGGACACCCCATCACGGGATTATTGGACACTGGTGCTGACAGGTCATGCATAGCTGGCAAAGACTGGCCCTCGTCATGGCCCATTACTAATTCCTCATCTACTTTAATTGGTTTAGGCATGGCAGACAATGTAGCTCAAAGCTCTCAGCTTTTACATTGGCAAATGAATGAGCATTCTGGTTTCTTTCAACCATATGTGATTCCTTCCTTGCCCTTTTCATTATGGGGCCATGACATAATGGAATCCATGGGGTTAACTCTCACTGCTCCTGATTTAATTGATGAACAGGCTTTTTCTTAGGGGCCATTGCAGAAAATTTATTTGCTGATAAAATTGCTTGGAAAAACAATCATCCTGTCTGGATACCTCAATGGCCCTTACATCTGACAAAATCCAGGCTATACATGACATTGTCTCTGATCAATTACAAAAAGGGCATTTAGAGCCCTCTAACAGTCCGTGGAAACGGACTGTCTTTGTCTTTGTAATTAAAACGAAGTCAGGAAAATGGAGGCTTCTTCAGGACCTCCGCTCAATTAACGACAATATGCATGACATGGGAGCCCTTCAACCAGGCCTCCCCTCCCCTATAGCTATTCCAAACAAAATCATATCATAATTATTGATTTACAAGATTGTTTTTTCACTATTAATCTACACCCTGATGATTCTCCTCGGTTTGCCTTTAGTATTCCATCCGCTAATTTTAGCCAACCCTGGCAACGCTTTCAATGGAAAGTCCTGCCTCAAGGCATGAAAAATTCTCCTACTTTATGTCAGAAATTTGCTGATCAGGCCTTACAAGCTACCAGACATAAATTTCCTGATGCATATATCATTCATTACATGGACGACATTCTCCTGAGCCAGTCCTCTAAGAAAGGTGTGGAAATGCTTTTACAATGTTTAATTACTGACCTGACCTCGTTTGGTCTTGTCATTGCTCCTGACAAAATTCAGCGTGATCGACCACTTAACTATCTGGGAAAAACTATTCATGATGATTTCATCATGACTCAAAATCTTCAAATCCGTCTTGATAAACTTTCCACATTAAATGATTTTCAAAAATTGCTTGGAAACATTAATTGGATTCGTCCTGATCTTAAAATTACTACAGGTGATTTACACCCCCTTTTCCAGATTTTACAAGGAGATCCTAACCCTAAATCACCTCGGTCCTTGACGCCCGAGGCCATTTCAAAACTGCATCTGGTCGAACAAAAACTTTCTGAAGCTAAAGTTTCTCAAATTGATTATTCATCACCATGGGAATTACTTGTTCTTAAAACTGAATTCACCCCTACTGCCTGCCTGTGGCAAATCCGGTATTCTTGAATGGCTTTATTTAGCACACAATCAAACAAAAATGATCACATCTTATACATCTATGTGTGCATTTCTCATAATGAAAGGGCTGACACATTCTAAAGAACTGTTTGCCAGGCTTCCTGCCACTATTGTTGTCTCATATACTAGAACACAGTTTGAATTTCTGCTTCAAAATGATGATGACTGGGGCATAGCCTTGCTCAATTTTCCTGGTCAGGTCAAATTCCACCTGCCACAGCACCCTATTTTAAAATTTGCACCGGAAACTGCTTTAACTTTTCCAAGAATTGTTTCCTCACAGCCTCTGCCCTGAGCTGCCATTGTCTTTACTGACGGTTCCTCCTCTGGAATTTCGGCAGTATATCATCCTGATCAGCCTCCTATACAGTGTTTCTCTAAAGGAATTTCTGCTCAGCAGGCTGAATTTATTGCTGTAACACTTGCTTTAGAACATTACACATGTCCTTTGAATTTGTATTCTGATTCTAAATATGTTGTCTCCTTGTTTCCAGCAATTGAAACTGCCTTGATATCTGGGTCATCCCATATTTCTTCCTTACTAGCTCACTTACAAACACTGCTACGAGCCAGAACACAAAAATTATTTATTGGCCACATTAGAAGTCATTCTAATCTGCCTGGACCCCTGTCCTTAGGTAACCACATGGCTGATTTACTTACGAAATCTCCAGCTGTCATGACGGTGGCTCAGGCTCAAGAGAGCCATGCTCTTCATCACCAAAATGCTAATGCTCTGCGTCACCGTTTTCAAATTACTAGAGAACAAGCCAGACAAATTGTTTGTGAATGGCCTTCTTGTCCGGATGTTCATCATCATCCCAAACTAGGAGTTAATCCTCGAGGCTTAAAGCCTCAAGTTCTCTGGCAAATGGATGTAACTCATGTCCCCTCTTTTGGGAGACTTTGTTTTGTTCATGTAACTGTTGATACTTTCTCACATGCTGTTCATGCCACTGCCCGTACTAGTGAGGCAGTGAAGGATGTTATTCAACACCTTACTGCATGTTTTGCGGTAATGGGTAAGCCATTAAAATTAAAAACTGACAATGCTCCTGCATATACTTCCAAATCATTTCAGTCATATTGTGCCCAATGGCATATTGCTCATGTTACTGGCATCCCTTACAATCCACAAGGTCAAGGTATTATAGAAAGAACTCACCAAATATTAAAAACTCAACTTGACCGTCTACAAAATGTAGCTCGTTTTTATTCCCCTCAGCATCTTCTGCAACATGCTCTGTTTGTAATTAATCATCTTAACTCTGATGACAAAGGTGTCACCCCTATGGTGCGGCATTGGGGATACACTGATGTCTCCAATCTGCCTCAGGTCAAATGGAAAGACCTCCTCACTGGAGCCTGGAAAGGCCCAGATTTACTGCTTGCCTCAGGGCGAGGTTATGCTTGTATTTTCCCTCAGGATGCCGACTCCCCTGTCTGGATCCAGGACAGACTCATCCGCCACCGCCCGCCGGTCTCGAGCGCGAGCTCAGATTCTCCGCCACCGCCGGCAGATGGCGCGCTTGACGAGGAGAATACGTCGCCTTCACCTTCAGCGGGAGAATCCCAGCCGCCTTCCGACCTGGGGTCACATAAAGGCCCTCACGACTATGGCTGAAACCTGTTCAGCAAAACAATGTTCCACGCACTGCCTCATCAATTTTCCTGGCGCTTATTGCCATTTTGGCAACTCAGTCTACGCCGGTACAAGCGACACATTTCTGGGCTTATGTTCCTGAGCCACCTTTTCTGCACCCGGTTCCCTGGACAGAAAACTCTGTCATAAAAGTTTATGTAAATGACACCAACCTTCTTGGTTGCTTGGCTGATTTTCACTCTGAATGCATGGTTTCTTCCCCTATTGATTATGAGGGCCTATCTGATGACCCTCCACTTTGTGCCTTTGTTAACTCTGTCTCCCTTCCTGGTTGTATGATGTTGCATTATGTTTCCATGCTCACTGATGCACCACCTCGCACCCCCCTATGTTATGTTACCTGTTGATTTACATGATATGCCTTGGTATGATAATACTGCCATGCAAGTTTTAGATGAAGTACATGCTCTTCTTCATCCTAAACGTTTTATTGTTACCCTTATTCTAGGCATTGCTGCCTTGATTTGTCTAGTTACCTCCTTGGCTGCTTCCTCTGTTGCTTTAGTTCAGGAAGCTCAGACAGCTTCTTTTGTAAATGACCTTACTAAAAACGTGTCCATGGCGCTCTCTACACAGCGGGACACTGACTACAAGTTAGAAAGAAAGTTAAATGCTCTGCAAGAAATTGTTATTGCTATTAGTGATGAGGTTCAACTTCTCAAACAACAACTGTCTACTCGTTGCCACATTCAGTTTCGTTTCATTTGTGTTACACCTTTGCGTTATAATTCTTCCCTACATTGGAATCTTACTAAACATCACCTATTGGGCATCTGGCATGACAATGACCTTTCTCATGACCTCTCGTCCCTTCAATCTAAAATCTCTGCTATCAGTAAATCTCATCTGGATACTTCAGTCTCTTCCTTTGCCCATTCTCTGGCTCCCACTCTCCAATCTTTGACTCCTGCTCACTGGTATCATCTTCTTCTCTCCTTCCTTGTTCTTTCCCTATCTGTCCTACTCCTTTGTTTGTTTGTTTGTTCCCCTCTGTGTCCGCTCACTTCACAGGTCCATCTACCGCATCCGGCGTGACATGTATGCTTACCAATTTCGTTCTAACAACAAAGGGGGACCTGCTGCACCTCCCCCTGCAGTGACCCTCAGGGCTAATGGTTGTTGCCATGGTCCCTGAGGTCCGGCGTGGGCAAGGAACCATGCGCGCAGGGGGAGAACAGCAAACTCCCTAAGTTGCAGAAAAGCCGAATGCCTGCCAAGAGATAACGACCACCAGAAGCCGCCACAGAGATGATTAAAAGAAATGTTGACCACCTGGAACCTTATCTCGCTTTCTCAAGGCCTACAAACTTTATTCTGCTACAACTGTCTTTCTAAAATCTTCCCCTTTTCTGGTCATTAATTGCTAATTAAAAAATAAAAATATAAAGGCTAATACAAATGAAACATCACTAAACTCTGTGTAACAATAGAATTGTTAGTTTAATTATTCCTCTGTTGTCCTTGGCTTTGTTAGCTTTTATGATAAAATATTACTTGAGAAAAGTATATTCATTGTTCCTATGCTTTTAGAGAACATATAAATACTGGCCACTAACCCAAATAAAATTGCACTCAGATTTACACTCTCTCTTGAAGTGTGTCTGTTTGTCATTTCTTTAGCCGAATCCCTGACCACCCTGCGCAGTCTCTCAACCCTGAGACGGCCTCATCGTCTACTGCTGTGCTGGTCCGCGGCACTTCACCCCTAGGATGTGTTTTTGTGCTCTCTGGATAATACCAAAAGCATGGAATTGCTGGATTATATGGTATATTATTTTTATTTTTTTTAAAACTTCAACTTTTTTTCCCACAGGGCCTAGAACAGTCCATATTCATGAGGGTTATTGTTTTAAATAAACGTTATTATTGTAGGATTTTTATAATTCATGGAAAACTTGTAAAATCGGTACAGAGTTCCTATAGTTCCCACACACATTTCCCCTGTTGTTAGCATCTTATACCTTACCGCACAGCTAATGAGGCAATATTGATTATGTTTTCCTTGTTCTGTTCTAGAACCCCATCCTGATACCACAGTAAGTAAAAACCCAACATGTTTCCTGGGGATGCTCTGGCTGAGTTAGTGTTTTGCAACCAGCCCAGGCCGGGTAGGTTCATTATTGGTTCTCACAGACGAAACGATAATTTTGGAGCCTTTGGTAGATGTATACAGGCCTTTATGCTGGAGCAGGGCACAGGCCAGCTTCTCTCCCAGTGTTTCTCTGTGTCCTGTCTCTGGAGTCCATCTCATACTGTCTCACCCCAGAGGGGTCGCTCATAGCTGTCATTTTGCCTCATCTGCCCTTTTATCCCTGGCCTCTCGCATAGCTGTCCACACTTCCACAGGCGCCCCTGCTCCCTGGGCTAGGTGTCCATGAACATGAGCATACCCTGGGAACTCTGCACATCCAGAAGATCCTGTGTGCAGACAAGGCGTTCTGCTAGGCCGGCACCCAGGCGAGAGCCACAGAGGCCTGACTGTCTACAAAAGGACTTTTACCTTCTTGGCCCTCCCCTATAGGGCAAACTTTTTTCAGTTTCTATTAAGACAACTTATAAGTCATGAGGTACAAATGTTTTTTTTTTTTTGAGATTTATTTTTATTTATACAAGAACTGGGGTATAGGCCAGAGGCACGGGAGGGTGAGAGGATTCACCAGAGACAGTGTGGGGAGCAGAACAGGCAGACGGGGCCAAAGACACTGCTGAGGGGAGCAGCAGGCGAGACAGGGGAGGTCTGCTGTGCAATGTGGGTATCTCCCAGGCTGGCTGGGAATTGAACTTGCGCCTCAGAGGCTGTGGACAGCTTCACAGCGCTGTGCTCAACCTGCTGTGCCACCGGGGAAGCAGAATGTGTGTTTCTTCTAGAAAATCAACAATTGACAAATGACAGTAATTTCCCTATAAAATATAAGCTCTCAGATAAAACCAGAATTATGACAAATTGAGTGTATCACTACTTGACAATTTACAGTACAAATTTATCTTTTGGGATTTGTATTAAAAATAAAACATTTATTGATTATTTGATTCCAGTATAATTAACACTAAAGATCTATGTAACTTAGTGAAACAGTGATTCACCTTAAAAATCATACATTAACACAAGTTTTAACCAACATGCAAGAGAAGCCTATGGAAATGTAACAGAATAGGAAGTATTCCACGGTATTATTTCAGGTTTCACTTAGCAAATAACCTTCAAGAAACTGCCACCTGTTGGTTTAATTTAGTATCAATATTCACAATTATCTGAAAATACCACTAGTTTCTTCATTCCTCCAGGCTGCTGCTTCTCCCAGCCCAAATCCACTCCTCCCTAAGGTGGGGAAGGGAATTTGGAGCCTCCCCTTTCTGTGGATGTCACACTGTTACAGCATCATGTCTCCCTCTCAAAGGCTCTGTGGGATGGGACAGCCTTGATGACCCCACACTCATCCCCATTCCCTCTCCACATTTTCTGGGGGGCTTCCAGTCCCCTGGATGGGGGCTTGATGCCCTTCACCCTCCTGCTGCTGCTCTGGGGGCCCCTGGCCCTGATGGAGACCTGGGCAGGTGAGTGCGTGACCAGCTGGAGGGAGGAGCAAGGAACTGGAAGAGATTATTCCAAGTAAAGTGAGCCAGAGGAAGAAATATAAATATCAGATGCTGTCACTTATATGTGGAATCTAAAGCAACCAAACAAAAGATCAAGAAAAAGTGTTAGACTGACCCTTGAAAGCAGACCACAGACCTGAGACACTGGGGGGCTGTGGTGGGGACTGTGGGTGCTGCGGTGGTTGGAAAGCTAAGGTGACCACAGCTGAGGGGAGAAATCCATGCTGTGAAAAATAAAGATGGCTTTTTTTTAATTAAAAAACGAGTGAAACAAAAACCAAGCCTTCATTCAGAGGACTCGGACTCACAAGGTCCACTATCCTTTTTAAAGAACAAAACTCGGAGGGAAAATAGCGTCCACATGAAGGATGCATTTGGTCATCCATGGGCAGTAGACAAATTCTTTTTTGATGGGGTAGAAAAAGTCAAGCATCAGGGATACTTTTCAAGAGGAAATAGTACATTTGCTCTCAAAAGAAGCAAAGAAAAGGAGATAATCCCTCTTTTTAGTCACACGGAGAGAAAAATAACAGTAAAAATGCTAAATTCTCTAAGCAGATCTATATTATTTGTAGAATCCAAAAGAAAAATAAAAGACAACACGACTTTCCTTTTCTTCCGCATCGCTATTTATTTTGTGTCTCTGTTAAAAACACCACTTAGGAATCCCGGGTTTGGTGCAACGCGCACCAGAGGCCTGAGATGCCGGTGCCAGCTGGGCGGTGCCAGCTGGGCGGTCCGAGATGCCCTGTGGAGACCCTGTGGCTGCAGGTCCCGCAGGGAGACAGCGACGACCCCACCACACGGGGAGCCGCTTCCACACGGGCTGCGCCCCGGGTTGTCTGTCTGTCTGCTTGTGAAGGTCACGGGTGATGCGGCCAGAGATGGCGCAGGGCATCAGCCCATTCAGGAGATCTGGATAATTCTCAGTGACTGCTCAGCACGGACACGTCATCAACGAGAAATTGATTTTTTAGCTGCACGAATAATAGCCACGAGAAAGGGGAGTGCGGAAGGCTCAGGGGCCGTCTCTTGGTGAAGACGGGGTGACGGGCCCAGCCTAGTCCCACCGCGAGGCTCCTGTCGCCTGTGGCCCTCCGAGTCGGGGTGGGGGCAGCGCGTCCGTCTCTGGCCCGAGCGCTCTCCTCCGTCACAGCTGCTGGTTTCCCGGCCGCCTCCTCCCTCCCTCTCTCCAAGGCCCTTTCCCGCCGCGCACGAGCAGGTGCAAGGAGCGCGCGCCCCGGGTCCGCAGCCGCCCTCGCCGGCCGGGGCTCGCCTCGGCCGCTTCCCTTCTCTTTCCAGGAACCACGCGTCGCCACTTCTGCTCCTGCCGAGGCGAAGCCTCCACAGGCTGCTGCTCCGACCCGACCCCTCTTACTCGCCCAGGTCGCGTTTTCCCTCCCGGGTCCTCGCGGCCGCGTGCGCTCAGGGGCGCAGCGCGGGGCGGGCTCGGCCACGGGAAAACCCCGCAGAGGGGACACTGTTGTGCTCGCCCGTGAGCTCGCCACTGCCATTTTTTTAATTGTTGCATCCTTTTGCTCTAACTAGATTATGTTTAGATAATTATCTCCCATGTGCTGTGACAGCTTTCTAAATTGTTTCTCCACTCAAACCTTAAACCCGGCCAAAAAATCATATGTGTCAAGAATGACAACACTCAGAGCCAAACACTGTCGGTTCCAACAAGAGCACATTTGCAAAGACATGGTGAGTATTTTTGCGCGGCTCTTCCACGATCCCGACCCGTCCTCTCATCCACCTGTCCGTTCCTGACACACGAAACCGCCTCTTCCAGGCTCCACCGGGCGTGCTCCCGGCCTCGAGCTCACGGGTGCCAGGGGTCCCCGGCTGCCAGCGCTGGCCCTGCCCCAAGGCCCAGCTACAGTCACGTCACCGGGGAAGCT
The DNA here is from genome assembly GCF_014898055.3 of Talpa occidentalis. NCBI lineage: Eukaryota > Metazoa > Chordata > Mammalia > Eulipotyphla > Talpidae > Talpa > Talpa occidentalis. Next base: position 45,146,915 of record NW_023602073.1, on the reverse strand, counting down.
TGAGGGCAAAATAGCTGTGACGCAAGCGTCACACTTATGTGGCACAAAACTTAGGTGTCACCAAAGACGTTAAGGGAGGCTGTAGTATTTTCACTCAAAAATTCACTTCATTATATGCCGGGGACCAGCCTCCGGCAAAATGTCGTGTTGACAAAAACGAAAGGGCTGAGGGGAAGGGGACGAGGTAGAATGAGGAGACACTGACACTTGGTGAGGTGCTAGTATCTTCTGCTGAGAGGCTCAGCAGGTTCTTTATTTATACATTTTTTGCAAGCAGTGAGATGACATTATCAAGTGCATAGAAACAAAGCAGAAACAATCAGTGCATCTCTTTTTCCATGGGCTTTTGGCCACTACTTGCTCTCAGCAAGAAGGCAACCTTCAAGGTTAATAAAAAACTAAGCCTTACACTAGAACTCATTGTTTCAGCTAAACAATAACCTAGACAGTGGATAGCCGCCAGTACATCCCTATCAGCTAAAGCCTAAGCAAGAAAAGACTTTTCTTATTCTCATGGCCTTCACAGCCGGGACCGGCTGCTACTCCGCTATCAGAACTTTTTCTACCTAGAAACTCCTTAACTCAAATACTTTCATTTAAAAACCTTCCCAAGAAACTTCAAGGGAAGGCAAAAGAAGGACCTACTATAATTGTTGTATTGCAAATGTTCAATAAATTGTCTCCCATTGTCAAGTGGGCCAAATTGTTTAATAATTAGTTTCTAACAGATAATTTTCCGTGCTGTTTATTTGCAGTATACTGATGCATATAATGTAGTGCCTAATGTACTTTTTGGGAAATTTTTCTCTTTTTATGACCAAGAACAAAAAGTGAAGGGATGTTAGATCTTCAGCCCCATGGTGTGAGGCACAAGGAATCTTCAGCCCCACGGTGTGAGGCCCTTTGAGCTTTGCTGCTTGCCAGTGTCTTATCTGGCTGGGGCAACAAGGCCTCCTGCAGCAATTATATATTCCTGTTATTTCTAGCCAAGAAATAGGTGAAACCCATATTTGGTTTCAAATAAATGTGCACAATCACAGGACCTGGTGACTTCAGCCGTGTCTGTCAGCCACTCACAAGAGCACACAGGCTAAACAAGCGAGAATGCAGCCAAATGCATTTACTTTAATCTGTGGTTTGCACTTTTGTCTTCATCATTCACACTCATGTACGTTCACACAAACCATACACATAAACTATCCCAAATTGTGTTCACAGCTCTTCTAACTTTCTAATTTTTAGATTTAATTTTAGAACTCACTGGTGATATTTTGTGACAGATACTTAGTGAAGAGGCTGGACTAGCTAATAGATGAAAATACTGTTTAAAACTTCAGTAAATATTATGCAAGTAAAATAATGAAATGTAAGCTGAAAATAAATAGACCCCAAGGAAATAAAATTAAATAGACAATTACTCATTAAAAACATATTTTTTTTCTTATGGGTTTTAAATGATAAGAGAAATCAATGACACAAAGCACATCATTTGGTTTAGCTGATACATGATCACATGTTTTGCACACGGTTTCCAAACTGGGATGCCTGCTATAACTACCTCTGAAGATTTCAAAACTACTGATGCAACAAATCAACGTAGAGATCCTCATTTGGTCTGAGGTATTGCCTGGGTGTCTATTTTTAAAAATGTTTCCTGCTGGTTTTAAATGTGGAGCCACAGAGTCTCCCAGAGGGAGAATTGAATTGAATTGAATTAGGGAATTGAATCTTGCTGTCCAACATCTGCTTAAAGAAATATTCCTCATTGTCCAGGCATCAGAATGGAAGTTATTTATATTTTTCAAGTGAGATAGTCATTATAATCTTTTTCAGAACTGTCATGTGTAACGGTGTATAAGTGCCTAATTCCAGTGAAAGGAGGACTGGCTCCAAATTGTCACTTGGATTTTTAAATCCTAAACTTGACTTCTCCTCAGTGATGCAGAGGGTCAGTGGGAAAGTTGACCGTGTTTGCAGGTTAGAAACAGCAGCATCTGGGAACAGAAGTCACTCCAGGCTGAGTCACGTAGGAGGATACATCATGGTCCCTTTGGTGAGGGATAACTGCCCTTTTGCAGATTAAAGCAGATTAAATTTGAAGTATTGCATCACAGGTAGAATATAGTGTAGCTATTCTGAATCTGTTAGACATACACTGACACTCTTGCACACCCCTCACAGACACACATATGTGTGAAAAGGACATTAAAAGGTAACATGTGGGGGTCTCCTTGGTGGCCTAGGGGTTAAGCACTGCACAATGAAGCAATCCCCAACCTCTGCAGCACCATTTTGATCCCTGGCCAGGCAGCTACCCACAACGCGCAGCAGACCTCTCCTGTCTCCCACTGCTCCCCTCAGCAGTGGATTTCAGTCCATCCACCTATTCTGCACCCCACTCTGTCTCTAGTGAATCCTCTCATCCCCTGCACCTCTGGCCTGCATCACAGCTCTTGTATGCAATAAATAAATAAATTTTTTAAAAATATTTATTTTTATTTATACAAGAACTGGGGTACATGCGAGAGGCACTGGAGGGTGAGAGGATTCACCAGAGACAGAGTGGGGAGCAGAACAGGCAGACTGACTGAAATGCACTGCTGAGAGGAGCAGCAGGGGAGACCGGAATGGTCTGCTCTGCCAAGTGGGAATCTCCCCAGCTGGCAGGGAATGGAAACCATGCTGCAGAGGCTGAGGCCACTGGGGAGGCCCTAAATATTTTTTTAATGTAATTTGTATCCACATTAAGTAGTCAAATGCATGTCTGGGATCATGTTTTATATCAGCAAGGTGGTTTTATTCTAACCAAACTGCAACATAGCCCTGATACTTCTTTGCAAAGTCATTCCCTTCCTACTCTGAAAGCTATGATGTGTCATATATGCTGAAACAACCCTGTTCGGGTGTGGGTCACATTTAAAACAATTGTCCACAAGTAGAGCTCATTCTCCAAGAAATCATTTTACTCTCCAGCATTCAGATATCTCAACAACCTCAATTCTTTGCTATCCAGCTGCTCCGTGTTGGTATTTTCCACTAAAAAGAAAATGTGTTTGAATAAAAGCACAAAGGACCTTAGTCACACTCCAAATGATTCATGGCAAGAGGGTCTTGCCCATCACAAATATCTCTGATAATTTGTTTTGCTGTTCTTGGCACAGGTTTGGCAACGCTTGGCAGAGAAGGACTTTAAAGTAGGAAACTGTGTTTCAGACAGGAGCTTTCACGGGTGTCTGGACTCAGATGTTCTTCGAGATCTGAGACAACAGAATCACTCTCTAAGCCATTAAAGTTTGAAGAGCAACCAGACAGATGTTCATTCTTTCATTTAATATTTCAGACAGCCGTGTAATGGCGTGATGTTTTTTCATTTATTTTTTAAATAACATTTAAAAGCTAAACTTGGTTTAAGGTCACTTCTTTTTTATTTAAATATTTTATTTTACATAATTCTTACATCTTTCTTCATCTTTGCACAATGCATGCATTTTCATTTTGGTTATATTCCCCATACAGTTGTACCCCCTCCTTATTTTGACTCTAGTCCTTCCTTTCCCATCCCCTACCTCCCCTCCACCCCATAGTGTGTCTCTGGTTTATAGTTGCTTTTTGATTTTGATTTTTACTTTGTATTGATTAGTCTTTTTCCTGGTCTCTTATTTAGGTTTTCTAAATTCCTGCTATGAGTGAGACCATCCGGTATTTTTCTTTTTCTTTCCGACTTATTGCGCTGAGCATGATCCCTTCTAGCTCCATCCATGATGCTGCAAACTGCATGTGTTTATCTTTTTTTATTGCTGAGTAATATTCCATCGTGTATATGTACCACACCTTCTTGATCCAGTCATCTATTTTCGGGCATTTGGGTTGTTTCCATAGCTTAGCTATTGTAAACAGTGCTGCTATAAACAGAGGCGTGCAGGTGCCCTTTGGAATTAATGTTTCTGTGTTATTTGGGTAAATACCTAGGAGTGGAATTGCTGGATCATATGGAAGCACTATGTTTAGTAGGTCAAGAAATCTCCACACAGCTCTCCATAATGGTTGGACCATTTTGCACTCCCACAAGCAGTGCAGGAGAGTTCCTTTTTCTCCACAAGCTCGCCAACATTTGTTGTTGCTAGTTTTTTTAGTATGTACCATTCTCACTGGTGTAACATGGTACCTCATTGTAGTTTTGATTTGCATTTCCCTGATTACAAGTGATGTTGAACATTTTTTCATATGCCTGTTGGCCATTTGCATTTCTTCTACAGAGAAGTTTCTTTTTAGCTCTTCTGCCCATTTTTTGACTGGATTATTTTCTTTGTTTTTGTTGAGTTTCATCAGCTCTTGGTAGATTTTTGTGATCAGTACTTTATCATAAGTGTTGTGTACAAAAATGTTCTCCCAGTCGGTGGGGTTTTTCTTTGTTTTGGTTATTGTCTCTTTTGCTGTGCAGAAGCTCTTTAATTTGATGTAGTCCCAGCTGTTTATCTTTGCCTTCACTATCACTGCTTTGGGTGATGTGTCTGTAAAGATGTCTTTGATGTGCATATCATGTAGTGTTTCATCTATGTTTTCTTCTATGTATTTTATAGTTTCAGGTCTTTTTACTACAATTAAAAGCTCACTGAATGGATTTGATAACAGAAAGCTTATGGTTGATTTATTCACAAGCACAAATGCTGGAAACAACACAATATCATTCAGTGTGTAGATGGATGAAAAATGCATACAAACCATCCAAATACTACTCAATAGTAAATAAAAAAAATAGTAAATAAAAAAACCTATTGATGCACGCAACAACCCAGATGGAGCTTAAAGGCGATATGCAGAGGGGAAAAAAAAGTCTGTCTCAAAAGGTTGCCTATTGCATGATTCTATTTGTACAACCTTCTTCCAGACAAAATGGTAGCAACTGAAAATTGCTCAGTTCTTAAACTTTGTGGGGAAGGAGTGTGTAACAAAAGATTTAACAGAAGGGAATGTTTTGATTGCTCTGTAATTTTATTGTGTGGTGCTCCCGAAAATCCATATCAGTGTTAGAATTCATAAACTATACATCAAAAAGCTCTATTTTAGTTAACCTCAATACAGAATTTTTAAAAATTAATGAGTCACATTTTCTTTTAATAAGGAGTCCCAGGTATTCCTGCACTGGTCAGAAATTAAGTGTGGCTGAGAGTAGCCTGGGTTTTTTGTTTGTTTGTTTGTTTTTGTGTACAGGTATTTGAAATGTCTGCCTGGGTGCCCAAAGATGCATCTGAGAGGTGATCATTTTGAATCAACTTTTCCCCAAAACATGTTACAGTGTTATGTCTCCTTCATTTCCTCTGAAGGTGGTTTATTAAATCATTCTTTTGAATAATTTTCCCTTGCATTTGGTTTGGTCTCTTCTTCAGATAGTAGGTATATATTGTTTTTTAATAGATCTATTTATTTATGCATTCAAGAACTGGGGTGCAGGTGAGAGGTGTGGGAGGTGAGAGGATTCACCAGAGAGTGGGGAGCAGAACAGGAAGATCTGCTGAGGGGAGCAGCGGGCAAGACAGGTCTGCTGCATAATGTAGGCTGCTCCCTGGCCAGCCCGGGATCAAACTCGTGCTGCATAGGCTGGCAGTAGCTTGAAAGCACTGTCTTTAACCACTGTGCCACCAGGGAGCCCCTATATTGGATTTTGTCTGTCTTCTTTAGCTATCATTTCTACTTGAACATTTTGGGCTGTATATGTCAGTATCAGTTTACTTGCATATTAATTAAGGACGGTGATCATGCCCTCCACATCCTTTCCTATGTTTGCAGAAGAGCCCATTGATCTTTATGCCACCCCACTGGCTCTTCATTTCGGCCCTCTCGCTACTTCGCCATGTTTTGCCAGCTCATATGTCCTATCTTTCTATTGTCTGACAACTAGTCTCTAAACTCTTACATCTCTGTATCTCTTACATCAGTTTTTTAGAGTTCTATACTTTTGGAGTCTATATTACCAGGGCTGGAAAACCCTCCATTATCTGTTTACCTCTCTGACTCTGAACTCTCCACCTTGGCCTCTTTGCTAGCTTCTCAAGACCATCCAGCCTGCCCCAGGGTGTGCTAACATGGCAGGCTGATTATTTTGAGGTGAAGAAAATGGAAATACAGAAGATCCAAGATCTCTTTCCTTCCAAGTTTTATTACTGCATAACCTCACTGGAATGACCAAGAAGTTCCACTAGCCATGTTTGGGCCTCTGTGCCCATGCAATTAAGATGTATCTTTGCTCTTGCAAAGTATCTTTGCTCTATCTTATGGCTACTTAATCAGTTTTCTGGCATGAGAACTTACAAGGATGGACAAAGTTTTGTTTCTTCCCCAACACTAGCGTTCCAGCAGCACTGCCATTCTTGCTGTTCCTGGGACCCTCTAGACATGGTCCATCCCAGGACGCTGGCAATCACTGATCTTCTGTCTGGAACACTCCACACCCAGAGGTCCACACTGATTGTCCCCTCACTAATTCCCTGTCAAGAAATCTGACCAATGCTAACTCAGAATATAAGTTTTTCACCAATTCATCAATTGAAATAATGTCATGTGATGTCATGTGGTCTGTTATAGGTACATAGGGAATTGGGAAATATGACTTTGAAAAAAATATGACTCATTGGCTCCAATGAAAATAACATCTTTTAGTTAAAAAAAAAAAGGAGTGGTGAATGTTTTTGCAATAGGCAAATATTAGGGTCTGCCACTTTCCTCCATGGGATCAGGGGCTGCCTGATTTGTTCATGGGTTTATCCCTAGCACCTACGGCCATGCCTGGCACACAACGTATCTTTATAACTCTGGAATAAATTACTGTCATCTCACTGGTCCTCTGAAAAAAATGGACAAAATCTCTATTTAAATGAGGACATTTAAATTTACATCTTTGTATTATTAATTAAAGTGATAACTTTTGATAACTTTTGATGCAGTTTAGTCAAAAGAGATAAGTTTTTTACCCACTAAGGTAACAGAAATGAGGCTTTTTTCATATGAGGGAGTTGTGTTGGGGCAAGGTAGAATTCCCCCCATCCCCTCTGAGTTTTTCTAAGACTAAATGGATGAACAAATTCACAACAGACAGATTCGTGGGTGAACAGACCAAAATTTAATAGCATGTGTGTGGAGATGTACATGCTTATGAATTCTAACGAATAATATGAATAATCACGGCATGAGCCTGTGATGTTTACTCTGTGTTTAGGGTCCAGAGGCATCAGGAGAGGAAGGGGGAGATGTCCCATGCTAGGCGGATGAGAAGGAGGTGACTCAGCTTCTCTCTGAAAGTAAAGATGAGATCCTCAGCAGAACAGACATGGTCACTGAACACGTGACTGGGATGGTCCCCTCTAAACTGCTGACACATTCTTGTGGTCTCTGAAAGGGGGAACCATGCTTACTTCTTTTATTGGGAAAAGGGAAAAGTGCAAAAAACTCCTAAGTCCTTCATGACTCTTAATTTAAAATATTCTGCACTATTGAAGTGATAGTAACAGCTTCCTTAGGCACAGGGTCTCCACGCAGGTGACATCCCTGGAGGAGACCCTCCCTGGGCATGTGGAGAGAAGCCCAACCAACTCTTCTGTGGAGACAGGTCAGCAAAATTTCTTTACTCCTGTAAGAGTGAAGAATTTGGGAGCAAGGTTTAAAAAGAGGGACGTTAAGTACGATGGTGACAGTCAGGGCCCGAGAAGAGAAATGGCCAGTGAGAAAGTCCCTGTGATGGGAAGATGGATTACGATGTCCTAAAATCTGTGTTGCCAGTGAGTTCCTGCTTTTCTTGTATTATAAGCACCTTATGTTTCTTTTGATAATAGCGTGGGGAGAATGCTTGGGCCCAGAGGAAGATTTTAATACAAGATGAAGAAATGCAGTTTCAGAAAAGAGAACTGAGAGGAAATGGAGAATCGGAGAACCATGAGTTTAAGGAAAATGACCATTAAACACAGAGCCCTGACCTGTCCTCAACATGGGATAGATACAGAAATATTGGTGGAAAAGAGGGAGGCACTGATGCCCAACTGTATATAGCAGTTTAGTTAAAAATTAAAGGGTAGGCAGACCGGGCGTGCAGGGGAGCTCGTTCCCGCATCGCCATTTTGCAGCAGGGACCTTTCTTTGGTGGAGACTGTGTGAAACAAACAGAAGGCTCTCCAAGGAGCCAGAGGTAAGTTGGGAGGCTTGCCCATGCCAGGCGCCTTCTAGCCTGCAGTCCCAGCCCAGAGGGGAGCAGCACCCACCACTGGGGCAGACCGGGCGTGCAGGGGAGCGCGTCCCCGGCACCGGCATTTGCAGCAGGGACCTTTCTTTGGTGGAGACTGTGTGAAACCAGCAGAAGTCCCCCAGAGGAGCCAGAGGTGAGCTGGGAAGGTCGCCCAAGATGCCGGCCAGTACCAGCAACACAGTGTCACAAGGAATACGGCAAATTAGAAAACAGGCAGTAAGGAAGTAGAAAAACCACATGCAACCCAGCAACTCCTCAGCAAAAAAGCACACCGCAAAAAGAAAACCATCTACCAGATTGCAACGAAAGTAACTTGGAAGAACTTCTGATCCTTCCAGATAGAGAATTAAAAATTGCTGTGATTAAAAAACTGACAGAAGTCATAAAGGAAAACAATGATAAGGGAAAAATAATTAATGACCAGAAGAATTAAAATGAGTCCCTAAAGAGGGAAGTAAAAGAAACACAGGAGAACAAAGAATTAATGGAGATGCTAAAGAACTCTGGGAAAGGCAATAAAAGCAGAATAGATGAAATGGAAGAACGAATAAGTACTCTTGAAGACACAGAAATAAAAAGAACTAAAACAGAAAAGGAAGGAGAAGTACGAAGGAAAAAGACCGAAGAAAGACTTCGGGAACTATCTGACTCCATGAGGAAAGGAAATATAAGAGTTATAGGAATCCCAGAAGGAGAGGAGAGAGATGTAGGAACAGAGAAAATATTCAAGGAGATAATAGAAGAGAACTTCCCAAACACGAAGAAGGAGCTGAAAATTGATATACAAGAAGCAAGAAGGACACCAAACTTCCATGACGAAAGGAAAAATACAGGAAGACACATAATAGTAAAGCTCCCAAGAATCCAAGACAAGGAAACAATAATGAAACTGACAAGAGGGAAGAAACAGATAACATTCAAAGGGAAACCAATCAGACTGACATCAGACTTCTCCGAAGAAACACTACGGGCAAGGAGAGAGTGGAGGGACATAGTCAACAGACTCCAAGAAAACAGATGCCAACCAAGAATACTCTATCCAGCAAAGCTCTCCTTCCTCTATGAAGAAAGAATAAGGACCTTCCCAGACAAACAGAAACTCTGGAATTTCATTACGACTAAACCCCCACTGCAAAAAATACTACAAGGAGTCCTAAAGCCAGAACCTCAGAAGGACGAATAACAACAAAAGAAGGCCAAAGAAAGTTATTAAAAGAATAAATAAATAAAATCAAAGGAAAGACAAACACAATGGCAAATACAGATGCTAACATATCAATACTAACTCTAAATGTAAATAGACTAAACTCTTCAATAAAAAGACACAGAGTTGCAGCCTGGATTAAGAAACAAAACCCAACCTTTTGCTGTATCCAGGAAACACATTTAGCTGCAAAAGATAAAAATAGACTCAAAATTAAAGGATGGAAAACAATTCTACAAGCAAATGGACCAAAAAAGAAGGCAGGAACAGCTATACTCATATCAGATAAAACAGATTTCAAACTCAAAAAGATAAAAAGAGACCCCAGTGGTCATTACATTATGATCAAGGGGACAATACTTGAAGAAGAAATAACACTCATTAACATATATTCACCAAATGAAGGAGCACCAAAATATATCAGACAGCTATTGGCATCTCTGAAAACAGACATCAGAGAAAACACATACATAGTGGGAGACTTCAACACACCACTATCAACAATGGATAGATCAACAAGACAAAAAATAAGTAAAGACACTAAAGCTCTAAATAAGGACCTAGAGCACTTGGGCTTAACAGACATCTACAGAACACTAAACCCAAAAAAATCTGAGTATACATTTTTCTCAAGCGCACACAGATCATTCTCAAGGATTGATCACATACTGGGGCACAGACAAACATCAACAGATACACCAAGATTGAAATCATACCAACCATCTTTTCTGACCATGAAGGCATCAAACTAGAAATAAACCACAAAAAGAAGGCAAGGTACTCTCCTACCTCATGGAGATTGAAAACCACACTATTGGAAGTCCACTGGACTAATGAGGAGATCAAAGAAGAAATTAAAAAATTCTTTGAATTGAATGACAAGGAGGATACCAATTTCCTAAATGTATGGGATGCAGCAAAAGCAGTAATAAGAGGAAAATATATAGCAATAGATGCTCACATCAAGAAACAAGAAAGAACTCAAAGAAACAACCTAATCTCGAAGCTCACAGATCTAGAAAAAGAACAACCAAAAAACCCCAAAACCAGTAGAAGAAAAGAAATAATAAAAACCAAAGCAGAAATAAATGAAATTGAAACTAAAAAAACAATCCAAAAGATCAATGAAACCAAGAGCTGGTTCTTTAAAAAAATAAATAAAATAGATAAACCCCTAGCCAGGCTCACAAGGGAAAAAAGGGAGAAAGCACAAATAAACAGGATCATAGATGAAAGAGGAGAAATCACAACGGACACAGCAGAAATCAAAAGAATAATCAGTAACTACTATGAACAGTTATATGGAAACAAGTTCAACAATCTAGAGGAGATGGACAAATTCCTACAACTCTACAATCACCCAAAGCTTGATAAAGAAGAAATAGAACACCTAAACAGACCAATTACAACTAGTGAAATTGAAATGGTAATCAAAAACCTCCCCAAAAACAAAAGCCCAGGACCTGATGGATTTACAAATGAATTCTACCAAACATTCAGAGACAAATTGGTGCCTATCCTTCACAACTCTTCCAAAAAATTGAGAAGGAAGGTATAATACCTAACACGTTCTATGAAGCCAACATTACACTAATACCAAAACTGAACAAGGACAACACAAAAAAAGAAAACTATAGGCCAATCTCCCTAAAGAACACTGATGCAAAAATCCTCAATAAAATTTTAGCTATCAGAATCCAACAGTGTATCCATAAGATAATTCACCACGACCAAGTAGGATTCATTCCAGGGACACAAGGATAGTTCAACATCTGTAAATCAATCAACATTATCCAACACATCAACAAAAAGAAATATAAAAACCATATGATAATATCAATAGATGCCGAGAAAGCTTTCGACAAAGTGCAACACCCATTCATGATAAAAGCCCTTGAAATTCTTGGGATACAAGGAACTTACCTTAACATCATAAAGGCCATATACGACAAGCCAACAGGCAGTATCATTCTCAATGGTGAAAAGCTGAAAGCATTTCCATTAAGATCTGGTATAAGACAAGGATGTCCACTCTCACCACTGCTTTTTAATATAATACTGGAAGTCGTAGCCAGAGCAATAAGACAAGAGAAAGACATACAAGGAATCCAAATAGGAAAAGAAGAAGTCAAACTATCACTATTTGCAGATGATATGATAATCTACATAGGGAACCCCCAAAACTCCATAGAAAAACTGATTAAACTCATCAATCATTTCAGCAAAGTGGCAGGAACAAAATCAACATGCAAAAGTCAGAAGCCTTCCTATACACTAACAATAAATCTGAAGAAGAAGAAATGAAAAAAACCATCCCCTTTATTATCGAAACAAAAAAAATCAAATATTTGGGAATAAATCTAACAAAAGAGGTAAAGGACCATTACAAAGAAAACTATAAAACACTGTTAAAAGAAATAGAAGAAGGTACAAAGAAATGGAAAGACATTCCCGGCTCATGGATTGGAAGAATAAACATTATTAAAATGGCCATCCTACCAAAAGCAATCTACAGATTCAATGCTATTCCAATAAAAATTTCAATATTATTCTTCAAAGAAATAGAACAATTATTGATGAAATTCATATGGAATCACCAAAAACCCCGAATAGCCAAAGCTCTCCTGAAAAAAAAAGAAGGGAATGGAGGCATCACACTCCCAGATTTCAAACTATACTACAAAGCCATAATCATCAAAACTGCATCGTATTGGAACAAGAACAGACACACAGACCAATGGAATCGAATAGAAAATCCAGAAATAAACCCACAGATTTATGGTCAACTAATCTTTGACAAAGGAGCAAAGACTATGCATTGGAGCAAAGAAAGTTTGTTCAATAAATGGTGCTGGGAAAACTGGGTCGCTACATGCAAAAGAATGAAGCTTGACTACTACCTCACACCATACACAAAAATCAACTCAAAATGGATTAAAGAACTAGACATAAGACCTGAAACCATAAAATACATAGAAGGAAATATAGGCGAAACACTACGGGATATGCACATCAAAGACATCTTTACAGACACATCACCCAAAGCAGTGATAGTGAAGGCAAAGATAAACAGCTGGGACTACATCAAATTAAAGAGCTTCTGCACAGCAAAAGAGACAATAACAAAAACTAAAAGAAACCCCACCGACTGGGAGAACATTTTTGCACCCAACACTAATGATAAAGGACTGATCACAAAAATCTGCAAAGAGCTGATGAGACTCAATAACAACAAAGAAAATAATCCAGTCAAAAAATGGGCAGAAGAGCTAAAAAGAAACTTCTCTGAGGAGGAAATGCAAATGGCCAACAGGCATATGAAAAAATGTTCACCATCACTCGTAATCAGGGAAATGCAAATCAAAACTACCATGAGATACCATCTTACACCAGTGAGAATGGCACATATTAAAAAAACTAGCAACAACAAATGTTGGCGAGGGTGTGGAGAGAAAGGAACTCTTCTGCACTGTTGATGGGAGTGCAAACTGGTCCAACCACTATGGAGAGCTGTGTGGAGATTTCTGGACCTACTAAGCATAGAGCTTCCATATGATCCAGCAATTCCACTCCTAGGTATTTACCCAAAGGACACAGAAACATCAACTCCAAAGAGCACCTGCACCCCTCTGTTTATAGCAGCACTGTTTACAATAGCTAAGCTTTGGAATCAACCCAAATGCCCAAAAATAGATGATTGGATCAAGAAGATGTGGTACATATACACCATGGACTATTACTCAGCATTCAAAAAAGATAAACACATGCAATTTGCAGCAACATGGATGGCACTGGAAGGGATCATGCTCAGCGGAATAAGCCAGAAAGAAAAAGAAAAATATCGGATGGTCTCACTCATAGCAGGAATCTAGAAAACTTAAATAAGGGACCAGGAAAATGAATATCTATAAGAAAGTGAAAATCATAATCAACAAACAACTATGAACCAGAGACACTTTATGAGGGGAGGGGGGCTGGGGGGAGGGATTGGGGTCAAAATAAAGGGGTTGCAATTGTTTGGGGAATATAAAAATAAAAAATTTAAAATTAAAAAAAAATTAAAGGGTAGGTGAATTAGAGTTGTCCAGACAAATAGTCCTATAGACTTTGTGTGTGTGTGTGTGTGTGTGTGTGTGTGTGTAAATGATTTCTTACAAGTATTATAAGGAATTGGCTGACATAATTATGGCAACTGACAACGTACTTTGACTTAGATTGTCCTTTTAGTCATTTCTCCTTTCAAATTCTATGTTTTTCTTCAGTTCCCAAGTCAAATCCCACTTCTCTAGTTCTCTCCAACCATTTCAGTTTTGGTTCATTCCAGTGGCGCCCCAAAAAGGGAAGAACAGAAAAGTCATCAAAAGTTAACTTTTGTTCATGTATCGTTCTTCACTTCTGCTTCCTTTTTATGTTTGGTTCTGTCTCCTCATGTCATAAGTTCAAAAAGAAAATCAGCACACACATCACTCTACATTGTCCTGTTTCATCACTATTGCTTTATATAATCCCCCAACTACTTTACCAGGTAAAGGAGGGCAGAGAACACATCTCATCTCTTTGTTTCCTACATCACCCACAGCACCTAGAAGAGTGTTGAATGTTTAATGAACAATATTTGCTTGAGTTACTTGTTGTAATAAATGTTCACAATAGTTTTAAGAGTAGGTGTTTTACAGAAGTACTGAGAAATCAAGTGTCTGAAACCTAATATATCTATAAACTGGTTTTCCAAGTTAAAAATATCTCATACAAAGTAGTCAGAATTGCCAAATGAATTGTAAAGATAATTTTCTTAGTCATGTGAGAGAAAAATTCCTATCAGGATATTTTCAAGTTGTCTTAATTTTAGACATATCTTTATGATTCTATTGGCTTTCTAGACATACCCTTCAGTTATATGGACCAATAAAAATTATATTGGTAATACTTAAATATTTTAACATTGTTAGTGAATGTCATTCTTTTTGTTGTACTCACCGAAAATATGCCATGTAAATTTTTGTTTCACCCACCAAAAAATTTTTGAGAACAGATTGACATTCAAAAATCTTCAAATGCTTCCTTCACAGAGTATTAAAATTACTGGCTACATTGGGAAAAATAATAGAGCAAATTAAATTTGATTTCATTTCCAAGATTAGAAAGGCACTAGAATTAAACTACCTGAAGGAGTCACTGATTATTGAATCCTGTGCATTCTGACAAGAAATCCTCTCAAGCCAGGAAAATATGCATACAAGTTTGACACTGAGACTTCAAGAGAACAGAGATGACCTGCAAAATTCTATCAGCACCTCAGTAAGTGAGCTGGCAGCACTAAGTTTATAGCTCTCAGGATCACTTAGATTGAAGGACTAAATCTCTCCAAGGACAAAGTCAAATATACTAAGCATGAGGAGGGGTGGTTGCTGATGAGAGAAAATCTCCCACAAGTCATATTACTTTTATATTATATGGGCCTCTTTAATAGAAACTTGATTTGACATAAAGTAATTTGGGAGCTGGGTATTGCAATGATTGAGAAGTTTCACAGAGTTCAGAGGCAGTGAAGGGGAAAATAAATCTTTGCAGCTCCCTGCTAAGAGGGTCTTAGGCCTGGTGCAGTTAACAATCCAATGCCACTGTAATCAACAAGTTTTACTCACTTAATGAATCTTTCCTTAGCAGACTAACCATATTACAAGGTCAGGCAGCCGGCCAAGTTAGTCTATCTTTTCAAGGCCATCCCGAGATGTCTGTGTTCTTGCTTTTTCCCATCCCCTTGTTTAGGAACTTTGCAGCAAATGATGTTATCAAAGTAAGGGTAGTTATGTACAAAAAGAAATTCTTTGTCTATAAATGGGTGCTCAGACCTTAAGGGGCTACCCAGGTCTGGGACCTCATGCACGAATAATAAAGCTTCTCCTGACCTTACCTTTCCCCAAGTACCGCTTGCTCTTCCTCTTCCTGGGTAAAAAGTAGAATTTATTTCTACAACATTTTGGTGCATTGGAGGGGAACAACAAGCTCATTGGCCCTTTGAGCCATCAGATTAGGAGACAAAAGAGTGGGGGAGGAGAGGAAGAGTCAACCAAGGGGAAGTGCACTCCCCTGAGGACTTCCAGTCTCTGATTTGGTTGCTCCTGCCTGGCCCCCACAACACCTCCAGGCCAGACTTCCAAAGGGCTGAGTGAGGCCAGGACTTGGTGGCAGCATCAGATCAGGTAAGGTCCCAGGGCCCTGGTTCCCACGTGGCCTGCCCAGAGTGGTAAAAGGAGAGGCTGATCACCTCTCAGGGAGACCTCGAGGGTCTCATTTGGTTTTGGTCGGGAACCTTGGAGCTCCCAGAAAGGGAGGGATGGGATGGTTATAACCTCTGGTGTGTGTGAGAGAGAGTGGTGTGTGTATGAAATCTCCAGGGCTACGGAGATAGATTGGGCTTTTACCTGTGGTTCCATAGACAAAGCCGGATGACTTAACGGTGACTGGCCTGGCCAGAGCCTGTCTGGGGGTTTTTCGGACTCACTTGTATGTCAAGGCTTGTCGCTAGCTACGAGAGAAGTGTGGCCAGGGAAAGAGCCTGTGTGTTCCCCCTCCTCTTCTGCATCACCGTTCATAATGGGAGGGAAACAAAGCAAAAACATGGTCCTTGAAACCATGCTTAAAAACTTCAAAAAGGGATTCTCAGGAGACTATGGTGTTAAGCTCAGTCCTGGGAAGCTGGTACATTCTGTGAGCTGGAATGGCCGGCTCTTGGCGTCGGAGGCCCTAGACAACCCCACCATTCGCCGTGTCTGGCAGGCTGTTACTCATAAGACAGGGCATCCGGATCAGTTCCCGTACATAGATTCTTGCTAGAGGTTGTTCAGGCCTTTCCCCCATGGATACAGTTCAGTCAGAGTAGGCAGGGGCAGGCTAGGGTCCTTATTGCAGCTCTGCACAGTTCAGGGAAGAGAGGCCCTTTGAACGGACCAGAGAAATGGTGATGCGTGTGGGAGACCCAGAGGAGGAACTATGGATCCCTCCCCCTCCCCCTCACCGGCCACCAGTGTTGAATCAGCTCCAACAGCCCCACCTTCAGAGATAGGAAATGCCACCTCCCTCTGTCCATCCACCAGGGGCCCTGTCAGAACCATCTGACCTCGGGCCATTCACGAGCTCCCACTCCCCTCTATTCGGAAGTACAGACTCGGCATAGGCGGGCTAGGTCCGAAGGCGCCCACCAGGCGAGGGGGGTGGTGGAGACTGCCTGATGGGCGGCTTTTCGTCCCCGCAGCACCTGGAAATCAGCTTGTACTAGAATATCACCAGATCACACATCCGGGGAAAACGGCTCTAGAAAAGCTCATCCAAAAACATTTTTTCATCAGTCTCTTGCCAACGCTCTGTAAGTCAGTTAGTGAACGATGTTTAACTTGTGCCAGAAATAATGCTCAACAGGCATTGGAGTTCTGAAAGGAAGTGAAACCTGCAACTAAGATGACAGATTCTAGGAAGTGCCCTTGGTCCAAATCTGCTTCTCCTTTTTTGCATTTCCTCCTGTCTTCTTTCTCCCTGAAGCTTGCCTCTCTCTGGTCTTCACTAGTTGAAGGCCACATGAAGAGGCAAACTTCATTCTTGTACATAATTTTGAAATTCCTGGATGAGACCATAGTTGACCAGTTAGTTCAAGTTGCCAGAACTTCAACAATCAACAGTGGCCATGGACCATCTTACCTGTCATCCATTTTACTGCCTGGAGACTGCTTCTGTTGTTTTTCTTGTAACAGGATGCTTAAATATAATTTTGAAATGCTCAGTTTTGAAACCTGCCCTAAATTTCCTCAAGGTCAATGTCATAACTAAGTATACAAGTACACAAAATATGTCTAACATAACAAAAAAGACAAAAATCAATTTATTTCACCCTTACTTCCTTGCTTTCTCAACAGTCAAATTACATTTTTAAAAAGATTTATTTATTTATGCATACAAGAACTAGGGTACAGGCCAGAGGTGTATGTGTGTGGCGGGGAGTAGGGGTGAGAGGATTCAGCAGAGACAGAGTGGGAAGCAGAATAGACAGATCTAGTGAAGTACACTGCTGAGAGAAGTAGTGGGTTAGTCAGGAGAGGTCTGCTGTGCCATGTAGGTAGCTCTCAGGCAGGGGATAGAACTTGTGCTGCAGTGGCTGTGGATAGCTCTATAGGTTGTGTCTTAATCCCTTGCACCACCAGGGAGGCCCCTCAAATTACATTTTTGATAGAGGATTGTGAAATGGGCTATTTCCATAGAAGAGTCATGAGTTTGTTATGTACTCTAGAAATAGATGTTTATTGGGTATGCGATTTGGATATAGCTTGCAGTTAAAATTTATTTCTTTGGGAAATGAAATGTCATCAAAATGACATACAAATGTCATGAGAATAAGTTGAAATGAAAGCTAATGTTGTCACATTACATACAAACAAAAATGATAAAATTGCAAGGAATCAAAAAAAAGTACATGCAAAATAGTATTAGGTGAAAAAGGTACTGTACCAATTTTATGATATCATTTGTAGAAGCTTATAAACATCATCTCAATTTCAGTGATTCCTGGGTTGTATGATAATAGATAATTATTGTGTACTTTTTACTTTAATACTGGAACTGTTATTAATGACTACTGTTATTTTAATAATTTTAAAATGTTTTTTATAAAGACAAGGTGCTATCCCTGTAGTAGGAATTGCACTGGAATAGTGGAAACATTGTCTTGATTGTTGATACCAATCACTAGTGATACATTACTAATGTGTCTCTAGAAAAGGACAAGAGCAGAGTGGTGCTGGATAAGAGCAATGCTGAAGAATATTCAGGCTCCTTTTAAATAAACTTTGCAGTTGAATACCCAATTGTTCCTGTACATTTCATTGAAAAGGTTTTCCTTGGGCCTCCCCGGTGGCGCAGCAGTTGAGCGCTGGATTGCAAAGCTGCCTGCAGCCTCTGCAGCGCAGGTTCGATCCCCAGCTGTTCCCTGGCCTCCGGAGGAGGGTCCCACATGGCGTGCAGACCTCTCCTGCTGCCCGCTGCTCCCCTCAGCATTGTACTTCTGTCCTTCTGCCTGCTCTGCTCCCTGCTCTGGCTCTGGTGAATTCTCTCACCCTCCCGCGCTTCTAACTGTACCCAGTGCTTGTATAAATAAATAATATAAAAAAAAGAAAAGAAAAGAAAAGGTTTTCCTTGACCCCCAATGCATTACTTTGCTGTGTTTGTTAAAAATTAAGTGATTGCCTAGGTGTATCTATTTCCGGACACTCTAGTCTGTTCTGTTGGTAATTGTCAGTACTTACGCCAGTATCACACTGTCTTGATTAATGCAGCTTTAGTAAATTTTGAATTCAGGTACTGTAAATTTTGCAATTCTTTTTTAAAAGGAAAAGATATATGTCCATTTATTTGTGTTTTCCTTTTCTCTCAGCAGTGGTTTATAACTTTTAGAGTGGAGGTCTTGTATATTTGTGTTTAATTTATTTCTGAGTGTTGATTTTTCTAATTACTCTTGAAAATGGATTTTTTTTAGTTTTTAATTATGTTTATTGAGGTGACATTAATTTATAACACTGAATGTTTTTGGAATATAGGTTCACACCTCTACAAATGTATACCAAACAACCAATACTCTTCAACCTAACCCTATAACTGGATTTGTAAGATTTCATTACAAACAGTTGGTTTGCTGCTAGTACATAAAAGAGCAACAGACCTTAGCATATGGTCATAATCCTGCAACATTTTCAAATTTCTATATTATCGCTAGTAATTGCTTATGAATTCCTTAGAATTTTTTGCAAGTGGGCCTCCCCTAGGGGCACAGCAGTTGAGCGCTGGGTTGCTAAGCTGCCCGCAGCCTCTGCCGAGTTGGTTAGATCCCTGGCCGCCTGGCGAGCGTCCCATGGTGCGCAGATCTCTCCTGCTGCCCGCTGCTCCCCTCAGCAGTGTACTTCTTCATCAGTCTGCCGGTTCTGCTCCCCGCTCTGGCTCTGGTAAATTCTCTCACCCTCCTGCACTTCTGACTGTACCCAGTGATTGTGTAAATAAATAAATAAATCTTTAAAAAAACAAAACAAACAAAAACACTTTTAAAAAAAAGAATTTTTATGAAAGTAAATATTGTCCTTTTTACTTCATTTTCTTGCCATATTCCATTGGTGAGGGAACGACACTTTAATTTTAAGAGAGGTTATCTTGGCCCTGTGTTCAATTTTAGAGGGAAAACACTACTTTGTCCTTGAGCATTATATCAACTGTAAGATTTTTATTATTACCTTTTATCAGATAGAGGAAGTTCCTTTTTGATTCTAGTTGGATTAGAATGTTTTTTTTTTTTTTTTTTGGTCACGAATGAATTTTTAATATTGTCATGTGCTTTTTAATTCATATTCTGAAAAGACCCTGTGATTTTGTTTCTTCATTCTGTTAATATGATGAGTAATACTGATCGACAACTGAATGTAAAACCAACCTTGCATTTCTGGGATAAAGAGTTTTGTCATAATGTATCAGTCTGTAAATAAATTTCTGCATTGAATTTGCCCATATTTAACTAAGGATTTTTATATCTATGATTATGAAGAATAGTTGTTTGTAATTTTCTTTTTAAAATATCAAATTCACATTTTACTATAGGAAATTAATTTTTCTCACCAAAATAACAGCTGTAATTACTATATTATTACTACACAAACTATTATTACTACACAGCAAAGTTCCTATCTTTCCCAGATAGTTCTTATAAATCAAAATAAGGCAGTAGATATAGATTCATTCAAATAAATGGTCAGTATCCCTGGCTTCTGATTCTGTTCTGACCATGAAATGTAAGTGTTCAGTGCACACCTGCTAGATGTGTATTTTTGGGTTAAGGTGTAAATTCAACAAGTGAATGTAAATAACAATCAGATATGGAATATTGGTGAATAGCTTTCTACACAAACTTCAATTTTCTTTTTATATTTACTTAATGGAGACAAAATCGATACTGAAATATCTTTAGTGAACTCATAGTTTCACAACATACAGAAATACCTTCTAGTTAGTGGTCAATCCTGAATGTTATTGTAACATTTTAGAAGATATATTTATTCTCCCACACCTCCCCAATATTTACTTCTTCAAAGAACTAGTAACTAATATCTGATAATTGTATTTGTGGCAACAAGAATGTTATCCTCAAAATGACATCTAAAAATCTCCAGAGTGCCACCCACAAAAATCCCACAGAAATGAAATGTTCTTTCAATACTGTCTTCATAAAAGTGATGTCTTCAAAGATCAAAATTCAGTGAACTTTTAGTAGGTAGGTAAATCTGACATTTAATAGGTAGATTTTTCAATGTTTGATTTATTAACTGGAATGAGCCAGTATTTGATGATTAGGTGGCCCATAGATATCTCCAGTTTTCCCTCCAAATATCAAATAGAAGCATAAAAACTATTTCAGAACCTTCTCCTAACTATTTTTGGTGGTTTCTGAAGTACTTTTAAAAAACTCTGGCTTCAATGTATAGTTTGATATATGTATCAACCATTAAATTAAGATCATCTTTTTTATATGTAATTTATTTATTTACATATATTTGACATCATTGTTTGTTTTTGTACAATGTGTGCTTTCTCCTCTCAGGTGTAGTCCCCATAACATTTCCCATCACCAATTCACCAGTGCACCATCACCATAGTCCCTTGTGTTAGTCCCTCCCTGTTTTGATCCTCTCCCTCCCCCATCCCTGCAGAATGTCTGTCATCTTTTATATCAAGATTTGTGTTAAGCAAAGTTATTTAACCTCTGGCCTCTTGAAATATTTCATAATTATACTTAAGGTATTTTAATGCAATTTCAGAGCTTTCCTTCTAAAACAAGGAAGAACAGGAACTTTACTTGAAATGAAACAACAGAGATGTGCTGGGAGCGGGGTCTTGTACACGCCAAATGGGAACTTTATGTCTATCCCTTTGCATTCTGGCTTGAATCTCCAATAACAAAGTTAGCAAAGAGTGTGTTGTGACCAGATAAGTCTCTTTGGTCCACGTTAGCATGGTTTTATACGTCAGCTGTTCTATGACAGGTTACCAGGGATGCACATTTTAGAACTGTGTGGTACTGTTCTGAGAAAATAAACTTCAAGTCCTAAATAATGTGCTTCATTGCTGGAACACTAAGTATTTCTTGGTAGTAATTTACAATGGTTAGTTGAGATTCTAGATTATTTACTGAGCCCTGTGGAATGTCACAGGAAATGTCATTGAAATATCAAGTTTGCTTGCCAAATTCCTTGCTTCCTCAAGTAAATATTTCTAACAAACATAAAGTATTTTCCATCTTTTCATGTAACACAACTCTATAGTTGTTAGTCTGTGATCAAGGGGCACCAGAGACACCAACCCATGAGGGTGCACTCTCTAAAGCAGGGTATGCCATCCACCACATTAAAAAGAAAGCAGATTCTCAGTGCAAAAGATCTTTAGTTAGTGTGTATAAAGAAGAGAGGAAAGGATATTGCTAATAAAAGTTTCCCAATTAAACACCCCAAAGTACCTACTCTCTTGTGGGCAAATGCCTAACCAATAGGGTGGGCCTGAAGCTGGGCTGCTGAGGCTGAGAGCTTGCCACAAGTCCATGGTGCCTTTTGGCAGGGAATAGTAAGAAGGGGGCAAATTGGTCAGGCAAGTCTGGGACAAAAGGAGAGATATAAAAACATGAATCAAGATAAGGGCTGCCGTTGTCAACATCCCCATATTCTGTCACCTCTTTGTCTCTTCCAAGTGTCTCCAACATGTCTCTCCTCCACACATCTTCTCCAAGTCACCCCTGGGTGCAAGTCAAAGCTGGAGAAGCAAGTGTACAACTTCCCTCCTCCCCCTGGTCTTCCAGGTTATATATCTTTACCTGACCACTCAGCTCCATACCTCATTCCAGGTACCTATTCCAAGGTGGTGTGTAAATGGGGCAGGGAATATGGTACCTCCCCTAACACACTCAGCTGTCAGCTGCAAACATACTGGAGATTTTTTTAAAAAATATTTTTATTTACTTGTGCATACAAGAACTGGGGCCTAGGCCACCGGTGTGGGGGGTGAGAGGACTCACCAGCAACAGGATTGAGAGCAGAACATGCAGATCTACTGAGGTACACTGCTGAGGCAAGCAGAGGATAAGACAGGAGAGGTCTACTGTGCCATGTGGGTTAGCTATCTGGCTGGGGATCAAACTTTTGCTGCAGCAGCTGCAGATAGCTTGATAGTGCTGAGACTGAACCCCTGTGTCACCAGGGAGGCCCTGATGCTGGAGACTTTTTATAGAGGTTATTTTTATAAAATGGACATCTTTATGGACAACGATGATAATAATGAAACAAAAATCTGTTAATGCACTACTTTAGAGTACTAAAGCTCACCCAGTTAAAAGCTATTCCATCTAACATATCGTTCTATATAAACATTTTACATATTATAGCTAAACATACAGCAAATATTTGCAGGAATTCCACAAAAATTCCCAAAGCATTGCATTTGCCTGCACATTGAGAAGGCAAACATGCTGGGCCAGCCAGAGGTTTGGAAGGAGCACACCTACAGAATGCCCCTCTCCCCACTCTGCCCAAAACTGTCTCCTTTTCACATTTCAGCTGTGTGGTCTCCCTACACTGTATCCTATGGCTCTCTGAACTAATAAGACTATATTCTAGATAAAACTATATTCCATCAGAATTGTAATCACCAACCAATCTATGACTAGGGCCTAAACTCAAACAAAAGACTTTATCAAAACAAGAAAACTACCTGGTACCATTAACTTCTTTCAGATGTAAATTTACACACACACCCCCCCCCCCAGTTTCTTTTAATTCCTTTAGTGTGTCTTTGTTATTGTATTTTTTTTTTTCAATTTTTGGAGTCTATAGTTGTTATCTGAGAGTGGGTTGACATGAAAAAGCTAACGAATCTTGATTGCTAAAACCCTATTTGCATTAACTCACTGAGAAACCAGAGGTTATTATTTGGTTTCTTCACTACCTCCATGTATGAGTTCTCTGGTGTTTGTGGAATGTTGGATCCCCCTTATCCTACACTATGAAATATTTCATTTATTCATGTTTTATGTATTTGTTCATTCCCCCATATTTAGCAATTTGAGGAGCTATGATGCGCTAGGCATTGGATACATAAGAGTGTTAAGTCATGGTCTCTGTTCACAGTCAGAGCCTTGCGTTCCCCCAATAATACAGCAGTTATTAGCACATGTAGAACATTTCCAGTATACAAAATGGGCTGCCCCTCTATTACAATTCTTTCTGCAAGTACTTCCGCAGGCTGTGTTTACTAGATTATGAACTAGGTAAAGAAACAAGCTATGCCTTTTACTCTGTGGTCCCAGTTCCAAGCACTATCTGATATAACACAAGATACAAATAAAGGTCAGTGGAAAAAGTAGACTTCAGCTTTAAATAAAGGAGCTGTGCAATTTTAAAGCTAAGCTATATTTACTACTTTTAATTAATCACAAGTAAAGGAGTAAAGAGAAGAATTGTCAAGACATGCAAGGAACAGGAACACAGCGGTTAGAATGTTAATAAAGCATTATGTTCTTATCACCCTTTACAGAGACGTAAAACTCTTTAATAATTTGTGTTTATATTTCAAGACCTTTAGATGTTAGTAGGATATTTAAAAGTAAATATGGATTACCTGTTCAAAACTTAATTGAGAAGGACATTTTTATACTTCCTGGTTGAAATGATGACACCTAAATTCATTATTCTCAGCTGCCTAATAGCACTGGGTGATCAAGCCTGTTGACAGCTATTAATGCAGTACCACTAACTTGTGGAAAAGAGACAGTGACATGAGCTGAAATTTGATTGCAGTCATGTCTGTGGTTGCTCTTCTTTTTTTTCACTAAAAAACAAAGAAAATGTATGTACTCTGTTAAGTATAATTAACAAAATAGATGTTTCTAATTCCTATTACAAACTACTAGAGAAGAGTTTTGCGAAAGGAACCCTGGAAAGAAATGGGAACACCTGGATTCTAGATAAGAATTGTCCTACTTAAGTCATAATACTTTCAAATATATTATGAATATCAAGCTAGACCATATGAAGCCTAATAAGATGACAATAACAATATTTATAAATAATAATAATATTGATAATAACAATGCATTACATTTATTGGATATTTATCATATGCTAGCCATTGCTATTTATTTTTTATTTACGTTTCTAAAAACTACCAAGCCCCTGAAATTAATTATAACTTATGGAAGATGAGAAAATTAGAGTTTAGAGAAGTTCAATATTTGTTCAAGGTCACACCCTTTGTAAAGCAGCAGAGAAAGGATTCAAATCCATATGTAGATATATGATAATGGAGTCATAGTCAGATTCCTACCACTGAAAAGGGAATTCCATGAGGAAATGGATAAAATGGCAATATATCCTGTGGTATTTGAGTGTGATAGAAAATGGTTGAAATCATAGTTGTTTTTTTTAAAGATTTATTTATTTATGCATACAAGAACTGGGGTACAGGCCAGAGGTGTAAAGGGTGAGGGGATGCACCAGAGACAGAGGGGAAACAGAACAGACAGACGGATTGAAACAGACTGCTGAGGAGAGCAGTGGGCGAGGCAGGAGAGGTCTGCCATGCCTTGTGGGTAGCCCCTGGCCAGGGATCAAAATTGTGCTGCAGTGGCTGTGGATAGCTTCATAAGTTGCGTCTTAACCCCTTGCACCATAGTTTTTAATAGATAGATGGAAAAATAACTGCAGGCATATGTGTATATATGCACCTATGTACATGTATACCTTTATATTTATACATATATAAATTACAAATAAATATATACACATATATGAATTTCTATGTATGCACATATATACATATTTTCCAACTCTGTCCATTAAAAGGGCCTAGAAGCAGTTACACATTAGTAGCAATAGCACATGTAGTACCAAGTTCTTGGATTCTGCATATGATTCTCCATTAAAAGAAACCAACAGTTCTTGGCAAATGACTTGTCTACAGCCGGGAAAGTCCAAGATAAGCCTAGAGTGTCTTTCGACTCTGGAAATTGAGGAAGTACTCAAACACTGATGGGGACATGTAAAATCCACACAGAAACAAGCTTAATGGGCTTCCTGCTGGCCAAAGATCTCATCCTGAGCATTAAAATAATGACCGTAGTGAATTATAACACATTAAATAAAACAAATATCCACGTATCAATACTGATATTAAATTAGTTGATTAATTACCTAAGAAAGGTGAGGACTTTAATCCTTAAAGTAGAAAGTCAATAAAGGTAAAATAAATGATGGATTTAGGAAATCATCAATAGATGCTTAAAGTCTAAGTGGAAAAATTAAGGAGCAGGATATTTGCATACCTTCCAAATATCTGCCCTCAGATAATTAATTACAAAGGGGAAAATAATAATTTTATGGTTAAAAACCTAGTGAAGACTACCTTAAGTAAGTGGTTATGCTAACTTCACAAATATCAGGACAAACTATCACCATGCCTTTCCGACATGATATCCCTGCCAAATCTTGTAACTTGAATCCAATCATAAGACATATACACATTGAAAGAAATTCCACATAAAATTGATCTTTATTTTTCCAAAATATCAAGGGCAAGAAAGGCTGAGTAACTTTTCTGGATTATAGGAAACTAAGAAAATTTAACAACTGAGTGCACGGTTGATTCTCCCTTTTCTCCCTGTTTCTTCTCTCTTTTCAGTTTTATTATTCTTTCTTTGTATTGACTCTGAGAAGTTTCACTACTGTGTGCCCCACTGTAGGTCTCCTTTCATGTAGGTGGATTGGCATTCTCTTAGATTCCTGTATTTGTATATTTAGTTCCTTCTTCAAATTCAGGAAGCTTTCTTCTATTACTTATTTAAATAATTTTTCAGTTACCTTCTCTCTTCTCCTTCTGGGATGCCTAGAATTTTTATATTTCCTCTCCTCATGGATAATTCTTGAAGTATTTCTTTATTTTTTTCCTTTTATATCTATCATTTTGTATCTTGAGTCTTCCCCAGTTCCATCTTTCAGTTCACTGATTCAGTCTCCGATTCGGCCTATTCTACTTCCATGGCTTTCTCCAATTCTGTTATTTTCTTATTTAACATTTCAATTTAAATCTTCTGTTCACTGATAGATGTATTTCCTTGAGACAGAAGAAGGTTGGATTTTTTTTAAAGATTTATTTATTTATGCATACAAGAATTGGGGTATAGGCCAGAGGTGCAGGGGGTGAGAAGATTCACCAGAGACAGAGCAGGGAACAGAACAGGCAGACTGACTGAAATACACTGTTGAGGGGAGCAGTGGGTGAGTCAGGAGAGGTCTGCTCTGCCATGTGGGTTGCTCCCTGGCCAGGGATCAAATTCATGCTGCAATGGCTGCAGTTGGCTTCATAGGTTACATCTTCCTTTGTTTCTTTCAATTCCGTCCTTCAGGTCTCAAGTTCATTCTTTAATTCATTAATTTTATTTCTCATATCATTCTTTACCTTTTTCATCTTCTTTATGTTTTTTAATCATGACAATTTTAAATTCTCCATCTGGAAGGCAGAGAAGTTCTTCCAAGTCATCATTGTTGAGTACTGGTGGCTGATTTTCTTTTTGTGGTATATTCTTGCCCTGAGGACTTGCTTGGTTATTTGTTTTTTTCCCTTCTCCCTGATGTTTGTTTTCCAATTTGTTCTATGCATTGGGGCATTGTACCGCTGGTTCTTGTAGGGATCACTTTTGGGAGCTTCTTCTGGTATTTGGGAACTGGTGGCCAGACCGAGTTCAGCACTGTTATCACTCCACAAGGGTAGTGATGTTGTGGATATGTTGATGGGTGCTGAAGAGCCCCTCCCTCTGTATTTACTCAGTTCCAGAAGGGATCATGGGGGTCACTGGCTTCCAACACTGGGAATGCAGGGGCTGCACTCTCCCAGTGCCCAGATCCTTAATGGCGGATCTCTGCCTGTCTCTACTCAGTCCAAAACGGTGTGTGGGGCCTGCAGCAGCCTTACTCTGTGTGCATGCTGTCCTGCTCACCTTTGTTTGTGGAGCCCACCCTCTCTCAGTTCCAGAGGGGAATCGTGAGGTCCCTGACTTCCAACAAGAATGGTTCAGGAGAGGAAATGCAAATGGCCAGCAGGCATATGGAAAAATGTTCAACATCAATTGTAATCAGGGAAATGCAAATCAAAACTACAATGAGATACCATCTTACACCAGTGAGAATGGCACATATTAAGAAAACTAGCAACAACAAATGTTGGTGAGGTTGTGGAGAAAAAGAAACTCTCCTGCACTGTTGGTGGGAGTGCAAACTGGTCCAACCACTATGGAGAGCTGTGTGGAGATTTCTTGACCTACTAAACATAGAGCTTCCATATGATCCAGCAATTCCACTCCTAGGTATTTACCCAAAGGACACAGAAACATCAATTCCAAAGAGCACCTGCACCCCTATGTTTATAGCAGCACTATTTACAATAGCTAAGCTATGGAAGCAACCCAAATACCCAAAAATAGATGACTGGATCAAGAAGATGTGGTACATATACACCATGGAATATTACTCAGAATTCAAAAAAGATAAACACATGCAATTTGCAGTAACATGGATGGAGCTGGAAGGGATCATGCTCAGCAAAATAAGCCAGAAAGAAAAAGAAAAATACCGGATGGTCTCACTCATGACAGGAATCCAGAAAACTTAAATAAGGACCAGAAAAATGAAAAACTATAAGAAAGAAAATATCAAAATCAACAAACAACTATGAACCAGAGATACTCTATGGGGGGTGGGGAGCAGGGAAAGGAGGGATTAGGGTCAAAATAAGGGGGTTGTAATTATATGGGGAATATAAAAATAAAATTTAAATTAAAAAATTTTAAAAAAAGAAAGGGCATATGAAAATGAGTTCATATTGAAGTAAAGAAGCATTATTGAAAAATATTTTTAAAAATCTGAATATTTTCTCATATACAAGGATATTTTAAATGAATATTCATGTTAGATATTAATTTGTATTTCTGGAATTATGATTGAGTAATTTGATAAATACATCAATTTTAATGGATTTAAGATTAGAAAAATAAAGTTGTGGTGGAGTTACTGTGGAACATTTTCAACTGAATGTTAATTTCAGCTTCATATCATTCATTTACCATGGTCTCTAAACTAAAGCCTTGGATATTTTCAAACTCAAAGAAGGAAAGAATTGTTTATAACAAGTGTTAACAGTTGCAAGTGTCTCCTCTGTATATCCACACAACATACTTGTAAACATTTATAATGTAATAATAACCATTTTCTCCCCCAAAAAGAAAATGCATATATTGTAAAAAATGAAAAATGATGTAAAAAATATATAAAATAAAAATTAAAAAAATAAAAAAAATTAAAAGTGAGCCTTTAAAATAAACATTTAACCAAATTTAATGCCAATACATTAGTGTAACAGTTTAAATTCCATTGTTGATGTGTGAAGGTTTTCAATTCCTGAAATCTCTTTTTAATATTTGCCTTTGTTAGTTGAGTGACTATGCAATTGGCTTGTGCTTGAAATTTTATTACTTAGAGCATTTTTACCTACAGGAAGTTACTTTCTTTTGTTTGCTGAACCTAGAATAGAACTTTGAATAGTGCCTGGGAAATAGATGCTCATAGGTTGAATGAATGACCATTTGCCTTTCCTTTGTGACTTGGTTGATATCATTCACACATTGTTTGTTGGAGTGGTTGTCTTTTTCTTAGTGAGTTTTAGTAGCTCTTTATGCATTCTAAATAATAACCACTTGTCAAAAGTTTCAAATACGTTTTCCAAGTTAGTCCCCTTCCCTCAAATCTTGTTTATAATTTTAATGATTTTTGCAATAGGGACTTAAAAAACTTGTATGAATTATTTTTACCATTGCTTTTATGGTTTCTGGCATCACAACCATACTCAGAAAAACCTTCCCCAATCTAAAATGATTTTTTAATGTAAATTCACTGCTATTTTTCTGTTAGCAGATTTAATAATAAACTATTGGCATTGACTTGGAAAAAAAAAAGAATGGTTCAGGGGCTACACTCTCCTGGTCTTACACCATTTTCATTTAAATTTTTTTTCACTAGTTGTTTTATTTGTGTTTTCTCTGGTATTACCCTTTTTGAGTTCATTAATTTTCTCCATTACTTGCGTTAGTCTGTTATGAAGCCCTGTATTTTTTAATATGTTGTTAATATTTTTGATCCTGGTTCTAACTGTAACAGTATCATATTTTCTCAGTCTTTATTCTGTTCCTGATTTACATCATGCAATTTTTTTTTCAAGTTCAGTGGTGTTATTATAACTGTTCACTTGAGCTCCTCTTCAGGTAGATGCCACAGTTCTGCTGTTTGAGGCTTAATTCAGGGTTTTGTTTGTTGTTTGCTCCATCATTTGTGATTTGTTCTTCTGTCTCTTCATTGTAGTGTTTATAGCAGGTACCAGGGCTAAATTGCAGACTGCCCTCTTTGTACCTGTTCGGGTGACAGATGAACTGTCACTGATAAGGAGTAATAGGAAAGGACCCAGGGCAGGAGGCCTGAAGAATCAGCTCCAGTGAATGTCAGGGACTCAAGCTTCCTCCTGCACTGTAGGTACCAGAGTTGTGGGGAGGGGTCCACAGTGATCCATCCTCTAGGTCAACCCTGACCCTAAATATCTTGAACAGACTTATGCTAACCTCAACCCCTATGCTAAGTTTGAGAACTTAACTCAGCACTGGACACAAACTGAGCTTTCTGTTGCACAGCTTTAGCCTGGGTTGCTTTCTCCTGGGTTAAAATCCAGTTGATATTAAAAGCCATTTAGGGGATGTATTTAGTTGTGTTTTGACACTTTTTGGAACAGGTGGGAGGGGGTTTGGAGAATAGGGGTATGGGAGGGTGGGCAGCTGGTGCGTAGGGGGAATAAGGAGGTTGAGTGATGGTTGTAGTTTAGAGTATCACAACCTTTCACTACAAATAATCCACCTGGCTCTTCCCCCCAGTTTGGGCTCCAGCTGTTCTATATTGGGAGCATCAGTGTCATCAGTCATCACTCTGCACCCTGCCCCTGTGGTTCTCCAATAGTGCACTCCCTGTCCTGGAGGCCAGCTCTGGGCACCCCCTCCAAAGTCCCCAGTGCTGGATCTCCAGAGTCCCCAGAGTGGGTTAAGCCACTGTGGAGGGTCTCTGTGGAGACCTGTAAGGCTCTTATGATTTGTATTCCCTGTATCACTGCACACACAGTTCAATTAAAGATTTCCTCACACCCGCTCTGCTGGACTTTTGTTCAAGTCACATGCTGCAAATGTCGGTTCATCCTTCAGTGGTTATGCATTTGTTCTTCTGTAATTTAGTGTGAATATAAGAAGGAGGTGAGCCCGGTATCATCACTCTGCTGCCAACTTGCCAGGCTCTTCTTGTAAATCCTTTACAACGCATTCTGAAATAAGCTTGAGGTTTTCTTTTTTATTAAATTGGTTTGGTGTATTACAGTAATTGAATTTTATGTTAACTCAGGCTTATTTTCTGGAATAAATTCTACAGTTATTTCATATAATTTTTTTTATATGTTGCTGGATTGGATTTTCTATATTTTGTTGAGTATTTCTTGAGCTTATATCCATAAGAGATATTGGCCTGCACTTTCCTTTTCTTGTGACAACTTGATCTGTTCTGGTATTGTTACAGCGCAACCCCAATATAAAATGGGTTGCCTGACTGTGGGTCCTCACCCAAGTGCTTAAAGGGGACTTAAACTGCAGGCACACACAAAAGGTTAATCAAAGGTTTATTTACAAGGAAAGGGGAAATGAGGAAATGAATAACTCAGGGAGAAAAAGAGAGAGATAAATTCGTAAATGCATCCTATGTATTTGTGAGTTTCACATATTTCCTTTAGTTATTGAATTTCTTGCATTGTGTGCGAACTTATGTTATATTATTGATGTCCTTTTAAAATTATTAGGTTTGAGAGAATGTCAATAACATGGTGGAAAAGAACCAAGTACACTTCATCCTGCAGAGCTCACCTTCCTTTATGAGGGAAAGTTAAGGACCTTCTTATAAAAACACAATCTTAGAAATTCATTATGATTAAACCCCCACTACAGGAAATATTACAGGAAGCCTTAAAATCTAAACCAACAGAGGAATGAATAGGAAGAATTAAACAAGGTAGTGAAGAAAATCACACTATCACCAAATGGCAATAATTTACCTCCATGTATCTAAGTGTTAATGGACTAAATTCACCAGTAGCATGTTGGATTCAAAACAGAACCCAAATTCCTGCTGCTTCCAGGAAACACACTTAACTTCTAAAGATCAGCAAGCTTGAAAGTAAAGGTTTGGAAAACAATTCCACAAACAATCAAATGGCCCCAAAAGAAGGCAGGGGTAGCCATACTTATAGCAGATAAAACAGACTTTCAACTAAAAAAGGTGGCAAGAGACACCAAAGGACACTATATAATGATCAAGGGGACAATACAGCAGAAAGTCATAACACTCATCAGTATATACTCACCCAACGAGGGCGCACCAAAATACATTAGATAATTACTATCAGCTCTGAAAACATAGGTGGTAGGAGACTTCAATACTGCACTCTCACCAAGGTACAGAGCAGCAAGACAGAAAATAAGCAAGGGTGCAATCGCTTTAAAGAAAATCTAGACCACATGGAACATCTATAGGACACTGCTACCCCTTCAAAAAAAGAACCTGAATACACATTTTCCTCAAATATTAGTGGATCATTCTCCAGGATGAACCACACAAAGGGTCACAACACAAACATCAAAAAATACAAGATTGGGCCTCCTCAGTGGTGCAGCGGGTTGAGCGCAGCGCTGTGAAGCTGTCCACGTCCTCTCCATTGCCGGTTCGATACCCGGCCAGGCAGGGAACAACCCACATGGTGCGGCAGACCTCTCCTGTCTCACCCGCTGCTCCCCTCAGCAGTGTTTTTGGTCCGTCTGCCTGTTCTGCTCCCCACTCTGTCTCTTGTGAATCCTCTCACCTTCCCACGCTTCTGGCCTGTACCCCAGTTCTTGTAGAAATAAATCTTAAAAAAAGTACATGAAGACTGTAATCATACCAAGTCTTTCCTCAGATGATAAAGATATTAAACTAGAAAACCATGAAAAGAAAGCAAGGAGATTGCCCACTACATGGAGATTGAACAACATGGTACTGAAAGATCATTGGGTTAACGAAGAAATCAAAGAAAAAATTTGAGTTTGCTTGACTGGGGTGATGGGGTTGGGGGAAAAACAGAAACATGAAGGGCCACTCTCAGCACAGCACCCTGGAGAGTCACCTGCACCTGACTCACTGATGATATCACTTTCCCCACCTGGCTGAGGTTGGGTCTCCACTTCCTCTCTGGGAAGTTCTTTATTTCCTGTGTTCCTTTCCACACAGCAGTTGTTGGAAGGAGTCACCATGTGGAGCCCACACTTAAGGGGTGGTCTGCTATAAACATTTCTGTGCAGTTTTTGTGTGAACAAAAGTTTTCAAGTGAGTTGGGTAAATACCCAGAAGAGTGATTTACTCAGGTTTTAGGGTAAATCTGTTTTTCACTTAATAAGAATTAGTTATTATCTCTTCCATAGTGACTGTTTCATTTTGCATTTCCTCCAGCAGTGAATGGGGGTCCCTATTGCTCCCCATTCTGGTCAGCACCTGGTGCATAGTGTGCCCCCTTATCTGAGGTTTCACTTTCCAAGGCTTCAGTTTCCCGAAATTAAACTAAGTTAAAATTTTTTCATATTTAGAGAGAGATCACAGTTACACAACTTTTATTACATTACATTGTTGTGATTTTGATTGTCCTGTTTTAATGTTATTGTTATTAATTACACAGTACCTGATTTATAAAGTAAATGTATCATAAGTATGTATGTGCAGGAAATCTTTGTATATAGAGGGCTCCACACTATTGGTGGTTCTGGTATTCACTGGGGGTCTTGTAATACATCCCATGTGGATAAAGGGGGGCTGCTATACTAGGATTTGGATTTAGGCCATATAATAGGTGTGCATAGCGTGTCCATGTTGCTTTAATTTGCACTTGCATTTACATATGTCAACATATGACATTGAGTTTCTGTTCATATGCCTAGTTGCCATCAATGAGGTCCTTGGAAACTATTCAGAGTTTTGCTCAGTTTTAGAAAGTTATTTGTTCCTTGTTGAATTTTAAGGGTTCCATGCATATTCTAGAACATGTATTATATTAGCCATATTTTGCAAATATTTTCTCTTGGTCTGTGGCCCAAGCTCTTTTACAGACCTAACATATCGATGCATATATAGACTTTTCTGGGGAGAAAATGAGAAGTTGTTGACTACAGGGGTTCAGAGTAGAGGAGACTTGGTTGACTAAGAATGATGTAACTTATGTATTTGTGTATGTTCTTGAGTATTTATGAATCCTCTGGGTAAGCGTGAATAGCAAATATTAGTTATTATCAAAATCATTTATTATCAAAAATAATTTACACAATACCTGACACTATCAAACACTTGGCAGATCCCCCTCAGTCATGTGTTCTCAGGCTCTGAGCCTCTACTCTAGGACTGCCATCTTGTCACTGAATGATTTTGCCTTAGACACCTTCCCACTGAAAAGAGCGAAAAATATGAGATACATATGAGATACAAGACCATCTTCTTTTTTTTTTAAAGATTTATTTATTTATTTATACAAAGATTTATTTATTTATTTATGCAAGCACTGGGTACAGTCAGAAGCGCGGGAGGGTGAGAGAATTCACCAGAGCCAGAGCGGGGAGCAGAGCAGGCAGAAGGACCGAAGTACACTGCTGAGGGGAGCAGCGGGCGGCAGGAGAGGTCTGCGCGCCATGCGGGACCTTCCTCCGGTGGCCGGGGAGCAGCCAGAGATCGAACCGGCACTGCAGAGGCTGTGGGCAGCTTCGCAACCCAGTGCTCAACCGCTGCACCACCGGGGAAGCCCAAGACCATCTTCTTAAAACCATTAGAACTGACAATATAGTAATGAATGCCCATACCCAGTAGAGAAGGGGGACACCCTGCATGGGCCCCACAGAGAACAGCATCTTGAGGAGAGAGGAAGGACTGTGAGGGCCCTCCCCAGAGCAGACACAGAGCCCAGCCCTTCACCTCTGCGCTGAGCCTGACGACCACCACCTGCCGTCCCTTTCAAAATTTAGAAGACCTGCTTTATTTTGGTTATGGTGTGTGTGTGTATGTGTGTGTGTGTGTGTGTGTGTACATATATATGTGGTATAGTTCTTAGGATATAAACTGTATTCACTATAAAAATAAAAATGTTGGGCCTCCCCAGCGGCACAGCCAGTTGAGTGCAATGCTGTGAAGCTGGCTTCAGCCTCAGCAGCGCAGCTTTGATTTCTGGTTGGCCAGGGAGACACCCACATGGCTCAGCAGACCTCTCCTGGCTCACCCGCTGCTCCCCTCAGCAGTATATTTTAGTCAGTCTGCCTGTTCTGCTCCCCACTCTGTCTCTGGTGAGTCTTCTCACCCTCCTGCACATCTGCCCTGTACGCTGGTTCTTGTATGCATAAATAAATCTTTAAAAAAAATTAAATAAAATAAAAATGTTACAAAGCATTTTCAGACCAGGAGGGAGTAAAAACACTGTGAGCTGTTGTTAACAATGAGAAACAGAAAAGCATTGAAATGAGGCCTCAAGTTTGGAGATGACCATCATTGTCAACCTTCCACAGGCAGGGCCAGCACCTGAGCCCAGAGGAGAAGGGCTGCACAGGAGGGAGCAGGGATGTGGGCAGAGACCACCCTGTCCAGGATGAAAAGCTGTGGGGTCCTGGCCAGGGAGGCTCAGGAAAGCAGGGAGCATCTCCTCAGGCCTGAGAGAAAGAATCTGGAGACAAAGTAAACCCAGTTTCTGATGACATAAAGCACATATAAGTCAATTCTGCCACAATCCAAAGTACTATGTGCCAAGGAAACTAATTTGTATAAGGAGAATTAGACCTTTTGGGAGGGGGGTACTACCATCTTTACTTGAAGGGATGAATGACAAAAACTATCATTATTTAGATTTGGTTATTCTGTACACACTTTCTAGAAAATGAATGTGATCTGTCCCTTTAAGAAAATGAACTGACAGTTGATAAATGATAGTAATTAACTGCCTTGATAAAGTACAAGCTCCAAGTGAAAACCAGATAGTGGAAAATTGTGTCCCATCACTATAAACTTGACAACTTCCAGTAGCTGCTTACTTTTCTTTGGGGATTTTTGGAACATGAAACATATGATTTTCAAAATTTGATTCTCGAATAATTAACATAAAGATCATATAACCTGGTAAGACAATGCAGCACTTTTTAAAGTCATGTATTAGTACAAGATTAATAATCAGTAGAGGCCTATGGAATTAATATAACAGAATAGAAAACATTCAATGATACTGTTCTACCATTCACTTTGCAAATAACATTTGAAAAACCACCACTTGTATAGTTTCAATTTATTGCAGAAGTGGAACAAAGTTAAATAGTCACAATTATGTGAAAAGTACTTAAAATGCTATTTTCACATATTTCAGAGAGGCTGTATAGTTCTTCATTGGCCCACCAAAACAGAGAGTAAATGCAGGAGAAACTATGACAATCCAACATGCCTCTAGTGAGATTAGAGGAAAAATAACTGCAAAAATGTAAGCTGTAAAAGATCCACTCATGACCGTGATTATTTTCATTAAATGTCTACATTTCCTTAAGACACTTTGAACACACATTGGGTTATTAATATTATTCTAAATTAAATGAAAATATCTTTAAACTGTTTTTATTCCTCATGTAGTAAATCCTGAGAGCTATAACCTCCTAAACTTATACCGGGGTCCTGGCTAATTTTAAAACTGCAGAGATCCTGAAACAAAAAAAGCTTGAAAAATCGCTGCCCTAATCCCTGGCCAGGACTCAGGAAGGCAACTGTGTGACAAAGACCTTGGAGCAGGAGAGGAGGGGCAGCAAAGTCCCAGGTATAGGGTGTGGTTCTCAGGGTCTCAGCCCCATGGGTTTTGCATGGGGCTGGGAAGGTTACTGTTGGGGATCATCTCCCCACAGTTTCACCTCTCTCTCCCACACAGGTGTCAAGTCCTTTGAATACTGGTGACTCACCCCCAGTTCTCACTCCCCATTGCCTGGAGGTCTCCAAAGACTCCAACCAGCAACACAGCTGCCCAGTCTGGACTCAAGAGTCTCCCCAGACCTCAAGAGCACCCGTCATGAGGCCCCCAACCCTCCTCCTGCTGCTCTCAGGGGCCCTGGCCCTGACAGAGACCTGGGCAGGTGAGTGCAGGCTCTGGAGAGAAAAGGCAACTGAGGAGGGGGATAGTAGATGAACCCCGGGTGGGGGTAAGGACCCAGGAAAGACTCCTCACCCCCACTGCTGACCCTGTTGTCTTCCGTGACCCCACCATGCCCTGACCCCTTTCTGTCCCTCTCAGCGTCCAGCCTTCTCATCCGCTGCCCCATTTCAGTCTCAGGAGCCCCCTCCCCCATCCCCTCCCGCCATGTATCTCCAGCCCGGGTCTCCCCTCCCGCCCCCAGGCCCCCACTCCCTGAGGTATTTCTCCACCGCGAGGTCCCGGCCCGGACTCGGGGAGCCCCGCTTCATCTCGGTGGGCTACGTGGACGACACACAGTTCGTGCGGTTCGACAGCGACTCCCCAGGCCAGAGGATGGAGCCGCGGGCGCCCTGGATGGAGCAGGAGGGGCCGGGGTACTGGGAGGGGGAGACGCGAACCGCGAGGGCCACCGCACAGTCGTTCCAAGAGAGCCTGCGCGCCCTGCGCGGCTACTACAACCAGAGCGCGGCCGGTGAGCGGGGCGGGCCCGGGGCGCTCACGACCCCACCCCCGCGGGCGGGCGGGGACCCCAGACCCCGGCCCGAGCGTCCCCCGAGGCAGGGGGACCCGCCGGACCCTCGACCCGGGACGAGCCCCGGGACGTTCCCCGCGAGGTTCCCGCGTCGGTTTCGGTTTATTCCGGGGGGCGGGCGGGGTGACCGCGGGGTGACGGGGCGGGGACAGGCTCTCACACCCTCCAGGGGATGTACGGCTGCGACGTGGGGCCCGACGGGCGCCTCCTCCGCGGGTACAGTCAGTATGCTTATGATGGCGCCGATTACCTGGCCCTCAACGAGGACCTGCGCTCCTGGACCGCGGCGGACATAGCCGCGCAGATCTCCCGGCGCAAGTTGGAGGCGGCCGGGGAGGCGGAGCGCGTCAGGAACTACCTGGAGGGCAGGTGCGTGCAGTGGCTGCGCATTTACCTGGAGCACGGGAAGGAGACGCTGCAGCGCTCAGGTAAGAGGGGCCTCGGGTCTCCCAACCCCCCTCAGGCCGGCACCGCGGGGAGGGTGGAGTCAGGGTCACAGCAGCGCCCCCTCTCTGGTCGGGGGGGGTGGGAGGACACCCCCCCCCGGGTTTCTGACTCCCCAGAGGACCCCACTTTTCCTCAGAATAGTTAGGGAATCCAGTGTCTCCTGAGCCTGAGGGGAGACCAGCCCTGGAATCACCCTTCACTGATCCTTTTGACCCAGCAGCCCTCTTGGGAACCATCAGTTTCTCCCTCAGGGTCTTGTTACTGGTCTGAGGACATTTTTCTGATCTGACTCCTGCTTTTCTGAGTCCCCAGGTCAGGAGCAAAAACCCGTGCTCTCCTCCCTAGAGAACTGCATCCTCCTATCCAGAGTTGTCTCCCTAATTCTAGAACTTTCTAAGGAATAAGAGATTATCCCAGACTCCCCAGATCAGGCTGGTTTCTAGATTTTGTGCTTCCTCTTTCCAAACCCACTGCCCTGTCCATTCTGAGGATGGTCACAGGAGGGTTCTTCAGGGTCCATGAGAGAAAAACCCAGAGTGTGTAAGTTCCACCCTTCTCCTCAGATGCCCCAAAGACATACGTGACCCACCACCCCATCTCTGAGCATGAGGTCACCCTGAGGTGCTGGGCCCTGGGCTTCTACCCTGCCGACATCGCCCTGACCTGGCAGCGAGATGGGGAGGACCTGACCCAGGACACGGAGCTGGTGGAAACCAGGCCTGGGGGGGACGGAACCTTCCAGAAGTGGGCGGCTGTGGTGGTGCCTTCTGGAGAGGAGCAGAGATACACGTGCCATGTGCAGCATGAGGGACTGCTGGAACCCCGAGTCCTGACTTGGGGTAAGGAGGGGAACGTGGCACAGAGCTTCTCAGGGGCATCAGAAGCCCTTCTGGAGACCTTCAGAGCATCAGATGGAGGCTTGGGGCTCAGGGTCTCCCCTTCCCTTCCCTCCCCTCCCCCTCCCAAATCCTCCATTCCCACCCCTGGCATCTTTGCTGCCTGGTTCTCCTTGGAGCTGTGCTCACTGGAGTTGCACTGGTGCAGCTGTGATGTGGAAGAAGAAGTGCTCAGGTAGGGAAGGAAGTGGGGGGATCATGTCCACGGGGGCTTTCAGGCCACAGGTAGAACTAGCCCTAGCTGGTAATGGGAAGTACCATTGTAGCAGCAGGATGAGCACAGGGCAGGTTCACTATGACCTGAGCAGACATGTGAAGGAGGAGTCCTGGAACCCTCGGTGGCTTTTTCAGGCTTTTATTGAGTTTACCAGGTACATGGCAGGCAGGGATATTGGGGGGGGGAGGGGGGGCTGGCAGGCTTCCCAGCCCCCACAATCTTCACTCTTTCTGGACTTTTCGGCATTCTCCCGTAGCCTCTGCTTCTCTGCTGGTGCTGCTCTCTTGCTTGTTCTCCTTTTGGTGGTTCTGCTGGTCCACTGGTGTCCCTGTGACACTGTCCTTATAAGCGCACTCTCAGCCCAGGTGATTCTTACCTACTTATGGCCACACCCTACTCCCGGTGCCTGCCTTCAGGCATGCATTTAATCTAATGGTGGGAGTGCAAAAAGCCTGACACAGTTTTTACTTACCCTACAGCCATCCACACACGTGTGTTGCCCAGTCTGGAGCTGATTGCTAACCTTCTTTTGTAAAGCATTTTTGAAAATGAATCACGTTCACCTTGATAATTCTGGTGATGGGCCCTGATTCTAGCAAATGGCAGAGGGGAAGGTCCCTTCTGAGGACAGACCCAGAAGGCAGTTGGTCCCATCCCCTCTCATCTCCTTTTTTCATATTTCCTGGTCTTACCCTAAGTGTCCAGTCACAGTTCTGGAAACTTCCCTGTGGTCCACACTTGGGGATTCTTTTAGGATTTCATAGGCTGACTCCTCCCTGGACTCACCTGATGCTTCTTCCCACAGGAGGACAAGGGGGAAGCTACTCTCAGGCTGCAGGTAAGTGTGTGTAGGATAAATGATTGTCAGGCTTCTCTTGCCATCAGGATTGATGATGGAACCTTCTGGTCCTGAATGCATGCCTGATGGCGGGCACCTAGAGTAGGGTGTGGGCATATGTAGATGGGATTCACCTGGGCTGAGACAGGGCTTATAAGGGTGGAGTCTGGGAACAGAACCACCAGAAGGAGAACAAGCCAGAGACCGGAAGTGAACACCAGAGAGAGCCCAGTAAAGTGGAGATTCGCAGGGGACTGGGAGGGTGATGGGGAAGCTGTGAGGGGGACATTCTGAGGATGAAGTGGACAATGGAGAATGTGACACTTGGGTGTTTCTTTGAATTCTTTTATGATCCTTTTCCTTCACAGTGTGAGCCAGCTGCCTTGTGGGGGCTGAGTGATGCAGGATTTCTTCTCACCCCCACTTTGTAACTTCAAGATCCTCTGGTTTCCTTTGCTGCAAACGGCATTGGAATCTGTTTCTGTTCTTATGAGATAATGTGAGGAGGTGGGGAGACTGGCCCAGCCCTGCCCACCAGGACCTCCACACAGTGACCTGTGTCTCTCCCTGATGACTTTCCTGCTCCAGCAGAGGCAGCTTAGTCTGTGTCTACCCCTGTCTTTGTGTTTTCCTCAAGAATAGTAACTACTTCCCTCTTGAAATAATAATTGAGTTCTGAAATTACTGCTTGTAAGCTTGTCTGATGGGTTTGGTGGGCTAATAAAAATAATTCCTAAAATTTGAGATGAAATGAATGGGAAACCTTTCAGAATCACGTGTTTGCTGTGCTGAGTCTGTGCAGGTGGGGGCAGGAGAGGCTGTGAGGAGCCGAGGGGGACGGGGCCTATGTGCAGTCGGGGTTCAGTGCATCAGGGGCTTTGACATGGTCACTCCTCAGGGGTCATCTCTCTGCTCATTTGTCCTTGTCCTTCAGTAGCACCTGTCCCAGCAGGGCCTGTGATCACAGGGTCAGACCCCACCTAGCCTTGTGTAGTCTGGGCAGGGAGTGTTTGTGTGGCCGGGTCAGCCCAGGCTCAGCTCAAGGTCTAGCCTTCCTATGGATTCCTATTTGTTTTGTGCTATTCTCTTTGACGTTTAGAGACCAGGCCTCATGTCCTCTTGGTCCCTGTCTCTGACAGCAGCAGGAGCATCTGTCATTGTCCCTGCAAGGCCCAGGGTGTCCCCTGAACACAGAGTCTGGTGAGATGAATTTCCAGACTCATCTGATTTTTGGCCTCATTTAGGACTTTTTTGGGATTATTCTTTCCATCTTTTCCAACAAAATCCTGGTATTACTAGAGAGGAGGATTTGATAATTTCCTGATGGATTTAGATAAGTTCCTGATAGATTTCTATTTTTCTCTACAGCTTCTCCCTGTAACCCTGCCCTTAAATGTAGTAACCCCAGTGCTGGTGCTAATCAAGACCCGTGGGTTGATGGAGTCAGTTACCATCATAGTTGGCTGAAAAATAGGACCCATAAGCCTAGGAACTTGGGCCTCCCTGGTGAACCAGGGATTAAGTCTCAGCACTATCACCTCTACACCTTGAATTCAATCCCCAGCCAGGGAGCTACCCACTTGTGGCACAGCAGACCATTCCTGTCTTGCCTGCTGCGCCCCTTAGCAGTGTATTCCAGAAAATCTGCCTGTTCTGCTCCCCACTCTCTCTGGTGAATCCTCTTACCAACCCCATCCATGCACTCCAACCTACACCCCAGTTTTTCTATGCAAGTATAAATAAATCTTTAAAAAAAACTACAAACCCCTTTTCAAAAGAAATACACCTGTGTAATGTGTCACATTAGTAAAGACACTGTCTCTAGAATGGGGAAGTGCTCTACACTGATGACACAACTGATAACTGTTGCACCAGGTGTGTGACTGACTGTTTATGCAACTAGGAAAACCTAATGAACTAAAAACACGCAAAACTTGCAGCCTGCAGAGAGTGTGTCCTAGTGGGGAGGGGACACTGGGGACTGTGTGACAACAGATCAGACAGTAACCCATGCGTGTCTGGTTAGAAGTGGGTAAGGGATGTGGGAAGGTGACAGGATGGTTTTCTTCCCAGCGTGGTCAGTGTGGGTCTCACTGAAGTGACCTTTGAGAAAAAGTCTGATGGACACATTGCCCACAAGGATGTGATGTGCAGGAAGTTCAAACCAGATAGGACAACCTCTAGTGCAGATGACTGAGCAGGAATGTGTCTGTGTGACTGACATGAGCAAGGAAGCCAAGGGCTGGAGCAGAGGCCAATGGAAATGGGATCTGTGTGCACCCAGATCATTCAGGCCTGAGGATGTTGGGAGGGTTTGACTCTCTGAGTAAGATGTGGGGTGACAAGACCTTCTGAACAGATACACACTTGTGGGACTTCTCTCTGGTAGCCTCAGTCTGGCTGCTGTGCAGCATGGAAGGGTGAGGGGTGGGAAGAGAAATGGAGGAAACCAGTGCAAGTCCCAGGACAGAGAGGTTGGTGGCTTTGTTGGGGGGTGAGCAGGGAAATAACAGGAAGTGATAGGACTGTGCACATTTAGACATGGACTTCACGGTGTTTGCTACTCCTGGGCTGTGAGAAAGGGGTCAAGGATGACACTTGG
The DNA here is from genome assembly GCF_014898055.3 of Talpa occidentalis. Lineage (NCBI taxonomy): Eukaryota > Metazoa > Chordata > Mammalia > Eulipotyphla > Talpidae > Talpa > Talpa occidentalis. The sequence goes on along the minus strand of NW_023602073.1, from coordinate 45,104,532 downwards.
TGTTTCAGACTGTGCAGGCAGAGAGGTGGAGCCTCAGTGACATGGGGAAGACCCTAGAAGAGCCATATGTGGGCATCCCAGGCATTCACTTTAGCAAAGTTGAATCAGATCCATTAGAATTGAAAGTGATGCTGGCAGTTGGACAGACAAGTCTGGGGCACAGGTGAAATGTCTGAGGTAAGAAAGAAATCTGGGAGGTGATGTGATGTCAATGTTATTTACAGTTTTGAGCATGTAAGGGTCACCCAGAAAGTGATGATTGAGCAAGAGAAAGGAGCAGAATTGAACCCCAGATTCTACAGTGATGAATAATCGGAGCAGACACCTCCCTAGAACCAACTGCACAGTCTGACCCCACATGGAGAAGACACGGAGACCAGGGAGCCCACACTTCAGTGAGCACAGGAGTCACCTGGACGCTCATGAAGACTCAGAATGTCTAGAACAGAGCCTGAGAGTCTGTTATGTGGCCCCTCCCCTCACCCTAGGGATGGAGAATTTAGGGCTGATGATCAGGAAGAGGCACTTTTATGCCTGGAAGCAGGAGCAAATAACAGGGACTTTGGAGCCCAAGTTCCCATCCAAAGAGATTGAGGGAAACTATAATTTGGGAACTCAGACTTGGTGGAGCAACTTTTATGACCTCGACACCTGGCTTTTCCCTGAGGCCTGTACCCATAGTTACTCACTAGGGGGTCAATTTGAGGACCCCTAACGTGACAGTGGGCCTGTCCTTCCGCTGGGAGCCCAAGGAGCCTGGGGAGGGCCTGGCTGAGCAGGAGAAAGGGCAGCTCTGGGCTCCTGTGCTCAGCCCTGTGGCCACACGGGGGCGCTGCCGCGCTGCTCCGGATTCTGGTGGAGCCGCCAGGACGGGGCGGGGCTGAGGTGGGCAGAGTTGGGGGTCCTGGAGGGCGGCGTCCCGGGGGCGAGATGCTCTGTGAGCAGTCAGAGAAGCAGGGCCCAGAGGAGAGGAGACTCCGGAGCCCGCCCTGTGTGTGAGGTTTCCAGCTTTTATCCCCAGAACCGCTCTCTCCAGTCCCTCCAGTGCAATACCTGGGGAAATATATATAGTTTGTACAGTTTCCTTCTACAAACTATACTTTGTTGAGGGCTATTTTTTTTTTTTTTAGTTTTTATTTATTTATTTATTTGTTTGTTTGTTTATACATGCACTGGGTACAGTCAGAAGCGCGGGAGGGTGAGAGAATTCACCAGAGCCAGAGCGGGGAGCAGAGCAGGCAGAAGGACCGAAGTACACTGCTGAGGGGAGCAGCGGGCGGCAGGAGAGGTCTGCGCGCCATGTGGGACCCTCCTCCGGTGGCTGTGGAGCAGCCGGGGATCGAACCGGCACCACAGAGGCCGCGGGCAGCTTCGCAACCCAGCGCTCAACTGCTGCGCCACCGGGGAGGCCCTTTGTTGAGGGCTATTTTTTAAATGTAATTTTAATTTAAAATTTAATTTCAAGCAACATTTTAAAAATACTCTTAGATTTACAGACATGGCAAAGGCAGTAGAGTTCCTGTATAATCCACATCATTTCCAAATTGTTAACATCTCATGTGACCGCAGTGCATTTGAGCAGCTAAGGAAGCAATATTTGATGCACTTTCACTAAACTCTGCGCTGTATTTGGCTTTCATTTATTTTCCTAATGTTCTTTTCATGCTCCCACATCCCACCTGGGACACCACATGAAGTTCCAACCATGTCTCCTTAGTGCCTCTGGCTGACAGTTTCTAAAGTTTCCTCTGCTGATGACACCTGTGAGCAGAGCTGCTCAGGCACAATGGCCTCCATCTGAGGCCATTCTCCATCACTTTTGTTTTTCTTTTCTTTAGTTATTGTTGTCTTCGGAAGGAAGTCACTATGGGCAGCTTGCACTTAGTGGGGGTTCTGCTATAAACATTTACTTCTGTGCCGGGTTTTTGGTTTGGTTTCTTTGTCATTTTGCAAATACAAGTTTTCAGATTGGGTAAATAGCAGAGACAGTGGTCCCTGGACTGTGTGGTCGGTCTGTGTTTGGCTTTAAAAGAAACTATCAGAACCTCCCTAGTGACTAGGTCATGGTCATCCTATCCTGCCAGGTCCTGTTGCTGCAGTCAGCACTTGGTGTGGCCCATTTTAGGGGGCCTTTTGCCTTCTAAGAAGCATATAGTGGACCTCCCCGGTGGCGCAGCAGTTGAATGCTGGGTTGCGAGGCTGCCCGCGGCCTCTGCGGCGCCGGTTCGATCCCCGGCTGCTCCCTGGCCACCGGAGGAGGGTCCCACATGGCGCGCAGACCTCCTCTGCCGCCCGCTGCTCCCCTCAGCAGTGTGCTTCGGTCCTTCTGCCTGTTCTGCTCCCTGCTCTGGTGAGTTCTCTCGCCCTCCCGCACTTCTGACTGTACCCAGTGCATGTATAGACAAACAAGCAAACAAACAAACAAATAAATGAATAAAACATCCCTCTATTAAAAGAAAAAAAAAAGAAGCATATAGTGGCATCACTGTTATTTTTAGTCTGTCTTTCCCTAATGACCTGTGATCTTGAGCATCACCATTATCTGGCATCTGTATCCTTCAGTGGTGAAGTCTTTTGTCCATTTTTTGCATTGGATCATTTCTTTTCTTATTGTTAAGTTGTAAGACTTCATTTATAATATCAATTCTAAACACAAGTCCTTTATCAGATACATGATCTGATTTACAATCATTTCTCCAACTCTGTGTCTTACACTCTTGTACTAATACAATAGTAAACACTAGTGACTAGATACAGGCATAGATATATTTTTCTGGAAAGAGAAATGATAACTTGCTAGTGACCTGGCTCACTGGAGGGCTATGGAGGAAGGGGGTTATTCATTTAGCTATGGAAATTCTTGAGTATAAAATTTTCCTCCGTGCTCATGAAATAATACTTTCAAAATCAAATCCTACTAAAATCCCTTCAACTGCATCATGTCCGAATCACATGCTAAGCCCAGACCAGCACATCTGTCACATGAAGAACCTGCTCATCATCATCTCTCACGGCCATGGCTGCATTTTGGGTCACTCTGTGGTCACATGCCCGGTGTCCATGCTGTGGGTTTTAGACAAATGTGCAATGACATGGACACTATATTGTGTCCTACACAGTAGACTCACTGCCCTCGATATCTTCTGTGCTCCAAGGAAACAGAAGCAAAGACAGACCAGTGGAGACACATCAAACTGCAAGCTCCTGCCCAGCAAAGGACACTGTCATTAAATGTAATGACACCCTATGGGGAGGGGGGAGAAATAATTTGCACATCATACATCCAAGATACACGAATAATGCATATAATGCAACACCCAGAAAACAACCCAATCTAAAATGGTGAGAGGAGCTAAGCAGATACTTTCTCCAAAGAAGATGCAGATGGCCACAGTCACATAGAAAATGCTCCCATCACACATCATCAGGGGATGCAGATCAGAACCACAATGAGATACCACCTCGGACCTGTGAGGTGACTCATATTAACAAGACCAGAGACAAGTGTTGGCAAGGTGTGGGGGAAAGGAACCTTCATACACTATTGTGGGACCTCGTCCAACCCCTATTGAAAACAGAGTGGAGTTTCCTCAAAATAGTAAACATAGATCTGCCAGAGGCCCCAGCATCCACTCCTTGGGAGTTATCCAAAGAATGCAAAAGCTTATTTCAAGGGCTATGTGCACTCTTGTGCTCACTGCAACAATATTTACAATAGCCAAATTATGGAAACAATCCATGTGCATAAAACAGATGATGGGAACTATTGTGGCCTGTACATGAGATCTGAATTTACAGCAACATGGATGGAAATGGGTAAAATTATGCTAAGTGAAATAAATCAGGAGAACCACAAATTCCAGGTGCCATGACTCATATGTGTAATATACAGAAACCCAGCAAAGGATCAGATAAAACCTAACTAAACCCTTGGAGTCTGCTGCAGAACTGAGGCACCATACGGGGTTTAGGGTGGGGACAAAGGAGTAAGAAGGCCCAGAGGAACACAGTGGAGGACTCTGGGTGCATTGGAGGTGAGGGGGGGTGAGGAAACCTGCATCTGAAGAGGTGAATCTCCAACTCTGAGTCATGTGCAGTGTGTAAATGTGTGTTACCTCAAAAATACAGTAATAAAAAAAACTCTTTTAAACCAAGAGAAAAAATTGCTTTGTGCTCTCCATCAGTCACTGACCTCAGGACTTTGCCTTCGCCTCCTCTCTGTCATGCAGGCTGAGGGGCTGGTTTCCCACAAGGGCAGAGGCAGGAGGTGCAGGGACTCCTGGGGCTGCTCAGACCCCGTTGAGTAGAGACACTGCAGAGAGGGCGGCTCTGAGGGGACCCGAGACAGAAGGTCAGAGTAACCCCAGTGCTGAGTGAGGATCTGGTTCCCAAGGAGAGGGGAGTGCATGTGTGTGTGTGTGTGTGTGTGACAGGAGAGACAGGGCATACAACATAAGGCAATGGGAAGACAATTGCACATCAAGCTCCAGCATAAATGAATTCAAATCCTACAGTGTGAAGAGTGTCAGGCAACACCCCAATATGTACAGTTCCATGGAGAAGTTGTTTTGGAGAAGGACCTGAGGCAGCAGAGGATCTGGAGACAGGAGGGGGTTTGGGACTATTCCCATGGTTAGATGTAAGGAGCCTGGGTGGGGCCCTGCTGGGCTGTGGGGGCAGCTCCCCCTGAAAGCTCCCTTTCTCCTCCTATAATGCTCACTCCAAGCTCACCTCCTTCGGAGTCAGGGAGCTCCACCCTGGCAGCCCCTGTTTCCCAGGGGTCACTGCCTCCGTGGGCTTCAGCCACTTCAGAACAGAGCTGGAGGGAGTCACACAGACTAGGAGGGAGTAGTCTTTGCCCTGCTGACCTGGCCCAGGGTCAGAATTAGCCAGTTACTGAGCTGAGCCTTTGTCTACAGTCCAGGAAGGGAGGGAGAGATGGAGCAGGGTCTGCCTCAGCTCCTGGAGGAAGGTGTAATGTGGGAGTGGGTGAAATGATTGTTTTTCATTTCTGGGGTTCTTCCATCTCCCCAGGGTCACCCCCCAGGTGCAGCAGGGAGCAGATCTCAGATAAACCAAGCCTGGTTCACCCACCTCCCTCCCTCCCTTCCTCACCGCTGTGCTCAGGATGACTGTCCTGGTCCCCACTGGAAGAGGAGGCAGAAAGAGAGTGTTGTTACCACATTAGCTACCGGGACTGGACATAGTGTTTTCTTTTTTACTGTAAAAGTTCTATTATTTTTTGTCATTATAATGATGTGAAATAGAAAATTGTGGGGAAGGGAGAAAATATTAACCCAAGCAAACAATAAAAGCAGGACAAAAAGGCAAACATGAAACAAAATAAACACTTTGCCTCGTGGCCCCCCTGCTGTGGCAGCTGCAGTGAGGAAGGGGCTCAGAGCTGAGGGGGCTGAGGCCTCAGTGTGGTCACATCCCCTGGAAACATCCAGAGTGAGGGTTGGCAAGGTGTGGGGGAAAGGAACCTTCATACACTATTGTGGGACCTGGTCCAGCCCCTATTGAAAACAGAGTGGAGTTTCCTCAAAATATTAAACATAGATCTGCCAGAGGCCCCAGCATCCACTCGTTGGGATTTATCCAAAGAATGCAAAAGCTCATTTCAAGGGCTATGTGCACTCTTGTGCTCACTGCAACAATATTTACAATAGCCAAATTATGGAATCAATCCATGTGCATAAAATAGATGATGGGAACCTTTGTGGCCTGTACTTGAGATCTTGAACATGAGATCCAGAGTGAGGGGCGCCCACTACCTGCCCAGGCAGCCATATGTGATTAAGTTGAATTTAAAAATTCCTCCTGATGTTGCTCTTGTGATGGAGGGAGGTGAGGGAAGGTAGAAGGGAGGTGATGACAGAGGCTGGGCCCCGAGACTGCAGAAATTACCAGGTTCTGACCTCTGTGTTCAAACAGAATAAATCTTCACATAACAGCCCTTGAAATATCTGAAATCTTTGTGCTCTTAAGGAGGGTAAATGCCACCAATAGACATTGTTTTCAGTATGTGTTTGATGGAAATGTCCTAACAGTCATTACCAGAAACAAGAGTCCTCCCGAGCTTTTTGTGTAACTGTATTAATTTTTTAACTCAACCGACACATATTGGGGTGCCCTCCGCCAGGCACTGGGGCACAGAGTGAGCAGTCCCAGGACTCCATGTGTCTGTAACTCAGAGTCCAGCTGGAGACGGGCCCGGGGCTCACAGAGCGAGGGGCCCCTGACATGGGAGCTACTCGGCCTCCTCCCTGAGTGGGTGACAGGTGACCTGAGCCCCAGGGGGAGCAGGAGGTGATTGGGAGGTAACCCTGAGGAGACAGCGGTGAGGGTCCTGGGTGTTGGGCATGGGTTAGGAGCTGGAGCTACTGCAGTGGGTGCTGAGGGGTGTGGGCCTCTCTCTTGGCCTGGACTCCAGCCTGTACTCCCAGCACATGAGTGGAACCCACACAGAGACTCCCCCCAGAACCTCAGTTTTCTCACCTGTGTGAGGTGAGGTTAGGGATGCGGTGAGGGTGGTGAGCTGATGCCTGTGAGGCTCAGCACAGGGCCTGGCACATTGTGGGTGCTCAGCCCCTGTCTGCTCTCCTGGCTGCAGGGAACGGAGGTTTAGGAGAAAGTGGAGGTGATGACAGGCCCTGTGTGCCCTCCCTGCCTGGTGTGGGGAGCAGAGAAGGCAGGTGAGGGTCCATGTTGAGAAAGTCCTGGGGAGCCATTGGGAGCAGAGACTGGAGAGGGCGAGAGTGTGCAGGGCAGGGAGGAGGCTCCTGCGGCCTGACCAGGGCATGTGTGGTCACCTCCACCATCCTCCACCTCCACCTCCATAAATAAATAAATTTATTTATTTATTTGTTTGTTTGTTTGCTTGTTTATACAAGCACTGGGTACAGTCAGAAGCGCGGGAGGGTGAGAGAATTCACCAGAGCCAGAGTGGGGAGCAGAGCAGGCAGAAGGACCGAAGTACACTGCTGAGGGGAGCAGCGGGCGGCAGGAGAGGTCTGCGCGCCATGTGGGACCCTCCTCTGGTGGCCGGGCAGCAGCCGGGGATCGAACCAGCGCCACAGATGCCGCGGGCAGCTTCACAACCCAGCGCTCAACCGCTGCGCCACTGGGGAGACCCTGCCCTCCATTTCCTCCCCCTCCTCACCCACCTTGTGGGACAGTCATGACCTCGGGGCACCGACTGGAGCCTCCTGGCAGAGGTGACCTGCAGTGTCTGCCTGGAGACTGGGGCCCGGGGAGCACCTCCTGTGGCCACAGCTTCTGCCAGGCCTGTCACAGCCGAGTCACTCAGACCCACCGAGGGCCACGTGCTGTCCATGCTGCCAGGAGCCACCCAAGAGGGAACAGCAGCCCCAGTGGGTTTGTCTTCTGGTGGCAGATTGTCCTCTGGTGCCAGGGACCAGCCTCCGGAAATGTGTCTATGGAAACATGGACAAAACTGAGCCTTCCAAAACTAGTAACATGAGTGACATTTATTTGCCAGAGATTATTTGGTCGAAGGCCTCATGGATTCACCCCCATAGGAAGTGAAGGGTGTGTGGTGGGGCAAACCGAGCATTTGCAAACAATTTTTCGGGCTGTTTCTTGAGTCAGATGGAATTGCTTCCACAGTGAAGCGGCATTTTGGTGATGAAGGGCATGATCATTAATTGCCTCCTGTACTGAGAATGCCGCCGCTTGAGTCAGCAAATTGGCCAGCTTGTTTTCACGAGCTAGAGGACCTGGTAATTTAGAATAACCACGAATATGGCCAACATACACCCTGGATGTCCTAGATTTTATCAAACCTTGTAGCTCCAATAGCTGTGGAGCAATGGTAGTTTTAGCATCAGTAATTATAGCAGTCTCAATATTAGGAAATAATTTGGTTACATATTGGGAATTAGTAAAAAGGTTAAATGGCTGATTTTGCAAAATTTTAAATACTGTGAGAACTGCAAATAATTCAGTTTTTTGGGCTGAGGTTTTAGTTTTCTGAATGGACACTGGTTTGTCATTGATAATGAAAGCAGCTCTACCATTGGAGGAAACATCCGTAAACACAAGCGCAGCAGGTTCTGGCAAAGGCACAGCACTAACAATGGTTGGAAAAATAAAAGTCTGTTCCTTAAAGAAATGAAGCACAGGGTCAGGAGGCAAATGAAACTTTATTTCTCCAGAGAAAGATTGCAGGGCTATTTGCCAGTCATCACTTAAACTAAGCAAATCATTAAGTTGGTTTTTTTTGTAAGGTCAAACAAGAACAAGAAATTCTCGGCCAAAGAGCTCGACGCTCCTATGTCTTCCTTTAATAATTAATACAGCCACTTGGGAAGCATAGGAACAAACAACCTTCTTTGCTGTAACTGGTAAATGTAACCATTTTAATGGCCCCTTTTGCCATAAAACGTCAGTTGGCGTATGCGGGGTGGCCAAAATTATGAACTCCCAAGGCTTAGTATAATTTAGCCTTAGCAGTTGTTGATTGTTGAGTGCATTATTGACCTTTTGTAAGGCTAGTGTAGCCTTAGGTGTTAATTGCGGGGAGTTGGGATTAGAATTACCTTTTAGCACGTTAAACAGTGGGCGTAAATTAGCAGTGGTTAACCGCAAATGAGCTTTAATTTAATTTGTCTCCAAGTAGTTTTTGAAAATTATTTAATGTCTGTAAAGAATCTGTTTGTAGCTGCAGTTTTTGTGGTGACACAGTTAAAGAACGAACAATTTTCCCAAATAATTAACTGGCGGAGAAGTTTGAATTTTTTCTGGTGCTACCACAAGTCCATAACTTTGCAGCAAAGCTGCCAGACAAGTCAAGGCCTGATTTAACAAGTTTACTTTAGTATTACTTATTAGAATGTCATTCATATAATGAACACAGTAAATGGACGGGTACTCATCCCTAAAAGATGACAAAACCATATTTACAAATTTTTGACATAGAGTTGGACTGTTTTTTATGCCCTGAGGGAGAACTTTCCATTCATACCATTGAAATGGCCTTTTCAAATTTACTCATGGGACACTAAATGCAAATCTTTTGCAGTCTAGGGGATGTAAAGGGATGGTGAAAAATCAATTTTGTAAATCAATAACAATAACATGTTCATCTTTAGGGATGGCCACAGGCGATGGCAGACATGGTTGTAATTATCCTATATCTTTCATAGTAACATTTATTGCTCTTAAATCCTGTAACAATTTTCATTTTTTTATTTTTTTAATTACAAATATAGGCGTATTCCAAGGGCTGGTAGTAGGGCGAATATGCCTTTTTATTAATTGTTTTTGAACCAAAGTTGTTACAGCCTGGATTTTTTCTTCTATCAGGGGCCATTGTTCTACCCATACTGGATCATCATTTTTTCATACAATTGGGTCAGCTGTAACCTCTACAATGACCCCCTTCATAAATTTGATTTATATTTCAGGCCTCGTCGTGGCTCTCTTTGAGCAACCTCAATGGGAAACACTCCTCCCTCCAATCTTTTTTCTAAACCTTGATTTGGGTTAAAACCCATTTGTAACATTTGAGTGGCAACCTTATTATTGGGACTAAATAGGAGCACTCCCATTTGAGAGAGAATGTCTCTTCCCCACAATGTCATAGGAAGAGATGGGACAACATAAGGTTGAAAAGTCCCGGACACCTCTCCATCATTTTAATTTAAGATTTGAGAACTTTTTGCCACATTTTGTGTAGATCCCAATCCGACCAAAGTAAGATGGCATAGTCTTTGTGGGCCAGGCATTAGGCCAATTATGCCCCGTTATACAAGTAACATCAGTACCGGTGTCTAACAATTTTTTAATTGCTTTTTCTTGAATTTTTATAACTTTGGTCAGTCTACTGTCTTTAATTTGTTGAACCAAAAAAAGCCATGTCACTGGATTTAAGACTGGAATTACCTTGTGGTTTATTGGATGCAATTTTATTGTTAACCGACACCAAAGGCAGTAAAAGTAATTGAGCAATTTTTTGTTCTGGATGAATTTGTATAGTTTGTATAGGAGGCTCTAGTATAACTTTTATTTTATTAGTAAAATTAGAATTAATAACAATTGGTATTACTTTTATGCCTTGTAGAGACGCAGAACCTCAGCCAAAAACAAGCCCCATTGTTTTTGGCTGGGGTGGGGGCGGGGGGCATACACACCCCCGTCACTATTATGGTGTAAGATTGATCAGAAGTTAATATTGCGGCGGAGGTGGAATATAAGTTCAAGTCCGCGCTGCCTGTGGCCCTGTGGATGAGATCAGAGATTGTTCGCCGCTCTGGTCATTTAGATTTTCAATTATTTGAGGGGCCTGGGTGGGCTCCGTACCCAGTTTTCCGACTGTGAAGCATTTTTTGAAAAGTCAGAGTAGTGCCCGTAGTAAACTTTTTATTAGGTGGCAGTAATGTACCATTTTTATGATATTTAGACCGACAGTCCTTTATTTAACGAAATTCTTTTTTTTTTAAAGATTGATTGATTGATTGATTGATTTATACATAGCCGGGGATCGAACCGGCGCTGCAGAGGCTGCGGGCACCTTCCCAACCCAGCGCTCAACCGCTGCGCCACCGGGGAGGCCCTAATGAAATTCTTTATTACAACGCAGGCAAAGAGTTTTTGGAAGCATTACTTGAGAAGGAATCACATTGTTATTTGTTGTAAAAGGCTCGTCAGACTGTTGAGGCAAGGCTGGAGGCGGCACAGAGATTACTTTGTTTGGGCAATTTTTGCTATAATGCCCTGGTTGCCAGCAAGAAAAACAATTTTCAAAATTTTTGTTTATTTTTTATCCTTTTGTTGATCAAGGGAGGTGAATCACTGGCTACTGGTCTGTCCCTTTAAGGCAGCCACAATGGCCACACCCTGAAGGTAGGAGGGTGTTACCTCTGAACAGGCTCGAACATATTTATTAAGATCGCCTGTTTGTACAATGGGTCTTAACAATGTCTGACACAGTATGGTAGCATTTTTAAAGGCCAACTGTTTAGTTAAAATGTGAGCTGCCTCAGCATTAGATATAGTTTTTTGGACAGCATCCATTAACCGTGACAAAAAATCTTGATAAGATTCCTCAGGCCCTTGTTTAATGTTAGCAAGGCCAGAAGTTTTCATTTCACCAGCCGGCAACCGGCTCCAGCCAGCAGCTGCAGCCTCACGCACAGGGCGGAAGGCCGGAGGTGGAATACGGATCTGCACATTATTTTCACACCAATCATCTTGACCCAAAACCATTCCAAGCGGAATTTCATCATCTCTCATTTTCATTTCTCTATTATTGTATTTCTTTACCAGTCTCCGTGCCTCCTCCTCATAATTTGCCTTTCACAACAAATAAGCTCCACCAGACAGACTAGATCTAGCCGTCATCTGCCAGTCAAGAGGCGTGAGAAAGTGACTGGCCGTTGATTCTAGGAGCTGCAAGGCATAAGGAGATATAGCCCCATTGAGGTTGTTCATGGTCATTATCAACATTGAGCACAGGAAAACACGGAAAGCTAAAATCGCCTTTTTTTGCTGTTTGTCTCACTGCACCAGCAAAACCAGCTCTGGGTTTATGAATTAAATCACTGGACATTTGTGACATTAACCTGGACACAGGCTATGCGTTTTCAAAGGGATCTGATTGTATATTTGTAGAACGAGGCTTGAGATCAGTCTTAGCTCTAGCTAAATCACTGATATATCTTTTAACAACCTCAGCAAGTCTGGGCTGGAAATTGGATTAGATTTAGGAATAGATTCATGATTAGGAGCCGACGCTTCAGTAGAGAGGTCAACTTCGGCTCTAGAATCAAATTTTGACTTTTGAAAAACAATTTCATCATCCGAAGAATCAGAATCACTTTCTCTAATGCTGCCACCCAATTTCTATTTCACTTTCGGTTTTGCATCTCTCGCTTTGCCTCGCCTGGCTAAAGCGATCTATTTGTTCAGGCAATTGTTTTGTTAATACCTGGCTGTCAGCCGAGGACCCTTTGATGTCCTCCGAGGATAAAGAAACAGCAGGCGCAGGCAGCCTTAATTCTCTGAGTTTTTTAATCTATTTTTTCCAATTCGGACTCTTGATCTAGCATATCCTGTAGCAGATCCCACAATGAAAAGGCATCTATGGGGACCTTCTTGGGTCCATGGACAGTATAATAGGTTGTCATTTCCTCTCCTACTCTGGCCCAAGTTCTTGCATCCAGAGTACCATCCCTTGGAAACCTAGGGCAACACATTTTAACAAAATTTAGGAAACTAGCCAATTGTGCATGAGAGGTCTTAAGGCCTCTCTCAGCAAGAGTATACTTAATTATATCAATAAAGAGTCCTCTTTCCCTAGACTCAATATGGCCCATAGCTTCTCAATGATAAGACACTCACTCGCCTTATCACATAATAAGACACTCACTCGCCTTATTACGGTTCTGAACTACTGCTCCCCAACCCTGCTTTCTCTACTGGGGGGTAGCGCCCTACCCTATGGAGCAGATCCTAGCTGTCCCCACACGGGAAAGAAATCTTACCTTTCAAGTACCTGCTTCGGGCGCCACTTGCCTGGGACCAGCTTCCCGCAAAATGTCGTGTCAGGGGTTCCTGAAAGGATGAGACGGCCTAGGCGACACATTAGGGGCTGAAGGGAAGGGGATTGAGGAGACACTAACACTGGATGAGGTGCAAGTCTCTTCTGCCGAGAGACTCAGCAGGTCTTTATTCATTTTTAGTAATCAGAAAAATTACATCATCATGTGCAAAGCAGAAACAATTCGTGTATTTTATTCCCATGGACTACTGGCTCCTACGGGTCTCATCTAGACGGTAGCCTTCAAGGTTATTAGATAAAAAAACCAAACCTAACACTAAAACTTATTTCAGTTAGACAATTACCTAAGACAGTGGATAGCCGCCAGTGCATCCCTATCAGCTAAAGCCTAAGCATCAAGACTATTCTATTCATATGGCCTTCAGCTGGAGACCAGCTGCTACTCAGCTATCAGAACTTTTTCTTAGAAACTTCTTAACACAATCAAATTCATATAAAACTTTCCTAAGAAACTTCTAAAAAAAGCAAACTTCTAAAAAAGCAAAAAAAAGGACTCACTATAATTGTTGTGAGGCATGTATAATAAATTGTCCTCCATTGTCAAGTGGGCCAAATTGTTTAATAACTAATTTCTAAATAGATAATTTTCCATGCCATTTACTTACAGTCTGCTGATACATATAATTTATTGCCTAATGTACTTTCTGATAAATTTTTCTCCTTTTACGACCAAGAACAAAAAACAAAGGGATGTTAAAGCTTCAACCCCACAGTGTGAGGCACAAGGAATCTTTGGCCCCCTGGTGTGAGGCCATTTTTCTTAGCTGCTTGCCAGTGTCTTATCTGGCTAGGGCATTAAGGCCCCCTGCACTCTGGGGGAAAATTGGCCAGTGGTCATTTTCTAGTAGCCACATTAAATGAAGATCCCTGCAACCTGGTGTACGCAGCGGGGTGTGATCAGGTTTGCTGAGGCTGCTTCAGCAGCAAGGTTTGACACAAGCCACGGGGAGAGAGGCCCATGGTGTGCCAGGCCCCATGCTCAGCATGCAGCCTGTGGGCATCCCTGAGCAGCATTGACCTGGGCTGTGCTGTGGCAGGTGGGAGACTGGCCTGGTAGGCTGTGATAGAGGGGGTGCCTATTCTGGATGCTCAGGTGAAAGTCTGGCCCTGCTGAAGCCCACTCCCACTGTGATCCCTGATGCCATGGGGAGAGGGGACCTTACTGTGGGTAGCCTGTGGGCCCATCAGATGGACTCTGTATGACAGCAGCCTGCACTCCAGGGTGAGAGTACCTGACCTCAGGCATCTGGACACACTGGCAGGTGTTTCATTTATGAATACAGTGCCAGAATTGTAAATGGACCAATCAGATTCAAGCTCTCACAGGTGCCATTCAGGGTTTTTGAGACCATTCAAGGCTCTAAATGGACCAATCTGATTGGAGTTCAGCTGGCACCAACCAAACAGCCAACTCACTCTCACACTCACCGAGGTGCCACGTGCTGTCCAGAAGCCACCCCACAGGGAACAGCAGTCCCTCTGGGTCCTGGTCAGTTTGTGTTCTGGCCCCAGCACAGGAATGGGGTTTTGTGAGCAGCACAGGAAAAGGTATTTTTCTATTTCTGGAGGATCGGGAGGATATGGTTTACAGTGATCCTAACCATTACAGTCACCCAGTGCTGCAGAAGGAGAAGGTTCCGGGTCTTATAAGGTAAAGTCTTTTACTGTTATTCTGAATTTGTGACAAATCTTTGGTGACTTGCTCCATTATGGATTAATCCATACTATTCTAGAAAGATAAAGTTCTGCATTTTTCCCTGTATCTGCAATATTTTGATTTTTTATATTTATTTTCTTGTGTCATTATTTATTTTTGCACAGTATTTGATTTCTCCCCTCAGGTGTAGTTCCCATGGGTCTCCCCCACCCTGGCACCTGTGATCTGTCACCACAGAGCATTGTGCTCCTCCCTCCCTGTGTGACTCCTACCCCTTCCCTGCTCTGTCATATGCATCGGATCTACATCAGCTTGTGAGGTTTATCTTTTTCCTGACCTTTGTTCATTTCTCTATACTCTCCCTATAAGTGAAACCATCGGACGTTTATCTTTTTCCTTCTGACTAGTTTCACTTAGCATAATCCCTTCCAGCTTCTTCCATGTTGCTGCAAATAATGAAAGTTTGTGTTTTTTGATCTCTGAGTAGTATTCCGTTGTGTCTATACCACATTTTCCTGACCTACTCATCTGTGCAAATCAAAACCACAATGAGATACCAACTCACACCTATGAGAAGGGCCCGTATTAAAAACAAACAAGCAGAAACAACACATGCTGGTGAGGATGCTGTGGGAATGGAACCTCTTCCACTGCAGGTGTGACTGCAAACTGGTCTGACCAGTCAGTTCTAGAAATGATGCCAGGTCTTCAGTCTCCCTCATCCTGTTTCCTCAGCTTGTCAGGGTGGAGGGTCTGTTCATGGGAGGCTGGTCACAGGTGCCAGCAGGAGGGTCTCTCAGTTTGGGGACCCTCTGACCCTGGGATGGGGTGTGTAGGGACCACCAAATTACTGAACTTTCTTTCCCTCAGGCGGAAAGGGGTGCAGTTTGCAGTCCCATATCTGTGTCCTCAATATGCTCACATGACTTATTAACCTTCACACTTGTGATAAAACTGACTAGAGAAGTTAAAACACTTATAATGTTATAAGGTGACACTATTGAGAGCAGAGTCAGGATTCAAACTCAGTTTTCCTTCATTTGAGATCATGTTCTTTGCTGCATCATGTTCTATAGCTTTTCACAGTGATCTGACAAAAACAACAAAAATCTGGTTGAGTTTAGAAGCCTACTGAAAAAAAAAAAATAACCTTAATAGGTTCACCCAATGGCAATCACTCCAAGCATGTTTCTGCTCCTTCTCCCTCCATTTCTTCTTCCAGAGGCCACGTCCTATGACTGGGAGCAACACCAGGAAAATCTGGGAGCAGTTTCAGAGGCAGGAACAAGCACCAGGACCCCAAGGTGAAACCCCTGGTGCGCTAAAGAGCGTGAGTCACACCTGGGCCATAACCTGAGGAGGGGCGTCTCCTCCCCCTGAGTGATGCACCCTTGGGAGCTGGTCGGCACCTCCCTCCCCACTCTGTGGAAGGTTCCTGGTGCTGGGATCCCCACAGGCCCAGGAGAGAGGAGCCTCCTGAAACATGAGTGTCCCTGAGGGTCATTCTCAGAGTCTACAGGGAGATAACCTGTAGGTCTTGAGAAAAAGCCATCATGACTACCTCTGTGGATTTTAATTATATATAAAAAAAACTTCTGTAAGATTAGAGAATGTAAGTTTGCCACGTCACTGATCTCCATCTCTACTTGAAATCTTCTCCAGTATTCTCCAACCATAAGATGTGGAATTTCTACCTAGTAAAAGAACAAAGAAATACGTGACAATAACCAGGTCTAGGCCATTTTCTAAGTATAAGTGAGATCAAGGTCAAACGAGGAGAATTAATAAGAGAAAACTTAAAGGAGAAAATTCGAGTTTTATGGGGATTATAAATCTGGTGAACAAAGTACATCTCCATGTGCCCAAGGAAGTGTGTTGTCATTTACTGGACAACCTTGATGCCAAAAACTGGCCTCTGTTAACCTCAGTCAACAAAAGGGAGCAGAGGTTGAGGAGAAGGAAAGTAGATTAATTTGTCTATAAACTGAGGAGGGCAGCAGACTCGAGTCTGAAATACCACTGTCCTGCTCTTTGGCAGAGGGCAGGGGTATTTATGCAAAGTAGTAAAAAATAGGGGGAGATGGGCCAGCCCACGACCCCTGATGCAGCAGTCTTGTTGAGGAAGAAAGATGACCATGATTAGTCATCTGGAGCTCGCCCTGTGCTGATGCAAGGAAAAAGCTGATGGACTTGGACTAACAATCCTGCCAGAAGGCTGGGGGTCACTGGCAGGTGGATGTTATGTTTATGGGCCCCTGGGGTAGATGGGATTATGTGTACATCCCAGGAGATGAAAATCAAGGCATGGCCAATGGGCCTTGGTGGCCCAAAGCAGCCTTGTGTGAGGTTCTCTGCAGCCAGACAGAGGAGATGGATCCAAAAGCCAACTTGGACAAGGCAAAAGCTGGTGCTAAGGTCGGGAAGTCCTGAATGGTTAAGTAGCTGAAAGGACACTAAAATCACCTGTTGGTAACACCCTGTTCTTTTGAATAAGGGGAAGCAGCTGATGAACCATGCTTGGGGAATGGGGCATGAATGTGGCTTGTGGTGGAGGACACAGCCAAAGAACTGTGGCCTGAGAGAGGTGGCATGTGGAGCTTGTATCCTCAGATCCCCGACCCATGTGCATGTGCAAAGGGTTGGCCTGAGTGCAGGGTCTGCATGTCACACTGGTGGCTATGAAGGCAGAGTGTTGGAGTGTGTAATTTAACCATCCCATAGTGGGTAGGTTCATCACTGGTTCAAGCAGACCTGTTGGTGTCTTCATGTTCTCCGCTATTCTCTGCTGCGCTCCTCCACATGCTGCCTCACTCCGCCGCACCGCTCCATATTCCGCACTGCTCCGTATTCCGCACTGCTCCATACTCTACACAGCTCCATACTCCACTCCACACCACACCACTCTATACCACACCATCATCTGTTGCCCTGGCCTTATATGCCCAGTCTCTTGACCCAGGTATATCCCATCTACACATGCCCACACGCTACTCCAGGTGCCTGCCATCAGGCATGTTTTCAGCACCGCAGGGATCCATCATCTATCCTAATAGTGGGAGGGCAGAAAAGCCTGATACTTTTTTTTTTACCTTACCCTATAATCCACCTGTAGGGTAAGGTAAAAGGTGTCAGGCTTTTCTGCCCTCCCGCCATTAGGATGGATGACGGAACCCTCCGGTCTGAATGCATGCCTGATGGCGGGCGCCTGGAGTAGGGTGTGGGCATAGATAGATGGGATTCACCTGGGCTAAGACTGGGCTTTTAAGGGCAGCGTCACGGGGACGCCAGTAGAAGCCAAGAGAGAAGCAAGAGAAGCAGAAGCCGAGAGAAGGCTGGAGAGCCCAGAGTGAAGACCTGCTGGGGGCTGGGAGGCCTGCCAGCCTACCGGCCCCCCAGCGCCCCTGCCTGCCATGTACCTGGTAATCTAAATAAAAAACCTGCAAAAACCACTGAGGACTCTTGACTCCTCCTTTACCCGGTCTGCTGGATCATAGAAAAACCTGCTCCGTGTCCTGTCCTGCCTCTACAATTGGCGTAAGTCAGCAAGATGATCCATGCAGACAGGTATTGGAGCCCTCCGAAGACCTGGAGGGACTAAGGAGTAATAGACTGTCTGTGATGACGCTGGAGGCGTCATGGCGCCACAGAAGGTAGACAAGGTCTGGGAGCTGCAGAATGAGACCTCATGTGGAGGAGACGCCCGAGAAGACCAGTCAGAGACCCCTGAGGCAGCAAGAATCATCGGAAGAGAGGACCGCGATTCGGAGCTCACCAGTGCTGATGCAGGGAGAGGCTAACGGACTTGGACTGATGGACTGATGAAACTGGACTGACAATCCTGCCAGAAGGCGGAAGAACTTTGGCAAATTAAGTTTTTGGGACCCTGGGGGAGGATGCTATTTTTTGTACACCCCAGGAGATGGGAATCTGGGGGTGGCCAGTGGGCCTCAGTAGCCTAAAGCAGCCTGTGTATGCCCAGCAGCTAAACAGAGGGAAAAAGCCAACTGAGAAGGCAAAAGCTGGTACTGATGCTGAGTTTGGGAAGCCCTGAGTGGCTGTTAAGCACTAAGTAAGCTGAGGAAGGCCAGTGAGTTTTGTAAAATCACCTGTGGGTGATGCCCTGCTCATTCTCCAGTGAGGATGAGGAGCTGAGGAATCCATCCTTGGGGCATGGGTGGGGAACATGGCTTGTGATGAAGCCCACAGCCAAAGAGGGGACCCAAGAGAGGCCGCATGTGGAGCTTGTATCCACGGATCCCTGACCCATGTGCCCCTGCCTGCCGTGTACCTGGTAATCTAAATAAAAAACCTGCAAAAGCCACTGCAGACTCTGCCTCTTCCTTTACCCGATCTGCTGGATCATAGAAACCTACTCCGTGTCCTGTCCTGCCTCTACACCACCCCCTCAGGTTATTCTGCCAGACAATCTATAAACAAGTTATATACATGTTTCTCTTGGTAATATGAACACTGCAGCCATGGCTCACAAAAGTAAATAGAAATACAACTGAATATAGCAACAAAATACAATAGAACACAAGTCCAGGCAGGGCACCAACCTAATGGCAAAAGACAAGATTGTTAGTACCAGCAGATGATCCACCATGTCTGCTGCAAAGTGTAGGGTAAGGAAAAACGTCAGGCTTTTCTGCCCTCCTGCCATCAGGATAGATGATGGATCCTTGTCCTGAATGCATGCCTGATGGCGGGCACCTGGAGTAGGGTGTGGGCATAGGTAGATGGGATTCACCTGGGCTAAGACTGGGCTTTTAAGGGCGGCGTCATGGGAACGCCAGCAGAAGCTGAGATAGTAGCAGCAGAAGCTGAAAGAGAAGCCGAGAAGAAGCAGCAGAAGCAGAGAACGCCAGAGAGCCCAGATAGAGTGAGGATTTGCTGGGGGCTGGGAGGCCTGCCAGCCTCCCGGCCCCCCAGCACCCCTGCCTGCCACGTACCCACTGAACCCCAATAAAAGACCTGCAAAAAACCACTGAGGACTGTGACTCCTCCCTTACCCGGTCTGCATGGGATCAGAAAACCTGCCCCGTGTCTGTTCCTGCTCATGCGAGGGGGGGAACTACTCATGGCATCTGCTGTCACAAGCCAGGAGCCGTCAGGCTTCCTGGCCTTCTCCGGGTATGGTCTCAGCCACAAGCCACACACAGCATCCACCCCCAGGATGCACTCACTCTTGGATTGGCAATTCTGTACTCTTTGGGGGTAACTGACCAATCCTCAGGGTTTCTGTCTGCTGTCATTCCAACACCGGGCTTTCATAGCCACCAATGAGATACGCAGACCCCTGCACTCAGGCCAACCCATTGCACATGCACAGGGGTTGGGGATCCGTGGATACAAGCTCCACATGTGGCCTCTCTTGGGTCCCCTCTTTGGCTGTGGGCTTCATCACAAGCCATGTTCCCCACCCATGCCCCAAGGACGGATTCCTCAGCTCCTCATTCTCACTGGCCAATAAACAGTGCATCACCCACAGGTGATTTTAAGAGACTCACTGGTCTTTAACAAACTTAGGCTGCTTAACAGCAGTTCAGGGCTTCCCAATCTCAGCACCAGCTTGTGCTTTCTAATTCGGTTTTTCCTTTGCCTGGCAAAGTACTTGGCAAGGGCTTCCTTGCTGCAGAGTACTTGGCAAGGGCTTCCTCCCTCAGCCAACTGTGGGCTGTTCTACCAAGGCCTACTGGCCATGCCTTCTCATCTCCTGGGGCTTACAAACGATACCATCCTCCCCCAGGGGCCCAAAAACATAACACTAACCTGTCAAAGTTCCTCCACCTTTTGGCGGGATTGTCAGTCCAAGTCCATTGGCCTCTCCCTGCATCAGCACTGGTGAGGTCCGAATCGTGGTCCTTTCTTCCCCAATGATTCTGCTGCCTCAGGGGTCACTGGCTGGTCCTTGCAGACCATCTCCTCCTCCATGGTAAGGTCTCATCCCATAGCTCCCTTGGTTGGACCTTGTCCACCATCTGTGCTGCCATGCCGCCTCCAGCCTTGTCACAGTCTCAGTCTGCCACTCCTCAGTCCCTCCTGAGATTTTCAGAGGGCGCCACACCCGTCCACATCGAATTATCCTACCAACTATGCCAAATGTAGTTTGGCAATCCCATAGTGAGTAGGTTCATCATCGGTTCAAGCAGACCTGTTGGCGTTTTCACGTTCACACTGTTTGCCACCGCACTACTCCACATGCCTCCACACTCAGCTGCACGCCGGCACACTCCACCATACTGCTCCATACTCCACACCACAGCACTCCACACCACACCATCCTCTGCCATCCTGGCCTTATAGTCCCAGTCTCTTGGCCCAGGTGTATCCCATCTACACATGCCCACACTCTGCTCCAGGTGCCCGCCATCAGGCATGCATTCAGGACTGCAGGGATCCATCATCAATCCTAATGGTGGGAGTACAGCAAAGCCTGATACTTTACCTTACTCTGCAGAGTGACAGCAGTGAGTACCCCTGGGGTTTGTGGTTACCCACAAAGGAATATAGATTTTGTCACCAGTCTCAGAATGAGTGCATCTTGGGGGTAGATGCAGTGTGTGGGCTCGTGGCTGAGAGCAGAGCAGGAGGCCATGAAGCCTGATGGCCCCTGGAGTGTGAGGGCAGATTCCATGAGTGAAGAGTGGTTCCCCCTCACATAAGTGGTGGATCATCTGCTGCGACAATAATCTTGTCATTTTACCCCTAGGTTGGTGCCCTCCCTGGGCTTAGTTGCATCCTGTTGTATTTTGGTGCATTGCTATATTCAGTTGTATTGTTTACTTTTGTGGGTCATGGCTGCAGGGTTCATATTTGCCATGGAAAACTATTGTGTAGATTGTACTGTGAAAAACCCTGAGGGGGTGGATTGTAGGGTGTATGGAAGTGATCAGGTTTTTTCTGCCCTCCCGCCATTAGCATCCATGATTGACACGTATGGGCTTACACACGTGCCTGATGGCGGCACCTGGAGTGTGGTGCAGGCGTGCATGAGCTCCTGAGCTGAGAATGAGCATATAAGGGTGGCATCACAGAGGACCATGCAGTAGAGACCAGCAGAGAGACCACAAGAGACGCCAGAGAGCCCAAAAAGAGTAAAGATTCGGGCCTCCCGGTGGCGCAGCGGTTGAGCACTGGGTTGCGAAGCTGCCCGCAGCCTCTGCAGCGCCGGTTCAATCCCCGGCTGCAGCCTGGCCACCGGAGGAGGGTCCCACATGGCGTGCAGACCTCTCCTGCCGCCCGCTGCTCCCCTCAGCAGTGTACTTCGGTCCTTCTGCCTGCTCTGCTCCCCACTCTGGCTCTGGTGAATTCTCTCACCCTCCCGCGCTTCTGACTGTACCCAGTGCTTGTATGTATGTATATATCAATCAATCAATCAATCAATAAATCTTAAAAAAAAAAAAAGAGTAAAGATTCACCTGCGGCTGGGACACCTGCCAGCCTCCTGATCCCGGCCTCCACTGCCTGCTCCACACCTGGTCACTTCACTACAAATTGTGTAGAAATATGAGTAAAAGCCTGAAAGAGCCACCAAGGGATCCAGATTCCTCCTCTACCCCTCTGCCTGGATCA
The DNA here is from genome assembly GCF_014898055.3 of Talpa occidentalis. NCBI lineage: Eukaryota > Metazoa > Chordata > Mammalia > Eulipotyphla > Talpidae > Talpa > Talpa occidentalis. Next base: position 45,082,714 of record NW_023602073.1, on the reverse strand, counting down.
TAGAAAAACTGTTCTATGCCTTCCTGGCGCTACAGTATTCATTAGGATCCTGACCCATGAGATTATGTAGTCACTTCTGAAAATGCCTGTACTCCTCAGAGGTGGAGGGATCCCTATTCAAGAGGCCCAGAACCCATGAGCAATAGGGGTTCTTGCTGTCGGAGCCCACAAGCATCTGTCAGATTGATGCCTGCGATTTCATGGTTTGGGGAGGATGAGACAAATGCAGAGACTGTTTCAGATTTGAGGGAACCACTTCAAGGACTCCTTCCAAATTTGACTGTATTTCTAGTGACTTAGTGTAGGAGCAGGAACAGACACAGTGCAGGTTTTCTAATATCCAGCAGACCGGGTAAAGGAGGAGTCAGGGTCCTCAGTGGTTTTTGCATGTCTTTTATTGGGGTTCACCAGGCATATGGCAGGCAGGTGTGCTGGGGGGCCGGGAGGCTGGCAAACCTCACTCTATCTCGGTTCTCCGGTGACCTCTGCTTCTGGTTCTTCGCTTCTCTCTCGGCTTCTCTTTTGGCTTCTGCTGGCGTCCCCATGACGCTGCCCCTAAAAAAAAGCACAGTCTTAGCCCAGGTGAATCCCATCTACCAGGTGCCCGCCATCAGGCATGCGTTCAGGACCGCAAGGATCCATCATCTATCCTGATGGAGGGAGGGCAGAAAAGCCTGACATTTTTCCTTACCCTACACTTAGATATTGTGATGGCTGTAGAAGGGCCAGCCTAGCCTCAGCTTGTACAATCCCCTGGAACAAGGGACAGTGGCCCTTTAGCTGAAAGAAAACATGAAATATATAATGAGCCAATCCAGTCATAAGCCAGATTTGAGACCTGAAAAACAATTTGTTGTATTTAGCCAGTAGGCTAGATCATTTGGATGGCTAGAGTTGAGCCATTTGTTGCTGAAGTTTGTTTCTGAAATCTAGAGTCTCTTGTCCAAAATGATCATGGGATCATGGAAGGCACCATGAAGTCTCTGTTGAATACCTTCCCAAGAGGAAGTGGTGGTAAAAGGAACAGGAGTAAGGCACATTGAGTGGTACTTGGCATCACCACTAAGTCTGCTGCGTGTCCCAAGGGCTTGTTGATGTTTTCCGAGCCAGGACAATGTGCCTCAAGAGCATCTAGTCGCTGTGAGATTTCCTGATCACTGGTGGTTTGAGTCAGGAATTCGGAATCACATTTTGAATGTATTGTTTCATTTGCTGTGCAGTGAGGTAGGGCGACTGTAGCAATAGCAGCAGCCGCGGCCATAGCAGTGGCAGCAATAGTAGCAGCTATGAGGACATCAGAAAAGAGTATGTTCTAAAGCATTGGTAATTTGTTCAAGAGCAGATTCTCTAGTCCACTCAGGGTAAGATGAACAGGCAGCCAGACCTCAGCTCTTTGTTTCAGAATGAATACATGAGTAATGTTAAGGCTAGTGATGTTATGGTGAGTGATGTGAGGGTTAACCTTGTGGCACTGGCATGAAAGGTGGCGTTGAAACATTTAACCTTTTGCTGCCTAGAAGTAGAATCAGTAGTCATCGTCATGTTAGGTGTTCTGGAGGTCATAATAAAAATCTAGGGTCTAGAAGTACAGATCATGACCTGAGGTATAGTGTCTTTACTGGTGCATACAAGGAATCTAGTCTTAATAAGATCCTTAATGGATCACTCGGGGGGAAAAAGGCTAAGGTGATTGTAAGGGGCAGGAGGACATGGAGCAGGATCTCTATAATCTGAGAAGACAGGGTAAAGAGGAGAGAGTCCTAGAGGCCTCGGTGGCTTTTGCAGGCTTTTATTGGGATTTATCAGGTACACAGCAGGAAGGGGTACTGGGGGCCGGGAGGCTGGCAGGCCTCCCAGCCCCTAGCAAGTCTTCACTCTAACTGGGCTCTCCTGCATTCTCTGGTAGTCCCTGCTTCCCTTTCGTTCTCGTGGTTCTCCTGCTTCCCTGCTCTTTTCAGTTCTGCTCACTCATGGTTCTTCTTTCTCAGCTGGCGTCCCCATGATGCCGCCCTTAAAAGCCCAGTCTTAGCCCAGGTGAATCCCATCTACCTATGCCCACATCCTACTCCAGGTGCCCACCATCAGGCATGCATTCATGGCGGGAGGGCAGAAAAGCCTGATATCTTTTTACCTTACCCTACAGCGATGCAACAAAAACGCTATTTTAAGGGAGTTATTTGGGAGTGATGTCTGATACTTAATAAAGGCCCAGCTAAACCTGGATTCCAGTGTCCAGGATAGCCATAATTAAATGGAAGGGCCCAGTTCCAGGTTGTGTTAGTGTCCTGGAGCAATAAATTTTGAGGTCCCCAGTTTCTAGGGACCAGTTAGCAAACAAAGAATTTACTGTAAGATTAGTTGTAAGGTAAGGAAGAATGTCAGGCTTTTCTGCCCTCCCACCATCAGGATAGATGATGGATCCTTGCGGTCCTGGATGCATGCCTGATGGCGGGCACCTGGAATAGAGTGTGGGCAGATGTAGATGGGATTCACTGGGCTGAGAGACTGGACTTTTAAGGGCGGTGTCACGGGGATGCCAGCAGCAGCAGAAGCCGAGAGAGAAGCAGAGAAGGTCGGAGAGCCCAGATAGAGTGAAGACTTGCTGGGGGCTGGGAGGCCTGCCATCCTCCCGGCCCCCCAGCTCCCCTGCCTTCCATATACCTGGTAATCCCAATAAAAACCTGCAAAACCACTAAGGACTCTGACTCCTCCTTTACCTGGTCTGCTGGATCTTAGAAAACCTGCACCGTGTCCATTCCGGCCTCTACATTGATCTACACATGACCCAAGTTACGTCCAGCCTTTCTCCAAGTGGTACCCAGGGAGGAGAACAGATGGGGACATTAGGTTTGGGAAAGTATTTTCCCAATACTGATGTACCTCCTAATCCTGTTTGAATGAAAATTTGATGTTTCATTATTTTACTGTGATTTTCGCCATCCATGTCTAGATAAATGTGATCCATGTACCACTGAGGTTGAAAAGGGATGCAACAATGGCCAGAGCTGTGGGTATCAAGGGCACACATGGGCAGATATTCTGTGAGGAAAAACCAGTCATGAACAAGGAAATGCCATCCACCCTGATAACCTTCTTGGTTACATTTAGTACCGCAATTTCTTAGTTGACGCCAAGGAGGAAGCCAATTCCCTCCAATTCCTTCCTTCTGTGCTTCCTTCATTATTAATGCAGAATAGGTGCCTTTACCTCTCTCAGACCTTCATCATGGAGTAAACTAAACACAGGTGGGTTTAATATACGTGTCCAATAGGTGGTGTTGGTGTTACTCACACTAGATGGAATGGAACATAATACTCCTAAGAGCGAAAGCAGCCATGTTACTGAGTCCTAGGGCAAGTTAGGGATAATTAGGCAGCCTCAAGGGCAGTGCAGGGGCCTCCCTTGTGGTGCAAGGGGTTAAGACATAACCTATGAAGCTGTCCGCAGCCACTGCAGCACGAGTTCAATCCCCAGCAGGCCAGGGAGCAACCCACATGGCGCAGTAGACCTCTTCTGCCTCACCCGCTGCTCCACTTAGCAGTGTATTTCAGTCTGCCTGTTCTGTTCCCTCTTGGTCTCTGGTGAATCCTCTCCCGGCCCCCACCACTCTGGCCTGTACCCCAGTTCTTATATGTATAAATAAATAAATCTTTAAAAAAAAAAAAAGAAAGGGTAGTACAGGACTTCAGGAAAGTTAAGGAAGGCTCCAGAGATAAGGGCAACAAATTCCAAAGGGGATAATCAACTCCCCAGGACTAGGGGCAACAGGACATTCCTGGACAAGAACGATAAAGAAAAAAGGTAAGGACTCGACACAGACATTCAGCCGGGCCCAGAGACATTCAGGCAGTGAGTGAGACACCCAAGAACTAACCAGTCTTAAAGAGACTGGTGGGACCTGACAGTAATCAGGGCAAGAAGGTCTATATTCCCTGAGACACGACCCACTTGGGCTTTCTTGCCCCTCCCTGGCCAGGTTCCACTGGCCCGGGGTCCCCCTTTATTTCTATTCCTTTTCTCCTCAATAAGGTTTTTCTTTCTCTAAACAAATCTGCCTCTTCTCCTTGCTTGCCTGAGTGTCTGCGAAGTTCCTGCAGCAGCTTCATGAGACACCAGCCCATGGGGGTCTAGAGGCCAGGACTCAGCGCTGCCCCTGCAGCCTGGGATCATTCCTGGCTGGGAGACCATGCCTGAAAACCTGAAATTTCGGTATCATTTTAGGGGCTGTTGTCTGGGATCCCATAAGATGTAAGATAAGTGAGCAGAGAGGCAAATTTTCTCTACCCTCATCTTGTCCTATGTTCCTCTTGCTAAACATTTTCTTTTTCTTGGAGCCATCAAAGAGGCCACAAAGGGGCACAGGACGGTCAGTAAATGCCAAAGGGTGACTGCCTTACCCTCCTGTGGAAGGATAAACTGGTGACCAGACCAGAGAAGGGGATTAGCCCATCTGTCAGTTGGAAAAATAGAAGTCTGTTCATGGTCATATGAGGGACTACAGTCTCTGAAGAGCTAGACACGTACATCATCTGGAGGCCATGCGGGAGCTGCAGGTAAGGGCTGATCTCCCAGCAACTGGGGCCATTGTCCCTGCCCTCAGCAGAGGAGGAGTTGCCGGACCCCAGGAGAGGATGAAGGGTCCCAATGTGACAGTTGGGAAAGTCATTCCTCATTAAGCACTACACGGGATCCAACATAGAACCCCACCCTGGCCTCAGATCCACACTAGGATTATTTAAATGGCTCCCCTTATCTTTCCTTGCTCCCTTTCTCTTTCTCTCTCTCTTCTCCCCATCCTTCCCTGTCTTCCAGTGTAACTGAATGCTTCTGTTACCCGTGGGGCTTCAGACAGGCTACAGACATTTCCCAAACTTTCTTTCTGTCCTTTGTTTAACTGCAAAATTAGTGGGCATCTGTTGGCCCAGTGAAAGTCATTCTTAAATCTCGGGTGACAGGTTTCTCAGTTGACAAGGCTTCCTGATCCCCCACTCGCTGAGTGGGAATGTCGGGTTTCTCTTGTCACTGATACCAGCTTTCCTCTATCATCCGTGGTCTCCGAGGGTGCTCAGGACAACCGAGCTGTGGCCCTGGAACCCTGGACATCCAGGAGATCCAATGGTGTAGACAAGCGTTCTGCTAGGCCAGCACCCAGGCGAGGTCATGGAGGCCTGACTGTCTAAAAAGGGACTTTTATCTTCTTAGTCCTCCCCCATAGGGCAAACTTTTTTCAGCTTCTATTAAGACAACTTATAAATCATAAGGTACAATGTTCTTATAAAAATCTTGGGACACCCCCAGGAGCCTTTCCCCTGGTGTCTACTTTGACCCTGCCAGTGGACACAGGCTGAAAAAGTTGAGTTTCCTATTATGACAGGGATGTATGTACAGGTTTGCCTCAAATCCTAGGTCCAGCTCATTGTTTACACCTTTGGTCTAGTAAATGTGTCTCATGGCAGTTTTCCCAAAGGGAGTTTAAGGCAAGTAAATATCAGGCCCTGGGCTACTGCTGGTTCAAGGGCTATGACTCTGAAAATCACTTTTGTTGTCTGGTAAATGGGCATCATTGGGAATTAGGTCCCAGGACCTAGTCTGTGGCTTGTGTTGAGTCTCTACTCTTCAGGTGTGTTCAGGGTCTCTTTCATCAGATGAGGACAGTGGCCTACTATAAGCTCGCTAGATGCTTGGAATGGGTGCCCTTTGTAGAACAACAGAGTTAGGGTCACTATTAGGGTTCTACTAAGTCCAGAACCCCTCGCCTTCTGTTCGGTGGGAGACAGATAGGCCCATACATTGTGTTCGAGTCACGCTGGTAAGGGGGTGATTAAGTCTAATAGACCCCATGAGTGAGAAGACTGTTCATCACTCACAGCTAGAGCTCAAGGTCAAGAGGAGGGACGCCTCCTGTAGATAGAGGTTGGTGTTGGACACCCGCCTTCCTGTTGTGGATGGAAGCTTCCTCATTTGTCTTGAAAAAGGGTGCATCTCTCTCCTGCATCCAAGAGTTGAGACCAATTTTCAGGTGCAATCTTCTCTGATCTCACCTGTTTCTTCTCTTAGTAAGTCACTAAGACCCAAGTCTCGACATAGCCAGTCAAGAGGCCATGGTACATGGTCCTGGTCCAACGGGAGGGCCTCTGACTTAGCTGCGGGGATGCCCCTGCTTCATCTCTGCGTCGTTCTTGCGGGTACTTTTCTTTTATTGCTACTTTTCTTTGAATGTTCTATCTCAATTCCATGGGACTCGCCCTTGAGCCACATTCTTAAAAACTAGCCCAATTGACCCAGGCTTTAAAAAAAAAAAAAAGGAGCACCTAGTGTTTCTTTAAATACTGCCTGGCCCCAGTACAAAACATCTAGCCCAGCATCCTTAGCTGTAACACTCCTCTCCAGCTAAACTGGATTCTCCCTTTATCTACCTTGAGATACTGTTTTGGTTCATTCTAAGGGAAAAAAATTCTATTTCCCTGTGCTTTCCAATCTTGAGATCTAGATTGTTTAAGGTAAAAACTGCTGAGTTACTTTGGCCTTGCTAACAAGGTATACAAGGTGCTTTTTGGTTGAGTAAAAACTTCTAAATTGCTTATTGGGCCTGTAAAAGTTTAGTTTCTTAAGACTAATTAATATGATAAAAACTATAAAGTACAAATACAACGTTCTTAGAGCTAAATGCCAAATCTCAGATTTTTGATAGGAGTCTAAAGACAGACAAACTGTAAAATAAAATCTTAATCTACCTCTTCTCCTGTCCTCCTGTTACAGGGCAGGGAAAGTGGCAGAACAGAGCCTCTAAACCTCCCTGCTGGAAATGGGTTCTGCTATCCCACGCATCAACACAAAACATATGCTACTTTAATGGGAAGGAATTTTAATGCAATTAGTAAACAATACAGGAAAGGCAAAGAATCTAGTTTCTAAATCAAGCACCCAAAGTTACCCGTCCCCTCGTGGGTAAAAGTCCACCCAAGCAGGATTGGTCCAGAGCAAGGCCCCAAAGCCTGCCCAAGTCTAAAGCATCTCCCAGTGGGGACCCACAGAAAAGGATCAGAAACAAGCAGACAAGTGTGGAGGGAAAAGAGCAAAATCAAAATCAAGACAAAAACCGCCATTGTCACCTCCCCACGGGTCTCACCCGCATCTGTGTCATCCAGTCCACGACCAAAAGGCAAGCGCAGTTTCCTAACGTGTCTCTCTGCTCCATGTGCCTCCTCCAGGTCTTTTGGCTCCATCCTGCTTCCTCCCTTCCTCAGTCTCCTCTGCAGCTTCTTTTCTCTTTAGCTCCACCCTCCCTTGGGTGGGGCAGGGAATCTGGAACCTTCCCTTTTCCGGGGGACCACCCTGTTACAATGTGAGCTAACATTCAGAAGAGCTAATTTTCTGGGGTGTCAGGCGTCCCTGTGACCTTTAAAGTATTTTCTACTTCATTCGTTAATTTTTTTAGATCACCCCAGGTCGGGGCAGCGGATGCTCCATTGAGCCACAGGATTCATGTTCCTCCTTTCCTGCCCTCCCGAGAGGCGGACGTGACGCAGGGTCTGGATCTCGGGACAGTCAGCGGATCGTTATGGCGGCAAAGGAACGCTGGGAGTAAGTTCTCCCAAAAACAATTAATAGGGAGAAAAGGCGGCAGGTCCCTGCGAGAACCGGGACACGCAAGATAAACTGGAGACCTTGGCAAACTGCCCGGAGAGGAAAGTTGCAGTAACAGAGGAGCAGAGGGAGCAGCAGATCCCTGCGGCCTCCCCACCCACGGCGCCGGCTCCCTCCGACCAACGGACAGGAAAAATAAGACAAGAACGAACTAGGGATCAAGCAGGACAGTGAGTGGAAAGGGACTACAGGCACCGGGGAAAGTGCGGGAACCGCCAAGGCCTAGACGAACAGGGGAATCCCAAACTGGGCGCCCCCAGAGCAAGGCGGGGACCCGCGGAGACCCGCCAACAGCCAAGGGCAGCCGGGAGCGCGGGAAGCACCGGCGGGTGCGGCTGCCCAGGTCCCCGCCCGCGCCCTGGGGCTGTGGGGAGACGCGGGAGCCGGCACTGGGGTGAGTCTCCGAGCGGGGTTCACCCCTGTGGGACCCAACTCCTGGTCTGGGCGCACAGCCCGTGCCTGCGGGGACAGACAGAAGCGCCCCCATCCCGGGTCAGGGATGGGACAGGCCCGGCCAGTCTGGTCCTGGCAGCGGGGTCGGTGCAAACCGCAGGTCTCGTCCAGACTCAGCAGGAGTGAGATGCCTGCACAGCTGTTAGGGCGGAGGGGTTGCGATTTAGGAAGTTTAAAGTAAATAGAGCTTCATATATTTGTTCGCGTGGGGGCAACTTGCTCTCTCGATTCCCCTTTTTGGTTTTATAAGTTGTGTTTTAAGGAGCCTGTAGGGCTACAAGGGACGTCAGGCACATGTTGAATATTCCACACTAGCAGGGAAGAGTTACAGACTTTGGAGATGTAAGCAGGGCCAGGGTCAGTTTTCATTTGTGATGGGATTCCCATCTTTGCAATGGCAGATAAAAGGGTTTTTTTTTTTAACATGTTAACAGTTTACCCTGTTTGGGCAGAGGCTTAAATTAATGCAGAATAGGTGTTTTTAGAGACACGAATGTAATGTCACGAATGTAATGTCACGAATGTAACGTTTGCAACCTGGGGCTTCTGTATTATTTCTACCTTTTGTAGCAGTGGATAGAAGAGCCAATGGACTGTTAGTTTGGGATTTGGTTATGATGCCCTGTCCCTATACAGGAATAGGAAGGAAGACTAAAATTTAATGTGTTATGAATTTATCAATATATCCAGATTGACCAAATTTGTTTTTTAAAATTTTTTTTTTTAATAGAGGCATGTTTTATTTATTTATTCATTTGCTTGTTTTGTTTATACATGCACTGGGCACAGTCAGAAGCCAATTTGTTTTTTAAAAGTAAAACCCTTTTTCGGCTGTCTTAGGAGTCCTTTTAGGACAAAGACTTTAATGTTTTAGAATTTTTGGTATCAAGGAAGTTGTCATAGGATTCACAAACTTACAGATTTTTATAAAATAGTTAATTACTCAGTGCTAAGGATTTTTAAGAACAGAGCTATTTCTTTGACAAGGGTTAGCAATGCTGATAGGAAAAGATTTTTTTCTCATGTAGCCTGATGGTAAAAAAGCACCAAGATTTTAGATTACATAAACAGTCCTTAATTTGTCATCAAAAATAGTGAGAACAGTTTAAGAATACTTGAGTCCTTATTACAGATGAAAATTAGAGTTGGTTTGACATAAGTACACTACTGATACCAAACTTAAATATTTCTGTCGCAAGTCATTTGAGCACCTAACATCTTTTTCAGATACTTCTCAGCCCTTCAACACTTTCTTTTGCCTTCCTGTATTTATACCATTTCCTTTTAAAGACAGCCATTTTATTTTGACACTCAATGTTTCCCAATACCCTCAACATATCCATTTCAAATACATTCCTTAACACAACTCACTTTATTTACATTTACAGTTAGGACATCCTGTTTTTAATATTTAGATTGTAAGACATTGTAAGGACTGTTACACTATCACTCCTTTGTACTGGATAACACATGTTTTATTTTTTTTTTAAAAGATTTATTTATTTATTTATGCAAGCACTGGGTACAGTCAGAAGTGTGGGAGGGTGAGAGAATTCACCAGAGCCAGAGCGGGGAACAGACCAGGCAGACTGACGAAATACACTGCTGAGGGGAGCAGCGGGCATGGCAGGAGAGGTCTGAGTGCCATGTGGGACCCTCGCTGGCGGCCGGGGATTGAACTGGTGCTGCAGAGACTGTGGGCAGCTTCACAGCCCAGTGCTCAACTGCTGCGCCACCAGGGGAGGCCCTAAACACACATTTTAATTGGTTTAATTTTTTTAGATGAGATGACATTAATTTTAGTTTTCTTATATAAGCAAAAAGTAAACCTGCAAGCTCAATGATTTTTAATTATTAACATTCTCATTGTTAAACTTAGTAAAACCTTAGTTTTATATGAAATTTGGCCACTATTTACATAATGATAAGAGAACAAATTTAAGAGAGAGATACCATTGTAGTTTTTTAGGTTTTTTTAGGACTGGAATTTAAATTAATTCCAGAGTTGCAAATTATAACAATCCCATAAACCAAATTTCATTCTTAGGCAAGCACTAGTTAGATTGATGAAAAGCAAGAAAAATCAGAGACTTAACATCATATACATTTCCTTCATACCTGTGAGGAACTTACCACTAAGTAACTTGCCCATGAGGCTATAGATGTCATCTTGAAATTTTTGCTCTGACAAGGGGAAAGAAAGAAGTCAATTTGGGCTTTTTCTGGAAAAGAATTTTATCAAGAGAAATTTAGGTATAATCATCAAAATGCAAACTTATCTTTTTTGATGTAGGCTTGGTCAGTTACTCTTTTCCCCTGAATACTGTGCACTTCCTTTTAAAAATAAAGATTTAAGCATAAAGTATTGATACCCAACAATAACATTGAGGCATGCAAGATTCAGATTCAACCATTAAGTTGTTTGTTTTTTTTTTTTAAAGATTGATTTATTTATACATACAAGAGCTAGGGTACAGTCCAGAGAAGGGAAAGGGTAAGGAGGGGGTGAGAGGATTCACCAGAGATAGAGTGGGGAACAGAACAGGCAGACTGAGTGAAATACACTGCTGAGGGGAGCAGCGGGAGAGACAGGAGAGGTCTGCCGCGCCATGTGGGCTGCTCCCTGGGCGGCTTCAGATTGCTTCATAGTGCAGTGCTTAACCCCTTGTGCCACCAGGGAGGCCCCTCAACCATTAAGTTTTGAACTAGTTTTTGGTTACCAAAATTTTAGATCGGGATCTCAAAATTAGTAATTTTTATTAGAATTTATATGGGCACCATTTATAATTAACACTCCAGAGGCATAACACAGTGATAGAGATTTTTTTGATTCTCATTTTAAAACTGTGGCCATGTGTATTAGTTGGTCTTTTTTTGTTTTTTTGACATACAAGAACTGGGGTCCAGGCCAGAGGTGCAGGGGGTGAGAGGATTCACCAGAAACGAGTGGGGAAGAGAACAGTCACTGACTGAAATACACTGCTGAGGGGAGCAGCAGGCAAGACCGAAAAGGTCTGCTGTGCCATGTGGGTAGCTCCCTGGCTGGCCAGGGCTTGAACTCCTGCTGTAGAGTCTGTGGATAGCAGACTCATAGTGATGGGGTTTTTTGGAGTCAGTGGGTTTGGAGTGCGGGGCCCTTGGGTTCACTCTGGGAAAGGTTTCAGCAGAGCTCTCCTTTCAGCAGCACACAGCGAGTTTCCCAGGCAAGTTTCTCCATGAGACAGAGACGTTACTTATATTTAAAGGGCAGGTTTACTAGGGAAAGGGAGGGAGGAATAAAGGAAACTGGCATAGACACAAGCAGGCAAAGAGCTGCCCAGAAAGGGACAGGTTTGCTAACAGAGGCCTGTATGGTTTCAGGCAGGCAGCCTTGAGGAGAGCTGCCTCCACACAGGAGGTCAGTGAGAAGTCCAGGCATGATACAGGTCACAGGCAGCCAGAAAGTTGCTGACCTGCAGAGGGAGAGAATTGGTGAAGAGGCACCTGCATAGACACAGGTGGGCAGAGGGACTGCTGCCCTGAGCCTGTGCAGAGACTGCACTGATACAGTCTGCTGTTTGGGAGGGGTCACTTATTGTGAGCCTTTGGGTTAGTTGCTGATTTTGGACAACTATGCAGAATCTGAAAGGGACAGACAGGAGATTCCACACTGGGCGCAATCTCCATATCTTCACCTTTGGGGTCTGTTGGGCACAATCTCCATATCTTTACCCTTGGTCATGTGCTCTAGACACTCTATAGCAGTCTGATCCCTGCTTGGGTCTTGTGCTTTGTAATCTAGGCATAGGTATCCAAGGATCTTGGTTTCCATAGCTGTGTCCATGGCTATGCTAATCTCTTCTACCCCCACCTCCTTGTGTGAGCAGGTCTGGTCTTGTGGTACCTATTTATCAGTTTTTTTGTTTTTTTTTTTTCCTATTCCTGTCCTCCATCATCCCTCCCCTGACCATATCAGGCCCAAAATCTTTTGGGGAATTGATGAGAGGAGGTTCATTTTTTGTAGCTGCTTCCTGCCGGAGTGGGACTTAGAGCTGGTCCTACCTACATGGGCCTGGGCTATGGTCTTCCTGACACTAGTCCCCGAGATTCCTATTGTTGTTGGTTTTAGAAGGCAAGGGGTGGGCCTCCCTGGTGGTGCAGGGGGTTGGGCATCCCAACCTGCCTGGGAGCAACCCACATGGTGCAGCAGACCTCCCAGGTCTCACCTGCTGCTCCCCTCAGCTGTGTATTTCAGTCGATCCACTTATTCTGTTCCCCACTCTGTCTCTGGTGAATCCTCTCACCCGCTGCACTTTTGGCTGGTACTCCAGTTCTTGTATACATAAATAAATAAATTTTTTTTTAAAAAAAAAAAGAAGGCAAGGGGTGGGGCAGCTGGAGTCCAAGGTGCAGGGCATCTAGACAGACTGTTCTTCTTGTATGGGTCGGCTATTTCTTTGCATGGAGGAGGAGTTTAAACTTGAAGAGCTCCCCCCAGGTTAGAAAAAACAAATTTGATTATGAGATTGTGTATGTTAAGGTTTAAAGAGGAGAGTGAGAAGTGTGGCAGCAGCTAAGGGCCCTCGGTAACATGGACAGTCATTTGGGGCCAGCCATTGGGTGTCAGGTTTACTAACAAGATGGGCAGCAACAGTAAAATATCTAGCAAGTTTTGGGGTTGTGACATGGAATAAATTTTACCAGGGAAATAACCCATTTTGAGAGTGTTGTTAGACTAGAACGAATGTTGATGGATCATTTGCTCCTAGCACAGGAGCTGTTTTAAATCCCATGTGTCCCTTGTTAAGGGCAACACCCACCAGGGGAGCCCTGAGGTGCTGGAGTGAGGCACATAGCCAGGGACTCAGCGGGAGGGCTGCCTTGTGTGTGTGCAGAGCTGCAAGCCCAATGAAAACTACTAGTATTTTTTGTTTTTTTTTTTTTTTTTTTTTTTTTTTTGCTTTGTTAGGGACAGTGTCATGAGCATGATCACGGTGAGGCTAGTCAGAATCTCAGGAAAGTTGGGTGAGCTTTAAAGTTAGGGTTAGAATGAGGGACCGCAGTCCACCTTTTTGAATGTTAAGATTTTACCCTGAGTATGATGACTCCAAGGTTTTATGTTTTCCAATTTTGAGGCAGAGCAGGTATTAGAAAAACCTGTATCGAACCCTTTTTGAGCTCCAGGATAAAGACCATTTCAAGTGTTATGAAATACCAGTCATGTCTGTTAGAAGCAAACTTATATAAAACAGATTTAAAAAAAAGTGCTAGTCCTAGCTGTAGGTTGGAGGAGAAGAAATTAAGTTAAGAAACGTGTTTTGTCCTATAAATAGACACGTTTTTCCTTGGATGGCAATAAGCAGATCTGGTGCCCTTTGATTTTGTTTAGGCCATTTTATAATATTTTGTGAGGAGGGGAAGGTGGGTCCTGAATGCTGGATGAGTACAGAGTAAGTACCTCCTGCATCAATCGGAAAATTAATATTCTTACTTGCGACATCCAGGGTTGCCCTAAACTCAGCCATGGAGATGGTCAGCTGGGGAGCTGGCAACGCCCTTGAGCAGGTCACTTGTTATCCAGGAGGCGTCACTTGTCCAGGAGGCACGGGCTGGCAGCTGAGGGTCTGGTCCCTCCTCCCTTCAGAGAAGGGGACAATCCCTCCTCCAGTGGTCTTCTTTCTTGCACCTGGGACACGGCCCAGGAGGATTTCTGGGTTGTGGGCCGTTCTTGCTCCAGTGCCCAGACTTGCTGCACCTGTCGCATGGGGCCCTTGAAGCTCCTCCATTCTTTCTTCCAGGCAGGTCGGTTTTCTGTTCCTCTGAGCCTGGGGAAGCCTGGGTCTGCAGGGCACCGGCAATGGCGGTGCCTATTAATGGAGCCTGCCTTTACTCCCTCACCACAGCCGTCCTTACCTTCTGGAACCCTTCACTTTGGTTCCTGTTATTAAAGATTTTAAAAGCCACTTTTAAAAGCTAGTGTGGCGGAGTCTGGGGTCCCATCATAAGTTTTTGGAGTTTTCTGCGTATATCTGGTATAAACTAATAAAATGAGTGCCCAGAATCACCTCGCCCTCTCGTATTAGGCTCGAGGTTTGTGAACTTGTGAATGGGTTTCACTAGTCCCTCTTGATTTAGTCTCTGGAGCCTGCACCTGATGTCAGAGCAAGAGTGGCTCATGAAGGAGACCGCTAAAATGCTTGTCCTTTTCTGGGTCTAGATTAGTATACCTTTTCATAGCCTCAGCAAATTTAGCCTGAAATGATGTGGAATTTTTGGGCTTTTGAATAACTTTTCTCAGTCCTTTTATAATTGACTGGCTTACTAGGGTTTAAGAAGTCTTATGTATTTTAGGGCCTCCCTGGTGGCGCAAGGGGTTAAGCACAGCACTGTGAATCTATCTGCAGCCTCTGCAGCAAGAGTTCGATCCTCGGCTGGCCAGGGAGCAATCCACACGGCGCAGCAGACCTCTCCTGCCTCGCCCGCTGCTCCCCTCAGCAGTGCGTTTCTGTTGATCTGCCTGTTCTGTTCCCCACTCTGTCTCTGGTGAATACTCTCACTGCCCGTACCCCAGTTCTTGTATGCATAAATGAATCTTTAAAAAAAATCTTATGTATTTAGAATAATCTCATTAGTTTATATTCATGTTGAAAAAGTGTAACAACCCTTTGAGAATACTTATTATGAGGTATCAGTATACCCAAATTGTCTCAAGTTTTTTTTCACAATGAAAAACAATTTTATTAGGTGTCTTAAGAGCCCTCTTAAGACAAAAACTTTACTATTTCAGAATGAAATTTATAGAACAAACTTACAGATCTTTACAAAACACTTAATTACTCAAGGATTTTTAAGAGTAGATCTATTGCTTTGACAAGGCTCAGCAATGCTGACATGATAAGGGTTTTTTTCAGGTAACCTGAGGGTGGAAGAGCACCAAGATTTTTACATTACCTAAACAGTCTTTAATTTGTTATAAGAAACTAATGAAAGCAGTTTTAGAATACCTTAATTTTTATATAAAAAAAGGACTAAAGCTTGGTGTTACATGGGTGCGCTACTGATACCCAAGTTAACAAAACCTTTCATAGTAATTCACCTGAGCACACAAAATTTTTTACCAAAATCTCTCTCTCAGACCTTCAACACTTTCCTCTGCTTTCTTTCTTTTTAATACCATTTCATTTACCCTTCCTACGTTAAATTATCTTAAGGACGTTCAGAATATCCACCTTCAATACATTTTTTTCCAAACCCACACACACCTTATCTAACTTGCATTTAGAGTTACTACATCCTAGTTTTGAACCACTACATTGTAAGACATTGCAATAGCTGTTATACTATCGTCTCTTTAGACAACTTACACAAACACATCTTTTATTTTTTTTGGAGATGACATTAAATTTTAGTTCCCTTATAATAAGGAGCAAAAAGTAGACTTCAAATTTGTTTGTTACAATAGGGAAAGTAATTTTATTTTATTTTATTATTTTTTTAAAGATTTATTTTTATTTATTTATACAAGCACTGGGTACAGTCAGAAGTGCGGGAGGGTGAGAGAATTCACCAAAGCCAGAGCGGGGAGCAGAGCAGGCAGAAGGACCGAAGTACACTGCTGAGGGGAGCAGCGGGCGGCAGGAGAGGTCTGCGCGCCATGTGGGACCCTCCTCCGGTGGCCGGGGAGCAGCCGGGAATCAAACCGGCGCTGCAGAGGCTGCAGGCAGCTTTGCAACCCAGAGCTCAACCGCTGTGCCACTGGGGAGGCCTGGAAAGTAATTTTAGATATTTAACAAGTTATTATTAGTTTTTTGGCAGACAATGAAAAGGACAGATTTAAGATTGAGTTACCAGTTGTAGTTTTAGGGGTTTTTTGGGGTTTTTTTTTTTGTAGGACTGGAATTCCATATTGCAGGGCTGTTAATGGAACAATTACACATACCACAGTTTTTCCAGGCTGGCAAATAATCAAACACACATTACCGGGATGGTAAAAGCAAGAAAAATCAGAGATTTAATGTGACTCAGTACAAATGAGTAATTTGTTCACCTTGCTTAGATGTCATCTGGATTTTGGCTAGGACCAAGAGGAAGAAAGTTAAGACACTTTCTTTGAGGAAAACCAAAAGTTCCTTCCAAAGAGATAAGCCAATTTGTGTTCCTGGAAGAGAATTTGGTTAAGAAATGTCTAGGTATAGACATTGAAAGCAAACCAGATTTATTTTCTTTTTTATCTGAATACCATGAGCTTTGTTTAGTAATCAACATTTAGACAAAGTATTAATACACAACATTATAACTTTTTTTCAAGATTTATTTTTTTATGCATGTAAGAACTGGGGTACAGGCCAGAGGGGGGGGAGGTAAGAGAATGCAGAGACAGAGTGGAGAACAGAACAGGCAGATTGACTAATAAACGCTGCTGAGGGGAGCAGAGCAACGGTGAGCAACGGGCTAGTCAGGAGAGATCTGCTGTGCCATGTGGGTAGCTCCCTGGCCAGCTCCCTGGCCGGGATTGAACTGCAGTGGCTGTGGACAGCTTTATAGGTTGCGTCTTAACCCCTTCAGCCACCTAGGAGGCCCCACAACATTATAACTTTAAGGCATGTTTTGAATCATTAAATTTTTGACTAGTATACCAAAAATCTTAGATCACAATCTCAAAATATGTTTTTGTCAGAATTTATATAAATGCCAGTTTATAATAAACCCTCCAGAGGTAAAACAAGAGGGGATCTCTCTTGATTTGTACTTAAAATTTCGGCCATGTGTACCAATTTTAAGAGATAGTTATTTTACCAATATTTGTGAAGACACTGATAAGCCCATTATTGACTTAATTTTAGTTATTTAGCAATTCTCTTAAATGAAACACTTTAAATTTGCATTTTTAAGAGTGGCTTTTTGGCTTTACAGAAGCTGTAAACAGAATTCACATTATTTCTTTAATGTCAGCAACAAAATTCTTTTTAAATCTCAGGAGAGGCTTAGAACACCTTAAACAATCTAATTTTGAAATAACTTAGGTTTTAGTTTGATATACCCATTTAGCTATGCTTTTTTTTTAAAGATTTATTTATTTATACAAGATTGATTGATTGATTGATTGATTGGTTTATACAAGCACTGGGTACAGTTAGAAGCGCAGGAGGGTGAGAGAATTCTCCAGAGCCAGAGCGGGGAGCAGAGCAGGCAGAAGGACTGAAGTACACTGCTGAGGGGAGCAGCGTGTGGCAGGAGAGGTCTGTGCGCCGTGTGGGACCCTCCTCCGGTGGCCGGGGATCGAACCAGCGCTGCAGAGGCTGCGGGCAGCTTTGCAACCCAGCGCTCAACCGCTGCGCCACCGGGGAGGCCCATTTAGCTATGCTTTTGATACACATTTTGATAAACCAAGGATTCCAATGAGACAGAAGTTAAAATCCTTACATAGGAAAAGTATCCAATTTTAACCATTACATCAAAGCTAGAAGTGAAGACAACAATTTTAAAGATAAGCAGAAAAAAAAACTGGGATTGTTTAAGTTTCTGTTTTTGTCCAAGCCGAGCAGGGAACCAGTTTCCTTAAGACAAAAGAACATCTTTTTACAAACCTTGAGGACAAGAGAGGCAATAGATTAACCAATAAAGTAACCTACATAGGGCCTCCCTGGTGGCGCAAGGGGTTAAGATGCAACCTGTGAAGCTATCCGCAGCTAGTGCAGCATGAGTTCGATCCCCAGCCAGGGAGCTACCCACTTGGCGCAGCAGACCTCTCCTAACTCTCCCGCTGCTCCTCTCGGCAGTGTACTTCAGTCAGTCTGCCTGTTCTGTTCTGCACTCTGTCTCTGGTGAATCCTCTCGCCCCCCCACCCGCCGCACCTCTGGCCTATACCCCAGGTCTTGTATACATGAATAAATAAATCTTTAAAAAAAAAGTATCCTACATATCCTGTTACGAAGACCAAAGTAATTTGACAGTTTTTTTTTTTTTTTTAAACAGGCCAAACAGATCTCAAAAGTGGAAGGCATGGCAGAAATAAAAATTTCTTCCTATGAAACAGGCCAGAAGAGATATCAGGATGAACAGGAGAAACCTAGTCCCCAAGGCTGGGTGGTGGTGGACATACCAATGATCTCAGCACTGGAGCAAAGGTCCAGGCAGCTGCTAGCTGAATGGGGCACCCCACATGTGTCAGCCAGGGTGGTGTTCCCCATTTCATTTTCCAGCTTTTTTATCTTTTGTTTCATCCTAAGCGAAGGTGTAGAGAATGCTGTTATAGCTGAGGGTAGTTATGCCTTTTGGGTTAATATGTAAAGATGTCAGGCTGAATTAAGGTCTTTTAAGAGAGAACCCAGAGTAGAGTGCACGGGAATGGAGGTAGCAGACCCCAGCATGTATGAGTGCCTGAGAGCTTGAACCTGTCCAGACAGATTACAGTGGGAGCAGCGGGGTGGGGAGTAGCCACGGGCATACTCCCCAGGGGATTAGTCCTATTTTTGTGGGCATCCCCACATTGAAGAGGAACTCCCCTAGGCCTGAGCATCTCTAGGCCTCCACTTCCTATCTGTCCCTGCCATTCTTTCTCTCTGGGTGGAAAGGGCGGCTGTCTCGGGCTCTTTTTCTATTTAGAAATGATTTAAGAAAGATAGCTTGTACTTGGCCCACGTATGCTTGATCTTATTACCAGTTAACAAGGAAACCTTTTGGCATTTAATAAGATGATTTACAATGTAGGACCACAGGCCTATCTGACACTGTAGGATCTAAAATAGCTGCCTGGAGTTGTCTTAGTCCCTCAGGAGTCTTAAAGTTAAGGCAGATATAACAAGAATATTTAACCAAGGAGAGGAAATCTGGTCTCCAGAGCAAGGGAAGGAGACTGTCAAGAGGACCTGTGATGTAGGAAGGCACCTAAAAGATAAGGAGTCAGAGACGGGGAGCTCTACCTGAGCAAGAAAAAGGCTGGATAACAGAATAAGAAATATTCCAGGTATTATTTCAGATTTCACTTTGCAAATAACCTTGGAGAAACTACCACCTGTATAGTTTTAATTCAGTATCAAAGTGGAATAATCACAATTATCTAGTTTCTTCATTCCTCCAGGCTGCTTTTCCCCCCTTTCTGTGGATGTCACACTGTCACAGCATCATGTCTCCCTCTCACAGGCTCTGTGGGGTGGTGCAGCCTTGATGACCCCACACTCACCCCCATTCTCTCTCCCCATTTTCTGGGGCTTTCCAGGGAAGACAATCAGCATCATCCTGCTCCAGTTACAAAGTCTCCAAGGACTCTCCTGGACTCCTTCTCCCCAGGCCCCTGGACGGGAGTGTGATGCCCCTCACCCTCCTGCTGCTGCTCTGGGGACCCCTGGCCCTGATGGAGACCCGGGCGGGTGAGTGCGTGTCCATCTGGACACTGTTGCTCCAGGAGGGAGGAGCAAGGAGCCCTCTGCGGGTGCAGGACCCCAGGAAAGGCTCATCTCCCCCCAACCTCTTGTTCCCCTTCAGGCCCCTTGTGTTCTGGCCCCTTCTGTCCCTCCCGCCTCCCCTGAGTGCTCTGGTCCCCTGAGTCTGGGCCCTTCTTGGCCCACCCCCCTTTTCACTCTCACGGCCCCACCCCTTCCTCCCCTCCAGGCCCATCTCCCTGGGCCCTGGGCCCGCGCTGAGAGGAGGGTCAGCCCGGGTCTCCCCTCCCTCCCCCAGGCTCCCACTCCCTGAGGTATTTCTCCACCGCGATGTCCCGGCCGGGGCCCAGGGAGCCCCGCTTCATCGCGGTGGGCTACGTGGACGACACGCAGTTCGGGAGGTTCGACAGCGACTCTCCGGGCCAGAGTGCGGAGCTGCGGGCGCCCTGGGCGGGGCAGGTGGGGCAGGAGGACCTGGACCAGGAGACTCGGATCCAAAGGAACAACGCGCAGTGGTTCGAAGCGCTCCTGAGGGACCTGCCCGGCCGCTACAACCAGAGCGAGGACGGTGAGCTTCGCGGAGCGGGGCCAGGGTCAGGTCACCCCCATTCCCATCATGAGGCCGGGGTGTCCCGAGTCTCAGGGTCCACTGACCCCTCGAGGCTGGTGGATCTGCCAGGTCCCTCCCCCGGGAAGGGACTGTCCTGCCGGCCCTTCATTTTCAGTTTAGGTTTATTCAGGGTGAGAGGGCGGGGTGACTTCCTGGTGACCTCAGGGCTGACTGCTGGGCGGGGCTCAGGGTCTCACACCCTCCAGAGCATGTTTGGCTGTGAAGTGGGGCCCCACGGGAACCTCCTTGGCGGTTATGAAAAGTTCGCCTACGACGGCGCGGATTTCATCTCCCTGAGCGAGGACCTGCGCTCCTGGACCCCCGCGGACCCGGTGGCTCAGATCACCCAGCGCGCGTGGGAGGCGCAGGGGAGGGCTGAGCGCGTCAGGGGCTGTGTGCAGAGCAGGTGCTTGATGTGGATCCGCAGATTCCTGGAGTCGGGGAAGGAGGTGCTGCAGGGCACAGGTAGGAGGGGCCACAAGGCCTCGGACCTCCCCTCTCCTGGCGCCCCACAGGGAACATGGAATAATGGGCAGAACAGCACCTGCTTTCTGGGCAGAGAGGGAGAGTCCCCTGGGTTTCATGTTCTGTGCTGGAGAGAGACTCGCCCAGAAGACACCACTTTTCTGGACGGTTAAGGAATCCAGTCTCTCCTGAGGGAGGGGAGGCCATCCTGAAATAACTCTCCCTGGATCTTAGTGACCCGGCACCCATCCTGGGAACAATTAGTTTCTCTTCCAAGGTCTTGTTTTTGGTCTGAGAACATTTCTGGATCTGACTCCTGCCTTTCTGTGCCATTCACCCTCCACCCAGGTCAGGAGCAAAAGTCTGTGTTCTCTTTAGAGACCTGCATCCTCCCACCCTGGGCTCTCACCCGATTATCCCAGATTCTGCAGACTAGGCTGGTTTCTGGGCTTTATGCTTCCTTCCTCCAAAACAATTGTCATGTCCATTCTGAGGATGGTCAGTGAGGCTGTTTCAGTGTCCAGGAAGGAAAAACCCAAAGTGTGAATTTTCTGACCCTTCTCAGATCCCCCAAACACAGAGGTGACCCTCAACCTCACCTCTGACCATGAGGTCACCCTGAAGTGCTGGGCCCTGGGCTTCTACCCTGCGGAGATCACCCTGACCTGGCAGCGAGATGGGGAGAACCTAACCCAGGACATGGAGCTGGTGGACACCAGGCCTGGGGGGGATGGAACCTTCCAGAAGTGGGCGGCTGTGATGGTGCCTTCTGGAGAGGAGCAGAGTTACACGTGCCATGTGCAGCATGAGGGGCTGCTGGAGCCCCGAGTTCTGAGATGGGGTGAGTTGGGGGAATGTGGCCACAGAGCCTCCTAGGGAATCATGAGCCCTTCTGGAGACCTTCAGAGGGTCAGGATGAGGCCTGGGGCTCAGGGTCTCACCTTCCCTTCCCTTCCAGTGCCCCTTCCTGAGTCCTCCATCCCTACGGGGGGCATCATTGCTGGCCTGGTTCTCCTTGGAGCTGTGCTCACTGGAGCTGCAGTGGCTGCAGCTGTGATGTGGAGGAAGAAGCGCTCAGGTAGGGAAGGGAATGGGGGATCTTGTCCACTGGAGGTTTTCAAGTCAGGAGGAACTTGCCCTACCTGGTTAATGGGAAGTACCATCCACACACTGGTGTTGCCCAGGGGGCATTTGGTCCAGTCCTCCCTTACCTCCTTTCTTCGTTTTTCCCAGCCCTCACCTGGGTCTTTAGTCACAGTTTTGGAAACTTCCCTGTTCTGCAGGATTAGAAGATATTTAGGACTCCTGACCTGACCCTTCCTTGGTCTCACATGATGTTTCTTCCCACAGGTGGACAAGGCTCCTATTGCTTGCTTTCCACAGGTTGACAAGGCTCCTGTTAGCACTCAGGCTCCAGGTTAGTGTGGATCAGGGGTTTGATCCCTGAGCCCCTGGGGACAGTGTAGATGGAGCCCATGGGGGTGTCACCCTCATCATTTCCTCCTGTGGTCTCATCTCTAACCAGGTTTTGTTGTGTTCTCCCCTGGGAAGCAGCAGTTCCAAGGGCTATGAAGTGTATGTAGGCCCTAAAGGTGAGACCCTGGAGGACTCCAGTGGGGTGGAGGTTGAGGCAGAGAGTCTGGCCCTGGATTATGGGGATGATTTCAGGACATCTTGAGAATGCAGTGGTCTATTGATAATGTTAACACTCAGGGTATTCACCTGAATTTCTTCATAATTATTTTCTTTCATGATGTGAGACAGCCTTGTGTTGGTCTGAGTGTTACAGGATTCCTTTGTCCCCACATTTTGTGGCTTTATGATCCCCTGGTTTAAACCACTTCACACCTGTGAGAATGGCCCATTGTTTCCAAAAGATCGGAAACAACCAGTGCTGGCAAGGATGTGAAAAAAGGGGACAGTCCTGCATTGTTTTTGGATATAGACTGAGCCAGCCCTTATGGACACAGTGTTGAGGTTTCTTAAAAGAGTAAATGTGGTTCTGCCATTGGACCCAGCAATTCCGCACTGAGGATCTACTTACAGAGGATAAATACTCTCCTGTGAAGGGACCTGCACTCCCGTCACCACTGCAGCACTGTTTACAGTAGCCAAGCTGTGGACACCACCTAAATACCTCCAAACAGGTGTCAAATCAAGAAGAAGCTGTGATTATATGTATACATATGTGTACATATACAGGTGATATATGTACCTGCATAATGAAATAGCATCCACGGTCAGAAAACACTGCGACAACGTGAATGGAGGAGGGATAAGTCAAAAGGAAAAATAAAAATATTTATATATGGACGTAGAGAAAGCAGACGAGGGGGCAAGATTAAGCCAAACTTCAAAACTAACCCTTGAGCCCCGCCAGGCTGTGCCTATTGCTGACCAGGGCTGCAGACCAGCCCAGGCTTCCTGGCCTGTCAGCACTGGGTGGTGGACTGACCCTTTCTAGTTTGGCATCAGACTCATTTGACAACAAAGACTGACTCCTGCTGACTGAGTCCCCCGTTGTGTCTTGTTGCACCTACATGACCTCTGGATATCCCCAGCATTTGCTGTTTCCTGGGTCTGAGATGGATCTTGTACTTGATGCTGCAGATTATGACTTTTTTACAGCACTTATATATCCACCACATGGCCAGAAGGTGACATCTTCTGACAAATTATTATTCTCCTGATAGTAACAAATCTTGGTGCTTTTATCCTTTATTTTCTCTTTGCAACACTGAATTATTCTTTATAATTCCCTAATGAAACATCCACAATTTTTTTTTCTAGATTTATTTATTTATTTATACAAGCACTGGGTACAGTCAGAAGCGTGGGAGGGTGAGAGAATTCACCAGAGCCAGAGCGGGGAGCAGGACAGGCAGAAGGACCGAAGTACACTGCTGAGGGAGGCAGCGGGCAGCAGGAGAGGTCTGCGCGCCATGTGGGACCCTTGTTGGTGGCTGGGGATCGAACTGGCACTGCAGGGGCTGTGGGCAGCTTCGCAGCCCAGCTCTCAACCGCTGCACTACCAGGGAGGCCCCTTCCACAATTTTTTAAAAGTTCATTTTTAACTTTTGTGTAGAAGAACTGGGGTGTAGGCCAGTGGTGTGGGATATGAGAGAATTCACCAGAAACAGTGGGGTGCAGAACAGGCGGATATACTGAAATATACTGCTAAGGGGAGTAGTAGGCAAGACAGGAGAGGTCTGCTGCACCATGTGGTGTAGCTCCCTGGCTGAGGATCCACTCAGGCTCTTGTAGTGGACCTTCTGGGTGGTAGTGCTGAGACTTAACCCCTAGGCTACCGGAGAGGCCCAACACCCACAAATTTTTTTTTTAATGTGAAAAAGTTTTTATTTTCCTTACAGATGCTTTTTGCATGTTAGAAGAAGACATTAGTGCCCTACTTCATTGGCTTAATTCTGATTCAAGAGAAAGATATGGTTAGTAAGGTGGGAGAAATTATTACATCATTGAATCATTAATAATCCCGAGGGAGAGAAATGGAGACCATCAGGCACATATCCTTAATTTTTTTTTTTCCTAAGATGTCATTTATTTTGTTTAGTAACTCTAGCTATAGGAAACACAACAAAATCCTACAGAGAGCTATACTTCAGAATGGAGAACTATTTTTTTTTTTTTTTTTTTTTAGTGTATCAAATATTTATTTATTTTTTGGTCTTTTTTTACCTTAAATAATAAATTTTATTTTTATATTCCCCATAAAATTGCAACCCCCCCATTCTGACCCCAATCCCTCCCCTCCCCCCCACCCCCAAAAAGTGTCTCTGGTTCATAGTTTTTTGTTGATTTTGATTTTCACTTTCTTATAGTTATTCATTTTCCTGGTCCCTTATTTAAGTTATCTAGATTCCTGCTATGAGTGAGACCATCCGGTATTTTTCTGTTTCTTTCTGGCTTATTTCGCTGAGCATAATCCCTTCCAGCGCCATCCATGTTGCTGCAAATTGCATGTGTTTATCTTTTTTGAATGCTGAGTAATATTCCATGGTATATATGTACCACATCTTCTTGATCCAGTCATCTATTTTTGGGCATTTGGGCTGTTTCCAAAGCTTAGCTATTGTAAAGAGAGCTGCTATAAACATAGGGGTGCAGGTGTTCTTTGGAATTGATGTTTCTGTGTCCTTTGGGTAAATACCTAGGAGTGGAATTGCTGGATCATATGGAAGTTCTATGTTTAGTAGGTCCAGAAATCTCCACACAGCTCTCCACAGTGGTTGGACCAGTTTGCACTCCCACCAGCAGTGCAGGAGAGTTCCTTTTTCTCCACATCCTCGCCAACATTTGTTGTTGCTAGTTTTTTTAATATGTGCCATTCTCACTGGTGTAAGATGGTATCTCATGGTAGTTTTGATTTGCATTTCCCTGATTACCAGTGATGTTGAACATTTTTTCATATGCCTGTTGGCCATTTGCATTTCCTCTTCAGAGAAGTTTCTTTTTAGCTCTTCTGCCCACTTTTTGATTGGATTATTTTCTTTGTTGTTGTTAAGTCTCATCAGCTCTTTGCAGATTTTTGTAATCAGTCCTTTATCATTAGTGTTGGGTGCAAAAATGTTCTCCCAGTTGGTGGGGTTTCTCTTTGTTTTTGTTATTGTCTCTTTTGCTGTGCAGAAGCTCTTTCATTTGATGTAGTCCCAGCTATTGATCTTTGCCTTCACTATCACTGCTTTGGGTGATGTGTCTGTAAAGATGTCTTTGATGTGCAAATCACGTAGTGTTTCGCCTTTATTTCCTTCTATGTATTTTATGGTTTCAGGTCTTATATCTAGTTCTTTAATCCATTTTGAGTTGATTTTTGTGTATGGTGTGAGGTAGTGGTCAAGCTTCATTCTTTTGCATGTAGCGACCCAGTTTTCCCAGCACCATTTATTGAACAAACTTTCTTTGCTCCAATGCATAGTCTTTGCTCCTTTGTTGACCATAAATCTGTGGGTTTATTTCTGGATTTTCTATTAGATTCCATTGGTCTGTATGTCTGTTCTTGTTCCAATACCATGCAGTTTTGATGATTATGGCTTTGTAGTATAGTTTGAAGTCTGGGAGTGTGATGCCTCCATTCCCTTCTTTTTTTTTTTTCAGGAGAGCTTTGGCTATTCGGGGTTTTTTGTGATTCCATATGAATTTCATCAATAATTATTCTATTTCTTTGAAGAATGACATTGAAATTTTGATTGGAATAGCATTGAATCTGTATATGCTTTTGGTAGGATGGCCATTTTAATAATGTTTATTCTTCCAATCCATGAGCAGGGGATGTCTTTCCATTTCTTTGTGTCTTCTTCTATTTCTTTTAACAGTGTTTTATAGTTTTCTTTGTATAGGTCCTTTACCTCTTTTGTTAGATTTATTCCCAAATATTTGATTTTTTTTTGTTTTGATAATAAAAGGGATTTTTTTTTTATTTCTTCTTCAGATTTATTGTTTGTGTGTAGGAAGGCTACTGACTTTTGCGTGTTGATTTTGTATCCTGCCACTTTACTGAACTGATTGATGAGTTGACTTAGTTTTTCTGTGGATTTTTGGGGTTCTCTATGTATATTATCATATCATCTGCAAATAGTGATAGTTTGACTTCTTCTTTTCCTATTTGGATTCCTTGTATGTCTTTCTCTTGTCTTATTGCTCTGGCTAGGACTTCCAGTATTATATTGAAAAGCAGTGGTGAGAGTGGACATCCTTGTCTTGTTCCAGATCTTAATGGAATTGCTTTCAGCTTTTCACCATTGACGATGATACTGGCTGTTGGCTTGTCGTAGATGGCCTTTATGATATTGAGGTAAGTTCCTTGTAAGAATTTCAAGGGCTTTTATCATGAATGGGTGTTGTACTTTGTCGAAACCTTTCTCAGCATCTATTGATATTATCATATGGTTTTTATATTTCTTTTTGTTGATGTGTTGGATAACGTTGATTGATTTTCGGATGTTGAACCATCCTTGTGTCCCTGGAATGAAGCCTACTTGGTCGTGGTGAATTATCTTATGGATACATTGTTGGATTCTGATAGCTAAAATTTTATTGAGGATTTTTGCATCAGTGTTCATTAGGGAGATTGGCCTGTAGTTTTCCTTTTTTGTGTTGTCCTTGTTAGGTTTTGGTATTAGTGTAATGTTGGCTTCATAGAACGTGTTTGGTATTGTCCCTTCCTTCTCGATTTTTTGGAAGAGTTTGTGAAGGATAGGCACTAATTCATCTCTGAATGTTTGATAGAATTCATTTGTAAATCCATCAGGTCCTGGGCTTTTGTTTTTGGGGAGGTTTTTGATTACCATTTCAATTTCGCTAATTGTAATTGGTCTGTTTAGGTGTTCTATTTCTTCTTTATCTAGCTTTGGGTGATTGTAGAGTTGTAGGAATTTGTCCATCTCCTCTAGATTGTTGAACTTGTTTCCATATAACTGTTCATAGTAGTTACTGATTATTCTTTTGATTTCTGCTGTGTCCGTTGTGATTTCTCCTCTTTCATTGATGATCCTGTTTATTTGTGCTTTCTCCCTTTTTTCCTTTGTGAGCCTGGCTAGGGGTTTGTCTATTTTATTGATTTTTTCAAAGGACCAGCTCTTGGTTTCATTGATCTTTTGGATTGTTTTTTTAGTTTCATTTTCATTTATTTCTGCTTTGGTTTTTATTATTTCTTTTCTTCTACTGGTTTTGGGGTTTTTTTGTTGTTCTTTTTCTAGGTCTTTGAGCTTCGAGATTAGGTTGTTTCTTTGAGTTCTTTCTTGTTTCTTGATGTGAACTTCTATTGCTATATATTTTCCTCTTATTACTGCTTTTGCTGCATCCCATACATTTAGGATATTGGTGTCCTCCTTGTCATTCAATTCAAAGAATTTTTTAATTTCTTCTTTGATCTCCTCTTTAGTCCAGTGGTCTTCCAGTAGTGTGGTTTTTAATCTCCATGAGGTAGGAAAGTTCCTTGCCTTCTTTTTATGGTTTATTTCTAGTTTGATGCCTTCATGGTCAGAAAAGATGGTTGGTATGATTTCAATCTTGGTGTATCTGTTGATGTTTGTCTTGTGCCCCAGTATGTGATCCATCCTGGAGAATGATCCGTGTGCGCTTGAGAAAAATGTGTACTCCGTTTTTTTGGGGTTTAGTGTTCTATAGATGTTTGTTAAGCCCAAATGCTCTAGGTCTTTATTTAGAGCTTTAGTTTCTTTACTTATTTTTTGTCTTGTTGATCTATCCATTGTTGATAGTGGTGTGTTGAAGTCTCCCACTACGTATGTGTTTTCTCTCATGTCTGTTTTCAGAGAGGACAACAGTTGTCTGATATATTTTGAACACCCACAAATTTTAAAGAATCAAGTCTTGCAAGAAATTGTCTACTGTTACCTCATTACCATGGATTAAGTATTACCACCATCTCACTGCGCCTGCTGGAGCTGAGAGGATACAGCAAATTATATGGCAACATATGAGAGTTTCCAATGGGTAGATTCAACTCATTATTAGTGTATGGCCCACAAGCTGGTTTATTTAGGTTGTACATCTTGGTCAATATCTGGACAGTTTCCATTCATGATGGTGATGTTCATATCTTCAAATCTTAAGACCATTTATTAAATGCTTCAGCTCACCATATACACCTTCACCTCTTCTTTGACTACAACTGTGGACAATATTTTACATTGGGATAGAATTGGAGGCTCATTTAAAAATTTTTCTTCCTTTGAAGGGAAGGGTCCATAGTTATGTGAAGAAAGTGACAGAAGAAAAGCACAGCAGACAGCAGGAAATGGTAAAAATGAAAAGTTATTCCATGGAGAGGTTACAAAGGCTGAGCAGATTATTGCCCAATTACTAATTATTTTTAATGAGGGAAAATAATCTACATTCAGCCAGGAGATAGCAATGGTAACATTTGAAACTCCACATCCCCCTGCTGAGGGATGGTCATGCTGAGAGACAAAGAGGAACCAACCTCATGTGTAAACACCAGGGGTGACCTAAGAGGTGACTCTGTCTTTCCAGCCAGTGAACCTGTAACTTATATTGTCTCATCAATAATTTTACAAAGGTGGAGAGAAAGTGAATGAAGATAAATGTAGGAAACTAGCACAGATTCTAGGATGGAAAATTTGGTAGCTTTATGGGGTGTGATCAGGAAAATAATAGGAAGTGTTTGGATCTGGATATATTTAGAGATGGACTTGAGTGTTTCCTAATGTAACATCTGGGTTGTGAGAAAGAAGGGTCAGGATGCCACCTAACATCTCAGACTGTGAAGTAGAGATGTGGAGCCCACAGTGACACGGGCAGGAGTAGCAAATTTGTGGAAGTGGCATCGAGGTATTCATTAGGAGAGCTGAAACAGGTTTATTGGAAATGCAGCAATGGTCGCAGTTGAACAGATTTTGGCAGCCTGCTGCCCTAAAGGGAGCTAGAGTGTCTTGAGAATGCCTGTTCGCTCTGCACAAAGAGTTCCAGGAAGTTAGAAGTTCAGGAAACAGAACTTCTTCAAACAGAACTTCTTTTCAAGAAACCCCACCAACTGGGAGAACATTTTTGCACCCAACACTAATGATAAAGGACTGATCACAAAAATCTGCAAAGAGCTGATGAGACTCAGCAACAACAAAGAAAATAATCCAGTCAAAAAATGGGCAGAAGAGCTAAAAAGAAACTTCTCTGAAGAGGAAATGCAAATGGCCAACAGACATATGAAAAAATGTTCAACATCACTTGTCATCAGGGAAATGCAAATCAAAACTACCATGAGATACCATCTCACACCAGTGAGAATGGCACATATTAAAAAAACTAGTAACAACAAATGTTGGCGAGGATGTGGAGAAAAAGGAACTCTTCTGCACTGTTGGTGGGAGTGCAAACTGGTCCAACCACTATGGAGAGCTGTGTGGAGATTTCTGGACCTACTAAACATAGAGCTTCCATATGATCCAGCAATTCCACTCCTAGGTATTTACCCAAAGGGCACAGAAACATCAATTCCAAAGAGCACCTGCACCCCTATGTTTATAGCAGCACTGTTTACAATAGCTAAGCTTTGGAAACAACCCAAATGCCCAAAAATAGATGACTGGATCAAGAAGATGTGGTACATATATACCATGGAATATTACTCAGCATTCAAAAAAGATAAACACATGCAATTTGCAGCAACATGGATGGCGCTGGAAGGAATCATGCTCAGCGAAATAAGCCAAAAAGAAAAAGAAAAATACCGGATGGTCTCACTCATAGCAGGAATCTAGAAAACTTAAATAAGGGAAGAGGAAAATGAATATAAGAAAGTGAAAATCAAAATCAACAAAAAACTATGAACCAGAGACACTTTTTGGGGGGTGGGGGGCGGGAGGGGAAGGATTGGGGTCAGAATGGGGCGTTTGCAATTGTATGGGGGAATATAAAAATAAAATTTAATATTAAAAAAAAATTATGCAAGATACAAAATGGGAGAAAAAAAAAAAAAAACTTCTTTTCAGAACTGACTCCTGTTCTCTGAGGATGTGCTGGCATGTGCGCATGATCCCTGCTAATAGAAAAACTTGTTCCAGCAGTAACTTATTAATTTGTATAGGCATAAACACAATTGTATGCTAGTTTCTTTTTTTAAAAAGATTTAATTGATTTATGCATACAAGAGCTGGGGAGTAGGCCAGAGGTGTGGGGGGTGAGAAGATTCACCAGAAAGAGTGGGAAGCAGAACAGGCGGATTGACCGAAATACACTGCTGAGGGGAGCAGCGAGCAGCAGGTGAGACAGGAGAGGTCTGCTGCATCATGTGGGTCAAGTCACTGGCCAGGGATCTGACTCAGGCCTCAGTGGCTGCCAGTAGCTTCATAGTGCTGAGACTTAACCCCTGCGCCACCAGGGAGGTCCTGCATGCTAGTTTCTTGTCCCTTTGTTCATGTCTTTAATAAACGCTTTGGCTGGGAGAATGAGAGGGAGAGTTGCTCTTGATGGCTCTCCCCAGCCTTCCCCTGCTGCAGATTCATTTAGACTCTGAGTCTTCCATAATAGCTGAGAACTTCTCATCGTCTGTCTGCAGCAGACAGACAAGCCAGGAGCACAGGTGCAATATGTGAACTGAGAAATAGATCTGGGATGTGATGTGATGTACATGATATTTGAAGTCTTGAGCATGGATGGGACAGGGAGTGATGACTAAGAAAAAGAAAGGAGCAGGACTGAACCCTGAAACCCCCTGTGTTAAGACCACCTCCCCCCGCCCAGCTGACTGCATATTCTGACACCATGTGGCGAAGGTAGGGAGACCAGGGAGCCCCCACTTCTCTGAGCACAGGAATCACGTGGACACTCATGAAGACTCAAAAGGTCTAGAACAGAGTCTGAGAGTCTGTTTATAACAACATTGGTGCTGACCACACTTTTAGCAGAAGAAAGAGACCAGATTCCTGGCTGTGCATCAGCCTCACCTGCACGTTGTGTTGAGGAAGTGATTCCTGGGCTCCCTGTTCATCACTCTGAGCTGCTGGGTCTGGGAGAGACCTGAGTATTTGTAACACGCCCACATGCATCCTGGGGCTCAGCCAGATTGGGGCCCCCTGATGTCAGTGATCAGGGAGCTGTGAGGACCTGGGAGGAAAAGACAAGACATGCACTGGGGGTTCTGTTTTGCTTTCCCTCCCAGGAGGCATATCCAGGTGGACACAAGGAAGTGGTTCAGCTCTGCGTAAAGAAAATGTGTTATTATCCCTAGATGGATTTCTCATTCATTTGATACAAATTTACAACATAAATTTTTCAAGTAAAATTTACTAAAGGCATTAATAGATACATGTGAATGTGTATATGTTTGTATGTAATAGTATAGTGTGTTACACTGACTCCAGATCCCCGAGGCTTACCCAGCTCTTACCTGCCCCCTGAGTGGTGGGACATGCTGGCTTTGTTGGTGCGGCTGCCCCAGTGGGCACAGGCAGAGGCCAGCGGGAGCAGGAATCTGAAAGGGCTGGCAGGAGCAGTGGTGGTTTCCTGCCCTGGTACCTGAATGTGCAGGTGGGCGCTGGTGGGCACAGCTCTAGAGGTGGTGACAAAGGGGGGATTTCCTGCCAGGGTACAGGCAGCCTTTAGAGGGCCCCTCCCCCACAGCACTCCAGGGTTAAGTAAAGGAGCCCCTAGGGCTTAGGCTTTCCTGCTCCCTAGAGGAGCTGCTTCTGGGCAGCACCAAGGCCACCCTGCAGTGGGTGCCACAGGACAGCTTTGCTGAGGCCACCTCGCTGGGCTGGGGATGAGGTAGGAGGCATCAGCTGGGTTTGAATGGACCCCCACCCACTCTGGCAGGCTCCAGGAGGCTGCTGCTAGAGGACAGGGCCCAGGCCACCTGCCAGCTGTGCCCACTGTAACCAGCAGCAGGAGTGGCAGTGGGTGACAGTGGGTGGGCACTTAACCACCAGCCACCGTCAGTGCCATCAACAAAGGAGGCAGCCAAACTGGCAGCAGAGCCTGTCATCCCCCCACACTGCCTGAGGGCATGCAGACCACTGAGGCTACAGCAGCAAGGTCACCTTTGAGACCTGTCAATGCTGCTGAGTGTCCGGCACCACCTCCCAGTGCTGTTGCCTCCTTCCCATCTGGCCTGGGGTTCAGGCTGTGGTTGTGCCTGCTGGGGTGTCTCCTCAGAGGTGAGCACCCCCTGGGAGCACTTCCCTCTGCCACTGTGAGTTGGATCCTGGCCCCGTGCTTGCGGCGTGCCACTAGCTCCAGGCCCTCCCTGACGGGACTGTACTACCTTGCACGGGCAACCTTAATTTGGGACTATTGGACACTGCGGACACTATCTGGGGTGACACAGCCGGCCACTGAGGCCTTAGAGCCTCTTTATTTCCCTCCTCTCCTGTTTGTTAAAGAAACTCTGAACTCCCTGGTGGCGCAAGTGTTCAAGCACAGTACTGTGAAGCTATCTGCAGCTTTGCAGCATGAGTTTGATCCCAGGCTGGCCAGGGAGCTACACACATAGCACAGCAGACCTCTCCTGTCTCACCCGCTTCTCCCCTCAGTGGTATATTTCATTTCAGTCTGCCTATTCTGCTCCCCACTCTGTCTCTAGTGAATCCTCTCACCCCTGCACCTCTGGCTTCTACCCCTGTTCTTGTATGCATCATTAAATAAATCTTTAAAAAGAAGAAAACTCATTGCAGTTCCCTGAGCCTATGTGGTCCTGCAATTAAGCATATGAGTGAGAACCCACAGACAGTGCCCTGTCCTCTGCCTTAGCTCTGTTCTTCTGAGAGGGGGCCAGGGAGGAAGGGCCCATACCTAGTACAAGAATCTGCACACACACACCCTGCATGTACACACTACCTGACTCATAATCTGTTTTTTGAACTGAAGCTTTTGTTTTAAACTGATATCCTGCCCTGCTGATGCCCCGAAGAGTGCCGGACACTGACGCCCTCTGATGTACCAGGGGCAGGATGACCGGGAGGCTGACGGCAAGTTCTGGGGCTGCTCATGATGGACACCAGTTCTGGGGCTGCTCATGATGTCAGCTGTGACGGGCTGTTCTGATGGGTTGTTTGCTCAGAACATAAAGGTTTGTCAGCACAGAGAGCCCTGGGAGACACAGAAGAGAGATGTGTGGAGAAGCTGCCTTGCCTCTTGGCTTTGGACTTGAACCAGGGACTTGGAGACCTGGAAGGAGACACCTGGAAGAGGCAAGCAACAGCCCTGAAGCCAAGAGAGTGACCCAAGGCCCACATGTCTGGTTTTATACCAAACCTGGCTGCTTAAACCCACCCTCAGGCCCCAGCAACCCTCCCTTTGGTGATGATGGGATTTGTCATTCCCAGTGTCTCATGGCTTTGGTCTGGAGTGGGGGTGGAGTCCAAAAAACCTGCATGGAGTTTGCTCAGGACATCCTCTCCCCATAACAAAAGTAACTGCGGAAGTCACATAGTGGGCCTTCCATCAGCTCCTTGAGCCACTTCTGTTCCTGTGCCCACATCTGGCTTTCAAGACCCAGCTCCCATGTCCCCTTCCTGCTGAGGGAGGAACCTCCCAGCTCTGCCCTTGGCTCCCTCTGAGGCAGCTACTGCAGCCCTTCTCTCCTCACACACCCCAGGCTGCAGGTCCTCCAGGGTGGGGTCATGTAGTTCTCTGTGACCCCAGCACCCAGTAGAGTGTGTTACTGGGCACCAGTATGTGTTGGGCTAGGGCCCCCAAATTCCCACTGCAGGTTTGTGTCAGCAGAGTCACCTGGGGTGTGTTTAGAGAGAAGTTCCCAGGCCTGTCCCCAGAGGCAGAGAGTGGACTCCAGCTGCCCGGGACTGGGGAGGGGAAGGTGGGGGTGGTGCCCATGGCCCAGGCCCAGGCCCAGGAAACAAGGTTGTGGTGATGGAGATGTTCTCAAGATAGAGTATGGGATGGTGGCCCTGCTCTGTGCTTACCAAAAGGACATGAGAGGTGAGCCTTCAACAAGTGACTTAATGGTCATAAGTTATAACTCAATAAATATGCTTTAAAATATATTTTAAAATGAGTCTACAAGTTGCCCTGTGTCTCTCCTCCACTGTATCCACATCCAGGGCTTGTGGGGCAGGAAACTGCCTCAGCCCACGAGGACCTGAGCACAGATGGTTTCACTGCACAGATGCTCTCAAGGAGCCTCCTCTGTGTGGTCCTGAGTCACGTGATGAGATGCTGACGTCACGCTGCTTCTGTGATGGAAGACACTTTCAGGGGCCTTGGGTGGGAGGCAACTTATTTTTCACGTGAGCAGAATGGAAATAATTAGTGTCCAGAAGGTCTACTGTGTTGATTTTCAATTTTCCACAAATTCTCTGATACACAGGAGGGGGACAGTGCCTCCCCCCACCCCACGAGGCACCCCCCCCCCGCCCCCGCCATAAGTGTGTGTGACTTGCTGGCTCTTCCTCATGAGGAGAATGAAGCAGAAGGGAAGCACCGTGTCACAAAATCAGGCACACAGGGGCTGAGACTTCCCGCCCGGGCTCCCCTCCTGGTCACTCTCTGGGGCGACTCCCTGCACACTGTGGACCCTCAGCTAAGGGGACACCCACAGGACAAGGAACTGAGGGTTTTCTCCAGGAGCCACATGCATGAGCTCTGAGGCAGGTCCTTCCACGCTGACCACGGCCATTCAGATCTGCCAACATCTCATCCCCATCGCAGCCTCGTGGGACCCAGAGCTGGAGCCTCTGAGTGAGGCTCCTCCTGCTGCCTCCCCCTCAGAGAAAGTATGAGACGCCAGATCTTTGTTTTAGGTGCAAAGTAGGAAGTGATTTGTACAAACCAGTAAAAAAATTCAGGCGATAAAGTGATCAGTGGCTGTTTTCTTTCAAGAAACAGTGGAGGCCAGAGTAGCTCCGGTGACAGTCACGGTCCTGATAGCATTGAGCTGTCAGACAGGGATCCCATGTCCCCTGAGGTGTATTTCAAAATAAAGGTGATTTAAAAAAATTATTCCTACTG
Organism: Talpa occidentalis; assembly: GCF_014898055.3. Classification (NCBI taxonomy): domain Eukaryota; kingdom Metazoa; phylum Chordata; class Mammalia; order Eulipotyphla; family Talpidae; genus Talpa; species Talpa occidentalis. The sequence continues at coordinate 45,047,721 of NW_023602073.1, read as the reverse complement.
TTTTTAGATTCCATTTAATTTTGCTGTTTTGTTTTCTTTACAATCCCCAGAGCAGTATCTGCACGGTCACAGCACAGAGGGGCTGTCTGCAGCCTGGAGCTGTGAACAGGGCTGACTCTGACCCGCCTGCAGGGAGTGGGGCCCTGGAGCCCCAGAACCAGCCTCCAGAGCTGGTCCTCCTCTGCTCTTGATTCCCGGAATCTCCCTGCCACCCCAGCACTGGGGGTGTGTTCTGGCTCAGGAAATGGGGGCCTCCTCCTAACCATCTGTCCTCATCTTTCTCCTTCATCAGCCTGAGTGTGGGTATTTGAGTTACACCAGCCCTGCATGGACAGGAAAGGCCCAGAACTTATGTAACTTACTGGACAGTTACAGCACTAACCCCTGTGCACTAACCCCACCAGGTGAGAACAGAGACTCTCCCAGCCCCCAGCCAGAGCCCATGTCACCCACACAGACCTTCCCCTTCACAGTGTCCCCAATGCTGCCCCTTCCCAGCCCATACAGCCTCTCTGGTGCTCCCACCACTCCTTTGGGGTCCCAACCCCTAGCCTCCATTTTCATCCTTGGCTCCATTTCTAGGAGCCTCCCCATCTTCTTAGCTATGCCCTGGGGGCTCTCCTCGACTCCTCCCCTCATTCAAGAGAATTTAAAAAAAAAATTATTTATGCATACAAAAACCGGGATGTAGGTCAGAGATGTGGGGTTGGGGGAAGGTGAGAGGATTCACCAGAGACAAGAGTAGGGAGCAGAACAGGCAGATCTACTGAAACACACTGCTGAAGGGAGCAGCCGGCAAGACAGGAGAGGTCTGCTGGGCCATGTCGCCTTGTGGGTAGCTCCCTGGCCAGCTGGGGAATCGAACTCGTGCTGCAGAGACTGTGGATAGCTTCACGTTGCTGTGCTAAACCCCTTGCACTACCAGGGATGCCCATCAAGGATGGAGAATTTAAAAAAAATACATATTTATTTTCTTACATCGTGGATCATCTTTCTATAGTTATTTTCCCCTTAGATGTGGCCCTCTCACCAATAACTCCCCCCCCTCCCATAATACCACGAGGAGCTCTCCCGCTGCTGCAAGTCTTGCATGATCACCCTCAGACCTTGTCTTTTTCCTGAAATCTTGTCCTTTTCCTGGGCGAGACCTGGGCTCCTGGGTAGAATTTCATGTTAATTCCCAGGAGGAGGTGCTTTCACCCCTGGAAGCAGAAACAAATTACAGAGACTCTGGAGTCTAAGGATCCATTCCAAGGCTGAAGGAGCCTCTCTATTTGGGGGATCTGCCCATAATCTGGGAATCAGCTGTATGACCTGGAAACCTGCTTTTGTCCTTTTGTCCACAGGACTAAGAAAATTTGAGGACTTCTGACCTCACGCAGGACTTGGGCGCCCCCTTGTGTGCAGATCCCTGTCCTGCCGCTGGGGGCCCAGGGAGCCTGGGGAGGGCCTGGCTGAGCAGGTGAAAGGGCAGCTCTGGTCGCCTGTGCTCAGCCCTGTGACCACACGGGGGCGCTGCCGCGCTGCTCCGGATTCTGGTGGAGCCGCCAGGACGGGGCGGGGGCTGAGGTGGGCAGAGTTGGGGGACTTGGGGGGCTGCGTCCTGGGGCTGAGATGCTCTGTGAGGAGTCAGAGAGGCAGGGCTGAGAGGAGAGGAGACTCCGGAGCCTGCCCTGGGTGTGAGGTTTCCAGCTTTTCTCCCAGAACCCCTCTCTCCAGTCCCTGGATGGTGATACCTGGGAAATCTGGAAAAGAGAAAAATTTTTCCTTCTATAACCTATTAAATATTGACAGCTTTAAAAAAATAAAATTTAACGACTACTGTTCAATTTACAGAAAAGTTGCAAAGATAGTACAGGTCTTGTTTATCCCACACCATTTCCATTTTGTGAGCATCCTACATGAGTATAGTTGTTTATTTTTACAACTAATGAAGGAATGTTGACATAATTAGTAAACGCCACACTTTCATTTCAGGTTTTGCTAATGTCCATTTTATGCTCCATAATCCCATCCAATTTGCCTGGATGACAGCTTCTCTGACTTTCCTTGTTTTTATAACATTGACATTGGTGAGGAGTGATGTTTGGGAGAGGTGTTGGGGTCACAGACGGTGGTTCTTGGGTCACCACTGAGAAAATTTTCAACAGGATCCTCCTTTTAGTGGCGCGGGCGTGCGCACACATACACAAACACACACACACACACACACACACGCACACTGAAAGAAGAAGATGCTTGTGCAGACACAATTGGCAGGAATTGTTGCACCTGAAGAGGGCAGGTGTGTTAGGAGAAGCCTGCAGTCACCAGGGGGCAGCCTGGGAGCAGAGCTGCGACATCCTGGGGGCAGAAAGGACACTGAGTTAGTGTTCTAGTTGGGAGGGCTCCTTCCTTTGTGCAATTGTATCTATCTTTAAATTAATTACTCCTATGATGTGACAAGTGTCATTTTTTAGGACCTGCAAATCTCTGCAATGGCCTCCATCCCCATATCCCACCTCTGGTCTGCATCTCCGGATACTTTCTAGAGCATCTGATACTTGCGTTAGCAGCTGGTGCCCAAGCGTTTTTCATTTCTATAGTTGGTTTAATAACTATGTTAATCACTTCTACCCCCACCTCCAGTTTCTGGTCATGTGACCCCTCCACCCTAAATTTTCTTCTCTTAGCCTCCATCAAGGAGCACTGCTCAGGAGTATTGTCCCTCAATTTAGGTGCTTTTTTTTTTTGACTGGGACTGTAGGGGGGTGTAGGGGCATTGTCCACTCAACACCTCAGTGCACCTGACTCATTACTGATGGTGTTAACCTGAAACACCAGGCTAAGGCAGAATTTTCCAGATTTCTTTCTGAAAAGCTTCTCTTTTTTTCCATTTGTTCAGATGCTGTTGTCTTTGGAAGGAAGCTCACACTTCCGGGTGTTCTGCTATAAACATTTGCATGTATGCAGGGTTTTAGTACAAATATAAGTTTTTAAATTAGTTGGTAACTAGGTGGGGCAGTGATCACTGGGCTGTATGTCAGGTTTTTGGGTTTGCAAAGAAACAGTCAAAGATCTTCCACAGTGACCGGCCATTTTGTGTTCCTGCTGGCAGTGATGAGGCTCCTGTTGTCCACATCCTGGGCAGCACTTGGACTTGTGCCATGTTTGCATTTTTCAGGCTCTCCTAGGTGTGATGGTATCACTGTCGTTCTTTTTGTCTTTCCCTAGTACCCTGTGACACTGAGCATCTGTTCATGTTCTTCCTTGTCTTCTGTGTCTCTTCTTGTTGATGTGTCTGTAACAGTCTTCTGCCCATTTTTCAAATGAGGCACGATTCATTTACAACACTGTTTTTGTCCTTTTTAAAACTGGGTTATTTCTTTCTGCTCATTGAGTTTTAAATGTTATTTTGTAAATTCCAGATACAATCCTTGATGAGATTCATGATTTGCAAATGTTTTCCCCCACTCTGTGTCCTGAACTCCTGTACTGACAGGAAAGCAAGCATTAAAGCATTATTGTCCAGACAGAAGCGTGGTTATATATATATATATATATATATATATATATATATATATATATATTATTTATTTATTTATTTATTTATTTATTTATTTATTTATTTATTTATTTATACAAGCACTGGGTACAGTCAGAAGCGCGGGAGGGTGAGAGAATTCACCAGAGCCAGAGCGGGGAGCAGAGCAGGCAGAAGGACCGAAGTACACTGCTGAGGGGAGCAGCGGGCGGCAGGAGAGGTCTGCGCGCCATGTGGGACCCTCCTCCTGTGGCCGGGGAGCAGCCGGGGATCCAACTGGTGTTGCAGAGGCTGCAGGCAGCTTCGCAACCCAGCGCTCAACCGCTGCGCCACCGAGGAGACCCTATTTTTTTTTTTTTTTTGAGAAGAGAAATGATAAATTGCTAACTGGCTTTGAGCACATGTCCTGGCTGACTGGGGTGTTGGGGGGTGGAGGGAAGTGACTTACTCATGTGTATCCTTGAGTGTAATATAAATGTTCTGGTATGTGCATGAAATATGCTTTCAAAAGTAAATTACACGACACTGCTCAACTTATAACACTCTTCACACATCACGTCCAAATCAATTGTTAAGACCAGACTGGGACGTGTGTTCCCAGTAATGGACCCGCATGTCATAGTCGCCAAAGTCATGGTTTCCCTTTGGGTTCACTCTGGTGTTATCTGTTCTTTGGGAGTTGGACAAATGTATAATGACCTGTGTCCATCATTAGAACATCATGGAGAGTATTTTCACTGCCCCTAATGTCTTCTGTGCTCTGAGAAAATAAAAACAAACAAACTAACAAATACCCCAATGGAATCACATTAAACTGAAGTTTCTATATAGTGAAGGAAACTATCATTAAAATCAAAAGAGAATATTGAGTCAGAGAAAATATTTGGACATCATCTATCCAACACGGAGTTTGTATCCAAAATCCACAAAGAACTCCAAAACAAGAAAACAACCCAATCAAAACAGTGGCAGGGGAGCTAAATAGGTACTTTTCTAAAGAAGACACAGATGGCCAATAGGTACATGGATACATGTTCATCATCATGTACTGTCAAGAAAATGCCAATTAAAACCACCACAATGAGTTACCACCTCACACCTGTGAGAATGACCCATTGAAGGGTGAGGAGGAAAAGGAACTCTGGTACATGGTGGGTGGGAATGGAGACTGGTCCTGTTAGTGGGACCCTCAAACCCGTACACTCTACATGGGATCTGCCATCAACGGCATAAAGACAAAACATACTGTCATGTATAACACCTTTGTTAGAAAAGAACTTGAATACAATGAGTGTGCAATAGAGAATTAGTGTGCAATAGGGAAAGAGAAGAGAAAGAATATAGATAAATAGTTCCCAATTAAGCACCCAGAGTTACCCGTCCCCTCACGGGTAAATGCCCAGCCAAACCAGGTAGGTTGAAAGCAGGCCCACTGAGACCCAAAAACCTGCCACAAGTCTGAGGCACCAACTGGTAGAGACCCATGGGGAAGGGGCAGGAGGAGCCAGGCAAGTCTGGAAGGACAAGAGCAAAGTCAAAATCCACATGAAGACAACAGCTGCCATTGTCAGCCTCCCCATGGGTCCCTCACTCACATCTTTGTCTCTTTCAAGTGTCTCTTTCCATGTCCCCAACTCCCCGGCACAAGCCTAAGCCTGGAAGTTGAGGAACGTCATTACTAGTAGTGAATGTTATAGAAGCAGCTTGAATTATTTACCACCACAACGCACACAGAGCACATTTACTGCTCACAGTGACTCTGAAGGCAAAGGGGAAAGTGTGGCTTCTCCTTCCCAGGAGAGAAGCGGGTCTCAGGACGGGGTGGCCTATGGGTCACTTGCTCCCTCGGGTAGAAGAGCAGCTCTAATGGGGCCCTGGGGTGACCTTACCCCGTGTCTGCAGTGCCCACGTGGGGAGAGGGGTCTCTAGGCATCTCTGCCCTTGATGTCCATCCTCACTGTCTGTGCTGCAGAGGCCGCTTCTGCCTGATGTGGACACTCACTCTGCAGCTTGTCCTTTGGCCACACAGATCCTGCTTGTCCTTTGGCCTCTCTCTGGGCTGACCGCCACGACTGCTGTTCACTAAAAGAACGTCATCATTTTTGTTAAAAGTCTAAGCTATTTCTTCACTAGAGAATCTCAGACGTTTCTCCCCCCGATGTTATTTTAAGCTCAGTTGCTCCCCCAACAACTCACCTATGAGCATCTTCCATGGTTTCATTCACAGACATTTGTTCACTGTCTGCAGATCCCCCAGGAGGGAACAGGAGCGTGTGCATTGACTGGGGATGCTACATAGGTCCTCACACGTGTGCTCACAGGCCTCACCCTGGAGAGCTTCCTCCTGCTCCTGTGCGTGTCCACAGGGCTTCTACCCTGAAATTCCCCTATTGCTTCAGTAATGATGTATTGTATCGCCTCAGTACCCAGGGCTCATAAAACAGGCATCCTTTGCTTTAACCTTGATTCCTCATTTCCCTCTATATTAATATCCTTTATGTGAGAGAGTTTGAAGTGTCTGGGGAGAAACAAAAACCCTCTGCTCATGGCTCCCCCTCCTAGATGATGTTGTCATCAGGGCTCACGGCCTTATGGTCACATCCCCTAACACACAGCCCTCCCAGGGCAAGGACTGGTCATGGGAGACAGACTTACAGCTTCCTGTGGCCTGAACTTTTCTCACCATTTGGTTCCTGCTTTTTTCATGAGGGATGAGCGTGAGAAGGGGAGTGTCCAGCTCATCTCTGGGAACCCTCAGCCTCTGTCCTCCCTCAGGCGCAGGGGACGAGCAGGGACAGGGAGTCAGGGTCCCGGCTGTGTCCAGGTTCTGCCGTCACTGACCCTGATGGTCTTTTCATTATTTACTCTCATCTAGATAATAAGAATAAATTTGAAGTTCTTTTAAGCTCAAATCCTAACACTCTCTGGCAGGCATGAATTTTGTTTTTAAGATTTATATATTTAAATCTATTTATTTATGCATACAAGAACTGGGGTACAGATCCGAGGTGTGGGGGGTAAGAGGATTCACCAGAGACAGAGTGGGGAACAGAACAGGCAGATTGACTGAAATACAATGTTGAGGGGGGCAGTGGGTGAGTCAGGAGAGGTCTGCTGCGCCATGTGGGTATGTCCCTGGCCAGGGATCAAACTCGTGCTGCAGAGGCTGTGGACAGCTTCTTAGGTTGCATCTTAACCCATTGCGCCACCAGGGAGGCCCAAGATTTATTTATTCATGCTTATAAGAACTGGGGAACAGGCCAGAGGTGCGGGGGGTGGGAGGATTCACCAGAGACAGAGTAGGGAGCAGAACAGGCAGACTTACTGAAATACACTGCTGAGGGCAGCAGCGGGTGAGACAGGAGAGCTCTGCTGTGCCATGTGGGTAGCTCCCTGGGCTGGGGTCTAACTCATGCTTCAGAGGTTGAGGATAGCTTCACAGTGCTGTGCTTAACCCTTCATGCCACCAGGGAGGCTCACGCATGACTTTGTGCAGCTTCACTTGTCACTTTCTCAGGCCTGAACAGAGAAGGGGGGTCAGGTGGGCATAGGACACCACACCCTGCAGTGTGCAGTTCCAATCTCAGGTTATGTTAAAACAGGGCAATGTTGGGGACAGTCACTGTCTCTGGGTCCTCATCCATGTGCTCACAATTGCAAGACAACACTCAGGCTCAGCGTGTAAAAGCAACAGAGTTTATTAAAAATGGGAGACTGCAAACAACAAAGAAGCGTCTAAGACGAGAAATGGCCATCTGTCCTACCTCAGACAGTGTCCTCAGTGTCCAGCAGTTCAAAACACGGGCTACTCAAACAAGCTGTGCTATGGCAGCCTGGAGCTGGTGACAATAGGAAAGCAGTGGACAGGAGCCAACTCCCAGTGGCAGCTGAAGGCGATCCCAGGAAGGGCTGCTCAGGTGATGCTGCAGCAGCCAGCAACAGCTGTCCAAAGGCCAGGCGGACAGCACCAGGCCTTGGACTGAAAAGGCCCTGCTGCAATACCACCAGGAGATGGTGCCCAAGGATGAGAAGTGGTGGACAGCTCTCAGAGGAGGCTGGATACAGGTCAGCAGTGCTGTCAGCACCGGTCCAGAAGGCAATGATGCCAGGGATGCCAGTTTACATCTGATAGAGATGCCATTGTACCATCAGCAAACAGCCTTAGAGAGGCTGGGCAGAAGCCACCCGCAAACAGCTCCTTTAGAAACACGAGGGACAGCCTGACAGTGCTGTCTGCAGGCGGTGTTAGAGCCAGGGCCAGAGGCAGGGGTAGCGATCAGGTCTCAGCAAAGGTCTCTGGAAAGATCTCATACTCTGTGGAGGTCTTGGCAAAGGTCTTTCTAGGAGTACCAACAGATCTGACCGGTAGTTGTCTATCAAGTGGCTCAAGTTGGCTGCTGCTCTGGCTTATATCCTCTTCAGGGCGCCGCCTTTCAAGCCTGATTGGTCCCTTTATAATCCCAGCTGTTTGGTTGGTGCCAGTGGAGCGCCAATCAGATTGGTTCATTTAGAGCCCTGAATGATCTCAAAAACTTTGAATGTGGTGAGGGGAGCTACCTGGTGGCGCGGGGGTTAAAGACACAGGGCAATCAAGCTATTGACAGCCTACGCCACCAGTTAGATCCCTGGTGAGGGAGCCAACCCACATGGCACAGCAGACCTCTCCTGTCTTGCCCGCTGCTCCCCTCAGCAGTGTATTTCAGTAGATCCGCCTCTTCTGCTCCCTACTCTGTCTCTGGTGAATCCTCTTGCCCCCCACACCTCTGGCCTAAACCCCAGTTCTTGTGTGCATATGTAAGTAAAGAAAAAAATCTCTTTAAAAACAAACAAAACAAAAAAAAACCTTGAATGGCACCTGTGAGAGCTTGAATCTGACCGGTCCATTACAATTCTGGCACTGTATTCCTAAATGAAACACCTGCCAGTGTGTCCAAATGCCTGAGGTCAGATAGTCTCACCCAGGAGTGCAGGCCGCTCTCACTCAGAGGCATCAAATGGGCCTATAGGCTGCACACAGTAAGTCCCCTCTGCCCCCAGCATCAGGGATCACAGTGGGAGTGGGCTTCAGCAGGGCCAGACACTCACCTGAGCATCCAGAGCAGGCACCCCTCTATCACAGCCCACCAGGCCTGTCTACCACTTGCCACAGCACAGCGTAGGCCAATGCTGCCAGAGCTCAGGGAGGCCCACAGGCTGCACACTGAGTTTGGGCCTAGAATGCCATGTGCCTCTCTTCCCGTGGCTTGTGTCAAGGCTTGCTACTGAAGCGGCCTCAGCAAAGCCAGTCATACCCCACTACTTGCACCAGGCTGCAGGGATCCAGATTAAATGTAGAAGAAGGAAAATGACCACTGGGCAAGGCTGTCCCTAGAGGACAAACCGACCAGAACAAAACTGAACCTGCTGTTCTCTCCTGTGGTGGCTCCTGTCAGCGTAGACAGCACACAAGACCTCAGGGAATCTGAGAGTGACTCAGCTGAGAGCAGGACTGGCAGAAGCTGTGGCCACAGGAGATGCTCCCAGGGGTCTCTTGTCTCCAGGCAAATGCTGCAGGTCACTTCTTCCACGGGGTGTCCAGTAGTGATCCCAAGGCCATGACTGTCCCCCAAGGTGGGTGATGAAGGTGAACAACGCAGGGCAGAGGAGACACTCAGGGTAGAGGTGACCACATCTGCCCTGGTCAGGCTGCAGGAGCCTCCTCCCTGCCCTGCACCCTCTCACCCTCTCCAGTCTCTGCTCCCCACGGCGCCCCAGGCCTTTCTCAACATGGATCCTCACCTGCCTTCTCTGTTCCCCACACCCGGCAGCAAGGGCTCACAGGGCCTGGCATCACCTCCACTTTCTGTCCCACCTCATCTGCCTCCATTACCAGAGCAATATCAGGAGGAATTTTTTTAATTTGACTTCTCAATAGAACGGCTGCCTGGGCAGGTAGTGTTTGCCTGTCACTAAGAGGACCCAACCCTCACTCTGGATGTTTCCAGTGGATGTGACCACACTGATTCCTCAGCCTCCTCAGCTCCCAGACCTTTCCCCACTACAACTGCCAGACCAGGGTGACCCTGTGTGGTCAGAAACCTGGGTCACCCAATGTGTGGCCTGGGCTGTGCTTCTAAGTCTCACTCCCACAGTCATTAGTTACGCTGGGATCATGGTATCTGACAACTTCCAGGGTGTTGTGGGTTAAACTGAATAATTCATGGAAATGTTTCTCTTATTTCATTGTTGACTTTTTCTTTTTTGGTTTACATTATGAAAACTCAATTCAACACTTTCTCCTTCTCCCAGGTTTTTTTCTTTTAAATATTTATTTATTTATACAAGCACTGGGTACTGTCAGAAGTGCGGGAGGGTGAGAGAATTCACCAGAGCCAGAGCAGGGAGCAGAACAGGCAGAAGGAGCGAAGTACACTGCTGAGGGAGCAGCGGGCGGCAGGAGAGGTCTGTGCGCCATGTGGACCCTCGCCAGCGGCCTGGGATGGAACCAGTGCTGCAGAGGCTGTGGGCAGCTTTGCAACCCAGCGCTCAATCGCTGTGCCACTGGGGAGGCCCTCCCAGGTTTTATTCTAATTGCACATCATTGTTACAGCAACAACCCAAATAAAAGAACTTTTATCATTAAAAAAAACTTACCTCTAATCCCAGTAGCAAATACAATAATGATACTTACCTTTCTGTGCTCTCTTCCAGTGTGGCCATGAATACAGGGAGATTCATCCTGAACACTAAGTGGGGAGAGACATGGGAGAAGCAGAGTGGGTTTGACCTGATATCCTCTCCCTACTGCACATGGAGGGTTACGCTGGGGTGATGGGAGAGCCCCAGAATGAGAAAGAAACATCAGTTCACCCCCTCTAACATTACATCTTCCACTAGTAACTGAGGTAGACCCTGGTGGGTCCGTTAAACTTACGCAGCCTGTTCAGCCACCATTTTTGCGACCTGCAGTTCTGCATTCCTGTACAAGGTCAGAACTGCCTGGTCACTCAGTCATGGGAGCCAAACCTTACAAGGTGCCTTTCAAATCTTTCAAGAGCAGAAAGCTTGATCACCCTGGGAAGGGTGTGCATCACAAGGTATGACCAGAAACACCCAGGGAGCCAAACACCAATGTATGACATGGGACCCCAGAAGCTGACCAGTGAACTGCCTTATTGACAAGATTAGGACCATGGTCCGGGGTCTGGGGTCTGGTTTTGATTACAACACTTGATAATCAAGCAGATAAGAATCATCTGGTCAGCAGACTCCTGTCCCCCTGAAGCCCAAGATGACATTCCTTATTTCACTCATCCTTTCCTCCTTGTCCTCCTACCCCATGTAACTTACGCAATAAAAACAGCCAGGATCTTGCTCTTCAGTAGCATCCTGCATTATGTAGCCTGCTCCACAACTCCTGTTTCTTTATCAGTGTGGTGTTGCCCGACGCAACAGACCCTGCTCCATTTCTCCCTCCCTTCCTGGACTGTAGACATGTGAAAGGGACAAAGATGTGGATGAGAGGCCCATGGGGAGGCTGACAATGGCAGCCCTTATCTTGATGTGGATTTTGATTTTGCTCTTGTCCTTCCAGACTTGCCTGGCCCCTCCTGCTCCCTCCCCATGTGTCTCTACCAGTAGGTGCCTTTGACTTTTGGCAGGCTTTCAGGCCTTAGTGGGACTGCTTTGGGCCAAAATTGTTTGGCTGGGAATTTACCCATGAGGGGACGGGTAGCTTTGGGTGCATCACTTGTGAACTATTCTGACTATATTCTTTCTCTTCTCTCTATTGCACACTAATTCTCTATTGCACACTAGTTGTATTAAAGTTCTTTTCAATTTGAAGGTGTTACACTTTAGAGTATGCTAGTATGTTTTGTCTTTATTCAGCTGATGGCAAATCCCATGTAGAGTGTACAGGTTTGAGGGTCCGGGGAACCTCTCATTCTGCCCGCTAACAGGAACAGACTTCATCCCCACCCATCATGTACCAGAGTTCCTTTCCCTCCACACCCTTCAATGGGTCATTCTCACAGGTGTAAGGTGGTAACTCATTGTGGTTTTAATTGGCATTTTCCTGACAGCACATGATGATAAACTTCTATCCATGTACCTATCAGCCATCTGTGTGTCTTCTTTAGAAAAGTACCTGTTTAGATCCTCTGCCCCTCTTTTGCCTGAATTGTTTTGTTTTGGAGTTCTTTGTAGATCTTGGATATTAACTCCTTTTTGTTTTTTGTTTTTTTTTTTTAAATTTTTTTTTAAATTTTTATTTATTTAATTTATACAAGCACTGGGGTACAGTCAGAAGCGCGGGAATTCACCAGAGCCAGAGCGGGGAGCAGAACAGGCAGAAGGACCGAATTACACTGCTGAGGGGAGCAGCGGGCGGCAGGAGAATTCTGCGCGCCATGTGGGACCCGCCTCAAGCAGCTGGGGAGCAGCCGGGGATCGAACCGGCGCTGCAGAGGCTGCGGGCAGCTTCGCAACCCAGCGCTCAACCGCTGCGCCACCGGGGAGGTCCTATTAACTCCTTTTTGGATTGATGATGTGCAAATATTTTCTCTGACTTGAAATTGTCTTTTCATTTTAATGAGTTTCCTTCACTGTGTAGCAGCTTTTTAGTCTCATGGGATTCCATTGGTTTCTTTTTGCTTTTGCTTCCTTGGAGCAGGGAAGACATTATGGGCAGTGAAAATACTCTGCATGATATTCTCATGATGGACACAGGTCATTAAACGTTTGTCCAACACCCACAGAACGGACAACACCAGAGTGACCCCTGAGAGAAACCATGCCTTTGTGACTATGACATGCGGGCCCCTCACTGGTAACCCACGTGTCAGTCTGGTCTTAACATGTGATGTGGACATGATGTGTGAAGAGTTTTATAAATTGAGGAATAAAGTGCAATTTACTTTTGAAAGCATATTTCATGCTCATACAAGGACATTTAAATCACACTCAAGGATATGCATAAGTAAGTCATTCCCCTCCACCCCCAACATCCAGTCAGCCAGTATCTGCTCAAAACCAATTAGCAATTTATTTTTTTCTCTTCTAAAAAAATATATCCATGCTTCTGTCTGGACAATAATGCTTGTTTTCCTGTCAGTGCAGGAGTTCAGGTCACAGAGTGGGGGAAAACATTTGCATATCACGAAACTGATAAAGGACTGCATCGAGAATTTACAAATAATGCTTAAAACTCAATGATCAACAAGAAATAACCCAATTTTAATAAGGACAAAAACAGTGTTATAAACATAGCAAAAAAAAAAATTGACTTCTTGGCCTCCCAGAAGTGGTGCTGACAGTTGAACACAACGCTGTGAAGCTGCCTGCAGCCTCTGCGGTGCAGGTTTAATCCCAGCCGGCAGGCGAGAATCCCACATGGCACGGTAGACCTCTCCTGTTGTGCCTGCTGCTCCCTTGAGCAGTGTATTTCGTCGGTCTGCCTGTTCGATTCCCCACTCTGTCTCTGGTGAATTTTCTCACCCTCCTGCACATCTGGCCTGTACCCCGGTTCTTGGAAGCATGAATAAATAAATCTTAAAAAAAATTGACTTCCATAGACATAACAACTATGCAGACATAGAAAAATAAAATTATGAACAAATGCTCAATTATCACAGTTACGAACAACAGTGACACCATCACCCTGCTGTCCAGGGTGTGCACAACAGGAGCCTCATCAGGTTCATCGTAAAAGATCCTTAGGGGCTGAAAAATACATCAAATCCCTGGGCGCTGCCGCTGCCTGGTTGAAAATAAAACAAACCTGGTCAGAGACGAGACCACAGGAGGGACTGATGGGGGTGACTCCTCCATGGGCTCCTTCGACACTGTCCCCAGGGGCTCAGGGATCCAACCCCTGATCCACCCTTACCTGCAGCCTTAGTGTAGCTTCCTCCTTGTCCCCCTGTGGGAAGAAACATCCTGTGAGACCAGGCAGGAGTCAGGTCAGAAGCCTAAAGGAATCTAATCCTGCACCACAGGGAAGTTTCCAGAACTGTGACTAAGACCCAGGTCAAGACTGGGAAAAATGAAGAAAGGAGGTGTGGTGGGGGGCGAATTGGACTATATGCCCCCTTGGCAAGACATGTGTGTGGATGGTATTTCCCGTTAATCAGGTAGGGCAAGTTCTCCCTGGGACATGAAAGCCTCCAGTGGACAACACCCCCCACTCCCTTCCCTACCTCAGCGCTTCTTCCTCCACATCACAGCTGCAGCCACCGCAGCTCCAGTGAGCACAGCTCCAAGGAGAACCAGGCCAGCAATGATGCCCGTGGTGGTGACAGAGGACTGAGGAGGGGGCACTGGAAGGGAAAGGAAGGTGAGACCCTGAGCCCCAGGCCTCATCCTGACCCTCTGAAGGTCTCCAGAAGGGCTCCTGATGCCCCTGAGAAACTCTGTGCCCACGTTTCCTCCTTACCCCAAGTCAGGACTCGGGGCTCCAGCAGGCCCTCATGCTGCACATGGCACGTGTATCTTTCCTCCTGTCCAGAAGGCACCACCACAGCTGCCCACTTCTGGAAGGTTCCATCGCCCCCAGGCCTGGTATCCACCAGCTCTGTGTCCAGGGTCAGGTTCTCCCCATCTCGCTGCCAGGTCAGGGTGATGTCCGCAGGGTAGAAGTCCAGGGCCCAGCACCTCAGGGTGACCTTATGCTCAGAGGTGGGGTGGTGGGTCATGCGTGTCTTTGGGGGATCTGAGGTGGTAAATCAGAAAACTCACTTTGCGTTTCCTCCATGGACACTGAAGAATCCTCATGAGACCATCCTCACAATGGACAAGACAACCGGTGCGGCAGCAAGAAGCATAAAATGTAAAAAACAGGCTAGTCTGGGGGAATCTCTGAGATTCTCCTATTCCTTAGAAAGTTCTAGAATGAGGAGGAAAGCCCAGGGTAGGATGAAGCAGATGGAGAGGAACACAGACTTTTTATTCCTGACCTGGGTGGAAGGTGAATGACACAGAAAAGCAGGAATCATCACATAACTAAAAATGTTCTCAGACCAGAAATAAGACTGAGAGAGAAACTCCTGGTTCTCAAACAGGCCCCTGGTCAAAAGAACCCGGTGACCCGTGATGTCAGGGATTGTCTGTCTTTCTCAGGAGAGGCTGGATCCCTTCACTGTCCTTCAGGAGAAGCAGGAGTCTCTGGGAGTCTCTCTGGTGCACAACATGAAACCCAGGGGAGTCCCCCTCTCGGGACTAGAGAGAGGACGCATTTCCCGCAGTTATTCCAGGCCCCTCTTACCCGTGCGCTGCAGAGTCTCCTTCCCGTGCTCCAGGAATGTGCGCAGCCACCTCAAGCATCTGCCCCCCGCGTAGTTCCTGAATTTCTTTGCCACACCCAGGGCCTCCCACTCGCGCCGGGAGATCTGCGCGGCCGTGTCCGCCGCGGTCCAGGAGCGCAGGTCCTCGTTGAGCGCCAGGTAATCGGTGCCGTGGTAGGCGACCTGACTGTACCCGTGGAGGAGGCGCCTGTCGGGCCCCACGTCGCAGCCAGACATCCTCTGGAAGGTGTGAGAGCCTGTCCCCGCCCCGTCACCCCGCGGTCACCCCGCCCAGCTCACCGGTCTGGCTGTGGTTGTGGAGGCCGCGCAGGGAGTCCAGCTGCGCTCGGTACCACTGTGCGTTGCTCCTTTGGTGCCGCGTCTCCTTGTCCAGGTCCTCCTGCCCCACCTGCTCCGCTCAGGGCGCCCGCGGCTCCATCCTCGGCCCCGCCGCGTTGCTGTCGAACTGCACGAAGTGTGTGTCGTCCACGTAGGCCACCTAGATGAAGCGGGGCTCCCCGGGGCCGGGCTGGCCGGGACATCGCGGTGGAGAAATACCTCAGGGAGTGGGAACCCAAAGGACACAGAAACTTCAATTCCAAAGAGCACCTGCACCCCTATGTTTATTGCAGCACTGTTTACAATAGCTAAGCTTTGGAAACAAACCAAATGCCCAAAAATAGATGACTGGATCAAGAAGATGTGGTACATATATACCATGGAATATTACTCAGCAATCAAAAAAGATAAACACATGCAATTTGCAGCAACATGGATGGCGCTGGAAGGGATCATGCTCAGCGAAATAAGCCAGAAAGAAAAAGAAAAATACCAGAGGTCTCACTCATAGCAGGAATCTAGAAAACTTAAATAAGGGACCAGGAAAATGAATAATTATAAGAAAGTGAAAATCAAAATCAACAAACAACCATGAGCCAGAGACACTCTATGGGGGGTGGGGGGCGGGGAGGGGAGGGATTGGGGTCAAAATATGGGGGGGTTGCAATTGTATGGGGGATATAAAAATAAAATTTATTAAAAAAATAAAAATAAATTGCTTATTTATTTGGTCAGAGATCTGTAAAGTGAAAGTGCTTAAAAAAAAAAAAAAAAAGGAGGGAAGGAAATGATTAACCCACCAACATCAGGACGATTTGTATCTGAGAAGATAGAACAGGAAACAGTGAACAGTGTGAGCTGATAAAGCAGCAGGAACAGACCCTGAGGGGCTGGAGAGGCAGTGAGGGGATGAGTGTTCTTCCTGCAGGGTGTCCAGTGTCCCCCAGGGTTGTCCAGGGACACCTACCCTGTGCTCTGTAGCCCTTCCCCATCTTTTTCCTCTCCAAGGGCAGCACTGGGGGGAGATCATGTTTCTGGGTGTGTCCTCCTGGGGCAGTTTTTAGTCCCTTTTTCCTCTTTCTCCCCTCCCCGGGGGTGGGTGGAGCTGGGGGCTGGGCTGGGCTGAGAGCTGGGGTGGGGATGGGGCACATCCTGCAGCTGCAGCCCCTCCCCCAGGGAGTCTGGCTGGTCCTCTACACTGAGGGGGCAGGTAACTTGCAGTGTTTTGTTGGGAAACTGGTATCCCATCTTCTCTTCCTCTCTATGGAGCTCCTCTACTGTGTTCTTTCACACTCAGAGTGTGCTCTGCCTTTGTGGCATAACTTCCATAGGGATTTTGTCTGCTTAAACTAAAAGAAAAAAAAAAAAATTGGAAATGAGTTTCATTGTGTGGCTTTGAATGGAATTCTTCCAGAAAGTTGAAATAGAGCTGAACCACGAAGAGGAGAACCTGCTGCTTTGTTCGTTGGGTTCCAGAGACCTCCAAAGAGGGTGAGGAAGCTGCCTCCATTGGCAGGACTGGACAACCCGGCCAACGAAAAAGCCCTGGTAGGTACCCTCGAGAAGAGGAATCCCAGGTGCAGTCTGGTGAGACCAACTTTGTTCCTGAAGCCTACATGGACCTGATGTCAACAGTTCACTCTGATCCTATATATGGAGTATTCCAACAAAGCCAGCTAAAATTGCTGCTTAGTTATTCTGCCCTGTGATTTTATGCAAAAATAGGTAAAACGATTAAAAAGTAGATTTAGTTTGCAAATTTTTGCCATGCTGCTGAAACAATTTGGGACCAAGCTGCAGAGAACTTGCTTTTACGCAAGTTGAACAAATTTTAAGATTTTTTTCCCCTGTGATTTGATGTATTTGCTGTCTTGTTTTGGCTAATGCCTCCAGATGTTTTTCTTTTTTTTTTTCCCCCTTGGCTTGGACTGATGAACTGTTTCCCAGGAGTGGAGGACTTTTGCTTTCCACAATGGACAATATCTGGAGATACTGGAAACTTTTCATCTGAGACTGTATCCCAGCATCCATACATTTGATCTTCATCGCCATGGAAATGGTGGCATAAAGTGAAAGGGGGGAATTGTTAGTGGGAAAGGATGTTCTGCACAAACTCCATACAGGCTTTGTGGACTCCACCCCCACTCCAACACACTGGGAACTACAAATCCCATGATCCCCAAAGGCAGGTTGCAAGGACCTATAGGCAGAGTTAAGCAGCCATTTTCTCAGCTGGTGTTTATAACCGGCTATGTGAGTGGGGGGTCTCTCTCTTGGCTCACTCTCCTGGCCAGGCAGCACTTGGTCTTGGTGGGTCATTTGGGATTCCAGGTCAGCGGAACGGGTAGGACACATTTAAATTAAATTATCTCCCTCTTTTCTCCCTGAGTTGTCCTCATTTCTCATTTCTCCCTGAAATGTCCTCATTTCTCCTTCCCTTGTAAATAAACCTTTGATTAGCCTTTTGTGTGTTTCTGCAGTTTAAGTCTCCTTTAAGCACACAGGTGAGGACCCACAATCATGCAACCCGTTTTATATCGGGGTTGCCCTGTAACAAGAGGAGAAGGCATACATTATACAAAAATGAAGAATGATGTAAAAAAAAAGATTGGGGTGCTCCCCAACCACTCATGTGATGACACAGTCAAGAGCAGTCACTGAGCAGTAGCATGAGGGGCAGGGATGACAATTGCTCAGTCAGGGATTCATGGTGTTTTAAAAAGTCAACTATCAAAAATGTGAAAATACCTTTCTCCTCATTTCTTGCTTTTGATTTATTTGTATTAGAAACACTTGTAAGTTATTAATTCATTTCACTCCACCAATATTTGTATATTATGTGCTATGTATAGAACAGACAGATTCACTGTATTCAGAGAGCTGCTTTCATGTGGTGAATAATAAAGACAAGAAACCTACCCCACCCCCACCTGTAGAGTGGCTGAGAGAAGGCACAGGCAGGGAGCTGGTCAGGCAGCAGGGAGGGAGGGGTGTGGGGGCAGCTGTGCCCATCAGGGGTGTCAGTGTAGATGGTGGGATGGGAGCAAAGCCCTGGGGAGGGGTGTTGGGGGTGAGGGTCCCATGGAGGGAACAGCCTGTGGGGAGCTGGCTGGTGCCAGGTGTACAAGGATGGGGGTTGGGGGGGTGGGAGGTGAGAATCAGCTGGAGCAGAGGGAGAGAGAGGGACACAGGAGTGGGTGACAGAAGCCTGGGAAGGGGTGACCCTGTGGGACTAGGGGTGACTGTGAGTCTGGGGAGCCCCTGCCAACCTGTGAGCAGAGCAGGACCTGGTTCAGCTCCCAGGTGAAAGGGGCCCAGACTGGGGGTGGCAGGAGAGACTAGTCTGTGTGTGTCCAGGTGAGAGAAGAGGGGCTCAGGCCAAGCTGGGGCAGCACAGGTGAGAAGTGGCTCTTTGGAGGTGCAGGGGACTCCTGAGGACAGCACAGTCCTGTCTTCTCCTTCCCAGGCCTCCTCAGGTCAAGGACACTGACTAGGGAGCAGGCTGAAGGAAACCATTTCTTTTTCTTTTTTTTTTTTTTTTTTACTGCGGTAACATTAATTTACACACTGCATGGAAGTGACATGTACAGCTTCTCATACCCACTAGCAAAAGTCCAATCACAATCCTCCACCAAGCTATTCCCTCCACCCTCCTTCCCCTCTGGTGACTGCCATTTTGTTGATTGCTTTTTTCCTCTTTATATTCCACAAATCACATGGTATTTGTCTTTCTCCATTTGACTTAGCATAATTCCTTCAAATTCTGTCCATATTGTTGAAAATGACAAGATCTCATCTTTTTAAATATCTGAGTACTAGTCCATTGTGTGTATATGTGCATGAATGAGTGTGTGTGTGTGTATGATATATATAAATGTGAGATATATATCAGAGTTTCTTAGCCTATTCATCTGTTCTCCAGTACTTGTGTTGTTCCGTATTTTGGCTTCTGTAAATAGTGCTGCAATGTCTTGTTTTGAATGTGTTTTCAAATTCCTCAGGTAGATATCTAGAAGTGGAAATACTGGATCATATTGTAATTCTATGATTTTTTTTTAGAACCCGCCACATTGTTTTCCAAAATGGCTGCACCAATTATATCCAACCAATAGTGCACAGGGGTCTCTTATCCCCTGATCTGCACAAAATTTATTTCTTGACTTTTGATAGTAGACATTCTTACTTGTGTGAGCAGAAATCTAAAGGATTTTTTTCAAATGTTGACCCATCCTTGTGTTGCTGAGATAAACCCCACTCAGTCATGAGTCATGATGTGTGATCCTTCTTAATGTATAATTGAATTTGGTTGCTAAGGTCTTGTTAAGGATGTTTGCATCTATGTTCATCAGGGTTTGGTCTGTAACTTTCTTTTTGTGTGATGTCCTTCTCTGCTTTTGGTATAAGGGAATGTTGGTCTCGTGAAATGTGTTCTGCAGCATTCCCTCTTCCTCTATTTTTCTGAAGAGCTGAGAAGTCAGGTATTAGTTCATCTTTAAAGATTTTGTAGAAGTCACTGAAAATGTCCGGTCCTGGGCTTTGTTTTTAGGGAAACTTTTGATTCATGTTTCAGTGTCTTTGCTTGTGGTTGCTTTGTTCTGAATCTTCCTGATTCGGACTCAGAAGGTTGTATACTTCTAAGCATGTGAAAGTAATTGCTGAGGTCATGTAGTCGGCCTTCCATCAGCTCCCTGAGCCTCTTCCGTTCCTGTGCCCTAATCTGGTTTTCATGATCCAGCTCCCATGTCCTCTTCCTGCTGAGGAAGCAAACTCCCCAGCTCTTCCCTTGGCCCCCTCTGAGGCAGCTACCGCAGCCCTTCTCTCCTCACACACCCCAGGCTGCAGCTCGTCCAGGGTGGGTCAGTGGTTCTCTGTGACCCCAGCACCCAGTGGAACATGTTACTGGGCACCAGTATGTGTTGGGCTAGGGGATCCCACTGCAAGTCTGTGTCAGTAGAGTCACCTAGGGTGTGTTTAGAGAGAAGTCCCCAGACTGTCCCCAGAGGCAGAGAGTGGGCTCTGGCTGCCCAGGGCTGGGGAGGGGAAGGTGGGGGTGGTGCCCATGGGCCCAGGCCCAGGAAACAAGGTTGTTGTGGTGATGGAGATGTTCTCAAGGTAGAGTATGGGATGGTTGCCCTGCTCTGTGCTAACCAAAAGGACATGAGAGGTGAGCCTTCAACAAGTGACTTAAAGGTTATATCTCAATTAAATTGCTTCAGAAACATATTAAAAATAGGGTGTATGAGTTATCCTGTGTCTGTCCTCCACTGTATCCACATCCAGGGCTTGTGGGGCAGGAAACTGCCTCAGCCCACGAGAAGCTGAGCACAGACGGCTTCACTGCACAGATGCTTTCAAGGAGGCTCCCTGCGTGGTCCTGAGTCACATGATGAGATGCTGACCTCACACTGATTCTGTGATGGAAGAGACTTTTAGGGGCCTTGGGTGGGAGGCAATTTATTTTTCATGTGGGCAGAATAGAAATAGTGTCCAGAAGATATACTGTGCTGGTTTTCAATTTTCCACCAATTCTGTCATTTACAAGAGGGGAGACAGTGCCCCCCCTCCCCACGCCCTCCATGAGTGTGCCTGACTTGCTGGCTCTTCCTCACAAGGAGAATGAAGCAGAAGGGATGCACCACATCACAGAGTCAGGCTCACAGGGGCTGAGACTTCCCGCCTGGGCTCCCCTCCCGGTCACTCTCTGGGATGACTCCCTGCACATGGTGGACCCTCAGCTAAGGGATTGCCCACAGGACAAGGAACTGTGGGTTTTCTCCAGGAGCCACATGCATGAGCTCTGAGGCAGGTCCTTCCACGCTGATCACGGCCGTTCAGATCCACCAACATCTCGTCCCCGTTGCAGCCTCGTGGGACCCAGAGCTGGAGCCTCTGAGTGAGGCCCCTCCTGCTGCCTCCCCCAAGAGACTGTGCCAATGCCAAGTCTTTGTGGTTTACTGCTAAGTTTGAAGTAATTTGGTACGAACTGTTACTGGAACCAGCGTCTCAGTGGTGGGAGCAGCAGGACAGTGGTGTTTTCCACCTGCTGCTCCACCACAGGCAGTTGTGGCAGTTGCTCCTTAGAGCCCAGTAACTGCAGTTTGTAATGGGCCAGTCAGGTGTGAGGTGGTTGGTGCTAACTGGTCCCATGAGACTTGTGGGTGAAAGGATGAAAACCAGGGTTTCAGGGAGCTGAGGAGCTCCCCACCCCAAGAAAGGAGATGACGACCCCAGCACTGAGAGAAGCAGACAAGAGAGCCCCGAAGAAGGAGAGACGACGCCAGCCCCTGAAGAAAAGAAGATGTTTCCAGCCTCTGAAGAGAGAAGAAAAGAAGCATCCAGCAGCCGCCCTCAGAGGAGGGAGAGAAGCTGAAGGACTCTGTCATGGGCTGGGCCTCGGTCCTGTCCCTGACATCACCTGAGAGGAGCCCAAAGGCCCTGGGCCTGGTGTCTCAAAGAGCTGTGTGTTGCTGGTGTAACCCAACCACTCACAAAGAGCCTTTACCACTGGGCGTCTCTGACGCCGCCTCTGCGGGACCCATCGTGGCCATCACTACTGGCCGGTGCTGTCCAGCACCCCTGGTGACCATTGGCGACCATCACTGATGCGCCCTGGGTGAGCAGCCGCCACTTGTGGGTACAGTGAGCTCTTGGTTTCCTGTTTGTAAACTAAACCCCATGGTAGTGTTAGGGCAATTTCCCAAAGAAATCAGACGGCACTCAGAGAGGTGGAGACAGAGATTTCACTGTCACACCAGCAGGCTCAATGGGATCACTAGCAAAAGGCTGAGCACCCAAGAGTAAAAATGGCAGGGTTTTATAGAGTTTGTGTGAGGAAACTTGCTATCCCACCCATCATAGCATAAGCATTCTTTATTGTTCGGGAAGGGGGTTTAAGGGAGTCATGGCTACCCCTGTGAACAAGCAGTACAGCACACCCTGCAACTCCTCCGCTCCAGTAAGCAGCAGAATGAAAGCCGCAGACTCCCCCAAGCAGCAGGCTTGGGAAATTTCCTGCTTCAGTTGTTCCTGGAGCCTGAGGTCTCTTGCAATTGTGCACGGGGATGAGACCCACAGACAGTGACCTGTCCTTTTACCGGGCACCTTCCTTTGTTGGTCTGTAGCTCTTGGTTTTGGGCCTTTTTTGCCTTTTGGGGCTTTGTTGGCTCCCTTGTCTGAGAGCCTGGGCAGGGGGTGGCTGTTCTTTCCATCCAGCCTCCTGCCCTGTGGCCTCTTCGTGGCCCTCTCTGCCCTGCTTCAAAACCACTAGAAAATTCAGGCAATAAAGTCATCAGTGGCTGTTTTCTCACAAGAAACAGGGGAAGCCAGAGCAGCTGGAGTGACACAGTCAAGGCCCTGAGAGAAATAGGTGTCAAACAAGAATTCTACGTCCCTGGAAGTGTCCTTCAAATTACAGGTGACTAAAAAATTATTTTTACTGTTTTTAGATCCATTTAATTTTGCTGTTCATTTTTTTTCCTTCACACTATCCCCAGAGCAGTGTCTGCAGGGTCACGGCACAGAGGGGCTGTCTGCAGCCTGGAGCTGTGAGTGGGGCTGACTCTGACCCGCCTGCAAGGAGTGGGGCCCTGGAGCCCCAGAATCAGCCCCTAGGGCTCATCCTGCAGGGCGGCACAGGCCTTGCTCTGTCCTCATCTTGGCTCCCTGAATCTTCCTGACACCCCAGCATTAAGGAACTGAGGGGGGATGTTCAGGAACAGGAGGGTGGCCTCCCCTTAAACATCTGCCTCCCCCATCTCTCTTCCATACGCTGCATCAAGACAAAACATGTAAGACCTTTCATGAAAAAGATCTTTAATACAGTTAGTGTGCAACAAAGAAAAAGGAAAGAGTAAAGTTTCCAAACCAAGCATCCAAAGTCACCATCCCCTCGTGGGTAAATGTTCAGCCAACAGGTTTGCCTTAGAGCAGGGCCCGAGGCCTGTCACGGTCTAAAGCATAGACCCGCGGGAACCCATAGTAAAGGGTCAGAGACAGACAAGTCTGGAAGGAAAAAAGAAAAACCAAGATAAAAGCTGCCATTGTCATCTCCCCGAGGTCTCTCACTCACATCTGTGTCACCCAGTCCAGGATCAAGAAGCACGTGCAGCTTCTTTACGTGACTCTCTGTTCTACGTGCCTCCTCCAGGTCTCCTCTTGGCTCTTTTCTTTCTCCAGTCTCCTCTCCAGTTTCTTCTCTTCCCTGCTCAGCTCCACCCTCCCTTGGGTGGGACAGGGAACCAGGATCTTCCCCTGGACACCACCCTGTTACACGTCTTCTCTGTCACCAGCATGTGTGTGTGTGTGTGTGACACCAGCCCTGCAAGGACAGGCAAGGCTCCAGATGTGTGCAGTGCCCTGGGCAGTTACAGGCCAGCACTGCTGCATACCCCCAGGTGGGACAGAGACATTTCCAGCCCCCAGTGAGAGCCCGTGTCACCCAAATAGACCTTCCCCCACCTCCATACCCTAAAGTCCCCATTTCCATCCTCTGCCCCCTTTTCCTAGAGTCTCCCCATTTTCCTAGCAAGTGCCCTGGGGCTCTCCTAGGCCCTCCCCTCATCCAAAGGATGGAGAAAGTAAGGTGATTCCCAGGAGGAGGGGCTTTCGTCCTTGGAAGCAGACGCAGAAACAAAGTACAGGGACTCTGAGGCCAAGTTTCCATCCCAAGAGACTGAGGCAGCCTATATATTTGGGAATTTGCCCAGAACCTAAAGGGCCAGTTATGTCCTGGAGACCTGGTTATCTCCTAAGTCCAAAGTCACCAACTAGTTAGGAAACATGACACTTAAACTGACACAATGGAACAAGGACAGTTTGTTCAATAAATGGTGCTGGGAAAACTGGATCACCACATGCAAAAGCATGAAACTAGACCACTACCTCTCACCAGGCACAAAAATCAACTCAAAATGGCTAAAAGATCTGGACATAAGACCCGAAACCATAAAATATATAGAATTTAGGGAAAACACTCCAAGACATACATCTCAGTAACATCTTTAAAGTCTTATCACCCAAAGCAAAGAAAGCGAAGTAAAAGATAAACACTTGTGAGGACATCAAACTGAAAAGCTTCTGTACAGCAAAAGAGACATTAACCAAAACAAAAAGACACCCCACTTTGAGAAAAAAATTGGGAAAGATTGTTAAAAAAGTCTTTGCACTTCATGCAGCTGATAAGGGACTGATCACAAAGATATACAAAGAGTTGATGAGACTCAACAAAAACAAAGTAAACAATCCAATCAAGAAATGGGTAGAAAGGGTTAAGACGCAACCTATGAAGATATCCATAGCCTTTGCATCACGAGTTCGATCCCAGGCCAGGAAGCTACCCACATGGCACAGCAGACCTCTCCTCACTCGCCTGCTGCTCCCCTCAGCAGTGTATTTCAGTCAATCTGCCTGTTCTGTTCCCCACTCTGTCTCTGGTGGATCCTCTCAGCCCACACACCTCTGGCCTGTGCCCCAGCTCTTGTATGCATAAATAAGTAAATCATTAAAAAAAAGAACAATGGTGTAAAATATATATAAATAAATAAATTTTTAAAAAAATGAAAGCAAAAAAAAAAAAACCTTGGGCGCCCCCTTGTGTGCAGATCCCTGTCCTGCTGCTGGGGGCCCAGGGAGCCTGGGGAGGGCCTGGCTGAGCAGGAGAAAGGGCAGCTCTGGTCTCCTGTGCTCAGCCCTGTGGCCACATGGGGGCGCTGCCGCGCTGTTCCGGATTCTGATAAAGCCGCCAGGACGGGGCGGGGGCTGAGGTGGGCAGAGTTGGGGTGCTGGAGGGCGGCGTCCTGGGGTGAGATGCTCTGTGAGGAGTCAGAGGACCGTGGCTCAGAGCAGAGGAGACCCTCTGCTGCATGCGCCTCTTTCAGTCTTCTTTCCCCATCTTGTTGCTTCGGCCTCCTCTTTAACTTCCCATCCCTGGTGGGCTCCACCCTTCCTGGGGTGGGGCAGGAGAACTGGGACCTTCCTTTCCTATGGAGACCACACTGTTACAGTCCCGCCCGGATGGAGAACAGAATGAAGGCTCCTCAAAATATTCAAAATACACTTTCCACAGGGTCAAGCATTCCATTCCTTGGTATTTATCCAAAGGAGGTAAAAACACTAATTCCAAAGGATATGTGTCTGCTATGTTCACTGCAGCACTGTGCACAATAACCAACTGTGGAAACAACCCAAGTGTCCAAAGACAGATGAGTGGACAAAGAAGATGTAGTAGATAGACACAATGGAATACTACTCAACTATGAAAAAGATAAAGCCTTGAATTTGCAAAACATGGATAGATGTGGAGGGGATGATGCTCAGTGAAATATGTTTGAGGGAGAAAGTCAAATACTAGATGATTTCATTAAAAGCAGGGACAGTGAAACTAAACCAAAACAAACTCTAGAACTATGACTGGAGAATTGACCCTAAGGGTGAGGGAGGGTGAGAGCAGGACATAAAGCAGGAAGGGGCCTCGTGGACTATTGTGGAGGTCTGTGGGTGCCCTTAGGTAGGTGTGATGTGGTAACAAACATCTGAAGAGGGGTGACCCTGTGCCTCTGGACACATGTAGTGTGTAAACTCATGTTGCCTCAATAGAAATAATACAGTAATGAGGGAAAAAAGAAAATGCAAGAAAAGAGTAAGTTGTCTCCATCAATCACTGACCTCAGGACTTTGCCTTCGCCTCCTCACTGTCATGCAGGCTGAGGGGCTGGTTTCCCACAAGGGCAGAGGCAGGAGGTGCAGGGACTCCCAGGGGTGCTCAGACCCCGCTGAGTAGAGACACTGCAGAGAGGGCGGCTCTGAGGGGGCCAGAGACAGAGGGTCAGAGTAACCCCAGTGCTGAGTGAGGATCTGGTTCCCAAGGAGAGGGGAGTGCGTGTGCGTGCGTGTGTGTGTGTGAGAGAGAGAGAGAGAGAGAGTGAGAGAGACAGACAGGAGAGACAGGGCACACAACACAGACAGTGGGAGGACAATCACACATCAAGCCCAGCATAAATGAATTCAAATCCCACAAAGAGCAAAGAATATCAGGACAACATTGCCATGGCAAAAGTTCCATCAAGAAGCTATTTTGAGCAGGTCTGAGAAAGCAATGGGTATGAAGAAGGGAGGAAGTTTAAAAATATGTGTTGGTTGAACTGAGGTGGAAGGAATTGTGTAGCACCCCACTCCAGGACCCCTGCTAGGATGTGTTGGCACCTCCACCTCTGAAACCTCCCTCCCCCAGTGCCCAATGTACACTTCAAGTTCACCTCCTTTGGGGTCACTATAGAAAACCCACAGGCCTCAGAGTCAGGGAGCTCCAGCCTGGCAGCCCCTCTGTTCCCCAGGGGGTCACTTCTTCAGTGGGCTGCAGCTACTTTCTCTCTAGAGCTGGAGGGAGTCCCACAGGGGGAGGGGAAGTGTGTGCCCTGCTGGCCTGGCCCAGGGCCAGGATAAGCCCAGGTCACCCCAGTTACTGAGCTGCGCTTTTGTCTACAGTCCAGGAAGGGAGGGAGAGATGGAGCAGGGCCAACCTCAGCTCCTGGAGGAAGGTGTAACATTAGAGGGAATGAAATTATTGTTACTTTCTCATTGTCTCATCATCACAATCCCCTGGAAATGTCCAGAGTGAGGGTTGGGTCCTCTTAATGACGGGCGCCCACTACCTGCCCAGGCAGCCCTTTTATTGTTAAGACTTATAAAAAAATTCCTCCTGATGTTGCTCTCGTGATGGATGGAGATGAGTGGGGAGAGAGGGGAGGTGATGACAGAGGCTGGGCCCCAAAACGTCTACAGAAAGACCAATTTCTGACCTCTGCTCAAACAGAATAAGGACACTTTCTCACATAATAGCGCTTGAAATGTCTGAAATCCCTGTGTGCATAAGCAGGGCAAATCCCAACAAAACACATGGTTGTTTGCAGTATGTTGGTTGGTGTGAAAGTCCTAACCCGCCATTACCAGACACAAGAGTCCTCCTGAGCTGCTTTTGGCATAACCGTATTAATTTCTTAACTCAAATGACATATTTGGGGTGCCCTCTACCAGGCACTGGGGCACAGAGTGAGCAGTCCCGGGTCTCTGTGTGTCTGTAACTCAGAGTCCAGCTGGAGTCGGGCCCGGAGAGCGAGGGGCCCTTGACCTGGGAGCTGTGGAGGGCTCCGAGGAGGTGACAGGTGCCCTGAGCCCCAGGGGGAACAGGAGGTGACAGGGAGGTGAGTCACCCCAAGGAGACAGGGTGAGGGTCCTGGGTTGGGCGTGGGTCAGGGCTGGGGCTGGGCATTGGCAGGAGCTGGAGCCGCTGCATCGGGTGATGAGGGGCGTGGGACTCACCCTAGGCCTCCAGCCCATTCCACCCCCCTCCCCAGCACGTGGGTGGGACCCGCACAGGGACTCCCCCCAGAGCCTTAGTGTCCTCACCTGCATGTGCTGAGGTTAGGGACGCGGTGAGGGGGGTGAGCTGATGCCTGTGAGTCTCAGCTCAGGGCCTGGCACATCATGGGCGCTCAGCCCCTGTCTGCTCTCCTGTCTGCAGGGAAACGAGGTGGGAGAGAAAGTGGAGGTGATGACAGGCCCTGTGAGCCCTCCCTGCCTGGTGTGGGGAGCAGAAAAGGCAGGTGAGGGTCCATGTTGAGAAAGGCCTGGGGCACTGTGGGGAGCAGAGACTGGAGAGGGTGAGAGTGTGCAGGGCAGAGAGGAGGCTCCTGCGGCCTGACCAGGGAGGTGTGGTCGCCTCCTCCCTGAACGTCTCTTCTGCCCTCCGTTTGTTCCCTAATTCACCCACATTGCAGGGCAGGCATGACCTCGGGGCCACGACTGGACCCTCCTGGCAGAGGGGACCTGTAGTGCCTGCCTGGAGACAGGGACCCAGGGAGCACCTCCTGTGGCCACAGCGTCTGCCAGGCCTGTCACAGCCGAGTCACTCTCAGACCCACCGAGGGCCACATGCTGTCCATGCTGCCAGGAGCACCCAAGAGGGAACATGCTGGGTCCTGGTCAGTGTGTGCTCTGGCCCCAGCACTGGAGCTGGGGGAAAGAACCCAGGCAGGAAATGGAGGTCTGAGGGCAGCACAGGAAGAGGACATTTTCCATGTCCAGCTACCAGGAGGGTGTGGTTTGCAAAGACCTCAAACACAAATGTCACCCAGTGCTGCAGAAGGGGAAAGTTGTAGGTCTTCTGTGATTGGTAAACTCTAGGACTATTGTGGAGCTTTTAAATTTGCAAGTGTTGGTGGCTTGTTCTATTATCGATTACCAGGCACTCTCCTAGAGAGATAAACTCCTGCATTCTCAAATCACTGCTGCTGGCAACATTAGACACTGATTGTATTGTTAAAAATGACTTGTGGGGCCTCCACAGTGGTGCAGTGGTTGAGAACTGGGTTGCGAAGCTGCCCGCAGCCTCTGCAGAGCTGGTTGGATCCCCAACTGCCGGGCGAAGGTCCCACATGGCGCGCAGACCTCTCCTGCCGCCCGCTGCTCCCCTTAGCAGTGTATCGTCAGTCTGCCTGTTCTGTTCCCTGCTCTGGCTCTGGTGAATTCTCTCACCCTCTTGCGCTTCTGACTGTACCCAGTGCTTGTATAAATAAATAAATAAATAAATAAATAAATAAATAAATAATTCTTTAAAAAAAAAATAATGACTGTGGACATAAATACCTGCATTAGCAAAGGCCCCTCCTAGATGACAGCAGGGGGGTCCCCAGGCCTGAGGATCCCTGGCCCTGAGAAGGGGGGAGTAGGGGTCACCAGATGACTCACCTTTCTTTCCCTCAGGTGGGAGGGGATGCAGTGTCCACTCCCATAGCTGTGTCCTCAAGGACTTATTGCCCCTTATTTAAAACTGAGCTTGGAAAATTATAACACTTGTTTCAAGGCTACACAAGAGGAAGCAGAATTAGGATTCTGTCTTGGCGTTTCCTTTGAGATCATGTGCTTTGCTGCATCACACTCTACTGCCATTTTTTGTTGTTGTTTTTTTATAGTTAGTTAAACATTCTTGGTTTTTTTTTTTTACAATATAGAATTTCTCCCGTCAGTTGGGGTCATACAGTTTTTCCACACCAAAGCTCACACAGCCTCCTCCACCAGCGCCCCCATTCCCTACTTTCCCCCTTTCCTTCCCCTTCTGCTCCTGTGTGTCAGGTCTAAGGTCTGATTTCTAGGGTCAGACTTACTGTGTGTCTTTGTCTGATCCTTTGCTTAGTTCCTCTAGATTCCACACATAAGTGATACAATCTGTATTTCCCTTTATTCTTCTGGCTCACTTCTCTACTTCTCTTAGAATCATCCTTTCCAGCTCCATCCATGTTGCTGCAAATGGCATGAGTTTATCTGTTTTGATTATTGATAATATTCCATTGAGTGTATGTGCCATGTCTTCTTGATCCACCCATAAGTACTTGGGAATTTAAGTTTCTTCCATATATTGGCTAATGTTTTTGTGCTGTTTGGATAGATACCTAGGAGTGCAATCCCTGGAACATGTTTATGTCCATTTTCGTCTTTTGAGAAATCTCCACACTTCCTTCCACAGGGGCTGGATCTGTCTACCAAGAGTGTGATATGGTTCCTTTCCCTCCGGGCCCTCACCAGCACTCGTTTGTTGCTTTTTTTCAATATTAATCCTTCTCACTGGAGTGAGGTGGTATCTCACTGTGGTTTTGATCTGAATTTCCCTGGTCGATGATGAGCATATTTAACGTGTCACGAGCCATCTTCATGTCTTCTCTGGAGAGAGGTTCTTCTGCCCATGTTCTGACTGAGTTGTTTGTTTTCTTCTGGTTGAGCTGTGTGAGTGCTCTGTAGATCTTCTATATCAATTCCTTGTCAGCTGTGTGCTATGCAAATATTTTCTCCATTCAGTAGGGTGCCTCTTTGTTTTGGTCACTGTCCCTTTCACTGTTCAGAAGCTTTTTGTTTGATGTAATCCTAGTTGTGTCTTTTCTCCTTTGTTTAACTTGAATCTATAGATATTTTTGAGGTTTACTTCATGGAGTGTTTTGTTTGTGTTTTCTTCTATGTAATTTACGGTTTCAGGTCTTACATCCAAGTCTTTTATCTATTTTGAGTTGTGTGGTGTGTCATGGTGGTCCAGTTTCATTCTTTTGCATGTGGCAGCCCAACAGTTCCAATATCAGTTACTGAAGGGTCATTCCTTGGTCCAGTGTACATACTTTGCTCCTTTGTCAAAGATTGATTGTCCATAAATCTATGGGCTCATTTCTGGGCTCTCAATTCTACTCCATTGGTCTGTGTGTCTGGATCCCCTGCCCCCAAAACCATGATGTTTAAGTTTTTGTGACTTTTTAGAACAGATATCAGAAAGTGTGATACTTCTATTTTTCTCCATTTTGATCAGGAGTGCTTTGGCTATTAGGGCATTTTTGTGATTCCATATGAATTTCAATATGAATTTCAATA
The DNA here is from genome assembly GCF_014898055.3 of Talpa occidentalis. Classification (NCBI taxonomy): domain Eukaryota; kingdom Metazoa; phylum Chordata; class Mammalia; order Eulipotyphla; family Talpidae; genus Talpa; species Talpa occidentalis. The sequence goes on along the minus strand of NW_023602073.1, from coordinate 45,017,193 downwards.
TGAATTCCATATGAATTTCATATGAATTTCTTTGTTATTTTTCTTTGAAGAATGCCGTTAGGATTTTTATTGAGATTTCATTGAATCGGCAAATTGCTTCTGGTCGGATGGCCATTTTGACAATGTTGATTCTACCAAACCATGAACGTTGAATATCTTTCCATTTATGTTTGTCATCTCTATTTCTTTTAACAATATCTTATAGTTTTCCTTGTAAAGTTCCTTTACCTTCTTTGTTTTTATCCCAGATATTTACCTTTTTTTGGTGAGATTATAAATGGGATGATTTTCTTCCTTTCTCCTTCTTTTAATTCATCATTTACATCTAGAAAGACAACTGAATTTTTGTGTGTTGATTTTGTATTCTGCAACTTCATTGAACTGGGTTATTGTATCAATTAAATTTCCTGTGGAGTCTTTGGGGCTCTCTATGCAAATTTTCTTATTTCTACAGATAATGGTGGCTTTAATGCTTTCCCAACTTGCATTCCTTTTATTTGTTTTTCTTGCCTAATTTTTCTATCTAGGACTTCTAGCCTATGTTGAATGATAGTGATGAGAGTGTATATCCCTGTCTTGTACCAGAACTGAAAGGCTGTCCATTTTTCACCACTGAGAATGGTATGTGACTCTTGTTATACTGATATGTTCCTTTTATTTCAAGTTTTTCAAGGACTTTCATCATAAATAATGTTGAACTTTATCAAATGCTTTCTCAGCATCTACTGATATGATCCTTTTCGTTTGCTGATACGGTGCATTACATTGATTGCTTTTTGGATGTTTCAACCTTCCTTGTGTTCCTCTTATAAATCCCACGTGGTCATGGTGTAGAATCATTTTAATGCACTGTTAGATTTGGTTTGCTAAGATTTTATTGAGAATTTTTATCTGTGTTTATGAGGGAGATAAATCTGCAGTTTTCTTTGTTTTGGTATTAGCATAATGTTGGCCTCATAAAAGTGTGTTTGGAAAAAATTTCTTTCTCAAATTTTTGAAAGAATCTGAGCAGGACAGTTATTAGCTCATGATTGAAAGTTTGGTAGAACTCATTTGTGAAGCCATCTGGTCTTGCACTTTTGTTTTGGGAGAGAGTTTTGATTACTGTTTCGATTTCCTTGCTTGTGATTGGTTTGTTCAAGTTTTCTATTCCTTCCCTATCCACTCTTGGATGATTGTATGATTCAAAGAATCTGTCCATTTCATCTTGGTTGTTGAATTTGTATGCATATAAATGCTTATAGAAATCTCTTATTATCCTCTGAATATCTACAGTGCCTTTTGTAACTTTTCTTTCACTTTGGATCCTATTTGTTTTATTTTTCTCCCTCTTTTTCTTCGTGAGTGTAGATAAAGGTTTCTCTACTATTCATTTTTCAAAGAAAGAGCTTTGGGTTTCATTGATCTTCTGGACTGACCTTTTACTTCTTTTTAAAATTTTTTTAGTTATATATTTTTGCATCATTGTTCATGCTCCTCACAGGTAAATTACCACCACCAAGACATCTATGAATAGTCACTATAGTCTTGTGCTCTTCCCTCCCCTGTTTTGATCCCTATCTCTCTCTCTCCCTCCCCAGCTGAATATCTGGATTTATAGTTTGCCTGCTAGTTTTGTCTTTTTTTTCCCTGTCTTTTTATATCTTTTTAAAAAATTTTATTTATTTTTGCACAGAAGAGCTGGGGTATAGGCCAGAGGTGCTGGGCGTGAGTGTTCACCAGAGTCAGAGTGGGGAGCAAAACAGGCAGATCTACTGAAATATACTGCTAAGGGGAGTAGCAGGTAAGGCAGGAGAGATCTGCTATGCCATGTGGGTCAGCTCCCTGGCTGGGGATCAGGCTGTGTGGGTGATAGTGCTAAGACTTAACCCCTAGACCACAAGGGAGGCCCTGCTTTTTTTTTTTTTTTTATTTTTAAAAAGTTTTTACTTATATTTACAAAATATTTACTTTCAAAAATTCTTACAACATAAATTTGATATAGAACCAAATAAACAATAATCATTTAGAATTGTTTTCAAAACATACTTGAAATTTTTTTTTTTAATAATAAATTTTATTGTTATATTCCCCATACAATTGCAGCCCCCCCATTCTGACCCCAATCCCTCCCCTCCCACCCCCGCCCCCCTAAAAGTGTCTCTGGTTCATAGTTTTTTGTTGATTTTGATTTTCACTTTCTTATAGTTATTCATTTTCCTGGTCCCTTATTTAAGTTTTCTAGATTCCTGCTATGAGTGAGACCATCCGGTATTTTTCTTTTTCTTTTTGCTTATTTCGCTGAGCATGATCCCTTCCAGCGCCATCCATGTTGCTGCAAATTGCATGTGTTTATCTTTTTTGAATGCTGAGTAATATTCCATGGTATATATGTACCACATCTTCTTGATCCAGTCATCTATTTTTGGGCATTTGGGTTGTTTCCAAAGCTTAGCTATTGTAAACAGTGCTGCTATAAACATAGGGGTGCAGGTGTTCTTTGGAATTGATGTTTCTGTGTCCTTTGGGTAAATACCTAGGAGTGGAATTGCTGGATCATATGGAAGCTCTATGTTTAGTAGGTCCAGAAATCTCCATACAGCTTTCCACAGTGGTTGGACCAGTTTGCACTCCCACCAACAGTGCAGAAGAGTTCCTTTTTCTCCACACCCTCGCCAACATTTGTTGTTGCTAGTTTTTTTAATATGTGCCATTCTCACTGGTGTAAGATGGTATCTCATGGTAGTTTTGATTTGCATTTCCCTGATGACAAGTGATGTTGAACATTTTTTCATATGCCTGTTGGCCATTTGCATTTCCTCTTCAGAGATGTTTCTTTTAAGCTCTTCTGCCCATTTTTTGACTGGATTATTTTCTTTGTTGTTGTTGAGTCTCATCAGCTCTTTGCAGATTTTTGTGATCAGTCCTTTATCATTAGTGTTGGGTGCAAAAATGTTCTCCCAGTTGGTGGGGTTTCTCTTTGTTTTTGTTATTGTCTCTTTTGCTGTGCAAAAGCTCTTTAATTTGATGTAGTCCCAGCTGTTTATCTTTGCCTTCACTATCACTGCTTTGGGTGATGTGTCTGTAAAGATGTCTTTGATGTGCATATCACGTAGTGTTTCGCCTATATTTCCTTCTATATATTTTATGGTTTCAGGTCTTATGTCTAGTTCTTTAATCCATTTTGAGTTGATTTTTTGTATGGTGTGAGGTGGTGGTCAAGCTTCATTCTTTTGCATGTAGCGACCCAGTTTTCCCAGCACCATTTATTGAACAAACTTTCTTTGCTCCAATGCATATTCTTTGCTCCTTTGTCAAAGATTAGTTGACCATAAATCTGTGGGTTTATTTCTGGATTTTCTATTCGATTCCATTGGTCTGTATGTCTGTTCTTGTTCCAATACCATGCAGTTTTGATGATTATGGCTTTGTAGTATAGTTTGAAGTCTGGGAGTCTGATGCCTCCATTCCCTTCTTTTTTTTTCAGGAGAGCTTTGGCTATTCGGGGTTTTTGGTGATTCCATATGAATTTCATCAATAATTGTTCTATTTCTTTGAAGAATGACATTGAAATTTTGATTGGAATAGCATTGAATCTGTATATTGCTTTTGTAGGATGGCCATTTTAATAATGTTTATTCTTCCAATCCATGAGCAGGGGATGTCTCTCCATTTCTTTGTGTCTTCTTCTATTTCTTTTAACAGTGTTTTATAGTTTTCTTTGTATAGGTCCTTTACCTCTTTGTTAGATTTATTCCCAAATATTTGATTTTTTTTTGTTTCAATAACAAAAGGGATGGTCTTTTTGATTTCTTCTTCTTCAGATTTATTGTTTGTGTATAGGAAGGCTACTGACTTTTGCGTGTTGATTTTGTATCCTGCCACTTTACTGAACTGATTGATGAGTTGAATTAGCTTTTCTGTGGAGTTTTTGGGGTTCTCTATGTATAATATCATATCGTCTGCAAATAGTGATAGTTTGACTTCTTCTTTTCCTATTTGGATTCCTTGGATGTCTTTCTCTTGTCTTATTGCCCTGGCTAGGACTTCCAGTATTATATTGAAAAGCAATGGTGAGAGTGGACATCCTTGTCTTGTTCCAGATCTTAATGGAATTGCTTTCAGCTTTTCACCATTGAGAATGATACTGGCTGTTGGCTTGTCATAGATGGCCTTTATGATGTTGAGGTATGTTCCTTGTATCCCCAGAATTCAAGGGCTTTTATCATGAATGTGTTGCACTTTGTCGAAAGCTTTCTCAGCATCTATTGATATTATCATATGGTTTTATATTTCTTTTTGTTGATGTGTGGATAACGTTGATTGATTTTCGGATGTTAAACCATCCTTGTGCCCCTGGAATGAATCCAACTTGGTCGTGGTGAATTATCTTATGGATACATTGTTGGATTCTGATAGCTAAATTTTATTGAGGATTTTTGCATCAGTGTTCATTAGGGAGATTGGCCTGTAGTTTTCCTTTTTTGTGTTGTCCTTGTTCGGTTTTGGTATTAGTGTAATGTTGGCTTCATAAAACGTGTTTGGTATTGTCCCTTCCTTCTCTTTTTTGGAAGAGTTTGTGAAGGATAGGCACTAATTCGTCTCTGAATGTTTGGTAGAATTCATTTGTAAATCCATCAGGTCCTGGGCTTTTGTTTTTGGGGAGGTTTTATTACCATTCAATTTCAATTAATTGGTCTGTTTAGGTGTTCTATTTCTTCTTTATCTAGCTTTGGGTGATTGTAGAGTTGTAGGAATTTGTCCATCTCCTCTAGATTGTTAAACTTGTTTCCATATAACTGTTCATAGTAGTTACTGATTATTCTTTTGATTTCTGCTGTGTCCGTTGTGATTTCTCCTCTTTCATTGATGATCCTGTTTATTTGTGCTTTCTCCTTTTTTTCCTTTGTGAGCCTGGCTAGGGGTTTGTCTATTTTATTGATTTTTTCAAAAACCAGCTCTTGGTTTCATTGATCTTTTGGATTGTTTTTTTTTAGTTCAATTTCATTTATTTCTGCTTTGGTTTTTATTATTTCTTTTCTTCTACTGGTTTTGGGGTTTTTTTGTTGTTCTTTTTCTAGATCTTTGAGCTTCGAGAGAGGTTGTTTCTTTGCGTTCTTTCTTGTTTCTTGATGTGAGCTTCTATTGCTATATATTTTCCTCTTATTACTGCTTTTGCTGCATCCCATACATTTAGGATATTAGTGTCCTCCTTGTCGTTCAATTCAAAAAATTTTTAATTTCTTCTTTGATCTCCTCATTAGTCCAATGGTCTTCCAGTAGTGTGGTTTTTAATCTCCATGAGGTAGGAAAGTTCCTTGCCTTCTTTTTATGGTTTATTTCTAGTTTGATGCCTTCATGGTCAGAAAAGATGGTTGATATGATTTCAATCTTGGTGTATCTGTTGATGTTTGTCTTGTGTTCCAGTATGTGATCGAACCTGGAGAATGATACGTGTGCGCTTGAGAAAAATGTGTACTCCGTTTTTTTGGGGTTTAGTGTTCTATATAGATGTCTGTTAAGCCTAATTGCTCTAGGTCCTTATTTAGAGCTTTAGTTTCTTTACTTATTTTTTGTCTTGTTGATCTATCCATTGTTGATAGTGGTGTGTTGAAGTCTCCCACTACGTATGTGTTTTCTCTGATGTCTGTTTTCAGAGAGGACAACAGTTGTCTGATATATTTTGGTGCTCCTTCGTTTGGTGAGTATATGTTAATGAGTGTTATTTCTTCTTGAAGTATTGTCCCCTTGATCATAATGTAGTGACCATTGGGGTCTCTTTTTATCTTTTTGAGTTTGAAATCTGTTTTATCTGATATAAGTATAGCTGTTCCTGCTTTCTTTTTTGGTCCATTTGCTTGTAGGATTGTTTTCCATCCTTTAACTTTGAGCCTATTTTTATCTTTTGTAGCTAAATGTGTTTCCTGGAGACAGCAAAAGGTTGGGTTTTGTTTCTTAATCCAGGCTGCCACTCTGTGTCTTTTTATTGAAGAGTTTAGTCCATTTACATTTAGAGTTAATATTGATATGTTAACATCTGTATTTGCCATTGTGTTTGTCTTTCCTTTGATTTTATTTATTTATTCTTTAATAACTTTTTTTTTTTTTTTGGCCTTCTTTCATTGTTATTCGTCCCTCTGAGGTTCTGGCTTTAGGACTCCTTGTAGTATTTTTTGGAGTGGGGGTTTAGTTGCAATGAAATTCCGGAGTTTCTGTTTGTCTGGGAAGGTCCATATTCTTTCTTCAAAGAGGAAGGAGAGCTTTGCGGGATAGAGTATTCTTGGTTGGCATCTGTTTTCTTGGAGTCTGTTGACTATGTCCCTCCACTCTCTCCTTGCCCGTAGTGTTTCTTCGGAGAAGTCTGATGTCAGCCTGATTGGTTTTCCTTTGAATGTTATCTGTTTCTTCCCTCTTGCCAGCTTCATTATTTTTTCCTTGTCCTGGATTCTTGGGAGCTTTACTATTATGTGTCTTGCTGTATTTTTCCTTTCGTCGTGGAAGTTTGGTGTTCTTCTTGCTTCTTGTATATCAATTTTCAGCTCCTTCTTCACATTTGGGAAGTTCTCTTCAATTATCTCTTTGAATATTTCTCTGTTCCTACATCTCTCTCCTCTCCTTCTGGTATTCCTATAACTCTTATATTTCCTTTCCTCATGGAGTCAGATAGTTCCCGAAGTCTTTCTTCGTTCTTTTCCTTCGTACTTCTCTTTCCTTTTCTGTTTTGGTTCTTTTTATTTCTGTGTCTTCAAGATTACTTATTCGTTCTTCCATTTCATCTATTCTGCTTTCATTGCTTTTCCCAGAATTCTTTAGTTCTTCCATTAATTCTTGATCTCCTGCATTTCTTTTACTTCCCTCTTTAGGGACTCAATTTCTTTCTTCTGACCATTGTTTTCCCTCTCTAGGGACTCAATTGCATTCTTCTGATCGTTGATTATTTTTCCCTTATCATTGTTTTCCTTTATGACTTCTGTCAGTTTTTTAATCACGGCAATTTTAAATTCTCTTTCTGGAAGGCTCAGAAATTCTTCCAAGTTATTGTCTTTGCAATCTGGGGGCTGGCTTTCTTTTTGTGGTGTGCTTTTTCTCTGGAGAGTTGCTAGGTTGCGTGTGGTTCTTCTCCTCCCTACTGTCTGTTTTCTAATTTGCCGTATGCGTTGGGACACTGTGTTGTTGGGACTGGCCGGCATCTTGGGTGGGCTTCTCTGTTCCCCTCTGGTTCTTCCAGGAGTCATCTGTCAGTTTCAAGCAGCCTTTAATGGAGAAAGGTCCCTGTTCTAAAATGCCGATGTGGGGACACACTCCCTGTGCGCCTGGTCTGCCCCGGCGGTGGGTTCCTGCTCCCCTCTGGGCTTGGACTGCAGGCCAGAGGGGGTCTGGCATGGGCGAACTTCCCCCGCTCACCTCTGGCTCCTGAGGAAGCCTTCTGCAGGTAGTCTTTACTGAAGAAATGTCCCTGTTCTAAAATGGTGATGTGGGACACACTCCCTGCGCGTCTGGTCTCAGGCACTCTTCCGCGCGCCTGGTCTGCCCCGGCTGTGGGTGCTCGCTCTCCCTGTGGGCTCAGACTACTTGTTCGGAAGGAGCCAGGTGTGGGCTAACTCCCCAGCTGGCCACTAGCTCCTTCAGTAGCCTGTGCTGGAGTCAAGTCGCTAGGTGGCGCCAGAGATCTCTCCTAGAGCCCTTGGGGAGCTGATTTTCCACCCCGTGGGACAGGGAGCAGAGCGGGGATGGTAGGGTACACCTCAACGGCTTTGGGGTGCTGTGTCTGCCTTGTGCCCCACCGTCGTGGGGAACCCACGCCCCTAATTTCGTGCCCCGGGTCTCAGTTCCAAAGCCCTCAGTTCCAGGACGCGGGCTGTAGCCCAGATCAGTGGCGCGGGAGTGGCGCCTTTTGAATCCCGCTCCCTGCCTGGGCGCCTTGTCCTGCTCACCTCGATCCGGTCTGGATCGCGCGCACTTTCCGCGCAAGCTTACCGGGCGCCGGGGCTGTGTGCTGGTGCTGGTCTCCTCCTGGGGGGCGGGGCTCTCTTTAATGGCGCCTGGAGCTCACCTCCGCGGCGGATCCTGCAGGGTTCGCCTCAGCTCCCGTTCACGGGTGTGGTGGCTGCAAATAGTTCCTTTCCACTCACAGTCCCGCTTGCTGTGTCCGTTTTTCTTGTTGGCCGTTTGGTTTGTTGTTTCCCTCTTCTCTGCCGGTCGGAGAGTGCCGACTTTGTGGGCGGGGGAGGGGAGCAGGGTTCTGCGCTTCCCTCCCTTCTCGTCCTCTTTTATGGCCACTTTCTTCTTTGGGTAGTTTGCTGGAGTCACCCGTTTATCTTCCGTGTCCCAGTTCTCACTGGGACCTGCCGCTTTTCCTCCCTATTAACTTTTTTTAATGGGAAGCTTACTCGCAGCGTCTCCTCGCCGCCATGTTGCTCCGCCCCTCCCAGCTTCACTCTTTTTTTTTTTTTAATAGAGGCATGTTTTATTTATTTATTTGTTTGTTTGTTTGTTTTGTTTTGTTTATACATGCACTGGGTACAGTCAGAAGCGCGGGAGGGTGAGAGAATTCACCAGAGCCAGAGCGGGGAGCAGAGCAGGCAGAAGGACCGAATTACACTGCTGAGGGAGCAGCGGGCGGCAGGAGAGGTCTGCGCGCCATGTGGGACCCTCCCCGGTGGCCGGGAGCAGCCGGGGATCGAACCGTGCCGGAGGCGCGGGCAGCTTCGCAACCAGTGCTCTACCGCTGCGCCACCGGGGAGGCCCAAGGCCCTGCCTTTTTATTGCTATTTTATTATTATGTGCTTTAACTTTTATTATTTCCTTTCTTTACTTACCTTCTACTGTGTTTTTTTCAATAAATATTTCTTTGGTGATAAATGGAGACTTAATGTGCCTGCTTATATTTACCATGTTAATTAAAACACCAGTATTCCCACTGTAACAGAGCCAAGGGTCGGCTCCATGATGGGCACTTTTGAACAGCTATGACTTTGGTGTTATAAATAATTTTTGTGTAATATCTCTACAATCTAGTTGTCAAAATACATGTTAATTAAATTTCCTTGGGTATGTTATATTTTAACATTGTGTAGCAGACACACAGACAAGTCCATGACAACCATATGAAGATAATTTCAATACACATTTACCTTTGAGTCACACAGTATTTTGAAGGGACAGACGCTGAAAACTAAGGATATCCTAGATATGTGCTTTCCAATATGATAGCTAGTAGTCATTTATGGGGATTTTTTGGTTTAAATAAAATAAAATAAAAAATTTAGTGCCTCCCCGGTGGTGCAGCAGGTTGAGTGCAGTGCTGTGAAGCTTTCCACAGCCTCTACAGCGTGGGTTCGATTCCATGCCAGCCAGGGAGATGCCCACATGGCGCAGCAGACCTCTCCTGTCTCACGCGCTGCTCCCCTCAGCAGTGTCTTCGGTCCGTCTGCCTGTTTGCTCCCAGCTCTGTCTCTGGTAAATCCTCTCACCCTCCCATGCCTATACCCCAGTTCTTGTATAAATAAAAATAAATCTTAAAAAAAATTTAAAAATAAAAATTCAACATCTCAGCTAAAAAGCTCACATTTCAAGTGCTCAGTAACCAATGAGTTAGCGGCATCACATTGTGCAGTGCCCATACAGAATTACCCCTTGTCTCAGAATATTCTGTGGGACAGCACAGCTTTTCATGCTCTGTGGGCATCAAGTCAAATGCATTAGACACATGGAGAATGAAAGGGCCAGTAGTATTCCTCTTAAAGAATATGTCAGATCTCTGAGCTGAGACGCCATATTAAGCTGGTATAAAACAAAACCCAAACACGCACAAACTTCTCAGTCCCAAAGGGAAGCACCTGTCCCTCCATCTCCTGTCTCAGGCAGTGGACACTCTCTGGCACCCCGTTTCTGAGGGGTGAGTCATAGAAGAGTTCAGGGCAAAGATCTAAAACAAGCTTTGGGAGTCAGGGAATCCAACCCAAGGAAAGGGATTCTAGGAAACCAAGAGGAGGCAGATATAGAACACTTGGAAAACTCTCCTAGTTGACCAGAAAAGCATTTCTCCAAGTGTGGTCTGTGGAACCCTAGAAGTCCCCAGGAACTTGTCTTGGAATCCATGGGTCAAAACTATTTTCAAAATATTATTTAGACATCATTTGTTTCTTCATTATTTTGCCATTTGCACTCATTATAGGACCTAACCCCAAAAGAGTGGGTTCTTTGCTCTCTGGGGAAAGAATTCACTAGAGAGTGCTAGTGGCAGTTGAACCAGGCAAGGATTTATTAGCCTCATGCCTGAGGGACCCATTTTGGGAAAGCAGAAGGTGACCCAGTTCTCCTAAGAGAGTTAGGAGGAGCTATTTAAAGGGTGAGTGCCAGAGGTAGAGAGGAGGGAGCTGCTTCTGGGTTGGGCTCCGCCTGAGCCTGCACACATGGTGTCAGTCCCGCTGTGTGTGGGCGCTCAGTTTCCTCCCTCCAGGAAATGAGATGATCACTAGTTGTCTCCTTACGACGTGTGTTGTGGGATGAAAAAAATTACTGAGAGTCCATGTGCAGAACAATGAGAAGCTTAGAGGGACCACACCACGAAGGTGCCAGGATATAATTTTTATCTCCCAGGGGGCTTCAAGTCCAGGGCCAGGGCTTGCCAGTCCATGATTTAATACACCTGTTCAAATAGGACTGGGCCAACTCATCCTACTGCCCCCAATTTCTTTTATCTTGGCTTTCTCACACTGAGGTAAGGCTAGTAAGAATGGAGATTATTCTAACAACTGAGTGTAATGACACAGATCCCCACTGCAAAAGCCACAGGACAGAACAGACTCCCCCCACAGCCTAAGCAGCAGGTGTGCTGCTGTGTTAGGGCCGGTGGACCCCGCATGTACACCTGTTACACAGCAAGGTGAGGAGCAGCCCAGAACCCCCAAACCTGCCCAAACTAAATAGGTTCTACCATCCACCACATCAAGACAACACATACTCTAGGGCATAAGACCTCTAAGGGAATGGAACTTTAATACCATTAGTGAGCAATAAAGCAAAGAGAAGGGAAAGAATAGATCATATAGTTTCCAAATCAAGCATCCAAAGTTACCCACCCACTCGTGGGTCAATGCCCAGTCAAACAAGGTTGGGCCAAAACAGTGAGGCCTGAAAGCTGCCATAAGTCTAAGGCACCTTCAGGTGGGGACCCATAGGAAAGGGCAGAAGAAACCCAGCATGTCTGGGACAGAAGCTGCACAATCAAAACCAAGATAAACGCTGCATTGTTAACCTCCCCAAGGTCCTCTCACCAGTCTCTCTCCAGTTTTTCTTCCTCCCAGCTCAGCTCCACCCTCCCTTGGGTTGGGCAGGGAACCTGGAACCTCCCCTTTCCTGGGGACCACCCTTTTATATAGCTTGTGGGTCAGCCAGCACAGGTAGCTCTGAAAGCAGCAGCAGAGTAGGGGGTTTCCCTGCCCACTGCCCAAGTGTGCTGCTTGTGGGCCAGTAGGCCCATCCACTCACAGCAGAGGCAGCAGGCGGCCATGGTTCCCAGGTCCTGCCATCCCAGAGCACACAGCCCTGGGTCTCTGGTACAGAGGCAGCTCTAAGCCCTATGTCCTCTGGCCCAGGGGAACTTGGAGGAGTATTTGGGCCCCATTAGGGCCTTTCTGGGGCTGCTGATCCTTGGAGCTGCCGGCAGAGGGACCCACAGTGCACCAGGTCAACAAGGCAGGCTCCCAGCAGAACTCACTTTGCAGCCACCTCCTCCTCCCCATGCCCTCCCATCCCTTCCTGCTACAGTTACACTAGCCCATCCTAGGGCCCTGGGTATGGTTCACCTCTGTTCCCACTGTGGCCCACTCCAGCCCAAAAGCCTGCCCTGACCTCTGTGCAGGCTCCAGGCTTTTCCCTTTTAAATCTGGCACCTATGTCATAAATGCACTAATCAGGCAATGGATCATGGGGATGACTTCATTAAATAAACTTCTTGTTGTTGTTGGACCCTGAGCCTCAGTGCTTGTGCAATTGTGCACACAGATGACAACTCATTGACAGTGGCCTGTCCCCTCCTTGGCTCTGTTTTGCTACTGTTGTTAGTACTGTTGTAGTAGTTATTCTTCACCACCACTTATTTGCAGAGTAAAATATCTGAGGATTTTTAGTTCAAAATGTCCTGGCTGAAGCAGTAAAATTTGCCTTCCTTATTTTATCATTCTGAGATCCACATTTTAATAATATCTGATATGATGAGATGAAAGTACACATATTGGAGCTTCCTGTTGGCCTCAGGGTTAAGTCTCAACACTATCACTGCTATGGCCTGAGTTGGAACCTCACCAGGGAGCTGACCCACATACGGCACAGCAGACCTCTCCTGTCTGCCAGCTGCTCCCCTCAGCAGTATATTTTCAGTCAATCTGCCTGTTCTGTTCCCCACTCTGTCTCTGGTGAATCCTCTCACCCCCCACACCTCTGGCCTATACCCCAGTTCTTGTATGCATAAGTAAATCAATCTTTAAAAAAAAATAGACTTGGATTAGTACTCTTATGAGAAGTGACTTGTCACAGATGATCACCCTCTGACAGGTAAGGATATAGCAAAAGAGTAACTAGCTAAAAGGCCCCTCTCCAATGTGAATTGGTCTTGAACATCTAGGCCTCCAAAACAGTCAGAAATAAATATTTGTTGTTTAAGCACCCAATCTGTAGAATTTGTTATAGCAGCATGGCCGACTAAAACAAATTACCACCTATGTACCAGAAAGGCCACTAGCGGTGGTAAACATGGGAGAATAGCTCCAACTAGTGTTGCAAAGACTTTAAAAACATAATCCACAGAAAAAATGGTCTGAACTTATGGTTATAACTTAACCACACCAATTGCTGACTTTAAAAAAAAGTTAATATTCTCCAGAAAATTAATCAAGGTGCAGGGTCAATCAAAATACCAAGTAATCTAAATAGTAATCCAAAATTACTGGACACGTGAATTGGCAGGAAAATCTCAGTTCTCAGGGGAGAGACAATCGACAGATGTCAACCTCAGGATGGCATGGTCTAGTGCAAATGCGCACAGGACTGGTTCACTGTCCATTCAGGCAGACAGGTCATGAGAGTCCTGGAGCCCTTGGTGGATTTTACAGACTTAAATGCTCTCTCAGGGAACCAGGCCACAGGCACACCAGGCAGGGCTGGCATGCAAGGAGTCAAGCATGGGTCAGGAAGGGGGTCCAAGGGGCCTGGAGACTGACAAGCCTCCCAGCTCCTGGCAAATCTTTGCTCTTTCTCTGACCTCTCTCTGGTGTGCCTCTGGCATTCTTAGTCTCCTGTCATCTCGTGGCCTCACCTCAAAGTGTTTCCCCCAAACTGAGTGGTGGTTGTAGTGTCACTGCCCTTACAGCCCCATCAGCACAGGTGCCTGCGTTCACACAAGCACACCCTGTGCTTCCTGGGCCCAGGTGTCCACCAAAGGTGTGCGTGTCCTGACCACACCCTGGGCATCTATGCAGGCCGGAGGGCATAAAAGGGCCTGGTTATTTCATTTACCCTACACGTGGGATTCGGAATCATCTGAAAACTTTAAAGCAGCCCTTATGAAAATGCTCCACCCAGTAATTGCAAACAATCTCAGTGAGAGAATAGAAGATATAAATGAAAATATAGTAACGCTGGTTGTCTGTATGACAGTGTTCCAAGCGAGTGCAGGATGTTGAGAGGAGGGAAGGCCGTCATGTTGGGGGGCAGGTATGTGGAGACTCTGTGCTTTCTGCTCACTTTTGATATGAACCTAAAACTGCTATAAAATAAAGGGTATTTAAATATATATCAAAAATGCGATAACTACAATTAAAAGCTCACTGAATGGGTTTGATAATAGAAAGCTTAACGTAGATTTATTCACAAGCACAAAAGCTGGAAACAACACAATATCTTTCAATGTGTAGATGGATGAAAATGCATACAAACCATCCAAATACTACTCAATAGTAAATAAATAAAAACCTGTTGATGCACTCAACAACCCAGACGGAGCTTAAAGGCGATATGCAGAGGGGAAAAAAGGTCTGTCTCAAAAGGTTGCCTATTGCATGATTCCATTTGTACGACTTCTTCCAGACAAAATGGAAGCAACTGAAAATTGCTCAGTTCTTAAACTTTGCGGGGAAGGAGTGTGTGACAAAAGATTTAACAGAAGGGAATTGTTTTGATTGCTCTGTAATTTTATTGTGTGGTGATCCCAAAAATCCATACCAGCATTAGTATTCATAAACTATACATCAAAAAGCTCTATTTTAGTTAACCTCTATATAGAATTTTTTAAAATCAATGAGTCACATTTTCTTTAATGAGGAGTTCCAGGTATTCCTGCACTGCTCAGGAATTAAGAGTGGCTGAGAGTAGCCTGGTTTGTTTTTTGTTTTTGTGGGTTTGGTTTTTTTTGTCTGCACAGGTATTTGAAATGTCTGCCTGAGTACCCAAAGATGCATCTGAGAGGTGATCATTTTGAATCAACATTTCCCCAAAACATGCTACAGTGTTAAGTCTCCTTCATTTTTCTGAAGGTGGTTTATTAAATCATTCTTTTGAATAATTTTCCCTTGCATTTGGCTTGGTCTCTTCTTCAGAAATAGTAGGTATATATTGTTTTTTTTTTTTAAGATCTATTTATTTATACATACAAGAATTGGGGTGCAGGCGAGAGGCGCCGGAGGTGAGAGGATTCACCAGAGTGTGGGGAGTAGAATAGGAAGATCTACTGAAATGCACTGCTGAGGGGAGCAGAGGGAGAGACAGGTCTGCTGCACAATGTAGTCTGCTCCCTGGCCAGTCCGGGATCAAACTCATCCTGCATTGGCTGGCAGTAGCTTGATATCACTGTCTTTAACCCCTGTGCCACCAGGAGCCCCTATATTGGATTTTGTCTGTCTTCTTTAGCTATCATTTCTTCTTGACCCTTTTTGGCTGTATATGTCAGTTTCAGTTTACTTACATATTAATTAAGGATGGTGATCATGCCTTCCACATCCTTTCCTATGTTTGCAGAAGACCCCTTTGTCCTTTACGCCACCCCACTGGCTCTTCATTTCGTCCCTCTCTGCTACTTTGCCATGTTTTGCCAGCTCATATGTCCTCTCCTTCTGTTGTCTGACAACTATTCTCTAAACTCTTACATCTCTGTATCTCTTATATCAGTTTTTTAGAGTTCTATACTTTTTAGAGTCTATATTACCAGGGCCTGGAAAACCCTTCATTATCTGTTTACCTCTCTGACTCTGAACTCTCCACCTTGCCCTATTTGCTAGCTTCTCAAGACCATCCAGGCTGCCCCAGGGTGTGCTAACATGGCAGGCTGGTTATTTTGAGGTGAAGAAAATTGAAGTACATGAGATCCAAGATCTCTTTCCTTCCAAGTTTTATTACCACATAACCAAGGAGTTCCACTAGCCATGTTTGGGCTTCTGTGCCCATGCAATTAAGAAGTATCTTTGCTCTTGCTATTCTGTTTTATGGCTTCTTAATCAGTTTCCTGTCATGGGAACTTACAAGGAAGGACAACGATTAGTTTCTTCCCAACACCAGTGTTCCAGCAGCACTGCCATTCTTGCTGTTCCTTGGACCCTCCAGACATGGTCCATCCCAGGACGCTTGCAATCACTGATCTTCCGTCTGGAACACTCCACTCCCAGAGGTCCACACTGATTGTCCCCTCACTAATTGCCTGTCAAGAAATTTGACCCACGCTAACTCAGAATATGTTTTTCACTTATATTTCATCAATCAAAATAATGTCATGTGGTCTGTTATAGGGACATAGGGAACTGGGAAATGTGACTTTGAAAAAACATGACACATTGGCTCCAAATAAAATAGCATCTTTTAGTGAAAAAAAAAAAAGAGAGAGGTGATGGTTTTTAAGATAGGCAAATATTAGGGGCTGCCACTTTCCTCCATGGGATCAGGGGCTGCCTGATTTGTTCATCGGTTTCTCCCTAGCACCTAAGGCTGGCACAGCGTATCTTAATAACTCTTGAATAAATTACTGTCATCTCACTGGTACTCTGAAAAAAAAAATAGACAAAACCCCTATTTAAATGAGGACATTTAAATTTATATCTATTATTAATTAAAGTGATAACTTTTGATAATTTTTTGATGAGTTTTAGTCAAAAGAGATAAATTTTTTACCCACTAAGGTAACAGAAATGAGGCTTTTTCCAGATGAGGGAGTTGTGTTGGAGCAAGGGATAATTCCCCCATCCCCTCTGAGTTTTTCTAAGACTAAATAGATAAACAAATTCACAACAGACAGATTCGTGGGCGAACAGACCAAAATTTAATAGCATGTGTATGGAGAAGTACGTGCTTATGAATTCTGAATAATAATGGGCTGAGCCTGTGATGTTTACTCTGTGTTTAGGGCCCTGAGGCATCAGGAGAGGGAGGGAGATGTCCCATGCTGGGCGGATGAGAAGGGGGTGACTCAGCTTCTCTCTGAGAGTGAAGGAGAGATTCTCAGGGAAGCAGACATGGTCTCTGTACACGTGACCAAGATGGTCCCATCCCAACTACTGACACATTCTCATGGGCTCTAAAAGGGGGAGCCGTGATTACTTCTTTTATCAGGAAAAGGGGAAAGGACAAAAAGCTCCTAAGTCCTCATGACTCTTCATTTAAAATATTCTGCATGATTGAAGCGACAGTAACAGCTTCCTTAGACACAGGGTCTCCGCGCTGGTGACATCCCTGGAGGAGACCCTCCCTGGGCATATGGGGAGAAGCCCACCCAACTCTTGGGGAGACAGGTCAGCAAAGTGGGGCTCCTGTAAGAGTGAAGAAATTGGGAGCAAGGTTTAAAAAGAGGGAGGTTAAGCACGATGGCGACAGACAGGGCCCGAGAAGAGAAATGGTCAGTGAGAAGGTCCCTGTGATGGGAAGATGGATGACGATGTCCTAAAACCTGTGTTGCCAGTGAGTTACCTGCTTTTCTTGCACCATCAGCACCTTATGCTTCTTTTGATGACAGTGTGGGGAGAATGCTTGGGCGCAGAGGAAGAGTTTAACACAGGAGAGAAGAAATGTAGTTTCAGAAAAGAGAACTGAGAGGAAATGGAGAATAGGAGAACCATGAGTTTAATGAAAATGACCATTAAACACAGAGCCCCGCTCTGTCCCCAACAAGGAATAGATACAGAAATATTGGTGGAAAAGAGGGAGGCACTGATGCCGAACTGTACATGGCATTTTAGCTAAAAATGAAAGGGTAGATGTATTAGAGTTGTCCAGACAAATAGTGCTATAGATTGCATGTGTGTGTGTGTGTGTGTGTGTGTGTAAATGATTTCTTACAAGTATTATAAGGAATTGGCCGACATAATTATGGCAACTGACAACATACTTTGACTTAGGTTGTCCTTTCAGTCATTTCTTCTTTCAAGTTCTATGTTTATCTTCACTTCCCAAGTCAAATCCCACCTCTCCAGATAGTTCTTTCTAACCACTTCAGTTTTGGTTCATTCCAGTGGCGCCCCAAAAAGGGAAGAACAAAAAAGTTATCAAAAGTTTACTTTTGGTCATGTATTGTTCTTCACTTCTGTTTCCTTTTTTTGTTTGGTTCTGTCTCCTCTCTCATAACTTCAAAAAGAAAATCAGCACACATATCACACTACATTGTCCTGTTTCATCACTATTGCTTTATCTATTCCCCCCAGCTACTTTCCCAGGTAAAGGAGGGCAAAGAACACATCTCATCTTTTTTTTTTCCTACATCACCCACAGCACCTAGAAGAGTGTTGAATATTTAATGAACAATATTTGCTTGAGTTACTTGTTGTAATAAATGTTTACAATAGTTTAAGAGTTAGTGTTTTACAGAAGTACTGAGAAATCAAGTGTCTAAAACCTAATATATCTATAAACTGGTTTTCCAAGTTAAAAATATCTCATACAAAGTAGACTGAATGGCCAAATGAATTGTAAAGATAATTTTCTTTGTCATGTGAGAGAAAAATTCACATCAGGATATTTTCGAGTTGTGTTAATTTTAGACATATCTTTATGATTTTATTGGCTATCTAGACATAAAAATTGTATTGGTAATACTAAAATATTTTAACATTTTTAGGGAATGTCATTCTTTTTGTTGTAGTCACTGAAAATATGCCATGTAAATTTTTGTTTGACCCAACAAAAAATTTTTGAGAACAGGTTGACATTCAAAAATCCTCAAATGCTTCTTTCTCAGAGTATTAAAATTACTAGCTACATTGAGAACAATAATAGAGCAAAATAAATTTGATTTCATTTCCAAGATTAGAAAGGGACTAGAAGTAAACTACCTGAAGGAGTCACTGATTATTGAATCCTGTGCATTCTGACAAGAAATCCTCTCAAGCCAGGAAAATATGCATACAAGTTTGACACTGAGACTTCAAGAGAACAGAGATGACCTGCAAAATTCTATTAGCACCTCAGTAAGTGAGCGGGCAGCACTAAGTTTATAGCTCTCAGGATCACTTAGATTGAAGGACTAAATCTCTCCAAGGACAAAGTCAAATATACTAAGCATGAGGAGAGGTGGTTGCTGATGAGAGAAAATCTGCCACAAGTCATATTACTTTTATATTATATGGGCCTCTTTAATAGAAACTTGATTTGACATAAAGTAATTTGGGAGCTGGGTATTGCAATGATTGAGAAGTTTCACAGAGTTCAGAGGCAGTGAAGGGGAAAATAAATCTTTGCAGCTCCCTGCTAAGAGGGTCTTAGGCCTGGTGCAGTTAACAATCCAATGCCACTGTAATCAACAAGTTTTACTCACTTAATGAATCTTTCCTTAGCAGACTAACCATATTACAAGGTCAGGCAGCCGGCCAAGTTAGTCTATCTTTTCAAGGCCATCCCAAGATGTCTGTGTTCTTGCTTTTTCCCATCCCCTTGTTTAGGAACTTTGCAGCAAATGATGTTATCAAAGTAAGGGTAGTTATGTACAAAAAGAAATTCTTTGTCTATAAATGGGTGCTCAGACCTTAAGGGGCTACCCAGGTCTGGGACCTCATGCACGAATAATAAAGCTTCTCCTGACCTTACCTTTCCCCAAGTACCGCTTGCTCTTCCTCTTCCTGGGTAAAAAGTAGAATTTATTTCTACAACATTTTGGTGCATTGGCGGGGAACAACAAGCTCATTGGCCCTTTGAGCCATCAGATTAGGAGACAGAAGAGTGGGGAGGAGAGGAAGAGTCAACCAAGGGGAAGTGCACTCCCCTGAGGACTTCCAGTCTCTGATTTGGTTGCTCCTGCCTGGCCCCCACAACACCTCCAGGCCAGACTTCCAAAGGGCTGAGTGAGGCCAGGACTTGGTGGCAGCATCAGATCAGGTAAGGTCCCAGGGCCCTGGTTCCCACGTGGCCTGCCCAGAGTGGTAAAAGGAGAGGCTGATCACCTCTCAGGGAGACCTCGAGGGTCTCATTTGGTTTTGGTCGGGAACCTTGGAGCTCCCAGAAAGGGAGGGATGGGATGGTTATAACCTCTGGTGTGTGTATGAAATCTCCAGGGCTACGGAGATAGATTGGGCTTTTACCTGTGGTTCCATAGACAAAGCCGGATGACCTAACGGTGACTGGCCTGGCCAGAGCCTGTCTGGGGGTTTTTCGGACTCACTTGTATGTCAAGGCTTGTCGCTAGCTACGAGAGAAGTGTGGCCAGGGAAAGAGCCTGTGTGTTCCCCCTCCTCTTCTGCATCACCGTTCATAATGGGAGGGAAACAAAGCAAAAACATGGTCCTTGAAACCATGCTTAAAAACTTCAAAAAGGGATTCTCAGGAGACTATGGTGTTAAGCTCAGTCCTGGGAAGCTAGTACATTCTGTGAGCTGGAATGGCCGGCTCTTGGGGTCAGCTGGCCGGCAGAGGCACCCTAGACAACCCTACCATTTGCTGTGTCTGGCAGGCTGTTACTCATAAGACAGGGCATCTGGATCAGTTCCCGTACATAGATTCCTGGTTAGAGCTTGTTCAGGCCTTTCCCTCATGGATACAGTTCAGTCAGAGCAGGCAGGGACAGACTAGTGTCCCTATTGCAGCTCCCTGCAGTTCAGGGAAGAGAGGCCTTTTGAACCGGCCAGAGAAACCGCGGATATGTGTGGGAAACCCAGAGGAGGAACTACAGATCCCTCTCCCTCCCCGTCACCGGCCACCAGCGGGTGAATCCACTCCAACAGCCCCACCTTCAGAGATAGGAAATGCCACCTCCCTCTGTCCGTCCACCAGGGGCCCTGTCAGAACCCTCTGACCTCGGGCCCTCAGCCCGACTCAGCTCTCGGTCAACAGCCCACCATGCCTGTCCATGTGACCCGAGAGTTGGGGAGAGAGGGGGAGGATGGGATTGCCCAGCCAGGGCTTGTTCTGCTCTATTATCAGCCTCTCAGCACCACCGACCTCGACCTCCTTAATTGGAAGCACAATACCCCTCCTATTCAGAGAAACCGCAGATGATGGTCGATCTCCTGGAATCCATCTTCCAAACCCACCACCCAACCTGGGAGGACTGCCGACAGCTCCCCCGCGCCCTCTTTAACACCAAGGAGCGGAGGCGAATACTGAAAGGGGCGAAGCAGTCCTTACAGGAGCATGTCCCAGGGGGCTGGTAAATCCAGCGGCCTGGGTGAGTGAGGCCTCGCCCCAGAGCCGTCCTGATTGGAACTTCACCACAGAGGAGGGCCAGGAGCTTTTCCGGAGATACCAGGAGGCGCTATTAGCTGGGCTCAAAGCTGGAGCTAAAAAGCCTATGAATATGGCTAAGGTTTCCTCAGTGACCCACGTGAATGAGTCACCCGGTGACTTTCATGACAGACTTTGCGAGGTATAACAGGTCTATACCCCCTTTAACCCTGAGGACTCAGGGAGTCAGCAAATGGTTATTTCGGCCTTTGTGGTGCAAGAGCCTCTGATATTCAGAGGAAATTGCAGAAACTGGAAGGCTTTAAGGGATGAATATCACTCAGTTAATTGAAGTAGCCAATAAAGTTTTCATGGACAGAGATGTTGTGGCAGAAAAACATATGAAGAAGGGGCTCAGTCTCTTGGCAGCACCCCTGCGAGAACACACCTCAACACCAGGCACCCCTGTGAGGCTCAGGGCCTCAGCCAGACCTCCAAGGAAGTCAAAACAGTCTCTAGCTAAGGATCAGTGTGCTTACTGTAAAGAAAAAGGGCATTGGAAACGAGAATGCCCCAGCCTTAGAAAGCCCCAGGCCAATGGCGGGACCCTGTTCAGTACTGGCTGGAGGCATGGGAGGGGGGCTTCTTGGAATGGTTGGAGATTCATATTGTAGGTGACCTGGCTCAGCCTCCCTCGGCCCCTGTGAGCCCACGGTCAGTGTTAAAATTGGGGGCCAACCTGTGACTTTCATGATAGATACCAGAGCTGAGCACTCTGTGGTCACCACTTCCATTGCCCTGTTGTCTGATGAGACTGTAACTGTCCTTGGGGCTACAAGACAGAAGGCTATTCAAAAGCCATTTTGCCAAACCTGTCAGTGTGAAATAGGGGGCCACTTGGTTAAACATAAATTCCTGTATGTCCCGGAATGCCCAATTCCTCTCCTTGGGAGAGATATCCTTTCCAAGCTGGGAGCCCAGATTACCTTTGAGACATTGGGGCGGGGGCATCCACTGAGTCCACGCAGGCCCCCAGCTGAGCACACCGCAAGAGGAATCTCTGATGTTAACTATTGTTACCCCAAAAGAAGAAGAATGGAGATTGTATGGTACATAGTTTATTGCACCAGTTTGTCCTGATTTTTTTAATGAGTTTCCTCATGTGTGGGCTGAAAATACCCCCCTGGCCTCGCTATTAATCGGGCTCCCATAATTATGGATTTAATTCCTGGAGCTGTGCCACAGAGACAGTGTCAGTACCTTCTCTCACTAGAGGCCCGGAGGGAGAGGCATCCAAGAACATTTGGCAGGACTCAAGGACGCTGGTATCTTGGCAGAGTGCCAATCCCCATGGACCACGCCCCTCCTCCCCATAAAGAAAACTGATGGAGGTTACAGACCAGTTCAGGATCCCCAGGCTCCGAGCAGTTAATGTACTTTGCTTGGTCAAATTCCGGGGTCAGCCCAATGGTTTACCTTTCTGGACCTCTCAGTGTTAAAACCTCACATGCCTTAGTTTCCCTAATAAATGGCTCCCGCCTCAAGATTTGCTCTGTGAGAATCCTCGGTGGCTCTGGAAACTGTCCATACAATTAACCTTGCCACCTTCTGCCGGAAGCCAGCTCCGGCAAACTGTCGTGTCAGGGGTTCCTGCAAGGATGAGATGGTGTGGACGAATCTGGGGGTGGTGAGGGGAAAGGGAATGAAGAGACACAGACACTTGGTGAGGTGCAAGTACATAAGGTGGGAGTACATAAGCGTGTGCTTTCAAGTGAAAACTAACAATTGTGGCATTTTTTCAAAGTCAATCTGGGGTCTCATGACCTCTTGCAAAGGTGATAATAATTATTGAAACCAGCCTGGGGTTCTTAGATCCCTTGCTGTGGTGATAA
Source organism: Talpa occidentalis (assembly GCF_014898055.3). Classification (NCBI taxonomy): domain Eukaryota; kingdom Metazoa; phylum Chordata; class Mammalia; order Eulipotyphla; family Talpidae; genus Talpa; species Talpa occidentalis. Next base: position 44,994,694 of record NW_023602073.1, on the reverse strand, counting down.
CAACCATTCTTACATTGTTCTGTAAATACATTTACCACACAAAATGTCCCCTTAACAATCATTTGTTCTCCACAATCCAGTAATTGTTCTGTTGATATTAAAACCAGCAAACAACAAAACTCATGTGACTAAAAGCTAACTTCCTTATAAATTCTAAGTTACTAATTGATCAAACTTTATAAAATTTCCTAATCTTATTAAAAAAATAATTACACCTAAAATCAAAAACTTCTATAATTAATCTATCACATAATTCTAATTTAATAGAAAATAGTAAATTATTAAAAATCAAAAACCCAAAGAATTTCAGTGCCACATAAGCTGCACCTACATTTCTCTGACCTCAAACTACAAAGAACAAGCAAAATTCTATTAATTACTTAAAACAATATTTTTGCTTGTCACTCTTCTAATTATTTTGTCAATGACTATCTCTAACTTCAAATCAAAAAAGTTGTCCTTCTTCATATGGCTTTTGCCTTAAAAGACCACAACTTTATATCAAAGACTTGGGGGGTAGTGTTTGCAGCTTTTAGTTCCCAGAAGTTTTTTAGGTGTGATATATCATTTATTTTTGTAAGACCAAATTCTGAATCACTGCCTCCAGGCAGAGGGTTATAAATTACTCAAAAATGTACTATTTGTATCACGCAGTGCCATTTCTTCAAATTAGTTATTTAGTAATTGGTCATACAGCACTGGAGTTTTATTTATAAATGTATATCTTAACAATTGCCACATGCAGAAAAATTAGCCATAAACAAATGAGAAGAATCTAGCATGAATCAGCTATCGAGATTCCTGACTTTTCAGGATTCTGCCCCATGCCCGGATCCTTGTCAGAAGGCATGAGTAGCATGGCTCCCGCCAACTTCCCTTCCCTCGGAAGCGGGTACCCCAGAACATAATTGCTCAGAACTTCTGGAAGAAGTTTTCTCTAGTGGACCAGACCTTAAAGATCATCCTCCAGGCCACCCTGATTGCACACTCTTGTGTGCTGATAGCAGCTTCCTGCAGGACCACACCCGCAGGGCAGGTTACTTTACTACCACCCACAGGGTTTCGGAGTCCTGCGCTCTCTCCGCTGGCTGGTGGGCACAAAGGGCGGAAGTTTTTGCGTTGATTCTTGCCCTATCTATTGGTTGATTCGTGCCCTATCTATTCGTGCCCTATCTATCTATTACCCTATCGAGACCAGGCAATCAGTATCTTCACAGATTCGCGCCACGCTTTTGCCACAGCCCACATCCATGGAGCACTCTATAAAGAACGAGGGCTCCTCACAGCTTCTGGTAAAACAATTAAAAATAAAACTGAAGGCATCCAGTTGTCAGAAGCAGTTTGGTGTCCACGCGCAGTGGCCATCACACCCTGCAGAGGGCACCAGAAGGGAGCTGACCCCACAGCAACCGGCCATCCTCTAGCTGATGAGGCAGCGAAACAAGCAGCTTGATGACCAGCTCCCGCGCTTCCCGTCTTTCCGTCCGCCCTGGGGGTCGCTGCCTCCCCTCTAAGTGTCCGGGGACCTGAGACCACAAGCGACCCGCTCCCTTTCATGAGCTCCCACTCCCCTCTATTCGGAAGAACAGACTCGGCGGGCTAGGTCCAAAGGCGCCCACCAGGCGAAGGGGGTGGTGGAGACTGCCTGAGGCTTTTCGTCCCCGCAGCACTTGGAAATCAGCTTGTACTAGAATATCACCAGATCACACATCAGGGGAAAACGGCTCTAGAAAAGCTCATCCAAAACATTTTTTTCATCAGCTTCTTGCCAACGCTCTGTAAGTCAGTTAGTGAACGACGTGTAACTTGTGCCAGAAATAATGCTCAACAGGCATTGGAGTTCTGGAAGGAAGTGAAACCTGCAACTAAGCTGACAATTTCTAGCAAGTGCTCTTGGTCCAAATCTGCTTCTCCTTTCTGCATTTCCTCCTGTCTTCTTTCTCCCTGAAGCTTGCCTCTCTCTGGTCTTCACTAGTTGAAGGCCACATGAAGAGGAAAACTTTATTCTTGTACATAATTTTGAAATTCCTGGATGAGACCATAGTTGACCAGTTAGTTCAAGTTGCCAGAACTTCAACAATCAACAGTGGCCATGGACCATCTTACCTGTCATCCATTTTACTGCCTGGAGACTGCTTCTGTTGTTTTTCTTGTAACAGGATGCTTAAATATAATTTTAAAATGCTCATTTTTGAAACCTGCCCTAAATTTCCTCACGGTCATGTCATAACTAAGTTTACAAAGTACACAAAATATGTCTAACATAACAAAAAAGACAAAAATCAATTTGTTCCACCCTTACTTCTTCCTTGCTTTCTCAACAATCAAATTACATTTTTTTAAAAGATTTATTTATTTATGCATACAAGAACTAGGGTACAGGCCAGAGGTGTGTGTGTGTGTGGGGGTGTAGGGGTGAGAGGATTCAGCAGAGACAGAGTGGGAAGCAGACTAGGCAGATCTAGTGAAGTACACTGCTGAGAGAAGCAGTGGGTTAGTCAGGAGAGGTCTGCTGTGCCATGTGGTAGCTCCCTGGCAGGGGATTGAACTTGTGCTGCAGTGGCTGTGGATAGCTCTATAGGTTGCGTCTTAACCCATTGTGCCACCAGGGAGGCCCCTCAAATTACATTTTTGATAGAGGATTGTGAAATGGGCTATTTCCAAAGAAGAGTCATGAGTTTGTTACATACTCTAGAAATAGATGTTTATTAGGTATGCGATCTGGATATAGCTTGCAGTTAAAATTTATTTCTTTGGGAAATGAAATGTCATGAAAATGACATACAAATGTAATGAGAATAAGTTGAAATGAAAGCTAATGTTGTCATATTACATTCAAACAAAAATAATAAAATTGCAAGGAATCATAAAAAAGTACATGCAAAATAGTATTAGGTGAAAAAGTTACTGTACCAGGGCCTCCCCGGTGGCGCAGCAGTTGAGCGCTGGGTTGCGAAGCTGCCCGCAGCCTCTGCGGCGCCGGTTCGATCCCCGGCTGCTCCCCGGCCACCGGAGGAGGGTCCCACATGGCGCACAGACCTCTCCTGCCGCCCGCTGCTCCCCTCAGCAGTGTGTTTCGGTCCTTCTGCCTGTTCTGCTCCCTGCTCTAGCTCTGGTAAATTCTCTCACCCTCCTGCGCTTCTGACTGTACCCAGTGCATGTGTAAACAAAACAAACAAATAAATAAATAAAAACATGCCTCTGTTTAAAAAAAATAAATAAAAAAAAAAAAGAAAAAGGTACTGTACCAATTTTATGATATCATTTGTAGAAACTTAAAAACATCATCTCAATTTCGGTGATTCCTGGGTTGTATGATAATAGACAATTATTGTGTACTTTTTACTTTAATGCTGGAACTGTTATTAATGACTACTGTTATTTTAATAATTTTAAAAGGTTATTTTTGTAAAGATAAGGTGCTATCCCTGTAGTAGGAATAGCCCTGGAATAGTGGAAACAATGTCTTGATTGTTGATACTATTCATTAGTGATACATTTACTAATGTGTCTCTAGAAAAGGGTAAGAGCAGAGTGTGGTGCTGGATAAGAACAGTGCTGAAGAACATTCAGGCTCCTTTTAAATAAACTTTGCAGTTGAATACCCAATTGTTCCTATACCTTTCATTGAAAAGGTTTTCCAGACCCTAATGCATTACTTTGCTGTGTTTGTTAAAAATTAAGTGATTGCCTAGGTGTATCTATTTCCGAACACTCTAATCTGTTTCTGTTGATAATTGTCAGTACTTGTGCCAGTATCACACTGTCTTGATTAATGCAGCGTTAGTAAATTCTGAATTTGGGTACTGTAAATTTTACAATTCTTTTCTAAAAGGAAAAGATATATGTCCATTTATTTGTGTTTTCCTTTTCTCTCAGCAGTGGTTTATAACTTTTAGACTGGAGGTCTTGTATATTTGTGTTTTATTTATTTCTGAGAATGTTGATTTTTCTAATTACTCTTGAAAATGGATTTTTTTAGTTGTTAATTATGTTTATTGAGGTAACATTAATTTATAACACTGTATGTTTTTGGAATATAGGTTCACACCTCTACAAATGTATATATACCAAACAACCAATACTCTTCCACCCAACCCTATAACAGGATTTGTAAGATTTCATTACAAACAGTTGGTTTGCTGCTAGTACATAAAAGAGCAACTGACCTTAGCATTTGGTCATAATCCTGCAACATTTTCAAATTTCTATATTATTGCTAGTAATTGCTTATGAATTCCTTAGAATTTTTATGCAAGTAAATATTGTCCTTTTTTACTTCATTTTCTTGCCATATTCCATTGGTGAGGGAACGCCACTTTAACTTTAAGAGAGGTTATCTTGGCCCTGTGTTCAATTTTAGAGGGAAAACACTACTTTGTCCGTGAGCATTATATCAACTGTAAGATTTTTATTATTACCTTTTATCAGATAGAGGAAGTTCCTTTTCGAGTCTAGTTGGATTAGAATGGATTTTTTTTGTCATGAATGAATTTTTAATATTGTTATGTGCTTTTTAATTCATATTCTGAAAAGACTCTGTGATTTTGTTTCTTCATTCTGTTAATATGATGAGTAATATTGATTGACTACTGAATGTAAAGCCAACCTTGCATTTCTGGGATAAAGGGTTTTGTCATAATGTACCAGTCTGTAAATAAATTTCTGCATTGAATTTGCCCATATTTAACTAAGGATTTTTGTATCTATGATTATGAAGAATAGTTCTTTGTAATTTTCCTTTTAAAATATTAAATTCACATTTTACTATAGGAAATTAATTTTTCTCACCAAAATAACAGCTGTAATTATTATATTATTACTACACAAACAGCAAAGTTCCTATCTTTCCAATATAGTTCTTATAAATCAAAATAAGGCAGTAGATATAGATTCATTCAAATAAATGGTCAGTATCCTTGGCTTCTGTTTCTGTTCTGACCATGAAATGTAAGTGTTCAATGCACACCTGCTAGATGTGTTTGGTTGGGTTAAGGTGTAAATTCAACAAGTGAATGTAAATAACAATCAGATATGGAATATTGGTGAATAGCTTTCTATTCAAACTTCAATTTTCTTTTTATATTTACTTAATGGAGACAAAATCGATACTGAAATCTCATTTATGAACTCACAGTTTCACAACATACAGAAACATACAGAAATACCGTCTAGTCAGTGGTCAGTCCTGAACTTTATTGTAATATTTTAGAAGATATATTTATTCTCCCACACCTCCCCAACATTTACTTCTTCAAAGAACTAGTTACTAATATCTGATAATTACATTTTTGGCAACAAGAATGTTATGCTCAAAATGACAACTAAAAATCTCCAGAGTGCCACCCACAAAAATCCCACGGAAATGAAATGTTATTTCAATAGTGTCTTCAGAAAAGTGATGTCTTCAAAGATCAAAATTATGTGAACTTTTAGTAGGTAGGTAAATCTAACATTTAATAGGTAAATTTTTCAATGTTTAATTTATTAACTGGAATGAGCCAGTATTTGATGATTAGGTAGCCAGCCTATAGATACCCCCAGTTTTCCCTCCAAATATCAAATAGAAGCATAAAAACTATTTCAGAACCTTCTCCTAACTATTTTTGGTGGTTTCTGAAGTACTTTCAAAAAGTTCTGACTTCAATGTATAGTTTGATATATGTATCAACCATTAAATTCAGATCATCTTTTTTATATGTAATTTTTTTATTTACATATATTTTACATCATTGTTTGTTTTTGTACAATGTGTGCTTTCTCCTCTCAGGTGTAGTCCCTATAAAATTTCCCATCACCAATTCACCAGTGCACCATCACTATAGTCCCTTGTGTTAGTCCCTCCCTGTTTTGATCCTCTCCCTCCCCCATCCCTGCAGAATATCTGTCATCTTTTATATCAAGATTTGTGTGAAGCAAAGTAATTTAACCTCTGGTCTCTTGAAATATTTCATAATTCTACTTAATGTATTTCAATGCAATTTCAGAGTTTTCCTTGTAAAGCAAGGATGAACAGGGCCTTTACTTGAAATGGAACAACAGAGCTGTGTTGGGAGGGGGGTCTTGTACATGCTGAATGGGAACTCTGTATCTATCCCTTTGCATTCTGGCTTGACTCTCCAGTAACAAAGATTAGCAAAGAGCTTGTTATGACCGGATAAATCTCTTTGGTGCATGTTCATATGGTTTTACATGTCAGCTGTCCTATGACAGGTCACCAGAGATGAGCATTTTAGAACTGTGTGATACTGTTCATCAAGTCCTAAATAATGTGCTTCACTGCTGGAACACTAAGTATTTCTTGATAGTAATTCATGATGGTGAGTTGAGATTCTAGATTATCTACTGAGCCCTGTGGAATGTCACAGGAAATGTCATTTATTTTTTTTATTTTTTATAGAGGCATGTTTTATTTATTTATTTATTTGTTTGTTTGTTTTGTTTATACATGCACTGGGTACAGTCAGAAGCGCGGGAGGGCGAGAGAATTCACCAGAGCCAGAGCGGGGAGCAGAGCAGGCAGAAGGACCAAAGTACACTGCTGAGGGGAGCAGCGGGCGGCAGGAGAGGTCTGCGCGCCATGTGGGACCCTCCTCCGGTGGCCGGGGAGCAGCCGGGGATAGAACCTGCGCCTCAGAGGCCGCGGACAGCTTCGCAACCCAGTGCTCAACCGCTGCGCCACCGGGGAGGCCCAGGAAATGTCATTTAAATATCAAATTTGCTTGCCAAATTCCTTGCTTCTTCAAGTAAATATTTCTAATAAATATAAAATATTTTCCATCCTTTCATGTAACACAACTCTGCAGTTGTTAGTCTATGATCAAGGGGCACCCAGAGACACCAACCCACGAGGTGTACTCTCTAAAACAGGGGACTGCCATGTACCACATAAAAAAGAAAGCAGATTCTCAGTGCAAAAGATCTTTAGTTAGTGTGTATAGAGAAAGAAGAAAGGAAGGGATATTGCTAATAAAAGTTTCCCAGTTAAACACCTCAAAGTACCTAATTCCTCGTGGGCAAATGCCCAGCCAAAAGGGTGGGCCTGAAGCTGGGCTGCTGAGGCTGAGAGCTTGCCACAAGTCCATGGTGCCTTTTGACAGGGAATAGTAAGAAGGGGGCAAATCGGCCAGGCAAGTCTGGGTCAAAAGGAGAGATATAAAAATATGAATCAAGACAATAGCTGCCACTGTCAACATCCCCATGTTCTGTCACCTCTTTGTCTCTTCCAAGTGTGTCTAACATGTCTCTCCTCCACACACATTTTCCAAGTCACATCAAGTCCTGGGTGCAAATCAAAGCTGGAGAAGCAAGTGTGCAACTTCCCTCCTCCCCCTGGTCTTCCAGGTTATATATCTTTACCTGACCACTCAGCTCCATACCTCGTTCCAGGTACCTAGTCCAGGTGGTGTGTCAATGGGGCAGGGAATATGGTACCTCCCCTAACACAGTCAGCTGTCAGCTGCAAACATGCTGGAGATTTTTTTTTAATTATTTTTATTTACTTATGCATACAAGAGCTGGGGCCTAGGCCACAGGTGTTGGGGGGTGAGAGGACTCCTACCAGATTCCTACCAGAGACAGGATCAGGAGCAGAACATGCGCATCTACTGAGGTACACTGCTGAGGCAAGCAGAAGGTAAGACAGGAGAGGTCTGCTGTGCCATGTGGGTTAGCTCACTGGCTGGGGATCAAACTCGTGCTGCAGTGGCTATGGATAGTTTCATAGTGCTGAGACTTAACCCCTGCGTCATCAGGGAGGCCCTGATGCTGGAGACTTTTTATAGAGGTTCTTTTTATAAAATGGACATCTTTATGAACAATGATGATAATAATGAAACAAAAATCTGTTAATGCACTATTTTAGAGTACTAAAGCTCACCCAGTTAAAAGCGATTCCATCTAACATATCATTCTATATAAACATTTTACATATTATATCTAAACATAAAGCAAATATTTTCAGGAATTCCACAAAAATTCCCAAAGCATCGCATTTGCCTGCATATTGAGAAGGCAAGCATGCTGGGCCAGTCAGAGGTTTGGAAGGAGCACACCTACAGAATGCCCCTCTCCCCACTCTGCCCGAAACTTTCCCCTTCCCAGACTTTCCCTCTTCACATATCCAGCTGTATCCCTCACATTCCAGCTGTATCCCCCATTCCAGAATTTCCCTCTTCACATTCCCTACACTGTATCCTATGACTCTCTGAACTAATAAGACTATATTCTGTATAAAACTATATTCCACCAGAATTTTAATCACCAACCAATCTATGACTAGGGCCTAGACTCAAACAAAAGACTTCATCAAAACAGGAAAACTACCTGGTGCCATTTACTTCTTTCAGATGTAAATTTACCCCCAGTTTCTTTTAATTCCTTTAGTGTATCTTTATGTTATTGTATTTTTTTTTTTTTTGGAGTCTATAGTTGCTATCTGAGAGTGGGTTGACATGAAAAAGCTAACTAATCTTGATTGCTAAAACCCTATTTGTATTAACTCACTGAGAAATCAGAGTTTATTATTTAGTTTCCTCACTACCTCCATGTAGCAGTTCTCTGTTGTTGGTGGTAGGTAGGATCCCCCTTATCCTACACTATGAAATATTTTATTTATTCATGATTTATGTATTTGTTCATTCCCCCATATTTAGCTATTTGAGGAGCTATGATGCTCTAGGCATTGGATATATAAGAGTGGTTAAGTCATGGTTCCTGTCCTCACAGAGTCAGAGCCTCGCGTTCGCCCAATAATACAGCAGTTATTAGCACATGTAGAACATTTCCAGTATCCAAAATGGGCTGTCCCTCTATTACAATTCTTTCTGCAAGTACTTCCACAGACTGTGTTCACTAGATTATGAACTAGGTAAAGAAATAAGCTATGCCTTTTACTCTGTGGTCCCAGTTCCAAGCACTATCTGATATATCACAAGATACAAATAAAGGTCCGTGGGAAAAGTAGACTTCAGCTTTAAATAAAGGAGCTGTGCAATTTGAAAACTAAGTTGTATTTACTACTTCCAATTAATCACAAGTAAAGGAGTAAAGAGAAGAATTGTCAAGACATGAAAGGAACAGAACACAACGGTTAGCATGTTAATAAAGCATTATGTTCTTATCACCCTTTACAGAGACATAAAACTCTTTAATAATTTGTGTAGCCTTTGAAACTGGTGGGTGTTCATATTTCAAGACCTTTAATTGTTAGTAGGATATTTAAAAGTAAATATGGATTACCTGTTCAAAACTTAATTGAGAAGGACATTTTTATACATCCTGGTTCATATGATGACACCTAAATTCATTATTCTTGGCTGTCTAATAGCACTGGGTGATCAAGCCTGTTGACAGCTATTAATGCAGTACTGCTAACTTGTGGGAAAGAGACAGTGACATGAGCTGAAATTTGATTGCAGTCATGTCTGTGGTTGCTCTTCTTGTTTTCTCACTAAAAACAAAGAAAATGCATGTACTCTGTTAAGTATAATTAACAAAACAGATGTTTCTAATTCCTATTACAAACTACTAGAGAAGAGTTTTGTGAAAGGAACCTTGGAAAGAAATGGGAACACCTGGATGCTAGATAAGCCTTCTCCTAGTTAAGTCATAATACTTTCAAACACACTATGAATATTAAGAAAGATCATATTGTTATTATGAAGCCTAATAAGAGGACAATAACAATACTAATAATAACATTAATAATAACAATGCATTACATTTATTGGCCATTTATCATATGCTAGCCATTGCTATTTATTTTTTATTTACATTTCTAAAAACTACCAAGTCCCTGAAATTAATTATAACTTATAGAAGATGAGAAAATTAGAGTTTAGAGAAGTTTAGTATTTGTTCAAGGTCACACCCTTTGTAAAGCGGCAGAGAAAGGATTCAAATCCATATGTAGACATATGATAATGGAATCATAGTCAGATTCCTACCACTGAAAAGGGAATTCCATGTGGAAATGGATAAAATGGCAATATATCCTGTGGTATTTGAGTGTGATAGAAAATGGTTAAAATCATAGTTGTTTTTTTTTTAAAGATTTACTTATTTATGCATACAAGAACTGGGGTACAGGCCAGAGGTGTGTGTGGGGGGGTGAGAGGATGCACCAGAGACAAATGGGGAACAGAACAGACAGACGGATAGAAACACACTGCTGAGGGGAGCAGTGGGTGAGGCAGGAGAGGTCTGCCAGGCCATGTGGGTAGCTCCCTTGCCAGGGAACAAAATTGTGCTGCAGTGGCTGTGGATAGCTTCACAGGTTGCATCTTAACCCCTTTCACCACCAGGGAGGCCCAAAATCATAGTTTTTAATAGCTAGATGCAAAAATATCTGCAGGCATATGTGTATATATGCACCTGTGTACCTGTATACCTTTATAGTTATACTTATATAAATTACAAATAAATATATATATATACATATATGAATTTCTGTGTATGCACATATATACATATTTTCCAACTCTGTCCATTAAAAGAGCCTAGAAGCAGTTACACATTAGTAGCAATAGCACATGTAGTACCAAGATCTTGGATTCTGTATATGATTCTCCATTAAAAGAAACCAACAGTTTTTGGGAAATGACTTGTCTATAGCAGGAAAGTCCAAGATGAGCCTGGAGTGTCTTTCGACTCTGAAAGTATTCGAATGCTGATGGGGATGTATAAAAACCACACAGAAACAAGCTCAATGGGCTTCCTGCTGGCCAAAGATGTCATCCTGAGCATTAAAATAATAACCGTAGTGAATTATAACACATTAAATAAAACAAATATCCACGAATCAATACTGATATTAAATTAGTTAATTAATTACCTAACAGAGGTGAGGACTTTAATCCTTAAAGTAGAAAGTCAATAAAGGTAAAATAAATGATGAATTTAGGAAATCATTAATAGATGCTTAAAGTCTAAGTGGAAAAATTAAGGATCAGGATATTTGCATACCTTCCAAATATCTGTTCCCAGATAATTACTTACAAAGGGGAAAATAGTAGTTTTATGGTTAACACCCTAGTGAAGACTACCTTAAGCAAGTGGTTATGCTAACTTCACAAATATCAGGACAAACTATCACCATGCCTTTCCGACATCATATCCCTGCCAAATCTTGTAACCTGAATCCAATCATAAGACATACACACATTGAAAGAAATTCTACATAAAACTGATGTTTATTTTTCCAAAATATCAAGGTCAAGAAAGGCTGAGTAACTTTTCTGGATTATTGGAAACTAAGAAAATTTAACAACTAAGTGCACGGTTGGTTATTTGTTTCTTCTCCCTTGTCAGCTTTGTTATTCTTTCTTTGTATTAACTCTGAGAAGTTTCACTACTGTGTGTCCCACTGTAGGTCTCCTTTCATGTAGGTGGATTGGCATTCTCTTAGATTCCTGTATTTGTATATTTAGTTACTTCTTCAGGTTCAGGAAGCTCTCTTCTATTATTTATTTAAATAATTTTTCAGTTACCTTCTCTCTACTCCTTCTGGGATGCCTAGAATTTTTATATTTCCTTTCCTTGTGGATAATTCTTGAAGTATTTCTTTAGTTTTCCCCTTTTATATCTATCATTTTATATCTTGAATCTTCCCCCAGTTGCGTCTTTCAGATCACTGATTCAATCTCCCATTTGGCCTAAGTTTGAGAACTTAATTCAGCACTGGACACAAACTGAGCTTTCTATTGCACAGCTTTAGCCTAGGTTGCTTTCTCCTGGGTTAAAATCCAGTTGATATTAAATACCATTTAGTGGATGTATTTAATTGTGTGTTGACCCTGTTTGAAACAGGTGGGAGGGAGTTTGGAGAATGGGGGTATGGGAGGGTGGGCAGTTGGTGTGTAGGGGGAGTAAGGAGGTTGAGTGATGGCTGTGGTTTAGAGTATCACAACGTCTCACTACAAATAACAGTCTCTTAGAGGAGAGGCACGTGAATCCATCTGGCACTTCTCTCTAGTTTGGGCTCCAGCTGTTCTATATTGGGAGCATCAGTGTCATCAGTCATCACTCTGCACCCTGCCCCTGTGGTTCTCCAATAGTGCATCCCTTGTCCTGGAGGCCAGCTCTGGGCACTCCCTCCAAAGTCCTCAGTGCTGGGTCTCCAAAGTCCCCAGAGTGGGTTAAGACACTGTGGAGGGTCTCTGTGGATACCTGTTAAGCCCTGTGGAGGGTCCCCCTTATGATTTGTATTCCCTGTATCACTGCACACGCAGTTCAATTAAAGATTTCCTCACCCCTCTCTGCTGGACTTTTGTTCATGTCGCATGCTGCAGATGTTGGTTGATCCTTCAGTGGTTATGAATTTGTTCTGCTGTAATTTAGTGTGAATATAAGAAGGAGGTGAGGCCGGTATCTTCACTCTGCCGCCAACTTGCCAGGCTCTTCTTGTCAAATCCTTTACAACACATTCTGAAAAAAAGCTTGAGGTTTTCTTTTTTATTACACTGGTTTGGTATATTACAGTAACTGAATTTTATGTTAACGCAGGCTTATTTTCTGGAATAAATTCTACATCGTTATTCCACATAATTCTTTTTGTATGTTGCTGGATTGGATTTACTGTATTTTGTTGAGTATTTCTTGAGCTTATATCCATAAGAGATATTGGCCTGCAGTTTTCTTTTCTTGTGACAACTTGATCTGTTCTGGTATTGTTACAGAGCAACCCTGATATAAAACGGGTTGCCTGACTGTGGGGCCTCACCCGCATGCTTAAAGAGGACTTAAACTGCAGGCACACACAAAAGGTTAATCAAAGGTTTATTTACAAGGAAAGTGGAAATGAGGAAATGAATAACTTAGGGAGAAAAAGAGGGAGATAAATTCATAAATGCGTCTTGCCTGTTCCGCTGACCTGGAATCCCAAATGACCCACCCATAGCTGGCTAAAAGCCCAGCACCGTGAGGCCAAGAGGCAGACACCCACTCACATGTTTGGTTAAATATCCAAACAGAAAACATGGCTGCTTAACTCCGCCCTCAGGTCCTCGCAAACCTCCCTTTGGTGGTCATGGGATTTGTACTTTCCAGTGTCTTGATGGAGTGGGGGTGGAGTCCACAAAGCCTAAATGGAATTTGCTCAGGACATCCTTTCCCCCTAACAGTATCTGAACAATTTTGGCCTCATATAATGAATTGGGTAGTTTCACTGCCTCTACACTTTGGAAGTATTTGGACATTTGGGCCAGAGCTTTATATGTGGGTAGTTTTAAAAACTGATTCAATCTTGTAATTTTTATAGGTATGTTTAGATTGCCCATTTCATCTTGAACTACTTTAGTAGTTGATATATTTCTATGAATCTGTCTTATATATAAGTTCTCTAACACTTAGCATATCCTTTTTCACAGAGTTCTTTATAATTCTCTTTATTTTTGTATGGCTGTATAAAGTCCCTCTTTTACTACATACATGAAGTTTCTTTTTTTCTGTTTTTTAGTGTGTGTAGTGGCAGGACAGGGACAGAGCTGGTTCTCTATGATTCTCTCTGATTCAAGCAGACGGGGTAAAGGAGAGTCCTGGAGCCCTCAGTGGCTTTCTCAGGCTTTTATTGAGCTTTTACATGTAGTGCAGCAACGAGGTACATGGCAGGCAGGGGTGCCCGAGGAGCCATGAGGCTGGCAGGCCTCCCAGCCCTGGCCAGTCTTCACTCTTTCCTGGGCTCTCTGGCACTTCTCTCTGGTGCTCTCTTTCCTTTTCTCCCTCTTGTTTCTCTTCTCTTGGCCAATATATCAATACTGCAACCATGGGCCACAAGAGTGAACAACATCTGAATAAAACAATGTAACAAAATCCAGGTACCCTTCATCAGGCATGCAATGCTAATAGGAGAGCAGAAAAATCTGAAAATCATTTACCCTACAGTATGTCTACTTGAAAATATGTCAGTTTCATTGAACTTTCAAAAGAACACATTTGACTTAGTTGTTTTAAAGTATTGTCTCACTTTTCTCAATTTTATTCATTCCTGACTTATTTTTTTCCTTCCTTTGCTTGTTTTGCATTTAGCTTGCTCCTCTTTTCCGTTTGATTTAAAGAGTACCTTTTGGGCCTCCCTGGTGGGGCGAGGGGTTAAGATGCAGCCTATCCGCAGCCACTGCAGCATGAGTTCGATCCCTGGCCAGGGAGATACCCACATGGCACACAGACCTCTCCTAACTCGCTGCTGCTCCCCTCGGCAGTGTATTTCAATCTGCCTGCTCTGTTCCCCACTCTGCCTCTGGTGAATCCTCTTACCCCCCACATCTGTGGCCTGTACCCCCCGTTCTTGTATGTATAAATAAATCTTCAAAAAAAATTTCTAAAAAAAAAGAGGACCTTTTGGTTATTGATTATAGACTTTTCTTTATTAATTTAGTCACTTTCAGCTATAAACTTCCCTCTACAGGCTTTAATACATCCAATAAATTTTGACATGCTGTTTCTTCATTATCATTATTCTGAAAGTATTTTCTGATTTCCATTTTTATTTCTTTTTTATCTTTTGGTTATGTAGAAGTGCATTTCCACATATGTGTAAGTTTCCCATTTTTCCTTTAGTTATTGAATTTCCTGCTCTGTGTGTGAACATATGTTATATTACTTATGTCCTTTTAAATTTATTAGGTTTGAGAGAATGATGTCAACAACATGGTGGAAAAGAACCAAGAATACTTCATTCTGCAAAGCTCACCTTCCTTTATGAGGGAAAGTTAAAGACCTTCTTATAAAAACACAATCTTAGAAATTCATTATGATTAAACCCACACTCCAACAAGAAATATTACAAGAACCCATAAAATCTAAACCAACAGAGGAATGAACAGGAATACCTAAACAAGGTAGTGAAGAAAATCACAACACAATCACCAAATGGCAACGAGAGACCTCCATGTATCTAAGTGTTACTAGACTAAACTCACCAGTAGCATGTTGGATTCAAAACAGAACCCAAACTCCTGCTGCTTCCAGGAAACACACTTAAGTTCTAAAGATCAGCATAGATTGAAAGTAAAGGTTTGGGAAACAATTCTACAAACAAACAAATGGCCCCAAAAGAAGGCAGGCGTAGCCACACTCATGGCAGATAAAATAGACTTCCAACTAAAAAAGGTGGCAAGAGACACCAAAGGACACTATATAATGATCAAGGGGACAATACACCAGAAAGTCATAATACTCATCAGTATATACTCACCAAATGAGGGAGCACCAAAATACATTAGATAATTACTATCAGCTCTGAAAACACAGGTGGTAGGAGACTTCAATACTGCACTCTCACCAAGGTACAGAGCAACAAGACAGAAAATAAGCAAGGGCGCAATATCTCTAAAAGAAAATCTAGACCACATGGAACTAATAAACATCTATAGGACGCTGATACCCCCTCAAAAAAAAAAAACCTGAATACACATTTTTCTCAAGTACAAGTGGATCATTCTCCAGGATGAACCACACAAGGGGTCACAACATAAACATCAAAAAATACATGATTGGGTCTCCCTGGTGGTGCAGCGGGTTGAGTGCAGTGCTGTGAAGCTGTCCGCATCCTCTGCAGTGCCAGTTTGATCCCCCACCATCCAGGGAGCTACCCACATGGTGTGGCAGACCTCTCCTGTCCAGCCCTCTGCTCCCCTCAGCAGTGCTTTTGGTCTGTCTGCCCGTTCTGCTCCCCGCTCTGTCTCTTGTGAATCCTCTCACCTTCCCACGCTCATGGCCTGTACCCCAGTTCTTGTAGAAATAAATAAATCTTTAAAAAAATACATAAAAGGCCTCCCCAGTGGCGCAGCGGTTGAGCACTGGTCTGCAAAGCTGCCCACAGCCTCTGCAGCACTGGTTTGATCCCTGGCCACCAGCGAGGGTCCCACATGGCGCACAGACCTCTCCTGCCACCCGCTGCTCCCCTCAGCAGTGTACTTCGTCAGTCTGCCTGTTCTGTTCCCCGCTCTGTCTCTGGTGGATTCCCTCATCCTCCTGCACTTCTGACTGTACCCAGTGCTTGTATAAATAAATAAATGTTAAAAAATATATATATATAAAAATACATGAAGACTGCAATCATACCAAGTCTCTCCTCAGATGATAAAGATATCAAACTAGAAATAAACCATGAAAAGAAAGCAAGGAGATTGCCCACTACATGGAGACTGAACAACATGCTACTGAGAGACCATTGGGTTAATGAGGAAATCAAAGAAAAAATTCGAGGTTAGTTGACTGGGGTGATGGGGTTGGGGCAAAACAGAAACATGAAGGGCCACTCTCAGCACAGCACCCTGGCGAGTCACCTGCACCTGATCCTCACTGATGATATCTCCTTCCCTACCTGGCTGAGGTCGGGTTTCCTCTTCCGCCCTGTGAATTTCCTTCTTTCCTGGGTCCCTTTCCACATATCAGTCATTGGAAGGAGTCATCGTGTGGAGCCCACACTTAAGGGGTGCTCCACGGGGGGCCTTGCTGCCCCAACCAGCTAAGACACTGGTAAACAAAAGAAAGGGCCTCACACCATGGGGCTGAAGATTCCCTGCACCCCACACCGTGGGGCTGAAGATTAATCTGCAATCCATGAACATCCCCTTGTTTTTTGTTCTTGGTCATATAAGAAAAAACTTCTCGAAAAGTACATTGGGCAATAAATTATACGTATAAGAATACTGCAAGTAAGTGGCACAACGAAATACCTGCTTAAAAATCAAACACTGTAAATTTGGCCTGCCTGACAATGGGAAATAATTTGTTAAACATGAACATGCCTGACAAGCAAGCCAGGACAACGACTACAGTAATTCCTTCCTTTGCCTTTTTTAGAAGTTTCTTGGGAAAGTTTTTTAATGATCTATGAAGTTGTGTTAAGTTTCTAGGTAGAAAACCCTGTTAGGTGATAACCAGGAAGCAGCTGGTCTCCAGCTGAAGGCCATAAAATAGAAGTGTCTTTTGATGCTTAGGCTTTAGCTGATAGGAGTGTACCAATGGCTATCAGCTGTCTTGGGTAATTGTCTAGCCGAAATAATGAGTTTTAGTGTAAGGCTTAGTTTTTTTATCTATTTGCCTTGAAGGTTGCCTTCTTGCTGAGAGCACGTGGCAGCCAAAAGTCCATGGGGAAAAAAAAAATACACTGATTGCTTTTGCTTTGCTTCCATGTATATGATGATGTCATCTCACCACTTGCCTTAGTGTATTAGTAAAGACCCGCTGAGACCCTCTGGGGGAGATAGTAACACAAGACATTGTGTGTGTCTTCTTCATTCCTCAATTGCGCCGACGCCATCCCATCCTTCAGGAACCCCTGACACCCAGTTTGCTGAGGCTGGCTCCTGGCAGTGCTCTGCTATAAACATTTCTGTGCAGGTTTTGTTGGAACAAAAGTTTTCAAGTGAGTTGGGTAAATACTCAGGAGAGTGATCAGCAGGTTTTAGGGTAAATCTGTGTTTCACTTAATAAGAATTAGTTATTATCTCTTCCATAGTGACTGTGCTATTTTTCATTTCCTCCAGCAGTGAATGGGGGTACCTGTTGCTCCCCCTCCTGGTCAGCACCTGGTGCACAGTGTCCCCCCTTATCTGAGGTTTCATTTTCCAAGGCTTCAGTTTCCTGAAATTAAACTAGGTTAAAATTTTTTCATAAGATACTTAGAGAGAGATCACAGTTACACAACTTTTATTACATTACATTGTTGTGATTTTGATTGTCCTGTTTTTAAGTTATTGTTCTTGATCACATAGTGCCTAATTTATAAAGTAAATGTATCATATGTATGTATGTGCAAGGAAATCTACGTGTATAGAGGGCTCCATGCTATTGGTGGTTCTGGTATTCACTGGGGGTCTTGGAATACCTCCCACGTGGATAAAGGGGGCTGCTGTACTAGGATTTGCATTTAGGCCATATAATAGGTGTGCATTGCGTGTCCATGTTGCTTTAATTTGCACTTGCATTTACATATGTCAGAGTTTCTGTTCATATGCCTAATTGCCATCAATGCAGTCCTTAGAAACTGCTCAAAGTTTTGCTCAATTTTAGAAAGTTGTTTGTTCCTTGTTGAATTTTAAGGGTTCCATGGATATTCTAAAATATGTATTATATTAGTCATATTTTGCAAATATTTTCTCCTGGTCTGTGGCCCAAGCTCTTTTACAGACCTAACACATCAATGCATACATAGACTTTTCTGGGAAGAGAAATGAGAAGTTGCTGACTGCACTGGGTTCAGAGTAGAGAAGACTTGGTTGATTAAGGATGATGTGACTTATGTATTTGTGTATGTTCTTGAGTATTTATGAATCCTCTGTGTGAGTGTGAATAGCAAATATTAGTTATTATCAAAATCATTTATCAGAAATAAATTACACAATACCTGACACTATCAAACACTTGGCAGATCCCCCTCAGTCACGTGTTCTCAGGCTCTGAGCCTCTTCTGTAGGACCCGCCATCTTGTCACTTGTGGACTTCTAGTGAGTCCTGCATCTGGGACGTGACGGTGAGGGAAATCAGACACGGGGGACTGTCATGTCCAGCATGCAGTAAATCTTTATTGTCTTAGTGCTCATTATATATTATTTTAATTGCAGCAGGTGTAACATCAAAGCATATCATATACTGACAACACATATGAATGATTAGTCTACTTTCTTACTATTATCTATTTACTTCAGACAGTAGGGTACCAGGTGGTTAGTTCTCACGCATATAATCTTATCGCCCCCTAGCCAGAGCCTGGGAAGTTCACTCATTATATTTGTTATTCTAAGACTGTGGAGATGTAGAGGCATGACTCCACACAGGTCACTTTCCGGGCACTCAACACCAGGTCCTGTCACTCAGAGGTTTTCCTCCGAGATGCATGTGTTTTCACATGCCTTTGGGACTCAGGTCAAGGCCCTTCTGCTCACTGCGTGGGGTCTCTCCCAACAGTCACTGAATGATTTTGCCTTAGAATTTCTACCTGACAAAGGTGAGCTGGATGGACAGACACCTTCCCACTGAAAAGAGCTAAAAATGTGAGATATGTATGAGATACAAAACCATCTTCTTAAAAGCATTAGAACCGAAAATATAGTAATGAATGCCCACACACAGTAGAGAATGGGGAAACCCTACGTGGGCCCCACAGAAAACAGCATCTTGAGGAGGGAGGAAGGGCTGCGAGGGCCCCACCCAGAGCAGACACAGAGCCCAGCCCTTCAGCTCTGTGCTGAGCCTGACGACCACCACCCGCCGTCCCTTTCAAAATTTAGGAAGACTTGCTTTATTCTGGTTATGATGTGTGTGTATAGACACATATATATGGTACAGTTCTTAGGATATAGTCTGTATTCACTATTAAAAAAAAAATGTTGGGCCTCCCCGGTGGCACAGCCAATTGAGCACAGCACTTTGAAGCTGTCCACAGCCTCTGCAGCGTGGGTTTGATTCCTGGGTCAGCAAGGGAAACACTCACATGGCGCAGCAGATCTCTCCTGGCTCACCCATTCCTCCCCTCAGCAGTGTATTTCAGTCAGTCTGCCTGTTCTGTTCCCTGCTCTGTCTCTGGTGAATTTTCTCACCCTCCAGCACATCTGCCCTGTACCCCAGGTCTTGCATGCATAAATAAATAAGTCTTTAAAAAAAATTAAAATGTTACAATCAAAGCATTTTCAGACCAAGAGGGAGTAAAAAACAGTGGCAGCTGTTGTTAACAATGAGAAACAGAAAAGCATGGAAATGAAGCCTCATGTTTGGTAATGACCTATCATTGTCAACCTTCCCCAGGCAGGGCCAGCACCTGAGCCCAGAGGAGAAGGGTTGCACAGGAGAGAGCAGGAGGGAGGGATCAGGGACATGGACAGAGACCACCTGTCCAGTATGAAGAGCTGTGGGGCCCTGGACAGGGAGGCTCAGAAAAGCAGGGAGCATCTTCTCAAGCCTGAGAGAAAGAATCTGGAGACAAAGGAAACCCAGTTTCTGATGACATAGAGCACATAGAAGTCACTTCTGCCCCAATCCAAAGTACTATGTCTCAAGGAAACTAATTTGTATGAGGTGAATTAGACCTTTTGGGAGGGGGGCACTACTATCTTTACTTGAAGGGATGGATGACAAAAACTATCATTATTTAGATTTGGTTATTTTGTACACACTTTCTAGAAAATGAATGTGAGCTGTCCCTTTAAGAAAATCAACTGACAGTTGATAAATGATAGTAATTAACTGCCTTGATAAAGTGCAAGCTCCAGGTGAAAACCAGACAGTGAAAAATTGTGTCCCATCACTGTAAACTTGACAACTTCCAGTAGCCACTTACTTTTCTTTGGGGATTTTTGGAACATAAAACATGTATGATTTTCAAAATTTGATTCTAGAATAATTAGCATAAATATCAGGTGAAACAATGCATCACTGTTTTTTAAATGACTCTTTTTTTTTTTAAAGATTTATTTATTTATTTATTTATATAAGCACTGGGTAGAGTCAGAAGCATGGGAGGGTAAGAGAATTCATCAGAGCCAGAGCGTGGAGCAGAGCAGGCAGACTGACGAAATACACTGCTGAGGGGAGCAGCGGGAGGCAGGAGAGGTCTGCAAGCCGTGTGGGACCCTCCCCGGTTGGCCAGGGATCGAACCGGTGCTGCAGAGGCTGTGGGCAGCTTCACAACCCAGTGCTCAACCGCTGCGCCACCGGGGAGGCCCTAATGCATCACTTTTTTTTTTAATTAATAAACTTTATTTTTATATTCCGCATACAATTGCAACCCCCTTATTTTGACCCCAATCCCTCCCCTCCCCATTCTCCACCCCCCATAGAGTGTCTCTGGTTCATAGTTGTTTGTTGATTTTGATTTTCACTTTCTTATAGTTATTCATTTTCCTGGTCCCTTATTTAAGTTTTCTAGATTCCTGCTATGAGTGAGACCATCCGGTATTTTTCTTTTTCTTTCTGGCTTATTTCACTGAGCATGATCCCTTCCAGTGCCATCCATGTTGCTGCAAATTGCATGTGTTTATCTTTTTTGAATGCTGAGTAATTTTCCATGGTGTATATGGACCACATCTTCTTGATCCAGTCATCTATTTTTGGGCATTTGGGTTGTTTCCAAAGCTTAGCTATTGTAAACAGTGCTGCTGTAAACATAGGGGTGCAGGTGCTCTTTGCAATTGATGTTTCTGTGTACTTTGGGTAAATACCTAGGAGTGGAATTGCTGGATCATATGGAAGCTCTATGTTTAGTAGGTCCAGAAATCTCCACACAGCTCTCCATAGTGGTTGGACCAGTTTGCACTCCCACCAACAGTGCAGGAGAGTTCCTTTTTCTCCACACCCTCGCCAACATTTGTTGTTGCTAGTTTTTTTAATATTTGCCATTCTCACTGGTGTGAGATGGTATCTCATGGTAGTTTTGATTTGCATTTCCCTGACTACAAGTGATGTTGAACATTTTTTCATATGCCTGTTGGCCATTTGCATTTCCTCTTCAGAGAAGTTTCTTTTTAGCTCTTCTGCCCATTTTTTGACTGGATTATTTTCTTTGTTGTTGTTGAGTCTCATCAGCTCTTTGCAGATTTTTGTGATCAGTCCTTTATCATTAGTGTTGGGTGCAAAAATGTTCTCCCAGTCGGTGGGGCTTCTCTTTGCTTTGGTTATTGTCTCTTTTGCTGTGCAGAGCTCTTTAATTTGACTAATGCATCACTTTTTAAAGTCATGTATTAGTTCAAGATTAATAATCAGTAGAGGCCTATGGAATTAATATAACAGAACAGAAAACATCCAATGATACTCTTCTACCACTCACTTTGTACATAATATTTGAAAAACCACCACTTGTATAGTTTCAATTTATTGCAGAAGTGGAACAAAGTTAAATAGTCACAATTATGTGAAAAGTACTTAAAATGCTATTTTCACATATTTCAGAGAGGCTGTATAGTTTTCCATCGGCCAACCAAAACAAAGAGTAAATGCAGGAGAAACTATGACAATCCAACATGCTTCCAGTGAGAGAGAGAAGAAAAATTGCAAAAATATAAGCTGTAAAAGATCCACTCATGACCCTGATTATTTTCATTAAATATCTACATTTCTTTAAGACACTTGGAACAAACATTGGGTTATTAATATTATTCTAAATTAAATGAAAATATCTTTAAATTGTTTTTATTCCTCATGTAGCAAATACTGAGAGCTTTAACCTCCTAAACTTATACTTGGGTTCTGGCTAATTTGTAAAACTGCAGAGATCCTGAAACAAAAAAGCTTAAAAAATCGCTGCCCCAGTCCCGGGCCTGGACTCAGGGAGGCAACAGTGTGGCAATGGCCTTGGAGCAGGAGAGGAGGGGAAAGCAAAGACCCACGTATCTGGTGTGGTTCTCAGTGTCTCAGCCCTGTGGGCTGTGCAGGGGGCAGGGAAGGTTACTCTTGGGGATTCCTCATCTCCCCACGTTTTCACATCTCTCTCCCACAACAGGTGTCAAGACCTCCTTTGAATACTGGTGTGTCACCCCCAGTTCTCACTCCCCATTGCCTGGAGGTCTCCAAAGACTCCAATCAGCATCACAGCTGCAACCAGTGTGGACTCAGTCTCCCCAGACTTCACGAGAACCCGTCATGAGGCCCCCAACTCTCCTGCTGCTGCTCTCGGGGGCCCTGGCCCTGACAGAGACCTGGGCAGGTGAGTGCAGGCTTTGGAGAGAAAAGGCCACTGAGGACGGGGGTAGTAGACGAACCCCAGGCGGGGGCAAGGCCCCAGGAAAGACTCCTCACCCCCACTGCTGACCCTGTTGTCCCCCTTGACCCCACCCTGCCCTGACCCCTTTCTGTCCCTCTCAGCCTCCAGCTGCCCCTCTGAGTCTGCAGCCTTCTCATCAGCTGCCCCATTTCAATCTCAGGAGCCCCCTCGCCCTCCTCCCCTCCTGCCCCGTCTCCCCGGGACCCACAGGAGGAGGGTCAGCCCGGGTCTCCCCTCCCGCCCCCAGGCTCCCACTCCCTGAGGTATTTCTCCACCGCGATGTCCCGGCCCGGCCTCGGGGAGCCTCGGTACGTGGAGGTGGGCTACGTGGACGACACGCAGTTCGCGCGGTTCGACAGCGACTCCCCGGGCCAGAGGATGGAGCCGCAGGCGCCCTGGATGGTGCAGGAGGGGCAGGAGTACTGGGCGCGGGAGACGCGGAGAGCTAAGACCAACGCGCAGTCGATTCGAGAGAACCTGCTCACCCTGCGCCGCTACTACAACCAGAGCGCGGCCGGTGAGCGGGGCGGGCCCGGGGCGCTCACGACCCCACCCCCGCGGGCGGGCGGGACCCCAGACCCCGGCCCGAGCGTCCCCCGAGGCAGGGGGACCCGCCGGACCCTCGACCCGGGACGAGCCCCGGGACGTTCCCCGCGAGGTTCCCGCGTCGGTTTCGGTTTATTCCCGGCGGGGGCGGGCGGGGTGACCGCGGGGTGACGCGGGGTGACGGGGCGGGGACAGGCTCTCACACCCTCCAGTGGATGTACGGCTGCGACGTGGGGCCCGACGGGCGCCTCCTCCGCGGGTACAGTCAGTCCGCCTATGACGGCGCCGATTACCTGGCCCTGAACCGGGACCTGCGCTCCTGGACCGCGGCGGACACGGCCGCCCAGATCTCCCGGCGCAAATTGGAGGCGGCGGGATACGCGGATCAGCTGAGGAACTACCTGGAGGGCACGTGCGTGGAGGGGCTTCGCAGAGACCTGGAGAACTGGAAGGAGACGCTGCAGCGCGTAGGTAAGACGGGCCGCGGGTCTCCCAACCCCCCTCAGGCCGGCACTCGGGGAGTCAGGGTCACAGCAGCGCCCCCTGTCTAGTCAGGGGGGGAGGATCCCCCCTGGGTTTCCTGACTGCCCAGAGGACCCCACTTTTCCTCAGAACAGTTAAGGAATCCAGTCTCTCCTGAGCCTGAGGGGAGACCAGCCCTGGAATCACCCTTCACCGGATCCTTCTGACCCGGCAGCCCTCTTGGGAACCATCAGTTTCTCCCTCAGGGTCTTGTTACTGGTCTGAGGACATTTTTCTGATCTGACTCCTGCATTTCTGAGTCTCCAGGTCAGGAGCAAAAGTCTGTGCTCTCCTCCCTAGAGAACTGCGTCCTCCTATCCAGAGTTGTCCTCCTAATTCTAGAACTTTCTAAGGAATAAGAGATTATCCCAGACTCCCCAGACCAGGCTGGTTTTTAGATTTTGTGCTTCCTCTTTCCTAACCCACTGCCCTGTCCATTCTGAGGATGGTCACAGGAGGGTTCTTCAGGGTCCATGAGAGAAAAACCCAGAGTGTGTAAGTTCCACCCTTCTCCTCAGATGCCCCAAAGACATACGTGACCCACCACCCCATCTCTGAGCATGAGGTCACCCTGAGGTGCTGGGCCCTGGGCTTCTACCCTGCGCACATCACCCTGACCTGGCAGCGAGATGGGGAGGACCTGACCCAGGACACGGAGCTGGTGGAGACCAGGCCTGGGGGGGACGGAACCTTCCAGAAGTGGGCGGCTGTGGTGGTGCCTTCTGGAGAGGAGCAGAGATACACGTGCCATGTGCAGCATGAGGGGCTGCTGGAACCCCGAATCCTGACTTGGGGTAAGGAGGGGAACGTAGCACAGAGCTTCTCAGGGGCATCAGGAGCCCTTCTGGAGACCTTCAGAGCATCAGATGGAGGCCTGGGGCTCAGGGTCTCCTCGTCCCTTCCCTTCCCTTTCCTTCCAGTGCCCCCTCCTCAGTCCTCCGTCCCCACCACGGGCATCATTGCTGGCCTGGTTCTTGGAGCTGTGCTCACTGGAGTTGCACTGGTGCAGCTGTGATGTGGAAGAAGAAGTGCTCAGGTAGGGAAGGAAGTGGGGGGATCATGTCCACGGGGGCTTTCAGGACGCAGGTAGAACTAGCCCTAGCTGGTAATGGGAAGTACCATTGTAGCAGCAGGATGAGCACAGGGCAGGTTCTCTATGACCCGAGCAGACAGGTGAAGGAGGAGTCCTGGAGCCCTTGGTGGCTTTTTTAGGCTTTTATTGAGTTTACCAGGTACACGGCAGGCAGGGGTATGGAGGAGGGGGCAGCGGGGGGGCTGGCAGGCCTCCCAGTCCCCGCAAATCTTCACTCTTTCTGGACTGTCCAGCGTTCTCTCGTAGCCTCTGCTTCTCTACTGGTGCTGCCCTCTCACTTGTTCTCCTTCTGGTGGTTCTGCTGGTCCACTGGCATCCCCGTGACACCGTCCTTATAAGCGCACTCTCAGCCCAGGTGATTCTCACCTACGTATGCCCACACCCTACTCCAGGTGCCCGCCATCAGGCATGCATTTAATCGAATGGCGGGAGTGCAAAAAGCCTGACACGGTTTTTACTTACCGTACAACCATCCACACACGTGTGTTGCCCAGTCTGGAGCTGATTACTAACCCTCTTTTGTAAAGCATTTTTGAAAATGAATCACATTGTTCACCTTGATAATTCTGGTGATGGGGCCCTGATTCCAGCAAACAGCAGAGGGGAAGGGCCCTGCTGAGGACAGACCCAGGAGGCAGTTGGTCCAGTCCCCTCTCATCTCCTTTCTTGGTATTTCTTGGTCCTGCCCTAACTGTCCAGTCACAGTTCTGGAAACTTCCCTGTGGTCCACACTTGGGGATTCCTTTAGGATTTCATAGCCTGGCTCCTCTCTGGTCTCACATGGTGCTTCTTCCCACAGGAGGACAAGGAGGAAGCTGCACTCAGGCTGCAGGTAAGTGTGTGTAGGGTAAATGATTGTCAGGCTTTTCTTGCCATTAGGATTGATGATGGATCCTTGCGGTCCTGAATGCATGCCTGATGGCGGGCACCTGGAGTAGGGTGTGGGCATATGTAGGTGGGATTCACCTGGGCTGAGACAGGGCTTATAAGGGCAGCGTCTGGGAACAGAACCACCAGAAGGAGAACAAGCCAGAGATGGAAGTGAACACCAGAGAGAGCCCAGTAAAGTGGAGATTCGCAGGGGACTGGGAGGGTGATGGGGAAGCTGTGAGGGGGACATTCTGAGGATGCGGTGGACTATGGAGAATGTGACACTTGGGTGTTTCTTTGAATTCTTTTATGATCCTTTTCCTTCACAGTGTGAGCCAGCTGCCTTGTGGGGGCTGAGTGATGCAGGATTTCTTCTCATCCGCACTTTGTGACTTTAAGATCTTCTGGTTTCGTTTGCTGCAAAGGGCATCTGATGTGTTTCTGTTCTTAGTAGATAATGTGAGGAGGTGGGGAGACTGGCCCAGCCCTGCCCACCAGGCCCTCCCCACACTTACCTGTGTCTCTTCCTGATGACTTTCCTGCTCCAGCAGAAGTAGCTTAGTCTGTGTCTACCTGTCTTTGTGATTTCCTCAAGAATAGTAACTACTTCCCTCTTGAAATAATAATTGAGTTCTGAAATTACTGTTTGTAAGCTTGCCTGATGGGTTTGGTGGGCTAATAAAAATGATTCCTAAAATTTGAGATGAAATGAATAGGAAACCTTTCAGAATCACGTGTTTGCTGTGCTGAGTCTGGGCAGGTGGGGGCTGGAGAGGCTGTGAGGAGCCTAGGGGGACGGGGCCTGTGTCCAGTCGGGGTTCAGTGCATCGGGGGCTTTGACATGGTCACTCCTCAGGGGTCATCTCTCTGCTCCTTTGTCCTTGTCCTTCAGGAGCACCTGTCCCAGCAGGGCCTGTGATCACAGGGTCAGACCCTACCTGGCCTTGTGCTGTCATGTTTGAGCAGGGAGTGCTTGTGTGGCCGGGTCAGCCCAGGCTCAGCTCAGGGTCTAGCGTTCCTATGGATTCCTATTTTTTGTTTTGTTTTGTTTTTTTGCTTTATGCCTATTCTCTTTGATGTTTAGAGACCAGGCTTCATGTCTTCTTGGTCCCTGTCTCTGACAGCAGCAGGAGCATCTGTCATTGTCCCTACAAGGCCCAGGGTGTCCCCTGCATGCAGGAGTCTGATGAGATGGATTTCCAAACTCATCTGATTTTTGGCCTCATTTAGGACTTTTTTTGGATTATTCTTTCCATCTTTTCCAACAAAATCCTGGTATTACTAGAGAGGAGGATTTGATAATTTCCTGATGGATTTAGATAAGTTCCTGATAGATTTCTATTTTTCTCTACAGCTTCCCCCTGTAACCCTGCCCTTAAATGTAGTAACCCCAGTGCTGGTGCTAATCGCGACCCATGGGTTGATGGAGCCAGTTATTGTCATAGCTGGCTGAAAAATAGGACCCATAAGCCTAGGAACTTGGGCCTCCTTGGTGGAACATGGGTTAAGTCTCAGCGCTATCACCTCTGCACCCTGAGTTCAATCCCCAGCCAGGGAGCTACCCACTTACGATGCAGCAGACCTCTCCTGTTTTGCCCGCTGCTCCCCTTAGCAGTGTATTTCAGTAAATCTGCCTGTTCTGCTCCCCACTTTCTCTGGTGAATCCTCTTACCAACCCCACCCATACACTCCGACCTACACCCCAGTTCTTCTACACAAATATAAATAAATCTTAAAAAAAAACAACTACAAACCCCTTTTCAAAAGAAATACACCTGTGTAATGTGTCACATTAATAAAGACACTGTCTCTAGAATGGGGAAGTGGTCTACAATGATGACACAACTGATAACTGTTGCACCAGATGTGTGACTGACTGTTTATGCAACTCGGAAAACCCAATGAAATAAAAACACGCACAACTTGCAGCCTGAGGAGAGTGTGTCCTAGTGGGGAGAGGAGACTGGGGACTGTATGACAGCATATCAGACAGTAACCCACGCGTGTCTGGTTAGAAGTGGGTAAGGGATGTGGGAAGGTGACAGGATGGTTATCTTCCCAGCGTGGTCAGTGTGGGTCTCACTCAAGTGACCTTTGAGAAAAAGCTGATGGACATGTTGCCCACAAGGATGTGATGTGCAGGGAAGTTCAGTCCAGGCAGGACAACCTCCAGTGCAGATGCCCGAGCAGGAATGTATCTGTGTGACTGACATGAGCAAGGAGGCCAAGGACTGAGCAGAGGCCAATGGAGATGGGATCTGTGTGCACCTGGATCATTCAGGCCTGAGGATGTTGGGAGGGTTTGACTCTGAGTAAGATGTGGGGTGACAAGAGCTTCTGAACAGATACACACTTGTGGGACTTCTCTCTGGTAGCTCAGTCTGGCTGCTGTGCAGCATGGAAGGGGGAGAGGGGGGAAGAGAAATGGAGGAAACCAGTGCAGGTCCCAGGGCAGAGAGGTTGGGGGCTCGTTGAGGGTGAGCAGGGAAATAACAGGAAGTGATGGGACTGTGCATATGTAGACATGGACTTTACAGTGTTTCCTACTCCTGGGCTGTGAGAAAGGGTCAAGGATGACATTCGGTGTCTCAGACTGTGCAGGCAGAGAGGTGGAGCCTCAGTGACATGGGGAGACTCCAGAAGACCCATAATTGTGCAACCCAAGCATTCACTTTAGGAAAGTTGAATCAGATCTATTAGAATTGAAAGTGATGTTGGCAGTTGGACAGACGAATCTGGGGCACAGGTGAAATGTTTGAGGTAAGTAATAGACCTGGGAGATGATGTGATGTAAATGATTTTTAAGGTCTTGAGCATGTAAGGGTCACCCAGAAAGTGATTACTGAGCAAGAGAAAGGAGCAGAATTGGACCCCCAATTCCACAGTGATGTGTAATCTGAGCAGACACCCCTAGAGCCAACTGCACAGTCTGACCCCACATGGAGATGACATGGAGAACAGGGAGCCCCCACTTCAGTGAGCACAGGAGTCACCTGGACACTCATGAAGACTCAGAAGGTCTAGAACAGAGCCTGAGAGTCTGTTATGTGGTCCCTCACCAAACCTAGGGATGGAGAATTTAGGGCTGATGCTCAGGAAGAGGCACTTTCTTCCCTGGAAGCAGGAGCAAATCACAGGGACTCTGGAGCCCAAGTTCCCATCCAAAGAGATTGAGGGAAACTATAATTTGGGAACTCAGAACTGGGGGAGCAACTTTTATGACCTCGACACCTGGCTTTTCCCTGAGGCCTGTAACTATAGTTACTCACTTGGGAGGAAGTTTGAGGACCCTTAACGTGACAGCGACACTGTTCTCCCGCGGCCAACCAGGGAGCCTGGGGAGGGCCTGGCTGAGCAGGAGAAAGGGCAGCTCCGGTCTCCTGTGCTCAGCCCTGTGGCCACACGGGGGCGCTGCCGCGCTGTTCCGGATTCTGGTGGAGCCGCCAGGACGGGGCGGGGGCTGAGGTGGGCAGAGTTGGGGGTCCAGGAGGGCGGCGTCCTGGGAGTGAGATGCTCTGTGAGGAGTCAGAGAAGCAGGGCTCAGAGGAGAGGAAACTCAGGAGCCTCCCCTGTGTGTGAGGTTTCTAGCTTTTCTCCCAGAACTCCACTCTCTAGTCCCTTCAGTGCAATACCTCGGGAAATATATATAGTTTGTATAGTTTCCTTCTACAAACTATACTTTGTTGAGGGCTATTTTTTTAAATGTTATTTTAATTGAAAATTTAATTTCAAGCAATATTTTAAAAATACTGTTATATTCACAGACATGGCAAAGGTAGTAGAGTTCCTGTATAATCCACATCATTTCCAAATTGTTAACATCTCATGTGACCACAATGCATTTGAGCAGCTAAGGAAGCAATATTTAATGCACTTTCACTAAACACTGCGCTGTATTTGGATTTCATTTATTTTCCGAATATTCTTTTCATGCTCCCACATCTCACCAAAGACACCACATGAAGTTCCAACCATGTCTCCCTAGTGCCTCTGGCTGACAGTTTCTCAAAGTTTCCTCTGCTGATGACACCTGTGAGCAGAGCTGCTCAGGCACAATGGCCTCCATTTCAGGCCATCCTCCATCAGCACATCAAGTGTACAAATATGCACTTTTGTTTTTCTTTTCTTTAGTTATTGTTGTCTTTGGAAGGAAGTCACTATGGGCAGCTTGCACTTAGTGGGGGTTCTGCTATAAACATTTACTTATGTGCAGGGTTTTTGTTTTGGTTTCTTTGTTGTTTTGCAAATGCAAGTTTTCAGATTAGTTAGGTAAATAGCAGGGACAGTGCTCGCTGGACTGTATGGTTGTTCTGTGTTTGGCTTTAAAAGAAATATCAGGTCATCCCTAGTGACTGGGTCATCCTATCCTGCCAGCAGTGATGAGGGGTCCTGTGCTGCAGTCAGCACTGGGTGTGGCCCATTTTAGGGGGCCTTTTGCCTTCTAATAAGCATGCAGTGGCATTACTGTTGTTTTTAGTCTTCTTTCCCTAATGACCTGTGATCTTGAGCATCACAGTTATCTGGCATCTGTATCCTTCAGTGGTGAAGTCTTTTGTCCATTTTTGCATTTGGATCATTTCTTTTCTTATTGTTGAGTTGTAAGACTTCATTTATAATATCAATTCTAAATACAAGTCCTTTATCAGATACATGATCTGATTTACAATCATTTCTCCAACTCTGTGTCTTACGCTCTTGTACTAATATAATAGTAAACACTAATGACTAGATACAGGCATAGATATATTCTTCTGGAAAGAGAAATGATAAATTGCTAACTGGTTTTGAGCAGGTGGCCTGCCTTACTGGAGGGCTGTGGTGGGAAGAGGGTTATTCATTTAGCTATGCAAATTCTTGAGTATAAAATTTTCCTCTGTGCTCATGAAATAATACTTTCAAAATCAAATCCTACTAAAATCCCTTCAACTGCATAATGTCCTAATCACATGCTAAGCCCAGAGCGGCACGTCTGTCATGTGATGAACCTGCTCATCATCATCTCTCACGGCCGTGGCTGCACATTGGGGTCACTCTTGGCAGTGTCCATGCTGTGACTTTTAGACAAATGTACAATGACGTGGACGCCATATTGTGTCCTACACAGTAGACTCACTGCCCTCAATATCTTCTGTGCTCCAAGGAAACAGAAGCAAAGACAGACCAGTGGAGACACATCAAACTGCAAGCTCCTGCCCAGTGAAGGAAACTGTCATTAAATGTAAAGACACCCTATGGGGAGGGGGGAGAAATAATTTGCACATCATACATCCAAGATACACGAATAATACATATGACTCAACACCCAGAAAACAACCCAATCAAAAATGGTGAGAGGAGCTAAGTGGACACTTCTCCAAAGAAGATGCAGATGGCCACACGCACATGGAAAATGCTCCCATCACACGTCATCAGGGGATGCAGATCAGAACCACAAAGAGATACCACCTCACACCTGTGAGGTGACTCATATTAACAAGACCAGAGACAACAAGTGTTGGCAAGGTGTGAGGGAAGGAATCTTCATACACTATTGCGGGATCTGGTCCAGCCCTTACAGAAACAATAAGCAGTTTCCTCAAAATATTAAACATAGATCTGCCAGAGGCCCCAGCATCCACTCCTTGGGATTTATCCAAAGAATGCAAAAGCTTATTTTAAGGGATATGCACACTCTTGTGCTCATTGCAACAATGTTTACTGCCAAAGACCAGCCTCGGCAAAATGCCATGTCAGGAGTCCCCGAAAGGATGAGACGGCCTAGGTGAAACTTTAAGGGCTGAAGGGAAGGGGATGAGGTAGTGAGGAGACACTGACACTTGATGAGGTGCAAGTATCTTCTACTCAGGGGCTCAGCAGGTCTACATTTATTCATTTTTTGCGAGAAGTAAGATGACATCATCATATGCATGGAAGCAAAGCAGAAACAATCAGTGCATTCTTTTCCCATAGACTTTTGGCTGCTATGTGCTCTCAGCAAGAAGGCAACCTTCAAGGTTAATAGATAAAAAACTAAACCTTACACTAAAACTCATTATTTCAGTTTAGACAATTACCTAAGACAGCCGATAGCCGCCAGTAACCCCTAACAGCTTAAGTCTAAGCATCAAAAGACTCTTCTATTCATATGGCCTTCAGCCGGAGACCAGCTGCTTTCTGGTTATCAGCTAACAGGGTTTTCTACCTGGAAACTTCTTTAACACTATTAACTTCATTTAAAAACTTTCCTAAGAAACTTCTAAAAAAAGCAAAAGAAGGACTTACTATAGTCGTTGTCCTGGATTGCTTGTCAGGCATATTCATGTATAACAAACTCTTTCCCATTGTCAGGCAGGACAAATTTACAGTGTTTAATTTTTAAGCAGGTAATTCTCCGTGCCATGTGCTTATAATATTCTTATACATATACTTTATTGCCCAATGTATTTTCTGAGGTTTTTCTCTTATATGACCAAGAACAAAAAACAAAGGCATGCCTATAGGTTATAGATTAATCTTCAGCCCCACGGTGTGAGGCAAAAGGAGTCTTCAGCCCCATGGTGTGAGGCTCTTTGGAAATCTTCGGCCCCAGGGTGTGAGGCCCTTTTTCTTAGCTGCTTGCCAGTGTCTTATCTGGCTGGAGCAGCAAGGCCCCCTGCAGCAATTTATAATAGCCAAATTATGGAAACAATCCATGTGCATAAAATAGATGGTGGGAACTCTTGTGGCCTGTACATGAAATCTTGAATTTACAATGACATGGGTGGAAATGGGTAAAATTATGCTAAGTGAAATAAATCAGGAGAACCACAAATACCAGATGACAGGACTCATATGTGCAATATACAGAAACTCAGCAAAGGAACAGATAAAATCTAACGTGCCCTTGGAGTCTGGCTGCAGAACTGAGGCACCAGAGGGGGTTGAGGGTGGGGAGCAAAAGGAGTAAGAAGACCCAGAGGACACAGGGGAGGACTGTGGGTGCATTGGAGATGGGCGGGTGAGGGAACCTGCATCTGAAGAGGTGAGTCTCTGACTTTGAGTCATGTGCAGTGTGTAAACGCATGTTACCTCAAAAACTACAGTAATAAAAAACTATTTTAAACTGTCAGTCACTGACCTCAGGACTTTGCCTTTGCCTCCTCACTGTCATGCAGCGTGAGGGTTTCCCACAAGGGCAGAGGCAGGAGGGGCAGGGACTCCTGGGGCTGCTGAGACACCGCTGAGTAGAGACACTGCAGAGAGGGCGGCTCTGAGGGCGGCTCTGAGCTACTGGGATTGGACATAGTGTTTTCTTTTTTACTGTAAAATTCCTATTATTTTTTGTGGCTATAATGATGTGAATTAGAAAATTGCGGGGAAGGAAGAAAATGTTAACCCAAGCAAACAATAAAATCAGGACAAAAGGGCAAAAATCAAACAAAATAAACATTTCACATCATGGCCTCCCCTGCTGTGGAGCTGCAGTGGGGAAGGGTCTCAGGGCTGAGGGGGCTGAGGCCTCAGTGTGGTCACATCCCCTGGAAACATCCAGGTTGAGGGTTGGGTCCTCTTAGTGAGGGCGCTGACTACCTGCCCAGGCAGCCATATGTCATTAAGTTGGATGTAAAAATTCCTCCTGATGTTGCTCTTGTGATGGAGGGAGATGAGGGGAGAGAGGAGGTGATGACAGAGGCTGGGCCCTGAGACTGATGTAGTTAACAAGTTTGTCTTTTCCCCATTTGTTGCAATTCCCCTTATCTAGCCTTAACAGGATTAATAGCTTGTCTTTCCCCATTTATTGCAGCGTCCCCCTCCCCTTGAGAAGAAAAACAAGCTGGCGCCCACCAGTTTCCCTGCAGACCCTTCCTCCTCCCCTTGATGAAAACCATCTGGTGCCCATCCATCTCTGTGCGGACCTGGCACCCACTTGTCTCCGTGCGGACCCCTTCCCTCTTCCCTTCGCGGACCCCTTCCCATCTCCCCCTGTATAAATACCCCTGCCCACGGCCAGAGAGCAGGACGGTGGGCTTTTGGACATGAGTCTGCTGCCCTCTTCATCTGCCCACAAATAAAACCGCTTTCCTTTTCCTCAAACTTGGTTTCCTTTTATTGGCTGAGGGAAACTGAGGCGGGCGTTCGGTAACAAGGCTGCAGAAATGACCAGGTTCTGACCTCTGTGTTCAAAAAGAATAAATATCAATCTTCACATAATGGCCCTTGAAATATCTGAAATCTTTGTGCTCTGAAGGAGGGTAAATGCCACCACTAGACATTGTTTTCAGTCTGTGTTTGATGGAAATGTCCTAACCAGTCATTACCAGAAATAAGAGTCCTCCTGAGCTTTTTGTGTAACTGTATTAATTTTTTAACTCAACTGACATATATTGGGGTGTCCTCCTCCAGGCACTGGGGCGCAGAGTGAACTGTCCCAGGACTGTGTGTCTGTAACTCAGATTCCAGCTGGAGACGGGCCGCGGAAGCACAGAGCGAGGTGCCCCTGACCTGAGAGCCGCTGGGCCTCCTCCCTGAGGAGGTGACAGATGATCTGAGCCCTAGAGGGGAGCAGGAGGTGACAGGGAGGTGAGTCACCCCGAGGAGACAGGGTGAGGGTCCGGGGTGCTGGGCGCGGGCGGGTACAGGGCTGGTCACAGGCAGGAGCTGGAGCTGCAGCAGCGGGTGCTAAGGGGCATGGTGCCGCAGACCAGCTTTCAGCAAAATGTCGGGTCAGAAGTCCTTGAAAGGAAAAGACGGCCTAGGAGCCGCGTAAAGGACTGAGGGGAAGGGGATGAGGTAGTGAGGAGACACTGACACTTGGTGAGGTGCTAGTATCTTCTGCTGAGAGACTCAGCAGGTCTTTATTTATTCATTTTTAGTAATCAGAAAAAAATACATTATCATGTGTAAAGCACAGACAATTAGAGTATTCTATTCCCAGGGACTACTGTCTCCTACAGGTCTCAGCTAGACAGTAGCCATCAAGGTTAATAGATAAAAAACCAAACCTAACCCTAAAACTTATTATTTCAGCTAGACAATTACCTAAGACAGTGGATAGCCGCCAGTGCATCCCTATCAGCTAAAGCCTAAGCATCCAAAGACTATTCTATGCATATGGCCTTCAGCTGGAGACCAGCTGCTGCTCAGCTATCAGAACTTTTTCTACCTAGAAACTTCTTAATACAGTTAACTTCATTTAAAAACTTTCCTAAGAAACTTCTAGAGAAGGCAAAAGAAGGACCACTAGAATTATCGTGCTGGATTGCTTGTCAGGCATGTTCAATAAATTGTCTCCCATTGTCAAGTGGGCCAAATTGTTTAATAACTAATTTCTAAACAGATAATTTTCCGCGCCATCCACCCACAGTCTGCTGACATGTACAATCCACTGCCCAATATACTCTCTAATAAATTTTTCTCTATGACCAAGAACAAAAAGCAAAGGGATGCCAGATCTTCAGCCCCACGGTGTGAGGCCTTTTCTCTTAGCTGCTTGTCAGTATCCTATCTGACTGGGGCCACAGGGCCCCCTGCAGCAGCGTGGGACTCGCCTTGGGCCTGGACTCCAGCCCGTCCCCCCGGCACACGGATGGAACCCGCAGAGGGACTCACCCCCAGAGCCTGTTTCCTCACCTGCGTGTGGTGAGATTAGGGAAGCGGTGAGGGTGGTGAACTGATGCCTGTGAGTCTCAGCTCAGGGCCTGGCACATCGGGGACATTCAGCCCCTGGCTGCTCTCCTGGCTGCAGGGAAAGGGGGTGGGGGAGAAAGTGGAGGTGATGCCAGGCCCTGTGAGCCCTCCCTCCTGGTGTGGGGAGCAGAGAAGGCAGGTGAGGGTCCATGTTGAGGAAAGTCTGGGGCACCGTGGGGAGCAGAGACTGGAGAGGGTGAGAGTGTGCGGGGCAGGGAGGAGGCTCCTGCAGCCTGACCAGGGCAGGTGTGGTCACCTGCTCCCTGACCGTCTCCTCTTCTCTCCATTTATTCACCTTCCTCACCTACCTTGCGGGACAGTCATGATCTCATGGCCACGACGGGATCCTCCTGGCAGAGGTGACCTGCAGCATCTGCCTGGAGACAGGGGCCCGGGGAGCATCTCCTGTGGCCACAGCTTCTGCCAGGCCTGTCATAGCTGAGTCACTCTCAGACCCACTGAGGGGCCACGTGCTGTCCACGCTGCCAGGAGCCATCCAAGAGGGAACAGCAGCCCCAGTGGGTTTGTCCCCTGGGGCAGATTGTCCTCTGGGGTAGAATTGGCCAGTGGTCATTTTCTAGTAGCCACATTAAATGAGGATCCCTGCCAGAGTTCATGGATGCCCACAGGCTGCATACAGTGCCAGAATTGTAAATGGACCATCTGATACAAGCTCTCACAGGTGCCATTCATGGTTTTTCAGACCAGTCATGGCTCTAAATGGACCGATCTGATTGGAGCTCAGCTGGCACCAACCAAACAGCCAACTCACTCTCATCCCACCAAGGGCCCATGTGCTGTCCTTGCTGCCAGGAGCCACCCCACAGGGAACAGCAGCCCCTCTGGGTCCTGGTCAATTTGTGTTCAGGCCCTGGCACTGGAGCCCAGGAGAGAGAAACCAGCACAGGAATGGGGTTTTGTGAGCAGAGCAGGAAAAGGTATTTTTCTACTTTGGAAGACCAGGAGGGTGTGGTTTACAGTGATCCTAACCATAACAGTCACCCAGCGCTGCATAAGGAGAAGGTTCTGGGTCTTATAAGGTGAAGTCTTTTACTGTCATTCTGAATTTGTGACAAATCTTTGGTGACTTGATCCATTATGAATTAATCCATACTATTCTAGAAAGATAAAGTTCTGCATTTTTTCTCTGCATCTGAAGTATTTTTATTTTTTATATTTATTTTCTTATGTCATTGTTAATTTTTGCACAGTATTTGATTTCTCCCCTCAGGTGTAGTTCCCATAGTTCTCCCCACCCTGGCATCTGTGATCTGTCACCACAGTGCGTTGTGCTCCTCCCTCCCCTGTTTGAATCCTATCCCTTCCCTGCTCTGTTGTGTGCATTGGATCTACGTCAGCTTGTAAGGTTTTTTTCCTGACCTTTATTCATTTCTCTAATTCTTCCTATAAGTGAAACGATCTGATGTTTATCTTTTTCCTTCTGACTAGTTTCACTTAGCATAATCCTTCCAGCTCCTTCCATGTTGCTGCAAGTGATGAAAGTTTCTTTTTTGATCTCTGAGTAGTATTCCATTGTGTCTATACCACATCTTCCTGACCTACTCATTTGTGCAGATCAAAACCACAATGAGACACCAACACACACCTGTGAGAAGGGCCTATATTAAAAACAAACAAGCAGAAGCAACACATGCTGGTGAGGATGCTGTGGGGATGGAGCCTCTTCCACTACCAGTCAGTTCTAGAAATGATCCCAGGCCTTCCCTCTTGCCCATCCTATTTCCTCAGCTTGTCAGGGAGGAGCATCTGTTCATCAGAGGCTGCTCACAGGTGCTAGCAGGAGAGTCTCTCAGCTTGGGGACCCTCTGACCCTGGGGGAGGGTGTGTAGAGGCCACCAAATTACTGACCTTTCTTTCCCTCAGGTGGAAGAGAGTGCAGTTTCCAGTCCCATAGCTGAATCCTCAAGATGCTCACATGACTTACCACCCTTCATGGTACTCGTGAGAAAACTGACTAGAGAAATTAAAACACTCATAATGTGATAAAGTGGCACTATTGAGAGCAGAGGCAGGATTCAAACTCAGTTTTCCTTCATTTGAGATCATGTTCTTCGCTGCATCATGTTCGACAGCTTTTCACAGTGATCTGACAAAAACAAAATCTGTTTGAGTTTATGAGCCTACTGAAAAAAAAATTACCTTAATAAGTTCACCAAATGGCAGAGTCACTCTAGGCAAGTTTCTACCCCTTTGCCCTCTTTTAAGAAATGGACCAACCCTCCATTTCTTCTTCCAGAGATCACGTCCTTTGACTGGGGGCAACACCAGGAACATCCAGGAGCAGTTTCAGCAGTAGGAACAAGCACCAGGACCCCGAGGTGAAGCCCCTGGTGAGCTAAAGAGCGTTGAGTCACACCCAGGACATAACCTGAGGTGGTGTGTCTCCTCCCCCTGAGTGATGGACCCTCTGAGCTGGTCAGCACTTCCTTCCCCACTCTGTGGAAGGTTCTGGTGCTGAGATCCCCACAGGCCCAGGAGAGAGGAGCCTCTTGAGACCCGAGTGTCCCTGAGGGTCATTCTCAGTCTACAGGGAGATAACCTGTAGGTCTTGAGAAAAAGCCATCATGACTACCTGTGTGAATTTTAATTATACATAAAAAAACTTTTGTAAGATTAGAGAATGTGGGCCTCCCCTGGTGGAGCAGTGGTTGAGCGCTGGGCTGCAAAGCTGCCTGCAGCCTCTGTACTGCCGGTTCGATCCCCAGCCACATTGCGCGACAGACCTCTCCTGTCTCGCCTGCTGCTCCCCTCAGCAGTGTATTTCGTCAGTCTGTTCTGTTCCCCGCTCTGGCTCTGGTGAATTCTCTCACTCTCTTGCGCTTCTGACTGTACCCAGTGCGTGTATAAATAAATAAATAAATAAATAAATAAATAAATAAATAAATCTTTAATAAAAAAGAAAAGAAAAAAAGATTAGAGAATGTAAGTTTGCCATATCACTGATCTCTGTCTCTGCTTGAAATCTTCTCCAGTATGCTCCAACCATAAGATGTGGAATTCCTTCCTAGTAAAAGAACAAAGAAATACTTGACAATAACCAGGTCTAGGCCATTTTCTAAGTATAAGTGAGATCAAGGTCAAACTAGGAGAATCAATAAGAGAAAACTTAAAGGAGAAAATTCGAGTTTTATGGGGATTATAAATCTAGTGAACAAAGTACTTCTCCATGTGCCCAAGGAAGTGTGTTGTCATTTACTGGACACCTGTGATGCCAAAAACTGGCCTCTGTTAACCTCAACCAACAAATGGTAACAGAGGTTGAGGAGAAGGAAAAGTAGATTAATTTGTCTATAAACTGAGGAGGGCAGCAGACTCATGTCTGAAATACCACTGTCCTGCTCTTTGGCAGAGGGCAGGGGTATTTATGCAAAGTAGTAAAAAATAGGGGGAGTTGGGCCAGGCACGACCCCTGAGGCAGCAGACTTGTAGAGGAAGAAAGATGACCACGATTAGTCATCTGGAGCTCTCCCTGTGCTGATGCAAGGAAAAAGCTGATGGACTAACAATCCCACCAGAAGGCTGGGGGATACGGGCAGGTGGATGTTATGGTTATGGGCCCCTGGGGTGGATGGCATTATGTGTACATCCCAGGAGATGAAAATCAAAGCATGGACAGAGGGCCTTGGTGGCCCAAAGCAGCCTTGTGTGAGGTTCTCTGCAGCCAGGCAGAGGAGATGGATCCAAAAGCCAACTCAGACAAGGCAAAAGCTGGTGCTAAGGTTGGGAAGTCCTGAACGGTTGTTAAATAGCTGAAAGGACACTAAAATCACCTGTGGGTAATACCCTGTTCCTTTTGAATAAGGGGAAGGAGCTGATGAACCATCCTTGTGGTATGGGTGATGAATGTGGCTTGTGGTGGAGCCCACAGTCAAAGAACTGTGGCCCCGAGAGAGGCCGCATGTGGAGCTTGTATCCATGGATCCCCAACCCATGTGCATGTGCAAAGGGTTGGCCTGAGTGCAGGGTCTGCATGTCACACTGGTGGCTATGAAGGCGGAGTGTTGGAGGGTGTAATTCAACCACCCCATACCGGATAGGTTCATCACCAGTTCAAGCAGACCTGTTGGTGTCTTCATGTTCTCCGCTGTTCTCTGCTGCACTCCTCCACATGCTGCCGCTGTCCACCACACCGCTCCATACTCCATACTCCACACTGCTCCATACTCCACACCACACCACTCCACACCACACCACACCATCCTCTGCTGCCCTGGCCTTAAATGCCCAGTCTCTTGACCCAGGTGTATCCCATCTATGCAGGTCCACACCCCACTCCAGGTGCCTGCCATCAGGCATGCATTCAGGACCACAGGGATCCATCATCAATCTAATGGTGGGAGGGCAAAAAAGTCTGATACTTTTTTACCTTACCGTATAATCCACCCCCTCAG
Organism: Talpa occidentalis; assembly: GCF_014898055.3. NCBI lineage: Eukaryota > Metazoa > Chordata > Mammalia > Eulipotyphla > Talpidae > Talpa > Talpa occidentalis. The sequence goes on along the minus strand of NW_023602073.1, from coordinate 44,954,907 downwards.
GGTTTTCTGCCAGACTGTCTATAGACAAGTTATATACATGTTTCTCTTAGCAATATGACCACTGCAGCCATGGCTCACGAAAGTAAATAGAAATACAACGGAATATAGCAACAAAATACAACAGAATACAAGTAAGTCCAGGCAGGGCACCAACCTAGTGGCAAAAGACTAGATTATTGGCACCAGCATATGATCCACCATGTCTGCTGCAAAGGCACTGATCATGCGAGGGGGGAACTACTCATGGCATCTGCTGTCACAAGCCAGGAGCCGTCAGCCTTCCTGGCCTTCTCCGGTTGTGGTCTCAGCCACAAGCCACACACAGCATCCACCCCCAGGATGCACTCACTCTTGGATTGGCGATTCTGTACTCTTTGGGGGTAATTGACCAATTCTCAGGATTTTTCTGTCTGCTGTCATTCCAACACTGGCTTTCATAGCCACCAATGAGACACACAGACCCCCTGTATTCAGGTGTCGGGGCAGGAAGGACCACTGAGCAGGTTTTCTGATCCAGCAGATCGGGTAAAGGAGGAGTCAGAGTCCTCAGTGGCTTTTGCAGGTCTTTTATTTAGATTTACCAGGCATATGGCAGGCAGGGGTGCTGGGGGGCCGGGAGACTGGCAGTTCCCCCAGCCCCCAGCAAATCCTCACTCTATCTGGGCTCTCCGGCGTTTTCTCTACTTCTCTTCTTCTCTCGGCTTCCATTCGTTCTTGGCTTCTCAGCCTCTACTCCTCTCAGCTTCTGCTGACGCTGCCCTTAAAAGTCCAGTCTTAGCCCAGGTGAATCCCATCTACATATGCCCACACCCTACTCCAGGTGCCCGCCATCAGGCATGCATTCAGGAGTGCAGGGTTCTGTCATCTTTCCTAATGGCAGGAGGGCAGAAAAACCTGATACTTTTTACCTTACCCTACATTAGGCCAACACATTGCACATGCACATGGGTCGGGGATCCGTGGACACAAGCTCCACATGCGGCCTCTCTTGGGTCCCCTCTTTGGCTGTGGGCTTCACCACAAGCCACATTCCCCACCCATCCTCCAAGGACAGATTCCTCAGTTCCTCATCCTCCCTCGACAATGAACAGGGCATCACCCACAGGTGATTTTAAGAGACTCACTTGTCTTCAACAAACTTAGGCCGCTTAACAGCAGTTCAGGGCTTCCCAATCTCAGCACCAGCTTGTGCCTTTCTAATTCGGCTTTTCCTCTGCCTAGCTGCAGAGAACTTGGCAAGGGCTTCCTCCCTCAGCCAACTGTGAGCTCTTCTACCAAGGCCCACTGGCCATGCCTTTTCATCTCCTGGGGCTTACAAATGATACCATCCTCCCCCAGGGTCCCAAAAACATAATATTAACCTGTCAATGTTCCTCCACCTTCTGGAGGGATTGTCAGTCCAAGTCCATTGGCCTCTCTCTGCATCAGCACTGGCAAGGTCCAAATCGTGGTCCTTTCTTCCCTGACAATTCTGCTGCCTCGGGGTCATTGGCTGGTCCTCGCAGGCCATCGCCTCCTCCATGGTAAGGTCTCGTCTCACAGTTCCTGGACCTTGTCCACCTTCTGTGCTGCCAGGACTCCTCCAGCCTTGTCACAGTCTCAGTCTGCTATTCCTCAGTCCCTCCTGAGATTTTCAGAGGGCTCCACACCCATCTGCTTCAGATTATCCTACCAACTACACCAAATGTAGTTTGACAAATTCATAGCAGGTAGGTTCATCATCAGTTCAAGCAGACCTGTTGGTGTTTTCATGTTCTCTGCTGTTCACCATGGCGCTCCTCCACATGCTGCCACACTCAGCCACACGCCGTTGCACTCCACCATACTGCTCCATGCTCCACACACACCACTCCACACCACACCATCCTCTGCCATCCTGGACTTACATGCCCAGTCTCTTGGCTAGGTGTATTCCATCTATGCATGCCCACGCCCTGCTCCAGGTGTCTGCCATCAGGCATGCATTCAGGACTGCAGGGATCCATCATCAATCCTAATGGTGGGAGTACAGCAAAGTTTGATACTTTTTTACCTTACTCTGTAGAGTGACAGCAGTGAGTACCCCTGGGGTTTGTGGTTACCCACAAAAGAATATAAATTTTGTCACCAGTCTCATAACCAATGCATCTTGGGGGTGGGTGTGTTGTGTGGGCTTGTGGCTGAGATCACAGCAGAAGGCCATGAAGCCTGATGGCTCCTGGAGTGTGACGGCAGATGCCATGAGTGAAGAGTGGTCCCCCCTCGCATAAGCAGTGCCTTTGGCAGAATTGGTGGATCATCTGCTGCGACAATAATCTTGTCTTTTTACCCCAGGTTGGCACCCTCCCTGGCCTTAGTTGCATTCTCTTGTATTTTGTTGCATTGCTATATTCAGTTGTATTGTTTACTTTTGTGGTTCATGGCTATATTCTGTTGTATCATTTACTTTTGTGGGTCATTCCTGCAGTGTTCATATTTACTAAGGAAAACTATTGTGTGGATTGTTCTGTGAAAAACCCTGAGGGGGTGGATTGTAGGGTGTATGGAAGTGATCAGGTTTTTTCCACCCTCCCTGCCATTAGCATCCATGATTGACATATGTGGGCTTACACACATGCCTGATGGCAGCACCTGGAGTGTGGTATGGGCGTGCATGAGTGCCTGAGCCGAGACTGAGCATATAAGGGTGGCATCACAGAGGGCCATGCAGTAGAGAACAGCAGAGAGACCACAAGAAAACGCCAGAGAGCCCAGAAAGAGTAAAGATTCATCCTAGGCTGGGATGCCTGCCGGCCTCCTGACCCCGGGCTCCACTGCCTGCCCCACACCTGGTCACCTCACTACATATTGTGTAGAAAGATCAGTAAATGCCTGAGAGAGCCAGCGAGGGCTCCAGATTCCTCTCTACCCCTCTGCCCAAATCATAGAAAAACTGTTCTGTGCCTTCCTGGCGCTACAGTATTCATTAGGATCCTGACCCATGTGATTATTCAGTCACTTCTGAAAATGCCTGTACTCCTCAGAGGGATCCCTATTCAAGAGGCCCAGAATCTATGAGTAATGGGGGTTCTCACTGTCAGAGCCCAGCTGTATCTGGCAGATTGATGAGACGCCTGTGATTTCACGGTTTGGGGAGGATGAGACAAATGCAGAGACTGTTTCAGATTTGAGCTAACCACTTCCATGGCTCCGTTCAAATTGGACTGTATTTCTGGTGACTTAGACAATGCAGGAGCATCCTCAGTCAGTAGGTGCTGCCTCCAAACTACAGTGAGGCCAGAGGGACCGTCCTCCGTTGTCGTATTGGTTGTGCATGGTCAGTGGTTCTTGAGGGGGTTCTGTGCTTCCCAGTCCCTGGTCTAGTCTCATGTCAGTTTGAGAACCTGAGAAGGGAACCTGGTGCCTGGGTGCACATTAGTCTCATACGATCAAATCATGGGCTGTGAACTTCTCCCCCAAATCCTCTGTCAGGTGGGACTGCTGATGGCAGGATGGAGAGGTGCAGCAAGTGGGGGAATGTAAACTGGTGCAGCCACTATGGAGAGCTGTGTGGAGTTTTCTCCACACACTAAAAATGGATCTGCCATATGATCCAGCAATTCCACTCTTAGAAATTTACCCTAATACCTAGGACACACTAATTTGAAAGGAAACCTGCACTCCTATGTTTATTGCAGTACTATTTACAATAGTCAAGATATGGAAACAATCCAAATGCCCCAAGCAGAGAAATGGATCAAAAAGGTGTGGTATATATACACAATGGAATATTACTCAGCCATCTAAAATGACAAACTCATGTCATTTGAGGCAAAATGGATGACACTGGAAGGGATTATGCTAGGCAAAATAAGTGAAAAGGACAAAGATAAATATAGTATGGCTTCACTTATATGTGGCATACAGAGAAACTGAACAAAACGTCAAGAAAAAGACAAAAGTTGGAAGCTGACTATAGATCAGAGTCATACAGCAGGGGAGGGCAGGAAGGGGGTTCAAAACAGGGGAAGGAAGAGCACACAGGTGAGTGTTCCCAGGTGCTGGGATGGTGGGAGAGCTATGGGGAATACACCTGAGGGGAGAAGCTGCACAAAAATGAACAACAAAATATTGAAATAAATTTAAAAAATTTATATGTGAAAGGATAAAACAATAGTTTGAGCAAGTCTTTGGCAGAAGATAATTACATAATTGAACAAACGTATAAAAATAAATATTTGAAGTAACCAGAAAAATAAACCAAGGCAGCAGGAATATGGGAAGAAATTTCATCTTGAAGAACTTCTGTAATGAGTGGAAACTACATGGGCAGCCTTCTCACCCCAGGGTGCTCTCCTCCCCCGCAGACCCTGCAGCCCAGTGTCTCAGGGGCAGAGCGGAGAGCCAGACATTTCAGGGGAAATATAAACCTGAGAGAGCAGCAGAAGGGTTGCAACCAAATCTGAATATAAACTGTGCCCAGGTGTGGGGCGCTCAAGAAAACTGCTAGAGAAGCCAAAATAACCTAGAGGTACTTTTGCCTTGAAAGACACAGACTGATCCTGGTGAAATCGGTGAGTCTCCTCCTTTTTCTGATGACTTGTCCATTCCACGTAAAGCTCAGGCTGTCCAACGCAAAAAATCTTACTGGACTGAGATATTGAGAGTGGGACATTGTGGCTGGACAGACATTTGGAAATTTGGGGTAAAAGCCAGGAGCTAGGCAACCACTGAGGGGTGATGGAGAAAATTGGAGTAGAAACTGCCCAAACCTTGGCTGACCTTTCAATCTCACAGATGCAGGTTAAATTATTCAAAGTCAGGATAAAGGCGCAGCATGTGGACGTTGGAGGAGAGAGCACAGCAGCTGTGCACACTGCAGGCTTCCCTGGGGTCCAGGCAATGGTCCGTGGGGGGAGGGAAAGGTACCCCCAGGAAAGGAATATAGATTCCAGATGTGCTAAATCTTATATCTTTCATGTATTTGGAATTCAACCTGATTTCTCTGTGGGGCTCACTGAAGTCAAGCCTCCCCACTCTCACCAGGTGTCAGCAATATTTGCTTCCTTTGACAGAGGAAAGTAAATATTTAGTGGCCAGTGGTGTTTTCCAAATGTCCACAAATGCTTTCATTCTCAAGCGGTCCAGACCAACTCCCCTCCCATGAGGGTGGCTGGACAACTGGCTCATGAATGGAACAAACTTCAGGCTCAAAAGGTGCCATGGTGTCTTCCCCCGGTCACTCTCTGGGCCAGTCACCTGCCACGCTCTATGGTGTGGACACTCACGGAGATAACCTCACCACAGTGAAATGAGGCTGTTCCCCAAAAGTCATGCGAATGAGCTTTGCACCTTCCACATAGAGCCTTTCCATTCTGGCCGAGACGCTGACTGCAGCCTGTGAGACCCGGGGCTGGAGCCACCAAGTGAGGCCACTCCTGACTCCTCACCCACAGAAACTTGTGAGATACCAAACCACAGCTGTTTTCAGCTGCCTGGCTTTGGAGAAGTTTGTGGCAAACACTGAGGTGACTAATGCACAGGGAGCAACAATGTGATTAATGGTGGTTTCTTACAGAAACACTCATCTATATTTGGGCATTTGGGTTGTTTCCAAATCTTACCTATTGTAAATAATGCTACAATAAACATAGGGGTACAGGTGTTCTTGTTATAGGACAGGGAGAGGGGCAGCCCAAACCCCGCAAACCTGCCTATTCTACATAGGGTTCTGCCATCCGCCGCCTCCATCCTGGTTCCTTCCTTCCTCAGTCTCCTCTGCAGCTTCTTCTCTTCCTGCTCCGCTCCACCCCCCATTTTGGGTAGGGCAGGGAACCTGGAACCTCCCCCTTTCCTGGGGACCACCCTGTTACATTCTCACCAAATGAAGAAGCACCAACATATATAAGACAATTATTATCAGCTCTGAAAACAAACATTAGAGAAACACATATATAATAGAAGACTTCAACACCCCACTCTCACCAATGGACAGATCAACGATATAAAAATGAACAAGGGCATTAGAGCACTAAATAAAGACCTAGATATATTGGGTTTAAGAGACATCTATAGGACACTGTACCCAAAAAACTTTGAGTACACATTTTTCTCAAGTGCGCTTGGATCATTCTCCAGAATTGATTACATATTGGGCCACAAGATAAACATCAACAGATACATTACACTTAAAATAATTGCAACTATCTGGTCTTCCTGGTGGCGCAACTATCTGGTCTTCCTGGTTAAAATGCAACCTATGAAGCTATCCACAGATACTGCAGCAGGAGTTTGATCCCCAGCCAGGGAGCAACCTACATGGTGCAGCAGACCTCTCCTGACTTGCCCATTGCTCCCCTCAGCAGTGTATTTCAGTCAGTCTGCCTGTTCCACTCCTCACTTTGTCTTTGGTGAATCCTCACCCCCCCCAAAACCTCTGGCCTGTACCCCAGTTCTTCTATGCATAAATAAATAAATCTTTAAAAAAATAGAATTCTAAAAAAAAATTTAAAAAATCATTCCAACCATCTTCTCTGATCATAAAGGCATCAAACTAGAAATAAACCATGAAAAGAAAGGATGAACCTCCCACTTTGTGGAGATTGACCCCACACTACAGGGAGAACATTGGATTAAAGAGGAGATCATTCAGTGGCTGGCCAGGGAGCAATCCACATGGCACAGCAGACCTCTCCTGCCTCGCCCACTTCTCCCCTCAGCAGTGTGTTTCTGTCGATCTGCCTGTTCTGCTCCCCACTCTGTCTCTGGTGAATACTCTCACTGCCTGTACCCCAGTTCTTGTATACATAAATAAATCTTTAAAAAAAAAGTCTTATGTATTTAGAATAATCTCATTAGTTTATATTCATGTTGAAAAGGTATAACAATCCTATGAGAATACTTATTATGAGGTATCAATAGACCCAAATTGTCTCAAGTTTTTTTTTTTTCACAATGAAAAACAATTTTATTAGGTATCTTAAGAGCCCTCTTAAGACAAAAACTTTACTATTTCAGAATAAAATTTATAGAACAAACTTAAAGATCTTTACAAAACACTTAATTACTCAGAGTGACAAGGACTTTTAAGAGTAGATCTATTGCTTTGACAAGGCTCAGCAATGCTGACATGATAAGGGTTTCTTTCAGGTGACCGAGGGTAGAAGAGCACCAAGATTTTTACATTACCTAAACAGTCTTTAATTTGTTATAAGAAACTAGTGAAAGCAGTTTTAGAATACCTTAATTTTTATATAAAAAAAGGACTAAAGCTTGGTGTTACATGGGTGCACTACTGATACCCAAGTTAACAAAACCTTCCATAGTAATTCACCTGAGCACACAAAATTTTTGACCAAAATCTCTCTCTCAGGCCTTCAACATTTTCCTCTGCTTTCTTTCTTTTTAATACCATTTCATTAACCCATCCTATGTTAAATTATCTTAAGGACCTTCAGATTATCCATCTTCCATACATTTTTTTCCAAAGCCACACACATCTTAATTTACTTGCATTTAGAGTTACTACATCCTAGTTTTGAACCACTACATTGTAAGACATTGTAATAGCTGTTATACTATCGTCTCTTTAGACTAGACAACTTATACAAACACATCTTTTAAATTTTTTTAGATGACATTAAACTTTAGTTCCCTTACAATAAGGAGCAAAAAGTAGATTTGAAATTTGTTTGTTACAATAGGGAAAGTAATTTTAGATATTTAACAAGTTATAATTAGTTCTTTGGCGGAGAGTGAAATGGACAGATTTAAGATTGAGTTACCAGTTTTAGTTTTAGTGGTTTTTTTTTTTTTAGGACTGGAATTCCAAATTGCAGGGCTGTTAATGGAACAATTACACATACCACAGTTTTTCCAGGCTGGCAAATAATCAAACATGCATTACTGGGATGGTAAAAGCAAGAAAAATCAGAGATTTAATGTGATTCAGTACAAGTGACTAGTTTATTCACTTTGCTTAGATGTCATCTGGATTTTGGCTAGGACCAAGAGGAAGAAAGTTAAGACACTTTCTTTGAGGAAAACCAAAAGTTCCTTCCAAAGAGATAAGCCAATTTGTGTTCCTGGAAGAGAATTTGGTTGAGAAATGTCTAGGTATAGACATTGAAAAGCAAACCAGATTTATTCCTTTTTTTATCTGAATACCATGAACTTTGTTTAGTAAACAAGATTTAGACAAAGTATAAATACTCAACATTATAACTTTTTTTCAATATTTATTTATGCGTACAAGAACTGGGGTACAGGCTGGGGGGGGGTGAGAGAATTCAGAGACAGAGTGGATAACAGAACAGGCAGATTGACTGATACATGCTGCTGAGGGGAGCAGAGCAATGGGGAGCAAAGGCCCAGTCAGGAGAGGTCTGCTGTGCCATGTGGGTAGCTCCCCGGCTGGGATTGAACTGCAGTGGCTGTGGACAGCTTTATAGGTTGTGTTGCAACCCCTTCAGCCACCAGGGAGGCCCCACAACATTATAACTTTAAGGCATGTTTTGAATCATTAGATTTTCGACTAGTATACCAAAAATCTTAGATCACAATCTCAAAACATGTTTTTGTCATAATTTATATAGGTGCCAGTTTATAATTAACCCTCTGGAGATAAAACAAGAGGGGATCTCTTGATTTGTACGTAAAATTTTGGCCATGTGTACCAATTTGAAGAGATAGTCATTTTACCAATATTTGTGAAGACACTGATAAGCCCGTTATTGACTTAATTTTAGTTATTTAGCAACTCCCTTAAATGAAACACTTTAAATTTGCATTTTTAAGAGTGGCTTTTTTGCTTTACAGAAGCTGTAAACAGAATTCACATTATTTCTTTAAGGTCAGAAAGAAAAATTCTTTTTAAATCTCAGGAGAGGCTTAGAACACCTTAAACAATCTAATTTTGAAATAACTTAGGTTTTATTTTGATACACCCATTTTGCTATGCTTTTGATACACATTTTGATAAACCAAGGATTCCAATGAGATAGAAGTTAAAATCCTTACATAGGAAAAGTACCCAATTTTAACCATTACATCAGACTAGAAGTGAAGACAACAATTTTAAATATAAGCAGAAAAAAAAAAAACTGGGATTGTTTAAGCTTCTGTTTTTGTCCAAACCAGGCAGGGAACCAGTTTCCTTAAGACAAAAGAACATCTTTTTACAAACCTTGGGGACAAAAGAGGCAATAGATTAACCAATAAAGTATCCTACATAGGGCCTCCCTGGTGGCACAAGGGGTTAAGAAGCAACCTATGAAGTTATCCCCAGCCAGTGCAGCCTGAGTTCCATCCCCGGCCAGGGAGCAACCCACTTGGCAGGCAGACCTCTCCTGACTCGCCCGCTGCTCCTCTCAGCAGTGTACTTCAGTCAGTCTGCCTGTTCTGTTCCTGTCTCTGGTGAATCCTCTCACCGCCCACCCCCCAGCACCTCTGGCCTGTACCCCAGTTCTTGTATACATAAATAAATAAATCTTTTATAAAAAAAAAAAAAGTATCCTACATATCCTGTTAGGAAGACCAAAGTAATTTGACAGTTTTGTTTTTTTTTTTAACAGACTAAACAGATCTCAAAAGTGGAAGGCATGGCAGAATAGAAATTTCTACCTATGAAACAGGCCAGAAAATCAGGATGAACAGGAGAAACCTAGTCCCCCAAGGCTGGATGGTGGGGAACATACCAATGATCTCAGCACCAGAGCAAATATCCTGGCAGCTGCTAGCCGAGAACAATGGGGCGCCCCACATGTGTCAGCTAGGGTGGTGTTACCCACTTTATTTTCCAGCGTTTTTATCTTTTGTTTCATCCCAAGCGAAGGTGTAGAGAGTGCTGTTATAGCTGACGGTAGTTATGCCTTTGGGGTTAATATGTAAAGATGTCAGGCTGAATTAAGGTCTTTTAAGAGAGAACCCAGAGTAGAGTGCACGGGAATGGAGGGAGCAGACCCCAGCATGTATGAGTGCCTGAGAGCTTGAACCTGTCCAGACAGATTACAGTGGGAGCAGCGGGGTGGGGAGTAGCCACGGGCATACTCCCCAGGGGATTAGTCCTATTTTTGTGGGCATCCCCACATTGAGAAGGAACTCCTAGGTCTGAGTGTCCCCAGGCCTCGACTTCCTATCTGTCCCTGCCACTCTCTCTTTGGGTGAAAAGGGAGGCTGTCTCGGGCTCTTTTTTTGTTTAGAAATATTTTTAAAAAGACAGCTTGTACTTGGCCCACGTATGCCTGATATTAATACCAGTTAACAAGGAAACCTTTTGGCATTTAATAAGATGATTTGCAATGGACCACAGGCCCATCTGACACTGTAGGATCTAAAATAGCTGCCTGGAGTTGTCTTAGCCCCTCAGGAGTCTTAAAGTTAAGGCAGATATAAAAAGAATGTTTAACTAAGGGGAGGAAATCTGGTCTCCAGAGCAAGGGAAGGAGACTGTCAAGAGGACCTGTGATGTAGGAAGGCACCTAAAAGACAAGGAGTCAGAGAGGGTGAGCTCTACCTGAGCAAGAAAAAGGCTGGATAACAGAATAAGAAATATTCCAGATATTATTTCAGGTTTCACTTTGCAAATAACCTTGGAGAAACTACCACCTGTATAGTTTTATTTTTAAAATAATAAATTTTATTTTGATATTCCCATACAATTGCAACCCCCCCATCCCTCCCTCCCGCCCCCCACCCCCAAAAAGTGTCTCTGGTTCATAGTTTTTTGTTGATTTTGATTTTCACTTTCTTATAGTTATTCATTTTCCTGGTCCCTTATTTAAGTTTTCTAGATTCCTGCTATGAGTGAGACCATCCGGTATTTTTCTTTTTCTTTCTGGCTTATTTCACTGAGCATGATCCCTTCCAGCGCCATCCACGTTGCTGCAAATTGCATGTGTTTATCTTTTTTGAATGCTGAGTAATAGTCCATGGTATATATGTACCACATCTTCTTGATCCAGTCATCTCTTTTTGTGCATTTGGGCTGTTTCCAAAGCTTAGCTATTGTAAACAGTGCTGCTATAAACATAGGGGTGCAGGTGCTCTTTGGAATTGATGTTTCTGTGTCCTCTGGGTAAATACCTAGGAGTGGAATTGCTGGATCATATGGAAGCTCTGTATTTAGAAGGTCCAGAAATCTCCACACAGCTCTCCATAGTGGTTGGACCAGTTTGCACTCCCACCAACAGTGCAGAAGAGTTCCTTTTTCTCCACACCCTCGCCAACATTTGTTGTTGCTAGTTTTTTTAATATGTGCCATTCTCACTGGTGTAAGATGGTATCTCATGGTAGTTTTGATTTGCATTTCCCTGATTACAAGTGATGTTGAACATTTTTTCATATGCCTGTTGGCCATTTGCATTTCCTCTTCAGAGAAGTTTCTTTTTAGCTCTTCTGCCCGTTGTTGATTGGATTATTTTCTTTGTTGTTGTTGAGTCTCATCAGCTCTTTGCAGATTTTTGTGATCAGTCCTTTATCATTAGTGTTGTGTGCAAAAATGTTCTCCCAGTTGGTGGGGTTTCTCTTTGTTTTTGTTATTGTCTCTTTTGCTGTGCAGAAGCTCTATAATTTGATGTAGTCCCAGCTGTTTATCTTTGCCTTCACTATCACTGCTTTGGGTGATGTGTCTGTGAAGATGTCTTTGATGTGCATATCACATAGTGTTTCGCCTATATTTCCTTGTATGTATTTTATGGTTTCAGGTCTTATGTCTAGTTCTTTAATCCATTTTGAGTTGATTTTTGTGTATGGTGTGAGGTAGTGGTCTTCATTCTTTTGCATGTAGTGACCCAGTTTTCCCAGCACCATGTATTGAACAAGCTTTCTTTGCTCCAATGCATAGTCTTTGCTCCTTTGTCAAAGATTAGTTGATCATAAATCTGTGGGTTTATTCCTGGATTTTCTATTCGATTCCATTGGTCTGTATGTCTGTTCTTGTTCCAATACCATGCAGTTTTGATGATTATGGCTTTGTAGTATAGTTTGAAGTCTGGGAGTGTGATGCCTCCATTCCCTTCTTTTTTTTTTCAGGAGAGCTTTAGCTATTCGGGGTTTTTTGTGATTCCATATGAATTTCATCAATAATTGTTCTATTTCTTTGAAGAATGACATTGAAATTTTGATTGGAATAACATTGAATCTGTATATTGCTTTTGGTAGGATGGCCATTTTAATAATGTTTATTTTTCCAATCCATGAGCAGGGGATGTCTTTCCATTTCTTTGTGACTTCTTCTATTTCTTTTAACAGTTTTTTATAGTTTTCTTTGTATAGGTCCTTTACCTCTTTTGTTAGATTTATTCCCAAATATTTGATTTTTTTTGTTTCAATAATAAAATGGATGTTTTTTCTTATTTCCTTTTCTTCAGATTTATTGTTTGTGTATAGGAAGGCTACTGACTTTTGCATGTTGATTTTGTATCCTGCCACTTTACTGAACTGATTGATGAGTTGAATTAGTTTCTCTGTGGAGTTTTTGGAGTTCTCTATCTATATTATCATATCATCTGCAAATAGTGATAGTTTGACTTCCTCTTTTCCTATTTGGATTCCTTGTATATCTTTCTCTTGTCTGATTGCTCTGGCTAGGACTTCCAGTATTATATTGAAAAGCAGTGGTGAGAGTGGACATCCTTGTCTTGTTCCAGATCTTAATGGAATTGCTTTCAGCTTTTCACCATTGAGAATGATACTGGCTGTTGGCTTGCCATAGATGGCCTTTATGATGTTGAGGTAAGTTCCTTGTATCCCAAGGATTCAAGGGCTTTTATCATGAATGGGTGTTGCACTTTGTCGAAAGATTTCTCAGTATCTATTGATATTATCATATGGTTTTTGTATTTCTTTTTGTTGATGTGTTGGATAACGTTGATTGATTTTCGGATGTTAAACCATCCTTGTGTCCCTGGAATGAATCCTACTTGGTTGTGGTGAATTATCTTATGGATACATTGTTGGATTCTGATAGCTAAAATTTTATTGAGGATTTTTGCATCAGTGTTCATTAGGGAGATTGGCCTGTAGTTTTCCATTTTTGTGTTGTCCTTGTTAGGTTTTGGTATTAGTGTAATGTTGGCTTCATAGAACGTGTTTGGTATTGTCCCTTCCTTCTCAATTCTTTGGAAGAGTTTGTGAAGGATAGGCACTAATTCATCTCTGAATGTTTGGTAGAATTCATTTGTAAATCCATCAGGTCCTGGGCTTTTGTTTTTGGGGAGGTTTTTGATTACCATTTCAATTTTGCTGCTTGTAATTGGTCTGTTTAGGTGTTCTATTTCTTCTTTATCTAGCTTTGGGTGATTGTAGAGTTGTAGGAATTTGTACATCTCCTCTAGATTGTTGAATTTGTTTCCATATAACTGTTCATAGTAGTTACTGATTATTCTTTTGATTTCTGCTGTATCCGTTGTGATTTCTCCTCTTTCATTGATGATCCTGTTTATTTGTGCTTTCTCCCTTTTTTCCTTTGTGAGCCTGGCTAGGGGTTTGTCTATTTTATTGATTTTTTTCAAAGAACCAGCTCTTGGTTTCATTCATCTTTTGGATTGTTTTTTTAGTTTCAATTTCATTTATTTCTGCTTTGTTTTTATTATTTCTTTTCTTCTACTGGTTTTGGGGTTTTTTTGTTGTTCTTTTTCTACATCTTTGAGCTTCGAGATTAGGTTGTTTCTTTGAGTTCTTTCTTGTTTCTTGATGTGAGCTTCTATTGCTATATATTTTCCTCTTATTACTGCTTTTGCTGCATCCCATACATTTAGGATATTGGTGTCCTCCTTGTCATTCAATTCAAAGAATTTTTTAATTTCCTCTTTGATCTCCTCATTAGTCCAGTGGTCTTCCAGTAGTGTGGTTTTTAGTCTACATGAGGTAGGAAAGTTCCTTGCCTTCTTTTTATGGTTTATTTCTAGTTTGATGCCTTCATGGTCAGAAAAGATGGTTGGTATGATTTCAATCTTGGTGTATCTGTTGATGTTTGTCTTGTGCCCCAGTATGTGATCGATCCTGGAGAATGATCCGTGTGCGCTTGAGAAAAATGTGTACTCCGTTTTTTGGGGGTTTAGTGTTCTATAGATGTCTGTTAAGCCCAAATGCTCTAGGTCCTTATTTAGAGCTTTAGTTTCTTTACTTATTTTTTGTCTTGTTGATCTATCCATTGTTGATAGTGGTGTGTTGAAGTCTCCCACTACGTATGTGTTTTCTCTGATGTCTGTATTCAGAGAGGACAACAGTTGTCTGATATATTTTGGTGCTCCTTCGTTTGGTGAGTATATGTTAATGAGTGTTATTTCTTCTTGAAGTATTGTCCCCTTGATCATAATGTAGTGACCATTGGGGTCTCTTTTTATTTTTTTGAGTTTGAAATCTGTTTTATCTGATATAAGTATAGCTGTACCTGCTTTCTTTTTTTGGTCCATTTGCTTGTAGGATTATTTTCCGCCCTTTAACTTTGAGTCTATTTTTATCTTTTGTAGCTAAATGTGTTTCCTGGAGACAGCAAAAGGTTGGGTTTTGTTTCTTAATCCAGGCTGCAACTCTGTGTCTTTTTATTGAAGAGTTTAGTCCATTTACATTTAGAGTTAATATTGATATGTTAGCATCTGTATTTGCCATTGTGTTTGTCTTTCCTTTGATTTTATTTATTTATTCTTTTAATAACTTTTTTTTTTTGGCCTTCTTTCATTGTTATTCGTCCCTCTGAGGTTCTGGCTTTAGGATTCCTTGTAGTATTTTTTGGAGTGGGGTTTAGTCATAATGAAATTCCGGAGTTTCTGTTTGTCTGGGAAGGTCCTTATTCTTTCTTCATAGAGGAAGGAGAGCTTTGCGGGATAGAGTATTCTTGGTTGGCATCTGTTTTCTTGGAGTCTGTTGACTATGTCCCTCCACTCTCTCCTTGCCCGTAGTGTTTCTTCAGAGAAGTCGGATGTCAGCCTGATTGGTTTTCCTTTGAATGTTATCTGTTTCTTCCCTCTCGTCAGCTTCATTATTTTTTCCTTGTCCTGGATTCTTGGGAGCCTTACTATTATGTGTCTTGCTGTATTTTTCCTTTCGTCGTGGAAGTTTGGTGTTCTTCTTGCTTCTTGTATATCAATTTTCAGCTCCTTCTTCACATTTGGGAAGTTCTCTTCAATTATCTCTTTGAATATTTTCTCTGTTCCTATATCTCTAGCCTCTCTCTGGTATTCCTATAACTCTTGTATTTCCTTTCCTCATGGAGTCAGATAATTCCCGAAGTCTTTCTTTGTTCTTTTTCCTTTGTACTTCTCTTTCCTTTTCTGCTTTGGTTCTTTTTATTTCTGTGTCTTCAAGAGTACTTATTCGTTCTTCGATTTCATCTATTCTGCTTTCATTGCTTTTCCCAGAGTTCTTTAGTTCCTCCATTAATTCTTTGATCCCCTGCGTTTCTTTTGCTTCCCTCTTTAAGGACTCAATTTCATTCTTCTGACCATTGTTTTCCCTCTTTAGGGACTCAATTTCCTTCTTCTGATCATTGTTTTCCTTTATGAGTTCTGTCATTTTTTTAATCACAGCAATTTTAAATTCTCTTTCTGGAAGGCTCAGAAGTTCTTCCAAGTTACTGTCGTTGCAATCTGGGGGGTGGTTTTCTTTTTGTGGTGTGCTTTTTTCCTGAGGGGTTGTTTTGTTGCGTGTGGTTCTTCTACTCCCTACTGTCTGTTTTTTAATTTGTCGTATGCACTGGGACACTATTGCTGGGACTGGCCGGCATCTTGGGTGAACTTCTCCGCTCCCCTCTGGCTCCTCCAGGAGCCATCTGTCGGTTTCAAGCAGTCTTTACTGAAGAAAGGTCCCTGTTCTAAAATGCCGATGTGGGGACACACTCCCCTGTGTGCTTGGTCTGCCCCGGCGGTGGGTTCCCGCTCCCCCACTGGGTTTGGACTGCAGGCCAGAAGGGGCCTGGCATGGGCGAGCTTCCCCGCTCACCTCTGGCTCCTGAGGGAGCCTTCTGCAGGCAGTCTTTACTGAAGAAATGTCCCTGTTCTAAAATGGCGATGCGGGACGCACTCCCTGTGCGTCCGGTCTCAGGCACACTCTTCTGTGCGCCCGGTCTGCCCTGGCCGTGGGTGCCCGCTCCCCCTGTGGGCTCACACTGCTGGTCTGAAGGGGTCTGGGGTGGGCTAACTTCCCAGCTGGCCACGGGCTCCACCTTCTGCTGGTTTCAAGCAGTCTTTTCTGAAGAAAGGTGTTAGTGACTTTTTTCTGGTCTCTAGGTGGCACCAGAGATGTCTCCTAGAGCCCTTGGGGAGCTGTGTTTTTCACCCCGTGGGACAGGGAACAGAGTGGGAATGGTAGGGAAAACCTCAACGGCTTTGGGGTGCTGTGTCTGCCTTGTGTCCCGCTGATGTGGAGGACCCACGCCTCGAATTTCGTGCCCCGGGTCTCAGTTCCAAAGCCCTCAGGTCCAGGACGCGGGCTGTAGCCCAGTTAAGTGGCCGCAGCAATGGCGCCTTTTGCACCCTGCTCCCGTGTCCGGGCACCTGGTTTCTGATTACTCAGTGAGGGACTTTCACCTCAGTGAGGGCCCCAGCGCATCTCCCCGCAAGCCTAGGCCTCAGGCATGGGGACCTGGGCAGTCGCGATCCCGATCCGCGTTTGCTTTTCCAGCATGCCGCTTTTCCGCGCAAGCTTACCGGCCGGCCCAGGGCTGTGTGCAGGTCTCCAGAGTCTCCTTTGTTCTCTAATGGCGCCCGGAGCCGTTCACTCACCGCCTCGGCGAATCCTTCAGTGTTCTCCACAGCTCCCGTTCATGGGGTGTGGTGGCTGATATAGTTCCTTTCCACTCCCAGTCCTGCTTGATGCGTAGTTTGTTCTTGTTGGTCGTTTTAGTTTGTTTTTTTCCTCCTCTCTACTGGTCGGAGAGTGCCGCCTCTGTGGGCGGGGGAGGGGAGCAGGGTTCTGCGCTTTCCTCCCTCCTAGTCCTCTTTTATGGCAACTTTCTTCTTCGGGTAGTTTGCTGGAGTCGTCTGTTTATCTTCCGTGTCCCAGTTCTCACTGGGACCTGCCGCTTTTCCTCCCTATTAACTTTTTTTAATGGGAGATCTTACTCGCAGCATCTCCTCGCCGCCATGTTGCTCCGCCTCCTTCCCACCTGTATAGTTTTAATTCAATATCAAAGTAGAATAATCACAATTATCTGAAATTTCTACCGGTTTCTTCATTCCTCCAGGCTGCCTTTCCCCCCTTTCTGTGGATGTCACACTGTTACAGCATCATGTCTCCCTCCCACAGGCTCTGTGGGGTGGTGCAGCCTTGATGACCCCACACTCACCCCCATTCTCTCTCCCCATTTCCTGGGGGTTTCCAGGGAAGACAATCAGCATCATCCTGCTCCAGTTACAAAGTCTCCAAGGACCCTCCTGGACTCCTTCTCCCCAGACCCCTGGAAGGAGTGTGATGCCCCTCACCCTCCTGCTGCTGCTCTGGGGGCCCCTGGCCCTGATGGAGACCCGGGCGGGTGAGTGCGTGTCCAGCTGGACACTGTTGCTCCAGGAGGGAGGAGCAAGGAGCCCTTGCGGGTGCAGGACCCCAGGAAAGGCTCATCTCCTCCCAACCTCTTGTATCCCCTTCAGGCCCGTTGTGTTCTGGCCCCTTCTGTCCCTCCCGCCTCCCCTGAGTGCTCTGGTCCCCCTGAGTCTGGGCCCTTCTTGGCCCACCCCCCTTTTCACTCTCACGGCCCTGCCCCTTTTTCCCCTCCAGGCCCATCTCCTGGGACCTGGGCCCGTGCTGAGAGGAGGGTCAGCCCGGGTCTCCCCTCCCGCCTCCAGGCTCCCACTCCCTGAGGCTTTTCTACACTGCAATGTCCCTGCCCGGCCTCGAGGAGCCCCGCTACATCGCCATGGGCTCCATGGATGACACGCAGTTCTGGCGGTTCGACAGCAACTCTCCGAGGGGCAAGAGTGTGGATCCGTGGGCTCCCTGGGCGGGGCGGGTGGGGCAGGAGGACCTGGACGAGGAGACTCAGAACCTAAGGTACATCACACAGTAGTTCCAAAAGCTTCTGAAGCACCTGCGTGGCCGCTACAACCAGAGCGAGGACGGTGAGCTTCGCGGGGCGGGGCCAGGGTCAGGTCACCCCCCATTCCCACCCTAAGGCCGGGGTGTCCCGAGTTTCAGGGTCCACTGACCCCTTGAGGCTGGTGGATCTACCAGGCCCCTCCCCCGGGAAGGGACTTTCCTGCCTGCCCTTTCATTTTCAGTTTAGGTTTATTCAGGGTGTAAGGGCGGGGTGACCGCGGGTGACCTCAGCGCTGACCGCTGGGCGGGGCTTAGGGTCTCACACCCTCCAGAGGATGTTAGGCTGTGAAGTGGGACCCCATGGGAACCTCCTCGGCGGGTATGAAAAGTTCGCCTATGACGGCGCGGATTTCATCTCCCTGAGCGAGGACCTGCGCTCCTGGACCCCCGCGGACTCGGGGGCTCAGATCACCCAGCGCGAGTGGGAGGCGCAGGGGAGGGCCGAGCGCGTCAGGGACTGTGTGCAGAGCAGGTGCTTGATGTGGCTCCGCAGATTCCTGGAGTTGGGGAAGGAGGTGCTGCAGCGCACAGGTAAGAGGGCCCACGAGGCCTCGGACCTCCCCTCTCCTGCCGCCCCACAGGGAAATGGAGTAATGGGCAGAACAGCACCTGCTTTCTGGGCAGAGAGGGAGAGTCCCCCTGGGTTTCATGTTCTGTGCTAGAGAGAGACTCGCCCAGAAGACACCACTTTTCTGGACGGTTAAGGAATCCAGTCTCTCCTGAGGGAGGGGAGGCCATCCTGAAATAACTCTCCCTGGATCTTAGTGACCCGGCACCCATCCTGGGAACAATTAGTTTCTCTTTCAAGGTCTTGTTTTTGGTCTGAGAACATTTCTGGATCTGACTCCAGCCTTTCTGTGTCATCCACCCTCCAGCCAGGTGAGGAGCAAAAGTCTGTGTTCTCCTTAGAGACCTGCGTCCTCCTACCCTGGGCTCTCACCTGATTATCCCAGATTCCCCAGACTAGGCTGGTTTCTGGACTCTGTGCTTCCTCCCTCCAAACCAATTGTCATGTCCATTCTGAGGATGGTCAGTGAGGCTGCTTCAGTGTCCAGGAAGGAAAAACCCAAAGTGTGAATTTTCTGACCCTTATCCTCAGATCCCCCAAACATAGAGGTGACCCTCAACCTCACCTCTGACCATGAGGTCACCCTGAAGTGCTGGGCCCTGAGTTTCTACCCTGAGGACATCACCCTGACCTGGCAGTGAGAAGGGGAGAACCTGACCCAGGACATAGAGCTGGTGGATACCAGGCCTGGGGGGGATGGAACTTTCGAGAAGTGGGCAGCTGTGGTGGTGCCTTCTGGAGAGGAGCAGAGATACACGTGCCATGTGCAGTATGAGGGACTACAGGAGCCCCGAGTTCTGAGATGGGGTGAGCAGGGGGAAATGTGGCCACAAAGCCTCCTAGGGAATCATAAGCCCTTCTGGAGACCTTCAGAGGATCAGGATGAGGCCTGGGGCTCAGAGTCTCACCTTCCCTTCCCTTCCAGGGCCCCTTCCTTAGTCCTCCATCCCCACCGGGGCATCATTGCTGGCCTGGTTCTCCTTGGAGCTGTGCTCACTGGAGCTGCGGTGGCTGAAGCTGTGATGTGGAGGAAGAAGTGCTCAGGTAAGAAAGGGAGTGGGGGATCTTGTCCACTGGAGGCTTTCAAGTCAGGGGGAACTTGCCCTACCTGGTTAATGGGAAGTACCATTCACACACTGGTGTTGCCCAGGGGTCATTTGGTCTAGTCCTCCCTTACCTCCTTTTTTCTGTTTTTCCCAGCCATGACCTGGGTCTTTAGTCACAGTTCTGGAAACTTCCCTGTTCTGCCGGATTAGAAGATATTTAGGACTCCTGACCTGACTCCTCCTTGGTCTCACATTATGTTTCTTCCCACAGGTGGACAAGGAAGAAGCATCACTCAAGCTCCAGGTTAGTGTGGATCAGGTTTTGATCCCTGAGCCCCTGGGGACAGTGTAGATGGAGCCCAGTGTAGATGGAGACAGTGTAGATGGAGCTCATGGGGGTGTCACCCTCATAAGTTCCTCCTGTGGTCTCATTCTGACCAAGTTTTATTGTGTTCTCCCCTGGGAAGCAGCAGTTCCCAGTACTATGAAGTGTATGTAGGCCCTAAAGGCGAGACCCTGGAGGACTCCAGTGGGGTAGAGGTTGAGGCAGAGAGGCTGGCACTGGATTATGGTGATGCTTTCAGGAGGACAGCTTGAGAATGCAGTGGTCTATTGATAATGTTAACACTCAGGTAATTCACCTGAATTTCTTCATGATTATTTTCTTTCACAGTGAGAGACAGCCTTGTGTTGGCCCGAGTGTTACAGGATTCCTTTTTCCCTACATTTTGTGGCTTTATGATCCCCTGGTTTAAACCACTTCACCTGCGAGAATGGCCTATTGTTTCCAAAAGATCGGAAACAACAAGTGCTGGCAAGGATGTGGAAAAAGGGGACAGTCCTGCATTGTTTTTGGATATAGACTGAGCCAGCCCTTATGGACACAGTATTGAGGCTTCTTGAAAGAGTGAATGTGGTTCTGCCATTGGACCCAGCAATTCTACACTGAGGATCTCCTCACAGAGGATAAATACTCTCCTGTGAAGGGACCTGCACTCCCGTCACCACTGCAGCACTATTTGCAGTAGCCAAGCTATGGGAACCACCTGAATGCCCCAGACAAGTGACAAATCAAGAAGAAGCTGTGATTACATGTATACATATGTGTACATTTACAGGTGATGTATGTACCTGCGTAATGAAATAGCATCCACGGTCAGAAAACACTGCGGCAACATGGATGGAAGAGGGATAAGTCAAAAGGAAAAAGAGAAATACTTATATATAATGTAGAGAAAGCAGATGAGGGGCAAGATTAAGCCAAACTTCAAAACTAATCCTTGAAACCCGCCAGGCGCACCTATTGCTGACCAGGGCTGTAGACCAGTCCAGGTTTCCTGGCCCGGCAGCGCTGGGTGGTGGACTGACCCTCTCTAGTTTGGCATCAGGTTCATTTGACAACAAACCCTGACTCCTGCTGACTGAGTACCCTGTTGTGTCTTGTTGCACCTATACAACCACGGGATCCCCAGCCTTTGCTGTTTCCTGGGATCTTGTACTTGATGATGCAGATTATGACTTTTTTACACCATTTATATATCCCCACATGGCCAGAAGGTGACATCTTCTGACAAATTATTATTCTCCTGATAGTAACAAATCTTGGTGCTTTTATCCTTTATTTTCCCTTTGCAACACTGAATTATTCTTTATAATTCCCTAATGAAACATCCACATTTTTTTTTCTAGATTTATTTATTTATTTATTTATTTATTTATACAAGCACTGGGTACAGTCAGATGTGCAGGAGGGTGAGAGAATTCACTAGAGCCAGAGCGGGGAGCAGAACAGGCAGAAGGACCGAGGTACACTGCTGAGGGGAGCAGCGGGCGGCAGGAGAGGTCTGCGCACCATGTGGGACCCTTGTCGGTGGCCGGGGATCAAACTGGCACTGCAGAGACTGCAGGCAGCTTTGCAGCCCAGCGCTCAACCGCTGCACCACCGGGAGGCCCCATCCACAATTTTTTAAAAGTTTGTTTTTAACTTTCGTGTAAAAGAACTGGGGTGTAGGCCAGAGGTGTGGGACATGAGAGAATTCATCAGAAACAGAGTGGGTTGCAGGACAGGCAGATATACTGAAATACACTGCTAAGGGGAGTAGTAGGCAAGACAGGAGAGGTCTGCTGTGCCATGTGGGGTAGTTCCCTGGCAGAGGATCCTCTCAGGCTCTTGTAGTGGACCTTCTGAGTGGTAGTTCTGAGACTTAACCCCTAGGCCACCAGAGAGGCCCAACACCCACAAATTTTAAAGAATCAAGTCTTGCAAGAAATTGTCTACTGTTACCTCATTACCATGGATTAAGTATTCCCACCATCTCACTGCGCCTGCTGGAGCTGAGAGGATACAGCAAATCATATGACAACATACGAGAGTTTACAACGGGTGGATTCAACTCATTATAAGTGTAAGGCCCACAGGCTGGCTTATTTAGGTTGTGCATCTTGGTCAATATCTGGACAGTTTCCATTCATGATGGTGATGTTCGTATCTTCAAATCTTAAGGCCATTTATTAATGGCTCAGCTCACCATACACACCTTCACCTCTTCTTTGACTACAACTGTGGACAATATTGTATATTGCAGGATAGAATTGGAGGCTCCTTCAAAAATTCTTCCTCCTTTGGAGGGAAAGGCCCATAGTTATGCAAAGAAGGTGACAAGGAAAAGTGCAGCAGCCAGCAGGGAATTGTAAAGATGAAAATTTAGTCCATGGAGAGGTGACAAAGGCTGAGCAGATTATTGCCCAATTACTAATTATTTTTAATGAGGGAAAATAATCTACATCCAGCCAGGAGACATAGCGATGGTAGCATTTGACACTCCACATCGAGGGCCCTGCTGAGGGATGGTCATGCTGAGAGACTAAGAGAAACCAACCTGCATGAACACCAGGGGTGACCTAAGAAGTGACTGTGTCTTTCTAGCCAGTGAATCTGTGACTTACGTTGTCTCATCAATAATGTTTAAAAAGGTGGAGAGAAAGTGAATGAAGATAAATGTAGGAATCTAGCACAGATTTTAGGATGGAAAATTTGGTAGCTTTATGGAGTGTGATCAGGAAAATAATAGCAAGTGTTTGGATCTGGATATATTTAGAGATGGTCTTTAGTGTTTCCTAAGGTAACATCTGGGTTTTGAGAAGATTCACTAGAAAGAGAGTGGGGAGCAGGACAGGCAGATTGACCGAAATACACTGCTGAGGGGAGTAGCAGGCGAGACAAGAGAGGTCTGCTGCACCATGTGGGTCAGGTTGCTGGCCAGGGATCTGACTCAGGCCTCAGTGGCTGCCAGTAGCTTCATAGTGCTGAGACTTTACCCCTTGTGCCACCAGGGAGGCCCTGCATGCTAGTTTCTTGTCCCTTTGTTCATGTCTTTAATAAACGTTTTGGCTGGGGGAGTGAGAGACAGAGTTCCTCTTGATGGCTCTCCCCAGCCTCCCCCTGCTGCAGATTCATTTAGACTCTGAGTCTTTGTTAATAGCTGAGAACTTCTTATCATCTGTCTGCAGCAGACGGACAAGCAGGAGCACAGGTGCAATATGTGCACTGAGAAATAGATCTGGGAGGTGATGTGATGTAAATGATATTTAAAGTCTTGAGCATGGACGGGACAGGGAGTGATGACTAAGGAAAAGAAAGGAGCAGGACTGAACCCTGAAATCCCCTGTGTTAAGACCATCCCCCCACAGTGCCAACTGCATATTCTGACAACCTCTGGTGAAGGCAGGGAGACCAGGGAGCCCCCACTTCAGTGACCACAGGAATCACTGGGACACTGATGAAGACTCAGAAGGTCTAGAACAGAGTCTGAGAGTCTGTTTATAACAATATTGGTGCTGATCATATTTTTTATTTAAATTTTATTTTTATATTCCCTATACAATTACAACCCCCTTATTTTGAACCCAAGCCCTCCTTTCCCCGCCCCCTACCCCCCATAGAGTGTCTCTGATTCATAGTTATTTGTTGATTTTGATATTTTCTTTCTTATAGTTATTCTTTTTCCTGGTCCCTTATTTAAGTTTTCTAGATTCCTGCTATGAGTGAGACCATCTGGTATTTTTCTTTTTCTTTCTGGCTTATTTCGCCGAGAATGATCCCTTCCAGCTCCATCCATGTTGCTGCAAATTGCATGTGTTTATCTTTTTTGAATGCTGAGTAATATTCCATGGTGTATATGGACCACATCTTCTTGATCCAGTCATCTATTTTTGGGCATTTGGGCTGTTTCCAAAGCTTAGCTATTGTAAACAGTGCTGCTATAAACATAGGGGTGCAGGTGCTCTTTGGAATTGATGTTTCTGTGTCCTTTGGGTAAATACCTAGGAGTGGAATTGCTGGATCATATGGAAGCTCTATGTTTAGTAGGTCCAGAAATCTCCACACAGCTCTCCATAGTGGTTGGACCAGTTTGCACTCCCACCAACAGTGCAGGAGAGTTCCTTTTTCTCCACACCCTCGCCAACATTTGTTGTTGCTAGTTTTTTTAATATGTGCCATTCTCACTGGTGTAAGATGGTATCTCATGGTAGTTTTGATTTGCATTTCCCTGACTACAAGTGATGTTGAACATTTTTTCATATGCCTGTTGGCCATTTGTATTTCCTTTTCAGAGAAGTTTCTTTTTAGCTCTTCTGCCCATTTTTTGACTGGATTATTTTCTTTGCTTTTGTTGAGTCTCATCTGGTGCTGATCATACTTTTAGCAGAAGAACGAGACCAGATTCCTGGCTATGTGTCAGCCTCACCTGCAGGGTGTGTTGAGGAAGTGATTCCCGGGCTCCCTGTTCATCACTCTGAGCTGCCCGGTCTGGGAGAGACCTGAGTATATGTAACACACCCACATGCATCCTGGGGCTCAGCCAGATTGGGGCCCCCTGATGTCAATGATCAGGGAGCTGTGAGGACCTGGAAGAAAAGACAAGAAATGCGCTGGGGTGGGGTCTGTTTTCCTTTCTCTCCCAGGAGGCATATCCAGATGGACGTGAGGAAGTGGTTCAGCTCAGCATAAAGAAAATCTGTCACTATCCCTGGATGGATTTCTCACACATACAAATTTACAACATAAATTTTTCAAGTAAAATTTACTAAAGGCATTAATAGATACATGTGAATGTATATGTTTGTATATAATAGTACAGTGTGTAACACTGACTCCAGAACCCCAGAGCTTCCCCAGCTGTTTCCTGCCCCCTGAGTGGTGGGACATGCGGGCTGTGTTGATGCGGCGGCCCCAGTGGGCACCGCCAGAGGCCAGTGGGAGCAGGAGTCTGAAAGGGCTGGCAGCAGCAGTGGTGGTTTCCTGCACTGGCACCTGCATGTGCAGGTGGGAGCTGGTGGGCACAGCTCTAGAGATGGTGACAGAGGCGGGTTTCCTGCCAGGTTACAGGCAGCCTTCAGGTGGCCCCTCACCCGGAGCAAGCCAGGTTTAGGCAAAGGAGCCCCTAGGGCTTAGGCTCCCCCTTCCCTGCCCCCCAGAGGAGCTGCTTCTGGGCAGCACTAAGGCTGCCCTGCAGTGGGTGCCACAGGACAGCTTCACTGAGGCCACCTTGCTGGGCTAGGGATGAGAGCTGGGGGTCATCAGCTGGGTTTGAATGGACCCCCAACCACTCTGGCAGGGTCCAGGAGGCCGCTGCTTGAGGACAGGGCCCAGGCCACCCTGACAGCTGTGCCTATTGCACCCAGCAGCGGGAGTAGCAGTGCATGACAGTGGGTGGGAACTTCACCACCATCCACCATCAGTGCCATTGACAAAGGAGGCAGCCAACCTGGCAGCAGAGGCTCTGTGTCCCCCCACACCACCCCTGGGCATGCAGCCCACTGGGGCTACAGCAGCAAGGTCCCATTTGAGGCCTGTCATTGCTGTTGACTGTCCGGCACCACCTCCCAGTGCTGTTGCCTCCTTCCCATCCGGCCTGGTGTTCAGGCTGTGGCTGTGCCTGCTGGGGTATCTCCCACTGCCACTGTGAGTTGGAGCCTGGCCCAGTGCTTGCGGTTGTGCCCCCAGCTCCAGGCCCTCCCTGATGGGACTGTACCACCTTACATAGGCAGCCTTAATTTGGGACTATTGGACACTGCGGACACTATCTGGGGTGACAGCCGGCCACTGAGGCCTTAGAGACTATTTCCCTGCTCTCCTGTTTGTTAAAGAAACAAACTATCCTGAACCTGAGTGGTCTTGCAATTAAGCACACAGGTGAGAAACACAGACAGTGCCCTGTCCTCTACCTTAGCTCTGTCCTTCTGAGAGAGGGCCAGGGCGGAAGGGCCCATACCTACAAGAACCTGCACACAAACAGGCTGCACGTGCATGCTACATGACTCGTGATCTGTTTTCTTTGAACTGAAGCACTCATATTAAATAGATCTTGCCCTGATGATGCCCCCAAAGAGTGCCAGACACTGACGCCCTCTGATGTACCAGGGGCAGGATAACCGGGAGGCTGACGGCAAGTTCTGGGGCTGCTCATGACAGACACCAGGAGCGTCAGCTGTGACGGGCTGTTCTGATGGACGATTTGCTAAGAACATCAAGGTTTGTCAGCACAGAGAGCCCCGGGAGACACGCAGGAGAGTGACAGGGAGAAGCCGCCTTGCTTCTTGGCTTTGGACTTGAACCAGGTAAAGACGTGGAAGGAGACGCCTGGAAGAGCCCCATGGGGGGACCGACCTTTCCCTTGCCTTGTACTTTAATTTTGCTCCTTTTGGCCCAGACTTGCTGGCTCCTTCCAGCCACTTCTGTGGCCCCCACCTGCAGGCGCCTCAGACTTGGGGACCTTTCAGGCCACAGTGGCCCTGCTGTGGGTGGAGGTTGTGTGGTTCAGTCTTTACCCACGAGGGATGGGAAACTTTGGGTGTTTTATTCCTAATGTTCTTTCTTGTCTTTGCTCTCTATGAACATTAATCCTTTTAAAGTTCTTTCACACAAAGAAAAAATAATACAGATTTGTCATGAAAACTAAAGAAAACTGCAAAATTTGACTTATAAATCTTGCATCTTACTATGAGCAAGCTGAAACAGCTGCTTTTCTCTCTCTGCCCCCAAAATGTAAAATTTTTACTAAATATTCTGATTTCTCGTTTCAAAATGTGTGTTTGTGTAGATCCAATAATGTTTCCCCCGCCCCCTCTTTAATAGACAGTTGGAAATATAGGCGTTTGATCAAGGCTTTGTCTGGAATGTTGTGTTTTTAGAAACCAGACTGATCTCAGAGCCTGCAAGGAAACAATAACCCTGCACCTGGTTTAGAGGTACAAAGTGTCTGTCATGAGCCTAAGGGGAGGAAGGGGTGTGTGTGGCCAACTGTGTCCAAAAGGGGGTCAGTGTAGATGGTGGGATGGCAGCAAAGCCCTGGGGAGGAACAGCCTGTGGGGGTGTGCAAGGACAGAGGGGGTGAGGGTCAGCTGGACCAGAGAGAGAGGGAGGAACACAGGAGTGGGTGTCAGAGGCCTGGGAAGTGGTCACCCTGTGGGGCTGGGGTGACTGGGGCTGGGGAGCCCCTGCCAGGCTGTGAGCAGAGCAGGACCTGGTTTAGCTTCCACGTGAAAGGGGCCCAGACTGGGGGTGGCAGGAGAGACTAGTCTGTGTGTCTCCAGGTGAGAGAGGAGGGGCTCAGGCCAAGCTGGGGCAGCACAGGTGAGAAGTGGCTCTTTGGAGGTGCAGGGGGCTCCTGAGGACAGCATAGTCCTGTCCTGTCCTTCCCAGGCCTCGTCAGGCCATGGGCTCTGACTGGGGAGTAGGCTGGGGAAACTTATTTTATATTTTTTAACATTTATTTATTTATTTAAGAACTGCTGGGAGCCCAGGGAGCCTGAGGAGGGCCTGGCTGAGCAGGAGAAAGGGCAGCTCTGGGCTCCTGTGCTCAGCCCTGTGGCCACACGGGGGCGCTGCCGCGCTGTTCCGGATTCTGGTGGAGCCGCCAGGACGGGGCGGGGGCTGAGGTGGGCAGAGTTGGGGGTCCTGGAGGGCGGCGTCCTGGGGGTGACATGCTCTGTGAGGAGTCAGAGAAGCAGGGCTCAGAGGAGGGGAGACCCCGGAGCCCGCCCTGGCTGTGGGGTTTCCAGCTTTTCTCCCCACTTCTTTTCTCTCTGCAGCCCCTGGATAACAAAACCTGGGAAAATTGGAAAGTAGATAATTTTTTCCTTCTACAAGCTATTAGGTGTTGAGGGTAGTTTTAAAAAATTAAAGAATACTGTTACATTTACAGAAAAGTTGCAAAGGTAGTAGGTTCTGTTAGGGGGAGAGGATGTCCCGAACAAACTCCACAAACAGGTTTGATGGCCCCCACCCCCACCCCAGACCAGAGAGATCCAAGACACCAAGAGCTGCAAATCCCACCAAGGAACCCAAAACAAGAAACCAAAGAACCCAATCAAAGCAAGTGCTAAACAGGCACTTCTCTAAAAAAGACACACATGTGGCCAATATGCACATGGATAAATGTCATCATGTGCTGTCAGGAAAATGCCAATTAAAACCACAATGAGACACCCCCTCACACCTGTGACAATGACCCAGTGTAGGATGGGGAGGAAAAGGGACTCTGGTACATCGTGGATGGGGATGGAGACTGCTCCTGTTAATGTGCTGAATGAGGGGTTCCCTGGACCCTCAAACCTGATGAATCTAAGTGGGTATTGTCATCAGTTGCATAGACAAAGCATACTACAGTGTATGAGGCCTTTAATAGAAAGTTATAATAATATAATTCATGTGCAATAGAGAATTAGTGTGTAATAGAGAAAGAGAAGAGAAAGAATATAGTTAAAATTGTTTCCAAATGAAACATCCAAAGTTCTCGTCCCCTCTTGGGTATTGCCCAGCCTAACAGGGTTGGCCCAAAGCAGGACTGCTGAAGCACAAAAGCCTGCCACAGTCTAAGGTGCACCTCTGGTGGGGACTCACAGAACAGGGGCAGGAAGGGCCAGGAAAGTCTGGAAGGACAAGAGCAAAATCAAAATCCACAGCAAGATAAAGGCTGCCATCATCAGCCTCCCCTGGATCTCTCACCCATGTCTTTGTCTCTTTCAAGTGTCTATTTCGTGTCTCCCTGGGACCCCGGCACCAGCCCAAAGCTCATAAGCAAGCGTGGTTTCTTCTTCACACGTCCCTTTGCTCCATGTGCCTCCTCCAGTCTTCTTTCCCCACCTCGTTGCTTCTGCCTCCTTTTTAGCTTCCCATCCCTAGTGGGCTCCACCCTTCCTGGGGAGGTGCAGGAAAACTGGAACCTTCCTTTCCTATGGATACCACACTGTTACAGTCCCGCCCCTGTGGAGAACAGAATGAAGGCTCCTCAAAATATTCAAAATACACCTTCCACAGGGTCAAGCATTCCATTCCTTGGTATTTATCCAAAGGAGGTAAAAACACTAATTCCAAAGGCTATGTGCCTGCTCTGTTCACTGCAGCACTGTGCCCAATAACCAACTGTGGAAACAACCTAAGTGCCCAATGGCAGATGAGTGGACAAAGGAGAGGTGGTAGATAGACACAATGGAATACTATTCAGCTGTGAAAAAGATAAAGCCTTGAATTTGCAAAACATGGATAGATGTGGAGGGGATGATGCTAAGTGAAATATGTTTGAAGGAGAAAGTCAAATACCAGATGATTTCATTCATATGTGGAATACAAAGAACAAAGCAGGGACAGATGACACTAAACCAAAACAAACTCTAGAAATATGACTGGAGAATTGACCCTATGGGTGAGGGAGGGTGAGAGCAGGACACAAAGAGGGAAGAGGGCCTCATGGGCTATTGTGGAGGACTGTGGGTGCCCTTAGGTGGGTGTGATATGGTAACAAACATCTGAAAAGGTGTGACCCTGTGCCTCTGGACACATGCAGTGTGTAAATTGATGTTGCCTCAATAGAAATAATACAGTAATGAGGAAAAAAAGAAAATGCAAGAAAAGAGTAAATTGTCTCCTCCATTCATCACTGACCTCAGGACTTTGCCTTCACCTCCTCACTGTTATGCAGGGTGAGGGGCTGGTTTCCCACAAGGGCAGAGGCAGGAGGTGCAGGGATTCCTGGGGCTGCTCAGACACCGCTGAGTTGAGACACTGCAGAGAGGGCGGCTCTGAGAGGGAACCAGGGACAGAGGGTCATGGTAACCCCAGTGCTGAGTGAGGATCTGGTTCCCAAGGAGAGGGGAGTGTGTGTGTGTGTGTGTGTGTGTGTGTGTGTGTGTGTGAGAGAGAGAGAGAGAGAGAGAGAGAGAGAGAGAGAGAGACAGGAGAGACAGGGCACACAGCATAGACAGTGGGAGGACAACTGCACGTCAAGCCCAGCATAAATGAATTCAAATCCCTCAAAAAGCAAAGAATGTCAGGACAACACCTCGATGGCAAAAGTTCCATCAAGAAGCTATTTTGAGCAGGTCAGAGAAAGCAATGGGTATGAAGAAGAGGAGGAAGTTTAGAAATATGTCTTGGTTGGACTGAGCTGGAAGGAGCTGGGTAGCACCCCCCTCCAGGACCCCTGCTAGGATGTGGTAGCACCCCCACCTCTGAAACCTTCCTCCCCCAGTCCCCAATGTACACTTCAAGTTCACCTCCTTTGGGGTCACTATAGAAAACCCACTGGCCTCAGATTCAGGGAGCTCCAGCCTGGCACTCGATCTGTTTCCCAGGGGGTCACTGCCTCCGTGGGCTGTAGCTCCTTTCTCTCTAGACCAGAGCTGGAGGGAGTCCCACGGGGGAGGGAGGAGTGTGTGCCCTGCTGGCCTGGCCCAGGGGCAGGATTAGCCCAGGTCACCCCAGTTCCTGAGCTGAGCCTTTGTCTACAGTCCAGGAAGGGAGGGGGAGATGGAGCAGGGTCTGCCTCAGCTCCTGGAGGAAGTGTAGCGTTAGAGGGGGTGAAATTATTGTTTCTTTCTCATTTTCTCAGCATCAAAATCCCCTGGAAACATCCAGAGTAAGGGTTGGGTCCTCTTAATGATGGGCACCCACTACCTGCCCAGGCAGCCCTTTTATTGTTAAGACTTATAAAAAAATTCCTCCTGATGTTGCTCTCATGATGGCAGGAGATGAGTGGGAGAGAGGGGAGGGGATGACAGAGGCTGGGCCCCAAACTTCTACAGAAAGACCAATTTCTGACCTCTGCTCAAACAGAATAAGGACACTTTTTCACATCGGAGCCCTTGAAATGTCTGAAATCCCTGTGTGCATAAGCAGGGCAAATCCCAACACGATACATGGTTGTTTGCAGTGTGTTGGTTGGTGTGAAAGTCCTAACCCGCCATTACCAGACTCAAGAGTCCTCCTGAGCTGCTTTTGGCATAACTGTATTAATTTCTTAACTCAAATGACATATATTTGGGGTGTCCTCTGCCAGGCACTGGGGCGCAGAGTGAGCCGTCCCAGGACTCTGTGTGTCTGTAACTCAGAGTCCAGCTGGAGACGGGCCCGGGGAGCACAGAGCGAGGGGCCCCTGACCTGGGAGCCGCTGGGCTTCCTCCCTGAGGTGATAGGTGACCTGAGCCCCAGGGGGAGCAGGAGGTGACAGGGAGGTGAGTCACCCCAAGGAGACAGGGTGAGGGTCCTGGGTGTTGGGTGCGGGGCGGAGCCAGGTCTGGGCATTGGCAGGAGCTGGAGCGGCTGCAGCGGGTGCTGAGGGCCTGGGGCTTCGCCCTGGGCTGGACTCCAGCCCTTTCCCCGCCCCCAGCACATGAGTGGGACCTGCACAGAGACTACCCCCCACAGAGCCTCAGTTTCCTTATCTGTGTGTGGTGAGGTTAGGGACGCGGTGAGGGTGGTGATCTGATGCCTGTGAGTGTCAGCACAGGGCCTGGCACATCATGGACGCTCAGCCCCTGTCTGCTCTCCTGGCTACAGGGAAAGGGGTGGGGAAGAAAGTGGAGGTGAGGCCAGGCCCTGTGAGGCCTCCCTGCCTGGTGTGGGGAGTAGAGAAGGCAGGTGAGGGTTGAGAAAGGCCTGGGGCGCTGTGGGGAGCAGAGGCTGGAGAGGGTGAGAGTGTACGGGCCAGGGAGGAGGCTCCTGCAGCATGACCAGGACAGGTGTGGTCACCTCCTCCCTGACCATCTCCTCTGCCCTCCATTTGTTCCCCTTCCTCACGCACCTTGTGGGACAGGCATGACCTCAGGGCCACAAGTGGACCCTCCTGGCAGAGGGGACCTGCAGCGTCTGCCTGGGGACAGGGACCCGGGGAGCACCTCCTGTGGCCACAGCTTCTGCCAGGCCTGTCTCAGCCAAGTCACTCTCAGACCCACCGAGGGGCCACGTGCTGTCCGCACTGCCAGGAGCCCCCCAAGAGGGGACAGCAGCCCCGCTGAGTCCTGGTCAGTCTCTGCTCTGGCCCCAGCACTGGAGCTGGGGTAGAGAACCCAGACAGGAATGGGGTCTGTGGGCAGCACAGGAAGAGGAGTTTCCATGTCCAGCAGACCAGGAGGGTGTGGTTTGCAGACCTCAAACACGAATGTTACCCAGTGCTGCAGAAGGGGAAGGTTGTAGGTCTTCTGTGATTGGTAAACTCTAGGACTATTATTGAGTTCTGAAATTTGCAAGTCTTGGGGGCTTGTTCTATTATCGATTACCAGGCACCCTCCTAGAGAGATAAACTCCTGCATTCTCAAATCACCGCTGCTGGCAACACTAGACTCTCTGATCTGATTGTATTATTAAAAATGACTGTGGACATAAATACCTGCATTATCAAAGGCGCCTCCTAGACGACAGCAGGGGGATTCCCCAGGCCTGAGGACCCCTGACCCTGAGAAGGGGGGAGTAGGGGTCACCAGATGACTCATCTTTCTTTCCCTCAGGTGGAAGGGGGTACAGTGTCCACTCCTATAGCTGTGTCCTCAATGACTTATTGCCCCTTATTTACAACTGAGCTTGGAAAATCATAACACTAATTTCAAGGCTACACAAGAGGGAGCAGAATTAGGATTCAATCTTGGCGTTTCCTTTGAGATCATGTGCTTTGCTGCATCATACTCCACAGCTATTGTTTTTGTTTTTTTTTGGTTAGTTAATCATTCTTGTTTATTTTTTCACAATATAGAATTTCTCCCGTCAGTTGGGGTCATATAGTTTTTCCACCACCAAAGCCCACACAGCCTCCTCCACCAGCACCCCCATTCCCTACTCTCCCCCTTTCCTTCCCCTTCTGCTCCTGTGTCAGGTCTAAGGTCTGATTTCTAGAGTCACACTCACTGTTTGTCTTTGACACTCACTGTTTGCCTTTGTTTAGTGTCTCTAGATTCCACATGTAAGTGACACAATCTGTATTTCCCTTTTTCCTTCTGGCTCACTTCTCTTAGAATCATCCTTTCCAGCTCGATCCATGTTGCTGCAAATGGCATGAGTTTATCTGTTTTGGTCGTTGATAATATTCCATTGAGTGTATGTGCCACGTCTTCTTGATCCACCCCTAAGTACTTGGGAATTTAAGTTGCTTCCATATTGGCTATTGTAAAAGGTACTGCTAGAAATAGGAGTGTACATATCCTTTCAAATTAATGTTTTTGTGCTGTTTGGATAGATACCTAGGAGTGCAATCCCTGGAACATGTTTACATCCATTTTCGTCTTTTGAGAAATCTCCACACTTCCTTCCACAGGGGCTGGACCTGTCTACCAAGAGTGTGATAGGGTTCCTCTCCCTCCAGGCCCTCACCAGCACTTGTTTGTTGTTGTTTTGTTTTGTTTTTTTAATATGAGCCCTTCTCACAGGAGTCAGGTGGTATCTCACTGTGGATTTGATCTGAATTTCCCTGGTTGATGATGAGCATTTTTCACATCACGAGCCATCTTCATGTCTTCTCTGGAGAAATGCCCATTTCGTTCTTCTGCCCATGTTCTAATTGAGTTGTTTGTTTTCTTCTGGTTGAGCTGTGTGAGTGCTCTGTAGATCTTCTATATCAATTCCTTGTCAGCTGTGTGCTGTGCAAATTATTTTCTGCATTCGGTAGGGTGCCTTTTTGTTTTGGTCACTGTTCCTTTCACTGTTCAGAAGCTTTTTGTTAGACATAATCCAATTTGTATATTTTCTCCTTTGTTTAACTTGATGTTGAAGATGAATCTATAGATATTTCTGAGGTTTACTTCATGGAGTGTTTTGCTTGTGTTTTCATCTATGCATATTACAGTTTCAGGTCTTACATCCAAGTCTTTTATCTATTTTGAGTTGTGTGGTGTGTTATGGTGGTCAAGTTTCATTCTTTTGCATGTTGCAGTCCAGTAGTCCCAATATCAATTACTGAAGAGGCACTCCTTGGTCCAGTGTATATACTTAGCTCCTTTGTCAAAGATTGATTGTCCATGAATCTATGGTCTCATTTCTAGGCTCTCAATTCTACTCCATCGGTCTGTGTGTCTGGATCCCCTGCCCCCAAAACCATGATGATTAAGGTTTTGTGACTTTTTAGTACAGATGCCAGGCAGTGTGATACTTCTGTTTTTTTTTTTTTTGTTTTTTTTTTTAAAGATTTATTTATTTATACAAGCACTGGGTACAGTCAGAAGCGCAGGAGGGCGAGAGAATTCACCAGAGCCAGAGCGGGGAGCAGAACAGGCAGAAGGACCGAAGTACACTGCTGAGGGGAGCAGCGGGCGACAGGAGAGGTCTGCGCGCCATGTGGGACCCTCCTCTGGTGGCCGGGGAGCAGCCGGGGATCGAACCGGCGCTGCAGAGGCCGCGGGCAGCTTCGCAACCCAGCGCTCAACCGCTGCGCCACCGGGGAGGCCCAGATACTTCTGTTTTTTTTTTTTTTTTCCATTTTGATCAGAAGAGCTTTGGCTATTAGGGCATTTTTGTGATTCCATATGAATTTCAAAATCTTTATTTTTCTTTGAAGAATACCATTAGGATTTTTATTGAGATTTCATTGAATCTGTAAATTGCTTGTGGTCAGATGGCCATTTTGACAATGTTGATTCTACCAAACCATGAAGAACACTGAATATCTTTCCATTTATTTTTGTCATCTCTATTTCTTTTAACAATATCTTATAGTTTTCCTTGTCAAGTTCCTTTACCTTCTTTGTTTTTTCCCCAAATATTTACATTTTTTTTTGGTGAGATTATAAATGGGATGATTTTCTTCATTTCTCCTTCTTTTAGTTCATTATTTACATCTAGAACATCAACTGAATTTTTGTGTGTTGATTTTGTATTCTGCAACTTCATTGGACTGGGTTATTGTATCATTTAGATTTCCTGTGGAGTCTTTGAGGCTCTCTATGTAAATTTTCTTATTTCTGCAGATAATAGTGGCTTTAATGCTTTCCCAACTTGCATTCCTTTTATTTGTTTTTCTTGCCTAATTTCTCTATTTAGGACTTCTATCCTATGTTGAATGATAGTGATGACAGTGTCTATCCTTGTCTTATACCAGAACTGAAAGGCTGTCAGTTTTTCACCACTGAGAATGGTATGTGACTTTTGTTATATTGATATGTTCCTTTTATTCCAAGTTTTTCAAGGACTTTCATCATAAATAGATGTTGAAATTTACCAAATGCTTTCTCAGCACCTACTGATATGATCCTTTTCTTTTTGCTGATATGGTGCATTACATTGATTGCTTTTTGGATGTTTGAACCTTCTTTGTGTTCCTGTTATAATTCCCACATGGTCATGGTGTATAATCATTTTAATGCACTGTTAGATTTGGTTTGCTAAGATTTTATTGAGAATTTTTTTATCTATGTTTATTAGGGAGATAAGTCTGCAGTTTTCTTTGTTTTGGTATACTGTTGGCCTCATAAAAGTGTGTTTGGAAAAAATTTCTTTCTCAAATTTTTGAAAGAATCTGAGCAGGATAGTTATTAGCTCACGATTGAAAGTTTGGTAGTACTCATTTGTGAAGCCATCTGGTCCTGCACTTTTGTTTTGGGGGAGAGTTTTGATTACTGTTTCAATTTCCTTGCTTGTGATTGGTTTTTTCAGGTTTTCTATTCCTTCCCTATTCACCCTTGGATGTTGATTGTATAATTCAAAGAATCTGTCCATTTCGTCTTGGTTGTTGAATTTGTATGCATATAAATGCTTATAGAAATCTCTTATTATCCTCTATATATCTACAGTGTCTTTTGTATCTTTTCTTTCATTTTGGATCCTATTTATTTTATTTTTCTCCCTCTTTTTCTTAGTGAGTCTAGCTAAAGGTTTCTCTGCTATTCATTTTTCAAAGAAAGAGCTTTGGGTTTCATTGATTTTCTGGACTGCACTTTTATTTCTTTTGAAAACTTTTTTTATTTATATATTTTTGCATCATTGTTCATTCTCCTCACAGGTGAATTACCACCACCAAGACATCTATGAATCGTCGGTATGGTCTTGTGCTCTTCCCTCCCCTGTTTTGATCCCTATCTCTCTCCCTTCCCAGCTGAATATCTGGATTTATAATTTGCCTGCTAGTTTTGTCTTTTTCTCCCTGTCTTTTTATATCATTTTAAAAAAAATTATTTATTTTTGCATAGAAGAACTGAAGTGTAGACCAGGGATGCTGGGGGTGAGTGTTCACCAGAGACAGAGTGGGGAGCAGAAGAGGCAGATCTGCTGAAATATAAGGCAGGAGAGATCTGCTGCACCATGTGGGTCAGCTCCCTGGCTGGGGATCAGGCTATAGGGGTGATACTACTAAGACTTAACCCGTAGGCGACCAGGGAGGCTCTGTCTTTTTTATTGTTATTTTATCTTTATGTGCTCTAACTTTTATTATTTCCTTTCTTCTACTTACCTTCTACTGTATTGTTTAAATAAATATTTCTTTGGTGATAAATGGAGATTTAATGTGCCTGCTTATATTTACCAGGTTAATTAAAACACCAAGATTCCCACTGTAACAGAGTCAAGGGTCAGCTCCATGATGGGCACTTTTGAACAGTTATGACTTTGGTGTTATAAATCATTTTTGTCTAATATCTCTAAAATCTAGTTGGTAAAATACATGTTAATTAAATTTCCTTGGGTATGTTATATTTTAACATTATGTCTCAGACTCACACAGACAAATCCATGACAACAATATGAAGATAATTTCAATACACATTTACCTTTGAGTCACACAGTATTTTGAAGGGACAGATGGCTGAAAACTAAGGACATCATAGATAGGTGCTTTCCAATATGGTAGCTAATAGTCATATTTGGGGATTTTTTGGTTTGAATAAAATAAAATAAAAAATTCAGAGTCTCCCGGCGGTGCAGCAGGTAGAGTGCAGTGCTGTGAAGCTGTCCGCAGCCTCTGCAGCGCGGGTTTGATCCAGGCTGGCCAGGGAGATACCTACATGGCGCAGCAGACCTCTCATGTCTCGCCTGCTGCTCCCCTCAGCAGTGTATTTCATTAGTCTGCCCGTTCTGCTCCCTGCTCTGTCTCTGGTAAATCCTTTCAGCCTCCCATGCCTGTACCCCAGTTCTTGTATAAATAAAAATAAATCTTTAAAAAAATTAAAACTGAAAAAATTCAACATCTCAGCTAAAAAGCCCACATTTCAAGTGCTCAATATCCAATGAGTTAGCAGCATCACATTGTGGAGTGCACGTATAGAATTAATTTTTTAATTTAAATATTTTATTTTATATAATTCTTACATCTTTTTCCATCTTCGCACAATGTATGCATTTTCATTTTGGTTCTATTCCCCATACAATTGCACCCCACCCCCTTATTTTGACTCTAGTCCTTCTTTTCCCCACCCCCTCCTTCATTCCCTCCACACCCCGTATTGTGTCTCTGGTCATAGTTGCTTGTTGGTTTTGATTTTTACTTTGTATTGATTAGTCTTTTTCCTGGTCTCTTATTTAGGTTTTCTAAATCCCTGCTATGAGTGAGACCATCCGGTATTTTTCTTTTTCTTTCTGACTTATTTCGCTGAGCATGATCCCTTCCAGTTCCATCCATGTTGCTGCAAACTGCATGTGTTTATCTTTTTTGAATGCTGAGTAATATTCCATGGTATATATGTACCACATATTCTTGATCCAGTCATCTAATTTTGGGGCATTTGGGTTGTTTCCAAAGCTTAGCTGTTGTAAATAGTGCTGCTATAAACATAGGGGTGCAGGTGCTCTTTGGAATTGATGTTTCTGTGTCCTTTGGGTAAATACCTAAGAGTGGAATTGCTGGACCATATAGAAGCTCTATGTTTAGTAGGTCAAGAAATCTCCACACAGCTCTCCATAGTGGTTGGACCAGTTTGCACTCCCACCAGCAGTGCAGGAGAGTTCCTTTTTCTCCACAACCTCGCCAACATTTGTTGTTGCTAGTTTTTTTAATCACATATAGAATTATCCCTTGTCTCAGAATATTCTGTGGACAGCACAACTCTTCATATTCTGTGGCCATGAAGTCAAATGCTTTAGATACATGGAGAATGAAAGGGGCAGTAGTATTCCCCTTGAAGAATATGCCAGATCTCTCTCTGAGCTGAGACGCCATATTAAGCTGGTATAAAACAAAACCCAAACAGGCATAAACTTCTCAATCCCAAAGGGAGGCACCCGTCACTCCATCTCCTGTCTCAGGCAGTGGACACTCTCTGGCACCCCATTTCTGAGGGGTGAGTTGTAGAAGAGCTGAGGGCAAAGATCTAAAACAAGCTTTGGGAGTCAGGGAATCCAACCCAAGGAGAGGGATTCTAGGAAACCAAGAGGAGGCAGATATAGAACACCTGGAAAACTCTCCTAGTTTGCTAGAAAAGCATTTCTCAAAGTGTGGTCCATGGAACCCTTGATCCCCAGATACCTTTCGTAGAATCCATGGGTCAAAACTATTTTAAAATATTATTTAGACATAATTTGTTTCTTCATTATTTTGCCATTTGCACTTGTTATAGGACCTTACCCCAAAAGAATGGGTTCTTTGCACTCTAGGGAAATTCACCAGAGTGAATTCACCAGAATTCACCAGAGTGCTAGTGGTAGTTGAACCAGACAAGGATTTATTAGCCTCATACCTGAGGGAGCCAGTTTGGGAAAACAGAATATGACCCAATTCTCCCAAGGGAGTTAGGAGGAGCTATTTAAAGGGTAAGTTCCTGAGATAGAGAGGAGGGAACTGCTTCTGGGTTGGGCTCTGCCTGAGCCTGTGCACATGGTGACAGTCCAGCTGTGTGTGTGGCGGGGGCGGGGGCGCTCAGTTTCCTCCCTCCAGGAAATGAGGAGACGATCACTAGTTGTCTCCTTATGACGTGTGGTGCAGGATGAAAAAAATTTCTGAGAGTCCACGTGCAGAACAATGAGAAACCTAGAGGGACCACACCACGAAGGTGCCAGGATATAATTTTTATTTCCCAGGGGGCTTCATGTCTGTGTAGTGGGCCCAATTGCTTGGCCAGGGCTCGCCAGTTCATGATTTAATCCGCCTGTTCAAATAAGACTGGGCCAACTCATCCTACTGCCCCCAATTTCTTTTATCTTGGCTCTCTCACACAGAGGTAAGGCTAGTAAGAATGGAGATTATTCTAACAACTGAGTGTAATGACACGGATCCCCACGGCACAAGCCACAGGACAGAATAGGCTTCCCCCACAGCCTAGGCAGCAGGTATGCTGCTGTGTTAGGGCCGGTGGTCCCCACATATACACCTGTTACACAGCAAGGTGAGGGGCAGCCCAGAACCCCAAACCTGCCCACTCTAAATAGGTTCTGCCATCCACCACATCAAGACAACACATACTCTAGGGCATAAGACCTCTAAGAGAAAGGAACTTTAATACCGTTAGTGAGCAATAAATCAAAGAGAAGGGAAAGAATAATCATATAGTTTCCAAATCAAGCATTCAAAGTTACCCACCCCCTCGTTGGTCAATGCCCAGTCAAACAAGGTTGGGCCAAAGCGGGGCCAGTGAGACCTGAAAGCTGCCACAAATCTAAGGCACCTTCAGGTGGGGACCCATAGGAAAGGGCAGAAGAAACCCAGCATGTCTGGGACAGAAGTTGCACAATCAAAACCAAGATAAACGCTGCCATTGTTAACCTCCCCATGGGCCTCTCACCAGTCTCTCTCCAGTTTCTCTTCCTCCCAACTCAGCTCCACTCTCCCTTGGGTTGGACAGGGAACCTGGAACCTCCCCTTTCCTGGGGACCACCCTTTTATTTAGCTTGTGTGTCAGCCAGCACAGGTAGCACTGAAAGCAGCAGCAGAGTAGGGAGTTTCCCTGCCCACTGCCCAAGTGTGCTGCCTGTGGGCCAGCAGGCCCAGCCACTCACAGCAGAGGCAGCAGGCGGCCATGGTTCCCAGGTCCTGCCATCCCAGAGCACACAGCCCTGGGTCTCTGGTGCAGAGGCAGCCCTAAGCCCTATGTCCTCTGGCCCAGGGGGACTTGGAGGAGTTTTGGGCCCCATTAGGGCAGTTCTGGGGCTGCTGATCCTTGGAGCTGCCTGCAGAGGGACCCACTGTGCGCCAGGTCAACAAGGCAGGCTCCCAGCAGAGCTCACTTTGCAGCCAACTCCTCCTCCCCTGCCCCCTCATCCCTTCCTGCTGCAGTTACACTGGCCCATCCAAGGGCCCTGGGCATGGTGTGCCTCTGTCCCCACTGTGGCCCACTCCAGCCCAAAAGCCTGCCCTGTGCAGGCTCCAGGCTTTTCCCTTTTAAATCTGGCACCTACGTCATAAATGGACTAATCAGGCAATGGACCAATCAGGTTTAAGCTCAGTTTCACTCATGGCAATGACTTAATTAAATAAACTTGTTGTTGTGTTGGACCCTGAGCCTCAGGGCTTGTGCAGTTGTGCACACAGATGACAACTCATTGACAGTGGCCTGTCCCCTCCTTGGCACTGTTTTGCTACTGTTGTTAGTACTGTTGTAGTAGTTATTCTTCACCACCACGTATTTGTAGAGTTCTATTGTTTTGGGAATCTATATTACCAGGACCTGGAAAACCCTTCATTATCTGTTTACCCCTCTGACTCTGAACTTTCCATCTTGCCCTCTTTGCTCTCTTATGGCTATTTAATCAGTTTCCTGGCATGGGAACTTACAAGGATGGACAAAGATTTATTTCTTCTCTAACATCTGCATTTCAGCAGCACTGCCATTCTTGCTGCTCCTGGGACCCTCCAGACAAGGTCCATCCCAGGACGCTTGTAATCACTGATCTTCTATCTGGAACACTCCACTCCCAGAGGCCCACACTAATTTCCCCCTCACTAATTCCCTGTCAAGAAATCTGACCAATGCTAACTCAGAATATAAGTTTTTCACTTATATTTCATTAATCAAAATAATGTCATGTGGTCTGTTATAGGTACATAAGGAACTGGGAAATGTGACTTTGAAAAAACATGACACATTGGCTCCAAAAAAATAGCATCTTTTAGTAAAAAATAAAGTAAAAGAGAGGGGTGAATGGTTTTGAGACAAGCAAATATTAGGTGCCGGGGACCAGCCTCCGGCAAAATGTCCTGTCAGAGGTTCCTGAAAGGATAAGACAGCGTCGGCGAAAACGAAAGGACTGAGGGGAAGGGGATGAGGTAGAATGAGGAGACACTGACACTTGGTTGAGGTGCAAGTATCTTTTGCCAAGAGACTTAGCAGGCCTTTATTTATTTATTATTAGTAATAAAAAATGCATTATTATGTGTAAAGCAGAAACAATTAGTGTATTATGTTCCCATAGACTACTGGCGCCTACAGGTCCCAGCTAGACGGTAGCCTTTAAGGTTAATAGATAAAAAACCAGACCTAACACTAAAACTTATTATTTCAGCTAGACAATTACCTAAGACAGTGGATAGCCGCCAGTGCATCCCTATCAGCTAAAGCCTCAGCATCAAGAGACTATTCTATTCACATGGCCTTCAGCCGGAGACCAGCTGTTGTTCAGCTATTAGGACCTTTTTTATTTAGAAACTCCTAACTCAAATAGCTTCATTTAAAAACTTTCCCAAGAAACTAAGAGAAGGCAAAAGAAGGACCTACTATAATTATTGTATTGTAATGCTTGTCAGGCATGTTCAATAACTTGTCTCCCATTGTCAAGTGGGCCAAATTGTTTAATAATTAGTTTCTAATAGATAATTTTCCTTGCCGTTTATTTGCAGTATACTGATGCATATAATATGGTGCCTAATGTACTTTTGTGGGAAATTTTTTTCTTTTTATGACCAAGAACAAAAAGTGAAGGGATGTTAAATCTTCAGCCCCACGGTGTGAGGCACAAGGAATCTTCGGCCCCACAGAGTGAGGCCCTTTAACTTTGGCCCCACGGTGTGAGGCCCTTTAGCTTCGGCCCATGGTGTGAGGCCCTTTGAGGTTCACTGCTTGCCAGTGTCTTATCTGGCTGGGGCAACAAGTCCTCCTGCAGCATCTCCCCCTTTTTTGTTTTTGGCCATCATTTGCATAATTTGCAACTCAATGTGTGTCTGATTAATAGCACTCACGGAAAAGCAATTTAGTAAACAATGGGAAGAGGATCAAAATAATCATGGTGACAAGCAAAACAATACCTAAGGTAATAAATGATGGGAACCACACGGCCTTAGTGGTATAACATTGTAAGGAAGCCAGGAAGGAAGCAGCAACTTCTGCAGGGATGGAGGAGGGAACATGAGCTAAACTAATTGCCTTAATATCTTCCTGTAGAGCAGTAAGGTCCAGGGAAACATTTGTGTTATCCTAAACACCCAGCAAATGATTTTTGACATTGTTCCAAGAAACAGAAGACGAGTTATAAACATGTGGAGTGACACAAATCCATTTGTAATCAGAATGACATTTGGTGGCCAAGTGACTTTTGATGTGTTGAATTTGATTACCAATATGTAAAAGTGATTCCTCAAGAACATTTAAGTGAGCCTCAAACTTGTTATCAATATGGTCTTGGATGATCAAAGCGTGTGTGATGTTACG
This sequence comes from Talpa occidentalis, assembly GCF_014898055.3. Classification (NCBI taxonomy): domain Eukaryota; kingdom Metazoa; phylum Chordata; class Mammalia; order Eulipotyphla; family Talpidae; genus Talpa; species Talpa occidentalis. The sequence goes on along the minus strand of NW_023602073.1, from coordinate 44,912,478 downwards.
AGACAAGTCATTAACGTGGGAGGCAGTGTGAACTTGTTGTACGAGAGCAGTAGTAGAAACAGCAACAGAATTAATAACAGCAATAAGTGCTGTAATACCCAGTATAAGCGCCGCTACAAATCTTTTGGAGCGACACAGACCCTGTTCCACAAGCTGAAGAGTACACAGTCCGATGTCATCATACCACGGCTGTTGTAAGCTTACAGGGAGCATGACATAAGGAGGTTGATGTAAGAAAACAAAAGTAGCTTTAGACAATGAGCTAACAGAGGTAATACAGTTGGTGAGAATGCAGCCAGTACAATTAACATGAAAAGCATGATAAGTAATAGTTAAATGTCCAGGGCCCTCAATGAGGAGAGCATGAGGGGGGCCCACACAAGCCCGTATGGTGAAAGCATGAACAGAATGTCCAGGTCGGCGAAAAAGCACAGGTGAAGTGGCGGCAAAGGGGGCGGAACAAGTCCGGGTATGCACGGGAACCATTTGAAGTGTCGACGATGTAGGTGGGAGTGATCCATTCAGCTGAATACCACCGGGTGACAGGTTTCAGAGGTGGGATGAGGCAATTTTGTAACAGGGTGGTCCCCAGGAAAGGGGGAGGTTCCAGCTTCCCTGCCCCACCCAAGGAAGGGTGGAGCGGAGCAGGAAGAGGAGAAGCAGAAGAAGAGACTGAGGAAGGAAGCAGGATGGAGCAAGGAGACTTGGAGGAGGCGCACGGAGCCTAGAGACACGTAAAGAAACTGCGCTTGTCTTTTGGTCGTGGACTGGGTGACACAGATGTGGGTGAGACCCGTGGGGAGGTGACAATGGCAGCTTTTATCTGGATGTTGATTTGCTCTTTTCCTTCCGGGCTTGTCCGGTTGTTTGTGACCTTTTGCTGTGGGTCCCCACTGGAAGATGCTTTAGACTTTTAGCAGGCTTTGGGGCCTTGTTCTGGGCCAATCCCATTTGGATGGACTTTTACCCACGAGGGGATGGGTAACTTTGGGTGCTTCATTTAGAAACTAGACTCTTTGCCTTACCTGTATTGTTTCCTAGTTTTATTAAAGTTCCTTCCCATTAAAGTCTCCTATGTTTTGTGTTGATGCGGCGGATGGCAGAACCCATGTAGAATAGGCAGGTTTGTGGGGGTCTGGGGTGCCCCTCTCCCTGTCCTATAACAATTTGACTGGTTGTAGATGAGAGTGTCCTGTAGGAGAAACCCATAATGCTTGGGGACATTAGTGGCGGGTGTAACTGCTCCAAGAACTGAAAAATCATAAATAGAGAGATTAGTCTGGTAAGGCTGGTAGCGAAGGCCTGCAGAGGGAAACGTACAAGTATGCCAACTGGGAAATCCATGATCTCTGTCAACAGTATTCCGGGAGTCATCTGAGTTGTAAATTGAACAGGCTGGGAGAGTGGAGGACACTGAAACTCAAGCTATGTTTTCATTAGTGCTGCGAGGACCAAGGAGAGATAAAAGCAGTACCCATAAATCACGGGTAGGTCTGAAGGAGGAAGGTGAAGATTCTGTCAAGAAATATTTGTCATTAATAGGTAGGCAGCCAGGCAGTTGACACTTCTATAGTCAGGATCAGATGTAAAACACATAGGAGGAGAATCCACGCGCCCTTGAAAAGAAAAGTTATTAGTGCTTTTAAACAGAATAAAAGAGTCTAAATCACCACCTAGTAAATTAGAAAAATTAGTAAATACACGGGGCGAGGGGAATCCCCAAGGAGTGGGGTGGAAAAAAGGGGGATCCGGGATGTAAGCCCAATAGGAAACAGAAGGCATGAGAGGAACAGGAGAAGCTGGTGATACTCCGCATGATAAGATTGCTAGCATGGCAAGGAACATAGTCTCCGGGGTGATGCGTGTATCTTGCTGTACAAGTAGCTGTCGAGCATTGGAGGCCAGGTTTCTGAGCAGATCCCAGTTGTCATGATGAGACGTCTCACGAACCCGAAGGCGGTGCGGGGAAGAGGACAATCTTCCAACAGAGGATCTGGAGCAATGACTTCTTGGAGGAGGGGGATGGGGTCCCGGAGGACTGCACCTACGCATCTTGGGGCGATGTGTTGGTGAAGGCTTTTGAAACATGGTGTCGGATCAGTCTGTCAGGAATCCAAATTGGGCTGTCCGAATTCTGTGGAAAGATACAAGCATAGCCTCTCTCATTTGTTAATAATACATTAGGGCCTTTTCATGTTCCGGAAAGGAGATCTTTCCACATAGCTTGAGGTTTAGGGTCCAGTTGGTCAGGATCCCAATGTCTATTAATTAGTGACATTCCTTGAGAATTACAATTTAAATAATTGATGACAAACATAGCATGAGTTAAAATATGATGAGCTGAACTATGTTTAAAATTAGATTGTTGTAGTTTATTTATCTGAGACTTTAAAGTTTGGTGGGCTCTTTCAACAATAGCTTGCCCTTGTGGATTATAAGGAATTTCTGTAGAATGAGCAATTTGAAATGAGGCACACAATTTTTTAAAGGCGGAGGATGTATATGTCAGTTTTAATAGCACGAGGTTTGCCAGCATAGGCAAAACAAAACATTAGGTGTTGAGAGACATTTTTATAAGCCCCTTTTGCCACAAAACACCGGTTGGCGTGTGCGGGGTGGCCAAAATTATGAACTCCCAAAGCTTAGTATAATCTAGCCGCAATAGTTGTTGATTGTTGAGTGCATCATTGACCTTTTGTAAGGCTAGTGTAGCCTCAGGTGTTAATTGCCTAGGGGAGTTAGGATTAGAATCACCTTTTAACACATCAAACAGTGGACATAAGTCAGCAGTGGTTAGCTGCAGATGAGTTTTTATCCAATTTATGTTTTCAAGTAGTTTTTGAAAATTATTTAATGTCTGTAAAGAGTCTGTTGGTAGCTGCAGTTTTTGTGGTGACACAGTTAAAGAACGAACAATTCTTCCCAAATAATTAATTGGCGGAGAAGTTTGAATTTTTTTTGGTGCCACCACAAGTCCATAACTTTGCAGCAAAGCTACCAGACGGGCCAAGGCCTGATTCAACAAGTCCACTTGAGCATTATTTATTAAAATGTCATCTATATAATGAACACAGTAAATGGAAGGGTACTCATCCCTAAAGGATGACAAAACCATATCTACAAATTTTTGACATCAAGTCGGACTGTTTTTCATGCCCTGAGGGAGAACTTTTTATTCATACCGTTGAAATGGCCTTTTTAAATTTACTGATGGGACACTAAATGCAAATCTTTTGCAGTCTTGGGGATGTAAAGAGATGGTAAAAAAGCAATCTTGTAAATTAATAACAATAACATGTTTATCTTTAGGGATGGCAAACCTGGTTGCAAGCATTCCATATTTTGCATAGTAACATTTATTGCTCTTAAATCCTGTAACAGTCTTCATTTTCCTTATTTTTTTTAATAATAAAAATTGGGGTATTTTATGGTCCTGAAATTAATTGTTTTGTATTAATTGATCCTGTATTAGGTTTGTTACAGCCTGTATTTTTTTTTTTTTTCTGTAAGAGGCCACTGCTCAACCCACACTGGTTTATTATCTTTCCAGGTGATTGGGTTGGCTGCAACTCGAGCAATGGCCCCTAGGTTAAATTTTGACCATACCCCAAGCCGGCCTTAGAGCTTCTGGGAACTGGCTCAATTGGAGCTGTTCTCCCATAAAGATTTTTTCCTAACCCTTGGTCAGGGTGAAAGCCCATTTGCAACATTTGTGATGTAACTATATCATTAGGGCTGAAAATTAATGTTTATTTGCGATAACACAGCTCTTCCCCCATAATGTCATAGAAAGGGAAGGAATAACATACGGTTGAGAAGTCCCAGTCACCTGTCCATTATTTTAATTTAAAATTTGAGAACTTTTTGTTACATTTTGTGCTGATCCCAGTCCGACCAAAGTAAAGAGCGTGGCTTTTGTGGGCCAGGCGTTAAGCTAATTATGCCCTGCTATACAAGTAACATCAGCACCGGTGTCTAACAATTCCTCAATTGCTTTTTTTTCTATAGACATCACTAAAACTTTTAACAAATTATGATAGTGGTTTTTTTTCAGTAATTCAGAACACAAGAGGTGCTTTGTGTGTTTGCCACCCCAAAATATTACTTTAAACATTGCAGTTTTTAAAATTGACTTAAAAACAGTATAGCTTAGTTTCACTTGGTAAAGTTAATATGACAAAAAATGTACATATGTAAGTATATATATATATATATATATATACACACACACACACACACTTTTTTTAGTCAAGAAAAGAAAAACACTTTAAAGATACATTTAAACAGGAAATTATTAATGTTTAACATAACTTTAATGTATATATGCTTTGAATTATAAAATTTGAACTAGTTTTTGTATATTAAAAATTTTGGATTATGATCTCAAAATTTGTTTTTATGAGAACTTATATAGGCGCTGTTTATGATTAGTCCTCCGGAGGTAAAAAACAAAACAAAACAAAAACACAAAAGCAGACACAAACAGACACAGAGATTTCTTGATATACATTTAAAATTTTGGCCATGTGTATATATTTAAGACATAGTTATTTTACCAATATGTGTGAAGATACTGAGGTTTAGAATTTTGCTCAAAAATGTCTGTATTACCACTTTATATTTTACCAGGTTAATTAGTTTTAACAAGAAACTTAACCTTTTACAGGTCCAACAAGTAAATTTAAAAGCTTTTATTCAACCAATAAGTATTCTGTATAGCTTGTTAGCAAGTCAAAAGTAACTCAACAGTTTTTGCCTAAGACAATTTAGACTTTAAAATCAGAGAAATACAGGGAAATGGAACTTTTTTTGTAAAATGAACCAAAATAGTTTTTTAAGGTGGACAATAGAAAAGTTCAGTCCCCCACAGCAGGAAGGCAGTAGAGACCTGCCAGTGATCTCAACACTGGAGAAAAAGTCCAGGCAGCTGCTTGTTGAGATCAAGGGCAGCCCCCACCAGCCCACTGCAGTGGGTTTATACTATTTCAATGAAAACCTTTTAGTCATATTATAGTCATATAATCTTACATAGTCATATTTAACCATTTTTTATCACTTTACCAATTGTGAATGAACTTTGAATACTATTATTTAGAAATGCCTTATTTATTTATTTATTTTAAAAGAAACAAATGGCAAAACTCCACCAGGGGGAACCTAGCCTCCTCCCCAAATAATTAACAGGAAAATATTGAAGCATTTAAGATCATGTCACATTATCTCTTACTTGTTTTTGAGTTTTTATTTTTATTTCTAAACAATTTTAGCCAAGACCGGGCTGGAAATTTGGGCTGAATTTTGGAATGGTTTTATAATTGGGAGCCAATACCTCTGCAAAGAGGTCAGTACTGGCTCTGGGATTAATTTTTGGCTTTTGAAAAACAATTTAATTATTCCAAGAATCCTGATCACTTTTTTTTAATACTGCAGGCTATTTTTTTTTTTTTAACCTTTTGTTTTGTATCTTTTATTTTGCCTCCAGCCAGGCAAAAAACGACCTATCTGTTCAGGCAATTGTTTTGTTGATAAGGGGCTGTCAGCTGAGTCCTCTTTGATGTTTTCAGACAACCATAATTTTTTGAGTTTTTTATTTATTTTCTCTAATTTAGACCCTTGATCTAGCATATCCTGTAACAGACCCCACAATGAAAAGGCATTTATGGGGACCTTTTTGGGTCCATGGAGAGTATAATAGGTTGTCGTTTTCTCTCCTACTCTGGCCCAGGTTCTTACATCCAGAGTACCGTCCCTTGGAAACCAAGGACAACACATTACAACAAAATTTTGGAAACTAGCCAATTGCGCATGAGAGGTCTTAAGGCCTCTTTTAGCAAATGTATACTTAACTATATCAATAAAGAGTCTTCTTTCCCTAGACTCAATATGGCCTACAACTTCTCAATACTAATAAGACACCCACTCGCCTTATTAGGTTCTGAATTACTGCTCTTCTTAACCCTGCTTAGTCTCTCCAGGGGGGTATGCGCATTACCCACGAGCAGATCCTAGCCGTCTGGAAAAGGAAAGAAGGATTACCTTTCAATTCCCTGTTTAGGCCCCACTTGCCAGGGACCAGCCTCCGGCAAAATGTCTGTCAGGGGTTCCTGAAAGGATGAGACGGCCTTGGCGAAAAACGAAAGGGCTGAGGGGAAGGGGATGAGGTAGAATGAGGAGACACTGACACTTGGTGAGGTGCTAGTATCTTCTGCCAAGAGACTCAGCAGGTCTTTATTTATTCATTTTTAGTAAGCAGAAAAAATACATTATCATGTGTAAAGCAGAAACAATTAGTGTATTATGTTCCCATGGACTACTGGCTCCTACAGGTCCCAGCTAGATGGTAGCCTTCAAGGTTAATAGATAAAAAACCAGACCTAACACTAAAACTTATTATTTCAGCTAGACAATTACCTAAGACAGTGGATAGCCGCCAGTGCATCCCTATCAGCTAAAGCCTCAGTATCAAGAGACTATTCTATTCACATGGCCTTCAGCCGGAGACCAGCTGTTGTTCAGCTATTAGGACCTTTTTTATTTAGAAACTCCTAACTCAAATAGCTTCATTTAAAAACTTTTTCAAGAAACTTCAAGAGTAGGCAAAAGAAGGACCTACTATAATTATTGTATTGTAATGCTTGTCAGGCATGTTTAATAACTTGTCTCCCATTGTCAAGTGGGCCAAATTGTTTAATAATTAGTTTCTAATAGATAATTTTCCTTGCCGTTTATTTGCAGTATACTGATGCGTATAATATAGTGCCTAATGTACTTTTGTGGGAAATTTTTCTCTTTTTATGACCAAGAACAAAAAGTGAAGGGATGTTAAATCTTCAGCCCCACGGTGTGAGGCACAAGGAATCTTCGGCCCCACTGTGTGAGGCCCTTTAGCTTCACTGTTTGCCAGTGTCTTATCTGGCTGGGGCAACAAGGCCTCCTGCAGCAATTAGGGTCTGCCACTTTCCTCCATGTGATCAGGGACTGCCTGATTTGTTCATTGGTTTATCCCCAGCACCTAAGGCTGGCACAGCGTAACTTAATAACTCTTGAATAAATTACTGTCATCTCACTGGCACTATGAAAAAAAAATAGACAAAACCCATATTTAAATGAGGACATTTAAATTTACATCTTTTATTATTAATTAAAGTGATAACATTTGATGATAGAGGTTTAGTCAAAAGAGATAAATTTCATTGCCCACTAAGGTAACAGAAATGAAGGTTTTTCCAGATGAGGGAGTTGTGTTGGGGCAAGGGAGAATTCCCCCCACCCCATCTGGATTCTTGTAAAACTAAATCTGTTATAGGACAGGGAGAGGGGCAGCCCAAACCCCGCAAACCTGCCTATTCTAAATGGGTTCTGCCATCCGCCACATCAACACAAAACATAGGAGACTTTAATGGGAAGGAACTTTAATAAAACTAGGGAACAATACAGGAAAGGCAAAGAGTCTAGTTTCTAAATGAAGCACCCAAAGTTACCCATCCCCTCGTGGGTAAAACTCCATCCAAATGGGATCGGCCCAGAACAAGGCCCCAAAGCCTGCCACAAGTCTAAAGCATCTTCCAGTGGGTACCCACAGAAAAGGGTCACAAACAACCAGACAAGCCCGGAAGGAAAAGAGCAAAATCAACATCCAGATAAAAGCTGCCATTGTCACCTCCCCACGGGTCTCACCCACATCTGTGTCACCCCATCCACGACCAAAAGACAAGCGCAGTTTCTTCACGTGTCTCTAGGCTCCATGAGCCTCCTCCAGGTCTCCTGGCTCCATCCTGCTTCCTTCCTCAGTCTCTTCTGCAGCTTCTCCTCTTCCTGCTCAGCTCCACCCTCCCTTGGGTGGGGCAGGGAACCTCCCCCTTTCCTGGGGACCACCCTGTTACAATCCCCCCTTTTAATTTTTATTCCACCATATCTATGGTGGCACAGATCTCATGGTGCAATCTTAGGAGACAGTCTTTTTTCAGGGTTACAATGTGTGTAAGAGAAGCAACAATTAGTCAGCAGCATTGTCCATGAATGTCCAGTATGACAGTTTTCCATTACAAATTCACAACAGACAGATTCGTAAGTGAACAGACCAAAATTTATTAGCATGTGTGTGAAGAAGTACATGCTTATGAATTCTGAAGAATAATGGCGTGAACCTGTTATGTTTACTCTGTGTTTAGGGCCCTGCGGCATCATGGAGAGGGAGGGAGACGTCCCATGCTGGGTGGATGAGAAGGGGGTGACTCAGCTTCTCTCTAACAGTAAAGGTGAGATTCTGGGTGGGGGGTAGACATGGTCATTCTACAAGTGCACCAGGATGGTTCCCCTCCAACTACTGACACATTCTGTGGGCTCTAAAAGGGGGAGCTGTGATTACTTCTCTTATCAGGAAGAGGGAAAAGGACAAAAAGCTCCTAAGTCCTTCATGACTCTTCATTTAAAATATTCTGCACTATTGAAGTGACAGTAACAGCTTCCTTAGGCACAGGGTCTCCACGCTGGTGACATCCCTGAAGGAGACCCTCCCTGGGCATGTGGAGAGAGGCCCATCCAACCCTTTTGGGGAGACAGGTCAGCAAAATGGGGCTCCTGTAAGAGTGAAGAAATCGGGAGCAAGGTTTAAAAAGAGGGAAGTTAAGCACGATGGTGACAGACAAGGCCCGAGAAGAGAAATGGCCAGTGAGAAAGTCCCTGTAATAAGAAGATGGATGATAATGTCCTGAAATCCATGTTGCCAGTGAGTTGCTGCTTTTCTTGCACCATAAGCACCTTATGTTTCTTTTGATGACAGTGTGGGGAGAATGTTGGGCACAGAGGAAGAGTTTAACACAGGATAGAGGAAATGTAGTTTCAGAAAAGAGAACTGAGAGGAAATGGAGAATAGGAGAAACATGAATTTAATGAAAATGACCATTAAACACATAGCCCCACCTTGTCCCCAATGAGGAATAGATACAGAAATATTGGTGGAAAAGAGGAAGGCACTGATGCCCAATTGTACATAGCAGTTTAGCTAAAAATGAAAGGGTAGGGTCTCCCTGGTGGTGCAGCGGTTGAGCGCTGGGTTGCGAATATGCCCACAGCCTCTGCAGCGCAGGTTTCATACCGGCTGCTGGGCGAGGGTCCCACCTGCCGCCTGCTCCTCCCCTGAGCAGTGTACTTTGTCGGTCTGCCTATTCTGTTCCCCACTCTGGCTCTGGTGAATCCTGTCACCCTCCTGCGCTTCTGACACTACCCAGTGCTTGTATAAATAAATAATAAATCTATCTTTAAAATAAATAAATAAATAAAAATTAAAGGGTAGAAGTATTAGAGTTGTCCAGACAAATAGTCTTATAGATTGTGTGTGTGTATGTGTGTGTGTGTGTGTGTGTAAATGACTTCTTCAAGTATTATAAGGAATTGGCTGACATAATTATGGCAACGACAACATACTTTGACTTTGGTTGTCTTTAGTCATTTTGTTATAGGACAGGGAGAGGGGCAGCCCAAACCCCGCAAACCTGCCTATTCTACATGGGTTCTGCCATCCGCCGCATCAACACAAAACATAGGAGACTTTAATGGGAAGGAACTTTAATAAAACTAGGAAACAATACAGGTAAGGCAAAGAGTCTAGTTTCTAAATGAAGCACCCAAAGTTACCCATCCCCTCGTGGGTAAAAATCCATCCAAATGGGATTGGCCCAGAACAAGGCCCCAAAGCCTGCTAAAAGTCTAAAGCATCTTCCAGTGGGGACCCACAGCAAAGGGTCACAAACAACCGGACAAGCCCGGAAGGAAAAGAGCAAAATCAACATCAAGATAAAAGCTGCCATGGTCACCTCCCCACGGGTCTCACCCACATCTGTGTCACCCAGTCCACGACCAAAAGACAAGCGCAGTTTCTTTACGTGTCTCTAGGCTCCATGCGCCTCCTCCAGGTCTCCTGACTCCATCCTGCTTCCTTCCTTCCTTAGTCTCTTCTTCTGCTTCTTCTCTTGCTGCTCAGCTCCACCCTCCCTTGGGTGGGGCAGGGAACCTCCCCCTTTCCTGGGGACCACCCTGTTGCAATTTCTCCTTTCAAGTTCTATGTTTATCTTCAGTCCCCAAGTCAAATCCCACTTTTTAGTTCTCTCTAACCACTTCAGCTTTGATTCATACCAATGGCACCCCAAAAAGGGAAGAATAGAAAAGTTATGAGAAGTGAAATGTGTGGGGCTTCCCTGGTGGCACAGGCAGTTAAGCACAGCGCTGCAAAGCTATCTGTAGCCTCTGTAGCACCAGTTAGATCCCTGCCGGCCTTAGAGCAACCCACATGGCAAGCAGACCTCTCCTGTCTCACCCGCTGCTCCCCTCAGCAGTGTATTTCGTCAGTCTGCCTGTTCTGTTCCCCGCTCTGTCTCTGGTGAATCTTTTTACCCTCCCGTGCATCTGGCCTGTACCCCAGCTCTTGTATAAATTTAAAAAAAAAAAGTAAAAGGTGTACTTTTGTTCATGTATTGTTCTTCACTTCTGCTTCCTTTTTTTGTTCAGTTCTATCTCCTGATCTCATAACTTAAAAAAGAAAATCAGCACACGCATCACTCTGTGCTGATAAAACATTGTCCTGTTTTATCACTATTGATTTATATATTCCCCCCAGCTACTTTACCAGGAAAAGAAGGGCAAAGAACACATCTCATCTTTTTTTCCCTACATCACCCACAGCACCTAGAAGAGTGTTGAATATTTAATGAACAATATTTGCTTGAGTTACTTGTAATAAAGGCTCACAATAATTAAGAGTGGGTCTTTTACAGAAGTACTGAGAAATCAAGTGTCTAAAACCTGATATATTTATAAACTAGTTTTCTAAGTTAAAAATATCTCATGCAAAGTAGACAGAATTGCCAAATGAATTATAAAGATAATTTCTTGGTTATGTGAGAGAAAAAATCATATCAGGATATTTTTGAGTTGTCTTAATTTTAGACATATCTTTATGATTTTATTGGCTTTCTAGACATACCCTTCAGCTATATGGACCAATAAAAATTGTATTGGTAATACTTAAATATTTTAACATTGTTAGGGAATGTCATTCTTTTTGTTGTAGTCACTGGCAGTATGTCATGTAAATTTGTTTCACCCAGCAAAAAATTTTTGAGACCAGATTGACATTCAAAAATGCTCAGATGCTTCCTTCACAGAGTATTAAAATTACTGGCTACATTGGGAACAATAATAGAGCAAATTAAATTTGATTTCATTTCCAAGATTAGAAAGGGACTAGAATTGAATTACTTGAAGGAGTCATTGATTATTGAATCCTATGCATTCTGACAAGACATTCTCTCAAGCCAGGAAAATATGCATACAAGTTTCACACTGAGACTTCAAGAAAGCAAAGATGACCTGGGTAATTCTATCAGCACCTCATTAAGTGAGCTGGAAACGCTAAGTTTATACTCACAGGAACCCTTAGATTGAAGAATTAAATCTCTCCGAGGGCAAAGTCAAAGAATATACTAGATATGAGGAGGGTTGGTTGCTGATGAAAGAAAATCTCCCACAAGTCATATTTTCTTTAACAGAAACCTGAATTGACATAAAGTAAGTTGGGAGCTGGGTATTGCAATGATTGAGAAGTTTCAGAGTTCAGAGGCAGGAATTCACTGGAGTTTTTCAGTGAATTCAGGAATTCACTGAAGGAAGTGAAACCTGCAACTTTGCTGACAGATTCTAGGGAAAAATAGTGCTCTTGGTCCAAACCTGCTTCTCCTTTTTGCATTTCCTCCTGTCTTCTTTCTCCCTGAAGCTTGCCTCTCTCTGGTCTTCACTAGTTGAAGGCCACATGAAGAGGCAAACTTCATTCTTGTACATAATTTTGAAATTCCTGGATGAGACCATAGTTGACCAGATAGTTCATGTTACCAGAACTTCAACAATCAACAGTGGCCATGGACCATCTTACCTGTCATCCATTTTACTGCCTGGAAACTGCTTCTGGGGTTTTTCTTGTAGCAGGATGCCTAAATATAATTTTGAAATGCTCAGTTCAGAAATACGCCCTAAATTTCCTCACAGTTAATGTCATAACTAAGTAAACAAAGTACACAAAATATGTCTAACATAACATAAAAAGACAAAAATAAATTTATTCCAGCCTTACTTCCTTGCTTGCTCAACAGTCAAATTACATTTTTGATAACTGATTGTGAAATGGGCAATTTTCATAGAAGAGTCATGAGTTTGTTCAATACTCTAGAAATAGAAGTTTATTAGATATGCAACTTGGATATAGCTTGCAGTTAAAATTTATTTCTTTGGGAAATGAAATGTCATGAAAACGACATACAAATGTCATGAGAATAAGTTGAAATGAAAGCTAGTATTGTCACATTATATTCAAACAAAAATAATAAATGTGCAAGGAATCATAAACAAAAGAAGTACAAAAATAGTATTAGGTAAAAAAGGCACTATACGAATTTTATGATATCATTTGTAGAAGCTTAAAAACATCATCTCAATTTCAGTGATTCCTGGGTTGTATGGTAATGGACAATTATTGTGTACTTTTTACTTTACTGCTGGAACTGTTATTAATGACAACTGTTATTTTAATAATTTAAAAACGTTATTTTTATAAAGATAAGGTGCTATCCCTGTAGTTGGAATAGCACTGGAATAGTGAAAACAATGTCTTGATTGTTGATACTAATCATTAGAGATGCATTACTAATGTGTCTCTAGAAAAGGGTAAGAGCAGAGTGTGGTGTTGGATAAGAGCAATGCTGAAGAATATTCAGGTTCCTTTTAAATAAACTTTGCAGGGCTTCCCTGGTGGCACAGCGGATTAAGCACAGTGCTATAAAGCTGTCCATAGCCTCTGCAGCGCGGGTTCAATTCACAGCCGGCCAGGGAGAAACCCATATGGCACGGCAGACCTCTCCTGCCTTGCCTGCTGCCCGCCTCAGCAGTGCTTGTGGTCTGTCTGCCTTTTCTGCTCCCCACTCAGTCTCTGGTGAATCCTCTCACCCTCTCATGCCCATGGCCTATACCCCAGCTACTGTATAAATAAAAAATAAATCTTAAAAAAAAGAAATAAAAAATGTGGCATTTAAAAATAAATAAATAAATAAATAAACTTTGCAATTGAATATCTAATTGTTCCTGTACCTTTCATTGAAAAAGTTTTGCTTGACTCCAGTGCATTACTTTGCTGTGTTTGTTAAAAATTAAGTGATTGCCTAAGTGTATCTATTTCCAGACACTCTAATCTGTTCTGTTGGTAAGTGTCAGTACTCGTGCCAGTAACAAACTGTCTTGATTAATGCAGCTTTAGTAAATTTTGAATTCAGGTACTGCAAATTTTGCAATTTGTTCTTTTTTAAAAGGAAAAGGTATATATGTCCATTTATTTGTGCTTTCCTTAACTTCTCTCAGCAGTGTATTATAACTTTTAGTGTGGAGGTCTTGTATATTTGTGTTTAATTTATTTCTGAGAATGTGGATTTTTCTAATTGCTCTTGAAAATGGATTTTTTTATTTTTTAATTATGTTTATTGAGGTAACATTAATTCATAACACTGTGTATGTTTTTGCCTCTACAAATAGGTTCATGCCTCTACAAATGTATACCAAACAACCAATACTCTTCCACCTAACCCTATAATTGGATTTGTAAGATTTCATTACAAACAGTTGGTTTGCTGCTAGTACATAAAACAGCAGCTGACCTTAGTATATGGTCATAATCCTGCAACATTTTCAAATTTCTATATTATCGCTAGTAATTGCTTATAAATTCCTTAGAATTTTCTATGCAAATAAATATCCTTTTTACTTCATTTTCTTGCCATATTCCATTGGCGAGGGACACCTCTTTAACTTTAAGAGAGGTTATCTTGGCCCTGTGTTCAATTTTAAAGGGAAAACACTACTTTGTCCTTGAACATTATACCAACTCTAAGATTTTTATTAATACCCTTTATCAGATAGAGGAAGTTCCTCTTCGATTCCTAGTGGATTAGAGTGGTTTTTTTGGTCACAAATGAATTTTTTAATTTTGTCATGTGCTTTTTTATTCATATTCAAGACCCTGTGATTTTGTTTCTTTATTCTTGTTAATATGATGAATAATACTGATCAACTGCTGAATGCAAAACCAACCTTGCATTTATGGGGTAAGCTGTTTTATCATGATGTATCAGTCTGCAAAAAAAAATTTGCATTGAATTTGCCTATATTTAAGGATTTTTGTCAGTGATATGAAGAATAGTTTTTTTATCATTTTTTTAAATATTAAATTCACATTTTACTATAGGAAATCAATTTTTCTCACCAAAATAACAGCTATAATTACTATATTATTACTACACAAACAGCAAAATTCCTATCTTTCCCAGATAGTTCTTATAAATCAAAACAAGGCAGTAGACATAGATTCATTCAAATAAATGATCAGTAACCTTGGCTTCTGATTCTGTTTTGACCATGAAATGTAAGTGTTCAATGCACACCTTCTAGATGTGTGTGGTTGGGTTAAGGTGCTGGGGACCAGCCTCCAGCAAAATGTCGTGTCAGGGGTTTCTGAAAGGATGAGATGGCCTCGACGACCTGTAAGGGGCTGAAACTAAGGGCTGAGGGGAAGGGGATGAGATAGTGAGGAGACACTAACACTGGATGAGGTGCAAGTCTCTTCTGCCGAGAGACTCAGCAGGCCTTTATTTATTCATTATTAGTAATAAGAAAATACATTATCATGTGTAAAGCAGAAACAATTAGTGTATTATATTCCCATAGACTACTGGCTCCTACAGGTCTCAGCTAGATGGTAGCCTTCAAGGTTAATAGACAAAAAACCAAACCTAACCCTAAAACTTATTATTTCAGCTAGACAATTACCTAAGACAGTGGATAGCCGCCAGTGCATCCCTATCAGCTAAAGTCTAAGCATCAAAAGGCTATTCTATTCAGATGGCCTTCAGCTGGAGACCAGCTGCTGCTCAGCTATCAGAACTTTTTCTACCTACAAACTTCTTAACACAGTCAACTTCATTTAAAAGCTTTCCTAAGAAACTTCTAAATAAAAAGGAAACTTCTAAAAAACAAAAGAAAGATTTACTATAATTGTTATGCTGGATTGCTTGTCAGCTATATACAATAAATTGTCTCCCATTGTTAATTGGGCTGAATTGTGTAGTAACTAATTTCTAAACAGGTAATTTTCCGTGCCAATTGCTTGCAGTCTGCTGATACATATAATTTATAGCCTAATGTACTTTTTGGGAAATTTTGTCTCTATGACCAAGAACAAAAAATGAAGGAATGTTAGATCTTCAGCCCCACGGTGTGAGGCACAAGGAATCTTCAGCCCCACGGTGTGAGGCTCTTTAGCTTCAGCCCCACGGTGTGAGGCTCTTTAGCTTCAGCCCCACGTGTGAGGCCCTTTAGCTTCGCTGCTTGCCAGTGTCTTATCTGGCTGGGGCATCCAAGGCCTCCTGCAGCAGCTAATTCTGTTTTGATCATGAAATGTAAGTGTTCAATGCACACCTGCTAAATGTGTGTGGTTGGGTTAAGGTGTAAATTCAACAAGTGAATGCAAATCACAATCAGATGTGGAATATTGATGAATTGCATTCTATTCAAACTTCAATTTTCTTTTTATGTATACTTAATGGAGACAAAATCAATACTGAAATCTCTTTTGTGAACTCATAGTTTTACAACATATAGAAATAGCTGCTAGTCAGTGGTCAGTCCTGAACTTTATTGTAATATTTTAGAAGATATATTTATTCTCCCATACCTCCCCAACATTTACTTCTTCAAAGAACTAGTAACCAATATCTGATAATTATATTTTTGGCAACAAGAATGTTATGCTCAAAATAACAACTGAAAATCTCCAGCGTACCACACACAAAAATCCCATGGAAATGAAATGTTCTTTCAATATTGTCTTCAGAAAAGTGATGTTTACAAAGATCAAAATTCAGTGAACTTTTAGTAGGTAGGTAAATCTAACATTTAATAGGTAGATTTTTCAATGTTTAATTTGTTAACTGGAATGAGCCAATATTTGATGATTAGGTGGCCTATAGATATCTAGTTTTCCCTCCAAATATCAAATAGAAGAATAAAACCTATTCCCAAAACTTCTCACTATTTTTGGTGGTTTCTGAAGTACTTTTAAAAAACTCTGGCTTCAATGTACAGTTTGATATATGAATCAACCATTAAATTAAGATCATCTTTTTAATATATAATTTAATATATATATATTTTTTACATCATTGTTCATTTTTGTACAATGTATGCTTTCTCCTCTAAGGTGTAGTCCCCGTAAAAATTCCCACCACCAATTCACCAGTGCGCCATCACCACAGTCCCTGTGTTTTCCCTCCCTGTTTTGATCCTCTCCCTCCCCCATCCCTGCAGACTGTCTGTCATCTTTTATATCAAGACTTGTGTTAAGGGCCGCCCTTGTGGCACAAAGTGTTAAGCACCACACTGTGAAGCTATGTGCAGCTTCTGCAGCACTAGTTTGATCCCCCGCTGGCCAGGAAACTACCCACATGGCACAGCAGACCTCTCCTGATTCGCCCACTGCTCCCCTCAGCAGTGTATTTCAGTCAGTCTGGCTGTTCTGTTCCCCACTCTGTCTCTGGTGAATCCTCTCACCCTCCCCACACCTCTGGCCTGTATCCCAGTTCTTGTATGCATAAATAAATAAATTTTTAAGAAAAAGATTTGTGTTAAGCAAAGTTTTTGGTCTTTTGAAGTATTTCATAATTATACTTAAGGTATTTTAATGCAATTTCAGAGCTTTCCTTGTGAAACATGGAAGAACAGGATCATTACTTGAAATGGAACAACAGAGCTGTGTGGGAGGGGGTTCTTGTCCATGCTGGATGGGAACTCTATGTCTATCCCTTTGCATTCTGGCTTGAATCTCCAATAACAAAGATTAGCGAAGAGCATGTTATGACCAGATAAGTCTTTTTGGTCCATGTTAGCATGGTTTTACCTGTCAGCTGTTCTATGAGAGGTTACCAGAGATGAGCATTTTAGAACTGTGTGGTACTGTTCTGAGAAAATAGCCTTAAAGTCCTAAATAATGTACTTCATCGCTGGAACACTAAGTATTTCTTGATAGTAATTCACCATGGTTAGATGAGATTCTAGATTATCTACTGAGCCCTGTGGAATGTCACAGGAAATATCATTTAAATATCAAGTTTTCTTGCCAAATTCCTTGCTTCCTCAAGTAAATATTTCTAATAAACATAAAATATTTTCCATCCTTTCATGTAACACAACTCTGTAGTTGTTAGTCTGTGATCAAGGGGCACAAGAGACACCAACCAATGTGGGTGCACTCTAAAACAGGGTACTGCCATCCAACACAAAAAAGAAAGCAGATTCTCAGTGCAAAATATCTTTAGTTAGTGTGTATAGAGAAAGAAGAGAGGAAAGTTTCCCAATTAAATACCCCAAAGTACATATTCCCTCAGGGACAACCCATAGGGGGGCCTGAAGCGGGGCTGCTGAGGCTGAGAGCTTGCTACAAGTCCATGGTACCTTTTGGCAGGGAATAGTAAAAAAGGGGCAAATCGGCCAGGCAAGTCTGGGACAAAAGGAGAGATATAAAAATATGAATCAAGATAATGGCTGCCATTGTCAACATCCCCATGTTCTATCATCTCTTTGTCTCTTCCAAGTGTCTCTAACATGTCTCTCCTCCATTCATCTTCTCCAAGTCACCCCAATTCCTGGGTGCAAACCAAAGCTGGAGAAGCAAGTGTACAACTTCCCTCTTCCCCCCCTGGTCTTTCAGGTTATATAACTTCCCCTAACCACTCAGCTCCATACCTTGTTCCAGGTACCTAGTCCAAGGTGTTGTGTAAATGGGCCAGGGAATATTGTACCTCCTCTAACACACTCAGCTGCCAGCTGCAAACATGCCGGAGATTTTGTTTTTTTAATTATCTTTATTTACCTGTGCGTACAAGAACTGGGGCCTAGGCCACTGGTGTGGGGGGTGAGAGGACTCACCAGTAACAGGATTGGCAGCAGAACATGCAGATCTACTGAGGTACACTGCTGAGGTGAGCAGAGAGTAAGATAGGAGAGGTCTGCTGTGCCATGTGGTTTAGCTCCTGGCTAGGGATCAAACTCATGCTGCAGTGGCTGCAGATAGCTTGATAGTGCTGAGACTTAAGCCCTGCATCACCAGGGTGACCCTGATGGTGGAGACTTTTTATAGAGGTTCTTTTTATAAAATGGATATCTTTATGAACAACGATGATAATAATGAAACAAAAATCTGTTAATGCACTAAAGAGTATTAACGCTCACCCAGTTAAAAGCGATTCCATCTAACATATCATTCTGTATAAACATTTTACATATTATATCTAAACATAAAGCAAATATTTGCAGGAATTCCACAAAACTTCCCAAAGTATCGCATTTGCCTGCACATTGAGAAGGCAAACATGCTGGACTAGCCAGAGGTTTGGAAGGAGCACATCTACAGAACGCCCCTCTCCCCACTCTGCCCAAAACTGTCTCCTCAGAATTTCACTCTTCACATTCCAGCTGTGTGGACTCCCTACACTGTATCCTATAACTCTCTGAACTAATAAGACTACATTCTACAAAATTACAATTCCATCAGAATTGTAATCACCAACCAATCTATGACTAGGGCCTAAACTCAAACAAAAGACTTCATCAAAACAGGAAAACTACCTGGTGCCATTTACTTCTTTCAGATGTAAATTTACCCCCGTTTCTTTTAATTCCTTTAGTGTGTCTTTATATTATTGTATATTTTTTTAATTTTTGGAGTCCATAGTTGTTATTTGAGAGTGGGTTGACATGAAAAAGCTCACTAATCTTGACTGCTAAAAACCTATTTGTATTAACTCACTGAGAAATCAGAGTTTATTACTTAGTTTCCTCACTACCTCCAGGTAGGAATTCTCTGGTGTTTGTGGTAGGTAGGATCCCCCTTATCCTACACTATGAAATATTTTATTTATTCATGATTTATGTATTTGTTCATTCCCCCATATTTAGCTATTTGAGGAGCTATGATGCTCTAGGCGTTGGATATATAGGAGTGGTTAAGTCATGGTTCCTGTCCTCATGGAATCAGAGCCTAGCATTCCCCCAATGATACAGCAGTTATTAGCACATGTAGAACATTTCCAGTATCCAAAATGGGCTGTCCCTCTATTACAATTCCTTCTGCAAGTACTTCCGCAGACTGTGTTCACTAGATTATGAACTAAGTAAAGAAACAAGCTATGTCTTTTACCCTGTGGTCCCAGTTCCAAGCAGTATCTGATATATCACAAGATACAAATAAAGGTCAGTGGAAAAAGTAGACTTCAGCTTTAAATAAAGGATCTGTGCAATTTTATTTTTGTTTTATTATTTTTTTTAATTTATTTTTATGCAACCGGGGTACAGGCCAGATGCACAGGAGGGTGAGAGGATTCACCGGAGACAGAGCGGGGAGCAGAACAGGCAGACTGACGAAATACACTGCTGAGGGGAGCAGCGGGCGAGACAGGAGAGGTCTGCTTGCCATGTGGGATTCTCCCCCAGCAGGCCGGGATCAATCCCGAGCAGCAGAGGTTGTTGACAGCTTCACAGCGCAGTGCTCAACCGCCTGTACCACCAGGTAGGGCCAGAGCTGCTCAATTTTAAAGCTAAGATATATTTACTACTTCTAATTAATCACAAGTAAAGGAGTAAAGAGAAGAATTGTCAAGACATGAAAGGAACAGGAACATAGCGGTTAACATGTTAATAAAGCATTGTATTCTTATCACCCTTTATAGAGACATAAAACTCTTTAATAATTTGTGTAGCCTTTGAAACTGGTGGGTGTTTATATTTCAAGACCTTTAATTGTTAGTAGGATATTTAAAAGTAAATATGGATTACCTGTTCAAAACTTAATTGAGAAGGACATCTTTAAACTTTCTGGTTGATATGATGACACCTAAATTCATTATTCTTGGCTGCCTAATGGCACTGGGTGATCAAGCCTGTTGACAGCTATTAATGCAGTACTACTAACTTATGGAAAAGAGAAAGTGACATGAGACAGATGGATCGGAACAGACTGCTGAGGAGAGCAGCAGGTGAGGCATGAGAGGTCTGCCGAGCCATGTGGGTAGCTCCCTGGCCAGGGATCGAACTTGTGCTGCAGTGGCTGTGGATAGCTTCATAGGTTGTGTCTTAAGCCCTTGCACCACCAGGGAGGCCCAAAATCATAGTTTTTAATAGATGCAAAAATAACTGCAGGCATATGTGTATATATGCACCTGTGTACATGTATACCTTTATAGTTATACATATATAAATTATAAATAAATATATACACATATATGAATGTCTATGTATACACATACATACATTTTTTCCAAGTCTATTCATTAAAAGGGCCTAGAAGCAGTTACACATTGGTAGCAATAGCACATGTAGTACCAAGATCTTGGATTCTGTATGTGATTCCCCGTTAAAGGAACCCAACACTTCTTGGCAAATGACTTTTCTACAGCCGGGAAAGTCCAAGATAAGATGGAATGTCTTTTGACTCTAGAAATTGAGAAAGTTCTCAAACACTGATGGGGAGACATAAAAACCACACAGAAACAAACTTAATGGGCTTCCCGCTGGCCAAACCTGTCATCCTGAGCATTAAAATAATGACCGTAGTGAATTATAACATATTAAATAAAACAAATATCCATGAATCAATACAGATATTAAATTAGTTAATTAATTAGCTAAGTGAGGTGAGGACTATTAATCCTTAAAGTAGAAAGTCATTAAAGGTAAAATAAATGATGGATTTAGGAAATCATCAATAGATGGTTAAAGTCTAAGCTGAAAAATTAAGGAGCAGGATATTTGCATACCTTCTAAACATCTGCCCCCATATAATTAATTACAAAGGGGAAAATAGTAATTTTATGGTTAAAAACCTAGTGAAGACTACCTTAAGCAAGTGGTTATGCTAACTTCACAAATATCAGGACAAATTATCACCATGCCTTTCCTACATGAATCCAGTCATAAGTCATATACACATTGAAAGAAATTCTACATAAATCTGATCTTTATTTTTCCAAAATATCAAGGTCAAGAAAGGCTGAGTAACTTTTCTGGATTATAGGAAACTAAGAAAATTTAACAGCTAAGTGCACAGTTGGTTATCTGTTTCTTCTCCCTTGTCAGCTTTATTATTCTTTCTTTGTATTAACTGAGAAGTTTCACTACTATGTCCCACTGTTGGTCTCCTTTCATGTAGGTGGACTGGCATTCTCTTAGATTCCTGTGTTTGTATATTTAGTCCTTCTTCAAGTTCAGGAAACTTTCTTCTATTATTTATTTAAATAATTTTTCAGTTACCTTCTCTCTCTCTTCTCCTTCTGGGATGTCTAGAATTTTTATATTTCCTTTTCTCATGGATAATTCTTGAAGCATTTATTTTTTTTTCCTTTTATATCTATTATTTATTTATTTATTTATTTATTTATTTATTTATTTATTTATACAAGGACTGGGTACAGTCAGAAGCACGGGAGGGTGAGAGAATTCACCAGAGTCAGAGCGGGGAGGAGAACAGGCAGAAGGACTGAAATACACTGCTGAGGGGAGCAGTGGGCGTGGCAGGAGAGGTCTCTGTGCCATGTGGGACCCTCCCCGGAGGCCAGGGATCACTGCCGCTGCAGAGGCTGCAGGCAGCTTCGCAGCCCAGAGTTCAACCACTGCGCCACCAGGGGAGGCCCTCATTTTGTATCTTGAGTCTTCCCCCAGTTGCATCTGTCAGATCACTGATTCAATCTCCCACTTAGTCTATTCTACTTCCATGGCTTTCGCCAATTCTGTTATTTTTTTATTTAACATTTCAATTTAAATCTTCTGTTCACTGATAGATGTGTTTCTTTAAGACAGAAGAAGGTTGGATTTTTTTTTTAAGATTTATTTATTTATGCATACAAGAACTGGAGTACAGGCCAGAGGTGCACGGGGTGAGAGGATTCACCAGAGACAGAGTGGGGAACAGAACAGGCAGATCAACTGAAACACACTGCTGAGGGGAGCAGCGGGCAAGTCAGGAGAGGTCTGTTGTGCTATGTGGGCTGCTCCCTGGCCAGAAATTGAACTCATGCTGCAGTGGCTGCGGATAGCTTCATAGGTTACATCTTCCTTCATTTCCTTCTTTCAGGTCTCAAGTTCATTCTTCAATTCATTAATTATATTTCTCATATCATTCTTTTCCTTTTTCATCTTCTTTATGTTTTTTAATCATGACAATTTTAAATTCTCTATCTGGCCGGCAGAGAAGTTCTTCCAAGTCATCATTGCTCAGTTCTGGTGGCTGATTTTCTTTTTGTGGCATATCCTTGCCCTGAGGACTTGCTTGGTTATTTGTTTTTTTCCCTTCTCCCTGATGTTTGTTTTCTAATTTGTTCTATGCATTGAGACATTGTACCGCTGGTTCTTGTAGGGATCGCTTTTGGTGCTTCTTCTGGGATTTGGAAGCTGGTGTCCAGACCGAGTCCTGCACTGTTATGACGGATTCCACAAGGTTAGTGATGTTGTGGATATGCTGATGGGCGCTGAAGATCCCCTCCCTCTGTATTTACTCAGTTCCAAAAGGGGATCTTGGGGGTCCCTGGCTTCCAACACTGGCGCAGGGGCTGCACTCTCCCAGTGCCCACAGTTCACCTTAATGGCGGATCTCTGCCTGTCTCTAATCAGTCCAAAACAGTGTGTGGGGCCTGTAGCAGCCTTGCTCTGTGTGCATTCTGTCCTGTTTGCCTTTGTTTGTGGAGCCCACCCTCTCTCCGTCCCAGAGGGAAATCATGAGGTCCCTGACTTCCAATAAGAATGGTTCAGGAGCTACACTTTCCCGGTCTTACACTATATTCATTTAAATTTTTTTTACTAGTAGTTTTATTGGTGTTTTCTCTGATATTACCCTTTTTAAGTTCATTAACTTTCTCTATTACTTGTGTTAGTCTGTTATGAAGCCCTGTATTTTTTAATATGTTGTTAATATTTTTTAACCTGGTTCTAACTGTAACAGTATCATACTTTCTTGGTCTTTTTTCTGTTCCTGATTTACATCATGCATTTTTTTTTCAAGTTCGGTGGTGTTATTATAACTGTTCACTTGAGCTCCTCTTCAGGCAGATGCCACAGTTCTACTGGATTGAGGCTTAATTCAGGGTTTTGGTTGTTGTTTGTTCCATCATTTGTGATTTGTTCTTCTGTCTCCTCATTGCAGTGCTTATAGTAGGTACCAGGGCTAAATTGCAGACCACCCCCTTTGTACCTGTTAGGGTGACAGCAGAACTGTAATGGGGGAGAGGACAGAGGGCAGGAGGCCTGAAGAATCAGCTCCAGTGAGTGTCAGGGACTCAAGCTTCCTCCTGTGCTGTAGGTACCAGAGTTCTGGAGAGGGGTCCACAGTGATCCCCTCCTCTAGGGCAACTCCTCACCCTAAATATCTCGAATAGACTTATGCTAACCTCAACCCCTATGCTAAGTTTGAGAACTTAACTCAGCACTGGACACAAACTGAGCTTTCTGTTGCACAGCGTTAGCCTGGGTTGCTTTCTCCTGGGTTAAAATCCAGTTGATATTAAACCATTTTGTAAAGTCAGGAAGGACCACAGGGCAGGTTTTCTGATCCCATGCAGACCCGGTAAAGGAGGAGTCAGAGTCCCCAGCGGCTTTTTGCAGGTCTTTTATTGGGATTTACCCAGTACACAGCAGGCGTGGGTGCTGGGGGGCTGGGAGGCTGGCAGTCCTCCCAGCCCCCAGCAAATCTTCACTCTATCTGGGCTCTCTGGCGTTCTCTGCTTCTGCTTCGGGCTCCTTCTCTTTCGGCTTCTACTGACGTCCCTGTGACGTTGCCCTTAAAAAGCACAGTCTTAGCACAGGTGTACCCACTTCAGGTGCCTGCCATCAGGCATGCATTCAGGATCACAGGGTTCCCTCATCTATCCTGATGGCGGGAGGGCAAGAAAAGCCTGATTTTTTACCTTACCCTACACATTTAGTGGCTGTATTTAGTTGTGTTTTGGCCCTGTTTGGGACAGGTGGGAGGGGGTGTGAGGAGTGGGGGTATGGGAGCGTGGGAAGTTGGTAGGTAGGGGGAGTAAGGAGGTTGAGTGATGGCTGTGGTTTAGAGTGTCACAACCTCTCACTACAAATAACAGTCTCTTAGAGGAGAGGCAAGTGAATCCATCTGGCTCTTCCCCCCAGTTTGGGCTCTAGCTGTTCTATATTGGGAGCATCAGTGTCATCAGTCATCACTCTGTACCCTGCCCCTGTGGTCTCCAACAGTGCATCCCCTGTCCTGGAGGCCAGCTCTGGGCACCCCCTCTAAAGTCCTCAGTGCTGGGTCTCCAAAGTCCCCAGAGTGGGTTAAGCCACTGTGGAGGGTCTCTGTGGAGACCTGTTAAGCCCTGTGGCGGGTCCCCCTTATGATTTGTATTCCCTGTATCACTGCACACACAGTTCAATTAAAGATTTCCCCACCCTGCTCTGCTGGACTTTGTTCATGTCGCATGCTGCAGATGTTGGTTGATCCTTCAGTGGTTATGAATTTGTTCTGCTGTAATTTAGTGTGAATATATGAAGGAAGTGAGGCTGGTATCTTCACTCTGCTGTCAACTTGCCAGGTTCTTCTTGTCAAATCCTTTACAACACATTCTGAAATAAGCTTGAGGCTTTCTTTTTTATTACATTGGTTTGGTGTATTGCAGTAATTGAATTTCATGTTAACACAGGCTTATTTTCTGGAATAAATTCTACATAGTTATTCCACATAATTCTTTTTGTATGTTGCTGGATTGGATTTACTATATTTTGTTGAGTATTTCTTGAGCTTATATCCATAAGAGATATTGGCCTGCAGTTTTCTTTTCTTGTGACAACTTGATCTGTCCGGGTATTGTTACAGAGCAACCCCTTTATAAAACAGGTTGCCTCACTGTGGGTCCTCACCTGCATACTTAAAGGGTACTTAAACTGCAGGCACACACTAAAGGTTAATCAAAGGTTTATTCACAAGGAAAGGGGAAATGAGAAAATGAGTAACTCAGGGAGAAAAAGCAGGAGATAAATTCGTAAATGCATCCCACCTGTTCCGCTGACCTGGAATCCCAAATGACCCCCGATAGCTGGCTAAAAGCCCAGTGCCGTGAGGCCAAGAAGCAGACCCCCGCTCACATGGCTGGTTAAATATCCAAACAGAAAACATGGCTGCTTAACTCTGCCCTCAGGTCCTTGAAACCCTCCCTTTGGTGATCATGGGTTTTGTAGTTTCCAGTGTCTTGATGGAGGGGGAGTGGAGTCCACAAAACCTGTATGGAATTTGCTCAGGACATCCTTTCCCACTAACAGTATCTGAACAATTTTGGCCTTTATAAGGAATTGGGTAGTTTCACTGCCTCTACACTTTGTAAGTATTTGGACATTTGGGCCAGAGCTTTATATGTGGGTAGTTTTTAAAAACTGATTCAATCTTGTAATTTTTATAGGTATGTTTAGATTGCCCGTTTCATCTTGAACTACTTTAGTAGTTGATATATTTCTATGAATCTGTCTTATATTTAAGTTCTCTAATACTTGGCATATCCTTTTTCATAGAGTTCTTTACAATTTTCTTTATTTTTGTATGGCTGCATGAAGTCCTTCCTTCACTACATACATTAAGTTTGATTCTTTTTTTCCTTTCTTTAGTGTGTGTAGTGGCAGGACAGGGACAGAGCTGGTTCTCTATGATTTTCTCTGATTCAAGCAGACCAGGTAAAGGAGAATCCTGGAGCCCTCAGTGGCTTTCTCGGGCTTTTATTGAGCTTTTACATGCAGTGCAGCAACCAGGTGCATGGCAGGCAGGGGTTCCAGGGGACCAGGAGGCTGGTAGGCCTCCCAGCTCCCACCAATCTTCACTCTTTTCTGGGGTCTCTGGCACTTTCTTTCCTTTTCTCCTTCCTGCCTCTGCTTCTCTTGGCCAATATATCAATACCGCAGCCATGGCCCACAAGAGTAAAAAACACATCTGAATATAACAATGTAACAAAATCTAGGTGCCCTCCATGGGGCATGCAATACTAATGGAAGGTGGACAGAAAAGCCTAAAAATCATTTACCCTACAGTGTGTCTACTTGAAAATATGTTAGTTTAATTGAACTTTCAAAAGAACACATTTGACTTAGTTACTTTAAAGTATTGTGTCACTTTTCTCTATTTCATTCATTTCTGACTTATTTTTTTATTTTTTTTTTTTTTTTATAGAGGCATGCTTTATTTATTTGTTTGCTGGTTTGTTTGTTTTGTTTATACATGCACTGGGTACAGTCAGAAGCGCGGGAGGGTGAGAGAATTCACCAGAGCCAGAGCGGGGAGCAGAGCAGGCAGAAGGACCGAAGTACACTGCTGAGGGGAGCAGCGGGCGGCAGGAGAGGTCTGCACGCCATGTGGGACCCTCCTCCGGTGGCCGGGGAGCAGCCAGGGATCGAACCGGCGCCACAGAGGCCGCGGGCAGCTTCGCAACCCAGCGCTCAACCGCTGCGCCACCGGGGAGGCCCATTTCTGACTTATTTTTTTCCTTCCTTTGTTTTGCATTTAGCTTGCTCCTCTTTTTCCTTTGATTTAAATAAGAACTTCTGGGCTTCCCTGGTGGCACAAGGGGTTAAGACGCAACCTATGAAGTTATCCACAGCCACTGCAGCATGAGTTCAATCCCTGGCCAGGGAGATACCCACATGGCGCAGCAGACTTCTGACTCGCTCACTGCTCCCCTCAGCAGTGTATTTCAGTCAATCTGCCTGTTCTGTTCCCCACTCTGCCTCTAGTGAATCCTCTCACTCCCCACACCTCTGGCCTGTACCCCAGTTCTTGTATGCATAAATAAATCAATCTTCAAAAAAAATTCTAGTCACAGCTATAAACTTCCCTCTACAGACTTTAATACATCCAATAAATTTTGACATGCTCTTTCTTCATGATCATTATTCTGAAAGTATTTTCTGATTTCCATTTTGATTTCTTTTTTATCTTTTGGTTATGTAGAAGTGCATTTCCACATATTTTTGAGTTTCCCATTTTTCCTTTAGTTATTGAATTTCATGACCTGTGCGTGAACATACGTTATATTATTTATGTCCTTTTAAATTTATCAGGTTTGAGAGAATGATGTCAAGGACATGGTGGAAAAGAACCAAGTATATACTTCATCCTGCAAAGCTCACCTTTCTTTATTAGGGAAAGTAAAGGACCTTCTTATAAAAACACAATCTTAGAAATTCATTATGATTAAACCCCCACTCCAAGAAATATTACAAGAAGCCTTAAAATCTAAACCAACAGAGGAATGAACAGGTAGAACTAAATGAGGTAGTGAAGAAAATCACAACACTATCACCAAATGGCAACAGGAGACCTCCATGTATCTAAGTGTTAACAGACTAAATTCCCCAGAAACATGCTGGATTCAAAACAGAACTCAAACTCCTGCTGCTTCCAGGAAACACACTTAAGTGCTTGTAAGGGGAGGAACGGGCACAGTGCAGGTTTTCTGATCCCATGCAGACCGGGTAAAGGAGGAGTCAGAGTCCTCAGTAGTTTTGCAGGTTTTTATTTGGGGTTCACCAGGCATATGGCAGGCAGGGGTGCTGGCTGGGGGCCTGCCAGGCTGGCAGGCCTCCCAGCCCCCAGCAAATCTTCACTCTTTCTGGGCTCTCTAGTGTTCGTTCTGTTACTTCTCGGCTTCTCTTTCGGCTTCGGCTTCTGCTGCTGCTGCTGCTGCTGCTGCTTCTGGCGTCCCCCCGTGACGCCGCCCTTAAAAAAGCACAGTCTTAGCTCAGCTGAATCCCATCTACCTATGCCCACACCCTATTCCAGGTGCCCGCCATCAGGCATGCATTCAGGACAAGGATCCATCATCTATCCTGATGGCGGAAGGGCAGAAAAGCCTGACATTTTCCTTACCCTACAGTCCACCCCCTCAGGGTTTTCTGCCATACAGTCTATACATATATATGTACAATTTTCTAAGCAAACAAACAATGCAGCCATAGCCCACAAAAGCAAATACATCAAATAAATATAACAAAATACAACAGAACACAAATAAGTCCAGGCAGGGCACCAACCTAGTGCAAAAGACAATTATTGGTACCAGCAGATGAGCCACCAAATCTGCTGCCGAAGGCACTGCTCATACGAGGGAGGGGAAATCACACACGGCATCTACTATAACACACCAGGAGCCGTCAGGCTTCCTGGCCTTCTCTGGCTGTAGTCTCGGCTACAAGCCACACACAGCATCCACCCCCAGGATGCACTAGCTCTGGGATTGGCAATTTTATTCTGTTGGGGGTAATCGCCAACCCTCAGGGTTTCTGTCTGCAGTCGCTCCAACACTCGGCCTTCACAGCCACCCATGCGACTCACAGACCCCTGCACTCAGGTCAACCCACTGCACACGCACATGGGTCGGGGATCCAAACTCTACATTTGGCTTGGGCTCCACCCCAAGCCACATTCCCCACCCGTCCCCCAAGGACGGGTTCCTCAGCTCCTCACCCTCACTCAAGAATGAGCAGGGCATCACCCACAGGTGATTTTACGACTCACAGGGCTTCAGCATACTAAGGCTGCTTAACAGCCACTCAGGGCTTCTCAACTTAGCATCAGTATCAGCTTTTGCCTTCTTAGCTGGCTTTTCTCCTCCACCTGGCTGCTGGGCATAACAGGCTGCTTTTGGCCATCTAGGCCCACTGGCCACCCCCAGATTCCCATCTCCTGGGGTTTACAAACAAAACGGTTCCACCCCCAGGGTCCCAAAACATATCAACCTGCAAGGTCCTCCGCCTTCTGGCGGGATTGTCAGTCCAAGTCCATCAGTCCAAGTCCATTGGCCTCTCCCTGCTCCAGCAACAGCCCGCTGCCTCAGGGGTCATTGGCTGGTCCCCTCCGGTGTCATTGGCTGGTCCTTTCTGGTGTCGTTGGCTGGTCCTCTCGGACGTCTCCTTTACTACAGGTCTCATCCTATAGCTCGTGGACGTTGTCCACCTTCTGTGCCGCCATGGCGCCTCCAGCGTCATCACAGGCAGTCTGTTCTCCTTAGTCCCTCCAGGTCTTCGGAGGGCTCCAATACCCGTCTGCATGGATCCTGCCGACTTACGCCAATTGTAGAGGCAGGACTGGATACAGTGCAGGTTTTCTGATCCCATGCAGACCGGGTAAAGGAGGAGTCAGAGTCCTCAGTAGTTTTGCAGGTTTTTTATTTGGGGTTCACCAGGCATATGGCAGGCAGGGGTGCTGGCTGGGGGGCTGGGAGGCCTGCCAGCCTTCCAGCCCCCAGCAAATCTTCACTCTTTCTGGGCTCTCTAGAAAGAGTTCTGTTACTTCTTGGCTTCTCTTTCGGCTTCGGCTTCTGCTGCTGCTGCTGCTACTGGTGCTGCTGCTGCTGCTTCTGGCGTCCCCCCGTGACGCCGCCCTTAAAAAGCACAGTCTTAGCTCAGCTGAATCCCATCTACCTATGCCCATACCCTATTCCAGGTGCCCGCCATCAGGCTTGCATTCAGGACAAGGATCCATCATCTATCCTGATGGCGGAAGGGCAGAAAAGCCTGACATTTTCCTTACCCTACAGTGCTAAAGATCAGCATAGTTTGAAAGTAAAGGTTTGGAAAACAATTTCACAAACAAACAAATGGCCCCAAAAGAAGGTAGGGGTAGCCACACTCATGGCAGATAAAATAGACTTCCAACTAAAAAAAGGTGGCGAGACACCAAAGGACACTATATAATGATCAAGGGGACAATAGACCAGAAAGTCATAACACTCATCAGTATATACTCACCAAATGAGGGCGCACCACAATACATTAAGATAATTACTATCAGCTCTGAAAACAGGTGGTAGGAAACTTTAATACAGCACCCTCACTAAGGTACAGAGCAACAAGACAGAAAATAAGCAAGGATGCAATAGCTCTAAAAGAAAATCTAGATCACACAGAACTAATAAACATCTATAGGACACTGCTACCCCCTCAAAAAAAAAAAAAAAAAAACAACCTGAATACACATTTTTCTCAATACTAGTGGATCATTCTCCAGGATGAACCACACAAGGTGTCACAACACAAACATCAAAAAATACATGATTGGGCTTCCCCAGTTGTGCAGCCGGTTGAGGGCAGTGCTGTGAAGCTGTCCACGTCCTATGCAGCGCCAGTTTGATCCCCGGCCGGCCAGGGAGCTACCCACAAGGTGCGGCAGACCTCTCCTGTCTCACCTGCTGCTCCCCTCAGCAGTGTTTTCGGTTAGTCTGCCTTTCTCCCCTCTCTGTCTCTGGTGAATCCTCTCACCTTCCCACACTTCTGGCCTGTACCCCAGTTCTTGTAGAAATAAATAAATCTTTAAAAAAAATAGATGAAGACTGCATTCATACCAAGTCTCTCCTGAGAAGATAAAGATATCAAACTAGAAATAAACCATGAAAAGAAAGCAAAGAGACTGCCCACTACATGGAGATTGAACAACATGCTACTGAAAAATCATTGGGTTAATGAGGAAATCAAAGAAAAAAATTGAGTTTGGTTGACTGAGGTGATGGGCTTGGGGAGAAACAGAAACGTGAAGGGCCACTCTCAGCACAGCACCCTGGAGAATCACCTGCACCTGACCCGCACTGATGATGTCACCTTCCCTACTGTAGGGTAAATGGTTTTCAGGCTTTTCTGCCCTCCCACCATTAGGATTGCCCTGCCTGATGGGGCACCTGTAGTTGTTACATTTTTGCAAACTATCTTGTTTGCTTCTGTGGGCCATGGGAGGAGTATTGAGATAGTCACCAGAGAAGCAGAAGCAAGAGAAGCAGGAGAGAGAGGAGAGAAAGAGGCTGAAGAAGCCCAGAGTGAAGGCTTGCCTGGGGCCTGGAGGCCTGCCCACCTCCTGGTCCCCGGGCACCCCTGCATGCTGTGTACCTGATTGCTGCTCTATATGTAACAGCTCAATAAAAGCCTGAGAAACCCACTGTAGGGTAAGGTAAAAAAATCAGACTTTTCTGCCCTCCCACCACCAGGCTAGATGAGGGAACCTTGTGATCCTGAATGCATGCCTGATGGCGGGCACCTAAAGTGGGTGCACCTGAGCTAAGACTGTGCTTTTTAAGGGCGGCATCACGGGGAAGCCAAGAGCAGCAGCAGAAGTTGAAAGAGAAGCCGGAGAGAAGCCGAGAGAGAAGCAAAGCAGAAGCAGAGAACGCCAGATAGAGTGAGGATTTGCTGGGGGCTGGGAGGACTGCCAGCCTCCCGGCCCCCCAGCACCCCTGCCTGCCATATGCCTGGTGAACCCCAATAAAAGACCTGCAAAAACCCACTAGGACTCTGACTCCTCCTTTACCCGGTCTGCTGCATCAGAAGACCTGCTCAGTGGCCCATTCCTGCCTTTACACCCACTGAGAGCTTCAAGACTCTCCTTTACCCGTCTGCTGGATCAGAAAACTTGCATGGTGCCCATCTTGCCCCTATACCCACCTGGCTGAGGTCAGGTCTCCACTTCCTCCCTGAGAATTTCTTTCTTTCCTGGGTCCCTTTCCATACAGCAGTTGTTGGAAGGAGCCACCATGTGGAGCCAACACTTACGGGGTGCTCTGCTATAAACATTTCTGTGCAGGTTTTGTGTGAACAAAAGTTTTCAAGTGAGTTGGGTAAATACTCCAGAGAGTGATCAACAGGTTTTAGGGTAACTCTGTGTTTCACTTAATAAGAATTAGTTATTATCTCTTCCATAGTGACTGTGTTATTTTGCATTTCCTCCAGCAGTGAATGGGGGTCCCTGTTGTTCCCATCCTGGTCAGCACCTGGTGCATAGTGTCCCCCCTTATCTGAAGTTTCACTTTCCAAGGCTTCAGCTTCCCGAAATTAAACTAGGTTAAAATTTTTTCATAAGCTATTTAGAGAGAGATCACAGTTACACAACTTTTATTACAGTGCATTGTTGTGATTGATTGTCCTGTTTTAAAGTTACTGTTATTAATCACACAGTGCCTAATTTATAAAGTAAATGTATCATACACATGCATGTGCCGGGAAATCTTCGTATATAGAGGGCTCCATACTATTGGTGGTTCTGGTATCCACTGGGCGTCTTGGAATACATCCCCTGTGGAAAAAGGGGGGCTGCTATACTAGGATTTGGATTTAGGCCATATAATAGGTGTGCATAGCATATCCACATTGCTTTAATTTGCACTTGCATTTACATATGTCAAGATATGATGTTGAGTTTCTGTTCATATGCCTAGTTGCCATCAATGTAGTCCTTGGAAACTGTTCAGAGTTTTGGTCAGTTTTAGAAAGTTATTTGTTCCTTGTTGAATTTTAAGGGTTCCATGCATATTTTAAAACATGTTTTGTATTAGTTATATTTTGCAAATATTTTCTCCTGGTCTGTGGCCCAAGCTCTTTTACAGACCTAACACATCAATGCATACATAGACTTTTCTGGGGAGAAAATGAGAAGCTGCTGACTACAGTGGGTTCAGAGTAGAGGCGACTTGACTAAGAATGATGTGACTTCTGTATTTGTGTATGTTCTTGAGTATTTATGAATCCTCCATGTGAGCATGAATAGCAAATATTAGTTATTATCAAAATCATTATCAAAATAAATTACACAATACCTGACACTATCAAACACTTGGCAGATCCCCCTCAGTCACATGTTCTCAGGCTCTGACCTTCTACTCTAGGACCGCCATCTTGTCACTGAATGATTTTGCCTTAAAATTTCCACCTGACAAAAGTGGGCTGGATGGATGGACACCTTCCTACTGAAAAGAGCTAAAAATGTGAGATATGTATGAGATACAAAACCACCTCCTTAAAAGCATTAGAACTGGGCCTCCCCTCGTGGTGCAGGTGGTTGAGCGCCACCCTGTGAAGCTGTCTGCAGCCTCTGCAGTGCTGGTTCGATCCCAGCCAGACGGCGAGGGTCCCACATGGCGCAGCAGACCTCTCCTGTCTCGCCCTCTGCTCCCCTCAGCAGTGTATTTCGTCAGTCTGCCTGTTGTGTTCCCCGCTCCGTTACTGGTGAATCCTCTCACCCTACCATACATCTGGCCTGTACCCCGGTTCTGTACAAATAAATAAATCTTTAAAAAAAAAGCATTAGAACTGACAATATAGTAATGAATACCCACATCCAGTAGAGAAGGGGGAGACCCTACATGGGTCCCACAGAGAACAGCATCTTGAGCAGGGGAGGATGGGCTATGAGGGCACTGTCCAGAGCAGACATGGAGCCCAGCCCTTCAGCTCTACGCTGAGCCTCACGACCACCACCCGACATCCCTTTCAAAATTTAGGAAGACCCGCTTTATTTTGGTTATGATATGTGTGTGTGTGTGTGTGTGTGTACACACATATATGGTACAAGTCTTAGGATATAAACTGTATTCACTATAAAAATAAAACTGTTGGGCCTCCCTGGGAGTGCAGCCAGTTGAGCGCAGCTCTGTGAAGCTGTCCTCAGCCTCTGCAGCGCAAGTTTGATTTCCGGTTGGCCAGGGAGACACCCACATGGCTCAGCAGACCTCTCTTGGCTCGCCCTCTGCTCCCCTCAGCAGTGTATTTCAGTCAGTCTGCCTGTTCTATTCTCTGCTCTGTCTCTGGGGAATCCTCTCACCCTCCCGCACATCTGTCCTGTACCCTGGTTCTTATATACATAAATAAATCTTTAAAAAAATAAAATAAAATAAAAATTTACAAAGCATTTTCAGTCCAGGAGGGAGTAAAAAGCACTGTCAGCTGTTGTTAACAATGAGAACCAGAAAAGCATTTAAATGAGGCCTCAAGTTTGGTGATGACCGCTCATTGTCAACCTTCCCCAGGCAGGGCCAGCACCTGAGCCCAGAGGAGAAGGGCTTCCCAGGAGGGAGCAGGAAGGAGAAAGCGGAGATGTGGACAGAGACCACCCTGTCCAGTATGAAGGGCTGTGGGGCCCTGGCCAGGGAGGCTCAGGAAAGCAGGGAGCATCTCCTCAGGCCTGAGAGAAAGAATCTGGACACAAAGTAAACCCAGTTTCCTATGACATAGAGCACATAGAAGTCACTTCTGCCACAATCCAAAGTACTATGTGCCAAGGAAACTAATTTATATAGGGAGAATTAGACCTTTTGTATAAGGAGAATCAAACTAATTTGTATAAGAAGAATTAGACACACACACACATCATAACCAAAATAAAGCAGGTCTTCCTAAATTTTGAAAGGGACGTCGGGTAGTGGTCGTCAGGCTCAGTGCAGAGCTGAAGGGTTGGGCTCCGTGTCTGCTCTGGGCAGGGCCCTCATAGCCCTTCCTTCCCTCCTCAATGTACTACCATCTTTACTTGAAGGGATGAATGACAAAACACTATCATTATTTAGATTTGGTTAATCTGTACACACTTTCTAGAAAGTGAATGTGAGCTGTCCCTTTAAGAAAATCAAGTGTCAGTTGACAACTGATAGTAATTAACTGCCTTGATAAAGTACAAGCTCCAAGTGAAAACCAGATAGTGGAAAATTGCGTCCCATCACTATAAACTTGACAACTTCCAGTAGCCACTTACTTTTCTTTGGGGATTTTGGAACATGAAACATGTATGATTTTCAAAATTTGATTCTCGAATAATTAACATAAAGATCATATAACCTGGTAAGACAATGCATCACTTTTTAATGTCATGTATTAGTACAAGATTAATAATCAAGAGAGGCCTATGGAATTAATATAACAGAATAGAAAACATTCAGTGATACTGTTCTACCACTCACTTTGCAAATAACATTTGAAAAACCACCACTTGTATAGTTTCGATTTATTGCAGAAGTGGAACAAAGTTAAATATTCACAATTATCTGAAAAGCACTTAAAATGCAATTTTCACATATTTCAGAGAGGCTGTATAGTTTTTTCATTGGCCTACCAAAACAAACAGTAAATACAGGAGAAACTAGGACAATCCAACATGCCTCTAGTGAGACAGAGAGGAAAAATAATTGCAAAAATGTAAGCTGTAAAAGATCCACTCATGACTCTGGGTATTTTTATTAAATATCTACATTTCTTTAAGACACTTTGAACACACATTGGGTTAGTAATATTATTCTAAATTAAATGAAAATATCTTTAAATTGTTTTTATTCCTCATGTAGTAAATACTGAGAGCTTTAACCTCCTAAACTTATACCGGGGTCCTGGCTAATTTTAAAACTGCAGAGATCCTGAAACAAAAAAGCTTGAAAAATCGCTGCCCCAGTCCCTGGCCGGGACTCAGGAAGGCAACTGTGTGACAAAGCCCTTGGAGCAGGAGAGGAGGGGGAGCAAAGTCCCAGGTATTATGGTGTGGTTCTTAGGGTCTCAGCCCTGTGGGCTGTGCGTGGGGAGGCTCCATCTCCCCACAGTTTCACATCTCCCACAACAGGTGTCAAGACCTCCTTTGAATACTGGTGACTCACGCCCAGTTCTCACTCCCCATTGCCCGGAGGTCTGCAAAGACTCCAATCAGCATCACAGCTGCCACCAGTGTGGACTCGGTCTCCCCAGACCTCAAGAGCACCCGTCATGAGGCCCCCAACCCTCCTGCTGCTGCTCTCAGGGGCCCTGGCCCTGACAGAGACCTGGGCTGGTGAGTGCGGGCTCTGGAGAGAAAAGGCCACTGAGGAGGGGGGTAGTAGACTAACCCCGGGCGGGGGCAAGGCCCCAGGAAAGACTCCTCACCCCCACTGCTGACCCTGTTGTCCCCCTTGACCCCACCCTGCCCTGACCCCTTTCTGTCCCTCTCAGCTTCCAGCTGCCCCTCTGAGTCTTTCATCCGCTTCTCATCCGCTGCCCCATTTGAATCTCAGGAGCCCCCTCTTCCCCTCCCCCACCCACGTCTCCCCAGCCCGGGTCTCCCCTGCGCCCCCAGGCTCCCACTCCCTGAGATATTTCTCCACCGCGATGTCCCGGCCCGGCCTCGGGGAGCCCCTCTTCATCGCCGTGGGCTCGGTGGACGACACGCAGTTCGTGCGGTTCGACAGCGACTCCCCGGGCCAGAGGATGGAGGCGCCGGCGCCCTGGGCGGGGCGGGAGGGGCCGGAGTACTGGGCGCGGGAGACGCGGACCGCGAAGGACACCGCGCGGGCGTTCCGAGACAACCTGCTCACCCTGCGCGGCTCCTACAACCAGAGCGCGGCAGGTGAGCGGGGCGGCCCGGGGCGCTCACGACCCCACCCCGCGGGCGGGCGGGGACCCCAGACCCCGGGCCCGAGCGTCCCCCGAGGCAGGGGGACCCGCCGGACCCTCCACCCGGGACGAGCCCCGGGACGTTCCCCGCGAGGTTCCCGCGTCGGTTTCGGTTTATTCCCGGCGGGCGCGGGGGGGGGGGTGACCGCGGGGTGACGCGGGGTGACGGGGCGGGGACAGGCTCTCACACCCTCCAGGAGATGTACGGCTGCGACGTGGGGCCCGACGGGCGCCTCCTCCGCGGGTACAGTCAGTATGTTTATGACGGCGCCGATTACCTGGCCCTGAACGGGGACCTGCGCTCCTGGACCGCGGCGGACACGGCCGCGCAGATCACCCGGCGCAAGTTGGAGGTGGCCGGAGAGGCGGAGCGCGTCAGGAACTACCTGGAGGGCAGGTGCGTGGAGTGGCTGCTCGGATACCTGGAGCACGGGAAGGAGACGCTGCAGCGCTCAGGTAAGAGGAGCCGCGAAGTCTCCCAACCCCCCTCAGGCCGGCACCGCGGGGAGGGTGGAGTCAGGGTCACAGCAGCGCCCCCTCTCTGCTCAGGGGAGGAGGAGCCCCCTGGGTTTCCTGACTCCCCAGAGGACCCCACTTTTCTTCAGAACAGTTAAGGAATCCAGTCTCTCCTGAGCCTGAGGGGAGACCAGCTCTGAAATCACCCTTCACCGGATCATTTTTCTCTCAGGGTCTTATTGGTCTGAGGACGTTTTTCTGATCCGACTCCTGCTTTTGTGAGTCCCCAGGTCAGGAGCAAAAGTCTGTGCTCTTCTTTTTAGAGAACTGCGTCCTCCTATTCAGAGTTGTCACCTAATTCTAGAACTTTCTAAGGAATAAGAGATTATCCCAGACTCCCCAGATCAGGCTGGTTTCTGGAGTTCGCGCTTCCTCTTTGCAAACCCAGTGCCCTGTCCGTTTTGAGGATGGTCACATGAGGATTTTTCAGGGTCCATGAGAGAAATACCCTGAGTGTGAAATTTCTCACCCTTCTCCTCAGAGGCCCCAAAGACACAGGTGACCCACCACCCGACCTTAGACCAGAAGGTCACCCTGAGGTGCTGGGCCCTGGGCTTCTACCCTGCGGACATCACCCTGACCTGGCAGCGAGATGGGAAAGACCTGACCCAGGACATGGAGCTGGTGGACACCAGGCCTGGGGGGGACGGAAACTTCCAGAAGTGGGTGGCTGTCAGGGAGGTGCGTTCTGGAGAGGAGCAGAGATACACGTGCCATGTGCAGCATGAGGGGCTGCTGGAGCCCAAATTCCTGACTTGGGGTAAGGAGGGGGATGTGGGCACAGAGCTTCTCAGGGGCATCAGGAGCCCTTCTGGAGACCTTCAGAGGGTCAGGATGAGGCTTGGGGCTCAGGGTCTCCCCTTCCCTTCCAGATCCCTCTCTTCAGCGCCCCAACTCCGCCGTGGACATCGTTGCTGACCCAGTTCTCCTTGGAGCTGCGCTCACTGGAGTTGCACTGGTGCAGCTGTGATGTGAAGGAAGAAGTGCTCAGATAGGGAAGGAAGTGGTGGGGGATCATATCCACTGGGGTCTTTGAGGCCACAGGTAGAACTAGACCTACCTGGTAATGGGAAGTACCATTGTAAGGGCAGGATGAGCACAGGGCAGGTTCTCTATGACCCAAGCTGACGGGTGAAGGAGGATTCCTGGTGAAGGAGGAGTCCTGGAGCCCTCAGTGGCTTTTTCAGGCTTTTATTGAGTTTACCAGGTACAGGGAAGGCAGGGGTGTGGGGTAGTAGGGTCAGGAGGCTGGCAGGCACTAGCAGGCCTCCCAGACCCCAGCAAGTCTTCACTCTTTCTGGACTGTCCTGCGTTTTCCAGTGGCCTCTGCTTCTCTGCTGGTGCTGCTCTCTCGCTTGTCCTCCTTCTGGTGGTTCTGCTGTTCCCCTGGCGTCCCCATGACGCCGCCCTTATAAGTGCACTCTCATCCCAGGTGTATCCCTCCTATGCATGCCCACACCCTACTCCAGGTGCCCACCATCAGGCATGCATTCAATCTAATGGCAGGAAGGCGAAAAGCTTGATACAGATTTTACTTACCCTACAACCATCCACACACTTGTGTTGCTCAGTCTGGAGCTGATTGCAAACCCTCTTTTGTAAAGCATTTTTGAAAATAAATCACATTGTGTAAGGGCAGGAAAGGACACAGTGCAGGTTTTCTGATCCCATGCAGACCGGGTAAAGGAGGAGTCAGAGTCCTCAGTGGTTTTTTTGCAGGTCTTTTATTGGGGTTCAGCGGGTACGTGGCAGGCAGGGGTGCTGGGGGGCTGGGAGGCTGGCAGCCTCAGCAAATCTTCACTCTATCTGGGCTCTCTGGCGTTCTCTGCTTCTGCTTCGGGCTTCTCTTTCGGCTTCTGCTGCTGCTCTTTTGGCTTCTACTGGCGTCTCCGTGATGCCATCCTTAAAAGCACATTCTTAGCACAGGTGTACCCACTTCAGGTGCCCGCCATCAGGCATGCATTCAGGACCACAGGGTTCCCTCATCTATCCTGATGGCAGGAGGGCAGAAAAGCCTGATATTTTTTCCTTACCCTACACATTGTTCACCTTGATAATTCTGATGATGGGGCCCTGATTCCAGTAAATGGCAGAGGGGAAGGTCCCTGCTGAGGGCAGACCCAGGAGGCAGTTGGTCCAGTCCCCTCTCATCTCTCTTCATATTTCCTGGTCTTGCCCTAAATGTCCAGTCACAGTTCTGGAAACTTCCCTGTGGTCCAGACTTGGGGATTCTGTTAGGACTTCATAGCCTGACTTCTCCCTGGTCTCACATGATGCTCCCTCCCACAGGAGGAAAAGGAGGAAGCTACACTCAGGCTGCAGGTCAGTGTGTGTAGGGTAAATGATAGTCAGGCTTTTCTTTCCTCTTGCCATTAGGATTGATGATGGATCCCTGCAGTCCTGAATGCATGCCTGATGGCGGACACCTGGAGTAGGGTGTGGACATACATAGGTGGGATTCAGCTGGGCTGAGACAGGGCTTATAAGGGAGGTGTCTGAGAACAGAATCACCAGGAGAACAATTGAGAGACCAGAAGTGAGCACCAAAGATAGCCCAGTAAAGGCCTGCCAGCCTCCCGACCCCCCAGCGCCCCTGCCTGCCATGTACCTGGTAAAATGCCAAATAATGCCTGAAAAAGCCACTGAGGACTCCAGAACTCCTCTCCCTTCCAGTTCTGCTCAGGTCATAGAGATCCTGCACTGTGCCCTTCTTGTCGCTGCAGTGGGGATCAGGGGTTTGGTCCCTGAGCCCTGGGGACAGTGTAGAAGGAGCCCATGGGGGAGTCACCCACATCAGTCCCTCCTGTGGTCTCATCTCTGAGTGGCTCTGACCAGGTTCTGTTTTGTTCTCCCCCAGGCAGCAATAGCACCCAGGGCTCTGATGTGCCTCTCACAGATGCTAAAGGTGAGACCCTGGAGCCCTGTGGTGGGAGGGGCTGGAGCAGAGAAGATGGGATCAGGTTATGGAGAAGCTGTGAGGGGGACATTCTGAGGATGTGGTGGACTATCGAGAATGTCGACACTTACCTGTTTCTTTGAATTCTTTTTTTTTTTTTTTAAGATTTATTTATTTATTTACACAAGAACCGGAGTACAGGCCAGATGCGCGGGAGGGTGAGAGGATTCACCAGAGACAGAGCAGGGAACAGAACAGGCAGACTAACAAAATACACTGCTGAGGGGAGCAGCGGGCGTGACAGGAGAGGTCTGCTGCGCTATGTGGGACCCCTGCCAGCCTACCGGGATCAAACCAGCTCTGCAGAGGCTGCGGATGGCTTCACATTGCAGTGCTCTACCACCTACGCCACCAGGGGAAGCCCACTTTGAATTCTTTTATGATCCATTTCCTTCACAGTGTGAGCCAGCTGTCTTGTTGGGGCTGAGTGATGCAGGATTTCGTCTGATACCCCCCTTTGTGACTTCAAGATCCTCTGGTTTCCTTTGCTGCAGGAGGCATCAGAATGTGTTTCTGTTCTTATTAGATAATGTGAGGAGGGGGAAGACTGGCCAGGCCCTGCCCTCCAGGCCCCACCCCATGCTGACCTGTGTCTCTCCTTCATGATTTTCCTGTTCCAGCAGGAGCAGCATAGTCTGTGTCTACCTGTCTTTGTGTTTTCCTCAAGAATAGTAACTACGTCCCCCTTGAAATAATAATTGAGTTCTGAAATTACTGTTTGTAAACTTGCTTGATGGGTTTGGTGGGCTAATAAAAATGATTCCTAAAATTTGAGATGAAATGAATGGGAAACCTTTCAGAATCACATATTTGCTGTGCTGAGTCTGTGCAGGTGGGAGCGGGAGAGGCTGTGAGGAGCCGAGGGCGACGGGGCCTGTGTCCAGTCAGGGTTCACTGCATCGGGGGCTTTGATGTGGTCACTCCTCGGGGTCATCTCTCTGCTCCTTTGTCATTGTCCTTCAGGAGCACCTTGTGCCACCATGCCACCAGGGCCTGTGATCACAGGGACTCAGATCCCACCTGGCCTTGTGTAGACTGGGCAGGGAGTGCTTGTGTGACCGGGTCAGCCCAGGCTCAGCTCAGGCTCAGCTCAAGGTCTAGCCTTCCTATGGATTCCTGTTTGCTTCTTTGTTTTTGTTTGTTTTTTGCTTTATGCCTGTTCTTTTTGATGTTTAGAGACCAGGCCTCATGTCCTCTTGGTCCCTGTCTCTGACAGCAGCAGGAGCATCTGTCATTGTCCCCACAGGCCCAGGCTATCCCCTGCATGCAGGAGTCTGGTGAGATGGATTTCCAGACTCATCTGATTTTTGGCCTCATTTAGGACTTTTTTTGGATTATTCTTTCCATCTTTTCCAACAAAATCCTAATATTACTAGAGAGGAGGATTTGACAGTTTCCTGATGGATTTAGATAAGTTCCTGATAGGTTTCTGTTTTTCTCTATAGCTTCTCCCCGTAACCCTACCTTTAATGTAGTAACCCCAGTGCTGGTGCTAATCGAGACCCATGGGTTGATGGAGTCAGTTACCATCATAGCTGGCTGAAAAATAGGACCCATAAACCTAGGAACTTGGGTCCTCCCTGGTGGCACAGGGGTTAAGTCACAGCACTATCACCTCTACACCCCAAGTTTAATCCCCAGCCAGGGAGCTACCCACTTATGGTGCAGCAGACCTCTCCTGTTTCGCCCGCTGCTCCCCTTAGCAGTGTATTCCATTAGATCTGCCTGTTCTGCTCCCCACTCTTTGTGGTGAATCCTCTTACCAACCCCATCCATGCACTCTGACCTACACCCCAGTTCTACGCAAATATAAATAAATATTAAAAAACTACAAACCCGGGCCTCCCCGGTGGCGCGCAGCAGTTGAGCACTGGATTGCGAAGCTGCCCGCAGCCTCTGCAGCGCCAGTTCTATCCACAGCTGCTCCCCAGCCACTGGAGGAGGGTCCCACGTGGCGCGCAGACCTCTCCTGCTGCCTGCTGCTCCCCTCAGTGGTGTACTTCGGTCCTTCTGCCTGTTCTGTTCCCCACTCTGGCTCTGGTGAATTCTCTCACCCTCCTGCGCTTCTGACTGTACCCAGTGCATGTATAAACAAACAAACAAATAAATAAAACATGCCTCTATTAAAAAAAAAAAAAAAACTACAAACCCCTTTTCAAAAGAAATACACCTGTGTAATGTGTCACATTAGTACAGACACTGTCTCTAGAACAGGGAGGTGCTCTACACTGATGACACACCAGATAACTGTTGCACCAGATGTGTGACTGTTTATTCAACTAGGAAAAACAGTGAACTAAAAACATGCACAACATGTGGCCTGCAGAGAGTATGTCCTAGTGGGGAGGAGAGACTGGGGACTGTGTGACACCAGATCAGACAGTCAACCACACGTGTCTGGTTAGAAGTGGGTAAGGGATGTGGGAAGGTGACAGGATGGTTTTCTTCCCAGTGTGGTTGGTGTGGATCTCACTGAAGTGACCTTTGAGAAAAAGTCCGATGGACACGTTGCCCACAAGGATGTGATGTGCAGGGAAGTTCAGTCCAGGCAGGACAACCTCCAGTGCAGATGCCTGAGCAGGAATGTGTCTTTGGGACTGACATGAGCAGGGAGGCCAAGGGCTGACCAGAGGCCGACTG
The DNA here is from genome assembly GCF_014898055.3 of Talpa occidentalis. Lineage (NCBI taxonomy): Eukaryota > Metazoa > Chordata > Mammalia > Eulipotyphla > Talpidae > Talpa > Talpa occidentalis. The sequence goes on along the minus strand of NW_023602073.1, from coordinate 44,870,078 downwards.
AGATGGGATCTGTGTGCACCCAGATTGTTCAGGCCTGAGGATGTTGGGAGGGTTTGACTCTGAGTAAGATGTGGGGTGACAAGAGCTTCTGAACAGATACACACTTGTGGGACTTCTCTCTGGTAGCCGCAGTCTGGTGGCTGTGCAGCATGGAAGGGGGAGAGGTGGGAAGAGAAATGGAGGAAACCAGTGCAGGTCCCAGGACAGAGGGGTTGGTGGCTTTGTTGGAGGGTGAGCAGGGAAATAACAGGAAGTGATAGGACTGTGCACATTTAGACATGGACTTCACGGTGTTTGCTACTACTGGGTTGTGTGAAAGGGGTCAAGGATGACACTCAGTGTCTCAGACTGTGCAGGCAGAGAGGCGGAGCCTCAGTGACATGGGGAAGACCCCAGAAGAGCCATATGTGGGCATCCCAGGCATTCACTTGGGGAAAATTGAATCAGATCCATTAGAATTGAAAGTGATGTTGGCAGTTGGACAGACAAGTCTGGGGCACTTGGTGAAATGTCTGAGGTAAGAAAGAGATCTGGGAGGTGATGTGATGTCAATGATATTTACAGTTTTGAGCATGTGTCACCCAGAAAGTGATGACTAAGCAAGAGAAGGGTGCAGAATTGAACCCTAGATTCCACAGTGATGAGTAATCGGAGCAGAAACCCCCTAGAGCCAACTTTACAGTCTGACCCTACTTGGAGGAGACACGGAGACCAGGGAGCCCCCACTTCAGTGAGCACAGGAGTCACCTGGACACTCATGAAGACTCAGAAGGTCTAGAACAGAGCCTGAGAGTCTGTTATTTGGCCCCTCCCCGACCCTAGGGACGGAGAATTTAGGGCTGATGCTCAGGAAGAGGCGCTTTCATCCCTGGAAGCAGGAGCAAATAACAGGGACTCTGGAGTCCAAGTTTTCATCCAAAAAGATTGAGGGAAACTGTATAATTTGGGGACTCAAAACTGGGGGAGCAACTGTTATGACCTCGACACCTGGCTTTTCCCTGAGGCCTGTACCCATAGTTACTCACTAAGGGGTCAATTTGAGGGCCACGACCCCACAGTGGAACTTGTCCTGCCACTGGAAACCCAGGGAGCCTGGGGAGGGCCTGGCTGAGCAGGAGAAAGGGCAGCTCTGGTCTCCTGTGCTCAGCCCTGTGGCCACACGGGGGCGCTGCCGCGCTGTTCCGGATTCTGGTAGAGCCGCCAGGACGGGGCGGGGGCTGAGCTGGGCAGAGTTGGGGGTCCTGGAGGGCGGCGTCCTGGGGCTGAGATGCTCTGTGAGGAGTCAGAGAAGCAGGGCTCAGAGGAGAGGTGACTCCGGAGCCTGCCCTGTGTGTGAGGTTTCCAGCTTTTCTCCCCAAACTCCACTCTCCAGTCCCTTCTGTGCAATACCTGGGGAAATAGATATAGTTTGTATAGTTTCCTTCTACAAACTATACTTTGTTGAGGGCTATTTTTTTAAATGTTATTTTAATTTTAAATTTAATTTCAAACAACATTTAAAAAATACTGTTAGATTTACAGAAACGTGGCAAAGGTAGTAGAGTTCTTGTATAATCCACATCATTTCCAAATTTTTTTTTATTTTTTTTAATAATAAATTTTATTTTTATATTCCCCATACAATTGCAACCCCCCCCCATTCTGACCCCAGTCCCTCCCCTCCCACCCCTCACCCCCCAAAAAGTGTCTCTGGTTCATAGTTTTTTGTTGATTTTGATTTTCGCTTTCTTATAGTTACTCATTTTTCTGGTCCTTATTTAAGTTTCTAGATTCCTGCTATGAGAGAGACCATCCGGTATTTTTCTTTTTCTTTTTGGCTTATTTCACTGAGCATGATCCCTTCCGGCGCCATCCATGTTGCTGCAAATTGCATGTGTTTATCTTTTTTGAATGCTGAGTAATATTCCATGGTATATGTGTACCACATCTTCTTGATCCAGTCATCTATTTTTGGGCATTTGGGCTGTTTCCAAAGCTTAGCTATTGTAAACAGTGCTGCTATAAACATAGGGGTGCAGGTGTTCTTTGGAATTGATGTTTCTGTGTCCTTTGGGTAAATACCTAGGAGTGGAATTGCTGGATCATATGGAAGCTCTATGTTTAGTAGGTCCAGAAATCTCCACACAGCTCTCCATAGTGGTTGGACCAGTTTGCACTCCCACCAACAGTGCAGAGAGTTCCTTTTTCTCCACACCCTCGCCAACACTTGTTGCTAGTTTTTTTAATATGTGCCATTCTCACTGGTGTAAGATGGTATCTCATGGTGGTTTTGATTTGCATTTCCCTGATGACAAGTGATGTTGAACATTTTTTCATATGCCTGTTGGCCATTTGCATTTCCTCTTCAGAGAAGTTTCTTTTTAGCTCTTCTGCCCATTTTTTGACTGGATTATTTTCTTTGTTGTTGTTGAGTCTCATCAGCTCTTTGCAGATTTTTGTGATTAGTCCTTTATCATTAGTGTTCTGTGCAAAAATGTTCTCCCAGTTGGTGGGGTTTCTCTTTGTTTTTGTTATTGTCTCTTTTGCTGTGCAGAAGCTCTTTAATTTGATGTAGTCCCAGCTGTTTATCTTTGCCTTCACTATCACTGCTTTGGGTGATGTGTCTGTGAAGATGTCTTTGATGTACATATCACATAGTGTTTCGCCTATATTTCCTTCTATGTATTTTATGGTTTCAGGTCTTATGTCTAGTTCTTTAATCCATTTTGAGTTGATTTTTGTGTATGGTGTGAGGTAGTGGTCAAGCTTCATTCTTTTGCATGTAGCGACCCAGTTTTCCCAGCACCATTTATTGAACAAACTTTCTTTGCTCCAATGAATAGTCTTTGCTCCTTTGTCAAAGATTAGTTGACCATAAATCTGTGGGTTTATTTCTGGATTTTCTATTCGATTCCATTGGTCTGTGTGTCTGTTCTTGTTCCAATACCATGCAGTTTTGATGATTATGGCTTTGTAATAGAGTTTGAAGTCTGGGAGTGTGATGCCTCCATTCCCTTCTTTTTTTTTCAGGAGAGCTTTGGCTATTCAGGGGTTTTTGTGTCCACTCTCACCACTGCTCTTCAATATAATACTGGAAGTCCTAGCCAGAGTAATAAGACAAGAGGAAGACATCCAAGGAATCCAAATAGGAAAAGAAGAAGTCAAACTATCACTATTTGCAGATGATATGATAATATACATAGAGAACCCCAAAAACTCCACAGAAAAACTAATTCAACTCATCAATCAGTTCAGTAAAGTGGCAGGATACAAAATCAACACGCAAAAGTCAGTAGACTTCCTATACACAAACAATAAATCTGAAGAAGAAGAAATCAAAAAAACCATCCCTTTTATTATTGAAACAAAAAAATCAAATACTTGGGAATAAATCTAACAAAAGAGGTAAAGGACCTATACAAAGAAAACTATAAAACACTGTTAAAAGAAATAGAAGAAGACACAAAGAAATGGAAAGACATCCCCTGCTCATGGATTGGAAGAATAAACATTATTAAAATGGCCATCCTACCAAAAGCAATATACAGATTCAATGCTATTCCAATCAAAATTTCAATGTCATTCTTCAAAGAAATAGAACAATTATTGATGAAATTCATATGGAATCATTTCCAAATTCTTAACATCTCATGTGACTGCAGTTCGTTTGAGCAGCTAAGGAAACAATATGGATGAACTTTCACTAAACTCTGTGCTGTATTTGGATTTCATTAATTTTTCTAATGGTTTTTCCATGCTCCAACGTACCCCCCTGGACACCACAGAGTTCCAACCATGTCTCCTTAGTGCCTCTGGCTGACAATTTCTCAAACTTTCCTCTGCTGATGACATCTGTGAGCAGAGCTGCTCAGGCACAATGGCCTCCATTTCAGGCCATCCTCCATCAGCACATCAAGTGTACAAATATCCACTTTTGTTTTTCTTTTCTTTAGTTATTGTTGTCTTTGGAAGGAAGTCACTATGGGCCGCTTGCACTTAGTGGGGGTTCTGCTATAAACATTTACTTCTGTGCAGGGTTTTTGCTTTGGTTTCTTTGTCATCTTGCAAATACAAGTTTTCAGATTGGTTGGGTAAATAGCTGGGACAGTGCTCCCTGGACTGTATAGTCGGTCTATGGTTGGCTTTAAAAGAAACTGTCAGACCCTCCATAGTGATTGGGTCATCCTATCCTGCCAGGTCCTGTTGCTGCAGTCAGCACTTGGTGTGGCCCATTTTAGGGGAACTTTTGCCTTCCAATAAGCATGCAGTGGCATCACTGTTGTTTTTAGTCTCTTTCCCTAATGACCTGTGATATTGAGCATTACAGTTATTTGGCATCTGTAACCTTCATTGGTGAAGTCTTTTGCCCATTGTTTGCATTGAATCATTTATTTTCTTATTGTTGAGTTATAAGACTTCATTTATATCAATTCTAGATACAAGTCCTCTATCAGATACGTGATCTGATTTACAATCATTTCTCCAACTCTGTGTCTTATACTCTTGTACTTATACAATATTATACACTCACAACTAGATATGGGCATAGATATATTTTTCTGGAAAGAGAAATGATAACTTGCTAACTGGTTTTGAGCAGGTGACCTGGCTCACTGGAGGGCTATGGGGCAAGGAGGTTATTCATTTAGCTATGGAAATTCTTGAAATAAAATTTTCTTCTGTGCTCATGAAATAATACTTTCAAAATCAAATCCTACTAAAACCCCTTCAACTGCATCATGTCCTAATCACATGCTAAGCCCAGAGCGGCACGTCCGTCACGTGATGAACCTGCTCATCATCATCTCTCACAACTGTGGCTGCACATTGGGGTCACTCTTGGCGGTGTCCGTCCTGTGGGTTTTAGACAAATGTACAATGACGTGGACACAATATTGTGTCCTACACAGTAGATTCACTGCCCTCGATATCGTCTGTGCTCCAAGGAAACAGAAGCAAAGACAGACCAGTGGAGACACATCAAATTGCAAGCTCCAGCCCAGTGAAGGAAACTTCATTAAATGTAAAGACACCCTAAGCTGGGGCGGGGGGGGAGAAATAATTTGTACATCTTACATCCAAGATACACAAATAATACATATAACTCAACACCCAGAAAACAACCCAATCAAAAATGTGGAGAGGACCTGAGTGGACACTTCTCCAAAGAAGATGCAGATGGCAGCAGGCACATGGAAAATGTTCCTATCACACGTCATCAGGGGATGCAGATCAGAACCACAATGAGACACCACCTCGCACCTGTGAGGGGCTCATATTAACAAGACCAGAGACAACAAGTGTTGGCAAGGTGTGGGGGAAAGGAACCTTCATACACTATTGTGGGACCTGATCCAGCCCCTACGGAAAACAGTATGGGGTTTCCTCAAAATATTAAACATAGATCTGCCAGAGGCCCCAGCATCCACTCCTTGGGATTTATTCAAAGAATGCAAAAGCTCCTTTCAAGGGCTATGTGCACTCTTGTGCTCACTGCAACAATATTTACAATAGCCAAATTATGGAAACAATCTGTGCATAAAATAGATGATGGGAACTATTGTGGCCTGTACATGAAATCTTGAATTTACAACATGGATGGAAATGGGCAAAATTATGCTAAGTGAAATAAATCAGGAGAACCACAAATGCCAGATGACATGACTCATATGTGCAATATACAGAAACCCAGCAAAGGAACAGATAAAACCTAACCAAACACTTGGAGTCTGGCAGCAGAACTGAGGCATCAGAGGGGGTTGAGGGTGGGGAGCAAACGGAGTAAGAAGGCCCAGAGGACACAGGGGAGGACTCTGGGGGCATTGGAGGTGGGCGGGTGAGGGAACCTGCATCTGGAGGAGGTGAGTCTCCAACTTTGAATCATGTGCAGTGTGTAAACAAGTGTTACTTCAAAATATACAGTAATAAAAATACTATTTCAAACCAAGAGAAAAAAAAAAAACTTGTCTTCTCCATCACTGACCTCAGGACTTCGCCTTTGCCTCCTCACTGTTATGCAGGGTGAGGGGCTAGTTTCCCACAAGGGCAGAGGCAGGAGGTGCCGGGACTCCTGGGGCTGCTCAGACACCGCTGAGTAGAGACACTGCAGAAGGGGGGTTCTGGGGGCACAAGAGACAGAGGGTCAGAGTAACCCCCAGTGCTGAGTGAGGATCTGGTTCCCAAGGAGAGGAGCGTGTGTGTGTGTGTGTGTGTGTGTGTGTGTGACAGGAGAGATGGGGCACTCAACATAAGGCAATGGGAGGACAATTGCACATCAAGCTCCAGCATAAATGAATTCAAATCCCACAGAGTGACGAGTGTCAGTTAAGTACAGTTCCATCGAGATGCAGGTTGGAATAGGACTTGAGGCAGCAAGGAGCTGGAGACAGGAAGGGATTTGGGAATATTCTTATGTTAGATGTAAGGAACCTGGGTGGAACCCTGCTGGGCTGTGGGTGTAGCCGTGCTGCTCCCCCTCCCCAGCTCCCTCTCTCCTCCTCTAATGCTCACTCCAGGCTCATCTCCTTTGGAGTCGGGGAGCTCCAGCCTGGCAGCCCCTCTGTTTCCCAGGGGTCACTGCCTCCGTGGGCTTCAGCCACTTCAGAACAAAGCTGGAAGGAGTCACACAGGCCAGGAGGGAGGAGTGTGAGCCCTGCTCACACTGGTCCAGGGGCAGGATTATCCCAGGTCACCCCAGTTACTGAGCTGAGCCTTTGTCCACAGTCCAGGAAGGGAGGGGAGATGGAGCAGGGGCTACCTCAGCTCCTGGAGGAAGGGAAAGTTAGAATGTTAGGGTGAAATTATTGTATTTCATTTCTGGGGCTCTTCCATCTCCCCAGGGTAACCTCCATGTGCAGCAGGGAAAGGATCTCAGATAAACCCAGGCTGGTTCCCCCACCTCCTCCCTCCCTTCCTCACCGCTGTGCTCAGGATGACTGTCCTGGTCCCCACTGGAAGAGGAGGCAGAAAGAGAGTGTTGTTACCACATTAGCTACAGGGACTGGACATAGTGTTTTCTTTTTTACTGTAAAAGTCCTATTATTTTTTGTGGTTATAATGATGTGAAATAGAGAACTGTGGGAGAGGGAGAAAATGTTAACCAAAGAAAACAATAAAAGCAGGACAAAAAGGCAAACATGAAACAAAATAAACATTTTGCCTCAGGGCACCTGCTGTGGCAGCTTTAGTGAGGAAGGGTCTCAGAGCTGAGGGAGCTGAGGCCTCAGTGTGGTCACACCCACTGGAAACATCCAGAGTGAGGGTTGGGTCCTCTTAGTGACCCTGCCCAGGCAGCCATATGTGATTAAGTTGAATTTAAAAATTCCTCCTGATGTTGCTCTTGTGATGGAGGGAGACGAGGGGAGAGAGGAGGTGCTGACAGAGGCTGGGCCTGAGACTGCTGCAGAAATGAACAGGTTCTGACCTCTGGGTTCAAACAGAATGAGGATAAATCTTCACATAATAGCCCTTGAAATATCTGAAATCTTTGTGTTCTTAAGGAGGGTAAATGCCACCAATAGACATGGTTTTCAAAATGTGTTTGATGGAAATGTCCTAACAGTCATTACCAGAAACGAGAGTCCTCCTGAGCTGCTTTTTGTGTAACTGTTTAATTTCTTAACTCAAATGACAGGCACTGGGGCGCAGAGTGAGCTGTCTCAGGGCTGTGTGTCTGTAGCTCAGGGTCCAGCTAGAGACGGGCCCGGGGAGCACAGGGTGAGGGGTCCCTGACCTAGGAGCTTATGGGCCTCCTCTCTGAGGAGGTGACAGGTGACCTGAGCCCCAGGGGAGCAGGAGGTGACAGGGAGGTGAGTCACCCTGAGGAGACAGGGTGAGGGTCCTGGGTGTTGGGCGTGGGGCGGGGCCAGGTCTGGGCATTGACAGGAGCTGGAGCCACTGCAGCATGTGCTGAGGGGCGTGGGCCTCGCCCTGGGCCTGGACTCCAGCCTGTCCCCCCAGCTTGCGGGTGGGACCCACACAGGCGCTTACCCTCTGAGCCTCAGTTTCCTCACCTGCATGTGAGTGAGGTTAGGGACCTGGTGAGGACGGGGAGCTGATGCCTGTGACTCTCAGCACAGGGCCTGGCACATCGTGGGCTCTCAGCCCCTGTCTGCTCTCCTGGCTGCAGGGAAAGGGGGTGGAGAGAAAGTAGAGATGATGACAGGCCCTGTGAGCCCTCCCTGCCTGGTGTGGGGAGCAGAGAAGGCAGGTGAGGGTCCCTGTTGAGAAAGGCCTGGGGCGCCATGGGGAGCTGAGACTGGAGAGGGTGAGAGTATGCAGGGCAGGGAGGAGGTTCCTGCAGCCTGACCAGGGCAGGTGTGGTCACCTCCTCCCTGAAGGTCTCCTCTTCTCTCCATATATTCACCTTCCTCACCCACCTTGAAAGACAGTCATGACTTTAGGGCCACAACTAGACCCTCCTGGCAGAGGTGACCTGCAGCGTCTGCCTGGAGACAGGGGCACGGGGAGCACCTCCTGTGGGCACAGCTTCTGCAAGGCCTGTCACAGCCAAATCACTCTCAGACCCACCAAGGAACCACGTGCTATCCACGCTGCCAGGAGCCACCCAAGAGGGAACAGCAGCCCCAGTGTGCTTGTCCTCTGGGGGCGGATTGTCCTCTGGGGGCACAATTGGCCAGTGGTCATTTTCTAGCAGCCACATTAAATGAGGATCTCTGCAACCTGGTGTACACAGTGGGGTGTGATCGGCTTTGCTGAGGCCGCTTCAGCAGCAAGGTTTGACACAAGCCACAGGGAAAGAGGCCAATGGTGTGCCAGGCCCCAAGCTCAGCATGCAGCCTGTGGGCATCCCAGAGTTCTGGAAGCGCTGGCCTGGGCTGTGCTATGGCAGGTGGTAGACCGGCCTGGTGGGCTGTGATACAGGGGGTGCCTGGATGCTCAGTTGAGTATCTGGCCCTGATGAAGCCCACTCCCACTGTGATCCCTGATGCCGTGGGGAGAGGGGACCTTACTGTGGGTAGCCTGTGGGCCCATCAGATTGGCTCTGAATGACAGCAGCCTACACTCCAGGGTGAGAGTGCCTGACCTCAGGCATCTGGACACACTGGCAGGTGTTTCATTTATGAATACAGTGCCGGAATTGTAAATGGACCAATCTGATTCGAGCTCTCACAGGTGCCATTCAGGGTGTTTGAGACCATGCAAGGCTCTAAATGGACCAATCTGATTGGAGCTCAGCTGGCACCAACCAAACAACCAACTCACTCTCAGACCCACCTAGGTGCCACGTGCTGTCATTGCTGCCAGAAGCCACCCCACAGGGAACAGCAGCCCCACTCGGTCCTGGTTAGTTTGTGCTCTGGCCCCAGCTCTGTATCCCAGGGGAGAGAAACCAGCACAGGAATGGGTTTTGTGAGTAGCACGGGAAAAGGTATTTTTCTACTTCTGGAAGACCAGGAGGGTGTGGCTTACAGTGATCCTAACCATAATGGTCATCCAGTGCTGCAGAAGGGGAAGGTTCTGGGTCTTATAAAGTAAAGTCTTTTACTGTCATTCTGAATTTGTGACAAATCTTTGGTGACTTGTTCCATTATGGATTAATCCATACTATTCTAGAAAGATAAAGTTCTGCATTGTTTCTCTGATTCTGAAATATTTTAATTTTTATATTTATTTTCTTATGTCATTGTTTATTTTTGCACAGTATTTGATTTCTCCCCTCAGGTGTAGTTCCCACGGTTCTCCCCCCCTGACATCTGTGATCCCTCACCACAGTGCCTTGTGCTTCTTCCTTTCCTGTTTGACTCTTACACCTTCCCTGCTCTGTTGTATGCATCAGATCTATGTCAGCTTGTGAGGTTTATTTTTTTCCTGACCTTCGTTCATTTCTCTAATTCTCCCTATAAGTGAAACCATCAGATGTTTATCTTTTTCCTTCTGGCTAGTTTCGCTTAGCATAATCCCTTCCAGCTCCTTCCATGTTGCTGCAAATGATGAAAGTTTATCTTTTTTGATCTCTGAGTAGTATCCCATTGTGTCTATAGACCACATCTTCCTGATATACCCATCTGTGCAAATTAAAACCACAATGAGATACCAATGCACACCTGTGAGAATGGCCCATATTAAAACAAACAAACAAACAAACAAACAAGCAGAAACAACACATGCTGGTGAGGAGGCTGTGGGAATGGAGCCTCTTTCACTGCCTGTGAGACTGCAAAATGGTCTGACCAGTCAGTTCACCCTCTTTTAAATAAATCCTTTGACTGGGGCAATACCAGGAAAATCTGGGATCCTTGAGACCTAAAGACCAAGAGTCACAGCCGGGCCATAACCTGAGGAGGGGCATTTTCTCCCCACTGAGTGCTGAGTGATGGACCCTGGGGAGCTGGTCAGCACTTCCTTCCCCACTCTGTGGAAGGTTCTGGTGCTGGGATCCCCACAGGCCCAGGAGAGAGGAGCCTCCTGAGACCCGAGTGTCCCTGAGAGCAGTTCTCAGAGTCTACAGGGAGATAACCTGTAGGTCTTGAGAAAAAGGCATCCTGACTACCTCTGTGGATTTTAAATATACATAAAAAAACTTTTGTAAGATTAGAGAATGTAAGTTTGTCACGTCACTGATCTCCGCCTCTACTTGAAATCTTCTCCAGTATTCTCCAACTATAGGATGTGAAATTCCTACCTGGCAAAAGAACAAAGAAATATTTGACAATAACCAGGCCTAGGCCATTTTCTAAGTATAAGTGAGATCAAGGTCAAACTAGGAGAATCAATAAGAGAAAACTCAAAGGAGAAAATTTGAGTTTTATGGGGATTATAAATCCAGTGAACAAAGTACTTCCTCATGTGCCCAAGGAAGTGTGTTGTCATTTACTGGACACCTGTGATGCCAAAAACTGGCCTCTGTTAACCTCAGTCAACAAAAGGAAACAGAGTTTGAGGAGAAGGACAGTAGTTTAATTTGTCTACAAACTCAGGCGGGCAGCAGACTCGTGTCTGAAATACCACTGTCCTGCTCTTTGGCAGAGGGCAGGGGTATTTATGCAAAGAAATAAAAAATAGGGGGAGATGTGCTAGGGTGTGCAAAGGGAAGATAGAAAGGGTAGGCAGATGCTTTTGATGCAGGCATATGGAGATCTGGCGGGATTGACTTTGTTAACCCGCTGGTATTTAATTCCCATATTATTTTTTTAGGAATATTCATTTTTTCCTTAGAATGCAGGAAGACAAACATGTTAAACAAACAAACTTGTTAAGAGAAAAGAGACACTCACCGAAACAGAGACATCCTACTGATGGGGAGAAAATTTGTGCACACAAAACAACTGATAAGGGACTGAACAAAGAACTGCAAAGTGCTCACAGGACTCAACAAGAACAGAGTAAACAATCCAGTCAAAAAAAAAAAAAAATGGGGCCTCCCCGGTGGCGCAGAGGTTGAGCGCTGGGTTGCGAAGCTGCCCGCAGCCTCTGCAGCGCCGGTTCGATCCCCGGCTGCTCCCGCCACCGGAAGGGTCCCGCATGGCGCGCAGACCTCTCCTGCTGCCCGCTGCTCCCCTCAGCAGTGTACTTCGGTCCTTCTGCCTGTTCTGCTCCCCGCTGGCTCTGGTGAATTCTCTCACCCTCCCGCGCTTCTGACTGTACCCAGTGCTTGTATAAATAAATAAATAAATCTTAAAAAAAAAAAAAAAATGGGCAGAAGAGGGAAAAAGACATTTCTCCAAAGAGGAAATGCAAATGGCCAATAGGTATATGAAAAAATGTGCAACATCCCCATCATCAGGGAAATGCAAATCAAAACCACAATGAGATACCACCTTACACCAGTGAGAATGGCACACATTAAAAACAGGCAAGAACAAATGCTGACAAGAATGTGGAGAAAAAGGAACTCTCCTGCATTGCTGGTGGTAGTGCAAACTGTCCCAACTGTTACAGGGCAGCCCTGATATAGAACAGGTTGCCTAACTGTGGGTCCTCATCCGCTCCTCATCAGCGCGCTTGAAAGGGACTTAATACCCCGCTGCATACACACACAAAAGATTTATTCACAAGGGAAGGGGAAATGAGGAAATGTGCAACTCAGGGAGAAAAGTGGGAGACAAAGTTTTAAATGAGTCCTACCCGATCCATCGACCTGGAATCCCAAATGGCACTCTGAGAGCTGGCCGAAAGCCACGAGCCATGAAGCCAGGAGGCGTGTGAGAGAGAAACCCCAAGGCCCACGTGTCTGGTTTTATACCCAACCTGGCTGCTTAACTCCACCCTCAGGTCCCAGCCACCTTCCCTTTGGTGATGATGGGATTTGTCTTTCCCAATGTCTTGATGCTTTGGTCTGGAGTGGGGGTGGAATCCACAAAGCCTGCATGGGATTAGCTCAGGACATCCTTTTCCCCTAACACAACCACTATGGAAAGCTGTGTAGCAGTCCCTCAGTCTACTAAAAATGGAGATTCCTTATGATCTGGATACAGAATATACTCCTTATAGATAAATGTGAGAGCCCTGTGAAAGATCCTAAAGGGTAAACATGACGGCTTGTTCTTTCTGGATTAGTGATGGTCACCTGTCCTTTTTGAAATCCAAGGTCACCGCTGTCATTGGGATTTTCATATAGGATCAGTTTGGTTTCTGGGGTGTGAGAGCCCAGACCTGTCCCCTGGTGGCCCTCACAGCCCAGATGCCCTCCTCCTGCAGAGGGAGAGTCCGCCCTTTGTTCTCAATGACTCTCCAGCCACCCCAGCTGCAGTGCTCTCATATGTCACTGTCACTAGCAGCAGTGGGTCCCTGGCAGAGAGGGAAGAACAGGCCATCAATGTTGCTTTTCAGGATCTTTCACAGGGAAAACAGTCCCATTCCTTGGCCTCTGTGGATCAGGGCAAAGCTGACCCTGGGATCCTGGAAGGGACATGGCTTTCCCACGGCCTCTCATGAGAACCTGCTCAGAGTTAATTAACTACCAGCTCAGGGCTCCTGTCATGTTCGTCCCACATTGGATCAGTGTAGGGACAGGTGTGTCATCCTCCTGCATCACATCTGTGTGGTTCATGAGGTTCTGTGTCATCCGGTGTCACTGGATCTGCCCACTGAAGATAGTAGGATCCATGGCAGGTGCTCCAGGTCCTAAACATCACCCATTTCCAACCAGAGATCTTACCCAGATTCCCCATCATCTAAAGTGGTTCTGAAATCTAAGGTTTCAGAAAATCTAGGATAACTGTCAAAATGCAGATTCCTGGACCTACCCAACCGGATGCAGCACCTCTGGACAGAGCTTGAGAATCTTTTCTCTGAGATGAGCTGCAAGTGTCTGGGGATCCCACTTCAGAGAATCAGGGTCCTAGAGCAGTACTTCTGAAATCCTAGCAGGTAAGCAAATAAGAAGGATCTCGTTAAAATGCGAACCCTAATCCTGTAATTCTGGGGCTGCTCCTGAAATCCATTTTCATGGCATGAAAGGTATATCATAAAGATTAAGTTTTTTTTTAGTTCATTTAACATACATTTTTAAAAAAGATTCATTTATGCATACTAGAGCTGGGGTGCAGGCCAGCGTTGTGGTGTTTGACAAGATTCACCAGAGACAGAGTGGGGAGCAGAACAGGCAGATGGACTGAAATACATTGCTGAGGGGAGCAGTGGGTAAGACAGGAGAGGTCTGCTGGACCATGTGGGTAGCTCCCTTGCCGGGGATAGAACTTATTCTGCTGTGGCTGTGGATAGCTTCATAGTGCTGAGGCTTAACTCCTTGCACCATCAGGACACCCCATTTAACCCTCTTTATAAAGGGGTTCATTTTATAATGTGACCTTCAAAATCCAGTATCCAAAGTCCAGTCATCTGTCCATCAGCAGGTGCATCATGAGGCCTGTCAGGGTCAGTGTTGCTCCAGGCCAGCCCTGCTCCCCTGCCTGAGCCGTCTCAATACCAAGCTCTGTGGGCAGGTTCCTATGAGGTCAAGGGGGTTGCTATGCTCCTTGGATTGCCCAGGATGAAACAAGTGAGCTGTCCCATCCTGACTCAGCAGCAGCATCAGGTGGCATAGCTGTCTTCAGGCTGAGAGCAAATATGGTTTGAGCAAAGAGCACATGAACACACCTTAGGTTACCATCTCTTCCTGCAGTCGAGAGGCCCTGGCCTGGCCCTCCAGTGCAAGTACCATTTCTATTTTAGGTAGGAGGTTTTTTTGGACTTTCTCTCTATCAGATTTTGACTCACAGAACACCCCTATGGTATGAGAACTCACATCTTTTTCTTTGGCATGATATTGGTTTTGCAGGGTAAATGGGAGTGATCAGGTTTTTCCGCCCTCCCGCCATTAGCATCCATGATGCACACCTGTGGCCTTACATGCGTGCCTGATGGTGACACCTGGAGCGAATATGGGCATGAGTGAGTGAGTGGGTGGGCATGAGTGAGTGGGTGCACCTGAGCCAGAGAGGACGCATATAAGGGCAGAGGCAGAGGATTGGGGGGGTGGGGGTAGAGACAAGCGAGGAGACTGCAAGAGAACACCGGAGAGCCCAGAAAGAGTAAAGACTGGGATGCCTGCCAGTCTGCTGGCCCCTAGACTCCTTTGCCTGCCCTGCACTTGCTCACCTCACTACAAATGGTGTAGAAAAATCATTAAAAGCCTAGATAAGCTACCGAGGGCTCCTGGAGTCCTCCTTTTCCCATCTGCCCGGATCATAGAAAAACTGCTTCGTGCCTTGCTGGTGCTACAATGGTGTAGTCGGCAGGATGATGGGATGCAGAAGACTATGCAGCCCTCTGAGACCTTGGGAGGGACTGAGGGGTGCAGACCATGAGCCTGTGACAGCGCTGGAGGTGCCGTGGCAGCACAGGAGGTGACCAAAGTGCAGGAGCTGTGGGAAGAACTAAAGATGCTGCAGGAGCACAAGAGGTGGACGAGCTGCAGGACAAGACCTAGAGTGGAGGAGGAGACTGCCCACGAGGACCAGCCCATGATCCCTGAGGTAGCAGACTTGTCGGGGAAGAAAGATGACCACGATTTGTCATCTGGAGCTCACCCTGTGCTGATGCAAGGAAAAAGCCGATGGACTTGGACCAACAATCCTGCCAGAAGGCTGGAGTCACTGGCAGGTGGATGTTATGGTTATGGGCCCTGGAGTGGATGGGATTATGTGTACATCCCAGGAGATGAAAATCAAGACATGGCCAGTGGGCCTTGGTGGCCCAAAGCAGCCTTGTGTGAGGTTCTCTGCAGCCAGGCAGAGGAGATGGATCCGAAAGCCAACTTAGACAAGGCGAAAATAGGTGCTAAGGTTGGGAAGCCCTGAATGGTTTTTAAGTAGCCAAAAGGATAGTAAAGAAGACAGGGGAGCCTCTTCACATCATCTGTGGGAGATGCCCTGTTCCTTTTGAATAAGGGGAAGGAGCTGATGAACCATCCTTGGGGGATGGGGGGTGAATGTGGCTTGTGGTGGAGCCCACAGCCGAAGAACTGTGGCCCTGAGAGAGGCAGCATGTGAGGCTTGTATCCAGGGATCCCCGACCCATGTGCATGTGCAAAGGGTTGGCCTTAGTGCTGGGGTCTGCATGTCACACTGGAGGCTATGAAGGCAGAGTGTTGAAGTATGTAGTTCAACCATGCCATACCGGATATATTCATGACCAGTTCAAGCCGAACTGTTGGTGTTATGTTCTCTGCCACACTCCTCTGCAGGCTGCCGCACTCCGCTGCGCTCCTCTGTACTCCACACCACACCGCTCCACACCACACCATCCTGTCGCCCTGGCCTTATATGCCCAGTTTCTTGGCCCAGGTGCATCCCATCTACGCATGCCCACACCCTACTCCAGGTGCCGCCATCAGGCATGCATTCAGGACTGCAGGGATCCATCATCAATCCTAAGGCGGGAGGGCAGAAAAGCCTGATACTTTTTTACCTTACCCTACTATAGGGTAAAGAAAATATCAGGCTTTTCTGCCCTCCCGCCATCAGGATAGATGATGGATCCTTGTCCTGAATGCATGCCTGATGGCGGGCACCTGGAATAGGGTGTGGGCATAGGTAGATGGGATTCAGCTGAGCTAAGACTGCTTTTAAGGGCGGCATCACGGGGACGCCAGCAGCAGCAGGAGAAGCAGCAGCAGAAGCCGAAGAGAAGCCGAGATCACCAGAGAGCCCAGATAGAGTGAGGATTTTCTGGGGGCTGGGAGGCCTGGCAGCCTCCCGGCCCCCCAGCACCCCTGCCTGCCATATGCCTGGTGAACCCCAATAAAAAAACCTGCAAAACTACTGAGGACTCTGACTGCTCCTTTACCCGGTCTGCATGGTATCAGGAGAACCTGCACTGTGTCCGTTCCGGCCTTTACACCTACAATCTACCCCCTCAGGGTTTTCTGCCATACAGTCTATATACAAGTTATATACATGTTTCTCTTGGCAATATGACCACTGCTGCCATGGCTCACGCAAGTCAATAGAAATACAAATGAATATAGCAACAAAATATAACAGAACTCAAATAAGTCCTGGCAGGTCACCAACCTAGTGGCAAATGACAAGACTATTGGCACCAGCAGATGATCCACCATGTCTGCTGCAAAGCCACTGCTCATGTGAGGGAGGGGAACCACTCATGGCATCTGCCGCCACACACCAGGAGCCCTCAGGCTTCCTGGCCTTCTCCGGCTGTGGTCTCGACCAAAGCCACACACCGCATCCACCTCCAGGATGCACTCACTTTTGGATTGGTGATTCTGTACTTTGGGGGTAATCGCTCAATCCTCAGGGTTTTCTGTCTATGGTCACTCCAACACTTGGCTTTCATAGTCACCAATGCGACACGCAGACCTCTGCACTCAGGCCAACCCATTGCACAAGTACATGGGTCGGGGATCTATGAATACAAGCTCCACATGAGGCCTCTCTTGGATCCTCTAAAGGCAGGAATGGGCACGGTGCAGGTTTCCTGATCCAGCAGACTGAGTAAAGGAGGAGTCAGAGTCCTCAGTGGGTTTCTGCAGGTCTTTTATTGGGGTCCACCAGGCATATGGCAAGCAGGGGTGCTGGGGGGCCGGGAGGCTGGCAGTCCTCCCAGCCCCCAGCAAATCCTCACTCTATCTGGGCTCTCTGGCGTGCTCTGCTTCTGTTGCTTCTTCTGCTTCTCTCTCAGCATCTCTTTCGGCTTCTGCTGCTGCTTTCTCAGCTTCTGGCATCCCCGTGACGCCGCCTTAAAAAGCACAGTCTTAGCTCAGCTGAATCCCATCTACCTATGCCCACACCCTATTCCAGGTGCCCGCCATCAGGCATGCATTCAGGATCCATCATCTATCCTGATGGCGGGAGGGCAGAAAAGCCTGATATTTTCTTTACCCTACAGGTCCCCTCTTTGGCTTGGGCTTCTCCACAAGCCATGTTCCCCAACCGTCCCCCAGGGACGGTATAGGGTAAGTGAAAAAGCATCAGGCTTTTCTGCCCTCCCGCCATTAGGATTGATGATGGATCCTTGTGGTCCTGAATGCATGCCTGATGGCGGGCACCTGAAATAGGGTGTGGGCATAGGTAGATGGGATTCATCTGGGGTAAGACTGAGCTTATAAGGGCCGCTTCAGGGGGATGCCAGCAGAGCCACAAGAGCAGCAGAGAACAAGGCCATCAGAGAACACCGGAGAGCCCGACAGAGTGAAGACTTGCTGGGGGCTGGGAGCCTGCCAGACTCCTGGACCCCCAGCACCTCTGCCTGCTGTGTACCCAGTAAGATCTCAAGGAAAGCCTAAAAAGCCACTCAGGGCTCCAGAACTCCTCCTTTACCCTGTCTGCTCGGGTCATAGAGATCCTGCTCTGTGTCCTCCTGCCCCTATCTAAGGGTGGGACAGGACACAGTGCAGGCCTTCTATGACCAAGCAGATGGGGTAAAGGAGGAGTCCTGGAGAGTCCTGGAGCCCTCAGTGCTTTTCAGGCTTTTATTGGGATTTACCAGGTAACATAGCAGGCAGGCGTGCTGGGGTGCTGGGAGGCTAGCAGGCCTCCCAGCCCCCAGAAAGTCTTCACTCTGGGCTCTCCGGCCTTCTCTCACGTTCTTTCTGCTCTGCTTCTCTGCTCTCTCTTGTGGTTCTGCTCTCTGCTCTGCTTCTGCTGGCATCCCTGTGACGTTGCCCTTAAGTAGGGTAAGGAAAAATGTCAGGCTTTTCTGCCCTCCCGCCATCAGGAGAGATGATATATCCTTGCGGTCCTGAATGCATGCCTGATGGCGGGCACCTAGAGTAGGGTGTGGCCTAGGTAGATGGGAGTCACCTGGGCTAAGACTGGGTGGCCTCACAGGGACTCCAGCAGAAGCAGAGAAGCAGCAGAAACCGAGAAAGAAACAGAAAGAGAAGCCGAGAAAGAAGCAGCAGAAGCTGAGAGAGAGGGAGAGGGGGAGGGGAAGGGGAAGGAGGGTGGAGAGAGGGAGGGATAAGGGGAGGGGAGGGAGAGGGAGGGGGAGGGGGGAGGGAGAGAGGGAGCCAGAGAGCCCAGATAGAGTGAAGATTTGGTGGAGGCTGGGAGGCCTGCCAGCCCCCAGCACCCCTGAAGGCCATGTACCTGGTAATCCCAATAAAAACCTGTAAAAAACCACCAAGGACTCTGACTCCTCCTTTACCTGGTCTGCTGGATCAGAAAACCCGCTGTAGGGTAAAGAAAATATCAGGCTTTTCTGCCCTTCCGCCATCAGGATAGATGATGGATCCTTGTCCTGAATGCATGCCTGATGGTGGGCACCTGGAATAGGGTGTGGGCATAGGTAGATGGGATTCAGCTGAGCTAAGACTGTGCTTTTAAGGGCGGCGTCACGGGGGACGCCAGCAGCACCAGCACCAGCAGCAGCCGCAGCCGAAGCCGAGAAGCAGCAGAACGAACGCTAGAGAGCCCAGATAGAGTGAGGACTTGCTGGGGGCTGGGAGGCCTGCCAGCCTCCCAGCCCCCCAGCCAGCACCCCTGCCTGCCTTGTGCCATGTCCTGCCCTTACAATTGGCGTATGTCGGCAAGATCCATGCAGACGGGTATTGGAGCCCTCCGAAGACCTGGAGGGACTAAGGAGAACAGACTTTGCCTGTGACGACGCTGGAGGCACCATGGCGGTATAGAAGATGGATACGTCCACGAGCTACAGGATGAGACCTGGCGTGAAGGAGACGCCCGAAAGGACCAGCCAATTACACCGGAAAGGACCAGCCAACGACACCGGATAGGACCAGCCAACGACACCGGATAGGACCAGCCAACGACACCGGAAAGGACCAGCCAATGACCCCTGAGGCAGCAGGCCATTGCTGAAGCAGGGAGAGGCCAATGGATTGATAGACTGATGAACTGATGATTTTGGACTGACAATCCCGCCAGAAGGCGGAGGACCTTAGCAGGTTATGTTTATTTTTTGAGAATCTGGGGGTGGCCAGTGGGCCTAGATGGCCAAAAGCAGCCTGTGTATGCCCAGTGGCCAGGTGGAGGAGAAAAGCCAACTAAGGTGGCAAAAGCTGGTGCTGATGCTAAGTTGAGAAGCCCTAAGCGGCTGTTAAGCAGCCTGGGTATGCTGAAGCCCTGTGAGTCTCGTAAAATCACCTATGGGTGATGCCCTGCTCATTCTTGAGTGAGGGTGAGGAGCTGAGGAGCCCGTCCTTGGGGACGGGTGGGGAATGTGGCTTGGGGTGGAGCCCAAGCCAAATGCAAAGTTTGGATCCCCAACCCATGTGCTTGTGCAGTGGGTTGGCTTGAGAGCAGGGGTCTGTGAGTCGCATGGGTGGCCATGAAGGCCGAGTGTTGGAGCGACTGCAGACAGAAACCCTGAGGGTTGGCGATTACCCCCAACAGAATAAAATTGCCAATCCCAGAGCTAGTGCATCCTGGGGGTGGATGCTGTGTGTGCCTTGTAGCTGAGACTACAGCCAGAGAAGGCCAGGAAGCCTGACGGCTCCTGGTGTGTTATAGCAGATGCCGTGTGTGATTTCCCCTCCCTCGTATGAGCAGTGCCTTCGGCAGCAGATTTGGTGGCTCATCTGCTGGTACCAATAATTGTCTTTTGCACTTGGTTGGTGCCCTGCCTGGACTTATTTGTGTTCTGTTGTATTTTGTTATGTTGTATTTTGTTATTTGATGTATTTGCTTTTGTGGGCCATGGCTGCATTGTTTGTTTGCTTAGAAAATTGTGTATATATGTATAGACTGTATGGCAGAAAACCCTGAGGGGGTGGACTGTAGGGTAAAGAAAATATCAGGCTTTTCTGCCCTTCCGCCATCAGGATAGATGATGGATCCTTGTCCTGAATGCATGCCTGATGGTGGGCACCTGGAATAGGGTGTGGGCATAGGTAGATGGGATTCAGCTGAGCTAAGACTGTGCTTTTAAGGGCGGCGTCACGGGGGGACGCCAGCAGCACCAGCACCAGCAGCAGCCGCAGCCGAAGCCGAGAAGCAGCAGAACGAACGCTAGAGAGCCCAGATAGAGTGAGGACTTGCTGGGGGCTGGGAGGCCTGCCAGCCTCCCAGCCCCCCAGCCAGCACCCCTGCCTGCCATATGCCTGGTGAACCCCAATAAAAGACCTGCAAAACCACTGAGGACTCTGACTCCTCCTTTACCCGGTCTGCATGGGATCAGAGAACCTGCACCGTGTCCAGTCCTGCCTTTACACCCGCACTGTCCAGTCCTGCCTTTACAATTGGAGTAAGTCTGCAAGATGATCCATGCAGATGGGTATGGAGCCCTCTGAAGACCTGGAGGGACTAAGGAGTAACAGACTGTTTGCCTGTGATGACGCTGGAGTCATCATGGCGGCACAGGAGATGGACAAGGTCCAGGAGCTACAGGACAAGACCTGGCGTGAAGGAGATGCCCAAGAGGACCAGCCAGTGACCCCCAAGGCAGCAAGAATCGTCGGGGAAGAGAGAACCGCGATTCGGAGCTCGCCAGTGCTGATGGAAAGGCTTAATGAACTTGGACTAACTTGGACTGACAATCCCACCAGAAGGTGGAGGAACTTTGGCAAGTTGTTTTTGGGACCCTGGGGGAGGATGCTATTGTTTGTACTCCCCAGGAGATGGGAATCTGGGGTGGCCAGTGGGTCTTGATGGCCAAAAGCAGCCTGTGTACGCCTAGCAGCCAGGCGGAGGAGAAAAGCCAACTGAGAAGGCAAAAGCTGGTGCTGATGCTAAGTTGAGAAGCCCTGAGCGGCTGTTAAGCAGCCTGAGTATGATGAAGGCCAGTGAGTCTCCTAAAATCACCTGTGGGTGATGCCCTGCTTGTTGTCGAGTGAGGGTGAGTTGCTGAGGAACCCGTCCTTGGGGGACAGGTGGGGAACATGGCTTGGGGTGGAGCCCAAGCCGAATGTAGAGTTTGGATCCCCGACCCATGTGCTTGTGCAGTGGGTTGGCCTGAGTGCAGGGGTCTGTGAGTCGCATTGGTGGCTATGAAGGCCGCGTGTTGCAGCGACTGCAGACAGAAACCCTGAGGGTTGGCGATTACCCCCAACAGAATAAAATCGCCAATCCCAGAGCGAGTGCATCCTGGGGGTGGATGCGGTGTGTGGCTTGTAGCCGAGACTACAGCCAGAGAAGGCCAGGAAGCCTGACGGCCCCCGGTATGTTACAGTAGATGCTGTGAGTGATTCCCCTCCCTCGTATGAGCAGTGCCTTCGGCAGCAGATTTGGTGGCTCATCTGCTGGTACCAATAATTGTCTTTTGCACTAGGTTGGTGCCCTGCCTGGACTTATTTGTGTTCTGTTGTATTTTGTTATATTGTGATGTATTTGCTTTTGTGGGCCATGGCTGCATTGTTTGTGTTTGCTAAGAAAATTGTATATATGAAGACTATATGGCAGAAAACCCAGAGGGGGTGGACTGTAGGGTAAGGAAAAATGTCAGGCTTTTCTGCCCTTCTGCCATCAGGATAGATGATGGATACTTGCGGTCCTGAATGCAGCACCTGATGGCAGGCACCTGGAGTAGGGTGTGGGCATAGGGAGATGGGATTCACCTGGGCTAAGACTGGGCTTTTAAGGGCTGCCTCACGGGGACAGCAGCAGAAGCCTAGAAAGAAGCAGCAGCAGGAGGGAGAGGGAGAGGGAGAGAGAGCCCAGAGAGAGTGAAGACTTGCTGGAGGCTGGGAGACCTGCCAGCCTCCCAGCACCCCTGCCTGCCATGTACCTGGTAATTCCAATAAAAAGCCTGCAAAAAACCACTGAGCATTCTGACTCCTCCTTTACCCGGTCTGCTGGATCAGAAAACCTGCCCAGCGGCCATTCCTGTCCTTACACATTATGAGCCCAGTCTTAGTCCAGGTGAATCCCATCTACATATGCCCACACCCTACTCCAGGTGCCCGCCATCAGGCATGCATTCAGGACCTCAGGGTCCATCATCAGCCCTAATGGCAGGAGGGCAGAAAAACCTGATGCTTTTTCACTTACCCTACACCCTACATTTGGCATGGTCAACAGGATGATTTGAAGCAGACGGGTATGGAGCCTCAGAAGACCTCAGGAGGGACTGAGGATTAGCAGACTGAGAGCCTGTGACAACACTGCAGGCAGCATAGCAGCACAGGAGGTGGACAAGGTCTGGGAGCTACAGGATGAGACCTCACCTGAAGGAGGAGACAGCCTGAGAGGACCAGCCCATGACCCCTGAAGCAGCAGAATCATTGGGGAAGAAAGGACTGTGATTCGGATCTCCCCAGTGTGGACAAAGGGAAAAGCCAATGGACTTGGACTGATGGACTTGGACTGACAATCCCACCAGAAGGCGGAGGAACTTTGGCAAATTAATGTTATATTTTGGGGACCCTGGGGGTGGATGGTATCATTTGTATACCCCAGGAGATAAAAAAAATTAAGGCATGGCCGGTGGACCTTGGTACAAGAGCCCATGATTGGATGAGGGAGAAAGCCTTCAAGTTCTCTGCAGCCAGGCAGACAAGATGTATCAAGACAGAAAGGCAAAAGCTGGTGCTGAAATTGGGAAGGCCTGAGCAGCTGTTAAGCATCTTAAATATGTGGAAGAAGGCCAGTGAGTCTCTTAAAATCACCTGTTGGTGATGTCCTGCTCATTGTCAAAGAGGGTGAGGAGATGAGGAGCCTGTGCTTAGGGGACGAGTGGGGAACGTGGCTTGTGGTGGAGCCCACAGCCAAAGAGGGGACCCAAGAGAGGCCGCATGTGGAGTTTGTATTCATGGATCCCCGACCCACGCGCATGTGCAATGGGTTGGCCTGAGTGCAGGGGTCTGTGTGTTGCATTGGTGGCTATGAAAGCCGAGTGTTGGAGTGACCGCATACAGAAAACCCTGAGGATTGGGTGATTAACCCCAAAGAGTACAGAATCGCCAATCCGAGAGTGAGTGCAGCCTGGGGATGGATGAAGTGTGTGGCTTGTGGCCAAGACCACTGTCGGATGGTTCCACCCTTAAATGAGCAGTGCCTTCGGCAGCAGAAGTGGTGGATCATCTGCTGGTGCCAATAATCTTGTCTTTGGCCACTAGGTTGATGCCTTGCCTGGACTTATTTGTGTTCTGTTGTATTTGGTTATATTGTGATGTATTCATTTGCTTTTGTGGGCCATGGCTGCAGTGTTGATATTCACCAAGAGAAAGGTGTATATAACTTGTATAGACTGTCTGGCGGAAAACCCTGAGAGGGTGCATTGTAGGTAAATGAAAAAGAATCAGGCTTTTCTGCCCTCCCGCCATTAGGATTGATGATGGATCCTTGTGGTCCTGAACGCATGCCTGATGGCGGGCACCTAAAATAGGGTGTGGGCATAGGTAGATGGGATTCATCTGGGCTAAGGCTGAGCTTATAAGGGCGGCTTCATGGGGACGCCAGCAGCACCACGAGAGCAGCAGAGAACAAGGGTATCAGAGAATGGCAGAGAGCCCAGACAGAGTGAAGACTTGCTGGGCTGGGAGGCCTGCCAGCCTCTCTGCCCCCCATACTCCTGCTTGCTGTGTACCCAGTAAAATCCCAATATAAGCCTGAAAAGCCACCGAGGGCTCCAGGACTTCTCCTTTGCTCCGTCTGCTCAGATCATAGAGAACCTGCCCTGTGCCCATTCCTGCCCTTACAGACAGGTTCCTTAGCAACTCATCCTCACTTAACAATGAACAGGGCATCACCCACACATGATTTTAAGAGACTCACTGGTCTTCGACAAACTTAGGCTGCTTAACAGCAGTTCAGGGCTTCCTAATCTCAGCACCAGCTTTTGCCTTTCTAATTTGGCTTTTCCTCTACCTGGCTGCAGAAAACTTGGCAAGGGCTTCCTCCCTCAGCCAACTGTGAGCTCTTCTGCCAAGGCCCACTGGCCATGCCTTTTCATCTCCTGGGGTTTACAAATGATCCAGGGCCCCCAAACATAAAATTAACCTGTCAAAGTTCCTCCACCTTCTGGTGGGATTGTCAGTTCAAGTCCATTGGCTTCTCCCTGCATCAGCACTGGCAAAGTCTGAATCATGGTCCTTTCTTCCCCAATGATTCTGCTGCCTCAGAGGTCATTGGCTGGTCCTCACAGGTCATCTGCTCCTCCAAGGTGAGAAGGTGAGGTCTTGCCCTGCAGCTCCCAGATCTTGTCCATCTCCTGTGCTGCCATGACGCCTTCAGCATTGTCACAGTCTCAGTCAGCTACTCCTCAATCCCTCCTGAGATTTTCAGAGGGCTCCACACCTGTCTGCATTGGATTATCCTGCCAACTACACCAAATGTAGTATGACAATCCCATACCGGATAGGTTCATCACCAATTCAAACAGACCTGTTGGTGTTTTCATGTTCTCTACTGTTTGCCACTGCACTCCCCCACATGCTGCCACACTCAGCCGCACGCCGTTGCACTCTGCCACACTGCTCTGTACTCCACACCACACTGCTCCACACCACACCATCCTCTGCTGCCTGGGCTTATATGCCCAGTCTCTTGGCCCAGGTGTAGCCACTCTATGCATGCTCACACCCTACTCCAGGTGCCCGCCATCAGGCATACATTCAGGACTTCACGGATCCATCATCAATCCTAATGGCGGGAGTGCAGGAAAGCCTGATACTTTTTTACCTTACTCTACCGAGTGACAGCAGTTCATACCCCTGAGGTTTGTGGTTACCCACAAAAGAGTATAGACTGTGTCACTGAATGAGTGCAGTCTCAGAATGAGTGCATCTTGGGGGTGGATGAGGTGTGTAGGCTTGTGGCTGAGATCACAGCCAGAGAAGGCCATGAAGCCTGACGGCTCCCAGAGTGTGATGGCAGATGCCGTGAGTGAAGAGTGGTTCCCCCTCACATAAGCGGTGCCTTTGGCAGCATTGGTGGATCATCTGCTGTGAAAATAATCATGTCTTTTTACCCCTAGGTTGGTGCCCTCCCTAGGCTTAGTTGCATTCTGTTGTATTTTGTTGCATTGCTATATTCAGTTGTACTGCTTACTTTTGTGGGTCATGGCTGCAGTGTTCATATTTGCCAAGGAAAACTATTGTGTAGATTGTACTGTGAAAAACCCTGAGGGGTTGGATTGTAGGGTGTATGGAAGTGATCAGGTTTTTTCTGCCCTCCCGCCATTAGCATTCATGATTGACACGTGTGGGCTTACAAGCGTGCCTGATGGCAGCACCTGGAGTGTGGTGTGGGCGTGCATGAGCACCTGAGCCAAGACTAAGCATATAAGGGTGGTGTCACAGAGGGCCATGCAGTAGAGACCAGCAGAGAGACCACAAGAGAACACCAGAGAGCCCAGAAAGAGTAAAGATTCACCTGAGGCTGGGATACCTGCCAGCCTCCTGACCCTGGGATCCACTGCCTGCCCCACACCTGGTCACCTCACTACAAATTTTGTAGAAAGTTCAGTAAAAGCCAGAGAGAGCCCCCAAGGGCTCCAGATTCCTCCTCTACCCCTCTGCCCGAATCATAGAAAAACTGCTCTTTGCCTTCCTGGCACTACAGTATTCATTAGGATCCTGACCCATGTAATTAGGCAGTCACTTCTGAAAATGCCTCTACTCCTCAGAGGTGGAGGGATCCCGATTGAAGAGGCCCAGAACCCATGAGCAATGGGGGTTCTCACTGTCAGAGCCCACAAGCATCTGTCAGATTAATGAGACGCCTGCGATTTCATGGTTTGGGGAGGACGAGGGCAATGCAGACTGTTTCAGATTTGAGCTAACCACTTCCAGGGCTCCTTTCAAATTTGACTATATTTCTGGTGACTTAGATAATGCAGGAGCATCCTCAGTCTGTAGGTGCTGCCTCCAAACTACAGTGAGGCTAGAGGGACCTTCCTCTGTTGTGCTGGCTGTGCACGGTCAGTGGTTCCTAGGGAATTCTGTGCTTCTCAGACTCTGGTCTAGTCTCATGTCAGTTTGAGAATCCGCATAGGGATCCTGGTGCCTGGGTGAACATTAGTCTCACATGATCAAATCATGGGCTGTGACCTTCTCCCCCAAATCCTCTGTCAAGTGGGACTGCCGATGATGGCAGAATGGAGAGGTTCAGCAAGTGTGGGAATGTAAACTGGTGCAGCCACTATGGAAAGCTGTGTGGAGTTTCCTCTAAACACTAGAAATGGATCTGCCATATGATCCAGCAATTCCACTCTTAGGAATTTACCCTAATACCTAGGACACACTAATTTGAAAGGAAACCTGCACTCCTATGTTTATTCCAGCAATATTTACAATAGCCAAGATATGGAAACAATCCAAATGCCCCAAGCAGAGGACTGGTTCAAAAGGTGTGGTATAAATACACAATGGAATATTACTCAGCAATCAAAAATGACAAACTCATGTCATTTGAGGCAAAATGGATGACACTGGAAGGGATTATGCTAGGCAAAATAAGTGAAAAGGACAAAGATAAATATAGGATGCTTCACTTATATGTGGCACATAGAGAAACTGAACAAGACGTCAAAAACAAGACAAAAGTTGGAAGCTGACTATAGATCAGAGTCATACAGCTGGGGAGGGCAGGGAGGGGATTCAAAACAGGGGAAGGAAGAGCACACGGCTATGGTGAGCGTTCCCAGGTGCTGGTGTAGTGGGAGAGCTATAGGGAATACACATGAGGGGAGAAGCTGCACAAAATTGAACTACAGAATATTGAAATAAATTTAAAAAATTGATATCTTAAAGTACAAAATAACAGTTTGAGCAAGTCTTTGGCAGAAGATAATTACAACAATTGAACAAAAGTATAAAAATAAATATTTGAAGTAACCAGAAAAATAAACCAAGGCAGCAGGAATATGGGAAGAAATTTCATCTTGAAGAGCTCCTGTAATGAGTAGATATTGCAATGCACATCCTTCTCACCCGAGTGTGCTCTCCTCTCCTGCAGACCCTACAGCCCAGTGTCTCAGGGGCAGAGCAGAGCAGCTGGACATTCCAGGGGAAATACAAACCTGAGAGAGCAGAAGGGTTGCAACCAAATCTGAATACAAACTGTGCTCAGCTGTAGGGCACTCAAGAAAACTGCTAGAGAAGCCACAAGGACCTAGAGGTCCTTTTCCCTTGAAAGAGACAGACTGATGCTGGTGAAATCGGTGAGTCTCCACCTTTCACTGATGACTTGTCCACTCCCTGCAAAGCTCAGGCTGTCCAACGCAAAAATCTTACTGGATTGAGATATTGAGTGGGACTTTGAGGCTGGACAGAGATTTGGAATTTGGGGTAAAAGCCAGGAGCAAGGCAACCACTGAGAGTGTGATTGACAAAATTGGAGTAGAAACTGCCCAAACCTTGGTTGACCTTTCAGTCTCACAGATGCAGGTTAAATCCTTCAAACCCAGGATAAAGGCGCAGCATGTGGACACTGGCGGAGAGAGCAGAGCAGCTGTGCCCACTGCAGGCTTCCCTGGGGTCCAGACAACGGTCTATGGGGGGAGGGAAAGGTACCCCCAGGAAAGGAACATAGATTCCAGATGTGCTAAATCTTATATCTTTCATGTATTTGGAATTCAACCTGATTTCTCTGTGGGGCTCGTTGGAGTCAAGCCTCCCCACTCTCACAAGGTGTCAGCATATTTGCTCCCTTTGGCAGAGGAATGTAAATATTTGACCAGTGGTGGTTTCCAAATGTCCACAAATGTTTTAATTCTCAAGAGGTCCAGACCAATTCCCCTCCCATATGGGTGGCTGGACAACTGGCTCATGAATGGAACAAACTTCAGGCTCAAAAGGCACCATGGTGTCTTCCCATGGCCACTCTCTGGGCCAGTCACCTGCCACGCTCTGTGCTGTGGACACTCAGGAGATAACCTCACCACAGTGAAATGAGGCTGTTCCCCAAAAGTCACGCGAATGAGCTTTAGAACCTTTCCATTCTGGCCGAGACCCTGACTGCAGCCTGTGAGCCCCCGGGGCTGGAGACACCAAGTGAGGCCACTCCTGACCACTCACGCACAGACATGTGTGAGATACCAAACCTCTATTGTTTTCAGCTGCCTGGCTTTGGAGTAGTTTGCTGCAAACATGGAGGTGACTATGCACAGGGAGCAACAATGTGATTAATAGTGGTTTCTTATAGAAACAGCAGAGACCAGAGATCCTGGAGGGACAGATTCAAGGTCCTCTAGTAAAGAGGCCCAACAAGAATTCTGTATCCTGTGAAAGTGTCCTTCAAAATAAAGGTGATAATTAAAATTGATCCTTTTTCTAGCATTCTGTTTTAATATCCTATCAGCTTTTTTTTTTCGGTTTTCTTTTCATTTGGGGGGTTTCATGGTTTGTTTGCCCAACACGTGCACATTCTGGCTTCCTTCTCCTTGCGCAGCCTGGTGTCCGGCTGGGCCACTCAAGTGTTGGGCTGGGTGACTCAGGCACCAGCAGCGCTGCTCTCTCCACAGTGGCTTTGCAGCCCTTGGAGGAGACCCCCGGGTGCGACCTCAGCACAGGAAGGTGGTTGCTCAGCAGCAGCACTTCTGGCTCCTTGACCTTGTGCACCAAGAACTCGCTAGAGCCACTGGGGAGCCAGTAAACCCCCTTGTGCCTCAGACCTGGCCTGTGAGCCTTCTGCGTGCCCTGTTGGCGATGCCCCTGGGTTGCTGCTGGGTACCCTTTGTTCTGACGTGTCAGTCTGACTGGTGCTGGATGAAGTTCTTGGTCCTCTTTTAGAGGACCTGGGCCTCCTGAGGGTCTGAGGGCAGCTGTGGTGGCAGTGGGAGATGGCTGCCACCTCTGTGGGCAGCACCTAGGGAGAGGCACGGTTGTTCTTGTAGACTCCAGAATGACATCACACATCCTTCACATAACGGTCCACTTCCTGTTGCTATATGTTAGTTTACACAATATAGAAATCTTGCAACTATTTAGACACCTTTACTCTGTGCGTCTTTTATGTTGTGGCTTGTAGCCGAGACTACAGCCAGAGAAGGCCAGGAAGCCTGACGGCTTCTGGCATGTTACAGTAAATGCCATGAGTGATTCCCCTCCCTTGTGTGAGCGGTGCCTTCGGCAGCAGATTTGGTGGCTCATCTGCTGATACCAATAATTGTCTTTTGCACTAGGTTGGGGCCCTGCCTGGACTTATTTGTGTTTTGTTGTATTTTGTTGTTATATTGTGATGTATTTGCTTTTATGGGCCATGGCTGCATTGTTTATGTTTGCTATGAAACAAAATTGTATATATGTAGATTGTATGGCAGAAAACCCTGAGGGGGTGGACTGTAGGGTAAGCAAAAATGTCAGGCTTTTCTGCCCTCCCGCCATCAGGATGGATGATGGATGCTTGTGGTCCTGAATGCATGCCTGATGGCGGGCACCTGGAGTAGGGTGAGGGCATAGGTAGATGGGATTCACCTGGGCTGAGACTGGGCTTTTAAGGGCGGTGCCACAGGGACACTAGCAGAAGCTGAAAGAGAAGCCAAGAGCAGAGAAGCAGAGAGAACGCCAGAGAGCCCAGAAAGAGTAAAGACTTGCTGGGGGCTGGGAGGCCTACCAGCCTCCCGGCCCCCCAGCGCCCCTGCCTGCCGTGTACCTGGTGAACCCCAATAAAAGACCTGCAAAAGCCACTGAGGACTCTGACTCCTCCTTTACCCGGTCTGCATGGGATCAGAAAACCTGCACTGTGCCCGTTCCTGGCCCTTACACTCACTTATCCTACACCCTACATTTGACATAGTCAACAGGATGATTTGAAGCAGACGGGTATGGAGCCTCAGAAGACCTCAGGAGGGACTGAGGAGTAGCAGACCGAGAGCCTGTGACAACGCTGGAGACATCATGGTGGCACAGGAGGTGGATATGATCCAGGAGGTACAGGATGAGACCTCGCCTGGAGGAGGATGCTGCTTGCGAGGACCAGCCCATGACCCCTGAGGCAGCAGAATCATCAGGGAAAAAAGGACCATGATTCGGAGCTCCCCAATGTAGACAAAGGGAAAAGCCAATGGATTTGGACTGATGGACTTGCACTGACAATCCCTCCAGAAGGCAGAGGAACTTTGGCAAGTTAATGTTATGTTTTTGGGACCCTGGGAGTGGATGGTATGATTTGTAAACCCCAGGAGATAAATAAAATTAAGGCATGGCTGGTGCACCTTGGTAGAAGAGCCCACGATTGGCTGAGGGAGAAAGCCCTCACCAAGTTCTCTGAAGCCAGGCAGACAAGATGTATCAAAACTTAGAAAGGCAAAAGCTGGTGCTAAAATTGGGAACCCCTGAGTGGCTGTTAAGCAGCTTAAACATGTGGAAGAAGGCCAGTGAGTCTCTTAAAATCACCTGTGGGTGATGCCCTGCTCGTTGTCAAGTGAGGGTGAGGAGCTGAGGAACCCATACTTGGGGTCTGGTGGAGAACGTGGCTTGTGATGGAGCCCACAGCCAAAGAGGGTACCCAAGAGAGGCCGCATGTGGAGCTTGTATCCACAGATCCCCAACCCATGTGCTTGTGCAATGGGTTGTCCTGAGTGCAGGGGTCTGTGTGTTGCATTGGTGGCTATGAAAGCCGAGTGTTGGAGTGACCGCAGACAGAAAACCCTGAGGACTGGTCGATTAACCCCAAAGAGTACAGAATCGCCAATCCAAGAGTTAGTGCAGCCTGGGGGTGGATGCAGTGTGTGGCTTGTTGCCAAGACCACAGTCTGATGGTTTCCCCTTGAATGAACAGTGCCTTCGGCAGCAGAAGTGGATCATCTACTGGTGCCAATAATCTTGTCTTTGGACACTAGGTTGATGCCCTACCTGGACTTATTTGTGTTCTGTTGTATTTTGTTATATTGTGATGTATTTCATTTGCTTTTGTGGGCCATGGCTGCAGTGTTCATATTCACCAAGAGAAAGGTGTGTATAACTTGTATAGACTGTCTGGCAGAAAACCCTGAGGGGGTGCATTGTAGGTAAGTGAAAAAGCATCAGGCTTTTCTGCTCTCCTGCCATTAGGATTGATGACGGATCCTTGTGGTCCTGAATGCATGCCTGATGGCGGCCACCTGAAATAGGGTGTGGGCATAGGTAGATGGGATTCACCTGGGCTAAGGCTGAGCTTATAAGGGCGTCTTTATGGGGACGCCAGCAGAACCATAAGAGCAGCAGAGAACAAGGGTATCAGAGAATGGCAGAGAGCCCAGACAGAGTGAAGACTTGCCTGCTGTGTACCCAGTAAAATCCCAATAAAAGCCTGAAAAGCCACCGAGGGCTCCAGGATTCTCCTTTGCCTCGTCTGCTCAGATCATAGAGAACCTGTCCTGTGCCCATTCCTGCCCTTACAGACAGGTTCCTTATCTCCTCATCCTCACTCGACAATGAACAGGGCATCACCCACACATGATTTTAAGAGATTCACTGGTCTTCAACAAACTTGGGCTGCTTAACAACAGTTCAGGGCTTCCTAATCTCAGCACCAGCTTGTGCCTTTCTAACTTGGCTTTTCCTCTGCCTGGCTGCAGAAAACTGAGGCTTCCTCCCTCAGCCAACTGTGGGCTCTTCTACCAAAGTCCACTGGCCATACCTTTTCATCTCCTGGGGCTTAGAAATGATACCATCCTCCTCCCAGGGTCCCCAAAACATAAAATTAACCTGTCAAAGTTCCTCCACCTTCTGCCTGGGTTGTCAGTCCAAGTCCATTGGCCTCTCTCTGCATCAGTACTGGCAAAGTCCGAATCATGGTCCTTTCTTCCCCGATGATTCTGCTGCCTTAGGGGTCATTGGCTGGTCCTCGCATGTCATCTGCTCCTCCATGGTGAGGTCTCGTCCCACAGCTCCCAGACCTTGTCCATATCCTGTGCTGCCATTGATGCCTCCAGCATTGTCACAGTCTCAGTCTGCTACTGCTCAATCCCTCCTGAGATCTTCAGAGGGCTCCACACCCGTCTGCATTGGATTATCCTGCCAACTACACCAAATGTAGATTGACAATCCCATACCAGGTAGGTTCATCACTGATTCAAGCAGACCTGTTGGTGTTTTCATGTTCTCCACTGTTTGCCAGTGCACTCCTCCACATGTTGCCATATTCAGCCACACGCCGTTGCAATCTGCCACACTGCTCTGTACTCCACACCATGCTACTACACACTACGCCATCCTCTGCTGCCCGGGCCTTATATTCTCAGTCTCTTGGCCCAGGTGTAGCATGCTCACACCCTACTCCTGGTGCCCACCATCAGGCATGCATTCAGGAACACAGGGCTCCATCATCAATCATAACGGTGGGAGTGCAGGAAAGCCTGATACTTTTTTACCTTACCCTGCCGAGTGACAGCAGTTCGTACCCCTGGGTTTTGTGGTTACCCACACAAGAGTATAGATTATGTCACCAGTCTCAGAATGAATGCATTTTGGGGGTGAATGCAGTGTGTGGGCTTGTGGCTGAGATCACAGCCAGAGAAGGCCATGAAGCCTGACGGCTCCTGGAGTGTGAAGGCAGATGCTGTAAGTGAAGAGTGGTTCCCCCTCGCATAAGCAGTGCCTTTGGCAGAATTGGTGGATCATCTGCTGTGAAAATAATCTTCTCTTTTTACCCCTAGGTAAAACATATGTGCACATTATGGCTTCCTTCTTGCTGCACAGCCTGGCATTGGGCTAGGTGACTTGGGCATCAGCAGTGCTGCTCTCAACACAGTGGCTTTGCAGACCTTGGAGGAGACCCCTAGGTACGACCTCAGCAGAGGAAGGTGGTTGCTCAGCAGCAGCACTTTTGGCTCCTTGACCTTGTGCACCCTGAACTTCCTGGAGCCACTGGGGAGCCAGTAAACCCCCTTGTGCCTCAGACCTGGCCTGTGAGCCTTCTGCGTGCCCTGTTGGCGATGCCCCTGGGTTGCTACCGGTTACCCTTAATTCTGATGTGTCAGTCTGAGTGGTGCTGGATGAAGCTCTTGGTCCTCCTTTAGAGGAACCTGGGCCTCCTGAGGGGTCTGAGGGCAGCTGTGGTGGCAGGTGGGAGAGGGCTGCCCCCTCTGTGGGCAGCACCTAGGGAGAGGCACGGTTGTTCTTGTAGACCCCAGAATGACATCACACATCCTTCACATAACAGTCCACTTCCTGTTGCTATATGTTAGTTTACACAATATAGAAATCTTACAACTATTTAAACACCTTTACTCTGTGCGTCTTTTATGTTGTTAGTGTTTCGTGCTATATATCTCTATAGGTGACATACCCTGAGGAGTGTTTAATTCCCATTTTAAACCACTATATTTATAAAGTAATAAGAAAGGATTAAAAAAAAGATGGTAATTTGCACTTAGTGAGATATTTGCATTCCTGACGCTCTTCCTCTTTCCTGAGATTCTAAGTGTACATCTTGTATCATTTGCTTGCAGCCTGGAGAAAGTCCTTTACCATTTCCCACAGGGTGGACCTTTGTGAACACAACCTTTTTTAATTTTTTTTTTCTGAAGACCTATTTTGATTCACTCTTGAAGGACATTTTTGGTGAATATAGAATAATGGGTGGACAATTTTTTTCTTTTAGGAGAGGTATCCTACTTTCTTTGCCCCCCTCTTTTTTCATATTGAGGTGTCATTGGTATAAGACCCTGTACATGACTTAGGGATCAGGCTCACACCTCCCAGATGCAGGTGCCCCACACCACCACCCAAGCACCCACAGTCCTTCACCGTGGACCTCTACCGTAGCCTGTGTTTTCTGCTGAGAGTCATCAGATGGGAGAGGAGACACAGAGGCTCCAACCAGAACTACCGTGGTGAAGGGAAGATCTATCACATCAGCCTCTGCCATCATCCTCACGGTCATGCCAATTAAATGCAGAAGAGGCCGCGCATGAGCAGTCCCTGCAGCACTGAGGGAGGCAGAGCAAGACCAGGAAAGAGGACCCCTTTGGTTCCCGCAAATCTCCTGAAAGAGAGGGAGGCTTATCACGTCATCAAGGCCACTTAGACAAAGCAGGCACTTTGGGAAAAGAAGGAGCAGGGGCGGGAAAGACCTTAGACTGTAAATTAAAATCAACAATAAAAGGGTCCATCTGTCTGGTCTCAACTAAGGGCGCACGCCCAAGAGCCAAGACACAGCAGGCCTGGCCTTGCTGAGAAGCAGCATCAGCAACACCAAAAAGCTGTCTCCCCGCAGATCAGTACCTTCCAGTAAAGACAGAGCTCAAGCAGGATGGCCCTGCTCACACCCCCGCTCCCGAAGATAAGGCTCCTTGTGCTCCTCAGTGCATAGACAGGTCAAATAGGTACATTAACTAGACACCTGTTATGGGCTGTTTTCTGTAAAAATCCTCGAAAATGTACAATGTTTTCCTTGTGGACTCTATAAAATTCTCATCGTGAGGCTTAAAATTGGAAAAGCTTTGCCAGAGCGTCTAGAGACTGCACTGGGCTCCAGCCCTCCATCTTATTCTTCAATAAACTCACCTTTGCTTCCTTCATCTTATTGAAACTGCAGGTATAAAGGACAAGAATGATTTCTGCATGATTTCTGGTGGCAACAGCGTCCCCAAGCCTTCAGCCACCCCAGTGGCTGTGTGATGCAGTGTCCCCATAAGACAGTGTCACCACCAGTGGCGTGTCTGAGGAGTAGCTTCTCCCCATCACAGGGTCCTGCTGTCCAGTCTCTCAGGAGGAGTACATGACTCAGTAGAGAGACTCCCACAATTCCTGTCTGTGGAGACCCAGAGCTTTGAGTGAGGTGTGTCCCTGCTAGAGCCTCCCCCTTGCTAGAGAGGAAAGGAAACTGAGGTCAGAGTGTCACTGACGGAAACAGGAGCCCCAGGGCCTACCCCTGGGTAGACTCAGAGCTGATGATGTCAGCAATCTGTGGCTCAGTTTCTCCTCTGGCACCTGGCATATGCCATTATTATGATAATTTTTATTTTTAAAGATTTATTTTTATTTATGTATGTATACAAGAACTGGATAAAGTTCTTGGTGTGGATACTCACGGAGATAACCACACCACAGTGAAATGGTAGGCCAGAGGTGTGGGGTTTGACAAGATTCACCAGAGACAGAGTGTGGAGCAGAACAGGCAGATCTACTGAAATATACTGCAGAGGGGAGCAGCAGGCAAGACAGGAGAGGTCCGCTGTGCCATTTGGGCAGCACCCTGGCCAGGGATCAAACTCATGCTGCAGTGGCTGGCCATAGCTTAATAGTGCTGAGACTTAACCCTTGTGCACCAGGGAGGCTCCCACCTTAATGGTTTTTTTTTTTAATAAGTTATGTATTTATATATATTTTACAGCATTGTTCATTTTTGTACAATGTTTGCTTTCTTTCTTCAGGTCAAGTCGTCTCTATAGAACTCCCACGATCAGTTCTCCCATGCACCATCACCATAGTCCCTTGTGCTCGTCCCACCCTTGTTTTGATACCTCTTGTTCCCCCTCTCCTGCAGAATGTCTCTGATTTATAGTTGGCTGTTTATTTATTATTGTTATTATCGTTTATTATTATTTATTATTTATTATTATTATTTATTTATTATTGTTATTATTTTTTTCCAGATCCCTTTTTGGCTCTCCTATATTCCTACTATAATTGAAGCCACCTGCTAATTTTCTTTCTCCTTCGGATTTATTTCACTGAGCATAATCCCTTCTAGTTTCATCCATGTTGCTGCGAATGGCATGAGTTTATCTTTTTGGATTGCTGACTAGTGTTCTTTGTGTGTATATACCACATCTTCTTCATCCAGTCATCTATATTTGGGTATTTGGGTTGTTTCCAAATCTTACCTATTGTAAATAGTGCTGCAATAAACGTAGAGGTGAGAGTGTTCTCACCAAATGAAGGAGCACCAACATATATAAGACAATTATTATCAGCTCTGAAAAAAACATTAGAGAAAACAGATATATAGTAGAAGACATCAATACCTCACTCTCACCGATGGACACATCAATGAGACAAAAATGAACAAGGACATTAGCACCCTAAATAAAAACCTAGACATCTTGGGTTTAACAGACATCTATAGGACACTATACCCAAAAAACTCTGAGTGCACATTTTTCTCAAGTGTGCCTAATCATTCTCCAGAATTGATTACATGTTGGACCACAAGATAAACATCAACAGATACATTACCCTCAAAATCATTGCAACTGGGCCTCCCCTGGTGGCGCAGGTGGTTGAGCACCTCACTATGAAGCTTTTTGCCACGCTCTTCGCCGCACTCTTTGCAGCCTCTGTAGCGACGGTTCAATCCTAGCCAGCCATCAAGGGTCCCACCTGGTGCGGCAGACCTCTCCTGTCGCACCCGCTGCTCCCCTCAGCAGTGTATTTTGTCAGTCTGCCTGTTTGCTCCCTGCTCTGTCTCTGGTGAATCCTCTCACGCTCCTGCACATTTGGCCTGTACTCCAGTTCTTGTATAAATAAATAAATAAATAAATCTTAAAAAAAAAAATCATTGCAACTATCTGGCCTCCCTGGTGGTGCTATGGGGTAAAACGCAACCTATGAAGCTATCTGCAGACATAGCAGCAGGAGTTTGATCCCTGGTCAGGGAGCAACCCATATGGCGCAGCAGACCTCTCCTGTCTCACCCACTGTTCCCTTCAGCAACGTATTTCAGTCAGTCTGCCTGTTCTGTTACCAACTTTGTCTCTGGTGAGTTCTCACCCCCCCAACACCTCTGGCCTGTACCCCAGTTCTTGTATGCATAATAAATAAATCTTTAAAAAAATAAAATTAAATTTAAAAAAATAGAAAAAAAAATCATTCCAATTATCATCTCTCATCATAAAGGCATCAAACTAGAAATAAACCATGCAAATAAAGGAGGAACCCCCCACTTCGTGGAGATTGAACCCCACGCTACAGGGAGAACACTGGATTAAAGAGGAGATCACTCAGTGTCATGGGGCCATTTGTGGCCTAAAGAGCCAGATCCCCAATTTTACCGCCGTGTCAGTGGGGATCATTCATGGATTTCAGTATTGTCCCCTGTATAGGCTCAAGGAGGCAAATTGCCCCAAAACTAGGTGGATACAATCTGAGCACTTCTAATGGTCATTTCAGGTAAAATCTAGGAAATAGTTTAACTGTCCCACCACTTACAAATTTATGTAATTTGCATGCTGTTATATGAAAATGATTTGTATGGGTTTTTTTTAAGATTTATTTATGTATACAAGAACCAGATGCACAGGCCAGATGCACGGGAGGGTAAGAGGATTCACCAGACACAGAGCAGGGAACAGAACAGGTAGACTGACGAAATGCACTGCTGAGGGGAGCACCTGGCGCGACAGGAGAGGTCTGCTGTGCCATGTGGGATCCTTGCTGGCAGGCCGGGATTGAACCAGCGCTGCAGAGGCTGCGGACAGATTCACAGCGTGGTGCTTAACTGCCTGCGCCACCAGGGGAGGCCCTGATTTGTGTTTTTATGTCTTCAAATATCTAAGAAAAGTTGATGATTTGAAGTTTAAGGCTATAAGTTTCTAGGTTGTGTATTTTCTGGTAATAATTTGTTATATAATGTTAACGTAGTACTCATATAAAGGAATTGGTGTGATTTGGATGACTGCATACGGGATAATGACAAAGTGAAATCATTATTTCCTTTTCTTTTTTAAAAATTTATTCTTATTTATTTATGTATACAAGAACTGGGGTGTAGGCCAGAGGTGTGAGGGGGTGACAAGATTCACCAGAGACAGAGTGGGGAGCTGAACAGGTGCATCTATTAATATACACTGCTGTGGGGAGCAACAGGTGAGACAGGTAAGCCCTGCTGTGCCTTGGGGGTCAGCTCCCTGGGCAGGGATCCACCTTCAGTGGGGACCCTCACAAAAGGATCAGAAACAACCAGACAAGTCTGGGAGGAAAAGAGCAAAATCAAAAGCAAGACAAAAACTGCCATTGCCTCCTCCCCACGGGCCTCTCGCCCACATCTGTGTCACCCAGTCTAGGACCAAAAGGCAAGAGCAGTTTCTTCACGCGTCTCTCTGCTCCATGCGCCTCCTCCAGGTCTCCTTCTGGCTCCATCCTGCTTCCTCCCTTCCTCAGTGTCCGCTGCAGCTTCTCTCCCTGCTCAGCTCCAGCCTCCCTTGGGTGGGGCAGGGAACCTGGAACCTTCCCTTTTCAGGGGACCACCCTGTTACAATGTGAACTAACATTCAGAACTAATTTTCTGGGGTTTCAGGCGTCCCTGTGACCTTTAAAGTTTTTCTACTTCACTCGTTAACTTTTTTAGATCAGCCCAGGTGGGTGGAGCAGATGCTCCATTGAGCCACAGGATTCCTGTTCCTCCTTTCGTGGCCCCTCCCGAGAGGCGGACGTGACGCAGCGTTTGGATCTGGGACAGTCAGCGGATCGTCATGGCGGCAAAGGAACGCTAGGAGTGCGCGCTCCCATATAAGCAATTAATAGGGAGAAAAGCCGCTGGTCCCTGCTCCAACCCGGACACGCAAGATAAACTGGCGACGCCGGCAAGTTGCGATAACAGAGGAGCAGAGGGAGCAGCGGAGGCCCCCGCCCCTTGACTCTGGCTCCTCCGCCCTGCGGGAAGGAGAAGCGGAAGCGAGTGTCGAGGCGCAGCGCCGGAGAGTGCGGGGTCGCCCCGCGGAGTCGCCAACTGGGCGCCCGGAGAGGCAGGTAGGGGCCCGAGACCTGCTGTCGCGGCGCGATCGATGAGCGTCAGGCGGGAGCTGGCGCTCGGAGAGGACTCCATCCACCCTGTAGTGGCCACGGACAAGCTTGAGATCCTGCGGGCCGCCAGCCCCAAGCTCCCTGGTTCCTCTGACCCGAGACAGGGGCCCCACGTGTCTTAGCCGGGACTTTCCCTACGTGGAGGGCCCGGCCGGGGGAGTCTCGAGGCTGGAGGCCGCAGGGCGGATGGTCGCGCCGGGGCGGAGCTGCTTGGCCGCTCGTGCGCTGTCGGGGAGCAGGTCACCCGGTCGCGGGGAGCAGAGCCGGGGAGCGCGGGTCGGTTCGCGGCTGCCGGACTGGGGAGCGGGAGTGACGAGCAGGGCGAGGAGAGGTTCGGCTGCAGAGCGAGGCTGAGTCCAAAGCGGGCAGCGACCCGGGCTCCGCAAGAGCAGCCTCGGCGCGTCCTCTGCTCCGCGCAGGTTGTTAGGGCTGTGCTGGGTTGGCTTCAGGTAGCGGCTTCTTTTATACCTTCTTTAAAAAAAAAAAAAGGTGAAAGGTTGTAAAGTTGGCGAAGGAAGAGACGAGCAGAGAGTGTTATAGGACAGGGAGAGGGGCAGCCCAATCCCCGCAAACCTGTCTATTTTTAATGGGTTCTGCCATCCGCCGCATCAACACAAAACATAGGAGACTTTAATGGGAAGGAACTTTAATAAAACTAGGAAACAATACAGGTAAGGCAAAGAGTCTAGTTTCTAAATCAAGCACCCAAAGTTACCCGTCCCCTCGTGGGTAAAAGTCCATCCATATGGGATCGGCCCAGAGCAAGGCCCCAAAGCCTGCCACAAGTCTAAAGCATCTTCCAGTGGGGACCCACAGAAAAGGGTCACAAACAACCGGACAAGCCCGGAAGGAAAAGAGCAAAATCAACATCAAGATAAAAGCTGCCATGGTCACCTCCCCACGGGTCTCACCCACATCTGTGTCACCCAGTCCACGACCAAAAGACAAGCGCAGTTTCTTCACATGTCTCTAGGCTCCATCCACCTCCTCCAGGTCTCCTGGCTCCATCCTGCTTCCTTCCTCAGTCTCTTCTGCAGCTTCTCCTCTTCCTGCTCAGCTCCACCCTCCCTTGGGTGGGGCAGGGAACCTGGAACCTCCCCCTTTCCTGGGGACCACCCTGTTACAAGAGGAGGGAAAGAAAAGTAAAGTTTAATAGGCAGCGCTCCCGGGCGGAGACCCACTAAGTCACTTGAGGACCCAAGGAGACCGTGCGCAGGACCAGGCACTGGGGTGTTTATGGGGGGCGAGCGACGTGTCATTCTCCACTGGGTCTTTTCCTTTTTTGGCCGGGTTTTTCGCTGGGCGCCTCCCTTCGCATGGATTAAGTGGCTCCAGCAATTTGCTTCAGGGCCGGTGACATTCCCAGAAGCCCGGGCCCCAACAAAAAAATTTATCCATTTGTTTTTATACAAGAACTGGGGTACAGACCAGATTCGCGGGAGGATGAGAGGATTCACCAGAGCCAGAGCGGGGAACAGAACAAGCAGACTGACGAAATGCACTGCTGAGGGGAGCAGCAGGTGAGGAGAGGTCCGCTGCTCCATGTGGGACCCTCGCCAGCCTGCCCACGGCATCGAACCCGCGTGGCAGAGGCTGCGGGCAGCTTCACAGAGAGGTGCTCAACAGCCTGCGCCACCCGGGGAGGCCGTCCTTTCTGATTTCTTAATCAGTCTTAGGCTCAGGCACCCTCTGCTTTATCAGTCTTTACCACTCAGCATGTGGCCTCAGCTACTTTCACCCACAGTACTCACAGCCACCTTCATATTTCCAATTTTACTTGTAAGCTTCATATATTCGTTACACCTGCAAATAGCCAAAGGGCAGTTGGTGAGCTTGGGAGAAAAAGCGGTGCGGAAAGCACAGGCGAGTCGGGGCTGCCCAGGTCCCCAGCGACCTGGAGCTGTGGGGAGATGCAGGAGCTGGCACTGAGCTGTCTCTGGAGCTGTCTGTTGGACCCAACTCCTGGTCAGGGCGCACAGCCTATGCCTGCGGGGACAGATAGCAGTGCCCCCTCTCCCAGGTCAGTGATGGGACAGGCCTGGCCAGTCTGGTCCTCGCAGCAGGGCCGGTGAAGCCAGGAGGCGAGCTACAGAGCGAGAGACCCCAAGGCCCAAGTGTTTGGTTTTTATACCCAACCTGGCTGCCTAACTCCACCCTCAGGTCCCAGCCACCTTCCCTTTGGTGGTGACGGGATTTGTCTTTCCCAGTGTCTTTTTTTTTTTTTAAAGATTTGTTTATTTATACAAGCACTGGGTACAGTCAGAAGAGCAGGAGGGTGAGAGAATTCTCCAGAGCCAGAGCGGGGAGCAGAGCAGGCAGAAGGACCGAAGTACACTGCTGAGGGGAGCAGCGGGTGGCAGGAGAGGTCTGCGGGCCATGTGGGACCCTCCTTCTGGGAGCAGCCAGGATGACTTTAGTCTGGAGTAGGGGTGGGGGTCCACAAAGCCTGTATGGGATTAGCTCAGATCATCCTTTCCCCCTAACACTTTCAGGACATAGAATTTAATGTTTTAGAATTTTTGGTATCAAAGAAGTTGTCATAGGATTCACAGACTTACAGATTTTTATAAAATAGTTAATTACTCAGTGATAAGGAATTTTAAGAATAGAGCTATTTCTTTGACAAGGGTTAGCAATGCTGATAGGAAAAGATTTTTTTCTCATAGCCTGAGGGTAAAAAAGCACAAAGATTTTTAGATTACATAAACAGTCCTTAGTTTGTATCAAAAACAGTGAGAACAGTTTAAGAATACTTGAGTCCTTATTAAAGATGAAAATTAAAGTTTGGTTTTACATAAGTACACTACTGATACCAAATTTAAATATTTCCATAGCAAGTCAGCACCCAAAGTTACCCATCCCCTCGTGGGTAAAAGTCCATCCAAATGGGATTGGCCCAGAGCAAGGCCCCAAAGCCTGCCACAAGTCTAAAGCATCTTCCAGAGGGGACCCACAGAAAAGGATCACAAACAACCTGACAAGCCCGGAAGGAAAAGAGCAAAATCAACATCAAGATAAAAGCTGCCATTGTCACCTCCCCAGGGGTCTCACCCTTTAGGACATCATTTCCCCCTAACAATTTGAGCACCTAACTTTTTTTTCAGATACCTCTCAGACCTTCAACACTTTCTTTTGCCTTCCTATTTTTATACCATTTCTTTTTAAAGACAGCCATTTTATTTTGACAATCAATGTTTCCCAATACCCTCAACATATCCATTTAAATACATTCCTTAACACAACTTACTTTATTTGCACTTACAGTTAGGACATCTTGTTTTTAATTTTTAGATTGTAAGACATTGTAAAGACTGTTATGCTATCACTCCTTTGTACTGCATAACTCATACATAAACACACGTTTTAATTGGTTTAATTTTTTTAGGTGAGATGACATTAAATTTTAGTTTTGGGCCTCCCCTGGTGACGCAGCGGTTGAGCACTGGGCTGTGAAGCTGCCTGCAGCCTGTGCAGCACTGGTTTGATCCCTGGCCACTTGTGAGGGTCCCACATGGCACGCAGGCACCTCCTGCCACCCCCGCTGCTCCCCTCACCTGTATATTTAGTCAGTCTGCCTGTTCTGTTCCCTGCTCTGACTCTGTTGAATTCTCTGACCCTCCCGCGCTTTTGACTATAATAAAAAAATTTTAAAAAATTAAATAAATTTTAGATTTCTTATAAGAGGCAAAAAGTAAACCTGCAAGCTCAATGATTTTAGAGAAAGTGATTTTAATTATTTAACAAATTCTCATTGTTAAACTTAGTAAAACCTTAGTTTTATATGAAATTTGGCCACTATTTTTTTTTAAATTTTTATTTATTTATTCATACAAGCACTGGGTACAGTAGAAGCGCGGGAGGGTGAGAATTCACCAGAGGCAGAGTGAGGAGCAGAAAGGCAGACTTAACGAAATACACTGCTGAGGGAGCTGTGAGCGCCACAGGAGAGGTCTGCCTGCCATATGAGACCCTCCCCTGGCGGCGGGGTCGAACTGGCACTGCAGAGGCTGCGGGCAGCTTCGCAGCTCAGCACTTAACCGCTGTGCCACTAGGGAGGCCCAAAATTTGGCCACTATTTACAAAATAATAAGAGAACAAATTTAAGAAAGATACCAATTGTAGTTTTTAGGGTTTTTTTATGAGTGGAATTTTAAATTAATTCCATAGTTGCAAATTGTAACAATCCCATAATCCAAATTTCATTCTTAGGCAAGCACTAGTTAGATTGATGAACAGCAAGAAAAATCAGAGACTTAACATCATATACATTTCCTACATACCTGTGAGGAACTCAGTACTGCTAAGTAACTTGCAGGTGAGGCTATAGACGTCATCTTGAAATTTTTGCTAGGACAAGGGGAAAGAGAGAAGTCAATTGGGGCTTTTCCTGGAAATGAATTTTATCAAGAGAACATCGGGTATAATCACCAAAATGCAAACTTGCCTTCTTTGATGTAGACTCAGTCCATTACTCTTTTTCTGAATACTGTGCACTTCCTTTTTAAAATAAAGACATTTAAACATAAAGTATTGATACCCAATATTATAACCTTAAAGCTTGCATGCTTCATATTCAACCATTAAGTTTTGAACTAGTTTTTGATTACCAAAATGTTAGATCGCGATCTCAAAATTGGGGATTTTTTTATTAGAATTTATAGAGGCGCCCTTTATAATCAACCCTCCGGTGGCCAAAGACAGTAATAGACAATGAAATTTTTTGATTCTCATTTTAAAACTTTGGCCATGTGTATTCGTTTTTCTTTTTTTTTTTTTAAGATTTGTTTATTGTGCATACAAGAACTGGGATACAGGTCAGTCGTGCAGGGGGTGAGAGTGCTGGGGAGCAGTACAGGCAGAATGACTGAACTACACTGCTGAGGGGAGCAGCAGGCAAGACAGGAGAGGTCTGGTGAACCCTGTGGGTAGCTCCCTGGCCAGGGATTGAAGTCGTGCTGTAGAGGCTGCGGATGGCTTCGTAGTGATGGGGTTTTTGGGAGTCAGTGGGTTTGGAGTGTGGGGGCCCTTGGGTTTGATAGAGGACAAGAATAGAAAGACTGGAAAGGAGGTGCCCCAAGACTAGAACCTGACTCACAAGGAGGTGGGGGTAGAGGGAAATAACATGACCATTAACCCAGCTGTAGAGGTTGTGACCCTTGGGTACCAGGGCCTTATCACAAGGCATGAGACCCAAGCAGGATCAGATGCTATAAGGAGTGGAGCACAGACCTGAGGGTAGAGATATAGAGATTGGGCCCATTCTGGAAACCCCTCCACTCCCCATCCTGGTATCTCAGGTCCCTTTTGGATTCTGCATGGTTATCCAAAATCAGCAACAAACATGAAGGCTCACAAGGAGTGACCCCTCCCAAACAGAAAAGGACCACATAGGTACAGTCTCTGCACAGGCTCGAGGCAGCACTCCCTCCGCCCACCTGTGCCTATGCAGGTGCCTCTTCACCCACTCTCACCCAGGCTTCCTGTCTGCCGGTGTCCTGTCCAATGCCGGGGCTTTTCCTCACTGACCTCCCTCAGCGGAGGCAGCGCTCCTTATGGTTGCCCATCTGCAACCATGCAGGCCTCTCTCAACAAACCTGTCCCTTTCCCTAATAAACCTGCTCTTTAAATATAACTGCTGTCTCTGTTTCGTGGAGAAACTTGCCGCATGCTGCTGAAAGGGGAGCTCTGGTGACACCTTGCCCAAGGACCCCGCACTA
Source organism: Talpa occidentalis (assembly GCF_014898055.3). NCBI lineage: Eukaryota > Metazoa > Chordata > Mammalia > Eulipotyphla > Talpidae > Talpa > Talpa occidentalis. The sequence goes on along the minus strand of NW_023602073.1, from coordinate 44,825,387 downwards.
ACTCCAAAAACCTCATCAGGTTCACTCTGGGAAAGGTTTCACCAGAGCTCCCCTTTCTGCAGCAAGCGGTGAGTTTCCCAGGTGAGTTTCTCCATGAGGCAGAGACATTAGTTATATTTAAAGAGCAGGTTTATTAGGGAAAGGGATGGAGGAATAAAGGAAAGTTGCATAGACACAAACAGGCAGGAAGAGTTGCCCTGAAAGGGACAGGTTTGCTGAGAGGCGCATAGTTGCAGGCAGTCGGCTTGGAGGAGAGCAGCCTCCGCTGAGGGAGGTCAGTGAGGAGCAGACCTGGCATGTTACAGGTCTTGAGCAGGCAGGAAGCCTGGGTGAGAGTGGATGAAGAGGCACCAGCATAGGCACAGGTGGGCAGAGGAAGTGCTGCTCCTCATCTGTGCAGAGACTGTACTGATATAGTCTTCTGTTTGGGAGGGGTCACTCCTTGTGAGCCTTCAGGTTAGTTGCTGATTTTGGGTAACTGTGCAGAATCTGAAAGGGACAGGAGATTCCACAAGGGCTCAATCTCCATATCTTCACCTTTGGGGTCTGTTGGCTCAATCTCCAATCTTTACTCTTGTGTCTGTGCTCTAGACACTCCCTACAGCAGTCTGATCCCTGCTTGGGATTTATGCTTTGTAATCTAGGCTTTGGGACCTAAGGATCTTGGTTTCCATAGCTGTGTTCATGGCTATGCTAATGTCTTCTGATAATCTCTTCTGGTCTTGTGGTGCCTCCTTTTCAGTTTTTTTCTATTCCTGTCCTCCATCATCCCCCCACCCCCACCGCCATATCTGGCCCAAAATCTTTTGGGGAATTGAAGGGAGGAGGTTCATTTTCTGTAGCTGCTTCCTGCTGGAGTGGGACACAGAGCTGGCCCTACCTACATGGGCCTGGGATATGGTTTCCCTGACACTAGTCCCTGAGCTGCCCATTGTTGCTGGTTTCAGAAGGAGGCAAGGGGTGGGGCGTCCGGACAGGCTGTTTCTCTCCTATGGATCAGCTATTTTTTGTGTGGAGGAGGAGTTTAAACTTGGAGAGCTCCCCCTAGGTTAGAAGAAACAAATTTAATTAGGAGATTGTGTGTGTTAAGGTTTAAAGAGGAGAGTGAGAAGTATAGCAGCGGCTAAGGGCCCTCGGTAACATGGACAGTCATTTGGGGCCAGCCATTGAGTATGAAGCTTATGAGGCTTACTAACAAGATAAGCAGCAGTCTAATAGTTAGTTTTGGGTTGTGACATGGGAATAAATTTTACTAGGTAAACAACCCATTTTAGAGTGGTGTTAGACTTAAAAGAATGTTGATAGGATATTTATTTCTAACAGAGGAGCTGTTTAAAATCCCATGTGTCCCTTGTTAAGGACAATACCCACCAGGGGAGCCCTGAAGTGCTGGAGTGAGGGATATAGCCACGGACTCAGCGGGAGGGCTGGCTTGTGTGTGTGCAGAGCTGCAAGCCCAGTGAAACCTACTAGTTTTTTTTTTTTTTTTTTTTTTTTGCTTTGTTAGGGACAGTGTCATGAGCATGATCACTGTGAGGCTAGTCAGAATCTCAGGAAAGTTGGGTGAGCTTTAAAGTTAAGCTAGAGTGAGGGACCGCAGTCTACCTTTTAATGTTTCGATTTTACCGAGTATGATGACTCCAAGGTTTTATATCCTCCAATTCTGAGGCAGTGCAGTTATTAGAAAGACTGTGTCGGCCCTTTTCGGGTTCCAGGATGAAGCAATTGCAAGTGTTCAGGAGCACCAGTCATGTAAGGGGGAATCTGCAGGAGACTGTCGTCTCTTAGAAGCAAAACTCTTAGATATAAAAAGTACTAGTCCTATCTGTAGGTTGAAGAGGACCAGAAATTAAGTTACTGAATCCTTTGCTTTGTCCTGTAAATAGACACATGCTTTTCCTTGGGCGGCAGTAAGCAGATCCAGTGCCCTTTGATTTTGCTAAGGCTGTTCCTATTGTATTTTGTGAGGAGGGGAAGGTGGGTCCGGAATGCTGGGTGAGTACAGAGTAAGTGGCTCCCGTATCAATCAGAAAATTAATATTCTTTCCTGTGGCATCCAGGGTTACCCTAGGCTCAGCCATGGAGATGGTCAGCTGGGGAGCTGGTGACGTCCTTGGGCCCCTCATTTGTCACCCAGGAGGCGTCAGTCCTCATCCAGGAGGCACGGGCTGGCAGCTGAGGGTCTGGTGGCTCCTCCCTTCAGAGAAGGGGACAATCCCTTTTCCAGTGGCCTTCTTTCTTGCACCTCAGGCACAGCCCAGGTGGATTTCTGAGTTGTGTGTGAAAGGTTCGGTGGGGTAAAGAAAAGAAGAGCCAGGCCAAACTTTCTCAAAGGAAGGGGAAATTTATTGCGCCCCAAGTGGAATTCCCGGACTCAAGGTGGGGGGTCTGTGAAGCCTTACACATCGCCAGGGGGAGGGAGGCTTTTATAGAGTAAGGAGAGGTCAGGTGGGAGACTGGATTTGCAAGGTGGGAAAAGATTCAAGGTCGGGGAGGGGTTCATTGTCTGAATTTTCCAGGCAGGCTTCTGCATTCCTGCCCCTGGGTGGTCTTCCTGGTGGGCTTTTGCATTCTGGCCTCCTGCATGGACCTTTCAGTGTGCCTTTCCTGCTCCAGTGCCCAGACATGTTTCACCAGTCTAACCAGGCCATTGAAGCTCCTCCATTCTTTCTTCCAGGCAGGTCAGCCTTCTGTTCCTCTGAGCCTGGGGAAGCCTGAGTCTGCAGGGCACTGGCAATGGCAGCGCCTATTAATGGAGCCTGCCTTTACTCCCTCGCCACAATTTACTTTCCCTTTTTAACCCTTTCCTTTGGCCCCTGTTATTAATGATTTTAAAAGCCACTTTTAAAAGTTGGTGTGGCAGAGTTTGGGGTCCCATGGCTAAGTTTTTGGAGCTTTCTGCGTATATCTGGTGTAAACTCATGAAATGAGTCCCCAGAATCACCTCGCCCTCTCGTGTTAGGCTCGAGGTTTGTGAACTTGTGAACGGGTTTCACTAGTCGCCCTTGGTTTAGTCTCTGGAGCCTGCACCTGATGTCAGAGCAAGGCTGGCAAATGAAGAAGACCGCTAAAAAATAAAATGCTTGCCCTCTTCTGGGCTAGATTAGTATACCTTTTCATAGCCTCAGCAAATTCAGTCTGAAATGATGTGGGATTTTTTGCCTTTTGAGTAACTTCTTTTTAGCCCTTTTATAATTGACTGGCTTATTAGGTTTTACGAAGTCTTGTGTATTTTATTTTTATTTTTTTATTTTTTAAAGATTTACTTATTTATGCATACAAGAACTGGGGTACAGGCCAGATGCATGGGAGGGGAGAGGACTCACCAGAGACAGAGTGGGGAACAGAACAGAACAGGCAGACTGACGAAATACACTGCTGAGGGGAGCCGTGGGTGAAAGTCTGGAGAGGTCTGCTGTGCCATGTGGGATTCTCCCCAGCCAGACAGCTTCACAGCGCTGTGCTCAACCACCTGTGCCACCAGGGGAAGCCCTCTTATGTATTTTAGAACAACCTCATTAGTTTACATTTATGTTGAAAAGGTGTAACAATCCTATGAGAATACTTCCTATGAGCTATCAGTATACCCAAATTGACATGTTTGTTTCTCACAATGAAAACAATTTTATTAGGTGTCTTAAGAGCCCTCTTAAGACAAAAACTTTACTATTTCAGAATGAACAGTCATAGAACAAACTTATAGATCTTTATAAAACAATTACTCAGAGTGACAAGGATTTTTAAGAGTAGATCTATTGCTGTGACAAGGCTCAGCAATGCTGACATAAGGATTTTTGCAGGTGACCTGAGGGTAGAAGAGCACCAATATTTTTAGATTACCTGAACAGTCTTTAATTTGTTATAAGAAACTGCTATAGGGCAGGGATAGGGGCAGCCCAAACCCCACAAACCTGCCTATTCTAAATGGGTTCTGCCATCCGCCGCATTAACACAAAACATAAGACTTTAATGGGAAGGAACTTTAATACAATTAGGAAACAATACAGGAAAGGCAAAAAATCTAGTTTCTAAATCAAGCACACAAAGTTACCCGTCCCCTCATGGGTAAAACTCCATCCAAATGAGATTGGCCCAGCAAGGCCCCAAAGCCTTCCACAAGTCTAAAGCATCTTCCAGTGGGGACCCACAAAAAAGGGTCAAAAACAACCAGACAAGCCCAGAAGAAAAAGAGTGAAATCAAAATCAAGATAAAAGCTGCCATTGTCACCTCCCCACGGGTCTCACCCACATCTGTGTCACCCAGTCCACGACCAAAAGACAAGCACAGTTTCTTCACGTGTCTCTAGGCTCCACGTGCCTCCTCCAGGTCTCCTTCTGGCTCCATCCTGCTTCCTTCCTTCCTCAGTCTCCTCTGCAGCTTCTTCTCTTCCTGCTCAGCTCCACCCTCCCTTGGGTGGGTCAGGTTACCTGGAACCTCCCCCTTTCCTGGGGACCACCCTGTTACAAAACTAGTGAAAGTAGTTTTAGAATACCTTAATTTTTATATATAAAAAGGACTAACGCTTGGTGGTACATGGGTGCACTACTGATATTCAGGTTAACAAAACCTTTCATAGTAATTCACCTGAGCACACAAAATTTTTTACCAAAATCTCTCTCTCTCAGACCTTCAATGCTTTGCTTTCTTTCTTTTTAATACCATTTCATTTACCCTTCCTACGTTAAATTATCTTAAGGACCTTCAGAATACCCACCTTCAATACATTTTTTATTCCCAAACATACCTTACCTTACTTGCATTTACAGTTACTACATCCTAGTTTTTTGTTTTTTTTTAAATAATAAATTTTATTTTTATATTCCCCCATACAATTGCAAACGCCCCATTCTGACCCCAATCCTTCCCCTCCCACCCCCACCCCCCCAAAAGTGTCTCTGGTTCATAGTTTTTTGTTGATTTTGATTTTCACTTTCTTATATTCATTTTCCTGGTCCCTTATTTAAGTTTTCTAGATTCCTGCTATGAGTGAGACCATCCGGTATTTTTCTTTTTCTTTTTGGCTTATTTCGCTGAGCATGATCCCTTCCAGCGCCATCCATGTTGCTGCAAATTGCATGTGTTTATCTTTTTTGAATGCTGAGTAATATTCCATGGTATATATGTACCACATCTTCTTGATCCAGTCATCTATTTTTGGGCATTTGGGTTGTTTCCAAAGCTTAGCTATTGTAAATAGTGCTGCTATAAACATAGGGGTGCAGGTGCTCTTTGGAATTGATGTTTCTGTGTCCTTTGGGTAAATACCTAGGAGTGGAATTGCTGGATCATATGGAAGCTCTATGTTTAGTAGGTCCAGAAATCTCCACACAGCTCTCCATAGTGGTTGGACCAGTTTGCACTCCCACCAACAGTGCAGAAGAGTTCCTTTTTCTCCACACCCTCGCCAACATTTGTTGTTGCTAGTTTTTTTAATATGTGCCATTCTCACTGGTGTGAGATGGTATCTCATGGTAGTTTTGATTTGCATTTCCCTGATTACAAGTGATGTTGAACATTTTTTCATATGTCTGTTGGCCATTTGCATTTCCTCTTCAGAGAAGTTTCTTTTTAGCTCTTCTGCCCATTTTTTGACTGGATTATTTTCTTTGTTGTTGCTGAGTCTCATCAGCTCTTTGCAGATTTTTGTGATCAGTCCTTTATCATTAGTGTTGGGTGCAAAAATGTTCTCCCAGTTGGTGGGGTTTCTCTTTGTTTTTGTTATTGTCTCTTTTGCTGTGCAGAAGCTCTTTAATTTGATGTAGTCCCAGCTGTTTATCTTTGTCTTCACTATCACTGCTTTGGGTGATGTGTCTGTAAAGATGTCTTTGATGTGCAAATCCCGTAGTGTTTTGCCTATATTTCCTTCTATGTATTTTATGGTTTCAGGTCTTAAGTCTAGTTCTTTTTTTTTTTTCCTAAAGATTTATTTATTTATTTATACAAGCACTGGGTACAGTCAGAAGCGTGGGAGGGTGAGAGAATTCACCAGAGCCAGAGCGGGGAGCAGAGCAGGCAGAAGGACCGAAGTACACTGCTGAGGGGAGCAGCGGGCGTCAGGGGAGGTCTGCGCGCCATGTGGGACCCTCCTCTCGTGGCCGGGGAGCAGCCGGGGAACGAACCGGCGTCGCAGAGGCTGCGGGCAGCTTCGCAACCCAGCGCTCAACCGCTGCGCCACCGGGGAGGCCCTTAAGTCTAGTTCTTTAATCCATTTTGAGTTGATTTTTGTGTATGGTGTGAGGTAGTGGTCAAGCTTCATTCTTTTGCATGTAGTGACCCAGTTTTCCCAGCACCATTTATTGAACAAACTTTCTTTGCTCCAATGCATAGCCTTTGCTCCTTTGTCAAAGATTAGTTGACCATAAATCTGTGGGTTTATTTCTGGATTTTCTATTCGATTCCATTGGTCTGTATGTCTGTTCTTGTTCCAATACCATGCAGTTTTGATGATTATTGCTTTGTAGTATAGTTTGAAGTCTGGGAGTGTGATGCCTCCATTTCCTTCTTTTTTTTTCAGTAGAGCTTTGGCTATTCGGGGTTTTTGGTGATTCCATATGAATTTCATCAATAATTGTTCTATTTCTTTGAAGAATGCCATTGAGATTTTGATTGGAATAGCATTGAATCTGTATATTGCTTTTGGTAGGATGGCCATTTTAATAATGTTTATTCTTCCAATCCATGAGCAGGGGATGTCTTTCCATTTCTTTGTGTCTTCTTCTATTTCTTTTAACAGTGTTTTATAGTTTTCTTTGTATAGGTCCTTTACCTCTTTTGTTAGATTTATTCCCAAATATTTGATTTTTTTTGTTTCGATAATAAAAGGGAACTACATCCTAGTTTTTAACCTGTACGTTGTAAGACATTGTAATAGCTGTTATACTATCATCTCTTTCGACTAGACAACTTACACAAACACATCTTTTAATTTTTTTTTTTTTTTTGAGATGACATCAAAACTTTAGGTCCCTTACAGTAAGGAGCAAAAAGTAGATGGGAGGACCTCCCGGATGGCTCAGTGGTTGAGCGCTGGGCTGCCAACTGCCCGCAGCCTCTGCAGTGCTGGTTTGATCCCTGGCCATCGGAGAGGGTCCCACATGGCGCACAGACCTCTTCTGCCGCTCCCGCTGTTCCCCTCAGCAGTGTACTTCATCAGTCTGCCTGTTCTGCTCCCTGCTCTGGCTCTGGTGGATTTGCTCACCCTCCTGGGCTTCTGACTGCACCCAGTGCTTGTATAAATAAATAAATCTTTAAAAAAAAAATAAGACTGGAAACTTGTCTCCTTCCAATAAGGAGCAAAAAGTATACCTGAAAGCTGTTTGTTACAAGGGAAAGTAGTTTTAGATATTTAGCAAGTTATTATTAGTTTTTTGGCAGACAACGAAAAGGACAGATTTAAGGGCCTCCCCGGTGGCGCAGCGGTTGAGCGCTGGGTTGCGAAGCTGCCCGCGGCCTCTGCGGCGCTGGTTGGATCCCTGGCTGCTCCCTGGCCACTGGAGGGGGTCCCACATGGCGCGCAGACCTCTCCTGCCGCCCGCTGCTCCCCTCAGCAGTGTACTTCGGTCCTTCTGCCTGCTCTGCTCCCCACTCTGGCTCTGGTGAATTCTCTCACCCTCCCGTGCTTCTGACTGTACCCAGTGCATGTATAAACAAAACAAACAAACAAATAAATAAATAAATAAAAACGTGTCTCTATTAAAAAAAAAAAAAGAATGAGTTACCAGTTGTAGTTTTAGGTTTATTTTTTTTTAGGACTGGAATTTCAAATTGCAGGCTGTTAATGGAACAATTGCACACACCAAGGTTTTTCTAGGCTGGCAAATAATGGAGCATGCATTACCAGGATGGTCAAAGCAAGAAAAATCAGAGATGTTATGTGATTCAGTAGGACCGAGAAGTTTGTCCACCTTGCTTTAGATGTCATCTGGATTTTGGCTAGGACCCAGAGGAAGAAAGTTAAGACATTTTCTCTGAGGAAAAACAAAAGTTCTTTCTAAAGAGATAAGCCAATTTGTGTTCCTGGAAGTGAATTTGGTAAAGAAATGTCTAAGTATAGACATTGAAAAGCAAACCAGATTTATTACCTTTTTTATCTGAATACCATGAGCTTTGTTTAGTAAGCAACATTTATACAAATTATTAATGCACAACAATATAATTTTTTTAGATTTATTTATGCATACAAAAACTGGGGTACAGGCCAGAGGTGTGGGGGGTGAGAAGATTCACCAGAGACAGAGTGGGGAACCAAACTGCAGATTGACTGAAATATACTGCTGAGGGGAACAGCCCCCTAGTCAGGACACATCTGCTGTACCATGTGGGTAGGGTAGCTCCCTGGCAGGGGATCATGCTCCTGCTGCAGTGACTGAGGACAGCTTCATAGGTTGTGTTTTAACCCCTTGCGCCACCAGGGAGGCCTCACAACATTATAACTTTAAGGCACGTTTTGAATCATTAGATTTTCGAGTAGTTTACCAAAAATCTTAGATTGCGATCTCAAAATATGTTTTTGTCAGAATTTATATAGGCTCCAGTTTAGAATTAAACCCATGGAGATAAAATAAGAGGAGATCTTGATTTGTACTTAAAATTTTGGCCATGTGTACCAATTTTAAGAGATCGTTATTTTACCAATATCTGTGAAGACACTGATAAGCCTGTTATTGACTTATCTTAGTTAATTAGCAACTCCTTTAAATGAAACACTTTAATTTGCATTTTTAAGAGTGGCTTTTTGGCTTTTACAGAAGCTGTAAACAGAATTCACATTATTTTTTAAAGTCAGAAAAAAATTCTTTTTAAATCTCAGGAGAGGCTTAGAACACCTTAAACAATCTAATTTTGAAATAACTTAGGTTTTAGTTTGATAGCTTTGTTTTTGATACACATTTTGATAAACCAAGGTTTCCAATGTGATAGAAATTAAAATCCTTATATAGGGAAAGTATCCAATTTAACTATTACATAAGACCTAGACACGAAGACAGCAATTTTAAAGCTAAGCAGAAAAGAAAATGGGGTTGTTTAAGTTTCTGTTTTTGTCCAAACCAGGCAGGGAACCACTTTCCTTAAGACAAAAGAACACCTTTTTACAGACCATGAGGACAAGAGAGGGAATAGATTAACCAATAAAGTATCCTACATATCCTGTTAATAAGACCAAAGTAATTTGACAGTTTTTTCCCTAAGATTTATTTATGCATTCAAGAGAACTGCTGTGCAGGCCAGAGGTGTGGAGGGAGGGGTGAGAGGTTTCACCAGAGACAGAGCGGGGAACAGAACAGGCAGATTGAAATACACTGCTGAAGGAGCAGTGGGAGAGTCAGGAGAGGTCTGCTGCACCATGTGGGTATCTCCCTGGCTGGGGATTGAATTCCTCCTGCAGTGGCTGCGGATTGCTTCATAGGTTGCGTCTTAACCCCTTGTGCCACCAGGGAGACCCCAGTTTTTGTTTTTTCTTTAAACAGACCAAACAGATCTGAAAAGTGGAGGGCATGGCAGCAATAGAAATTTCTCCCTATGGAACAGGCCAAAAGAGATCTCAGGATGAAAAGGAGAAACCTAGTCCCCCAAAGCTGGGTGATGGGGGACGTACCAGTGATCTCAGCACTGGAGCAAAGGTCTAGGCAGCTGCTAGCTGAGAACAATGGGGTGCCCCACATGTGTCAGCCAGGGTGGTGTTCCCCACTTTATTTTGCAGCATTTTTATCTTTTGTCTCCTCCAAAGCGAAGATGTAGAGAATGCTGTTATAGCTGAGGGTAGTTATGCATTTTGGGTTAATATGTAAAGATGTCAGGCTGAATTAAGGTCTTTTAAGAGAGAACCCAGACTAGAGTCAGCGGGAATGGAGGGAGCAGATTCTAGCACATATGAGTGCCTGAAAGAGCTTGAACCTGTTCCAGACAGATTACAGTGGGGGCAGCCAGGGCCCTACCCCCACGGGGTGGGGAGTAGTCAGGGGCATACTCCCCAGGGGATTAGTCCTATTTTTGTGGGTGCCCCCACATTGCGGAGGAACTTCCCAGGCCTGAGCATCCCAGGCCTCGACTTTCTATCTGTCCCTGCCAATCTCTCTTCTCTGGGTGGAAGGGAGGCTGTCTCGGGCTCTCTTTTCTATTTAGAAATGTTCTTAAAAAGATAGTTTGTACTTGGCCTGCGTATGCCTGATCGTAATACCAGTAAGCTAGGAAACCTTTTGGCATTTAATAAGATGATTTACAATGTAGGACCACAGGTCTAGCTCTGAGACTAGGATCTAAAATAGCTGACTGCAGTTGTCTTAGTCCCTCATGAGTCTTTTTTTTTTTTTTAAAAGATTTATTTATTTATTTATACAAGCACTGGGCACAGTCAGAAGCGCGGGAGGGTGAGAGAATTCACCAGAGCCAGAGCGGGGAGCGGAGCAGAGCAGGCAGAAGGACCGAAGCACACTGCTGAGGGGAGCAGCGGGCGGCAGGGGAGGTCTGCGCGCCATGTGGGACCCTCCTCTGGTGGCCGGGGAGCAGCCGGGGATCGAACCGGCGCTGCAGAGGCCGCGGGCAGCTTCGCAACCCGGCGCTCAACCGCTGCGCCACCGGGGAGGCCCCCTCATGAGTCTTAAAGTTAAGGGAGATATAACAAGAACGTTTAACCAAGGAGAGGAAATCTGGTCTCCATAGCAAAGGAAGGAGACTATCTAGAGTGCCTGTGATGTAGGAAGGCACTTAAAAGACAAGGATTCAGAAGCTCTGAAGGAGGAGCTCTACCTGAGCAAGAAAAAGGCAGGATGGGTTACTGGCTACTTATAGTTTGTTGACTTGCAGTTGATTGTGCTGAAAAGGAAGCAGTGAAAGGTTTTAGTTGCGTTTGGGAAGAGCAGTAGATAAGAGGTTATAAAAAGCAGGTCCAGGTCTCCTTTTTACAATCCTAAGAGGTGGAGAGCCTGGGGTGGGACATGTGGGTGCTTATCACAAGTTCCTTCCTTGCTGCATCCTTTGTCTTGTGGTTGGCACGCCTAGAGCTAACCCGGGGTGCACACCAACTTCTCCTTTCACGGGAGTCTTCTAGAAAGTGGCAGTGACCCTAGTGCCCTCTTTCATGGCGGACCTGTGCCCACTGTTTGTTTCTGTGGCCAGAGCAAGGCCTGGTTTGAAGACAGAACTCAGGAACCAGCTCTTTTCCCGAGGTGGAGAGGGAATGGCGGCTCAACTGAGCTAGATTAGCAAAGCGGTGAGGCAAAGAGAGAGGCATGAGACGCTCACCTGGTCAGCCCTAGGGCACCTGGAAGGCTGTTCCCCCACGTTTTAGGGCCCACCAAAGACTGGCTTTGGCCTGAGACCCTCAGTCTATGTAGGACAGCCAGGCAGCAGCCCAACACCAGCTCCTCTCAGAAAAGGAGAGCTTGTATGGAGAGATTGAGACAGAAACTGGAGAAATCTTACCGATGCTGTGAAAAACCATGTGTTGGGAGCCATATATCGGGCGCCAGATGAAGTGAAAAGCCCTGCATTGGGTGCCATATAATGCTGTTTTGGAGTCAGTAGGTTTGGAGTGCAGGGTTCTCGGGTTCACTCTGGGGACGGTTTCACCAGAATTCCCCTTTCAGTTGAATGGGGCAAGTTTCCTAGGTGAGTTTCTCCAGGAGAAAGATTTTTTTTTATTACTTTTTTAAGATTTATTTATTTATGCATACAAGAACTGGGGTACAGGCTAGAGGTGCGGGGTGGGGTGGGGTGATCGGATTCACCATGGACAGAGTGGGGAGCAGAACAGGTAGACTGACTGAAATACACTGCTGAGGGGAGCAGCGGGCGAGACAGGAGAGGTCTGCTGTGCCATGTGGGTAGCTCCCCGGCTGGGGATCGAAATGCTGCAGTGACTGCGGACCGCCTCATAGGCAGTGTCTCAACCCCTTGCACCACCAGGGAGGCCCATTAGTTTAATTTATTTATTTACTCTTTTTATGTTGTGATTTTATTATTTTAGGCATTATTTGATTTGTGTCTTTTTTTTTTTTTTCATTTAAAAAAAATTTTTACATTGTTCACTTTTAAACAATATTTCCTCCCCTCACCCTCTCAGGTACAGTCCCCACAGAGTTTCCTTCACCAATGCACCTATGCACCATCACCACAGTCCCCTGTGCTCCTCCTTCCCTCCCTGTGATCCCTCTCCCTCCCCTTCCCTGCAGGATGGCTCCGATTTATGATTGTCTGTTTTTCTTTGTTGTGTTTTATGCTGTTATTATTTTTTTTACATTGATGTCTTTATTGGTTCCCCTATATTCCTGTTATAAGTAAAACCATGCGATATTTTTCTTTTTTTTTTCTGGCTTATTTCACTGAGCATAATTCCTTCTAGCTCCATCCACATTGCTGTGAATGGCATGAGTTTATCTATCTGGATTGCTGAATTATATTCCTTCGTGAATATGTACCACATCTTCTTGATCCAGTCATCTATTTTTGGGCATTTGGGTTGTTTCCAGGTTTTACCTATTGTAAATAGTGCTGCAATAAACAGGGGTACAGATGTTCTTTTGAATCAATGTTTTTGTGTCCTTTGGGTAGATCCCTAGTAGTTTAATTGCCGGGTCATATGGTAGCTCCATTTTTAGTAGACTGAGGAACCTCCAGTCAGCTTTCCATAGTGGTTGGAACAGTTTGCACTCCCACCAGCAATGTAGGAGAGTTCCTTTTATGCCACATCCTCGCCAACATTTGTTGTTGCCAGTTTTTTTAATACGTGCCATTCTTACTGGTGTAAGTTGGTATCTCAGTGTAGTTTTGATTTGTATTTCCCTGATGATAAGGGATTTTGAACATTTTTTCATATGCCTGTTGGCCATTTGCATTTCCTCTTTGGAGAAATGTCTTTTAAGTTCTTCTGCCCATTTCTTTCTTTCTTTCTTTTTTTTTAAGATTTATTTATTCATTTACACAAGAACCGGCGTACAGACCAGATGCGCAGGAGGGTGAGAGTATTCACCAGAGAATGGAGAGCAGAACAGGCAGACTGACTAAATACACTGCTGAGGGGAGCTGCAGACACGACAGGAGAGGTCTGCTGCGCCACGTGGGACTCATGCTGGCCAGGAATTGAACTGGTGCTGCAGAGGTTGTGGACAGCTTTACAGCCCTGCGCTCAACCCGCTGTGCCACCAGGAGAGGCCCTCTTCTGCCCATTTCTTTACTGGATTGTTTTGTTTTTATTAAGTCATTTGAGTTCTTTGTATATCTTTGTGATCAGTCCCTTATCAGTTGTATGGAGTGCAAGGATTTTTTCCCAATCAGTGGGGTGTCTCTTTGTTTTGGTTAATGTCTCTTTTGCTGTACAGAAGCTTTTCAGTTTGATGTCATCCCAGGTGTTTATCTTTTCCTTGACTTTCTTTGCTTTGCTGATGAGTATTTAAATATGTTTTTGAGATGTATGTCTTGTAGTGTTCTACCTATATTTTCTTCTATATATTTTATGGCTTCAGGTCTTATGTCTAGTTCTTTTATCCACTTTGAGTTGATTTTTGTGCACGGTGAGAGGTAGTGGTCTAGTTTCATTTTTTTGCATATGGTGGTCCAGTTTTCCCACCACCATTTATTGAACAAACTGTGTTCCATTGCATATTCTTTGCTCCTTTGTCAACGATCAGTTGTCCATATAAGTGAGGCTTTCTTTTTGGGCTCTCTATTCGGTCCCATTGGTCTGTGTGTCTGTTTTTGTTCCAATACACAGAGAACCCTAAAAACTCCACAGAAAAACTACTCAAAATAATCAACCAGTTTAGCAAAGTAGCAAGATACAAAATCAACACACAAAAGTCAGTAGCCTTCCTATACACAATTAATCTGAAGAAGAAATCAAGTAAACCATCCCTTTTATGACTGAAACTATTATAGGGCAGCCCCAATACAAAACGGGGTGCCTGACTGTGGGTCCTCACCTGCGCGCTTAAAAGGACTTATCAATACTCTACTGCAGGCACACGTGAAAGGTTAATAAAAGGTTTATTTACAAGGGAAGGGCAAATGAGGAAATGTACAACTCAGGGAGAAAAGTGGGAGACAAAGTTTTAAATGCATCCTACCAGATCCACTGATCAGGAATCCCAAATGACACTCTGAGAGCTGGCCGCAAGCCAGGAGCCCTGAAGCCAGGAGGCAAGCTAGCCAGAGAGCAAGCCACCCCAAGGCCCACGTGTTTGGTTTTTTATACCAAACCTGGCTGCTTAACTCCACTCTCAGGTCCCTGCCACCTTCCCTATGGTGGTGACAGGATTTGTCTTTCCCAATGTCCTGATGGCTTTGGTCTGGAGTGGGGGTGGAGTCCACAAAGCCTGTATGGGATTATCTCAGGACATCCTTTCCCCTTAACAAAACCACGAATATCAAATACTTGAGAATAAACCTAACAAAAGAGGTGAAGGGCCTATACAAAGAAAATTATAAAACACTGTTAAAGGAAATTAAAGAAGACAAAGAAATGGAAAGACATCCCCTGCTCATGGATTGAAAGAATTTCATTATTAAAATGGCCATCCTCCCAAAAGCAATATACAGATTCAACACTATTCCAATAAAAATCTCAGTAACATTCTTCAAAGAAAGAGAACAAATACTAATGAAATTCCTGATGAAAACAACGGAGAAAGGAGTTATCACACTTCCAGACTTCCAGCTATACTTCAAAGCCATAATAATTAAACCATTAGTTATATTAAAAGAGCAGGTTCAATAGGGAAAGGGATGGAGGAATAAAGAAAACGTTCATAGACACAAGCAGGCAGGAAGAGCTGCCTGGAAAGGGATAGATTTGCTGAGAGAGGCCTGCATGGTCACAGGTGGGTGGCCTTGAGGAGAATTGCTTCTGCTGAGGGAGGTCAGTGAAGACAAGTCCTGACATGATGTAGGTCAGAGGCAGACAGGAAGCTGCTGCCCTGCAGAGGGAGAGAGTTGGTGAAAAGAGGCACCTGCATAGGCACAGGTGGGCAGATGAAGTGCTGCCCCCCTCTGAGCAGAGACTGCACTGATACAGTCTTCTGTTTGGGAGTGGTCACTCCTTGTGAGCCTTCTGATTTTGGATAACTATGCAGAATCTGAAAGGGACAGGAGATTCCACAATGGCTTCAATTTCCATATCTTCACCTTTGGGGTCTGTTGGGCTCAAAATCTCCATGTCTTTACCCTTGGGCCAGTGCTGTAAATACTCCCTCCAGCAGTCTGATCCCTGCTTGGGTTTTATGCTTTGTAATCTAGGTATTGGTGCCTAAGGATCTTGGTTCCCATAATGGCTATGCTAATCTCTTCAACCCCCACCTCCTTGTGTGAGCCAGGTTTCTGGTCTTGTGGTACCTCCTTTTCAGGTCCCCCCCCATTTTTATCCTCCATTACGTATAATAAGGAGCAAAAAGTAGACCTGAAAGCTGTTTACTTAGAATGAGGAAAGTAATTTTAGTTATTTAAAGTTATCATTAGTTTTTTGGCAGATAATGATGAAAAGGACAGATTTAAGATTGAGTTACCAGTTGTAGTTTTAGTTTTTTTTTTTTTAGGCATGGAATTTCAAATTGCAATTAATGTTAATGGAACAATTACATACACCAAGGTTTTTTCAGGCTGGCTAATAATTGAAAACACATTTGACAGGATGGTAAAAGCAAGCAAAATCAGAGACTTAATGTAACTCAGTGCGACTGAGTAGTTTGTCCAGTTGGCTTTAGATGTCATCTGGATTTTGGCTAGGACCAGGGGAAGAAAGTTAAGACTTTTTTTTCTCTTTTGAGGAAAAACAAAACTTCCTTTTAAAGAGATAAAGAGATTTGTGTTCCTGGAAGAGAACTTGGTTAAGAAAAATCTAGGTATAAACATTGAAAGTAAACCAGATTTATTTCCTTTTTTTGTGAATACCATGCACTTTGTTTACTAAAGAACATTTAGGCAAAGTATTGTAACCTGGTGGTCCCCAGGAAAAGGGGAAATTTCAGGTTCCCTGCCCCACCCAAGGAAGGGTGGAGCTAAAGAGAGAAGCATCAATTGTTTTAAAGATAAACAGGAATAAAAACTAAAATTGCTTTTTAAGTTTCCGTTTTTGTCCAAACCAGGCAGGGAACCAGTTTCCTTAAGACAAAAGAGCATCTGATTTACAGACCTTGAGGACAGGAGAGGCAACAGATTAAGATCTCTTATGTTATCTCTTAAGAAATAAAGCACCCTACATAGCCTGTTAGGAAGACCAAAGTAATTTGATAGTTTCGTTTTTTAAACTGACCAAACAGACCTTAAGAGTGGAAGGCATGGCAGAAATAGAAATTTCTACCTATGGAACTGGCCAGAAGAGATATCAAGATGAAAAGGAGAAACCTAGTCAGCCCCCATGGCTGGGTGGTGGTGGACATACCAGTGATCTCAGCACTGGAGCAAAGGTCCAGGCAGCTGCTAGCTGAGAACAAAGGGGCGCCCCACACATGTCAGCCAGGGTGGTGTTCCCCACTTTATTTTAGAGCATTTTAATCTTTTGCCTCAGCCAGTGTGATGGGGATTGAACAGGGATTGAACTCGGTGCTACAGTGGCTGCTGATAGATCCATAGCACTGACACTTAACCCTTGCGCAACTCGGGGGGTGGGGGGAGAGCAGTGATTAGTGCTATTTTGATAAGGACTTTCCTATCCCATGCAGTCATTTCATACACATTTTCTATGCTTCAAAAATTTGTTTTGTAAATGAACTTTGAATACTATTGTCAGAAGTAGTTTTCTGAATTCTTTAAAAACAGCAAATGGCAAACTTTAGGACACTGGTCTCCTCCTCAAATAATATTTCTCCCTTCGATTGTCATCCTTCATGAAAACAGATTTCTATGAGGGGCTCAAATTTGCTGGCGGATGACTGGGTAGAGAAGGATAAGTTGGGGCAGAAAGCCCTGGGTCCTCTGGATGTAATTTCTCTTTTTTTAAAGATTTATTTATTTATGCATACAAGAGCAGGGTTACAGACTAGAGGTGTGGGGGTGGGGTGTGTGTGGAGGATTCACCAGAGATAAAATGGGGAACAGAAAAGGCAGATTGATCAAGGTACACTGCTGAGGGGAGCAGCTGGCGAGACAGGAGAGGTCTGCTGCGCCATGTGGGTAGCTCCTTTGTAGGGCATTGAACTCGTGCTGCAGAGACTGCGGAGAGCTTCATAGGTTGCATCTTCACCCCTTGTCCCACCAGGGAGGCCCCTAGATGTAAGATCTTTTTAATACCTTGAACAGGTCTCCGTGCTGATTGGCACAGACTCCACGCGGGAAGGGGAGACACTGTCACAGGTCCCGCAGATTGCCCCAGCTACTGCTGCCCTACCTTTTCCCAGGCTTCCACATCTAAACTCCCTCCTTTTGGGGACCTAACCATTAGAAGTAATTTATGGCGCTGGCACCTGGTTACTTTGTATCCTCCTGCTTTTAAAAGTTTCTGTAATAGTAATTTATGCTGTTTCTCTTCATGTGCCATTGCATTCCCCGAAGTTTAAAACCAAAGCAAAACAGTTACACAAGCAGAGAAAAGGAAAAAACCTCCAGGTGAAATACCTAACTTGGCCTCCCCAAAGCCCTTTGCTGCCTGTGCTCCTTACCAGAGTGAAGTAATGTCCTTCCCTTGTGAGGGGCTTCCCTTTTGTGGGTGTCCAGCTTGGAGAGGTCAGTCTCAGTTCCCACGCCGGGTTCCTCACACGGGGCACCAGCTGTCTCCTTAGGACGTGTGGCGGGGGGATTGTTACCGGAACCAGCCGTCTCAGCTGTGGGAACAGCAGGACGGTGATGTCCTTTCCACCTGCTGCTCCACCACAGGCAGTTGTGGCAGCTGCGCCTTAGAGCCCAGTAACTGCCCTTTGTAATGGGCCAATCAGGGGTGAGCTGGTTGGTGCTAACTGGTCCCATCAGATTTGTGGGTGACAGAGGATAAAAGCCAGGGTTGGGGGGAGCTGAAAAAGGCCCCCCAAGAGAGAAGAGGACAAGGGAGCTCCCAAAGGAAAGGAGATGATGACCGGAGCCCCCGGAAAAAGAAAACGAGGACCCCAGCCCTGAGAGAAGAGGACAAGGGAGCCCCAAGGAAGGAGAGACGACGCCAGCCCCTGAGGAAAAGAAGATGGTTCGAGCCTCCAAAGAAAGAAGAAAAGAAGCACCAGGGGCCTCCCTGGTGGCGCAAGGGGTTAAGATGCAACCTATGAAGCTGTCCCCAGCCTTCGCAGCACAAGTTCAATCCCTGGCCAGGGAGATACCCACATGGCACAGCAGACCTCTCCTGACTCACCCGCTGCTCCCCTCGGCAGTGAATTTCAGTGAGTCTGCCTCTTCTGTTCCCTGCTCTGTATCTGGTGAATCCTCTCACTGCCCCCCCACACACACCTCTGGCCTGTACCCCAGCTCTAGTATGCATAAATAAATCAATCTTTAAAAAAAAAAAGAAAAGAAAAGAAGCACCAGCAGCCACCCTCCAAGGAGGGAGAGAAGCTGAAGGACTCTGTCACAGACTGGGCCTCGGTCCTGTCCCTGACATCGCCTGAGAGGAGCCCCAAAGGCCCGGGACCTGGCATCTCAGAGCTGTTTGTTATTGGTACCTGGGTGAGGCAGCCGCCACTTGTGGGTACACTGAGGTCTCTGTTTCCCCTGTTTGTAAATAAACCCCATGGTGGTTGTCCCTGGAGCCTGAGGTCTCTTGCAATTGTGTGTGCGGGTGAGACCCACAGACAGTGACCAGTCCTCTAATTGGGCACTGTCCTTTATTGGTCTAAAACTCTAGGTGTTGGTTTTTGACCTTTTGGCCTTTGGGGGCTTTTGGATGGCTCCCTGGTCTCAGAGACCCTGTGGCCTCTTTTATGACCCTCTGTACCCCTGATTCAGGATGAAAAAGGATTACTGAGTCCGTGTGCAGAACAATGAGAAGCCTAGAGGGACTATATCATGAAGGCATAGCCCAGGTGACAGGGCAGTCTCTTTTTTTATTTAGCATCAGACAGAAAATAAAAAAGATCAAAGAAACTGCAGGCAAACAAGGAATGCCCAGTGTGTGGGGGACATGTCACCAGCTGGCCCAGCCAAGGTTGGGAAAAAGTCAAGGAAGAAAGGGAGAAAGTCAAGGAAAGTCTCAGTGTTTATGCTGCTCTCACCATAACACCATAAGTGTTTTCAGCATGTATAGACACTCACACAAGGACTTTTGCCCTGAGGGGTTCCTTATGACAAACTGTTTCTGCACAATGAGAGCAATAGTATCGTCAAAGCAAAGAATAATCAAGGCAAAGACACATAATAGTTGAGGCACACGATCATCCAAGCTCCCACAAATGTGGCTACACTCTGGGGGCAGGACAAGGCCTCCAGCCTGTCCTTCAAAGCCTCTGAGGCCACTCATTTTTCTGGGTAGCCTGGAGGATGGAACCCACCACTAAGCTGTTCCACATGACTGTCTCCTGTGTCACGGCTTGTGTACCACAGAGCATGGGGGCATGTTGTGAAGGGCCTGGGGACTTGCTTCCTCCTGGTGCTTATCTCTTGGGTGAACAGCTGCAGCCTCCTCCCCAGGAAGGCTTGTCACTGTCTTCCTGGCAGCCTTTCTAGGGCCCCTGACTGTCACCCTGCTCTCTGCTTCTTCACATGGAATCTTTCAGCCAGGATCTTGGAGATGTCGCTGCCCACACTGCCCAAGCCTCTTGCCCAGGCCTTGAGAGCTGGCTGAGTGGCAAGAAGGCTTTGGAGGTGACCCCTCAGATCCACAGCACAGACATTTGCCCCCTGAGGCCCCTCTGGCAGGTTGTTGAGATACACACCAGGATCCAGGGTTTGCATCCTTATGACTTCGTGAGCCAGAAGCAAAAAAACTCACTGAATTGAGGAATAAAAGGTCAGAATTTGTGGCTAGCCATGCATTTGGCTATTTGGGAACACCAGGAACAAGGTAGACAACAAGAGAGTGAATGCCAACATCTGAGTAGATGCTGGTAGAGATGGTCCATCTCTACCAACACGGACATCAGTGGAAACGTGTCCTGTTGAACATTTTTAATGTCCTTCCCCAGAGTCATGTGTTTTTTCAGAAGAGATGCCTCTTGTTTGAGGGTTGGGTACCATAGACCATGTGGGGCCTGTTCTGAAGGATCTGGTCACTCTCTTCCTCATTCTGTTTCCTCTGTTGGATGACAGCTGTGGCTTCCTCCCCAGGGTCACCAGTCGCTATCTTCCCCACAGCCTTCCTGGGGCTCCTTGTTCTACTTCACATTCAAATCTTCAACCAGGACCTTGCAGAAGTCCCTGCCCACACTGCCCAGGCCTCTTGCCCAGGCCTTGAGAGCTGCTTCTGAGTGGCAAGGAGGCCTTGAAGGTGGTCCCTCAGATCCACAGCACAGGCATTTGCCCCCTGAGGCTCCTCTGGCAGTTTTTTGAAATACATGTAGTTCAGGGTTTGCGTCATTGTGACCTCGTTGAGAGCCAGTCACAGCTGAGCAGTGATTAGACCAGGATAGTTTTCTTCTCTGGAGTTATAATTATCTTGTTCCTGCACTAGCTTAGTTCCTGTTGTGCTCATTCCTAATCATCCCCAAGACCACCTCAGGGTGAGAATCTCCATGGACATATCACTTACACCAGCTATTCCGCCCGCTTCATCCTGGGCAGACCCCTGTCCCACAGCCTCAGTCCTGTTTCCCGGGGCCTAGGGCCTGCTCACCTGGGCAGGGCTGAAGGCCTGGAGCCCTCACCTCACCCTTGGCCTCTCTCCTGTCCCCACTACCCTGTGGCTGATTTTCCTGTGTCCTGTTCTCTATGTCCATCATCTTTGTCTCCCCTTTGCCCACTGGTGTCCTTCGCCCACTAGAGGAGGGACGGGGACAGTAACCCCTGAGACCACGCACAGCTTAAGTGAATGTCTGTGCCCCCAGAGCCTCCCTCACCTGGGCCTGACATGGGGTCTGGGCTGGATTCCCCTGAGGACTGGGCAGGCCTGGCTCCAGGGGCTTCTGGCCTCCAGGCCTGAGTTGTCTCTTGAGGGCCCCAAGGTCTGTCCTTCTCCAGCCTCTTTCTGAAAGTCCCTGGCAGCGGGTCATGGTGTGGGGCTGCTCATCCTCTGTAGGAGGAACTGGGTAGGACACTCAGTGTGGACATTTTATCTGTGAGTGCTCAGGGATTATCTTAAATTTTTATCATTTCCACTCTCTATTCTTTTTTTTTTTTTTTTTTTTTTTTTATAGAGGCATGCTTTATTTATTTGTTTGCTGGTTTTGTTTGTTTGTTTTGTTTATACAAGCACTGGGTACAGTCAGAAGCGCAGGAGGGTGAGAGAATTCACCAGAGCCAGAGTGGGGAGCAGAGCAGGCAGAAGGACCGAAGTACACTGCTGAGGGGAGCAGCAGGTGGCAGGAGAGGTCTGCGCGCCATGTGGGACCCTCCTCCGGTGGCCGGGGAGCAGCCGGGGATCGAACCGGCGCCGCAGAGGCCGCGGGCAGCTTCGCAACCCAGCGCTCAACTGCTGCGCCACCGGGGAGGCCCCTCCACTCTCTATTCTTTTAGACATTTGTATTATAAACTTGTTGGAATCTCCTGATCAATAGACTCAGTTTCTTGTAGGTCTTCTCTCTGCTTGTCATTTCTTTTCCATTCACATTATTTATTGGGAGTCAGACTTTAATATTCCAGTTCATCTACTGATCTATTCATTTCTATGATCAAATCTAATTTTTAATAACTTAATTCTGAGCACATGAAATTTTATAAAATCCTTTTTTTTCTTTTTTTCGTGCTAGAAAATAACCTAATTTTCCTATATATGCATAGGGAATCTACATGTAAATGAGTGTCTGAAATCCTTGTGTGGGGGGGGCAGGGGGGGAAGTGTTAGAAATGAGGGTGTGTCTCCTGAGCTAAGGAATGAGATGGGGCCTGGGACCTCCAGGAGAGAGGAGAGGATCACATGGCAAGGACAGGGTGGCTCATATGATGAAGACCAGATATTTTGTATTTATGTTTGCCCTGATATATAGGTCGGTTTCTCAGGTACAAAGCTCATTTCTGGTAATAAACCTAATTTTGGGTTTATTAAGACCACCAAATTTTCAGGACATTTTCCAGTGAAACTGGCTTTAATATTTGTTGAAAATTGGCACATGGAAATAATTCACATGCCAAAGTGGCCTGTCTGGGGGACACCTTTCTGAACATCTTGGGGAGGCCTGTCATCAGCGCATAATAAATAAGGGGAAGAGCAAATGAGGGTGAGGATGGGGCCAGGACCAAAAAGCAGATTAGGCTACAGACCTCCTCAAAATGGTTGGGTCCTGGAGCAGGACATGGAAGGGGGCTGAGGGCAGAGGGGGGACAGGCTGGTTATGGGGCCAGAACACATGTGTCAGGGGTGGAAGTGACAGCTGTGAGGAAAGAAAATAATCTGTTTTCCTTATGCATAATTGGTTTTTAATATATATATTATATATATATATATTTTACATCTCTTGAAACTATTGATAATAGTGTTAGGTCTCCTGCTTCTCTGCTTTCACAAGAAGACCTCTGCTCCTATCTCTCACCACGTGGCTCAGGTCAGGTTTACACATGTCTTTGTCACCCTTACTCAGTGTCCATCTCTCCTGACAGTGCAAGCTCCACGTCTCCAGGGGCCTCTCTCTGCTCTCCATTGTATCTGCTGAGGAGGCAGCTTGGGGAGGCAGGCAGCCAGCCAGGGAGAGGGATTCTGGGAAGTGAAGAGGAGGAAAAGGCAGAGAACACTTGGGAGACGTTCCCTGGTTTCCTGAGAAAAACATTTCTCAAAGTGTGGTCTCTGGAGCCCATGAAGTCACCCAGAACCTTTCATGGGAATCCTTGAGGTAAAACTATTTTCAAGACACCATTTGTCTTTTCACTATTTTGGCATTTGCTGAGGTAAAATTTAGTAAGAGTGGAGCTTAAAGCACCACTGCAGAAGTAGTGCTTCTTCACCAGCACTTACCTGCAGAAACAAATATTAAAGCCAGTTTCACTGGAAAATGTCCTGGGAAAAGCATTAATAGTTATTTTCATTATTGTGTCATCCTCAACTTCACATTTCAAAATATCTGGGGTGCTGACTGGAATTACACACAGAGCACTTCTGCAGCATTCCCAAGCACTATGTCTCGAGGAAAATATTTGTATGAGATGAATTAGACTCTTTTTATTTGTGGGCAACACCATCTTTACCTGAGGGATGAATGACAAAAACTGTTACTTAAATTTGGTTAATTAGCAGACACTTTCCTCAAAATGAATGTCTGTTTCTTGAAGAAAATCAACAATTGGCAAATGACAGTAATTTTGCCTGATAAAATATAAGCTCTCAGAGAAAACCAGAATTATGACAAATCACTACTTGACAACTTACAGTGCTAATTTTTTGGGGGGGATTTGTGACTAAAAATAAAACACTTGGGCCTCCCTGGTTGAGCACTGAGCTGCAAAGCTGCCTGTGGCGTCTGCAGCGCTGGTTCGATCCCCGGCTGCCAGTGAGGGTCCCACATGGCACACAGACCTCTCCGCCGCTCCCACCGCTCCCCTCAGCAGTGTACTTCCTCATTCTGGCTGTTCTGCTCCCCGCTCTGGCTCTGGTAAATTCTCTCACCCTCCCGTGCTTCTGACTGTACCCAGTGCTTGTATAAAATAAATAAATACATCTTAAAATAAGATAAAATAAAAATAAAACACTTTTTCAATTATTTGATTCCAGCATAATTAACACTAAAGATCTATGTAACTTAGTGAAACAAAGTATCACCTTAAAAATATCAAACAGCACAAGTTCCAACCAATATGCAAGAGAGGCCTATGAAATATTACAGAATAGGTAATATTCCATCATATTATTTCAGGTTTCACTTTGCAAATAACCTTTGAGAAACTTCCACCTGTATAGTTTTATTTCAGTACCAAAGTGGAATATTCACAATTATTTGAAAATGCTACTAGTTATCTTCATTCCTCCAGGCTGCTACTTCTCCCAGTCCAAATCCACTCCTCCCTAAGGTGGGGAAGGGAATTTAGAACATCCCCTTTCTGTGGATAACACACTGTTATAGCATCAGGTCTCCCTCTCACAGGCTCTGTGCAGCCTTGACGACCCCACACTCACCCCCATTTTCTCTCCCCATTTCCTGTGGGTTTCCAGGTGTTGTAGAGCAACCCTGATATTGAGCGGGTTGCCTGGCTATGGGTCCTCACCCTCACGCTTAAAAGGGACTTATTAATACTCCACTACAGACATACACAAAAGGTTAATAAAAGGTTTATTTACAAGGGAAAAGGAAATAAGGAAAATGTACAACTCAGGGAGAAAATAGGGAAATAAAGTCTTTAATGTGTCCTACCCGATCCGCCGACCTGGAAACCCAAAGGCACTCTCAGAGCTGGCCGGACGCTGCGAGCTGGTGGAGAGACAAAATGGGGGACCCTCCAAAAGCCCATGTGTCTGCCTTTATACCAACTTGGCTGTTTAACCCCACCCTCAGGTCCCAGCCACCTTCCCTTTGGTGGTGATGGGATTTGGAGTTCCCAGTGTCTTTGGCTTTGGCCTGGGGTGGGGGTGGAGTCCACGAAGCCTGTATGGAATTAGCTTTAGGACATCCTTTTCCCCCTAACAATTCCCCCCTTTCACTTTATGCCACCATTTCCATGGTGATGAAGATCGAATATATGGATGTTGGGATGCAGTCTCAGATGAACATTTGTTACCAGGTTCCAGTGTGAAAGAAAACCAGTCCCTCCAGGTATTTGTCCATTGTGGAAAGCAAAAGTCTTCTATTCCTGGAAAAACAGTTCATCAGTTCAAAGCAAAAAAAAAAAAAAAAAAAAAAAAAATCTGGAGGCATTATCCAAAACAAGAAAACAGATATGTCAAAATCACAGGAAAAAAATCTTAAAATGGTTCAATTGATGTAAAACACAAATTTTCTCAACCTTGATCCCAAACTTTTAACAACATAGCAAAAGTTTGCAAATTAAATCTACTTTTAAACCATTTTTCCTATTTTTGCATAAGATCACAGGGCAGAAATAACTAACCGAAATTTTTAGCTGGCTTTGTTGAAATACTCCATATAGGATCAGAGCGAACCGGTGGCATCAGGTCGATGCAGGCTTCAGGTACAAAGTTCGTCTCATCAGACTCCACCTGGGCTTTCCTCTTCTCGAGGGTACCAGGACATTTTCGTTGGCCGGGTTGTCCAGTCCTGCCAATGGAGGCAAGATTCCTCACCTTCTTTGGAGGTCTCTGGAACCCTACAAACAAAACAAACAGGTTCTCCTCTTCTTGGTTCAGCTCTTTTTCAACTTTCTGGAAAACTACACGCAAAGCCACACAATCAAACTCACGTCCAATTTTTTGTTTAAGCAGACAAAATCCCTGTGGAAGTTATGCAAAAACAGACTCTGAGATAAGTAGCAAAAATTACTACCACTATTTGTATGCTGTGTTGGTATCAAGGGGAGAGAAAATGTGACAAGTTAGCTTTGCTGGAAAAAAAATTGCAACCTTGCTGCAGATCCTGGTTACTCAAAACAAAACAAAACAAAACTTTGTGGATTCAGGACAAAAATGCATAAAAAAATTACCAGTATTATGTCAAAGAAAACTTAGTAAATGTCAGGTGTATTTCCAGGTCTATTCAGTCCTTTGTAGGAAAATTTTTTACTCTCAACAGTTCCATCAATAGGAATCTGTTGAGACCTTTTCTCCCTATATTTCCAGATACAATTTCTGTAGATATTAAACAATTGAATTATACAATATTACAAGGTGACAATCACCATTGACAATTTACATACATACCAGATACTGAGAGTTTTTTTTTTTATACACATTTGAGAAAACCACTGTTAACATTTCTGTACATACCAAAGTTTTACCATTTTCCCAAGTGACAATGCTTCCCTTCCAGTTTTACTTCATTAGGTAAAAGCCAAACAGAACAAATTCATCTAATGCCTTCCCAGGAGGAAAGGGAGAAACTTTGTGGAGTGTCTCAGGAGCTCTACTGAGGTTCCACAAAATTTCCTTGCATCAGCCAAATGACAGGCTACCAAATTTGTACTTGAATTTAGATTTCTGGGAAGCTTTGCCATAAATATCAGAAAAATAACAGAAACAACAATATTCAATCTCTATGAAGGCACTGGCTTAGTTCAGTAGCACAATGTTGACAATCAAACCATAGCCTTTTGTTTTTCTCATAACTGGAGACTCTTTTTTTTTTTTTCAACGTCTATGGGCACCATGTATACCAATTTGTCAATCACTGGAGGCCAGGACAGTTAGACACAAGGACATACAGACAGACAACATATAGACACAAAGAGCTCTTTAGTTACCATTCACTCATGGGATATCCCATACCACTGCAGTTTCACTGATAGGCCAAAGTAACAACAAAAAGAAGCAGAGAAAAAAAACCTCAAAGTGAAAAAAAACAAAAAGTTGATAGGAAATAACAAAATCAAGATTGAAAACCTTTCTATGTAAAAAAATACTGTCAGCATATGCATGATCCTAGATGTTATTTCACATCTCCTAAACTTTGAAAGGAAGAAGATTGGTTAGAGCATGTTAGTTTTTTTTTTGTTTTTTTTTTTTTCCCTCAGGGTTTCTTCAGAAAAAATGAGTCCTTGGGTATCCTGCAACAATAACTGGAAGTCAGTAACATTCAAGTTTTTTTCTGTTTCTTAAACAAATATCTCAAATCTTCAATGGGTTCACAAGACCAGTGGGACTTCGTCTCTGGGTCATCTCCTTCTGGCGCTTTCTTAACTCTGGAATGATGTACCCAGGGTTTTATGCCTGCAAGTTTCAGAGAAGTATGTGTGCTTAGCAAAACGTCATATGGACCAGTCCATTTTTCTGACAGCTGGTTTTGGGCATCCCCACTCTGCCAGGTCTTCAGTAAGACCTGATCACCACGTTTGAAGGGATGCAAGGGTTGATCAGGAGGCATAGAGATCCTCGAGGTTGCGAAGTTGTGAATTACTGCCAGAACCTCCTGGATGTGTTTCACATATTGTGTGATCCGGCAATCTTGTGCTATTTCTGGACTGGCTTTCAGAACTGAGGCCTGGAAGGGTCTTCCGAACACAATTTCAAAGGGGCTTAATTGTAGCCCACTTCTAGGTGCCACTCTTATCCGGAGGAGGGCAAGGGATAGTACCTGGTCCCAACGAAGCTGTGTTTCTTGGCACAGTTATGCCAAGGTTTTCTTTAAAGTGTGGTTCATTTTCTCCGTTTGTCCAGAAGACTGAGGTCTCCATGCAGCATGCAATTTCCAGTTGATCTGTAACACACTGCTTACTGCGTGAGTAACGTCAGAGACAAATGCTGGTCCATTATCACTCTGGATAGAATCCGGCAACCCAAATCGAGGAATTATCTCCTTCAGCAGCTGTTTTGCAACCTCGGAAGCTTTTTCCGTCTTTGTGGGAAATGCTTCCACCCATCCCGAGAACGTGTCCACAAAAACCAATAGGTATTTGAAGTTGCCTGTTGTTCTAGGCATTTGTGTAAAGTCCACCTGCCAGTCCACTTGCCTCGATATTGAACCCCAATGGCTTTAGGGTGGGAGTCAGTCTTGTGGTTATTCCTGGCACATAGTTGACAACCTCGGGTGATCCGTTGTGCTATTCTATGCAAATACGGTCCCTTCAAATATGGGCGCACCGTTTCTAATAAGGCATCTCTCCCATAGTGAGATCCTTCGTGAAGATGTTTTAGCACCGGATATACCAGGGCCTCCGGGAGGAGTATCATCCCGTGGGAGTTTACTCTCCAAGTAGAGCTGGGGTCAAACTCAGTAAATCCCCATGCATGAGCTCTCTCCTCATCCCGCTCGGTGTATTCAGGAGCATACTGAGTCAGGTCCACAGAGGGATGAGTGCACCCTGGAGGGCAGAACGGGCAGCAGCCTTAGCCGCCCGATCAGCTGCCCTGTTGCCCTTTGCCATGTCAGATCCACCCTTTTGGTGGCCAGGACAGTGCATCACGGCAACAGCTGATGGTAAAGCTACTGCCTTTAACAAGGCCAGGATTTCCAATGGGTGTTTGACATCCTTGTTACTAGCGATAAGAAGTCCCCGCTCCTTCCAAATGGCCCCATGCATGTGGAGAATCATAAAAGAATACTTGGAGTCAGTAAATATATTGACTCTTTTACCTTTTGAGAGTTCCAAGGCACGGGTCAGGGCTCTTAATTCGGCTTTCTGCGCTGATGTACCTGCCGGAAGAGCCTTGGCTTCCACGGTGTTCTGGAGCGTCACCACTGCATATCTGGCACATCGACAGCCTTGATCCATGAAGCTGCTGCCATCTGTAAATAGCTCCCACTCTGGATCCAGCAGAGGCTGGTCAGTTAGATCTGGTCAACTGGCATACACTGTGTCTATGGTTTCTAAACAGTTATGATTAAAGTGTCATCCTCAGATCCGTCTGCATTGCTTGGAAGCAGTGTGGCAGGATTCAGGGAATTAGAAACCTGCAGTTTCACATTAGGATTGTCCAACAGAGCTGCTTGATATTTTTCCATTCGCCCAGCGGTTAACCAAAGTCCACCCTTCTGCTCCAGCAATGTCAAGACCTGATGTGGCACACACACAGTGATGGGCTGACCCAATGTAAACTTCTCTGCCTCATGTAGGAGGTCACAAGTGGCAGCCACAGCACGCAAACATGGAGGCCATCCCTTAGTGGTGTGGTCCAGTTGTTTTGACAGATATGCAACAGGCTGCATTTCTGGCCCCAACACTTGGATCAGCACTCCTAGGCCAACCCCCTGTCTCTCATGTACATAAAGTCTGAATGGCTTCCTAAGATCCGGAAGCCCTAATGCTGGTGCTGAGATCAACTTTGCTTTTATTTCATCAAAAGCCTTTTGACATCCTGGAGTCCAAGACAAAGGTTCAGAGTCCAGGCCTTTGAGAGCATCATATAAAGGTTTTGCTATTAATCTAAAATTAGGAATCCAAATCCTACAAAACCCAGCCATACCCAAAAATCTGCACAACTGTCGCCGGTTAAGGGGACTCTAAGGGCTGAAATTACCTGTTTTCTTTCCATCATCAGGCTCCATCTGCCTTTCTTAATTTCAAACCCCAAATATGTCTCAGTTTGTTTGCATATCTGTGCCTTGTTAGGTGACACCTTGTAGCCACATTCTGCCAGGTGGTTCAGTACCACTATGGTATTTTCCAGACAAGATTCGTAGTCTGGACTTGCAATCAATAAATCATCTACATATTGCAATAAGACACCCTGGTTTAGTTGAACCTTCCTGAGATCCCTGGCCAGTATTTCCCCAAAAATAGTTGGGGAGTTCTTAAATCCCTGTGGAAGCACAGTCCAGCAATACTGGAGAGTGCTCTTGGACTTAGGGTCCTGCCACTCAAAGGCAAAAAGCAGTTGATCCTGGACATCAATTGGGATACAAAAAAAGGCATCCTTCAGGTCTAATACCGAAAACCACCCAAAGTCACCAGGTATGGCAGTTAATAGGGTGTACGGATTAGGCACAGTGGGATGTAAATCCTGAAAAATATCATTAATAGCCCTTAAATCTTGGACAAAACGGTACTCGCCTGTATGGGGTTTCTTCACTGGCAGAATCGGAGTGTTGTATGGTGAGCGGCAGGGCCGAATGAGTCCAGATTGAAGGAACCTTTTCAATACTGGCTCAATTCCCCTCAAGGCCTCCTCCTTTAAGGGGTATTGTTTCCTTCTCGGGGTTTTGCTCCCCTCTATCCCTTCTATCTTTACAGGCTCTGCATTTTTCGCACGTCCTGGGGTTCCATCAGCCCATACCCATTTACTTACTCTTTCAACAATTTCTGGAGGTAAAATTTCACCTTTTGGTGGAGCATCTTGAGTAAGCAACATCTGGAACCGCAGAGCATGCTCTGGAGGAACCTGTAGGTGAAGCCTCTGATTTTTGGGTGAGAATATAATTCATGCATTGAGCTTACTTAAAAGGTCACGACCAAGGAGAGGGATTGGACACTCTTCCATGTATAGGAAGCTGTGCTGGAGCTGTGTGGTGCCTAGCCGGCACTCCAAAGGTTGCAGGAAGGGTGTCTGTTGTGACTTCCCTGTAATCCCAATGACTGCTGCAGTCTTTTTGCTCATTTTAGTTAATTTCGAATTTAAAACTAAGTATGTTGCTCCAGTGTCCACCAAGAAAGAAATCAATCAGACGATCCCCTACAGCGAGTGTTATCCGGCGCTCCGAGGGGGTTATTTTGATGGGCTTAAGATCTAGTGGAGCCCCTGGACACCCCTATTCCTCATCTGAACCTTCTCCATGAACTATCATTTGTCTCCTTTCCTCCACACTTGGCTCCAGATTCCTTCTACTCTGTCTATATTCCCTCCTATCTTCACCTGAGACCCTACTCTGTGCTCTCACTGGTCCCCTGTCCTCTGTGCTGGGCTCTCGATTCCTTCTCTGTCCGTATTCCCTATCATCATCTGAGCCTCTACTCTGTGCTAACATCTGTCTTCTTTCCTCTCTCCTTGGTTCCTGGTTCTGTGTACTCCTCCTATATTCCTTCCTGTAACCCCTACATGAATCATCCTGTCGTGGTGTCCTCAGTCTTCTAGCCTGCCTTCTGTAATTACTGCGTCTGCCGCTTCCCTGTAACCTGGGACAACTGTACTTCCAATGTCCCTCTTCCCTACAGAAAGCACACTGATTTCTTCCTAGGGGTTCATGTCTCTGGCCATTACTGTTTTCCCGAAACCCTGGCCTGTGCTCTCTTTGTACGAAAACGGTCGCAGGTTTTGGTCTCCTGTCCTCTCTATTATTATAAACCTTAAATGCTAAGTCCACTACCTGGGACGGACTCATCTCTGTGACGCCGTCTACCTTTGCTAACTTTCTCCTTATGTCTGGAGCACTATTTGTGATAAACACCATAGTGATCAAACGAGCATTTTATGGGGCATCTGGATTTATATCCGTGTGGTTTGTATACATCTGAATAATCCTTTCAAGGAACTCTGATGGATCATCATTAGCCCCTTGTGTAAGTTCTAATATTTTGTTAAAATTTTTTTGTTTGGGGATTCCCTGCTGCAGTCCTACCAATAAACATTTTTTATACAGATCCAACTTCGCCATTCCTCCATCGTTGGTGTCCCATCCAGGATCTTCCTCTGGGACAGCAATCTCTGGTTCTGGGGATTGGCTATCCTGTTGGCGGAGACGGTCAGCCTCCTCCCTGGCTTTCCTCACTACCATCCTCCGCTCATCTAGACCTAGCAAAGTTTGTAACATTGTCTGTATATCTGCCCAGTTAGGGCGGTGGGTGCCGGTACGGGGGAACAGAGCTCCTCCAATTTAGGAGGTCCCCAGTGCTAAAAGGACGGTGAGACCAAAAGTACCCAGCAGGTCGCCCCTGTTCATTGAAGCCACCCATCGGCAACTGGCAAAGAGGAAACTGTCCTGCCACAGGGCTATCGTTCCTGCCAAAATGGGTGCAGCTCCTAGTGTGGGCAGGAGACGCCATTGTAATTACCTCCCCGGAGGGCAATGGAGGCTGTGAAGCCTCAGGATTTTGCACGGGAGGGGCCTGGTCACGTGGTGAAGGCCTTTGTCCTGAAGCCTCAGGAGTCTGAGCGGGAGGGGCCTCTTCACATGGAGAAGGACTTTGTCCCAATGTGGTTAAGGTATTTAGCAAATGATACTCCTCCTCCTCCTCCTCTGACTCCGCTCTTCTGCAGTCCTCATGGGAAGGAGAAGGTTTATCTCTTCTCTGCACCATTAGCCTAGCCTTTACCTCCGCCATATCCAATTTATGGAGGGCGACCTGTATCTGGTCCTGCATACTTTTAAAAGCTGACTCAAAAACGTTACGATTTTCATACCTCACACTGTCAATAGTTAAATCAAAAGACTGATTTTGTCGTTGCACTTGATCGCGCATGCTTTTAAAAGCTGACTCAAAAGCCTGATTTTGTTGTTTCATAGCTAAGTTAAGAGCTTGAAATTGTTGCAGTACATTCTCAGTATGTGAAGTATAACCACTACTTCTCATAGAAACAAGAATGTAGCACATGGCGCCTATGCACATTACCGAAAAAACACCCAGAAGCACAGACTGCAAAGGGATGGCTTGGAAACCACCCACATATGTATACAGAAGTAAAATCATGTGCCATACACTAGATTTAATCCAATTATTTACACTTATCAAACTGGTGGTAATATTTAATGGAAAAAGGCTACTTAAATTCAAGGCTGGAAAAAAACTGAAAGAACTCAAGTCAGGGATAAAACCGCTGAAGTTCATGGTTGAGGCCACGTTTGGGTCAAAACCACACCCACAAGAGCCGTATGCGCGGAAAAAAAACAGACTTTTCAGGCCGTGAAACAAAGATTTTCACTGCGAGTCCTGCAGACCTAGTGCGCTTTATGGTGACCAACACAAGAAAAATTACTTTGGGCTGGTCAACCACGGGTGAAGCTTGGAAACCGCGTTGGGCGCCAGCTGTTGTAGAGCAACCCCGATATTTAGTGGGTTGCCTGGCTGTGGGTCCTCACCCGCGCGCTTAAAAGAGACTTATTAATACTCCACTACAGACATACACAAAAGGTTAATAAAAGGTTTATTTACAAGGGAAAAGGAAATAAGGAAAATGTACAACTCAGGGAGAAAATAGGGAAATAAAGTCTTTAATGCGTCCTACCCAATCCGCCGACCTGGAAACCCAAAGGCACTCTCAGAGCTGGGTGGACGCTGCGAGCTGGTGGAGAGGCAAAGTGGGGAGAGCCAAAAGCCTACGTGTCTGCCTTTATACCAACTTGGCTGCTTAACCCCACCCTCAGGTCCCAGCCACCTTCCCTTTGGTGGTGATGGGATTTGGAGTTCCCAGTGTCTTTGGCTTTGGCCTGGGGTGGGGGTGGAGTCCACAAAGCCTGTATGGAATTAGCTTTAGGACATCCTTTTCCCGCTAACACAGGGAAGACAATCTGCATCATCCTGCTCCAGTTATAAAGTCTCCAAGGACGCTCCTGGACTCCTTCTCCCCAGGCCCCTGGATGGGAGTGTGATGCCCCTCACCCTCCTGCTGCTGCTCTTGGGGCCCCTGGCCCTGATGGAGACCCGGGCGGGTGAGTGCGTGTCCAGCTGGACACTGTTGCTCCTGGAGGGAGGAGCAAGGAGCCCCATGCGGGTGCAGGACCCCAGGAAAGGCTCATCTCCTCCCCAGCCTCTTGTACCCCTTCAGGCCCGTTGTGCTCTGGCCCCTTCCGTCCCTCCCGCCTCCCCTGAGTGCTCTGGTCCCCTGAGTCTGGGCCCTTCTTGGCCCACCCCCCTTTTCACTCATGGCCCCGCCCCTTTCTCCCCTCCAGGCCCACCTCCTTGGGCCCTGGGCCCCGCACTGAGAGGTGGGTCAGCACGGGTCTCCCCTCCCGCCCCCAGGCTCCCACTCCCTGAGCTATTTCTCCACCTCAATGTCCCGGCCTGGCCTTGGGGAGCCCCACTACATCGCCGTGGGCTACGTGGACCATACGCAGTTCATGCGGTTCGACAGTGACTCTCTGGGCCAGAGTGTGGAGCCACAGGCGCTCTGGGCGGAGCAATTGGGGCAGAAGGATCTGGACGAGGAGACTCAGAGCCAAATGAACAACGCAAAGCGGTTCAAAGTGCTCCTGAGGGACCTGCGCGGCCACTACAACCAGAGCGAGGACGGTGAGCTTCGGGGGGCGGTCCCAGGATCAGGTCCCACCATAAGGCCAAGATGTCCCGAGTCTCAGGGTTGACAGACCCTCGAGGCTGGTGGGTCTGCCAGTCCCCTCCGCTGGGAAGAGCCGGCAGGACATTCCTACCTGCCCATTCGTTTTCAGTTTAGGTTTATTCAGGGTGGGAGGGCGGGGTGACCGTGGGTGACCTCGGGGCTGACCACAAGGGTGGGTTTCAGGGTCTCACACCCTCCAGAGCATGTTTGGCTGTGAAGCGGGGCCAGACCTGAATCTCCTCGGCGGGTATGAAAAGTTTGCCTACGACGGCGCAGATTTCATCTCCCTGAGCGAGGACCTGCGCTCCTGGACCCCCGCGGACTCGGTGGCTCAGATCACCCAGCGCGAGTGGGAGGCGCAGGGGAGGGCCGAGCGCGTCAGGAACAGTGTGAGAATCAAGTGCTTGATATGGCTCCGCAGACTCCTGGTTTTGGGGAAGGAGGTGCTGCAGCGCACAGGTAAGAGGGGCCTCAAGGCCTCAGACCGCCCCTCTCCTGGCGCCCCGCAGGGAAAATGGAATAATGCGCAGAACAGCACCTCCTTTCTGGGCAGAGGGAGGAGCCCTTGGGTTTCATGTTCTGTGCTAGAGACTCGCCCAGAAGACACCACTTTTCTGGACAGTTAAGGAGTCCACTCTCTCCTGAGGGAGGGAGGCCATCCTGAAATAACTCTTCCCTGGATCCTTGTGACCCAGCAGCTATCCTAGGAACCCTGAGTTTCTCTTTCAAGGTCTTGTTTTTGGTCTGAGAACATTTTTGGATCTGACTCCTGCCTTTCTGTGTCATTCACCCTCCACCCAGGTCAGGAGCAAAAGTCTGTGTTCTTCTTAGAGACTTGTATCCTTATACCATGGGCTCTCACCCGATTATCCCAGGATTCTCCAGACTAGGCTGGATTCTTGGTTTTGTGCTTCCTCCCTCCAAACCTAATGTTATGTTCATTCTGAGGATGGTCAGTGAGGATGGTCAGTCCAGGATGGAAAAATCCAAAGAGTAAATGTTCTTACCCTTCTCTTCAGAATCCCCAAAGACACACGTGACTCATCACCCCACCTCAGACCATGGGGTCACCATGAGGTGCTGGGCCCTGGGCTTCTACCCTGCGGACATCACCCTGACCTGGCAGCAAGATGGGGAGGACCTGACCCAGGGCATGGAGCTGGTGGACACCAGGCCTGGGGGTGATGGAACCTTCCAGAAGTGGGCATCTGTGGAGGTGCTTTCTGGAGAGGAGCAGAGATACACGTGCCGTGTGCAGCATGAGGGACTGAAGGAGCCCCGAGTCCTGAGATGGGGTGAGAAGGGGTACGTGGGCATTGAGCTTCTGCTCACAGGAATCAGGCGCCCATCTGGAGATCTTCAGAGGGTCAAGATGGAGGCCTGGGGCTCAGGGTCTAACCTTCCCTTCCCTTCTAGTGGCCCCTCCTCAGTCCTCTGTCCCCACCGGGGGCCTCATTGCTGGCCTGGTTCTCCTTGGAGCTGTGCTCACTGGAGCTGTGGTGGCTGCAGCTGTGATGTGGAGGAAGAAGCGCTCAGGTAGGGAAGGGAGTGGGGCATCTTGTCTACTGCAGGCTTTCATGTCCCAGGCAGAACTTGCCCTACCTGGTTAATGGGAAGTACCATCCACACATGTGTGTTGACCAGAGGGTATTTGGTCCAGTCCCCCCTCACCTCCTTTATTTTTTCCCAGTTCTGACCTGGGTCTTTAGTCACAGTTCTGGAAACTTCCGTGTTCTGCAGGATTAGAAGATTCCTTTAGGAGTTCTGACCTGACTCCTCTGTGGTCTCACATGATTTTTCTTCCCACAGGTGAACAAGGAAGAAGCTATACTAGCTATACTCAGGCTTCAGGTAAGTGTGGGTCAAGAATTTGATCCCTGAGTCTCTGGAGACAGTGTAGATGGAGCCCATGGGGGCGTCATCCTAATCATTTCCTCCTGTGGTCTCATCTCTGACCACGTTTAGTTGTGTTCCCCCCTGGGCAGCAGTAGTGCCCCGGGCTCTGAAGTGTATCTCAGCCCCTAAAGGTGAGACCCTTGAGGACTGCAGCGGGGGCTGAAGGGTTCAGGCAGAGAGGCTTCGACTAGATTATGGGGACGCTTTCAGAAGGGCATCTTGAGAGTGCAGTGGACCATTGATATTGTTAACACTCAGGTAATTCACCTGAATTTCTTCATGATTATTTTCTTTCATGGTGAGAAACAGCGTTGTTGGCCTGGGTGTTACAGTATGTATTTTTGCCCACATTTTGTGGCTTTATGATCCCCTGGTTTAAACTACTCCAGACCTGCGAGAATGACCCATATCCAAAAGACCAGAAACAAGTGCTGGCAAGGATGTGGAAAAAAGGGGACAGTTCTACGTTGTTTTTGGATATAGACTGAGCCAGCCCTATGGAAACAGTATTGAGATTTCTTAAAAGAGTAAATGTGGTTCTGCCATTGGACCCAGCAATTCCGCACTGAGGATCTACTCACAGAGGATAAATACTCTCCTGTTAAGGGACCTGCACTCCCGTCACCACTCAGCACTATTTACAGTAGCCAAGCTATGGGAACCACCTAAATGCCCCAAGCAGGTGACAAATCAAGTAGAAGCTGGGATTACATGTATACATTTATGTACATGTACAGGAGATGTATGTCCCTGTATAATGAAACAGCATCCACGGTCAGAAAACATAACTCATGCCACTGCGGCAACATGGATGGAAGAGGGAAAAGTGAAAAGGAAAAAGAGAAATACTTATATATGGATGTAGAGAAAGCAAACGAAGGGCCAGATTAAGCCAAAGTTCAAAACTAACCCTTGAGCCCCGCCAGGCCACACCTATTGCTGACCAGGGCTGCAGACCAGCCCAGGCTTCCTGGCCCGCAGCGCTGGATGGTGGACTGACCCTCTCTAGTTTGGCATCAGGCTCATTTGTCGACAAAGCCTGACTCCTGCTGCCTGAGTCCCCCCATTGTGTCTTGTTGCACCTGCACCACCACTGGGTCCCCAGCCTCTGCTGTTTGCTGGGTCTGAGATGGATCTTGTACTTGATGCTGCAGATTATGACTTTTTTACACCACTTACATATCCACCACATGGCCAGAATGTGACATCTTCCAACAGACTGTTTATTCTCCTGATAGTAACAAATCTTGGAGCTTTTATCCTTTATTTCCTCATTGCAACACTGAGTTATTATTTGTCTATAGTTCCCTAATGAAACATCTACAGTTTTTTTTAGAGATTTTTAAAAAAAATTATGTGTAGTAGAACTGGGGTGAAGGCCAGAGGTGTCAAGGAGTGGGGGTGAGAGGATTCACTGGAAACAGAGTGGGGAGCAGAACAGGTGGATATACTGAAATACACTGCTAAGGGGAGTAGTAGGTAAGACAGGAGAGGTCTGCTGCGCCATGTGGATCCAACTCAGGCTCTTGCTGGCCGGGGATCCAACTCAGGCTGTTGCAGTGGGCCTTCTCAGTGGTAGTGCTGAGACTTAACCCCTAGGCCACCAGAGAGGCCCAAAACCCACAATTTTTAAAGAATCAAGTCTTGCAAGAAATTGTTTAATGTTATGTCATTACCATGGATTAAGTATTCCCACCATTTCACTGTTCCTGCTGGAGCTGAGAGGATACAGCAAATTATATGTCAATGTACGAGAGTTTCCAAATGGCTGGATTAACTCATTATGTCTATGGTCCACAGGCTGGCTTGTTTAGGTTGTACATCTTTGTCAATATCTGGACGATTTCCATTGATGATGGTGATTTTCGTATCTTCAAATCTTAAGGCCATTTATTAAGGGCTCAGCTCACCATACACACCTTTCCCTCTTCTTTGACTACAACTGTGGACAATATTTTACATTGTGGCATAGAATTGGAGGCTCATTCAAATATTCTTCCTCCTTGGAAGGGAAAGGACCACAGTTATGTGAAGAAGGTGATAGAAGACAAGCATAGCAGCCAGCAGGAAATGGTAAAAATGAAAAGTTACTTGATGGATGGCCTCCCCCATGGCGCAGTGGTTGAGCGCTGGGTTGCGAAGCTGCCCACAGCCTCTGCAGCGCCGATTCGATCCCCGGCTGCTCCCCGGCCACCAGAGGAGGGTCCCACATGGCGCGCAAACCTCTCCTGCCGCCTGCTGCTCCCCTCAGCAGTGTACTTCGGTCCTTCTGGGTGCTCTGCTCCCCGCTCTGGCTCTGGTGGATTCTCTCACCCTCCCGTGCTTCTGACTGTACCCAGTGCTTGTATAAATAAATAAAAATAAATCTTTAAAAAAAAAGAAATGAAAAGTTACTTGATGGAGAAGTTACAAAGGCTGAGCAAATTATTGCCCAATTATTAAGTATTTTTAATGAGGGAAAATAATCTACATCCATCCAGGAGACATAGCAATGGTAGTGTTTGAAACTCCGCATTGAGGGCCCTGCTGAGGGATTGTCATGTCGAGAGACCAAGAGAAACCAACCTTCTGTGTAAACACCAGGGGTGACCTAAGAGGTGACTGTGTCTTTCCAGCCAGTGAACCTGTAACTTATATTGTCTCAACAATAATCTTTAAAAAGGTGGAGAGAAAGTAAATTATGGAGAAGACCAGGTTATATCCTTTTGCTTTAACCCACCACATTCATTAAGAAAAACTCATTGTGTTTATTAACACCAAGGCTCAGCGCCATAACAAGGAAACACAAATACAGGATTCAGGTGGAGCCTGGTGTCAGAAGTGAGCTCCATCTTCCGTGCGGGTCCGGCAATGACCACTTGTCATAATTTGTTCACGGGGAAGCCTCAGCATGGCAGCAGGTCTGATAGAATCTACTAGTGACTGTGCAGTTTTTATTTAAAACCATTATGTAATAAGCATAAAATTATGTGAATCTAAATGTATTTAGAAAGGGAAACTTGATGTCCAAGTAGTATATTTGGCTGCTGGATTTTTTTTTTAGATTATGTATACAATAACTGGGGAACAGGTCAGAGGTGTGGGGGGTGAGATGATTGACTAGAGACAGAATGGGGAACTGAACAACCAAACTGACTGAAATACACCGCTCAGGGGAATAGTGGGCGAGACAGGAGAGGTCTGCTGCCCCATGTGGGTAGCTCCCTGGCCGGCCAGGGATCAAACTCATGCTGTAGAGGCTGTGGATAGCTTCGTAGTGCTGTACTTAGCCCCTTTTGCCAGCAGGGAGGCCCCTAGCTGCTGGATTTTTAACTAAACTGATAAACTGCACTTTTGCTATGTTTCAAAGTGAAAAACCCGTACTTTTCTACAAAAGGAAATAATTGCCAAATATTTAGGCTTGTCACTGAAGATTGGTTTGGAATTCATAATGTTTTCTCTGAGTAAAATTTGGGATTAACAGACCTTTCTGGACAGAGATTGACATGCTGCACCTTCTCTTTAGAAGCCCCAGTCTGGCTGCTGTGCAGAATCAAGAGGTGAAGGGTGAGAGGTGGGAAGATAAATGTAGGAAACTAGCACAGATTCTAGGATGGAAAAATCTGGTAGCTTTGTGGGGTGTGATCAGGAAAATAATGGGAAGTGTTTGGATCTGGATATCTTTAGAGATGGACTTTACAGCATTTCCTAATGTAACATCTGGGTTGTGAGAAAGGGGTCAAGATGCCACCCAGCATCTCAGACTGAAGTAAAGATGTGGAGCCCGCAGTGACACGGGAAGGATTCAGAAGTAGCACATTTGTGGAAATGGCATCCGAGGTGTTCATTAGGAGAGTAGAAGCTGAGGTGTATTGGAAATGCAGCAATGGTGGCGGTTGGACAGATGTTGGCAGCCTGCTGCCCTAACGGGAGCTGAAGCCCTCTGGGAGGACCTGTTCACCCTGCACATGGAGTTCCAGGAGGTAGAAGTTCTGCAAACAGAAGGTCTTTCCAGAACTGATTCCCCTTCCCTGAAGAAGTGCTGGATTGTGTGCATATCCTTGCTAATCAGCAAAGCTTGTCCCAGCAGTAACTTATTAATTTGTATAAGTAAAAACACAATTGCATGCTATTTCTTTGCTTAAAAAAGATTTATGCATACAAGAGCTGGGGAGTAGGCCAGAGGTGCAGGAGGTGAGAAGATTCACGAGAAAGAGAACGGGGAGCAGAACAGGCAGACTGACTGAAACACACTTCTGAAGGGAGCAGCTGATGGGACAGGAGAGGTCTGCCACACAATGTGGGTAGCTCCCTGGCCAGGGATCAACTGAGGTCTCACTGGCTGCGAGTAGCTTCATAGTGCTGAGACTTAACCCTTTGTCCCACCAGGGAGGCCCTGCGTGCTATTTTCTTGTCCCTTTGTTCATATCTTTAATAAAAGCTTCAGCTGGGAGAATGAGAGGCAGAGTTGCTATCGATGGTTCTCCCAGCCTCCCCCTGCTGCAAATTCAGTTTAGACTCTGAGTCTTCCATATTTCTTTCCATCTTTCATCTCACCCCCCACACCTCTGACCTGTTCCCCAGTTATTGTATACATAAATAATCTAAAAAAAAAATCCAGCAGCCAAATATACTACTTGGACATCAAGTTTCCCTTTCTAAATACATTTAGATTCACATAATTTTATGCTTATTACATAATGGTTTTAAATAAAAACTTCTGAGAACTTCTCATCGTCTGACTGCTGCAGACAGACAAGCCAGGAGCACAGGTGCAATATGTGCACTGAGAAATAGATCTGGGAGGTGATGTGATGTACATGATATTTGAAATCTTGAGCATGACGGGCCCCCAGGGAGTGATGACTAAAGGAAAGAAAGGAGCAGGACTGAACTCTGAAACCCCCTGGGTTAAGACCACCCCCCAGAGGCAATTGCATATTCTGACACCACGTGGAGAAGACAGGGAGACCAAGGAGCCCCCACTTCCGTGAGCACAGGAATCACTGGGACACTCATGAAGACTCAGAAGGTCTAGAACAAAGTCTGAGAGTCTGTGTGTACAACAACATTGGTGCTGACCACACTTTTAGCAGAAGAAGGAGACCAGATTCCTGGCTGTGCGTCAGCCTCACCTGCAGGGCATGTTGAGGAAGTGATTCCCAGTTCCCTGCTCATCACTCTGAGCCGCTGGGTCTGGGAGAGACCTGAGTGTTTGTGACAGGCCCACATGCATTCTGGGGCTCAGCCAGATTGGGGCCCCTGATGTCAGTGATCAGGGAGCTGTGAGGACCTGGGAGGAGAAGACAAGACATGTGCTGGGGGGTCTGCTTTGCTTTCTCTCCCAGGAGGCCTATCTAGGTGCACACCAGGAAGTGGTTCAGCTCAGCATAAAGAAAATCTGTCACTGCCCCTGGATGGATTTCTCACTCATTTGATACAAATGTACAACACAAATTTTTCAAGTAAAATTTACTAAAGGCATTAATAGATACATGTGAATGTGTATGTTTGTATATAATAGTATAGTATGTGACACTGACTCCAGATCCCCGAGGCTTCCCCAGCTCTTTCCTGCCCCGAGTGGTGGGACATGCAGGCTTTGTTGGTGCGGCTGCCCCAGTGGGCACAGGCAGAGGCCAGTGGAAACAGGGGTCTGAAAGGGCTGGCAGCAGCAGTGATGGTTTTCTGCCCTGGCACCCTGCATGTGCAACTGGTAAGCACAGCTCTAGAGGTGCTGGCAGAGGTGGGTTTCCTGCCAGGGGGCAGGCAGCCTTCAGAGGGTCCCTCCCCCAGAGCAAGCCAGGTTTAAGCAAAGGAGCCCATAGGGCATAGGCTCCCCCTTCCCTGTCCCCCAGAGGAGCTGCTTCTGGGTGCCACCAAGGCCGCCCTGCAGTGGGTGCCACAGGACAGCTTTGCTGAGCCCAACTCACTGGGCTAGGGATGATAGCTGGGGGGCATCAGCTGGGTTTGAATGGACCCCCACTGCCCTGGCAGGCTCCAGGAAGCCGCTGCTTGAGGATGGGGCCCAGGCCACCCTGACAGCTGTGTCTACTACACCCAGCAGCGGGAGTGGCAGTGGGTGACAGTAGGTGGGCACTTTACCACCAGCCACCATCAGTGTCATGGACAAAGGCAGCAGCCAATCTGGCATCAGAGGCTCTCTGTCCCCCCACACCGCCCCAGGGCATGCAGCCCACTGGGGTACAGCAGCAAGGTCACCTTTGAGACCTGTCATTGCTGCTGACTGTCCGGTACCACCTCCCAGTGCTGTTGCCTCCTTCCTGCCTGGCCCTGCGTTCAGACTGTGACTGTGGCTGCTGGGGTGTCTCCTCAGAGGGGAGCACCCCTGGGAGCACCTCCCGCTGCCACTGTGAGTTGGATCCTGGCCCAGGGCTTGCGACTGTGCCACCAGCTCCAGGCCCTCCCTGGCAGGACTGTACCCCCATACATGGGCAGCCTTAGTTTTGGACTCTTGGACACTGCGGACACTATCTGGGGTAACACAATCGCCACTGAGGCCTTAGAGAATCTTTATTTCCCTGCTCTCCTGTTTGTTAAAGAAACCTCATTGCTCTTCCCTGAGCCTGAGTGGCTGCAACTGAGCACACGGGTTTTGAGACCCTACAGACAGTGCCCTGTCCTCTACTTTAGCTCTGTCCTTCTGAGAGGGGGCCAGGGAGGAAGGGCCCATACCTAGTAGAGGAACCTGCACATACACACACTGGATGCACGTACATGCTACCTGACTCATGATCTGTTTTTCTTGAACTAAAGCTCGTATTTAAATGGAGATCCTGCCCTGAAGATGCCCCAAAGAGTGCCGGACACTGATGCCCTCTGATGTAGCAGGGGCAGGATACCTGGGAGGCTGACAGCAAGTTTTGCATCTGAACATGACGGACACCAGGAGTGTCAGCTGTGACAGGCTGTTCTGATGGATGATTTGCTCTGAACATAAAGGTTTATCAACGCAGAGAGCACCGGGAGACACACAAGAGAGACGTGTGGAGAAGCTGCATTGCTTCTTGGCTTTGGCCTTGAACCAGGAACTTAGAGGCTTGGAAGGTGACACCTAGAAAGGACACCGTGATGGCTGAGCTGGATCCCTAGCCAGGGAGCTAACCCACATGGCCTGGCAGACCTCTCCTGTCTCGCCTGGTGCTCCCTCAGCAGTGTATTTCAGTAGATCTGCCTGTTCTGTTCCCTACTGTGTCTCCGGTGAAACCTCTCACCACTCACCCCACCACCTCTGGCCTGTACCCCAGCTCTTCTGCGCATAAATAAATCTTTAAAAAAATGTTTGTTTGCATAAATCCAGTAAAGATCTTTTCCCCCTTCTCTTTCTTTAATAGATAATTGGAAATACGGATATTTTACCAAGGCTTTGTCTGGAATGTTGTTTTCAGAAACCAGACTGATCTCAGAGCCTGTAAAGACATAATAACGGCACCTGTTTTAGAGCTACGAGGGTCTGTCATTAGGGTAAAGAAGGCAACCCCTTAGCAGATCCAGAAACCCCAGATGTCTTGGGAGCCTGGAGAGGAATTTCCCTGAAGGTACAGGTACCGCAGGCCAAGTCTGATGATGAGACCTTGGCGTGGTCCTGAGCCCTGACTCCTGGCGTTTAGGAGCTCTCAGTCTGAGGGTTCTTGTATGAAGTTCCAACAAAGCAAAATTAAAAGGTCTGCATAATAATTTCTGTTCCTGTTGAATCCATGCAAACTGACTGTGGCGGTGTAGTGTGTGGGTGAGGCCAGGGGCTGATAACAAGTTCTGGGGGCTGAATGTGCTGGATACCAGGAGCAGCAACTGTGATGGGCTGTTCTCATGGGCTGTTTGCTGTGACTGTCTGTGTGTAACTGATTACAACAAGGCCAGCTGGAGATGAGATGGGGGAACGGCCGCACCCCATTCTCTCAGATCAATGGCCAGTGATCTGAAAAGTGAAAGAGCTTGTAGGTTCAGTTCCTGGCTCTGCTTATGGCTTTCTGGTGTGATGGGCAGCAGCGCCCAGGCCCATCCCACCAACAGTTGTAGATATTTGCTGTCTGCCCCTTTTGTTTTATATCCCCTTTTGTTCTCCTTGCTGCAGGGGACAGACCCACAAAGATATCACTGAAATGTGTGTCATGGCGTGTTCTGTCCTTGTTTTCTTCCGTGTATCTTATGGCTTCTGGTCTTACACCCCACCCTATTGTCCATTTTGAGTTGATTTTTGTGTGAGGTGGGAGATGGTGGTCTAGTTTCATTTTTTTGCACGTGGCTGTCCAGTGTCCCCAGCACCATTTATCGAACACGCTTTCCTTGTGAACCCTCATCTTAACCTTGTCAACATAAACTTTACTGGATTGCACGGTGGAGAAAGTGGTTTACTTCTTCCCATCAATAGTTGTATTTTAAAATCACAATTTGGGCCTCCCTGGTGGCGCAAGGGGTTAAGATGCAACCTAGAAGCTGTTCACAGCCACTGTAGCAAGAGTTCGATCCCAGGCCAGGGAGAATCCCACATGATGCAGCAGACCTCTTCTGAATGGCCTGCTGCTCCCCTCAGCAGTGTATTTCAGTCAGTCTGCCTGTTCTGTTCCCTGCTCTGCCTCTGGTGAATCCTCTCACCTCCCTTACCTCTGGCCTGTACCCCAGTTCTTGTATGCATAAATAAATAAATCCTTAAAAAAATAAAATCAGGGCCTCCCCTGGTGGCACAGAAGTTGAGTGCTGGGCTGGGAAGCTGCCCACAACCTCTGCAACTCCGGTTCGATCCCCAGCTGCTGGTGAGGCTCCCACGTGGTGGGACAGACCTCTCCTGGTGTGCCCGATGATCCCCTCAGCAGTGTATTTCATCAGTCTGCCTCTCTGTTCCCTGCTCTGGCTCTGGTGAATTCTCTCACCCTCCCGCGCTTCTGACTGTACCCAGAGCTTGTATAAATAAATAAATAAATAAATCTTTAAAAAAAAATAAAATCACAATTCATTTTACATTCTCCACTGTCTCTTGGCAACCTTAGGTAGTTAACTGAAACTATTTCAAAAGCACTTAAACAATTGAAAGATTAGAGGTATATGTCATTTAAGAGGAAAATAAATGATTAACCCATCTGGATTAGGACAATTAATATTTGACCACACATTTTGTTAGGG
Organism: Talpa occidentalis; assembly: GCF_014898055.3. NCBI lineage: Eukaryota > Metazoa > Chordata > Mammalia > Eulipotyphla > Talpidae > Talpa > Talpa occidentalis. The sequence continues at coordinate 44,780,634 of NW_023602073.1, read as the reverse complement.
GGAAAGGATGTCCTGAGCTAATCCCATACAGGCTTTGTGGACCCCACCCCCACTCCAGACTAAAGCCATCAGACATTGGGAAAGACACATCCCGTCACCACCAAAGGGAAGGTGGCTGGGACCTGAGGGTGGAGTTAAGCAGCCAGGTTGGGTATAAAAACCAGACACGTGGGCCTTGGGGGGCTCGCTGTCGCTCGCCTCCCTGCTTCATGGCTCCTGGCTTGCAGCCAGCTCTCAGAGCGCCATTTTGGGATTCGGGTAGGACGCATCTAAAACTTTGTCTCCCACTTTTCTCCCTGAGCTGTACATTTCCTCATTTCCCCTTCCCTTGTAAATAAACCTTTTATTAACCTTTCGCGTGTGCCTGCAGTAGAGCATTGATAAGTCCTTTTAAGCGCGCGGGTGAGGACCCACAGTCAGGCACCCCGTTTTGTATTGGTGTTGCTCTACAACAAGTTCAGTCAACAGGGAACAGTGTGTGTTGAGAAAGGAGCAAAAACAGACCCTGAGGAGCAGGTGAGGCAGTGAGGGGCTGAGTGTCCTTCCTGCAGGGTGTCCCCCAGGGTTGTCCAGGGACACCTGCCCTGTGCTCTGTATCCCCTCCCCCTCTTTTTCCTCCCCACATGGACCTAAGGGCAGCACTGGGGGGAGATGAGGTTTCTGGGTGTGTCCTCCTGGGGCAGTTTTGAGTCCAAGTTTCCCCTCCTGCTCTCCTCCCCCTGGGGTGGGTGGAGCTGGGGGCTGGGCTGGGCTGAGAGCTGGGGTGGGAGTGGGGCACAACCTGCAGCTGCAGCCCCTCCCCCCAGGAAGTCTGGTTGGTCATAAACCCTGGAGGGGGTGGGTATCTGTGGGTTCAGTTAGGAAACTGTCATCCCATCTCTTCCTGTCCATGCACAGCTATTCTACTAACAGCTCTCATTTTAGGAGTGTGCTCTGCTTTTATGTGGCAGATGGCAGAACCCACATAGAGCATGCAGGCTTGGGGTCCCAGGGTGCCCCTCATTCTGCCTGTTAACAGACTGAGGGTGTTTTCTCTGATCAGACTCATTTCCCTTCTCTGCTGCTCTGTCCCACCAAGTCCCTGACCCTGGGGCAGGAATCTCCCCCAAAGTTAGAGAGGAAGAGGAAGCCCTCAGTGGGGATCTGACCCAGCTCCTGCTGCGTTTGGAGTAGGACCTTGTCCTTGGCCCTGGCAGGTCAGGGCTGGGGAGGGACTGACCTTCAGATGAACTGAACAAGCAGACACAGCAGGACAGGGGCCTGTGGGGGGACCTGGGCTCCTTGGGGACTGTGTTGTGTGTCCTGATGCTTCTCAGGGACACCTGCTCACATGGAGGAGACATGACCACAAGCAGATTCTGGCCTGTCCTTCATGGGGGCCTGGGTCTGAACTTCTCTCCTGGGGAGCCACTGGGTGTGTACAAGGAAGGGCCTTGTGCTCTGAGCAAAGTGGTTCTGGGAGTGGGTTCTACGGGGTGGGAGGGGAAGGGAGAATGTTTTTTCCCAATAAACCTCATGGTTTCTAGCAGCACAGAGGCTCAGAAGCCCCGAGAACAGCCAGGTCTGTCTTTCTAGTCCTCAGGGCTTAAGGGGTCACTAGGAAGGGCCCTGCTCCTGCTGTTGGGGTGTTTCCTGCACCCTGCTCCCCCACTGAGCCCAGCACACCTGGCTGCCCTGCTCCTCTGTGTGGGCCTGGCTGCCTCCTGCCCTGTCTCTCCCCAGCCCTGAGGAGATGGTGCCCTGCTCCTGCCCCAGCTCTGTGCTCTGCCTCCTCCCTCCCGCTGCTCCTCCTCCAGCTGCCCCCCAGGGGGTCCCCAGGTGAGTGTGTCCCTCCCTGTTCTGTGTCTCCCTCGGGTGGGTGGGGCCCAGGGACTTTGGGAGCTCTTCCTGCAGGAAGATTGGCTGTGGGGGGTCCTGGCTCTAGAAAGATATGGGTGCTCCCAGGGGAAGGAAGAGGTACAAAACGGGTGGGAAGAGCCCAAGGGACTATGACGATGGTGCACACATGAATTGGTGGTGGGAATTTTACAGGAACTACCCCTGAGAGGAGAAGGTATGCATTGTACAAAAATGAAGAATGATGTAAAAAAAAAAAAAAAAGATGGGGGTGCTCCCGAACTACTCATGTGATGACACAGGACACAGTTCAGTGCAGTCACTGAGCTAGAACAGGAGGGGGAGAGATGACAATTGCTCAGTCAGGGGTTCATGGTGTTTTAAAAAGTCACCTTGTCAAAAATGTGAAAATACCTTTCTCCTCATTTTTTGCTTTTCATTTATTTGTATCAGAAACATTTGTCAGTTACTAATGTATTTTCCTCCACCAATATTTCTATATTATGTGCTATGTGCTGTGAATAAAACCGACAGATTCACTGTATTCAGCAAGCTACTTTCATGCAGGAGGCAGAGAATAACAAAGACAAGGAACCTGTCGGACCCCATCCCTGTAGAGGGGCTGAGAAGAGGGACGGGCAGGGAGCAGGTGAGCAGCAGGAGAGGGAAGGGTGTGGGGGTAACTGTGTCCATGAAGGGTGTCAGTGTGATGGTGGGATGGGAGCAAAGCCCTGGGGAGGGGGTTTTGTGGGTGAAGGTCCCATGGAGGGAACAGCCTGTGGGGGCCTGGCTGGTGCCAGGTGAGCAAGGACAGAGGGGGTGGCCCTGCTCTGTGCTTACCAAAAGGACATGAGAGGTGAACCTTCAACAGGTGACTTAGTGGTCATAATTTATATCTCAATAAAATTGCTTTAAAAACATTTAAAAATGGGTCTATGAGTTGCCCTGTGTCTGTCCTCCACTGTATCCACATGAAGGGCTCGTGGGGCAGAAAACTGCCTCAGCCCACGAGGAGCTGAGCACAGACGGCTTCACTGCACAGATGCTCACAAGGCGCCTCCTCTGCGTGGTCCTGAGTCACGTGATGAGATGCTGACATCACGCTGCTTCTGTGATGGAAGAGTTTTAGGGGCCTTGGGTGGTGATTTATGTTGATTTTCAATTATCTACAAATTCTATGATACACAGAAGGGGAGACAGTCGTCATCGTCCCCCCCCCCTTGTCTCCCTCCCCCCCCCCCCCCCCCCCCCCCGTGAGTGTGTCTGACTTGCTGGCTCTTCCTCTTGAGGAGAATGAAGCAGAAGGGACGCGCCACGTCACAGAGTCAGGCTCACAGGGGCTGAGACTTCCCGCCCGGGCTCCCCTCCTGGTCCCTCTCTGGGGTGACTTCCCTGCACACGGTGGACCCTCAGCTAAGGGGACGCCCACAGGACAAGGATCTGAGGGTTTTCTCCAGGAGCCTCATGCATGAGCTCTGAGGCAGGTCCTTCCACGCTGATCACGGTCGTTCAGATGTGATTTGGTACAAACCATTAAAAAATGAAGGTGATAAAGTGATCAGTGGCTGTTTTCTCAGAAGAAACAGGGGCACCAGAGTTCCTCACACGACAGTCAAGGTCCTGATAGCAATGCGCTGTCAGACAAGGATTCCATGTCCCCTGAAGTGTCCTTCAAAATATGTGATTTTAAAAAATTATTTCTACTGTTTTTAGATTCCCATTTAATTTTGCTGTTTGGTTGTGTTTTCTTCACACTATCCCCAGAGAAGTGTCTGCAGGGTCACGGCACAGAGGGGCTGTCAGCAGCCTGGAGCTGTGAGCAGGGCTGACTCTGACGTGCCTGCAGGGAATGGGGCCCTGGAGCCCCAGAATCAGCCCCCAGGGTGGTCCTCCATGGCTGTCCAGGCCTTGCTCTGCCCTCCTCCTGGCTCCCTGAATCTGCCTGATACCCCAGCATTAGGGAGTTGGGGAGGATGTTCTGAAACAGGAGGGGGCCTCCTCCTAACCATCTATTGTCTCTTTGTCTCTCTCCATCAACCGGAGTGTGCGTGTTTGAGTCACACCAGCCCTGCACGGACAGGAAAGGCCCTAAACTTTAGTAGTTCCCTAGTCAGCTACAGCGCCAACCCCTGAGCAATCCCAACAGGTGAGAACAGAGACTCTCCCAGCCCCCAGACACAGCCCGTGTCACCCACACAGTCCTTCCCCCTCACCTTCCCCCCATGCTGCCTCTTCCTGGCCCATCCTCTCTGGTGACCCCACCACTCCTTTTGGGCCCCATCCCCTGGTCCCCATTTTCATCTTCTACTCCATTTCCAGGAGCTTCCCGGTCTTCCTAGCCATGCCCTAGGTACGCTCCTCAGCCCCTCCCCTCCTTCAAGGATGGAGAATTTTTAAAAGATATATTTATTTATTTATTTATTTATTTTATTACGTGGGTCATCTTTTTATTATGTGGTTCCTTTTATGTGCAGCCTTCCCACCAATGATCCACTCCCCTCCCCCACTGCTGCAAGATGTGGATGGATGGTCGGCCCACGGGTCTTGTCCATTTCCTGGGCGAGGACCTAGGCTCCTGGGTAGAGTGTAATGTTAACTCCCAGGAGGAGGGGCTTTCACCCCTGGAAGCAGAAGCAGAAACAAATTACAGAGACTCTGGAGTCCAAGTTTCCATTCCAAGACTGAAGGAACCTCTCTATTTGGGGGATCTGCCCATAATCCGGGAATCAGCTGTTTTGACTGGAAACCTGCTTTTGGGCTTTGTCCATAGGACTAAGAAAATTTGAGGATTTCTGACCTGACACTGGACTTGGGCGCCCCCTTGTGTGCAGATCCCTGCCCTGCCGTTGGGAGCCCAGGGAGCCTGGGGAGGGCCTGGCTGAGCAGGAGAAAGGGCAGCTCTGGGCTCCTGTGCTCAGCCCTGTGGCCACACGGGGGCGCTGCCGCGCTGTTCCGGGTTCTGGTGGAGCCGCCAGGACGGGGCGGGGGCTGAGGTGGGCAGAGTTGGGGGTCCTGGAGGGCGGCGTCGTGGGATGAGATGCTCTGTGAGGAGTCAGAGAAGCAGGGCTCAGAGGAGAGGAGACTCCGGAGCCTGCCCTGGGTGTGAGGTTTCCAGCTTTTCTCCCACCACCCCTCTCTCCAGTCCCTGGACAGTGATACCTGGGAAAACTGGAAAAGAAAAAGTTTTCCTTCTATAACCTATTAAGTATTGACAGTATTAAAAAAAAAATAACATTTAAAGAATACTGTTCGATTTACAGAAAAGTTGCAAAGGCAGTACAGGTCTTGTTTATCCCACACCATTTCCATTTTGTGAACATCCTACGTGAGTACAGTTTGGTTTTTTTTATACGACTAATGAAGCAGGGTTGACATAATTACTAAACGCCACACTTTCATTTCAGTATTTGCTAATGTCCATTTTATGCTTCATAATCCCACCCAGTTTGCCTGGATGGCAGTTTCTCCAGCTTTCCTTTTTTTTTTTTTTTTTATAACACTGACATTGGTGAGGAGTGATGTTTGGGCAAGGTGTTGGGGTCACAGATGGGGGTTCTTGGGTCACCTCTGAGAATAGCTTCACCAGAGTCTTCCTTTCAGTGGCGTGGGCACACACACACACACACACGCACACACACAAGGAAAGAAGAAGATGCTTGCACAGACACAATTGGCAGGAATTGTGGCACCTGAAGAGGGCAGGTGTGTTAGGAGAAGCCTGCAGGCCCCAGAGGCCCCAGGCGGCAGCCTTGGGTAGAAAGTGCACTGATGTGGTGTTCTTGTTGGGAGGGCTTCATACCTTTGTGCCAATGTTATCTGTCATTAAATTACTTCTATGATGTGACTAGGCTGATTTGTCAGGAGCAGCGATTCTCTGCAATGGCCTCATGCCCATATCCCAGCTCTGGTCTGCACCTCCTCATGTTTCCTGTAGCATCTGATACTTGCTACAGCAGCTGGCAGGAAGCATTTTTCTTTGCTATAGTTGGTTTAATAACTGCTAATCACTTCTACCCCCACCTCCAGTTTCTGGTCATGTGACCCCTCCACCCTAAATTTTGTACTGTTAGCCTCAGGAATAGTGTCCCTCAATTAAGGTTGTTTTGTTTTTGTTTTTGTTTTGTTTAGTGGGACTGTGGGTTTGGGGAAGCATTCCCCAGGGGTGCAGGGCCATGGTCCACTGAACACGGCAGTGCTCATGTCCACCTGACTCATCACTGATGGTGTTAACCTGCAACACCAGGCTAAGGCAGAATTTCCCAGATTTCTTCCTGAATAGCTTCTCTTTTTTCCATTTCTTCAGATGCTGCTGTCTTTGGAAGGAAGTCACTATGGGCAGCTCATACTTACAGGTGTTGTGCTATGAGCATTTACATGCATGCAGGGTTTTAGTACAAATACAAGTTTCAAATTAGTTGGTAACTAGCTGGGGCAATGATCACTGGGCTGTATAGTCAGGTTTTTGGGTTTTCAGAGAAACAGTCAAAGATCTTCCACAGTGACCAGCCATTTTGCATTCCTGCTGGCAGCAATGAGGTTCCTGTTGTCCACATCCTGGCAGCACTTGTGCAGAGTTTGCATTTTTCAGTCCCTACTAGGTGTGATGGTCTCATTTCAGTCAATACTTTGCTGTTTCTCATCTTTAACAACAGCTGACAATGGTCTGGTCTGAAAATGGTTTCCTTCTCTGGCTCCCGAGGTATAGTACCACTTTTGTTCCTCAGTGGGCCTGCTTTGAACCAACCTTGTGTGGCTGGGCATTTACCCATTTGGGAATGGGTGACTTTGGGTGCTTCACTTGGGAACTATTCTAACTATATTCTTTCTCTTCTCTCTCTGTATTGCACACTAATTCTCTATTGCACATTGATTGTATTAAAGTTTTTTTCTATTGAAGGTCTTACACATTAGAGTACCTTTTGTCTTTATGCAGCTGATGACAGATCCCATGTAGAGGTACAGGTTTGAGGGTCCAGAAACCCCTCATTCTGCCTACAAACAGGACAAGTCTCCATTCCCACCCACCTTATACCAGAGTTCCTTTTCCTCCACACCCTTCAATGGGTCATTGTCACAGGTGAAAGTGTGGTGATAACGTGTCACTGTCAACCTCCCACAGGCAGGGCCAGCTCCTGAGCCCAGAGGAGAGGGGCTGCACAGGAGGGAGCAGGAAGGAGGGAGCAGGGACGTGGGCAGAGACCACCGGGTCCAGTTGCAGAGCTGTGGGGTCCTGGACAGGGAGGCTCAGGAAAGCGGGGAGCATCTCCTCAAGCTCTAAGCAAAGGAATCTGCAGATTCTTTTGCAGTAAAGTAAACCTGTTTCTCTTCTAGTAGCTGCAGGAAACGCAAACCACAGACTTTGATCTCAGATCAAATCAAAGTAACTGTGAAACTGTGTGAACCTCTTGGTTCAAGGGGTTTGTTGTTTCTACCCATGGCCTTAAACAGCTAGGCACCCATTTACAGCACATTCTCAGAGAGGGTCATGAATGTATTTAGTATTGTCCCCTGCTTAGGCAAAGGCAAGTTGCCCCCAAGCAAGCCATAAAAGCCTGAAACACTAAAGAGAGTCGGTTCGGCTAAAACCTGGAAAACAAGATGCTGGCAGCTGATTGTCCCACCTCTTCACAAACACGCATGCAGTTGGAGCACAGTTACCTGAAATGATTTTTATTTTTATGTCTTCAAAAATCTACGAATAGTTGATGACTGATTTAAAGTTTAAGGCTATAGGGTTTCTGACTTGTGTGTTTTCTGTTAATAACTTGTTCTGTAATATTAAAGTAATAGCCATAAAAGGGAATTTATGTGTTTTGGATGGCTTGACAAAGGTAAAAGATAAGGTGAAGGGCAAGTTAGGGTTAATTAGGCGGCTTCAGGACCAGGGCAGGCAGGGACTTCCAGAGAGGCAGAGGCTTCTGAGATAAGAACAGTAAATTTTAAGAGTTACTAGCCAAAAATATCCCAGAGATGAGGAGAGAGAGTCCAGGAGATCTCAACAAAGACAGTGAAACTGGAGAGAATAAGCTCCGGGACAGGGGAGGCAAACTCTGATATCAGAGCTGGGAAAATGGGCGCATCTGCTCGGAGGAGGACAAAGAGCCAATCGCAAAGCAGGATGATGGGATTTTAGAATAGAGGGAAAAAAGGTTTTGTTATAGGACAGGGAGAGGGGCAGCCCAAGCCCCGCAAACCTGCCTATTCTAAATGGGTTCTGCCATCCGCCGCATCAACACAAAACATAGGAGACTTTAATGAAAAGGAACTTTAATAAAACTAGGAAACAATACAGGTAAGGCAAAGAGTCTAGTTTCTAAATGAAGCACCCAAAGTTACCCGTCCCCTCGTGGGTAAAAGTCCATCCAAATGGGATTGGCCCAGAACAAGGCCCCAAAGCCTGCTACAAGTCTAAAGCATCTTCCAGTGGGGACCCACAGAAAAGGGTCACAAACAACCGGACAAGCCCGGAAGGAAAAGAGCAGAATCAACATCAAGATAAAAGCTGCCATTGTCACCTCCCCACGGGTCTCACCCACATCTGTGTCACCCAGTCCACGACCAAAAGACAAGTGCAGTTTCTTCACGTGTCTCTAGGCTCCATGCGCCTCTTCCAGGTCTCCTGGCTCCATCCTGCTTCCTTCCTTCCTCAGTCTCTTCTCCAGCTTCTTCTCTTGCTGCTCAGCTCCACCCTCCCTTGGGTGGGGCAGGGAACCTCCCCCTTTCCTGGGGACCACCCTGTTGCAATCCCCCCTTTTAATTTTTATTCCACCATATCTATGGTGGCACAATCTCAGGGTGTAGTCTTAGGAGACAGTCTTTTTTTCAGGGTTACAATGTGTGTAAGAGAAGCAACAATTAGTCAGCAGCATTGTCCATGAATGTCCAGTATGACAGTTTCATTACTTAAAAATAGTCCATTATCCAAGCCAAAAGAAAAAAAAATTTGGAGAATTGGCTAAAACAAGATAGCAAATATATCAAAATCACAGGGAAAAAATGTTAAAATGGTTCAACTGATGTAAAACACAAATTTTCTCAACCTTGATCCCAAACTTTTAACAGCATAGCAAAAGTTTGCAAACTAAATCGTCTTTTAAACCATTTTTCCTATTTTTGGCACAGAACAATTTCCACAAAATCAAAATCTCTTAGCAAGTCACTACAAACAAATTACACACAAACACACAGAATCTTCACAAAGCCCAAGCCAGTTTTTCAACAGCAAATCTGTTATATGAAACAAACACACTGGAGAAACCAAAAATCACATTTGCGCTTGTGGTAGCCAGTGCCATAGGGAAGCCCAATTTCCCATGGGGCTGACTAACCACGGATGGCTCTGTCCTAAATCACGTTGGACGCCAAATCTGTTATAGGACAGGGAGAGGGACAGCCCAAGCCCCGCAAACCTGCCTATTCTAAATGGGTTCTGCCATCCGCCGCATCAACACAAAACATAGGAGACTTTAATGAAAAGGAACTTTAATAAAACTAGGAAACAATACAGGAAAGGCAAAGAGTCTAGTTTCTAAATGAAGCACCCAAAGTTACCCATCCCCTCGTGGGTAAAAGTCCATCCAAATGGGATTGGCCCAGAACAAGGCCCCAAAGCCTGCTACAAGTCTAAAGCATCTTCCAGTGGGGACCCACAGAAAAGGGTCACAAACAACCGGACAAGCCCGGAAGGAAAAGAGCAGAATCAACATCAAGATAAAAGCTGCCATTGTCACCTCCCCACGGGTCTCACCCACATCTGTGTCACCTAGTCCACGACCAAAAGACAAGTGCAGTTTCTTCACGTGTCTCTAGGCTCCATGCGCCTCTTCCAGGTCTCCTGGCTCCATCCTGCTTCCTTCCTTCCTCAGTCTCTTCTCCAGCTTCTTCTCTTGCTGCTCAGCTCCACCCTCCCTTGGGTGGGGCAGGGAACCTCCCCCTTTCCTGGGGACCACCCTGTTGCAGTTTCAATACCCCTGGACTTCCTTGGCCCTCTCAGGCACAGTGCTGTGGTTTTTCCCCTGGTCACTCTCTGAGCCAGTCACCTGCCACGCTCCATGGTGTGGACACTCACGGAGATAAGCACACCCCCAGTGAACTGAGGCACTCCACCCAAAAGTCCCGTGAATGAGCTTTGAACCAGCAACTTCCAAATAGAGCCTTTCCCTTCTGACCGAGACCCTGACTGAAACCTGGTGAGACCCAGGGCTGGAGCCACCAAGTGAGGCCACTCCTGACCGTCACCCACAGACATGTGTGAGACACCAAATCTCTGCTGTTTTCAGCTGCCTGGCTTTGGAGCAGTTTGTTGCAAACATTGAGGTGACTAATGCACAGGGAGCAACAATGTGATTAATGGTGGTTTCTTCTTCTTCTTCATCTTTTTTTAAAGATTTATTTATTTATTTATACAAGAACCAGGGTACAGGCCAGATGCGCAGGAGGGTGAGAGGATTCACCAGAGACAGAGCGGGGAACAGAACAGGCAGACTGACGAAATACACTGCTGAGGGGAGCAGAGGGCGAGACAGGAGAGGTCTGCAGCGCCATGTAGGACCCTCCCCCCGGCCTGCTGGGATCGAACTGGCGCTACAGAGGCTGCTGACAGGTTTACAGCAAGGTGCTCAATGGCCTGTGCCACCAGGGGAGGCCCTAATGGTGGTTTCTTATAGAAACAGCAGAGGCCAGAGAACCTGGAGGGACAGATTCAGGGTCCTCTAGTAAAGAGAGGCCCAACAAGAATTCTATATCCCATGAAAGTGTCCTTCAAAATAAAGGTGATTATTAAGATTGGTCCTTTTTCCTTGCAATTTTTTTAATATCCTATGAGCTTTTTTTGGTATTAGTTTCATTTGGGGGGTTTCATGGTTTTACTAGCTCAACACATGTGCACATCCTGCCTTCCTTCTCGTTGTGCAGCCAACGCAGTGATTGAGGCGCCTGGGGAACTTGGGTCACTTGTTTGGTTATCTTGTCCAGGAATTTGCCTTCCTGTGAAGCATTTCCAGGGGTCTCCGTGCATCCCCACTGCTAAGAGTCCAGGGGCTTCTTCAGGGAGATGCTGCCTGGCTGCGGAGGGGGGAACATCAGCACCTCCAGCAGCTCAGCTCAGCCCAAAGCCCCGAAAAGCACAGAGCTTTGTCAGCACGTGTTTTTCTTTTTTGGAAAATTTGGAATCTAGATTTGGATTATTTTCTGCTGTATCTTAAGAAATGGAGAGAAAGTGTCAGAGGAAATGTGGTGGTGTCCATGCAGGCCCTTTCCTCTCAGCCCGGCCCAAGGAGAGTCCCTGAGTGTCTCCTCAGGGGCCTCTGCTGCCTCCTCTAGTGAGCAAAGGACTCACGTCACGGTGGAGGGAGACCTGTCCTGTCACCTCTTTCCTCCCAGGGATGAATGTGGGTAGTGAGCCCCCAAGCACGTGTGCAGACAGCATGGGACCCAGCACAGGGCGTGCTTGAACCTGAGGACTCCTAGGTCCTTTGTGGGAAGGAACTTGACATATAGTTCGAAAGAAGAACATAAAACAGCACTCAGCTGCCTCTGCTGAGAGGCCAAGTTCCAGCTCCGGTGACAGCTGAGACTCAGACGGGCTGGCTCACGTGCATCTGGCGACTTCCTTAGCCTGGCCAGGCCCTGGCCTAGTCCTTTCCCTGAGCTCAGGGTTTTCATCTGTTCTTGGGTCTGTGAGAAGGGAAGTCCCTTCCCCAGCATAGCATCATGCACTCAGGTTTTTGTTGGGGGTTCAGGGTGCTCATAGGCCTGTCACAGGGACCCAGGCTCCTTGTGTGAGGACACCCTGCAAGGTCAGGATCTGGGTGGGGAGGAGGGGGCTTGGCTGGAAATGGATGGTGATTAGGACCTGGAGCACCTGCCATGGCTCCTACTGGCATCAGTGGGCAGATCCAGAGACATGTGGGGAACACAGACCTTCCATCCTCATGACCCACATGATGTGACGCGGGGAGGCTGACACACCTGACCCTTCACTGACGCTAACATGGGACTAATATGATAGGACCCCTGATGCCCAATTCTAAGCATGTTCTAATGAGTGACCGTGGGAAAGCTGTGTCTTTGCTGGAGAAAAGGTCAGGTCTGCCCTTGTCCTCAGAAACCAAAGATTGGGGCTGTTTTCCCTTTAACATTTCTTAAAAGAAAAAAATATAAAGGCCTAATTTATTGCAGTATTGATGGTCACCTGTCCGTTTTGAAATCCAAGGTCACCTCTATCTTTGGGATTTTCTGCAGGGTCAGTTTGGTTTCTGGGGTGTGAGAGCCCAGAACTGGCACTTGGTGACCCTCACAGCCCAGACACCCTCCTCCTGCAGAGGGAGAGTTGTCTCTTTCACTCAAGGACTCTCCAGCCACCCCAGGGTGCAGTGTCCCCGTAAGACAGTGTTGCCATCAGTGGCATGTCCAAGGAGCAGCCTATCCCCAGCAAAGGGGCCTGCTGTCCAGTCTCGAGAGGAGCATGTGACTCAGTAGAGAGACTCCTATAGTCCCCATCTGTGGGGACCCAGAGCTTCTAGAGAGGTGTGTCCATGCCAGGACTTCTCCCACTGCTAAAGATGAGACAGGTCAGAGTGTCACTGATGGAAAGATTAAGATGAACAGTCAGAGTGTAAATAGAAAGTGGTTCAAGAGAGGACAACTTCCTACCTCAAAAGAGACCCGGGAGGGTTTCCCTAATGGCGCAGAGGTTAAAGTCTCAGCGCTATCAAATATCGCCAGCTATTGCAGCATGAGCTTGATCCCTGGCCAGGGAGCTAACCCACATGGTACAGCAGACCTCTCCTGTCTCGCCTGCTGCTCCCATCAGCAGTGTATTTCATCAGTCTGCCTGTTCTGCTCCCCACTCTGTCTCTGGTGAATCCTCTCACCCCTTGAACCTCTGGCCTATACCCCAGCTCTTAGATGCATAAATAAATAAAAATAAATCTTCCATAGTGGTTGGACCAGTTTGCACTCCCACCAGCAATGTAGGAGAGTTCCTTTTTCACCACATCCTTGCCAACATTTGTTGTTGCTAGTTGTCTTGATATGTGTCATTCTCACTGGTGTAAGGTGGTATCTCATTGTGGTTTTGATTTGCATTTCCCTGATGATAAGGAATTTTGAACATTTTTTCATATGCCTGTTGGCCATTTGTATTTCCTCTTTGGAGAAATGTCTTTTAAGTTCTTCTGCCCATTTCTTGACTGTTTACTTTGTTTTTGTTGAGTCTCGTGAGTTCTTTGTATATCTTTGTGATCAGTCCCTTATCAGTTGTATGGAGTGCAAAGATTTTTTTCCCCAATCAGTGGGGTGTCTCTTTGTTTTGGTTATTGTCTCTTTTGCTGTATGAAGCTTTTCAGTTTAATGTAATCCCAGGTATTTATCTTTTTCCTTCACTTTCTTTGCTTTGGGTGATGAGTCTTTAGAGATGTTGCTGAGATGTATGTCTTGTAGTGTTTTACCTATATTTTCTTCTATATGTTTTATGGTTTCAGGTCTTATGTCCTGATCTTTTATCCATTTTGATTTGATTTTTGTGCATGGTGAGAGGTAGTGGTCTAGTTTCATTCTTTTGCATGTGATGGTCCAGTTTTTCCAGTACCATTTAGTGAACAAATGGTTCTTGTTCCATTGCATATTCTTTGCCCCTTTGTCAAAGATTAGTTGTCCATATAAGTGTGGCTTATTTCTGGGCTCTCTATTTGGTTCTCTTGTTCTGTGTGTGTGTTTTTGTTCCAGTACCACACCATTTTAATTACTATGGCTTCATGGTGTAGTTTGAAGTTTGGAAAGTGTGATGCCTCTATTCTCCTTTGTTTTTGTCAGTAGGACTTTGTCTATTCAGGGATTTTTGTGGCTCCATATGAATTTCATCAGTATTTGTTCTATTTCTTTGAAAAATGTTATTGAGATTTTTATTGAAATAGTATTGAATCTGTAAATTGCTTTTGGTAGGATGGCCATTTTAATGATGTTAATTCTTCCAATCTATGAGTAGGGGATGTCTTTCCATTCCTTTGTGTTTTTTTCTATTTCTTATAACAATGTTTTATAATTTCTTTGTATAGGTCCTTCACCTCTTTAGTTAGATTTATTCCCAAGTATTTGATTTTTTTGTTTCAATTATAAAAAGGATGGTTTTCTTGATTTCTTCTTCTTCATATTTATTGTTTGCATATAGGAAGGCTACTGATATTTATGTGTTGATTTTGTATCCTGCTACTTTACTAAACTGTTTGATTATTTTGAGTAGTTTTTCTGTGGAGTTTTTGGGGTCTCTATGTATATTATCAAATTGTCTGCAAATAGTGATAGGCTTACTTCTTTTTTCCCCATTTGGATTCCTTGTATGTCTTTCTCTTGTCTTACTGCTCTGGCTAGGACCTCCAGTATTATATTGAAGAGCAGTGGTGAGAGAGGACATTCTTGTCTTGTTCCTGACCTAAAAGAACCACTATGGAAAGCTGTCTGGAGGTTCCTCAGTCTACTAGAAATGGAGCTACCATATGACCCAGCAATTCCACTCCTAAGGATCTACCCAAAGGACACAAAAACATTGATTCAAAAGAATACCTGTACCCCTGTGTTTAATTGTAGCATTATTTATAATAGGCAAAACCTGGAAACAACCCAAATGCCCAAAAATAGATGACTGGATCAAGAAGATTGGTATATATATGCAATGGAATACTATTCAGCAATCAAAAAAGGTAAACTCATGCCATTCACAGCAACATGGATGGAGCCAGAAGGAATTATGCTCAGTGAAATAAGTCAGGAGGAAAAAGAGAAATATCTGCTGGTTTCACTTATAGAAGGAATATAGGAGAAGCCAAGGGGACATAAGGGGTAAAATAATAATACAAAACACATCAAAACAAAGCAAAAACAGTTATAAACCAGAGACATCCTGCAGGCGAGGGGGAGTGAGAGGGATTGGATGGAGGGAGGGAGGAGCACAGGTGACTGTGATGATGGTGCACTAGTGAATTGGTGGAGGAAATTTTATGGGGACTACACAGAGGGGGAAAAAAAAGCAAACATCTTTAAAAAGGAACAATGATGTAAAATATATATTAATAAATAAAATTTAAAAAAGATTTAAAAAATAAAAATAAATCTTTGAAAAAGAAGAGAGCGATACGGGAGACTCACTCTATAGCACACAGCCTACCCTGAGACTTTTAGGCCAACAGTTACCTTAATGTTTTTTTTTTTTTAATTTTTTCATGCATACAAGAATTGGGGTATAGGCCAGACGTGGGGGCGGTGAGAGAATTCACCAGAGACAGAGTGGAGAGCAGAATAGGCAGATCTACTGAAATACACTACTGCCAGGAGCAGCAGGCGAGACCAGAGAGGTCTGTGCCATGTGGGTAGCTCCCTGGCTGGGGATTGAACTCATGCTGGGATAAAACTCATGCTGCGGTGGCTGGCAATAGCTTCATAGTGCTGGGACTAACCCTTGTGCCACCAGGGAGGCCCCACACTTGTTTGTTATTTTTTAAATAATTTATTTAGTTATATGTATTTTACATCATTGTTCATTTTTGTACAATGTTTGCTTTCTTTTCTCATGTGTAGTCCCTATAGAATTCCCACCACCGTTCACCTGTGCACAATCACCATAGGCCCTTGTGTTCTTCCCACCCTGTTTTGATCTCTTCCCCCCATATGTCTCTGATTTATAGATGCCTGTTTATTTTTGTTTTGTTTTGTTTTTTTTATTGTTATAATAACTTTATCCCCAACCCTTATTTGGTTCCACCACATCCTCCTATAAGTGAAACCATCTGATTTTTTTATTTTTCCTTCTCACTTATTTCACTGATCATAATCCCTTCTAGGTCCATCCATGTTGCTGTGAATGACATTAGTTTATCTTTTTGGATTGCTGACCAGTATTCCACTGTGTGTATATACCACATCTTCTTCATCCAGTCATCTATTTTTGGGCATTTGGGTTGTTTCCATAGCTTACCTATTGAAAATAGTGCTGCAATAAACATAGGGTTGCATTTATACTCACCAAATGCAGGAGCACCAACATATATAAGACAATTCTTATCAGCTCTGAAAACAGACATTAGAGAAAATACACATATACTTCAACACCCGATTCTCACCAATGGACAGAAAAAAGAGACAAAAAGAAACAAGGTCTCTAGAGCCCTAAATAAAGACCTAGACTTCATGGGTTTAACAAACATCTATAGACACTGCACCCAAAAAAATCCGGGTACACATTTTTCTCAAGTTCACACTAATTCTGCAGAATTGATCACATATTGGGCCACAAGAAAAATATCAGCAGATACATTAAAATCAAAAATCATTCCAACTATCTTCTCTGATCATAAAGGCATCAAACCTGAAATAAACCATGAAAAGAAAGCAAGGAACCTACTTCATGGAGATTGAAACCCACACTACTGGAAGACCATTGGAACAAGAGGAGATCAAAGAAGTAATTAAAAAATACTTTGAGTTGAACGACAATGAGGACCCAGCCTTCCAGAATGTATGGGACACCCTAATGGCTTTTAACTGGCCAACAGGGCCCTGGTAATTTTGGGGTCCTGGTAATTTTATTTAATAAGAAAACATCAGAAGAGTTACATTAGTTTCCCAAATTCCTTGTTTTTCACTTGGTCTCATTAGAACAAAGGCAATTTCCCCATCAGCTGCTTTGGCTATTCGCAGTGTTTTGTGGTTCCATATGCATTTCATCAGTATTCTATTTCTTTGAAGAATATCATTGAGATTTTCATTGTAATAGCATTGAATCTGTATATTGTTTTTGGTAGGATGGCCATTTTAATAATGTTAATTCTGCCAATCCATGAGCAGGGGATGTCTTTCCATTTCTTTGTGTCTTCTTCTATTTCTTTTAACAGTGTTTTATAATTTTCTTTAATTTTCTATAATTTTCTATAGGTCCTCACCTCTTTTGTTAGGTTAATTCCCAGGTATTTGATTTTTTGTTTAAATTATAAAAGGGATGGTTTTATTGATTCCTTTCTTCTTCAGACTGATTGTGTATAGGAAGGCTGCGGATTTTTGTGTGTTCATTTTTTATCCTGCTACTTTACTAAGCTGCTTGATTATTTCAAGTAGTTTTTCTGTGGAGTTTTTGGAGTCTCTGTATATTCAAAGCATCTGCAAATAGTGATAGTTTTACTCTTCTTTCCCTATTTGGATTCCTTGTATGTCTTTCTCTTGTCTTATTTCTCTGGCTAAGACCTCAAGTATTATATTGAAGAGCAGTGGTGAGAGAGGACATCCTTGTCTTGTTCCTGATCTTAAAGGAAAGGCCTTCAGCTTTTCAACATTGAGAATAACATTGGCTGTGGGTTTGTCTATACGGCTTTTATCATGTTAATTTATGATCCTTCTATCCTGAGAATTTGAAGGGCCTTCATCATCAATGGATGTTGGGCTTTGTCCAATGTTTTCTCAGCATTTGTTGATATAATCATATGGCTTTTATTTTCTTTTTGTTGATGTGTTGAATTACACTGATCAATTTTCGTATGTTGAGCCATCCTTGTACCCCTGGGATGAATTCCACTTGATCACGATGTCTTATCCCTTTGATGCATTATTGGATTCTGTTGGCAAGGATTTTGTTGAGGATTTTTGCATCAGTGTTCATTAGGGAGATTAGCCTGTAATTTTCTTTCTTTGTGTTGTCTTTGTTTGGTTTTGGTTTAGTGTAATGTTGGCTTTGAAGAACGTATTTGGTAGTATTCCTTCTTTTTCAATGTTTTGAAAGATTTTGTATGGGATAGGCAATAATTCATTCCTGAACGTTTGGTAGAATTCATTTGTGAAGTGGTGTGGGCCTGGGATTTTGTTTTTGAGGAGTGTTTTGATTACTGCCTCAATTTCGCTGCTTATAATTGGTCTGTTTAGTTGTTCTATTTCTTCTTTATCCAGCTTTGGATGATTATATCATTCTAGGAATTTGTCCATCTCTTCTAGATTGTTGAATTTGTTTGCATGTAAGTATTCATAGTAATCTCTGATTATTCTTTTGATTTCTACTGAGTCCATTGTGATTTCAAAGGGTGAGGATAGAGGCCTGAGGCTCAGGGTCTCACCTTCCCTTCCCTTCCAGTGCCCCCTCCTCAGTCCTCCATCTCCACCGCGACCATCATTGCTGGCCTGGTTCTCCTTGTGCTCACTGGAACTGCAGTGGCTGCAGCTGGGAGGTGCAGGAAGAAGCTCTCAGGTAGGGAAGGGAGTGGGAGATCTTGTTCACTGGGGTCCTTCATGTCCCAAGGAGAACTTGCCCTGCCTGGTAATGGGAAGTACCATCCACACACTGTGTTGTCCAGTCGGGAGCTCATTGCTACTCCTCACTCTTTTGTAAACCACATATGAAAATGAATCACCACTTGTTCACCTTGATAATTCTTGCTGGAGTCTAGCTCCAGTGAATAGGGTTGAGAGGAATCCGATTGAACCAAGGAAATAAAGAAATGTCAGACACAAAATAGAGTTTAAGAGAAGCAGGACCCAGGGGATACAAGGCCTCTCATTGGTGCTTAATGGTCCCGAGTGCCCAGTGCAACTCATTTTTATTGATACAAACCGCCCCCCTTCCTCCTGGTTAGTTACTAGGCAATGAAACATTCTCTTAGCATTTAGCCTTGTCCCAGCATACACACACTGACGAGGTTTTGTGCTATCAGGTTATTCTGTTTTTTTTCTAATCTAGTTTGATCCCAGACACAGTTTCACAGACATAAGAAAGAACATCCTGAGCTGTACACTGGCCAGTCTTCCAGCCACAACTCTGATGTTTTTCTTGTCTCAGCACTTTATGCCTTAGGGGGTCTCCCACAATTCTGGAGATGGGATCCTCATTCTTAGCAAATGGCAGAGGGGAAGGTCCCTGCTGAGGACAGACTCCAGGAGGTGGTTGGTCCAGTGTCCCCTCATCTCCTTTCTTCATATTTCCTGGATCTGTCCTGGGTCCTCAGGCCCTGTTTTGGAAACATCCCTGTGGCCCAGATTAGGGGATTCATTTGGGACTTCATGGCCCCACTCCTTTGTGGTCTTACAGGAAGTTTCTTCCCACAGGTAGACAAGGAGGAAGCTCCACTCAGGCTACAGGTAAGTGTGGATCAGGGGTTTGGTCCCTGAGCCCCTGGGGACAGTGTAGGTGAAGCCCATGGGGGAGTCACCCCCATCAGTCCTTCCTGTGGTCTTACCTCTCGTGGCTCTGACCAAGTTCTGTTTTGTTCTCCCCCAGGGAGTGACAGTTCCCTGCATTCTGGTGATTCTCTGATAGCCCGTATAGGTGAGATGTTCAAACTTTTTCACATAATAGCCCTTGAAAGATCTGAAATCTCTGGGTGCACAAGCAGGGCTAATCCCAGAGAGGATGGGACCAGGTGATGGGGAAGCTGTGAGGGGGACACTCTGAGGGTATGGTGAACTGTTAGAATGTGAACACCTCCCTAACTTTGTTCATAATCCTTTTCCTTCACAGTTTGAGACCGCTGCCTTTTGGGGACTGAGTGATGCAGGATTTCTTCTCATCTTCATTTTGTGGCTTCAACATCCACTGTTTTTTCTTGTTGGAAAAGGCATATAAATGATTGATTCTGTCTTTTTTTTTTTTTTTAAATATTTATTTATTTATTTTTACAAGTACTAGGTACAGTCAGAAGCGTGGGAGGGTGAGAGGATTCACCAGAGACAGAGCGGGGAACAGAACAGGCAGACTGATGAAATACACTGCTGAGGGGAGCAGCTGGTGGCCGGAGAGGTCTGCACACCATGTGGGACCCTCTCCTGGTGGCCAGGGACGGAAACTGGTGCTGCAGAGGTTGCGGGCAGCTTCACAGCCCAGCGCCCAACCACTGTGCCTCCAGGGGAGGCCCTGATTCTGCCTTTTAATTAATAATGTGAGGAGGTGGGGAGAGTGGCCCAGCCCCCTCAACCAGGCCCCTCCCCACACTGACCTGTGTCTCTCCCTGATGACTTTCCTGCTCCAGCAGAGGCGGGGCTGGCTCCATCCCTGCCTGTACTTTGTATTTCCTGAAGAATAATGTCTACTTGCCTATTGAAAATAATCAGATATGAAATTATTTTTCTTACCTGGTCATGTGCCCTAAAGGGAGCTGGAGTTTTCTGAGAGCACCTGTTTGCTCTGCATATGGAGTTCCAGGAGTGGCTGCTATTCAAATGAACCCATTCAGGGACTGCCAGATCAGGGTGGAATTGTGTAAGTCATCCTGTGGGCAGCTGTGAAGTAGTTAAAACAAAGGCCAGTAGCTACTGGGGTTCCAGCTGAACTCTAGGAACCGTGGCAAGAGGCCTCTTCTATGGCATTCATGCAGGAGTTGCTGCATCACTTAAAACAACGCACCAAAGCTGCATAGGGTGGTGACTGCAGGCATTGCTAGCCTTGCCAGCATCATCACTGCTGCAGCTACTGCTGCCGTTGCCCTCCATGAGTGGTACACGCCTCTGAATACCTGCAAAACTTTCCAAAAAAATTTACAGAAACTTGGGAAAACCAAATCCGTGTTGACAAGGAAATCTTAGCCAAAATACAGCAATTAAAAGAATGTATTATTTGGTTGGGTGAACAGGCTTTGCCAAAGCTAGTTATACTCACTCTGCTTCAGAAACAAAAGGGGCATATATTGGGAACCTGCTCCTCTTCTCTGAGGACATGCTGGCCTGTGTGCATGATCCCCACTAACTGGAAAAACGTGTTCCAGAAGTAACTGATTAATCTGTATAAGAACAAACACAATGGCATGCTGGTTTCTTATTTGTTTGTTTGTATCTTTAATAAAAGATGGACTGGGAGAGTGAAAGGCAGAGTTGCTGTTGATGGCTCTCCCCAGCCTCCCCTCACCTCAAATTCATTTAGAATCCTAGTCTTCGTTAATAGTTGAGAAATTCTCATCAGCTGTCTGTAGCAGGATTGATGGATTAATTAGCAGGATTCCTAAAATTTGAGATGAAATAAGGAGGAACCCTGAGGACCAGCCAGAACTGCAGGTTTGCTGTGCTGAGTCTGTGCAGGTGGGGGCGGGAGAGGCTATAGGAGCCAAGGGGAACAGGGCCTGTGTCCAGTTGGTGCTCACTGTGTCCTGGGCTTTGACGTGGTCCCTCCTCAGGGGTCATCTCTCTGCTCCTTTGTCCTAGTCCTTCAGTAGGAAGGATGCCTGCTCCCTAGCGTGGTCAGTGTGGGTCTCTTTTAGGTGATCATTGAGGAAAAAGTTTGATGGATATGTTGCCCACAACGATGTCCAGGAAAGTTCAGTCCAGGCAGGACAATCTCCAGTGCAGATGCCTGAGGCAAAAAAATCTGTGAGGCTAAGGTAAAGGCTGCTGGACTAGAGGGTAATTGAGATGAGATCTGTGTGCACCAGATCACTTAGGCCTTGAGGTTTGACTTTCTGAGTAAGGTTTGGGGTGACTAGAACTTCTGAACAGAGACCAACCTGTGCGCCTTCTCTTTAGGAGCCTCAGTCTTGTTGCTGTGCAGCATCGAAGGGTGAGGTGGGAAGAGAAATGGTGGAAACCAGTGCAGGTCCCAGGACAGAGAGGTTGGTGGCTTTGTTGGGGGATGGGGAGGAGAGCAGGAAAATAACAGGCAGTGATAGGATCTGTGTGCATTTAGAGATGGACTTTACAGTGTTTCCTACTGCTGGGCTGTGAGAAAAGGGTCAGGATGACACTCAGTGTCTCAGACTGTGCAGTCAGAGAGGTGGAGCATCAGTGACATGGGGAAGACCCCAGAATACCCATATGTGTGCATCCTAGGCATTTAATTTAGGAAAGTTGAAGCTGAGATAGAGTAGAAATGAAAGTGAGGCTGGCAATTGGATGACAAGTCTGGAGTAGAGATGAAATATCTGAGCTAAGAAACAGACTTGGGAGGTGATAGGATGTGAGTGATGTTTGCAGTCTTGAGGTTAGAAAGGTCCCCCAGTGATGACTAAGGAAAAGAAGGGAGCAGGTTAAACCCCAGACTCCCCAGTGATGAGCAATCTGAGCAGACACCCCCTAGAGCCTGCTGCACTGTCTGACACCACGTGGAGACTGCACAGAGACCAGGGAGCCCCCAATTCAATGAGCACAGAAATCACCTGGATGCTAGAACGCCTAGAACAGAGTCTCAGGTTCTACTATCAGACTCCTTTCCTCACCCTAGGGATGGAGGATTTAGGGCTGATTCCCAGGAGAAGACACTTCATCCCTGGAAACAGGAACAAATAACAGGGTCTCTGGAGTCCTATGTTTCATCCAGAGACTGAGGAAAACTACACATGAGGGACTCACCCAGAATCTGGGAACCAGCTATTATGATGTGGAGACTTGGCTCTTCCGAGGTCTATGTGCATAGTCACTCGCTAGGGAGGAAGTTTGAGGACGCCTAACGTGACAGTGGATCTGTCCTGCCGCTGGGGGCCCAGGGAGCCTGGGGAGGGCCTGGCTGAGCAGGAGAAAGGGCAGCTCTGGGCTCCTGTGCTCAGCCCTGTGGCCACACGGGGGCGCTGCCGCGCTGCTCCGGATTCTGGTGGAGCCGCCAGGACGGGGTGGGGGCTGAGGTGGGCAGAGTTGGGGGTCCTGGAGGGCGGCGTCCTGGGGGTGAGATGCTCTGTGAGGAGTCAGAGAAGCAGGGCTCAGAGGAGAGGCGACTCCGGAGCCTGCCCTGGGAGGCTTTTCTGCCCAGCTTTTCTCCGGAACACTCTCTCCAGACCCTTTATGGCAAAAGCTGGAATATCTGGAAAGTAGATCATTTTTCCTTCTACAACCAAGAGCTTTGTTAACAGTATTTTAAAAGATACTGCTAGATTTACAGAAAAGTTGCAAAGGTAGTAGACTTGCTATATAACCCACATCACTTCCGAACTGTTAACATCTCACATGACTACTAAGTGATTTGTGAAGCTAAGGAAACGATACTGATGCAGTTTCAATAAACTCCACACTTTATTTGGGTTTCAGTAATTTTTCCTATTGTCCTTTTTATGCTCTGACATCCCATCCAGGATGCCACATGAAGTCCCCACCTGGTGTCCTTAAGGCGCCTCAAACTTTCCTTGATTTTGATGCCACCGACATCTATGAGGAGAGTTGCTCAGGAGTAATGGCCTCAGTTTGAGTTCTTTTGCTCGGAACAACAGGTTTGAGGAAAGAAGACCCTAGAGTGAAGTGCTGTTCTCCATCAATGCATCAAGTGTACAAATATGCATCATTTTATTTTCATGTATTTAGTAATTACTGTTGTCTTTGGAAGGAAGCCACTACGGGCAGCTCACACTTAGTGGGTGTTCTGCTATAAACATTTACTTCCAAGCAGGGTTTTTTATTTTGAAAAAAAAGTTTTCAAATTGGTTGGGTAAAGAGCTGGGACAGTCATCACTGGACTGTATGGCCCGTCAGTGTTTGACTTTAAGAGAAACTTTCAAAAATATTCCCTAGTGACTGTGCCATCTCATATCCTGCCAGCAGTGCGGGTCCTGTTGCTCAGTCCGCACTTGGTAGTACCTTTTTTTTTGACTTCTGGTAAGTGTGTAATGGTTATCACCTAGTTTTTAATGTCTTTCCCTAATAACCTGTATTATTGAGCATCACTCATGTAGTTATTTGGCACCTATATCTCCTCATTGGTGAAATATTTTGTCCACTTTTAAATTGGGTTACTTTCTTATTGGTGAGTTGTATGAATTCATTTATAAATTATAGACACAAGTTCTTTATCAGATACATGATTTGATTTACAAATCTTTTCTCCCACTCTGTCTTAAAACTCTTGTACTTATGTGACGATATACACTCATGACTAGATACAAGCATAGATATACTTTTCTGGGAAGGGAAATGCCAAATTTCTGACGGGTTTTGGATAGGGCACCTGACTCACTGCTGGACTATGGTGTGTGTGTGTGTGTGCATTTGTGTAAATTCTTCAATGTAAAATCTTCTTTTGTGTGCATGCTTTCTTCAGAAGGACAACTTGTAAAACCCTTCAGAGATCATGTCCAAATCATGTTAATCCCAGAGTGGCACGTTTGTCACATCATCATCATCATCATCATCTTTCACGGCCCTTGGCTTCCCTTAGGGGTCACTCTTGGTGGTGCCCATGCTATGAGTTTTAAACCAATGTACAATGACATGGACACCATATGTGCCCTACACAGTAGACTCACTGCCCTCCATATCTTCTGTGCTCCAAGGAATCAGAAGCAGAGATAGACCAGTGGAGCCACATCAAACTAACAAGCTCTTACGCACCATATATTTTTCAAAAGATTTATTTATTTATGCAAGAACTGGGGTATAGTCAGAGATGCAGGAGGGTGAGAGAATTCACCAGAGACAGAGCGGGGAAAAGAACAGGCAGAGAGACCAAAGACACTGCTGAGGGGAGCAGTGGGAGAGACAGGAGAGGTCTGCTGCGCCATGTGGGTTTCTCCCTGGCCGGCTGGGAATCGAACCTGTGCTGTGGAGGCTGCAGACAGCTTCACAGCGCTGCGCTCAACCTCCTGTGCCAACAGGGAGGCCCGTAAGCACATCATATTGAGTGAAGAAAACATTTGCATAGCATACAGCCAAATTATATAAATAACAACATAACTCAACAACCAGAACAATTAACCCAATCAAAACATGGGGAGGGGAGCTAAGTAGAAACTTCTCCAAAGAAGATGCATATGGCCAACAGTCATATGGAAAAATCTTCAACACTACAAATCATCAGGGGATGCAAATCAAAACCACAATGAGATACTGCCTCATACTTTGCGATGGCTCATATTAAAAAGACAAACAGGTGTTGCCAATGATGTGGGGGGAAGAGGAACTCTCATGCAATGGTGGGAATTGGTCCAGCCTATGGAGGAAATGTTTGGGGTTCCTCAAAATATTAGACATAGATCTGCCAAATGACCCAGGTTTCCACTTCTTGGGATTTACCCCAAGAACGTAAAAACTAACTTGAAGGGATATGTGTGCTCCTGTGTTCATTACAACAATGTCTACAATAGTTAAATTATGGAAACAACCAATGTGCTTCACAACAGATGAATGTGTAACAGGGTGGTCCCAAGAGAAGGGGAGGTTCCAGATTCCATGCCCCACCCAAGGGAGGGTGGAGCTGAGCAGGGAGAAAAAGAAGCTGGAAAGAACACGTGGAATACTACTCAGCTGTGAAAAAAAGAGGAAATCTTGAATTTACAACAACATGGATGGAACTGGAAGAAATGATACTAAGTGAAATCAGAAGGAGAACAACAAATACCAAAGGATATCATTGATATGAGTGATATAAAGAAACAATGCAAAGGAGGGGATAATACCAAACTAAACCCTTGGATTCTGGCTGCAGAACTGAGGCTACCAAAGGCGGGTGAGACTGGACAGTAAAAGGAATAAGAAGGTCCAAAGGACTAGAGACTGGGGTACCCAAGTGGAGACTTGGGTGGCGACTTGGGTACCTTGAAGGCAGGGGTGGTAAGGTAACACCTGAAGAGGTGTGAACCTGTCCCTCTGAGTCACGTACAGTGTGTAAATGAATCTTACCTCAAAATAAATAAATAAATAAATAAATAATGAAACTCTTAAATCAAGAGAAGAAATAAATTGTCTCCTCCATCCATCACTGACCTCAGGACTTTGCCTTGGCCTCCTCACTGTCATGCATGTTAAAGGGCTGGTTCCCCAAAAGGTCAGAGGCAGGAGGTGCAGGGACTCCTGGGGCTGCTCAGACACTGCTGAGTAGAGACACTGCAGAGAGGGTGGCTCTGAGGGGACCAGAGACAGAGGGTCAGAGTAACTCCAGTGCTGAGTGAGGATCTGGTTCCCAAGGAGAGGGGAGTGTGTGTGTGTGTGTGTGTGTGTGTGTGTGTGTGTGACAGGAGAGACAGGGCACACCATGCAAGACAGTGGGAGAACATCAGGCAGGTTTGGAGCAGGATTTGAGGCAGCAGAGGATCTGGAGACAGGAGGGGGTTTGGGACTATTCCCATGGTTAGGTGTAAGGAGCCTGGGTGGGGCCCTGCTGGGCTGTGGGGGCAGCTCTCCTGACAGCTCCCTCTCTCCTCCTCTAATGCTCTCTCCAAGCTCATCTCCTTTGGAGTCCAGCCTGGCAGTCCCTCTGCTTCCCAAGGGGTCACTGCCTCCATGGGCTGCAGCTTCTTTCTCTCTAGACCAGAGCTGGAGGGAGTCCCACAGGGGGAGGGAGGAGTGTGTGCCCTGCTGGCCTGGCCCAGGGGCAGGATTAGCCCAGGTCACCCCAGTTACTGAGCTGAGCCTTTGTCCACAGTCCAGGAAGGGAGGGAGAGATGGAGCAGGGTCAGCCTCAGCTCCTGGAGGGAAGGAAAATGTTAGTGTGGGTGAAATTATTGTTTCTCATTTCCAGGGTTTTCCCTTCTCTCCAGGGTCACCCTGCCAGTGCATCAGGGGGAAAATCTCAGAAAAACCCAGACTAGTGCCCCCACCTCCCTCCCCTCTTCAGCAATGATGTGTTCAGGAGGAATGTCCTGGAACTGATGGTGCACACTGGAATGATATATAAAAAAAGACACTGGATTATTGTATTAGCTTCTGGGATTTGAGTATTCTCTTTTTACTGTAAAATTTATTTTTTTAAAAGATTTATTTATTTATTTATACAAGCACTGGGTACAGTCAGAAGCGCGGGAGGGTGAGAGAATTCACCAGAGCCAGAGCGGGGAGCAGAGCAGGCAGACTGACAAAGTACACTGCTGAGGGGAGCAGTGGGCAGCAGGAGAGGTCTGCGCACCATGTGGGACCCTCACCTGGTGACCAGGGATCGAACCAGCACTGCAGAGGCTGCGGGCAGCTTAGCAACCCAGCGCTCAACCGCTGAGCCACCAGGGAGGCCCATGTTTTTGTTGTCATTATAATGATGTGCAAACTGAAAAATACTGGGAGTGAGAGGCACTGTTGAGTGTTCATAGTGCAAATAAAAAAGGGAACAAGAAATCAACAATGAAAATGATACAGAGAATCGCAGACTGTCCAGTCTCACCCACGGCCACTGTGCTAGTTGTCAGATATTATGATCCCCTTAACCCAAGGCTATGAGGAGTGAGACTCAGAAGAACAGCCCAGGCCACACTGAAGGGGGCCCAGAGCTCTGACCAGCTCAGACCCTCCACCTGCTGTGATGGCTGCAGGGAGGAAGGGTCTCAGAGCTGAGGAGCCAGAGGCCTCAGTATCACCACAGTCCACTGACACCATCCAAAAAGAGGTTGGGTCCCCTCAATGATGGGCGCCCACTACCTGCCCAGGCAGCACATATATTGTTAAACTGAATATAAAAATACCTGCTGATTTGCTCTTGTGATGGAGGGAGATGAAGGGATGAGAGGGAAGGTGATGACAGAGGCTGGGCCCCCAAATTTTTGTCAGAAATGACCAATTTCTGACCTCTGTTCACATAGAATAAGGATACTTTTTCAAAATCAGAGCCCTTGAAATATCTGAAATCCCTGTGTGCATAAGCAGGGCAAATCCAATAAGACACATGGTTGTTTGCAGTATGTTGGTTGGTGTGAAAGTCCTAATGACCATTACCAGAAACAAGAGTCCTCCTGAGCGAATTTTTTTGTAACCTTATTCATTTCTTAATTCAAATGAAATATGTTGGGGTGCTACTAGCCAGGCACTGGGCGCACAGAGTGAGCAGTCCCAGGACTCTGCGTCTGTAAATAAGAGTTCAGCTGGAGGAAGTGACAGGTGACCTAAGCCCCAGAGGGAGCAGGAGGTGACAGGGAGGTGAGTCACCCTGAGGAGACAGGGTGAGGGTCCTGGGTGTTGGGTGTGGGGCAGTTCCAGGGCTGGGCACGAGCAGGAGCTGGAGCTGTTGCAGTGGGTGCTGAGGGGCATGGGCCTCGCCCTGGGCCTGGACTCCAGCCCGTCCTCCCAGCAGGCAGGTGGGACCCGCACAGGGACTCCCCCCCGCAAAACATCAGTTTCCTCTCCTGTGTGTGGTGAGGTTAGGGATGCAGGGAGGATGGTGAGCTGATGCCTGTGAGTCTCACTCAGGGCCTGGCACATCGTGGACCCTCAGCCTATGCTGCTCTCCTGGCTGCAGGGAAAGGGGGTGGGGGAGAAAGTGGAGGTGATGCCAGGCCCTGTGAGCCCTCCCTGCCTGGTGTGGGGAGCAGAGAAGGCAGGTGAGGGTCCATGTTGAGAAAGGCCTTGGGCGCTGTGGGGAGCAGAGACTGGGGAGGGTGAGAGTGTGCGGGGCAGGGAGGAGGCTCTTGTGGCCTGACCAGGGCAGGTGTGGTCACCTCCTCCCTGAGCGTCTCCTCTTCTCTTCATTTGTTCACCTTCCTCACGCACCTTGCGGGACAGTCATGACCTCGGGGCCACAACTAGACCCTCCTGGCAGAGGGGACCCACAGTGTCTGCCTGGAGACAGGGGCCCAGGGAACATCTCCTGAGGCCACAGCTTCTGCCAGGCATGTCAGAGCCGAGTCACCCTCAGACCCACTGAGGGCCATGTGCTGTCCACGCTGCCAGGAGCCACCCCAGAGGGAACAGCAGCCCCAGTGGGTTTGTCCTCTGGGGGCAGATTGTCCCCTGGGATAGAATTGGCCAGTGGTCACTTTCTAGTAGCCACATTAAATGAGGATCCCTGCAACCTGGTGTATGCACTGGGGTGTGATGGGCTTTGCTGAGGCCGCTTCAGCAGCAAGGTTTGATACAAGCCACGGGGAGAGAGGCCCATGGTGTGCCAGGCTCCAAGCTCAGTGTGCAGCCTGTGGGCATCCCTGAGCTCTGGCAGTGTTGACAGGGCTGTGCTGGGCTGGTAGACCAGCCTGGTGGGCTGTAATAGAGAGGTTGCCTGCTCTGGATACTCAGGTGAGTATCTGGCCCTGCTGAAGCCCACTCCCACTGTGATCCCTGATGCCATGGGGAGAGGGGACCTTACCGTGTGCAGCCTGTGGGCCCATCAGAAAGACTCTGAATGACAGCAGCCTGCACTCCAGGGTGAGACTACCTGACCTCAGGCATCTGGACATACTGGCAGTGTTTCATTTATGAATACAGTGCCAGAATTGTAAATGGACCAATCAGATTTGAGCTCTCACAGGTGCCAGTCAAAGATTTTGAGACCATTCAAGGCTCTAAATGGACCAATCTGATTGGAGCTCAACTGGCACCAACCAAAGAGCCAACTCACTCTCAGACCCACAGAGGTACCACGTGCTGTCCACACTGCCAGGAGCCACCCCACAGGGAACAGCAGCCCCTCTGGGTCCTGGTCAATTTGTGCTCTGGAGCCCAGGGGAGAGAAACCAGCATAGGAATGGGATTTTGTGAGCAGCGCAGGAAAAGTTATTTTTTTATTTCTGCAGGACAAGGAGGGTGTGGTTTACAGTGATCCCAACCATAACGGTCACCCAGTGCTGCAAAAGGTGAAGGTTCTAGATCTTATTAGGTAAAGTCTTTTACTATCATTCTGAATTTGTGACAAACCTTTGGTGACATGCTCCATTATGGATTAATCCATACTATTCTAGAAAGATAAAGTTCTGCATTTTTTTCTCTGCATCTGAAATATTTTAATTTTTATATTTATTTTCTTATGTCATTGTTAATTTTTGCACAATATTCAATTTCTCCCCTTAGATATAGTTCCCATGGTTCTCCCCCACCCTGGCATCTGTGATCCCTCACCACAGTGCATTGTGCTCCCCTCTCCTGTTTGACTCCTACCCCTTCCCTGCTCTGTTGTATGCATTGGATCTACGTCAGCTTGTGAGGTTTATGTTTTTCTTGACATTTGTTCATTTCTCTATACTCTTCCTGTAAGTGAAACCACCGGATATTTATCTTTCCCTTCTGACTCCAGGAGAGGGTGTGTAGGGACCCCCAAATTACTGACCTTTCTTTCCCTCAGGTGGAAGGGGATGCAGTTTCCAGTCCCACAGCTGTGTCCTAAATATGCTCACATGACTTATTACCTTTCATGGTACTCGTGAGAAAACTGACTAGAGAAATTATAACACTTATAATGTGATAAGGTGGCACTATTGAGAGCAGAGTCAGGATTCAAACTCAGTTTTCCTTCATTTGTCCTGCTCTTTGGCAGAGGGCAGGGCTATTTATGCAAAGAAGTAAAAAATAGAAGGAGATGTGCAAGGGTGTGCAAAGGGGAGACAGGAAGGGTAGGCATGTGCTTTTGATGCAGGCATATGGAGATCTGGGGGGATTGGCAAGAGTCATTCTGCTTTGTTTACCCCCTGGTGTTTAATTCCCATATTATCTTTTTAGGAATATTAATTCTTTTCCTTAGAATACAGGAAGACAAACGTGTTAAACAAACAAAACTTGTTAAGATAAAAGAGACACTCACCAAAACAGAGACATCCTACTGATGGGGAGAAAACTTTTGCACACAGTACAACTGATAAGGGACTGAACAAAGATCTGCAAAGAGCTCACAGGACTCAACAAAAACAAAGTAAACAATCCAGTCAGGAAAAAAAAAAAAAAATGGGAAGAAGAGGTAAAAAGACATTTCTCAAAAGAGGAAATGCAAATGGCCAACAGGCATATGAAAAAATGTCAATGTCCTTTATCATCAGTGAAATGCAAATCAAAACCACAATGAGATATCACCTTACACCAGTGAGAATGGCACATATTAAAAAAACTAGCAACAAAAAATGCTGGTGAGGATGTGGTGAAAAAGGAACTCTCCTATAGTGCTGGTGGGAGTGCAAACTGGTCCAACCACTATGGAAAGCTGCGTGTAGGTCCCCCGGTCTACTAAAAATGGAGCTACCATATGACCTGGATACGGAATAGACTCATTATATAGATAAATGTGAGAGCCCTGTGAAAGATCCTGAAAAGCAAAAATGATGGCCTGGACTTTCTGGAGTAGTGATGGTCACCTGTCCTTTTTGAAATCCAAGGTCACCGCTGTCACTGGGATTTTCATACAGGATCAGTTTGGTTTCTGGGGTGTGAGAGCCCAGACCTGTCCCCTGGTGACCCTCACAGCCCAGATGCCCTCCTTCTGCAGAGGGAGAGTCTGCCCTTTGTTCTCAATGATTCTCCATCCACCCCAGCTGCAGGTCTCTCATATGTCACTGTCACTAGCAGCAGTGCGTTCCTGACAGAGAGGGAAGAACAGGCCATCATTGTTACTTTTCAGGATCTTTCACAGGGAAAACAACCCTGTTCCTTGGCCTCTGTGGATCAGGACACAGCTGACCCTGTGATCCTGGCAGGGACATGGCTTTCCCATGGCCTCTCATGAGAACCTGCTCAGAGTTAAATAACTACCAGCTCAGGGCTCCTGTCATGTTCATTCCACATTGGATCAGTGTAGGGACAGGTGTGTCATCTTCCTGCATCACATCTGTGTGGTTCATGAGGATCTGTGCCATCCGGTGTCACTGGATCTGCACACTGATGATAGTAGGATCCATGGCATGTGCTCCAGGTCCTAATCATCATCCATTTCCAACCAGAGACCTTACCCAGATTCCCAACCATCTAAAGTGGTTCTGAAACTTGACATTTCAGAAAATCTAGGATGACTGTCAAAATGCAGATTCCTGGACCTACACAACCAGCTGCAGCACCTCCAGACAGAGCTTGAGAATCTTCTCTCTGAGATGAGCTGCAAGTGTCTGGGGATCCCACTTCAGAGAATCAGGGTCCTAGAGCAGTACTTCTGAAATCCTAGCAGGTAAGCAAATAAGAAGGATCTTGTTAAAATGCAAACCCTGATCCTGTAATTCTGGGGCATGAAAAGTGTATCATAAAGATTAAGTTTTATTCTACTTCATTTAACATACTTTTATAAAAAAGATTTGTTTATTTATTCATACAATAGCTGGGGTGCAGGCCAGAGATGTAGAGTTTGACAAGATTCACCAGAGACAGAGTTGGGAGCAGAACAGGCAGACCAACTGAAATACACTGCTGACGGGAGCAGTAGGCAAGACAGGAGAGATCTGCTGCGCCATGTGGGTAGCTGCAGGGATAGAACTCATTCTGCAGTGGCTGTGGACAGCTTCATAGTGCTGAGGCTTATCCCCTTGCACCACCAGGAGGCCCCATTTAACCTTCTTTATAAAGGGGTTCACTTTATAATGTGACCTTCAAAATCCAGTATCCAAAGTCCAGTGGTCTGTCCATCAGCAGGTGCATCACGAGGCCTGAGTCTGAGCTCTGTCAGCATCAGTGTTGCTCCAGGCCCAGCGCTGCTCCCCTGCCTGCGCCATCTCAATACCATGGGCTGTGGGCAGATTCCGATGAGGTCAAGGGAGCTGCTATGCTCCTTGAATTGGCCAGGATGAAACAAGTGAGCTGTCCCATCATGACTCAGCAGCATTATTAGGTGGCATAGCTGTCTTCAGGCTGAGAGCAAATATGGTTTGAGCAAAGAGCACATGAACACACCTTAGGTTACCATCTTTTCCTGCAGTTGAGAGGCCCTGGCCTGGCCCTCAAGTGCAAGTGCCATTTCAGGTGGGAGGGCTTTTTTTGACTTTCCCTCTATCAGATTTTGACTCACAGGGACCCCTATGGTATGAGAACTCACATCTTTTTCTTTGGCATGATATTGGTTTTGTAGGGTAAACGGGAGTGATCAGATTTTTCCACCCTCTCGCCATTACCATCCATGATCCACACCTGTGAGCTTACATGCGTGCCTGATGGTGACACCTAGAGTGTGATATGGGCATGAGTAAGTGAGTAGGTGCACCTGAGCCAGAGAAGAAGCATATAAGGGCAGAGGCAGAGGATGGGAGGTAGAGACAAGTGAGGAGACCGTAAGAGAACACCGGAGAGCCCAGAAAGAGAAAAGAATGGGATGCCTGCCAGCCTGCTGGCTCCTAGACTCCTTTGCCTGCCAGGCACTTGCTCACCTCACTACAAATGGTGTAGAAAGATCATTAAAAGCCTAGAAAAGCTACCGATGGCTCCGGGACTCCTCCTTTTCCCATCTGCCCGCATCATAGAAAACCTGCTCCGTGCCTTGCTGGTGCTACAATGGTGTAGTCGGCAGGATGGTGGGATGCAGAAGAGTATGCAGCCCTCTGAAGACCTCAGGAGGGACTGAGGGGTGCAGACCATGAGCCTGTGACAGCGCTGGAGGCACCGTGGCAGCACAGGAGGTGACCAAAGTGCAGGAGCTGTGGGAAGAGCTAAAGACGCTGCAGGAGCACAGGAAGTGGACCAGCTGTGGGACAAGACCTCGTGTGGAGGAGGAGACAGCCCGTGAGGACCAGCCCAAGACCCCTGAGGCAGCAGACTTGTCGGGGAAGAAAGATGACCACGATTAGTCATCTGGAGCTCGCCCTGTGCTGATGCAAGGAAAAAGCTGATGGACTTGGACTAACAATCCCGCCAGAAGGCTGGGGACACTGGCAGGTGGATGTTATGTTTATGGGACCCTGGGGTGGATGAGGTTATGTGTACATCCCAGGAGATGAAAATCAAGGCATGGCCAGTGGGCCTTGATGGTCCAAGCAGCCTTGTGTGAGGTTCTCTGCAGCCAGGCAGAGGAGATGGATCCAAAAGCCAACTCAGACAAGGCAAAAGCTGGTGCTAAGGTTGGGAAGCCCTGAATGGTTGTTAAGTAGCCGAAAGGATGCTAAAGAAGGCAGGGGAGCCTCTTCACATCACCTGTGGGAGATGCCCTGTTCCTTTTGAATAAGGGGAAGGAGCTGATGAACCGTCCTTGGGGGATGGGGGATGAATGTGGCTTGTGGTAGACCCACAGCCGAAGAACTGTGGCCCTGAGAGAGGCAGCATGTGAGGCTTGTGTCCATGGATCCCCGACCCATGTGCATGTGCAAAGGGTTGGCCTTAGTGCAGGGATCTGCATGTCACACTGGTGGCTATGAAGGCAGAGTGTTGATGTAGTTCAACCATCCAACACCAGATATATTCATCACCAGTTCAAGCCGAACTGTTGGCGTTCTCATGTTCTCTGCTGTTCTCTGCCAAACTCCTCTGCACGCTGCCGCACTCCGCCGCATTCCTCCGTACTCCACACCACACCATCCTCTGCCGCCCTAGCCTTATATGCCCAGTCTCTTGGCCCAGGTGTATCCCATCTACACATGCTCACACTCTACTCCAGGTGCCGCCATCAGGCATGTATTCAGGACTGCAGGGATCCATCATCAATCCTAAGGCAGGAAGGCAGAAAAGTCTGATACTCTTTTACCTTACCCTACAATCTACCCCCTCAGGGTTTTCTGCCATACAGTCTATATACAAGTTACATACATGTTTCTCTTGGCAATATGACCACTGCTGCCATGGTTCACAAAAGTAAATAGAAATATAACTGAATATAGCAACAAAATATAACAGAACTCAAATAAGTCCAGCCAGGTCACCAACCTAGTGGCAAATGACAAGACTATTGGCACCAGCAGATGATCCACCATGTCTGCTGCAAAGGCACTGCTCATGCGAGGGAGGGGAACCACTCACGGCATCTGCCGTCACACACCAGGAGCCATCAGGCTTCCTGGCCTTCTCCAGCTGTGGTCTCGGCCCAAGCCACACACCACATCCACCCCCAGGATGTACTCACTCTTGGATTGGTGATTCCGTACTTTGGGGGTAATCTCTCAATCCTCAGGGTTTTCTGCCTGCAGTCACTCCAACACTCGGCTTTCACAGCCACCAATGTGACACATAGACCCCGCACTCAGGCCAACCCATTGCACTTGCACATGCGTCGGGGATCTGTGAATACAAGCTCCACATGAGGCCTCTCTTGGGTCCCCTCTTTTGCTTGGGCTTCTCCACAAGCCATATTCCCCACCCATCTCCCAAGGACGGTGTAGGATAAGTGAAAAAGCATCAGGCTTTTCTGCCCTCCCGCCATTAGGATTGATGATGGATCCTTGTGGTCCTGAATGCATGCCTGATGGCGGGCACCTGAAATAGGGTGTGGGCATATGTAGATGGGATTCACCTGAGCTAAGACTGAGCTTATAAGGGCAGCTTCATGGGATGCCAGTAGAGCCATGAGAGCAGCAGAGAACAAGGCCATCAGAGAATGCTGGAGAGCCCAGACAGAGTGAAGACTTGCTGGGGGCTGGGAGCCTGCCAGCCTCCTGACCCCCAGCACCTCTGCCTGCCGTGTACCCAGTAAGATCTCAACAAAAGCTTGAAAAGCCACTCAGGGCTCCAGGACTCCTCCTTTATCTCATCTGCTTGGGTCATAGAGATCCTGCTCTGTGTCCTCCTGCCCCTATCTAAGGGTGGGACAGGACACAGTGCAGGCCTTCTATGACCGAGCAGATGGGGTAAAGGAGGAGTCCTAGAGAGTCCTGGAGCCCTCGGTGCTTTTCAGGCTTTTATTGGGATTTACCAGGTAACATAGCAGGCAAGGGTGCGGGGGTGCTGGGAGGCTAGCAGGCCTCCCAGCCCCCAGCAAGTCTTCACTCTGGGCTCTCCGGCCTTCTCTCACGTTCTCTCTGCTCTGCTTCTCTACTCTCTCTCGTAGTTCTGCTCTCTGCTCTGCTTCTGCTGGCATCCCTGTGACGTTGCCCTTATGTAGGGTAAGGAAAAATGTCAGGCTTTTCTGCCCTCCCGCCATCAGGATAGATGATGGATCCTTGCGGTCCTGAATGTATGCCTGATGGCGGGCACCTGGAATAGGGTGTGGGCATATATAGATGGGATTCACCTGGGCTAAGACTGTGCTTTTAAGGGCGGCCTCACGATGATGCCAGCAGAAGCAGAGAAACAGCAGAAGCCGAGAAAGATGCAGCAGAAGCTGAGAGAGAGAGAGAGAGAGAGAGAGAGAGAGAGAGAGAAGGCCGGAGAGCCCAGATAGAGTGAAGACTTGCTGGGGGCTGGGAGGCCTACTAGCCTCCCAGCCCCCCAGGACCCCTGCCTGCAAAAAACCACCAAGAACTCTGACTCCTCCTTTACCCAGTCTGCTGGATCAGAAAACCTGCACTGTCCAGTCCTGCCTTTACAATTGGCATAAGTCGGCAAGATGATCCATGCAGATGGGTATGGAGCCCTCCAAAGACCTGGAGGGACTAAGGAGTAACAGACTGTTTACCTGTGATGATGCTGGAGGCATCATGGCGGCACAGAGGATGGACAAGGTCCAGGAGCTACAGGACAAGACCTGGCGTGAAGGAGATGCCCGACAGGACCAGTCAATGACCCCCAAGGCAGCAAGAATTGTCCGGGAAGAGAGGACCGTGATTCGGAGCTCGCCAGTGCTGATGGAAAGGCCTAATGGACTTGGACTAACTTGGACTGACAATCCCGCCAGAAGGCGGAGGAACTTTGGCAAGTTGTTTGTGGGACCCTGGGGGAGGATGCTATTATTTGTACACTCCAGGAGATGGGAATCTGGGGGTGGCTAGTGGGCCTTGATGGCCAAAAGCAGCCTGTGCATGCCCAGCAGCCAGGTGGAGGAGAAAAGCCAACTGAGAAGGCAAAAGCTGGTGCTGCTGCTAAGTTGGGAAGCCTTGAGTGGCTGTTAAACAGCCTGAGTATGCTGAAGACCTGTGTCTCGTAAAATCACCTGTGGGTGATGCCCTCCTCATTGTTGAGTGAGGGTGAGGAGCTGAGGAACCCGTCCTTGGGGGATGGGTGGGGAACGTGGCTTGGGGTGGAGCCCAAGCTGAATGTAGAGTTTGGATCCCCGACCCATGTGCTTGTGCAGTGGGTTGGCCTGAGTGCAGGGGTCTGTGAGTCGCATTGGTGGCTATGAAGGCCGAGTGTTGGAGCGACTGCAGACAGAAACCCTGAGGGTTGGCGATTACCCCCAACAGGATAGAATCGCCAATCCCAGAGCTAGTGCATCCTGGGGGTGGATGCGGTGTGTGGCTTGTAGCCGAGACTACAGCCTGAGAAGGTCAGGAAGCCTGATGGCTCCTGGTGTGTTACAGTAGGTGCCGTGAGTGATTCCCCTCCCTCGTATGAGTGATGCCTTCGGCAGCAGATTTGGTGGCTCATCTGCTGGTACCAATAATTGTCTTTTGCACTAGGTTGGGGCCCTGCCTGGACTTATTTGTGTTTTGTTGTATTTTATTATTATATTGTGCTTTTGTGGGCCATGGCTGCATTGTTTATGTTTGCTAAGAAAATTGTATATATGAAGACTATATGGCAGAAAACCCTGAGGGGGTGGACTATAGGGTAAGGAAAAATGTCAGGCTTTTCTGCCCTCCCGCCATCAGGATAGATGATGGATTCTTGCGGTTCTGAATGCATGCCTGATGGCGGGCACCTGGAGTAGGGTGTGGGCTTATGTAGATGGGATTCACCTGGGCTAAGACTGGGCTTTTAAGGGCGGCCTCAAGGGACGCCAGCAGAAGCAGAGAAGCAACAGAAGCCAAGAGAGGGAGAGGGGGAAAGGGAGGGGGAGGAGAGGGAGAGGGACACTAGAGAGCCCAGATAGAGTGAAGACTTGCTGGGGGCTGGGAGGCCTGCCAGCCTCGTGGCCCCCAGCACCCCTGCCTGCCATGTACCTGGTAATCCCAATGAAAAGCCTGCAAAAAACCACTGAGCATTCTGACTCCTCCTTTACCCAGTCTGCTGGATCAGAAAACCTGCTCAGTGGCCATTCCTGTGAATCCCATCTACATATGCCCACACCCTACTCCAGGTGCCCGCCATCAGGCATGCATTCAGGACCGCAGGGTCCATCATCCGTCCTAATGGCAGAAAGGCAGAAAAGTCTGATGCTTTTTCACTTACCCTACACCCTACATTTGGCATGGTCAACAGCATGATTGGAAGCAGATGGGTATAAAGCCTCAGAAGACCTCAGGAGGGACTGAGGAGTAGCAGACCGAGAGCCTGTGACAACACTGGAGGCAGCATGGCAGCACAGGAGGTCGATAAGGTCGACAAGCTACAGGATGAGACCTCACCTGAAGGAGGAGACAGCCTGCGAGGACCAGCCCACAACCCCTGAAGCAGCAGAATCATCGGGGAAGAAAGGACCATGATTCGGAGCTCCCCAGTGTGGACAAAGGGAAAAGCCAATGGATTTGGACTGATGGACTTGCACTGACAATCCCACCAGAAGGCGGAGGAACTTTGGCAAGTTAATGTTATATTTTGGAGACTCTGGGGGTGGATGGTATCATTTGTAAACCCCAGGACATAAAAAAAATTAAGGCATGGCTGGTGCACCTTGGTAGAAGAGCCCAGGATTGGCTGAGGGAGAAAGCCCTCACCAAGTTCTCTGCAGCCAGGCAGACAAGATGTATCAGGACTTAGAAAGGCAAAAGCTGGTGCTGAAATTGGGAAGCCCTGCAGCTGTTAAGCATCTTAAATATGTGGAAGAAGGCCAGTGAGTCTCTTAAAATCACCTGTGGGTGATGCCCTGCTCATTGTCAAAAGAGGGTGAGGAGCTGAGGAACCCGTCCTTGGGGGACGAGTGGGGAATGTGGCTTGTGGTGGAGCCCACAGCCAAAGAGGGGACCCAAGAGAGGCCGCATGTGGAGCTTATATTCACGGATCCCCAACCCATGTGCATGTGCAATGGGTTGGCCTGAGTGCAGGGGTCTGTGTGTTGCATTGGTGGCTATGAAAGCCGAGTGTTGGAGTGACCGCAGACAGAAAACCCTGAGGATTGGTTGATTAACCCAAAGAGTACAGAATCGCCAATCCGAGAGTGAGTGCAGCCTGGGGGTGGATGCAGTGTGTGGCTTGTTCCCCCCTTGAATGAGCAGTGCCTTTGACAGCAGAAGTGGTGGATCATCTGCTGGTGCCAATAATTTTGTCTTTGGCCACTAGGTTGATGCCCTACCTGGATTTATTTGTGTTCTGTTGTATTTGGTTATATTGTGATGTATTCATTTGCTTTTGTGGGCCATGGCTGCAGTGTTGATATTCACCAAGAGAAAGGTGTGTATAACTTGTATAGACTGTCTGGCAGAAAATCCTGAGAGGGTGCATTGTAGGTAAGTGAAAAAAATCAGGCTTTTCTGCCCTCCCGCCATTAGGATAAATGATGGATCCTTGTGGTCCTGAACACGTGCCTGATGACAGCCACCTGAAATAGGGTATGGGCATAGGTAGATGGGATTCACCTGGGCTAAGGCTGCGCTTATAAGGGCGGCTTCATGGGGACGCCAGCAGCACCACGAGAGCAGCAGAGAACAAGGGTATCAGAGTATGGCAGAGAGCCCAGACAGAGTGAAGACTTGCTGGGCTGGGAGGCCTGCCAGCCTCCTTGCCCCCCAGCACTCCTGCCTGCTGTGTACCCTGTAAAATCCCAATAAAAGCCTGAAAAGCCACCGTGGGCTCCAGGACTTCCCCTTTGCTCCATCTGCTCAGATCATAGAGAACCTGCCCTGTGCCCATTCCTGCCCTTACAGACAGGTTCCTTAGCTCCTCATCCTCACTTGACAATGAATAGGGCATCACCCACACATGATTTTAAGAGATTCACTGGTCTTCAACAAACTTAGGCTGCTTAACAGCAGTTCAGGCTTCCTAATCTCAGCGCCAGTTTTTGCCTTTCTAATTTGGCTTTTCCTCTGCCTGGCTGCAGAAAACTTGGCAAGGGCTTCCTCCCTCAGCCAACTGTGAGCTCTTCTACCAAGGCCCACTGGCCATGCCTTTTCATCTCCTGGGGTTTACAAATGATCCAGGGCCCCCAAACATAAAATTAACCTGTCAAAGTTCCTCCACCTTCTGGTGGGATTGTCAGTCCAAGTCCATTGGCTTCTCCCTGCATCAGCACTGGCAAAGTCTGAATCATGGTCCTTTCTTCCCCAATGATTCTGCTGCCTCAGGGGTCATTGGCAGGTCCTCGCAGGTCATCTGCTCCTCCAAGGTGAGGTCTTGTCCTGCATCTCCCAGACCTTGTCCATCTCCTGTGCTGCCATGACACCTCCAGCATTGTCACAGTCTCAGTCAGCTACTCCTCAATCCCTCCTGAGATTTTCAGAGGGCTCCACACCTGTCTGCATTGGATTATTCTGCCAACTACACCAAATGTAGTTTGACAATCCCATACCGGATAGGTTCATCACCAAATCAAACAGACCTGTTGGTGTTTTCATGTTCTCCACTGTTTGCCACTGTACTCCCCCACATGCTGCCACACTCAGCCGCATGCCGTTGCCCTCTGCCACACTGCTTTGTACTCCACACTGCTGCAGGAGGCCTTGATGCCCCAGCCAGATAAGACACTGGCAAGCAGCGAAGCTCAAAGGGCCTCACACCGTGGGGCCGAAGCTAAAGGGCCTCACACCGTGGGGCCGAAGATTCCTTGTGCCTCACACCGTGGGGCTGAAGATCTAACATCCCTTCACTTTTTGTTCTTGGTCGTAAAAGGAGATAAATTTCCCAAAAAGTACATTAGGCACTATATTATATGCATCAGTATACTGCAAATAAACCGAACGGAAAATTATCTGTTAGAAACTAATTATTAAACAATTTGGCCCACTTGACAATGAGAGACAAGTTATTGAACATGCCTGACAAGCATTACAATACAACTATTATAGTAGGTCCTTCTTTTGCCTTCCCTTGAAGTTTCTTGGGAAGGTTTTTAAATGAAGCTATTTGAGTTAAGGTGTTTCTAGGTAGAAAAAGTTCTGATAGCTGAGGAGCAGCCAGCCCCTGCTGTGAAGGCCATGAGAATAAGAAAAGTCTTTTCTTGCTTAGGCTTTAGCTGATAGGGATGTACTGGCAGCTATCAACTGTCTTAGGTTATTGTTTAGCTGAAACAATGAGTTCTAGTGTAAGGCTTAGTTTTTTTATTAACCTTGAAGGTTGCCTTCTTGCTGAGAGCACGTAGTGGCCAAAAGTCTATGGAAAAAGAGATGCACTG
Source organism: Talpa occidentalis (assembly GCF_014898055.3). Classification (NCBI taxonomy): domain Eukaryota; kingdom Metazoa; phylum Chordata; class Mammalia; order Eulipotyphla; family Talpidae; genus Talpa; species Talpa occidentalis. Next base: position 44,739,986 of record NW_023602073.1, on the reverse strand, counting down.
ATTGTTTCTGCTCTGTTTCTATGCACATGACAATGTCATCTCACTGCTTGCAAAAAATGTATAAATAAAGAACCTGCTGAGCCTCTCAGCAGAAGATACTAGCACCTCACCAAGTGTCAGTGTCTCCTCATTCTGCCTCATACCCTTCCCCTCAGTCCTTTCGTATTCGCCGATGCCGTCTCATCCTTTCAGGAACCCCTGACCCGACATTTTGCCAGAGGCTGGTCCCCGGCACCACACCACGCTGCTCCACACCACACCATCCTCCGCTGCCCAGGCCTTATATGCCCAGTCTCTTGGCCCAGGTGTAGCCACTTTATGCATGCTCACACCCTACTCCATGTGCCCGCCATCAGGCATACATTCAGGACTGCAGGGATCCATCATCAATCCTAATGGCAGGAGTGCAGGAAAGCCTGGTACTTTTTACCTTACTCTGCCAGTGACAGCAGTTCATACTCCTGAGGTTTGTGGTTACCCACAAAAGAGTATAGACTGTGTCACCAGTCTCAGAATGAGTGCACCTTGGGGGTGGATGAGGTGTGTGGGCTTGTGGCTGAGATCACGCCAGAGAAGGCCATGAAGCCTGACGGCTCCTAGAGTGTGATGGCAGATGCCGTGAGTAAAGAGTGGTTCCCCCTCACATAAGCGGTGCCTTTGGCAGAATTGGTGGATTATCTGCTGCGACAATAATCTTGTCTTTTTACCCCTAGGTTGGTGCCCTCCCTGGGCTTAGTTGCATTCTGTTGTATTTTGTTGCATTGCTATATTCAGTTGTACTGTTTACTTTTGTGGGTCATGGCTACAGTGTTCATATTTGCCAAGGAAAACTATTGTGTATATTGTACTGTGAAAAACCCTGAGGGGGTGGATTGTAGAGTATATGGAATTGATGAGGTTTTTTTCTGCCATTAGCATCCATGATTGACACATGTGGGCTTAAACGCGTGCCTGATGGCGGCACCTGGAGTGTGGTGCGGGCGTGCATGAGCACCTGAGACAAGACTAAGCATATAAGGGTGGTGTCACGGAGGGCCATGCAGTAGAGACCAGCAGAGAGACCACAAGAGAACATCAGAGAGCCCAGAAAGAGTCAAGATTCACCTGAGGCTGGGACACCTGCCAGCCTCCTGACCCCGGCCTCCACTGCCTGCCCCATACCAGGTCACCTCACTACAAATTTTGTAGAAAGTTCAGTAAAAGCCAGAGAGAGCCCCCAAGGGTTCCAGATCCCTCCTCTACCCCTCTGCCCGAATCATAGAAAACTGCTCTGTGCCTTCCTGGCACTACAGTATTCATTAGGATCCTGACCCATGTGATTAGGCAGTCACTTCTGAAAATGCAGGGACTCCTCAGAGGTGGAGGGATCCCGATTGAAGAGGCCCAGAACCCATGAGCAATGGGGGTTCTCACTGTCGAAGCCCACAAGCATCTGTCAGATTGATAAGACGCCTGCGATTTCATGGTTTGGGGAGGATGAGGGCAATGCAGACTGTTTCAGATTTGAGCTAACCACTTCCAGGGCTCCTTTCAAATTTGACTATATTTCTGGTGACTTAGATAATGCAGGAGCATCCTCAGTCTGTAGGTGCTGCCTCCAAACTACAGTGAGGCCAGAGGGACCGTCCTCCGTTGTTGTGCTGGCTGTGCATGGTCAGTGGTTCCTAGGGAATTCTGTGCTTCTCAGACTCTGGTCTAGTCTCATGTCAGTTTGAGAACCCACATAGGGATCCTGGTGCCTGGGTGAACATTAGCCTCACATGATCAAATCATGGGCTGTGACCTTTTCCCCCAAATCCTCTGTTAAGTGGGACTGCCGATGATGGCAGAATGGAGAGGTTCAGCAAGTGTGGGAATGTAAACTGGTGCAGCCACTATGGAAAGCTGTGTGGAGTTTTTCTAAACACTAAAAATGGATCTGCCATATGATCCAGCAATTCCACTCTTAGGAATTTACCCTAATACCTAGGACACACTAATTTGAAAGAAAACCTGCACTCCTATGTTTATTCCAACGCTATTTACAATAGCCAAGATATGGAAACAATCCAAATGCTCCAAGCAAAGGACTGGATCAAAAGGTATGGTATATATACACAATGGAATATTACTCAGCAATCAAAAATGACAAACTCATGTCATTTGAGGCAAAATGGATGACACTGGAAGGGATTATGCTAGGCAAAATAAGTGAAAAGGACAAAGATAAATATAGGATGCTTCACTTATATGTGGCACATAGAGAAACTAAACAAGACATCAAGACAAGACAAAAGTTGGAAGCTGACTGTAGATCAGAGTCATACAGCAGGGGAGGGCAGGGAAGGGGTTCAAAACAGGGGAAGGAAGAGCACACGGCTATGGTGAGTGTTCCCAGGTGCTGGGAAGAGCTATGGGGAATACACATGAGGGGAGAAGCTGCACAAAATTGAACTACAGAATATTGAAATAAATTTAAAAAATTGATATCTTAAAGTACAAAATAACAGTTTGAGCAAGTCTTTGGCACAAGATAATTACAACAATTGAACAAAATTATAAAAATAAATATTTGAAGTAACCAGAAAAATAAACCAAGGCAGCAGGAATATGGGAAGAAATTTCATCTTGAAGAGCTCCTGTAATGAGTAGAAAGTGCAATGCGCAGCCTTCTCACCCGAGGGTACCCTCCTCCCCTGCAGACCCTGCTGCCCAGTGTCTCAGGGGCAGAGCAGAGCAGCTGGACATTCCAGGGAAAATATAAACCTGAGAGAGCAGAAGGGTTGCAATCAAATCTAAATACAAACTGTGCTCAGCTGTAGGGCACTCAAGAAAACTACTAGAGAAGCCAAAAGGACCTAGAGGTACTTTTCCCTTGAAAGAGACAGACTGATCCTGGTGAAATCGGTGAGTCTCCACCTTTCACTGAGGACTTGTCCATTCCACACAAAGCTCAGGCTGTCCAACGCAAAAATCTTACTGGATTGAGATGTTGAGGGTGGGACTTTGAGGCTAGACAGAGATTTGGAAATTTGGGGTAAAAGCCAGGAGCAAGGCAACCACCGAGAGAGTGAGCCACGCAATTGGAGTAAAAACTGCCCAAATCTTGGTTGACCTTTCAATCTCACAGATGCGGGTTAAATCCTTCAAACCCAAGATAAAGGCGCAGCATGAGGACGCTGGAGGAGAGAGCACAGCAGCTGCGCACACTGCAGGCTTCCCTGGGGTCCAGGCACTGGTCCATGGGGCGAGGGAAAGGTACCCCCAGGAAAGTAACATAGATTCTAGATGTGCTAAATCTTATATCTTTCATGTATTTGGAATTCAACCTGATTTCTCTGTGGAGTTCACTGGAGTCAAGCCTCCCCACTCTCACAAGGTGTCAGCAATATTTGCTCCCTTTTACAGAGGAATGTAAGTATTTGACCAGTGGTGGTTTCCAAATGTCCACAAATGTTTTCATTCTCAAGAGGTCCAGACCAATTCCCCTCCCATGAGGGTGGCTGGACAACTGGCTCATGAATGAAACAAACTTCAGGCTCAAAAGGCGCTATGGTGTCTTCCCATGGCCACTCTCTGGGCCAGTCACCTGCCACTCTCCGTGGTGTGGACACTCACGGAGATAACCTCACCACAGTGAAATGAGGCTGTTCCCCAAAAGTCACGTGAATGAGCTTTAGAACTTTTCCATTCTGGCCGAGACCCTGACTGCAGCCTGTGAGCCCCCGGGGCTGTAGACACCAAGTGAGGCCACTCCTGACCACTCACGCACAGACATGTGTGAGATACCAAACCTCTATTGTTTTCAGCTGCCTGGCTTTGGAGTAGTTTGCTGCAAACATGGAGGTGACTATGCACAGGGAGCAACAATGTGATTAATGGTGGTTTCTTATAGAAACAGCAGAGACCAGAGATCCTGGAGGGACAGATTTAAGGTCCTCTAGTAAAGAGGCCCAACAAGAATTCTGTATCCTGTGAAAGTGTCCTTCAAAATAAAGGTGATTATTAAAATTGATCCTTTTTCTAGCATTCTATTTTAATATCCTATCAGCTTTTTTTTCGGTTTTCTTTTCATTTGGGGGGTTTCATGGTTTATTTGCCCAACACATGTGCACATTCTGGCTTCCTTCTCCTTGCGCAGCCTGGCGTCGGGCTGGGTGACTCAAGTGTCGGGCTGGGTGACTAGGGCACCAGCAGCGCTGCTCTCTCCACAGTGGCTTTGCAGCCCTTGGAGGAGACCCCTGGGTGCAACCACAGCACAGGAAGGTGGTTGCTCAGCAGCAGCACTTCCAGCTCCATGACCTTGTGCACCAAGAACTTGCTAGAGCCACTGGGGAGCCATTAAACCCCATTGCGCATCAGACCTGGCCTGTGAGCCTTCTGCATGCCCTGTTAGCGATGCACCTGGATTGCTGCTGGGTACCCTTTGTTCTGACCTGTCAGTCTGACTGGTGCTGGATGAAGTTCTTGGTCCTCTTTTAGAGGACCTGGGCCTCCTGAGGGGTCTGAGGGCAGCCGTGGTGCCGGTGGGAGATGGCTGCCACCTCTGTGAGCAGCACCTAGCAAGAGGCACGGTTGTTCTTGTAGACTCCAGAATGACATCACAATCCTTCACATAACAGTCCACTTCCTGTTGCTATATGTTAGTTTACACAATATAGAAATCTTGCAACCATTTATACACCTGTACCCTGTGCGTCTTTTATGTTGTGGCTTGTAGCCGAGACTACAGCCAGAGAAGGCCAGGAAGCCTGACGGTTTCTGGCGTGTTACAGTAGATGCTGTGAGTGATTCCCCTCCCTCGTATGAGCAGTGCCTTCGGCAGCAGATTTGGTGGCTCATCTGCTGGTACCAATAATTGTCTTTTGCACTAGGTTGGGGCCCTTCCTGGACTTATTTGTGTTTTGTTGTATTTTGTTGTTATAGCGTGATGTATTTGCTTCTATGGGCCATGGCTGCATTGTTTATGTTTGCCATGAAACAAAATTGCATATATGTAGATTTTATGGCAGAAAACCCTGAGGGGGTGGACTGTAGGGTAAGGAAAAATGTCAGGCTTTTCTGCCCTCCCGCCATCAGGATAGATGATGGATCCTTGTGGTCCTGAATGGATGCCTGATGGCGGGCACCTGGAATAGGGTGTGGGCATAGGTAGATGGGATTCACCTGGGCTGAGACTGGGCTTTTAAGGGTGGTGTCACGGGGACACCAGCAGAAGCTGAAAGAGAAGCCAAGAGCAGAGAAGCAGGGTGAATGCCGGAGAGCCCAGAAAGAGTAAAGACTTGCTGGGGGCTGGGAGGCCTATCAGCCTCCCGGCCCCCCAGCGCCCCTGCCTGCCATGTACCTGGTAATCCCTGTAAAAACCTGTAAAAAGCCACTGAGGACTCTGACTCCTCCTTTACCTGGTCGACTGGATCACAGAAAACCTGCACCGTGTCTGTTCCTGACCTTACAATTGTTTTTTCGTGCTATCAAGCAAACTAATATTGAATTAAAAACAATGCAAATGTTGGCCAAAAACAAAAAAGGGGGAATTGCGGCAGGCTGCACTACCCATGCTATCTCTTGACAAGGTCCGGCCATTGGGGGAGCCTCCTGAGAAGAGGGGAGTTCCTGTGCTCCCCAGAAGAGGGATGTTTTACTTTCCAGAAGAGGGGAGTTCTTGCACTTCCCAAGAAGATCTGAACTAGGGAGTCTCCATGGCAATGTCTGCTAAAGCTCTCCTCTTTGTTCTTGGTTAATGCTGAAGTAAGTTAGTTATTAATTGGTCTGTGAAAACCCAATTCGGACCTAGACGTTAATTGATTTATTGTTCTTGCACTTGCATCAGTATCAAAGAAAGTACAAAGTGCTAAATGTATAGTTAGGAAAGAAATGTTTTGGCCCTGAGAACTATGGAGAACAAGCTGCCAGGGACCAGCTGTGCTTGGAAGCCATACTCTAACCTGGGGGGGTACGTATTTGTGGCAACAGTACATCTCCTGGTGTATGCGAAAGGTTAACAGTTTGCAGGTTGTGTGGAGGTTAGGAATTTCTAGTTAAAAATTAGTTTCCTGTAGAACTAAACAGTATTGATGAGTTACTTTAGACTACTTGAAAGTAATTGATAAATAGGCTAGATTAATTGAGTGCTAGGGAATGGGTTGATTTTAGTAATAAAGCATAACAATGGACTTTCATGTCCACTCCGAAATTAGGAAGGCTTGACAGGATGATTGATTGTTACTAAACATTGTACTGTCTTGGACAATTGATTATGTTAGAAAATGAGTTGTACTAAGGAGAGTAATTGTCTCTGTTGTTTTTCTTAATCAGATTAAAGAAGTGTCCTTTTGTAGTATGAGATCAAGAGGGTTTCTGCATGTTCATGAGAAAATATGTCATGATTGTCTCTGTTCTGCTTTGATGCTTATGCTGATGTCATCTCACCTCTCACCTTAAGGTATAAAGACCTGCTGAGACCCTCAGTAGGAGATACTTGCACCAGAGAGATACTTGTCATTGGCTCCTCACTACCTCATCTACCTCACTCCACTTCCCCTCAGTCCCCCAAGATTTCACGACGCCGTCCTCTCCTTTCTGAGACTCCTGACACGACATCTAGCTGGAACTGATCTCCAGCAGGATCCCATCTACAGAGGCCCATACCCTACTCCAGGTGCCCGCCATCAGGCATGCACTCAGGACTGCAGGGTTCCGTCATCTGTCCTAATGGCCGGGTGGCAGAAAAGCCTGATACTTTTTGCCTTACCCTACATCACTCCAACACTGGGCTTTTCATAGCAGACCCCTGCACTCAGGCCAACCCATTGCACATGCATATGGGTTGGGGATCCGTGAATACAAGCTCCACATGCGGCATCTCTTGGGTCCTTCTTTGTCTTGGGCTTCACCACAAGCCATGTTCCCTACCCATCCCCTAAACACGGTGTAGGGTAAGTGAAAAAGCATCAGGCTTTTCTGCCCTCCCGCCACTAGGATTGATGATGGATCCTTGTGGTCCTGAATGCATCCCTGATGGCGGGCACCTTAAATAGGGTGTGGGCATATGTAGATGGGATTCACCTGGGCTAAGACTGATCTTATAAGGGCAGCTTCATGGGGATGCCAGCAGAACCACAAGAGCAGCAGAGAACAAGGCCATCAGAGAATGTCGGAGAGCCCAGACAGAGTGAAGACTTGCTGGGGGCTGGGAGGCCTGCCAGCCTCCTGACCCCCAGCACCTCTGCCTGCTGTGTACCCAGTAAGATCTCGATAAAAGCCTGAAAAGCCACCGAGGGCTCCAGGACTCCTCCTTTACCTCCATCTGCTCGGGTCATAGAGATCCTGCTCCGTGTCTTCCTGCCTCTATGTAAGGGCGGGACAGGACATAGTGCAGGTCTTTTATGACCAAGCAGACAGGGTAAAGGAGGAGTCCTAGAGAGTCCTGGAGCCCTCAGTGCTTTTCAGGCTTTTATTGGGATTTACCAGGTACATAGCAGGCAGGAGTACTGGGAGCAAGTGTTCACTCTGGGCTCTCTGGCCTTCTGTCACGTTCTCTCTGCTCTGCTTCTCTGCTCTCTCTTGTGGTTCTGCTCTCTGCTCTGCTTCTGCTAGAGTCCCCATGATGGTGCCCTTATAAGCCCAGTCTTAGCCCAGGTGAATCCCATCTACATATGCCCACACCCTATTTCAGGTGCCCGCCATCAGGCATGCATTCAGGACCGCAGGGTCCATCATCAGTCCTAATGGCGGGAGGTCAGAAAATCCTGATGCTTTCTCACTTATCCTACACCCTACATTTGGCATAGTCAACAGGATGATTTGAAGCAGACAGGTATGGAGCCTCAGAAGACCTCAGGAGGGACTGAGCAGTAGCAGACCGAGAGCCTGTGACAACGCTGGAGGCATAATGGTGGCACAGGAGGTGGATATGATCCAGGAGCTACAGGATAAGACCTCGCCTGGAGGAGGATACTTCTTCCGAGGACCAGCCCATGACCCCTGAGGCAGCAGAATCATCAGGGGAAAAAGGACCATGATTCGGAGCTCCCCAGTGTAGACAAAGGGAAAAGCCAATGGATTTGGACTGATGGACTTGCACTGACAATCCCTCCAGAAGGCAGAAGAACTTTGGCAAGTTAATGTTATGTTTTTGGGACCCTGGGAGTGGATGGTATCATTTGTAAAACCCAGGAGATAAAAAAAAATTAAGGCATGGCTGGTGCACCTTGGTAGAAGTGCCCACGATTGGCTGAGGGAGAAAGCCCTCACCAAGTTCTCTGAAGCCAGGCAGACAAGATGTATCAAGACTTAGAAAGGCAAAAGCTGGTGCTAAAATTGGGAAGCCCTGAGTGGCTGTTAAGCAGCTTAAACATGTGGAAGAAGGCCAGTGAGTCTCTTAAAATCACCTGTGGGTGATGCCCTGCTTGTTGTCAAGTGAGGGTGAGGAGCTGAGGAACCCATACTTGGGGTCTGGTGGAGAACGTGGCTTGTGATGGAGCCCACAGCCAAAGAGGGTACCCAAGAGAGGCCGCATGTGGAGCTTGTATCCACAGATCCCCAACCCATGTGCTTGTGCAATGCGTTGTCCTGAGTGCAGGGGTCTGCGTGTTGCATTGGTGGCTATGAAAGCTGAGTGTTGGAGTGACCGCAGACAGAAAACCCTGAGGACTGGTCGATTAACCCCAAAGAGTACAGAATCACCAATCCAAGAGTGAGTGCAGCCTGGGGGTGGATGCAGTGTGTGGCTTGTGGCCAAGACCACAGTCGGATGGTTCCCCCTTGAATGAACAGTGCCTTCGGCAACAGAAGTGGATCATCTACTGGTGCCAATAATCTTGTCTTTGGCCACTAGGTTGATGCCCTACCTGGACTTATTTGTGTTCTGTTGTATTTTGCTATATTGTGATGTATTTCATTTGCTTTTGTGGGCCATGGCTGCAGTGTTGATATTCACCAAGAGAAAGGTGTGTATAACTTGTATAGACTGTCTGGAAGAAAACCCTGAGGGGGTGCATTATAGGTAAGTGAAAAAGCATCAGGCTTTTCTGCTCTCCTGCCATTAGGATTGATGACGGATCCTTGTGGTCCTGAATGCATACCTGATGGCAGCCACCTGAAATAGGGTGTGGGCATAGGTAGATGGGATTCACCTGGGCTAAGGCTGCGCTTATAAGGGCGGCTTCATGGGGACGCCAGCAGAACCATGAGAGCAGCAGAGAACAAGGGTATCAGAGAATGGCAGAGAGCCCAGACAGAGTGAAGACTTGCCTGCTGTGTACCCAGTAAAATCCCAATAAAAGCCTGAAAAGCCACCGAGGGCTCCAGGACTTCTCCTTTGCCTCATCTGCTCAGATCATAGAGAACCTGTCCTGTGCCCATTCCTGCCCTTACAGACAGGTTCCTTATCTCCTCATCCTCACTCGACAATGAACAGGGCATCACCCACAGGTGATTTTAAGAGATTCACTGGTCTTCAACAAACTTGGGCTGCTTAACAACAGTTCAGGGCTTCCTAATCTCAGCACCAGCTTGTGCCTTTCTAACTTGGCTTTTCCTCTGCCTGAATGCAGAAAACATGGCAAGGGCTTCCTCCCTCAGCCAACTGTTGGCTCTTCTACCAAGGTCCACTGGCCATGCCTTTTCATTTCCTGGGGCTTAGAAATGATACCATCCTCCCCCCAGGGTCCCCAAAACATAAAATTAACCTGTCAAAGTTCCTCCACCTTCTGGCAGGGTTGTCAGTCCAAGTCCATTGGCCTCTCTCTGCATCAGCACTGGCAAAGTCCAAATCATGGTCCTTTCTTCCCCAATGATTCTGCTGCCTTAGGGGTCATTGGCTGGTCCTTGCAGGTCATCTGCTCCTCCATGATGAGGTCTCGTCCCACAGCTCCCAGACCTTGTCCATCTCCTGTGCTGCCATGATGCCTCCAGCATTGTCACAGTCTCAGTCTGCTACTGCTCAGTCCCTCCTGAGATCTTCAGAGGGCTCCACACCCGTCTGCATTGGATTATCCTGCCAACTACACCAAATGTAGATTGACAATCCCATACCAGGTAGGTTCATCACCGATTCAAGCAGACCTGTTGGTGTTTTCATGTTCTCCACTGTTTGCCACTGCACTCCTCCACATGTTGCCATACTCAGCCACACGCCGTCGCAATCTGCCACACTGCTTTGTACTCCACACCATGCTACTACACACTACACCATCCTCTGCTGCCCGGGCCTTATATGTTCAGTCTCTTGGCCCAGGTGTAGCATGATCACACCCTACTCCAGGTTCTCACCATCAGGCATGCATTCAGGAACACAGGGCTCCATCATCAATCATAATGGTGGGAGTGCAGGAAAGCCTGATACTTTTTTACCTTACCTTGCCGAGTGACAGCAGTTCGTACCCCTGGGTTTTGTGGTTACCCACAAAAGAGTATAGATTATGTCACCAGTCTCAGAATGAATGAATGCATCTTGGGGGTGGATGCAGTGTGTGGGCTTGTGGCTGTGATCACAGCCAGAGAAGACCATGAAGCCTGACGGCTCCTGGGGTGTGACGGCAGATGCTGTGAATGAAGAGTGGTTCCCCCTCGCATAAGGAGTGCCTTTGGCAGAATTGGTGGATCATCTGCTGTGAAAATAACCTTCTCTTTTTACCCCTAGGTAAAACATATGTGCACATTATGGCTTCCTTCTTGCTGCACAGCCTGGTGTTGGGCTAGGTGACTTGGGCGCCAGCAGTGCTGCTCTCTCCACAGTGGCTTTGCAGCCCTTGGAGGAGACCCCCAGGTACGACCTCAGCACAGGAAGTTGGTTGCTCAGCAGCAGCACTTTCGGCTCCTTGACCTTGTGCACCCTGAACTTGCTGGAGCCACTGGGGAGCCAGTAAACCCCCTTGTGCATCAGACCTGGCCTGTGAGCCTTCTGCGTGCCCTGTTGGCGATGCCCCTGGGTTGCTGCTGGGTACCCTTAATTCTGATGTGTCAGTCTGACTGGTGCTGGATGAAGCTCTTGGTCCTCTTTTAGAGGAACCTAGGCCTCCTGAGGGGTCTGAGGGCAGCTGTGGTGGCAGGTGGGAGACGGCTGCCACCTCTGTGGGCAGCACCTAGGGAGAGGCACGGTTGTTCTTGTAGACCCCAGAATGACATCACACATCCTTAACATAACAGTCCACTTCCTGTTGCTATATGTTAGTTTACACAATATAGAAATTTTACAACTATTTAGACACCTTTACTCTGTGCGTCTTTTATGTTGTTAGTGTTTCGTGCTATATATCTCTATAGGTGACAAACCCTGAGGAGTGTTTAATTCCCATTTTAAACCACTATATTTATAAAGTAATGAGAAAGGATTAAAAAAAAAGATGGTAATTTGCACTTAGTGAGATATTTGCATTCCTGACGCTCTTCCTCTTTCCTGAGATTCTAAGTGTCCATCTTGTATCATTTGCCTGCAGCCTGGAGAATGTCCTTTACCATTTCCCACAGGGTGGACCTTTGGGAACACACCTTTTTTAATTTTTTTTCCTGAAGACCTATTTTGATTCACTCTTGAAGGACATTTTTGGTGAATACAGAATAATGGGTGGACATTTTTTTTCTTTTAGGAGAAGTATCCTACTTCCTTTGCCCCCCTCTTTTTTCATATTGAGGTGTCATTGGTATAAGACCCTGTACATGACTTAGGGATCAGGCTCACACCTCCCAGATGCAGGTGCCCACACCACCACCCAAGCACCCACAGTCCTTCACCGTGGACCTCTACCGTAGGCTGAGAGTCATCAGATGGGAGAGGAGACACAGAGGCTCCAACCAGAACTACCGTGGGGGTGCTTGCTTCGGCAGCACATATACAGAACTACCGTGGGGAAGGGAAGATCTATCACATCAGCCTCTGCCATCGTCCTCACGGTCACACCAATTAAATGCAGAAGAGGCCGTGCATGAGCAGTTCCTGCAGCACTGAGGGAGGCAGAGCAAGACCAGGAAAGAGGACCCCTTTGGTTCCAGAAAATCTCCTGAAAGAGAGGGAGGCTTATCACGTCATCAAGGCCACTTAGACAAAGCAGGCACTTTTGGAAAAGAAGGAGCAGGGGCGCGAAAGACCTTAGACTGTAAAGTAAAATCAACAATAAAAGGGTCCATCTGCCTGGTCTCAACTAAGGGCGCACGCCCAAGAGCCAAGACACAGCAGGCCTGGCCTTGCTGAGAAGCCGCATCGGCAACACCAAAAAGCTGTCTCCCCGCAGATCAGTACCTTCCAGTAAAGACAGAGCTCAAGCGGATGGCCCTGCTCATGCCCCCGCTCCTGGAGATAAGGCTCCTTGTGCTCCTCAGTGCACAGACGGGTCAAATAGGTGCATTAACTAGACACCTGTTATGGGCTGTTCTCTGTAAAAATCCTCGAAAGTGTACAATGTTTTCCTTGTGAGCTCTATAAAATTCTCATAGTGAGGCTTAAAATTGGAAAAGCTTTGCCAGAGCATCTGGAGACTGCACTGGGCTCCAGCCCTCCATCTTATTCTTCAGTAAACTCACCTTTGCTTCCTTCATCTTATTGAAACTGCAGGTGTAAAGGACAAGAATGATTTCTGCATGATTTCTGGTGGCAACAGCATCCCCAAGCCTTCAGCCACCCCAGGATGCAGTGTCCCCATAAGACAGTGTCACCACCAGTGGCGTGTCCGAGGAGTAGCTTCTCCCCATCACAGGGTCCTGCTGTCCAGTCTCTCGGGAGGAGTACATGACTCAGTAGAGAGACTCCCACAATTCCTGTCTGTGGAGACCCAGAGCTTTGAGTGAGGTGTGTCCCTGCTAGAGCCTCCCCCTTGCTAGAGAGGAAAGGAAACTGAGGTCAGAGTGTCACTGATGGAAACAGGAGCCCCAGGGCCTACCCCTGGGTAGACTCAGAGCTGATAATGTCAGCAATCTGTGGCTCAGTTTCTCCTCTGGCACCTGGCATATGCCATTATTATGATAATTTTTATTTTTAAAGATTTATTTTTATTTATGTATGTATACAAGAACTGGATAAAGTTCTTGGTGGGATACTCACGGAGATAACCACACCACAGTGAAATGGTAGGTCAGAGGTGTGGGGTTTGACAAGATTCACCAGAGACAGAGTGTGGAGCAGAACAGGCAGATCTACTGAAATATACTGCAGAGGGGAGCAGCAGGCAAGACAGGAGAGGTCCTCTGTGCCATTTGGGCAGCACCCTGGCCAGGGATCGAACTAATGATGCAGTGGCTGGCCATAGCTTAATAGTGCTGAGACTTAACCCTTGTGCAACCAGGGAGGCTCCCACCTTAATGGTTTCTCTTTTTTTAATAAGTTATATATTTATATATATTTTACAGCATTGTTCATTTTTTACAATGTTTGCTTTCTTTCCTCAGGTCAAGTCTAATCTCTGTAGAATTCCCACCATCAGTTCTCCCGTGCACCATCACCATAGTCCCTTGTGCTCTTCCCACCCTTGTTTTTTTGTTTTTTGTTTTTTTTTTATAGAGGCATGTTTTATTTATTTATTTATTTGTTTGTTTGTTTGTTTGTTTGTACATGCACTGGGTACAGTCAGAAGCGCGGGAGGGTGAGAGAATTCACCAGAGTGGGAAGCAGAACAGGTAAAGGACCGAAGTATACTGCTGAGAGGAGCAGCGGGCGGCAGGAGAGGTCTGCGCGCCATGTGGGACCCTCCTCCGGTGGCCGGGGAGCAGCCGGGGATCGAACCGGCGCCGCAGAGGCTGTGGGCAGCTTCACAACCCAGCGCTCAACCGCTGCGCCACCAGGGAGGACCCCTCACCCTTGTTTTGATCCCTCTTGTTCCCCCTCCCCTGCAGAATGTCTCTGATTTATAGTTGGCTGTTTATTTATCATTGTTATTATCGTTTATTATTATTTATTATTATTATTTATTTATTAATGTTGTTATTTTTTTTCCAGATCCCTTATTTGGCTCTCCTATATTCCTACTATAATTGAAACCACCTGCTAATTTTCTTTCCCCTTCAGATTTATTTCACTGAGCATAATCCCTTCTAGTTTCATCCATGTTGCTGCGAATGGCATGAGTTTATATTTTTGGATTGCTGACTAGTGTTCTTTGTGTGTATATACCACATCTTCTTCATCCAGTCATCTATATTTGGGTATTTGGGTTGTTTCCAAATCTTACCTATTGTAAATAGTGCTGCAATAAACGTAGAGGTGAGAGTGTTCTCACCAAATGAAGGAGCACCAACATAGATAAGACAATTATTATCAGCTCTGAAAAAGACATTAGAGAAAACACATATATAGTAGGAGACATCAACACCTCACTCTCACCGATGGACAGATCAATGAGACAAAAATGAACAAGGACATTAGCACCCTAAATAAAGACCTAGACATCTTGGGTTTAACAGACATCTATAGGACACAATACCAAAAAAACTCTGAGTGCACATTTTTCTCAAGTGTGCCTAATCATTCTCCAGAATTGATTACATGTTGGACCACAAGATAAACATCAACAGATACATTACCCTCAAAATCATTGCAACTGGGCCTCCCCTGGTGGTGCAGGTGGTTGAGCGCCTCACTATGAAGCTCTTTGCCGCGCTCTTCACCGCACTCTTTGCTGCACTCTTCGCAGCCTCTGTAGCGACGGTTCAATCCTAGCCGGCCAGCAAGGGTCCCACCTGGTGCGGCAGACCTCTCCTGTCACACCTGCTGCTCCCCTCAGCAGTGTATTTTGTCAGTCTGCCTGTTCTGCTCCCTGCTCTGTCTCTGGTGAATCCTCTCACCCTCCCGCACATCTGGCCTGTACTCCAGTTCTTGTATAAATAAATAAATAAACCTTTTTTTAAAAAAAAATCATTGCAACTATCTGGCCTCGCTGGTGGCACTACAGGGTAAAACGCAACCTATGAAGCTATCTGCAGACATGGCAGCAGGAGCTTGATCCCTGGCCAGGGAGCAACCTATATGGAGCAGCAGACCTCTCCTGTTTCACCCACTGCTCCCTTCAGCAATGTATTTCAGTCAGTCTGCCTGTTCTGTTCCCCACTTTGTCTCTGGTGAGTTCTCACCCCCCCCAACACCTCTGGCCTATACCCCAGTTGTTGTATGCATAATAAATAAATCTTTAAAAAAATAAAATTAAATTTTAAAAAATAGAAAAAAATCATTCCAATAATCATCTCTCATCATAAAGGCATCAAACTAGAAATAAACCATGAAAAGAAAGGAGGAACCCCCCACTTCGTGGAGATTGAACCCCACACTACAGGGAGAACACTGGATTAAAGAGGAGATCACTCAGTGTCACCGGGTGTTTTGTTTCCATTTGCGGCCCAAAGAGCCAGATCCCCATTTACACCACAGTGTCAGTGGGGATCATTCATGGATTTTAGTATTGTCCCCTGCATAGGCTCAAGGAGGCAAATTGCCCCAAAACTACGTGGATACAATCTGAGCACTTCTAATGATCATTTCAGGTAAAATCTAGGAAATAGTTTGACTGTCCCACCACTTACAAATTTATGTAATTTGCATGCTGTTATATGAAATGATTTGTGTGGGTTTCTTTTTTTAAGATTTATTTATTTATACAAGAACCAGATGCACAGGCCAGATGCACAGGAAGGTAAGAGGATTCACCAGACACAGAGCGGGGAACAGAACAGATAGACTGACGAAATGCACTGATGAGGGGAGCACCTGGCACGACAGGAGAGGTCTGCTTTGCCATGTGGGATCCTTGCTGGCAGGCTGGGATCGAACCAGCGCTTCGGACAGATTCACAGCGTGGTGCTTAACTGCCTGCGCCACCAGGGGAGACCCTGATTTGTGTTTTTATGTCTTCAAATATCTAAGAAAAGTTGATGATTTGAAGTTTAAGGCTATAAGTTTCTAGGTTGTGTATTTTCTGGTAATAATTTGTTATATAATGTTAAAGTAGTACTCATATAAAGGAATTGGTGTGATTTGGATGACTGCATACGGGATAATGACAAAGTGAAATCATTATTTCCTTCTCTTTTGTTAAAGATTTATTCTTATTTATTGATGTATACAAGAACTGGGGTGTAGGCCAGAGGTGTGAGGGGGTGACAAGATTCACCAGAGACGAGTGGGGAGCTGAACAGGTGCATCTATTAATATACAATGCTGAGGGGAGCAACAGGTGAGACAGGTAAGCTCTGCTGTGCCTTGGGGGTCAGCTCCCTGGGCAGGGATCCACCTTCCAGTGGGGACCCTCAGAAAAGGATCAGAAACAACCAGACAAGTCTGGGAGGAAAAGCGCAAAATCAAAAGCAAAACAAAAACTGCCATTGTCACCTCCCCACGGGCCTCTCGCCCACATCTGTGTCACCCAGTCTAGGACCAAAAGGCAAGCGCAGTTTCTTCACGCGTCTCTCTGCTCCACGTCCTCCTCCAGGTCTCCTTCTGGCTCCATCCTGCTTCCTACCTTCCTCAGTCTCCTCTGCAGCTTCTTTTCTCTTTAGCTCCACCCTCCCTTGGGTGGGGCAGGGAATCTGGAACCTTCCCTTTTCCGGGAGACCACCCTCTTACAATGTGAGCTAACATTCAGAAGAACTAATTTTCTGAGGTGTCAGACATTCCTGTGACCTTTAAAGTTTTTCTACTTCACTCGTTAACTTTTTTAGATCAGCCCAGGTGGGTGGAGCAGACGCTCCATTGAGCCACAGGATTCCTGTTCCTCCTTTCGTGGCCCCTCCCGGGAGGCGGACGTGACGCAGCGTCTGGATCTCGGGACAGTCAGCGGATCGTCATGGCGGCAAAGGATCGCTAGGAGTGCGCGCTCCCATATAAGCAATTAATAGGGAGAAAAGCCGCTGGTCCCTGCTCCAACCCGGACACGCAAGATAAACTGGCGACGCCGGCAAGTTGCGGTAACAGACGAGCAGAGGGAGCAGCGGAGCCTGCGGCCCCCGCCCCTTGATTCCGGCTCCTCCGCCTGCGGGAAGGAGAAGCGGAAGCGAGTGTCGAGGCGCAGCGCCGGAGAGTGCGGGGTCGCCCCGCGGAGTCGCCAACTGGGCGCCCGGAGAGGCAGGTAGGGGCGCGGAGGAGACCGATGAGCGTCAGGCGGAAGCTGGCGCTCGGAGAGGACTCCATCCACCCCGTGTTGGTCACGCGCACGCTTGAGTCCATGCAGGCCGCCAGCCCCAAGCTCCCTGGTTCCTCTGACCCGAGACAGGGGTCCCACATGTTTTAGCCGGGACTTTCCCTACGTGGACGGCCCGGCCGGGGGAGTCTCGAGGCTGGAGGCCCCAGGGCGGATGGTCGCGCCGGGGCGGAGCTGCTTGGCCGCTCGTGCGCTGTCGGGGAGCAGGTCGCCGGGTCGCGGGGAGCAGGGCCGGGGAGGGCGGTAGGTTCGCTGCTGCCCGACCGGGGAGCGGGAGTGACGAGCAGGGCGAGGAGAGGTTCGGCTGCCGAGCGAGTCTGAGTCCAAAGCGGGCAGCGACCCGGGCTCCGCAAGAGCAGCCTCCGCGCGTCCTCTGCTCCGCGCGGGTTGTTAGGGCTGCGCTGGGTCGGCTTCAAGTAGCGGCTTCTTTTATACCTTATTTAAAAAAAAAAAAGTGAAAGGTTGTAAAGTTGGCGAAGGAAGAGACGAGCAGAGGGGAGGGAAAGAAAAGTAAAGTTTAATAGGCAGCGCTCCCGGGCGGAGACTCACTAAGTCACTTGAGGACCCAAGGAGACTGCGCGCAGGACCAGGCACCGGGGTGTTTATGGGGGGCGAGCAACGTGTCATTCTCCGCTGGGTCTTTTCCTTTTTTGGCCGGGTTTTTCGCTGGGCGCCTCCCTTCGCATGGATTAAGTGGCTCCAGCAATTTGCTTCAGGGCCGGTGACATTCCCAGAAGCCCGGGCCCCTACAAAAATATTTATCCATGTATTTTTATACAAGAACTGGGGTACAGGCCAGATTCGCGGGAGGATGAGAGGATTCACCAGAGCCAGAGCGGGGAACAGAACAAGCAGACTGACGAAATGCACTGCTGAGGGGAGCAGCAGGCGAGAAGGAGAGGTCCAATGCTCCATGTGGGACCCTGTGCCCAGCATAGGCACAGGTGGGCAGAGGAACGCGCGGCAGAGGCTGCGGGCAGCTTCACAGAGTTGCGCTCAACAGCCTGCGCCACCAGAGGACGCCGTCCTTTCTCACTTCTTTTTTTTTTTTTTTTTAATAGAGGCATGCTTATTTATTTATTTATTTGTTTGTTTGTTTTTGTTTATACATGCACTGGGTACAGTCAGAAGCACAGAAGGGTGAGAGAATTCACCAGAGCCAGAGCGGGGAGCAGAGCAGGCAGAAGGACCGAAGTACACTGCTGAGGGGAGCAGCGGGCGGCAGGAGAGGTCTGTGCGCCATGTGGGACCCTCCTCCGGTGGCCGGGGAGCAGCCGGGGGATCCAACCGGCGCCTCAGACGCTGCGGGCAGCTTCGCCAGCTTCCCAACCCAGCGCTCAACCGCTGTGCCACCAGGGAGGCCCAGGAAAAGATTTTTTTCTCATAGCCTGAGGGTAAAAAATCACAAAGATTTTTAGATTACATAAACAGTCAATTTGTTATCAAACACAGTGAGAACAGTTTAAGAATACTTGAGTCCCTATTAAAGATGAAAATTAAAGTTTGATTTTACATAAGTACACTACTGATACCAAATTTAAATATTTCCATAGCAAGTCATTTGAGCACCTAACATTTTTTTCAGATACCTCTCAGACCTTCAACACTTTCTTTTGCCTTCCTATTTTTATACCATTTCTTTTTAAAGACAGCCATTTTATTTTGACACTCAATGTTTCCCAATACCCTCAACATATCCATTTCAAATACATTCCTTAACACAACTTACTTTATTTGCACTTACAGTTAGGACATCTTGTTTTTAATTTTTAGATTGTAAGACATTGTAAAGACTGTTATGCTATCACTCCTTTGTACTGCATAACTCAGACATAAACACACGTTTTAATTGGTTTAATTTTTTTAGGTGAGATGACATTAAATTTTAGTTTTGGGCCTCCCCTGGTGGCGCAGCGGTTGAGCACTGGGCTGTGAAGCTGCCTGCAGCCTGTGCAGCACCGGTTTGATCCCTGGCCACTGGCGAGGGTCCCACATGGCGCGCAGGCACCTCCTGCCACCCCCGCTGCTCCCCTCACCTGTATATTTAGTCAGTCTGCCTGTTATATTCCCCGCTCTGACTCTGTTGAATTCTCTGACCCTCCCGCGCTTTTGACTATAATAAAAAAATTTTAAAAAATAAAATAAATTTTAGATTTCTTATAATAAGAAGCAAAAAGTAAACCTGCAAGCTCAATGATTTTAGAGAAAGTGATTTTAATTATTTAACAAATTCTCATTGTTAAACTTAGTAAAACCTTAGTTTTATATGAAATTTGGCCACTATTTTTTTTTAAATTTTTTTTTATTTTTAAATTTTTATTTATTTATTCATACAAGCACTGGGTACAGTAGAAGCGCGGGAGGGTGAGAGAATTCACCAGAGGCAGATCGAGGAGCAGAAAGGCAGACTTGACGAAATAAACTGCTGAGGGAGCAGTGAGTGCCACAGGAGAGGTCTGCCTGCCATATGGGACCCTCCCCTGGGGGCGGGGTGGAACTGGCACTGCAGAGGCTGCGGGCAGCTTCACAGCCCAGCACTCAGCTGCTGTGCCACTGGGGAGGCCCAAAATTTGGCCACTATTTACAAAATAATAAGAGAGCAAATTTAGGAGAGATACCAATTGTAGTTTTTAGGTTTTTTTTAGGACTGGAATTTTAAATTAATTCCAGAGTTGCAAATTGTAACAATCCCATAATCCAAATTTCATTCTTAGGCAAGCACTAGTTAGATTGATGAACAGCAAGAAAAATAAGAGACTTAACATCATATACATTTCCTACATGCCTGTGAGGAACTCGGGACTGCTAAGTAACTTGCAGTTGAGGCTATAGACGTCATCTTGAAATTTTTGCTAGGACAAGGGGAAAGGGGCTTTTCCTGGAAAAGAATTTTATCAAGAGAACATCAGGTATAATCACCAAAATGCAAACTTACCTTCTTTGATGTAAACTCAGTCCATTACTCTTTTTCTGAATACTGTGCACTTCCTTTTTAAAATAAAGACATTTAAACATAAAGTATTGATACCCAACATTATAACCTTAAAGCATGCATGCTTCATATTCAACCATTAAGTTTTGAACTAGTTTTTGATTACCAAGATTTTAGATTGGTGATCTCAAAATTGGGGATTTTTTTATTAGAATTTATATAGGCGCCATTTATAATTAACCCTCCAGAGGCCAAAGACAGTAATAGACACTGAAATTTTTTGATTCTCCTTTTAAAACTTTGGCCATGTGTATTCGTTTTTCTTTTTTTTTTTTTACGATTTGTTTGTTGTGCATACAAGAACTGGGATACAGGTCAGACATGCAGGGGGTGAGAGTGCTGGGGAGCAGTATAGGCAGAATGACTGAACTACACTGCTGAGGGGAGCAGCAGGCAACACAGGAGAGGTCTGGTGAACCATGTGGGTAGCTCCCTGGCCAGGGATTGAAGTCGTGCCGTAGAGGCTGCGGATGGCTTCGTAGTGATGGGGTTTTTTGGAGTCAGTGGGTTTGGAGTATGGGGGCCCTTTGCTTTGATAGAGGACAAGAATAGAAAGACTGGAAAGGAGGTGCCCCAAGACTAGAACCTGACTCACAAGGAGGTGGGGGTAGAGGGAAATAACATGACCATTAAGCCAGCTGTAGAGGTTGTGACCCTTAGGCACCAGGGCCTTATCACAAGGCATGAGACCCAAGCAGGATCAGATGCTATAAGGAGTGGAGCACAGACCTGAGGGTAAAGATATAGAGATTGGGCCCATTCTGGAATCTCCACTCCCCATCCTGGTATCTCAGGTCCCTTTTGGATTCTGCATGGTTATCCAAAATCAGCAACAAACATGAAGGCTCACAAGGAGTGACCCCTCCCAAACAGAAAAGGACCACATAGGTACAGTCTCTGCACAGGCTCAAGGCAGCACTCCCTCTGCCCACCTGTGCCTATGCAGGTGCCTCTTCACCCACTCTCACCCAGGCTTCCTGTCTGCCCGTGACCTGTCCCATGCCGGGGCTTTTCCTCACTGATCTCCCTCAGCGGAGGCAGCGCTCCTTATGGTTGCCCATCTGCAACCATGCAGGCCTCTCTCAACAAACCTGTCCCTTTCCCTTTCCCTAATAAACCTGCTCTTTAAATATAACTGCCGTCTCTGTTTCATGGAGAAACTTGCCGCATGCTGCTGAAAGGGGAGCTCTGGTGACACCTTGCCCAAGGACCCCACACTAACTCCAAAAACCTCATCAGGTTCACTCTGGGAAAGATTTCACCAGAGCTCCCCTTTCTGCAGCAAGCGGTAAGTTTCCCAGGTGAGTTTCTCCACGAGGCAGAGACATTAGTTATATTTAAAGAGTGGGTTTATTAGGGAAAGGGATGGAGGAATAAAGGAAAGTTGCACACAAACAGGCAGGAAGAGTTGCCCTGAAAGGGACAGGTTTGCTGAGAGGCGCATTGTTGCAGGCAGTCGGCTTGGAGGAGAGCAGCCTCCGCTGAGGGAGGTCAGTGAGGAGCAGACCTGGCATGTTACAGGTCTTGAGCAGGCAGGAAGCCTGGGTGAGAGTGGATGAAGAGGCACCAGCATAGGCACAGGTGGGCAGAGGAAGTGCTTCCCCTCATCTGTGCAGAGACTGTACTGATATAGTCTTCTGTTTGGGAGGGGTCACTCCTTGTGATCCTTCAGGTTAGTTGCTGATTTTGGATAACTGTGCAGAATCTGAAAGGGACAGGAGATTCCACAAGGGCTCAATCTCCATATCTTCACCTTTGGGGTCTGTTGGCTCAATCTCCGTATCTTTACTCTTGTGTCTGTGCTCTAGACACTCCCTACAGCAGTCTGATCCCTGCTTGGGATTTATGCTTTGTAATCTAGGCTTTGGGACCTAAGGATCGTGGTTTCCATTTCTGTGTCCATGGCTATGTTAATGTCTTCTGATAATCTCTTCTGGTCTTGTGGTGCCTCCTTTTCAGTTTTTTTCTATTCCTGCCCTCCATCATCCCCCCACCCCACCACCATATCTGGCCCAAAATCTTTTGGGAAATTGAAGGGAGGAGGTTCATTTTCTGTAGCTGCTTCCTGCTGGAGTGGGACACAGAGCTGGCCCTACCTACATGAGCCTGGGATATGGTTTCCCTGACACTAGTCCCTGAGCTGCCCACTGTTGCTGGTTTCAGAAGGAGGCAAGGGGTGAGGCATCTGGACAGGCTGTTTCTCTTGTGTGGATCAGCTATTTTTTGCTTGGAGGAGGAGTTTAAACTTGAAGAGCTCCCCCTAGGTTAGAAGAAACAAATTTAATTAGGAGATTGTGTGTGTTAAGGTTTAAAGAGGAGAGTGAGAAGTGTAGCAGCGGCTAAGGGCCCTAGGTAACATGGACAGTCATTTGGGGCCAGCCATTGAGTATGAGGCTTACTAACAAGATAAGCAGCAGTCTAATAGTTAGTTTTGGGCTTGTGACATGGGAATAAATTTTACTAGGTAAACAACCCATTTTAGAGTGGTGTTAGACTTAAAAGAATGTTGATAGGATATTTATTTCTAACAGAGGAGCTGTTTTAAATCCCATGTGTCCCTTGTTAAGGACAACACCCACCAGGGGACCCCTGAGATGCTGGAGTGAGGGATATAGCCACGGACTCAGCGGGAGGGTTGCCTTGTATGTGTGCAGAGCTGCAAGCCCAGTGAAACCTACTAGTTTTTTTTTTTTTTTTTTTTTTTGCTTTGTTAGGGACAGTGTCATGAGCATGATCACTGTGAGGCTAGTCAGAATCTCAGGAAAGTTGGGTGAGCTTTAAAGTTAAGTTAGAGTGAGGGACCGCAGTCTACCTTTTAATGTTTAGATTTTACCCGAGTATGATGACTCCAAGGTTTTATATCCTCCAATTCTGAGGCAGTGCAGGTATTAGAAAGACAGTGTCGGCCCTTTTCGGGTTCCAGGATGAAGCAATTGCAAGTGTTCAGGAGCACCAGTCATGTAAGGGGGAATCTGCAGGAGACTGTCGTCTCTTAGAAGCAAAACTCTTAGGTATAAGAAGTGCTAGTCCTATCTGTAGGTTGAAGAGGACCAGAAATTAAGTTACTGAATCATGTGCTTTGTCCTGTAAATAGACACATGCTTTTCCTTGGGCGGCAGTAAGCAGATCCAGTGCCCTTTGATTTTGCTAAGTCTGTTCCTATTGTATTTTGTGAGGAGGGGAAGGTGGGTCCGGAATGCTTGGTGAGTACAGAATAAGTGGCTCCCGTATCAATCAGAAAATTAATATTCTTTCCTGCGGCATCCAGGGTTACCCTAGGCTCAGCCATGGAGATGGTCAGCTGGGGAGCTGGCAACGTCCTTGGGACCCTCATTTGTCAACCAGGAGGCGTCAGTCCTCATCCAGGAGGCACGGGCTGGCAGCTGAGGGTCTGGTGGCTCCTCCCTTCAGAGAAGGGGACAATCCCTTTTCCAGTGGCCTTCTTTCTTGCACCTCAGGCACAGCCCAGGTGGATTTCTGAGTTGTGTGTGAAAGGTTCGGCAAGGCAAAGAAAAGAAGAGCCAGGCCAAGCTTTCTCAAAGGAAGGGGAAATTTATTGCGCCCCAGGTGGAATTCCCGGACTCAAGGTGGGGGGTCTGTGAAGCCTTGCACATCGCCAGGGGGAGGGAGGCTTTTATAGAGTAAGGAGAGGTCAGGTGGGAGACTGGAGTTGCAAGGTGGGAAAAGATTCAAGGTCGGGGAGGGGTTCATTGTCTGAATTTTCCAGGCAGGCTTCTGCATTCCTGCCCCTGGGTGGTCTTCCTGGTGGGCTTTTGCATTCTGGCCTCCTGCATGGACCTTTCAATGTGCCTTTCCTGCTCCAGTGCCCAGACTTGTTGCACCAGTCTAACCGGGCCATTGAAGCTCCTCCATTCTTTCTTCCAGGCAGGTCAGTAAGTATTCTGTTCCTCTGAGCCTGGGGAAGCCTGAGTCTGCAGGGCGCTGGCAATGGCAGTGCCTATTAATGGAGCCTGCCTTTTACTCGCTGGCCACAACTTACTTTCCCTTTTTAACCCTTTCCTTTGGCCCCTGTTATTAATGATTTTAAAAGCCACTTTTAAAAGTTGGTGTGGCAGAGTTTGGGATCCCATGGCTAAGTTTTTGGAGCTTTCTGCGTATATCTGGTGTAAACTCATAAAATGAGTCCCCAGAATCACCTCGCCCTCTCGTGTTAGGCTCGAGGTTTGTGAACTTGTGAACGGGTTTCACTAGTCGCCCTTGGTTTAGTCTCTGGAGCCTGAACCTGATGTCAGAGCAAGGCTGACAAATGAATAAGACCGCTAAAATGCTTGTCCTCTTCTAGGCTAGATTAGTATACCTTTTCATAGCGTCAGCAAATTCAGTCTGAAATGATGTGGGATTTTTTGGCTTTTGAGTAACTTCTTTTTAGCCCTTTTATAATTGACTGGCTTATTAGGTTTTACGAAGTCTTGTGTATTTTATTTTTATTTTTTTATTTTTTAAAGATTTACTTATTTATGCATACAAGAACTGGGGTACAGGCCAGATGCATGGGAGGGGAGAGGACTCACCAGAGACAGAGTGGGGAACAGAACAGAACAGGCAGACTGACGAAATACACTGCTGAGGGGAGCAGTGGGTGAAAGTCTAGAGAGGTCTGCTGTGCCATGTGGGATTCTCCCCAGCCAGACAGCTTCACAGCGCTGTGCTCTACCACCTGTGCCACCAGGGGAGGCCCTCTTACGTATTTTAGAACAAACTCATTAGTTTACATTTATGTTGAAAAGGTGTAACAAACCTATGAGAATACTTCCTATGAGCTATCAGTATACCCAAATTGACATGTTTGTTTCTCACAATGAAAAACAATTTTATTAGGTGTCTTAAGAGCCCTCTTAAGACAAAAACTTTACTATTTCAGAATGAACAGTCATAGAACAAACTTATAGATCTTTATAAAACAATTACTCAGAGTGACAAGGATTTTTAAGAGTAGATCTATTGCTTTTGTTAGGGGGAAAAGGATGTCCCAAAGCTAATTCCATACAGGCTTTGTGGACTCCACCCCCACCCCAGGTCAAAGCCAAAGACACTGGGAACTCCAAATCCCATCACCACCAAAGGGAAGGTGGCTGGGACCTGAGGGTGGGGTTAAGCAGCCAAGTGGATATAAAAAGGCAGACACGTGGGCTTTGGGGGATCCCCATTTTGGCTCTCCGCCAGCTCGCAGCATCTGGCCACCTCTGAGAGTGACTTTGGGTTTCCAGGTCTCCGGATCGGGTAGGACACATTAAAGACTTTATTTCCCTATTTTCTCCCTGAGTTGTACATTTTCCTTATTTCCTTTTCCCTTGTAAATAAACCTTTTATTAACCTTTTGTGTGTGTCTGTAGTGGAGTATTCATAAGTCCCTTTTAAGCACACGGGTGAGGACCCACAGCCAGGAACCCGTTCAATATCGGGGCTGCTCTATAACACTTTGACAAGGCTCAGCAATGCTGACATAAGGGTTTTTGTAGGTGACCTGAGGGTAGAAGAGCACCAAGATTTTTAGATTACCTGAACAGTCTTTAATTTGTTATAAGAAACTGCCCCACAAACCTGCCTATTCTAAATGGGTTCTGCCATCCGCCGCATTAACACAAAACATAAGACTTTAATGGGAAGGAACTTTAATACAATTAGGAAACAATACAGGAAAGGCAAAATATCTAGTTTCTAAATCAAGCACCCAAAGTTACCCGTCCCCTCCTGGGTAAAACTCCATCCAAATGAGATTGGCCCAGCAAGGCCCCAAAGCCTTCCACAAGTCTAAAGCGTCTTCCAGTAGGGACCCACAGAAAAGGGTCAAAAACAACCAGACAAGCCCAGAAGAAAAAGAGCAAAATCAAGATAAAAGCTGCCATTGTCACCTCCCCACGGGTCTCACCCACATCTGTGTCACCCCGTCCACGACCAAAAGACAAGCGCAGTTTCTTCACGTGTCTCTAGGCTCCATGTGCCTCCTCCAGGTCTCCTGGCTCCATTCTGCTTCCTTCCTTCCTCAGTCTCCTCTGCAGCTTCTTCTCTTCCTGCTCAGCTCCACCCTCCCTTGGGTGGGGCAGGGAACCTGGAACCTCCCCCTTTCCTGGGGACCACCCTATTACAAAACTAGTGAAATTAGTTTTAGAATACCTTAATTTTTATATATAAAAAGGACTAACGCTTGGTGGTACATGGGTGCACTACTGATATTCAAGTTAACAAAACCTTTCATAGTAATTCACCTCAGCACACAAAATTTTTTACCAAAATCTCTCTCAGACCTTCAATGCTTTGCTTTCTTTCTTTTTAATACCATTTCATTTACCCTTCCTACGTTAAATTTTCTTAAGGACCTTCAGAATACCCACCTTCAATACATTTTTTATTCCCACACATACCTTACCTTACTTGCATTTACAGTTACTACATCCTAGTTTTTAACCTCTACGTTGTAAGACATTGTAATACCTGTTATACTATCATCTCTTTCGACTAGACAACTTACACAAACACATCTTTTAATTTTTTTTTTTTTTTTGAGATGACATCAAAACTTTAGTTCCCTTACAGTAAGGAGCAAAAAGTAGATGGGAGGGCCTCCCGGGTGGCTCAGTGGTTGAGCGCTGGGCTGCCAGTCTGCCCGCAGCCTCTGCAGTGCTGGTTTGATCCCTGGCCACCAGAGAGGGTCCCACATGGCACACAGACCTCTTCTGCGGCACCCGCTGGTACCCTCAGCAGTGTACTTCGTCAGTCTGCCTGTTCTGCTCCCTGCTCTGGCTCTGGTGGATTTTCTCACCCTCCTGCTCTTCTGACTGTACCCAGTGCTTGTATAAATAAATAAATCTTTAAAAAAAAAAAAAAAAAAGACTGGAAATTTGTCTCCTTCCAATAAGGAGCAAAAAGTATATCTGAAAGCTGTTTGTTACAAGGGAAAGTAGTTTTAGATATTTAGCAAGTTATTATTAGTTTTTTGGCAGACAATGAAAAGGACAGATTTAAGGGCCTCCCCGGTGGTGCAGCCGTTGAGTGCTGGGTTGCGAAGCTGCCTGCAGCCTCTGCGGCGCCGGTTCAATCCCCGGCTGCTCCCCAGCCACCTGAGGAGGTTCCCACATGGCAAGCAGACCTCTCCTGCCGCCCGCTGCTCCCCTCAGCAGTGTACTTCGGTCCTTCTGCCTGCTCTGCTCCCCGCTCTGGCTCTGGTGAATTCTCTCACCCTCCTGCGCTTCTGACTGTACCCAGTGCATGTATAAACAAAACAAACAAATAAATAAATAAATAAAAACATGCCTCTATTTAAAAAAAAAAAAAAAGAGTTACCAGTTGTAGTTTTAGTTTTTTGTTTTTTTTTTTTTTTTAGGACTGGAATTCCAAATTGCAGGGCTGTTAATGGAACAATTACACACTCCAAGGTTTTTCTAGGCTGGCAAATAATGGAGCATGCATTACCAGGATGGGCAAAGCAAGAAAAATCAGAGATGTTATGTGATTCAGTAGGACTGAGTAGTTTGTCCACCTTGCTTTAGATGTCATCTGGATTTTGGCTAGGACCCAGAGAAAGAAAGTTAAGACATTTTCTCTGAGGAAAAACAAAAGCTCTTTCTAAAGAGATAAGCTAATTTGTGTTCCTGGAAGAGAATTTGGTAAAGAAATGTCTATAGACATTGAAAAGCAAACCAGATTTATTACCTTTTTTATCTGAATACCATGAGCTTTGTTTAGTAAGCAACATTTATACAAATTATTAATGCACAACAATATAATTTTTTTAGATTTATTTATGCATACAAAAACTGGGGTGCAGGCCAGAGGTGTGGGGGGTGAGAAGATTCACCAGAGACAGAGTGGGGAACCAAACTGCAGATTGACTGACATATACTGCTGAGGGGAACAGCCCCCTAGTCAGGACAGATCTGCTGTACCATGTGGGTAGGGTAGCTCCCTGGCAGGGGATCATGCTCCTGCTGCAGTGACTGAGGACCGCTTCATAGGTTGTGTTTTAACCCCTTGTGCCACCAGGGAGGCCTCACAACATTATAACTTTTTTTTTTTTTTTTAAGATTTATTTTTTATTTATTTATTTTATTTATTTATTTGTACAAGCACTGGGTACAGTCAGAAGCGCGTGAGGGTGAGAGAATTCACCAGAGCCAGAGCGGGGAGCAGAGCAGGCAGAAGGACCGAAGTACACTGCTGAGGGGAGCAGCGGGCGGCAGGAGAGGTCTGCGCGCCACGTGGGACCCTCCTCTGGTGGCCGGGGAGCAGCCGGGGATCAAACCGGTGCTGCAGAAGCTGAGGTCAGCTTCGCAACCCAGTGCTCAACCGCTGCGCCACCGGGGAGGCCCCACAACATTATAACTTTAAGGCACGTTTCGAATCATTAGCTTTTCGAGTAGTTTACCAAAAATCTTAGATTGCGATCTCAAAATATGTTTTTGTCAGAATTTATATAGGCTCCAGTTTATAATTAAACCCATGGAGGTAAAACAAGAGGAGATCTTGATTTGTACTTAAAATTTTGGCCATGTGTACCAATTTTAAGAGATCGTTATTTTACCAATATCTGTGAAGACACTGATAAGCCTGTTATTGACTTATCTTAGTTACTTAGCAACTCCTTTAAATGAAACACTTTAATTTGCATTTTTAAGATTGGCTTTTTGGCTTTTACAGAAGCTGTAAACAGAATTCACATTATTTTTTTAAAGTCAGAAAAAAAATTCTTTTGAAATCTCAGGAGAGGCTTAGAACACCTTAAACAATCTAATTTTGAAATAACTTAGGTTTTAGTTTGATAGCTATGTTTTTAATACACATTTTGATAAACCAAGGTTTCCAATGTGATAGAATTAAAATCCTTACATAGGGAAAGTATCCAATTTAACTATTACATAAGACCTAGACACGAAGACAGCAATTTTAAAGCTAAGCAGAAAAGAAAATGGGGTTGTTTAAGTTTCTGTTTTTGTCCAAACCAGGCAGGGAACCACTTTCCTTAAGACAAAAGAACACCTTTTTACAGACCATGAGGACAAGAGAGGGAATAGATTAACCAATAAAGTATCCTACATATCCTGTTAATAAGACCAAAGTAATTTGACAGTTTTTTCCCTAAGATTTATTTATGCATTCAAGAGAACTGGTGTGCAGGCCAGAGGTGTGGAGGGAGGGGTGAGAGGATTCACCAGAGACAGAGTGGGAAAAAAAACAGGTAGATTGAAATACACTGCTGAGGGAGCAGTGGGAGGGAGAGTCAGGAGAGGTCTGCTGCGCCATGTGGGTATCTCCCTGGCTGGGGATTGAATTCCTCCTGCAGTGGCTGCGGATTGCTTCATAGGTTGCATCTTAACCCCTTGTGCCACCAGGGAGACCCCAGTTTTTGTTTTTTCTTTAAACAGACCAAACAGATCTCAAAAGTGGAGGGCATGGCAGCAATAGAAATTTCTCCCTATGGAACAGGCCAAAAGAGATCTCAGGATGAAAAGGAGAAACCTGGTCCCCCAAAGCTGGGTGGTGGGGGACATACCAGTGATCTCAGCACTGGAGCAAAGGTCCAGGCAGCTGCTAGCTAAGAACAATGGGGTGCCCCACACATGTCAGCCGGGGTGGTGTTCCCCACTTTGTTTTGCAGCATTTTTATCTTTTGTCTCCTTCAAAGCAAAGATGTAGAGAATGCTGTTATAGCTGAGGGTAGTTATGCCTTTTGGGTTAATATGTAAAGATGTCAGGCTGAATTAAGGTCTTTTAAGAGAGAACCCAGACTAGAGTCTGCGGGAATGGAGGGAGCAGATTCTAGCACATATGAGTGCCTGAAAGAGAGCTTGAACCTGTTCCAGACAGATTACAGTGGGGGCAGCCAGGGCCCTACCCCCACGGGGTGGGGAGTAGTCAGGGGCATACTCCCCAGGGGATTAGTCCTATTTTTGTGGGTGTTCCCACATTGCGGAGGAACTTTCCAGGCCTGAGCATCCCAGGCCTCGACTTTCTATCTGTCCCTGCCAATCTCTCTTCTCTGGGTGGAAGGGAGGCTGTCTCGGCCTCTTTTTCTATTTAGAAATGTTCTTAAAAAGATAGTTTGTACTTGGCCTGCGTATGCCTGATCGTAATACCAGTTAGCTAGGAAACCTTTTGGCATTTAATAAGATGATTTACAATGTAGGACCACAGGCCTAGCTCTGAGATTAGGATCTAAAATAGCTGACTACAGTTGTCTTAGTCCCTCGCGAGTCTTAAAGTTAAGGGAGATATAACAAGAACGTTTAACCAACGAGAGGAAATCTGGTCTCCATAGCAAAGGAAGGAGACTATCTAGAGTGCCTGTGATGTAGGAAGGCACCTAAAAGACAAGGATTCAGAAGCTCTGAAGGAGGAGCTCTACCTGAGCAAGAAAAAGGCAGGATGGGTTCCTGGCTACTTATAGTTTGTTGACTTGCAGTTGATTGCCATGTAAAGGAAGCAGTGAAAGGTTATAGTTGCGTTAGGGAAGAGCAGTAGATAAGAGGTTGTAAAAAGTAGGTCCAGGTCTCCTTTTTACA
The DNA here is from genome assembly GCF_014898055.3 of Talpa occidentalis. Taxonomy (NCBI): domain Eukaryota; kingdom Metazoa; phylum Chordata; class Mammalia; order Eulipotyphla; family Talpidae; genus Talpa; species Talpa occidentalis. The sequence goes on along the minus strand of NW_023602073.1, from coordinate 44,709,381 downwards.
GTCCTAAGAAGTGGAGAGCCTGGGGTGGGACATGTGGGTGCTTATCACGAGTTCCTGAGTTGCTGCATCCTTGGTCTTGTGATTGGCACGACTAGAGCTAACCCGGGGTGCACACCAACTTCTCCTTTCACAGGAGTCTTCTAGAAAGTGGCAGTGATCTTAGTGCCCTCTTTCATGGCGGACCCGTGCCCACTGTTTCTTACTGTGGGCAGAGCAAGAGCTAGTTTGAAGACAGAACTCAGGAGCCAGCTCTTTTCCCGAGGTGGAGAGGGAATGGCGGCTCGACCGAGCTAGATTAGCAAAGCGGTGAGGCAAAGAGAGAGGCATGAGACGCTCACCCAGTCGGCCCTAGGGCACCTGGAAGGCTGTTCCCCCACATTTTAGGCCCGCCAAATAGTGGCTTTGGCCTGAGCCCCTCAGTCCGTGTAGGACAGCCAGGCAGTAACCCAACACCAGCTCCTCTCAGAAAAGGAGAGCTTGTATGGAGAGACTGAGACAGAGAAACTAGAGAAATCTTACCGATGCTGTGGAAAACCATGTGTTGGGAGCAATATATTGGGTGCCAGATGACGTGAAAAGCCCTGCATTGAGTGCAGGGTTCTCGGATTCACTCTGGGGACGGTTTCACCAGAATTCCCCTTTCAGTGACATGGGGCAAGTTCTCCAGGAGAAAGAGATTTTTTTTTTAATTATTTTTTTAAGATTTATTTATTTATGCATACAAGAACTGGGGTACAGGCTAGAGGTGCGGGGTGAGGTGGGGTGAGCGGATTCACCATGGACAGAGTGGGGAGCAGAACAGGTAGATTGACTGAAATACACTGCTGAGGGGAGCAGTGGGAGAGACAGGAGAGGTCTGCTGTGCCATGTGGGTAGCTCCCTGGCTGGGGATCGAAATGTTGCAGTGACTACGGACCGCCTCAAAGGCAGTGTCTCAACCCCTTACACCACCAGGGAGGCCCCTGGATTTAAGATCTTTTTATCCCCTTGAACAGGTCTCGGTGCTGATTGGCAGAGATTCCACGCGGGAAGGGGAGACACTGTCACAGGTCCCACTGATTGCCTCAGCCACTGCCCTACCTTTTCCCAGGCTTCCACATCTAAACTCCCTCCTTTTGGGGACCTAACCATTAGAAGGAATTTATGGCGCTGGCACTTGGTTACTTTGTATCCTCCTGCTTTTAAAAGTTTCTGTAATAGTAATTTATGCTGTTTCTCCTCTTGTGCCATTGCATTCCCCATAGTTTAAAACCAAAGCCAAACTCAGTTACACAAGCAGAGAAAAGGAAAAAACCTCCAGGTGAAATACCTAACTTGGCCTCCCCGCAGGCCTGCAGACCAGCCCTTTGCTGCCTGTGCTCCTTACTGGAGTGAAGTAATGGCCTTCCCTTGTGAGGGGCTTCCCTTTTGTGGGTGTCCAGCTTGGAGAGGTCAGTCTCAGTTCCCACACCGGGTTCCTCACACAGGGCACCAGCTGTCTCCTTAGGATGTGTGGCGGGGGGATTGTTACCGGAACCAACCGTCTCAGCGGTGGGAAAAGCAGGACAGTGATGTCCTTTCCACCTGCTGCTCCACCACAGGCAGTTGTGGCAGCTGCGCCTCAGAGCCCAGTAACTGCCCTTTGTAATGGGCCAATCAGGGGTGAGCTGGTTGGTGCTAACTGGTCCCATCAGATTTGTGAGTGACAGAGGATAAAAGCCAGGGTTGGGGGGAACTGAGAAAGGCCCCCCAAGAAAGAAGAGGACAAGGGAGCTCCTGAAGGAAAGGAGATGATGACCGGAGCTCCCGGAAGAAGAAAACGAGGACCCCAGACCTGAGAGAAGAGGACAAGGGAGCCCCAAGGAAGGAGAGACAACGCCAGCCCCTGAGGAAAAGAAGATGGTCCAAACCTCCGAAGAAAGAAGAAAAGAAGCACCAGGGGCCTCCCTGGTGGAGCAAGGGGTTAAGATGCAACTTATGAAGCTGTCCCCAGCCTCCGTAGCACAAGTTTGATCCCTGGCCAGGGAGATACCCACATGGCGCAGCAGACCTCTCCTGACTCGCCCGCTGCTCCCCTCAGCAGTGTATTTCAGTCAGTCTGCCTGTTCTGTTCCCCGCTCTGTCTCTGCTGAATCCTCTCACCGCCCCCCCTCCCACACACATCTCTGGCCTGTACCCCAGCTCTAGTATGCATAAATAAATAAATCCTTAAAAAAAAAAAAAGAAAAGAAAAGAAGCACCAGCAGCCACCCTCCAAGGAGGGAGAGAAGCTGAAGGACTCTGTCACAGACTGGGCCTCGGTCCTGTCCCTGACATCGCCTGAGAAGAGTCCCAAAGGCCCTGGGCCTGGCATCTCAGAGCTGTTTGTTGTTGGTACCTGGGTGAGGCAGCCGCCACTTGTGGGTACACTGAGCTCTCTGTTTCCCCTGTTTGTAAATAAACCCCATGGTTGTTGTCCCTGGGGCCTGAGGTCTCTTGCAATTGTGTGTGCGGGTGAGACCCACAGACAGTGACCAGTCCTCTAATTGGGCACTGTCCTTTATTGGTCTATAACTCTAGGTGTTGGTTTTTGACCTTTTGGCCTTTGGGGCATTTTGGATGGCTCCCTGGTCTCAGAGACCCTGTGGCCTCTTTTATGACCCTCTATACCCCTGATTCAGGATGAAAAAGGATTACTGAGTCCGTGTACAGAACAATGAGAAGCCTAGAGGGACTACATCATGAAGGCATAGTCCAGGTTTTTTTATTTAGCATCAGACAGAAAATAAAAAAGATCAAAGAAGCAGCAGGCAAACAGGGAATGCCCAGTGTGTGGGGGACACGTCACCAGCTGGCCCAGCCAAGGTTGGGAAAAAGTCAAGGAAGAAAGGGAGAAAACCAAGGAAAGTCTCAGTGTTTATGCTGTTCTCACCATAACACCGTAAGTGTTTTCAGCATGTATAGACACTCACACCAGGACTTTTGCCCTTAGGGGTTCCTTATGTCAAACTTTCCCTGTTTCTGCACACTGAGAGGAATAGAATAGTCAAAGCAAAGAATAATCAAGGCAAAGACACACAATAGTTGAGGCACACCATCATCCAAGCTCCCACAAATGTGGCCACACTCTGGGGGCAGGTCAAGGCCTCCAGCCTGTCCTTCAAAGCCTCTGAGGCCACTCATTTTTCTGGGTAGCCTGGAGGATGGAACGCACCACTAAGCTGTTCCACATGACAGTCTCCTGTGTTACGGCTTGTGTACCACAGAGCATGGGGGCATGTTGTAAAGGGCCTGGGGACTTGCTTCCTCCTGGTTCTTCGGCTCTTGGGTGAACAGCTGCAGCCTCCTCCCCAGGAAGGCTTGTCATTGTCTTCCTGGCAGCCTTTCTAGGGCCCCTGACTGTCACCCTGCTCTCTGCTTCTTCACATGGAATCTTAGAGGCAGGATCTTGGAGATGTTGCTGCCCACACCGCCCAGGCCTCTTGCCCAGGCCTTGAGTACTGGCTGAGTGGCAAGGAGGCTTTGGAGATGACCCCTCAGATCCACAGCACAGGCATTTGCCCCCTGAGGCCCCTCTGGCAGGTTGTTGAGATACACAGCAGGATCCAGGGTTTGCATCCTTATGACTTTGTGAGCCAGAAGCAAAAAAACTCACTGAATTGAGGAATAAAAGGTCAGAATTTGTGGCTAGCCATGCATTTGGCTATTTGGGAACACCAGGAACAAGGTAGACAACAAGAGAGTGAATGCCGACATCTGAGTAGATGCTGGTAGGGATGGTCCATCTCTACCAACATGGGCATCAGTGGAGACATGTCCTGTTGAACATTTTTAATGTCCTTCCCCAGAGTCATGTGTTTTTTCAGAAGAGATGCCTCTTGTTTGAGGGCTGGGTACCATAGACCATGTGGGGCCTGTTCTGAAGGATCTGGTCACTATCTTCCTCATTCTGTTTCCTCTGTTGGACGACAGCTGTGGCTTCCTCCCCAGGGTCACCAGTCACTACCTTCCCCACAGCCTTCCTGGGGCTCCTTGTTCTACTTCACATTCAAATCTTCAACCAGGACCTTGCAGAAGTCCCTGCCCACACTGCCCAGGCCTCTTGCCCAGGCCTTGAGAGCTGCTTCTGAGTGGCAAGGAGGCCTTGAAGGTGGTCCCTCAGATCCACAGCACAGGCATTTGCCCCCTGAGGCTCCTCTGGCAGTTTTTTGAAATACATGTAGATCAGGGTTTGCGTCATTGTGAACTTGTGAGAGCCAGTCACAGCTGAGCAGTGAGTAGACCAGGATAGATTTCTTCTCTGGAGTTATAAGTATCCTGTTCCTGCACTAGCTTAGTTCCTGTTGTGCTCATTCCTAATCACCCCCAAGACCACCTCAGGGTGAGAATCTCCATGGACATATCACACACACCAGCTATTCTGCCCGCTTCATCCTGGGCAGACCCCTGTCCTACAGCCTCAGTTCTGCTTCCCGGGGCCTAGGGCCTGCTCACCTGGGCAGGGCTGAAGGCCCAGAGCCCTCACCTCACCCTTGGCCTCTCTCCTGTCCCCACTACCCTGTAGCTGATTTTCCTGTGTCCTGTTCTCTGTGTCCATCATCTTTGTTTTCCCTTTGCCCACTAGTGTCCTTTGTCCACTAGAGGAGGGACGTGGACAGTAACTCCTGAGACCACGCAGCTGAAGTGAATGTCTGTGCCCCTAGCACCTCCCTCACCTGGGCCTGACATGGGGTCTGGGCTGGATTCCCCTGAGGACTGGGCAGGCCTGGCTCCAGGGGCTTCTGGCCTCTGGGCCTGAGTTGTCTCTTGAGGGCCCCAAGGTCTGTCCTTCTCCAGCCTCTTTCTGAAAGCCCCTGGCAGCGGGTCATGGTGTGGGGCTGCTCATCCTCTGTAGGAGGAACCGGGTAGGACACTCAGCGTGCACATTTTATCTGCTCAGGGATTTTCTTAAATTTTTATCATTTCCACTCTCTATTCATTTAGACATTTGTATTATAAACTTGTTGGAATCTCCTGATCAATAGACTCAGTTTCTTATAGGTCTTCTCTCTGCTTGTCATTTGTTTTCCATTCACATTATTTATTGGGAGTGAGGCTTTAATATTCCAGTTCATTTACTGATTTATTCATTTCTATGATCAAATCTAATTTTTAATAACTTAATTCTGAACACATGAAATTTTATGAAATCCTTTTTTTCTTTTTTTAGTACTAGAAAATAACCAGATTTGCCTATATATGCATAGGGAATCTACATGTAAATGAGTGTCTGAAATCCATGTGTTGGGGAGGCAGGGGTGGGGGTGGGGGCAGAAATGAGGGTGTGTCTCCTGAGCTAAGGAATGAGATGGGGCCTGGGACCTCCAGAAGAGAGGAGAGGAGAGGATGGCAAGGACAGGGTGGCTCATATGATGAAGACCAGATATTTTGTAATTATGTTTGCCCTGACATATAGGTAGGTTTCTCCAGTACAAAGCTCGTTTCTAGTAATAAACCTAATTTTGGGTTTATTAAGACCACCAAATTTTCATGCCTAGAATGAAAACTGGCATAAGAAAATAATTCACATGCCAAAGTGGCCTGTCTGGGGGACACCTTTCTGAACATCTTGGAGAGGCCTGTCATCAGAGCATAATAAATGAGGGGAAGAGCAAATGAGAGTGGGGATGCGGCCAGGACCAGGAGGCAGATTAGGCTACAGGCCTCCTCAAAATGGTTGGGTCCTGGAGCAGGACGTGGAGGGGGCTGAGGGCAGAGGGGACAGGCTGGTTTATGGGGCCAGAACACGTGTGTCAGGGGTGGAAGTGACAGCTGTGAGGAGAGATAAAATCTGTTTTCCTTATGCATAATTGGTTTTTAATATATATATTATATATATATATATATTTTACATTTCTTGAAACTATTGATAATAGTGTTAGGGCTCCTGCTTCTCTGCTTTCACAAGAAGACCTCTGCTCCTATCTCTCACAACGTGGCTCAGGTCGGGTTTACACGTGTCTTTGTCACCCTTACTCAGTGTCCGTCTCTCCTGACAGTGCAAGTTCCATGTCTCCAGGGGCCTCTCTCTGCTCCCCATTGTATCTGCAGGGGAGGCAGCTTGGGGAGGCAGGAGCCAGCCAGGGAGAGGGATTCTGGGAAGTGAAGGGGAAGCAAAGGCAGAGAACACTTGGGAGACTTTCCCTGATTTCCTGAGAAAAACATTTCTCAAAGTGTGGTCTCTGGAGCCCGTGCAGTCACCCAGAACCTTTCATGGGAATCCCTGAGGTAAACCTATTTTCAAGACACCATTTGTCTTTTCACTATTTTGGCATTTGCTGAGGTAAAATTTAGTAAGAGTGGAGCTTACAGCACCACTGCAGAAGTAGTAATTCTTCACCAGCACTTACCTGCAGAAACAAATATTAAAGCCAGTTTCACTGGAAAATGTCCTGGGAAAAGCATTAATAGTTATTTTCATTATTGTGTCATCCTCAACTTCACATTTTAAAATATCGGGGGTACTCACTGGAATTACACACAGAGCACTTCTGCAGCATTCCCAAACACTATGTCTCGAGGAAAATATTTGTATGAAATGAATTAGACTCTTTTTATTTGTGGGCAACACCATCTTTACCTGAGGGATGAATGACAAAAACTGTTACTTAAATTTGGTTAATTAGCAGACACTTTCCTCAAAATGAGTGTCTGTTTCTTGAAGAAAATCAACAATTGGCAAATGGCAGTAATTTTGCCTGATAAAATATAAGCTCTCAGAGAAAACCAGAATTATGACAAATCACTACTTGACAACTTACAGTGCTAATTTTTTTGGGGGGGATTTGTGACTAAAAATAAAACACTTGGGCCTCCCTGGTGGCACAGTGGTTGAGTGCTGGGCTGCGAAGCTGCCCGTGGCTTCTGCAGCGCCGGTTCGATCCCCGGCTGCCAGTGAGGGTCACACATGGCACACAGACCTCTCCTGCCGCTCCCGCTGCTCCCCTCAGCAGTGTACTTCATCATTCTGCCTGTTCTGCTCCCCGCTCTGGCTCTGGTAAATTCTCTCACCCTCCCGCGCTTCTGACTGTACCCAGTGCTTGTATAAAATAAATAAATACATCTTAAAATAAAGTAAAAATAAAAATAAAACACTTTTTAAATCATTTGATTCCAGCATAATTAACCCTGAAGATCTATGTAACTTAGTGAAACAAAGTATCACCTTAAAATAATCAAACATTACCACAAGTTCCAATCAATATGCAAGAGAGGCCTATGGAAATGTTACAGAATAGGAAATATTCCATGATATTATTTCAGTACCAAAGTGGAATATTTCAGTTTTATTTCAGTTTTATTTCAGTACCAAAGTGGAATATTCACAATTATTTGAAAATGCTACTACTTTCTTTATTCCTCCAGGCTGCTGCTTCTCCCAGCCCAAATCCACTCCTCCATATGGTAGGGAAGGGAATTTGGAGCCTCCCCTTTCTGTGGATAACACACTGTTACAGCATCATGTCTTCCTCCCGCAGGCTCTGTGCAGCCTTGATGACCCCACACTCACCCCCATTTTCTGTCCCCATTTCCTGGGGGTTTCCAGGGAAGACAATCAGCATCATCCTGCTCCAGTTACACAGTCTCCAAGGACTCTCCTGGACTCCTTCTCCCCAGGCCCCTGGATGGGGTGTGATGCCCCTCACCCTCCTGCTGCTGCTCTGGGGGCCCCTGGCCCTGATGGAGACCCGGGCGGGTGAGTGCGTGTCCAGCTGGACACTGTTGCTCCAGGAGGGAGGAGCAAGGAGCCCCCTGCGGGTGCAGGACCCCAGGAAAGGCTCATCTCCCCAACCTCTTGTTCCCCTTTCAGGCCCGTTGTGTTCTGGCCCCTTCTGTCCCTCCCACCTCCCCTGAGTGCTCTGGTCCCCTAAGTCTGGGCCCTTCTTGGCCCACCCCCCTTTTCACCCTCACGGCCCGCCCCTTTCTCCCCTCCAGGCCCATCTCCCTGGGCCCTGGGCCCGCGCTGAGAGGAGGGTCAGCCCGGGTCTCCCCTCCTGCCCCCAGGCTCCCACTCTCTGAGCTATTTCTCTGTCACAATGTCCCGGCCCGGCGTCGGGGAGCCCCGCTACATCGCCATGGGCTACGTGGACGACTCGCAGTTCCTGCGGTTCGACAGCGACTCTCCGGGTCAGAGTGCAGAGCCGCGGGCGCCCTGGGCGGGGCAGGTGGGGCAGGAGGACCTGGACGAGGAGACTCAGAACCAGAGGAACAACGCTCAGTGGTTCAAAGTGCTCCTGAGGGACCTGCGCGGCCGCTACAACCAGAGCAAGGACGGTGAGCTTTGCGGGGCGGAGCCACGGTCAGGTCCCACCATAAGGCCAGGATGTCCCGAGTCTCAGGGTTGACAGACCCTCGAGGCTGGTGGATCTGCCAGCCCCCTCCACTGGGAAGAGCCTGCAGGACATTCCTGCCTGCTCATTCATTTTCAGTTTAGGTTTATTCAAGGTGGGAGGGCGGAGTGACCGTGGGTGACCTCGGGACTGACCACAAAGTTGGGTTTCAGGGTCTCATACCCTCCAGAGCATGTTTGGCTGTGAAGTGGGGCCAGACCTGAATCTCCTCGGCGGGTTTGAAAAGTTCGCCTACGATGGCGCGGATTTCATCTCCCTGAGCGAGGACCTGCGCTCCTGGACCCCCGCGGACTCGGTGGCTCAGATCACCCAGCGCGAGTGGGAGGCATTGGAGAGGGCCGAGCGCGTCAGGAACAGTGTGAGAACCAAGTGCTTGATGTGGCTCCTCAGATTCCTGGTTTTGGGGAAGGAGGTGCTGCAGCGCACAGGTAAGAGGGGCCACAAGGCCTCAGACCTCCCCTCTCCTGGCGCCCCGCAGGGAAAATGGAATAATGCACAAAACAGCACCTGCTTTCTGGGCAGAGGGAGGAGCCCCCTTAGTTTCATGTTCTGTGCTAGAGAGAGACTCGCCCAGAAGACACCACTTTTCTGGACGGTTAAGGAATCCAGTCTCTCCTGAGGGAGGGAGGCCATCCTGAAGTAACTCTTCCCTGGATCCTTGTGCCCCAGCAGCCATCCTAAGAACCCTGAGTTTCTCTTTCAAGGTCTTGTTTTTGGTCTGAGAACATTTTTGGATCTGACTCCTGCCTTTCTGTGTCATTCACCCACCACCCAGGTCAGGAGCAAAAGTCGGTGTTCTCCTTAGAGACCTGCATCCTCCTACCCTGGGCTCTCACCCAATTATCCCAGGATTCTCCAGGCTAGGCTGGATTCTTGGTTTTGTGCTTCCTCCCTCCAAACCTAATGTTATGTTCATTCTGAGGATGGTCAGTGAGACTGCTTCAGTGTCCAGGATGAAAAAATCCAAAGAGTAAATGTTCTTACCCTTCTCTTCAGAATCCCCAAAGACACATGTGACTCATCACCCCACCTCAGACCATGGGGTCACCATGAGGTGCTGGGCCCTGGGCTTCTACCCTGCGGAGATAACCCTGACCTGGCAGCGAGATGGGGAGGACCTGACCCGGGGCATGGAGCTGGTGGACACCAGGCCTGCGGGTGATGGAACCTTCCAGAAGTGGGCATCTGTGGATGTGCTTTCTGGAGAGGAGCAGAGATATATGTGCCGTGTGCAGCATGAGGGACTAATGGAGCCCCGAGTCCTGAGATGGGGTGAGAAGGGGTACGTGGGCATTGAGCTTCTGCTCACATGAATCAGGCGCCCATCTGGAGACCTTTAGAGGGTCAAGATGGAGGCCTGGGGCTCAGGGTCTAACCTTCCCTTCCCTTCCAGTGCCCCCTCCTCAGTCCTCTGTCCCCACTGGGGGCCTCATTGCTGGCCTGGTTCTCCTTGGAGCTGTGCTCACTGGAGCTGCGGTGGCTGCAGCTGTGATGTGGAGGAAGAAGCGCTCAGGTAGGGAAGGGAGTGGGGGATCTTGTCCACTGGGGGCTTTCATGTCCCAGGGAGAACTTGCCCTCCCTGGTTAATGTGAAGTACCATCCACACACGTGTGTTGACCAGAGGGCATTTGGTCCAGGACCCCCTCACCTCCTTTATTTTTTCCCAGTTCTGACCTGGGTCTTTAGTCACAGTTCTGGAAACTTCCCTGTTCTGCAGGATTAGAAGATTCCTTTAGGAGTTCTGACCTGACTCCTCCGTGGTCTCGCATCTTTTTTCTTCCCACAGGTGGACAAGGAAGAAGCTATATTCACGCTCCAGGTAGGTTTGGATCAAGCATTTGATCCCTGAGTCCCTGGAAACAGTGTAGATGGAGCCCATGGGGGCGTCATCCTAATCATTTCCTCCTGTGGTCTCACCTCTGACCATGTTTAGTTGTGTTTCCCCCTGGGCAGCAGCAGTGCCCAGGGCTCTGAAGTGTATCTCAGCCCCTAAAGGTGAGACCCTTGAGGACTGCAGCGGGGTCTTAAGGGTTCAGGCAGAGAGGTTTCGACTGGATTATGGGGACGCTTTCAGAAGGGCATCTTGAGAGTGCAGTGGACCATTGATATTGTTAACACTCAGGTCATTCACCTGAATTTCTTCATGATTATTTTCTTTCATGGTGAGAAACAGCCTTGTTGGCCTGGGTGTTACAGGATGTATTTTTGCCCACATTTTGTGGCTTTATGATCCCCTGGTTTAAACTACTCCAGACCTGCGAGAATGGCCCATATCCAAAAGACCAGAAACAAGGACTGGCAAGGATGTGGAAAAAAGGGGACAGTTCTACGTTGTTTTTGGATATAGACTGAGCCAGCCCTGTGGAAACACTATTGAGATTTCTTAAAAGAGTAAATGTGGTTCTGCCATTGGACCCAGCAATTCCGCACTGAGGATCTACTCACAGAGGATAAATACTCTCCTGTGAAGGGACCTGCACTCCCGTCACCACTCAGCACTATTTACAGTAGCCAAGCTATGGGAACCACCTGAATGCCCCAAACAGGTGACAAATCAAGTAGAAGCTGGGATTACATGTATACATATATGTACATGTACAGGTGATGTGTGTCCCTGTATAATGAAACAGCATCCACGGTCAGAAAACATAACTCATGCCACTGCGGCAACATGAATGGAAGAGGGAAAAGTCAAAAGGAAAAAGATAAATACTTATATATGGATGTAGAGAAAGCGAACGAAGGGCCAGATTAAGCCAAAGTTCAAAACTAACCCTTGAGCCCCTCCAGGCCACACCTATTGCCTACCAGGGCTGCAGACCAGCCCAGGCTGCCTGGCCCGCAGCGCTGGATGGTGGACTGACCCTCTCTAGTTTGGCATCAGGCTCATTTGTCGACAAAGCCTGACTCCCGCTGACTAAGCCCCACATTGTGTCTTGTTGCACCTGCACCACCACTGGGTCCCCAGCCTGTGCTGTTTGCTGAGTCTGAGATGGATCTTGTACTTGATGCTGCAGATTATGACTTTTTTTACACCACTTATATATCCACCACATGGCCAGAAGGTGACATCTTCCAACAGACTGTTTATTCTCCTGATAGTAACAAATCTTGGAGCTTTTATCCTTTATTTCCTCATTGCAACACTGAGTTATTATTTGTCTATAGTTCCCTAATGAAACATCCATAGTTTTTTTTTAGAGATTTTTTTTTAAAAATTATGTGTAGTAGAACTGGGGTGAAGGCCAGAGGTGTCAAGGAGTGGGGTGAAAGGATTCACTGGACACAGAGTGGGGAGCAGAACAGGTGGATATACTGAAATACACTGCTGAGAGGAGTAGTAGGCAAGACAGGAGAGGTCTGTTGAGCCATGTGGATCCAACTCAGGCTCTTGCTGGCCAGGGATCCAACTCAGGCTGTTGCAGTGGGCCTTCTCGGTGGTAGTGCTGAGACAACCCTAGGCCACCAGAGAGGCCCAAAACCCACAATTTTTAAAGAATCAAGTCTTGCAAGAAATTGTTTACTGTTATGTCATTACCGTGGATTAAGTATTCCCACCATTTCACTGTTACTGCTGGAGCTGAGAGGATACAGCAAATTATATGCCAATGTACGAGAGTTTCCAAATGGCTGGATTAATTCATTATGTGTATGGTCCACGAGCTGGCTTGTTTAGGTTGTACATCTTTGTCAATATCTGGACAGTTTCCATTCATGATGGTGATTTTCGTATCTTCAAATCTTAAGGCCATTTATTAAGGGCTCAGCTCACCATACACACCTTCACCTCTTTGACTACAACTGTGGACAATATTTTACATTGTGGCATAGAATTAGAGGCTCATTCAAATATTCTTCCTCCTTGGAAGGGAAAGGACCACAGTTATGTGAAAAAGGTGATGGAAGAAAAGCACAGCAGCCAGCAGGAAATGGTAAAAATGAGAAGTTACTTGATGAAGAAATTACAAAGTCTGAGCAAATTATGCCCAATTATTAAATATTTTTAATGAGGGCATATAATCTATATCCAGCCAGGAAACACAGCAATGGTAGCATTTGAAACTCCGCATAGAGGGCCCTGCTGAGGGATGGTCATGTCGAGAAACCAAGAGAAACCAACCTCCTGTGTAAACACCAGGGGTGACCTAAGAGGTGGCTGTGTCTTTCCAGCCAGTGAACCTGTAACTTATATTTTCTCAGCAATAATCTTTAAAAAGGTGGAGAGAAAGTAAATTATGGAGAAGACCAAGTTATATCCTTTTGCTTTAACCCACCACATTCATTAAGAAAAACTCATTGTGTTTATTAACACCAAGGCTCAGCGCCATAACAAGGAAACACAAATACAGGATTCAGGTGGTGCCTGGTGTCGGGAGTGAGCTCCATCTTCCGTGCGGATTCGGCAATGACCACTTGTCATACTTTGTTCATGGGGAAGCCTCAGCATGGCAGCAGGTCTGATAGAATCTAGTAGTGACTGTGCAGTGTGATAACACTTTCATCTCCCTAAACACAGGAAGCTTTTTCTCTGGGGACATTGTCAAATGTTACATGTTACTAATCAGTAAATAAGCTGGAATTTCTAAAAAATATCCATACTACCATGATTCAATCCAGATGTGGGATTATTTAACTAAAGATTTTGATGGTTTTTCTTTAAAACCATTATGTAATAAGCATAAAATTATGTGAATCTAAATGTATTTAGAAAGGGAAACTTGATGTCCAAGTAGTATATTTGGCTGCTGGATGTTTTTTTTAGATGTATTTATTTATGTATACAATAACTGGGGTACAGGTCAGAGGTGTGGGGGGTGAGATGATTGACTAGAGACAGAATGGGGAACTGAACAAGCAAACTGACTGAAATACACCACTGAGGGGAATAGTGGGCGAGACAGGAGAGGTCTGCTGCCCCATGTGGGTAGCTCCCTGGCCGGCCTGGGATCAAACTCATGCTGTAGAGGCTGTGGATAGCTTCATAGTGCTGTGCTTAACCCCTTTTGCAGCCAGGGAGGCCCCTGGCTGCTGGATTTTTAACTAAACTGATACACTGCACTTTTGCTATGTTTCAAAGTGAAAAACCTATACTTTTCTACAAAAGGAAATAATTGCCAAATATTTAGGCTTGTCACTGAAGATTGGTTTGGAATTCATAATGTTTTCTCTGAGTAAAATTTGGGATTAACAGACCTTTCTGGACAGAGATTGACATGCTGCACCTTCTCTTTAGAAGCCCCAGTCTGGCTGCTGTGCAGAATCAAGAGGTGAAGGTGAGAGGTAGGAAGATAAATGTAGGAAACTAGCACAGATTCTAGGATGGAAAATTTGGTAGCTTTATGGGGTGTGATCAGGAAAATAATGGGAAGTGTTCGGATCTGGATATATTTAGAGATGGACTTTACAGCATTTCCTAATGTAACATCTGGGTTGTGAGAAAGGGGTCAAGATGCCACCCAACTTCTCAGACGGAAGTAAAGATGTGGAACCCACAGTGACACGGGCAGGCTTCAGAAGTAGCACATGTGGAAATGGCATCTGAAGTATTCATTAGGAGAGTTGAAGCTGAGGTTTATTGGAAATGCAACGATGGTGGCAGTTGGACAGATGTTGGCAGCCTGCTGCCCTAACGGGAGCCGAAGCTCTCTGGGAGGACCTGTTCACTCTGCACATGGAGTTCCAGGAGGTAGAAGTTCTGCAAACAGAAGGTCTTTCCAGAACTGACTCCTCTTCCCTGAGGAAGTGCTGGCTTGTGTGCATGTTCCTTGCTAATCAGCAAAGCTTGTCCCAGCAGTAACTTATTAATTTGTATAAGCAAAAATACAACTGCATGCTACTTTTCTGTTTAAAAAAGATTTATGCATACAAGAGCTGGGGAGTAGGCCAGAGGTGCGGAGGATGAGAAGATTAAACAGAAAGAGAACGGGGAGCAGAACAGGCAGACTGACTGAAACACACTTCTGAGGGGAGCAGCTGGTGAGACAGGAGAGGTCTGCCACGCCATGTGGGTAGCTCCCTAGCCAGGGATCAACTGAGGCCTCACTGACTGCGAGTAGCTTCATAGTGCTGAGACTTAACCCTTTTTTCCACCAGGGAGGCCCTGCATGCTATTTTCTTGTCCCTTTGTTCATATCTTTAATAAAAGCTTCGGCTGGGAGAATGAGAGGCAGAGTTGTTGTTGATGGCTCTCCCCAGCCTACCCCTGCTGCAAATTCAATTTAGACTCTGAGTCTTCCATAATAGCCGAGAACTTCTCATCGTCTGTCTGCAGCAGACAGACAAGCCAGGAGTACAGGTGAAATATGTGCACTGAGAAATAGATCTGGGAGGTGATGTGATGCACATGATATTTGAAGTTTTGAGTATGATGGCCCTTCCAGGGAGTGATGACTAAAGGAAAGAAAGGAGCAGGACTGAACCCTGAAACCCCCTGTGTTAAGACCACCCCCCAGAGTCAACTGTATATTCTGACACCATGTGGAGAAGGCAGGGAGACAAGGGAGCCCCCACTTCCGTGAGCACAGGAGTCACTGGGACACTCATGAAAACTCAGAAGGTCTAGAACAGAGCCTGAGAGTCTGTGTATAACAACATTGGTGCTGACCACACTTTTAGCAGAAGAAGGAGACCAGATTCCTGGCTCTGAGTCAGCCTCACCTGCAGGGTGTGTTGAGGAAGTGATTCCCAGTTCCCTGCTCATCACTCTGAGCCACTGGGTCTGGGAGAGACCTGAGTGTTTGTGACAGGCCCACATGCATCCTGGGGCTCAGCCGGATTGGGGCCCCTGATGTCAGTGATCAGGGAGCTGTGAGGACCTGGGAGGAGAAGACAGGACATGTGCTGGGGGGTCTGTTTTGCTTTCTGTCCCAGGAGGCATATCCAGGTGGACACCAGGAAGTGGTTCAGCTCAGCATAAAGAAAATCTGTCACTGTCCCTGGATGGATTTCTCACTCATTTGATACAAATGTACAACACAAATTTTTCAAGTAAAATTTACTAAAGGCATTAATAGATACATGTGAATGTGTATGTTTGTATATAATAGTATGTAGTATGTGACACTGACCCCAGATCCCCAAGGCTTCCCCAGCTCTTTCCTGCCCCCTGAGTGGTGGGACATTCAGGCTTTGTTGGTATGGCTGCCCCAGTGGGCACAGCCAGAGGCCAATGGAAACAGGAGTCTGAAAGGGCTGGCAGCAGCAGTGGTGGTTTTCTGCCCTGGTTTTCTGCACCCTGCATGTGCAGCTAGTAAGCACAGCTTAGAGGTGGTGGCAGAGGGGGGTTTCCTGCCAGGGGGCAGGCAGCCTTCAGAGGGTCCCTCCCCCAGAGCAAGCCAGGGTTAAGCAAAGGAGCCCCTAGGGCTTAGGCTCCCCCTCACCTGCCCCCAGAGAAGCTGTTTCTGGGAGGCACCAAGGCCGCCCTGCAGTGGGTGCCACAGGACAGCTTTGCTGAGCCCAACTCATTGGGCTAGGGATGATAGCTGGGGGGCATCAGCTGGGTTTGAATGGACCCCCACTTGCCCTGGCAGGCTCCAGGAGACTGCTGCTTGAGGATGGGGCCCAGGCCCCCTGACAGCTGTGTCTACTGCCCCCAGCAGCAGGAGTGGCAGTGGGTGACAGTAGGTGGGCACTTCACCACCAGCCACCGTCAGTGTCATGGACAAAGGCAACAGCCAATATGGCATCAGAGGCTCTCTGTCCCCCCACACCGCCCCAGGGCATGCAGCCCACTGGGGTACAGCAGCAAGGTCACCTTTGAGACCTGTCATTGCTGCTGACTGTCTGGTACCACCTCCTGGTGCTGTTGCCTCCTTCCTGTCTGGCCCTGCGTTCAGTCTGTGGCTGCTGTGGTGTCTCCTCAGAGGGGAGCACCCCTGGGAGTACCTCCCGCTGCCCCTGTGAGTTGGATCCTGGCCCAGGGCTTGCGACTGTGCCACCAGCTCCAGGCCCTCCCTGGCGGGACTGTACCCCCTTACACGGGCAACCTTAGTTTGGGACTATTGGACACTGCGGACACTATCTGGGGTAACACAATCACCACTGAGGCCTTAGAGGCTCTTTATTTCCCTGCTCTCCTGTTTGTTAAAGAAACCTCATTGCTTGTCCCTGAGCCTGAGTGGCTGCAACTGAGCACAGGGTTTCAAGAACCCACAGACAGTGCCCTGTCCTCTACTTTTTCCTGTCCTTCTGAGAGGGGGCCAGGGAGGAAGGGCCCATACCTAGTAGAGGAACCTGCACACACACACACACACACACACTGGCTGCACGTACACGCTACCTGACTCATGATCTGTTTTTCTTGAACTAAAGCTCGTGTTTAAACGGAGCTCCTGCCCTGATGATGCCCCAAAGAGTGCCGGACACTGATGCCCTCTGATGTAGCAGGGGCAGAATACCCGGGAGGCTGATGGCAAGTTCTGCATCTGAACATGACGGACACCAAGAGTGTCAGCTGTGACGGGCTCTTCTGATGTACGATTTGCTCAGAACATAAAGGTTTGTCAACGCAGAGAGCACCGGGGGACACACAAGAGAGATGTGTGGAGAAGCTGCCTTGCTTCTTGGTTTTGGCCTTGAGCCAGGAACTTAAGAGACTTGGAAGGTGACACCTAGAAAGGACACCGTGATGGCTGAACTGGATCCCTAGCCAGGGAGCAACCCACACGGCACGGCAGACCTCTCCTGTCTCACCTGGTGCTCCCCTCAGCAATGGATTTCAGTACATCTGCCCGTTCTGTTCCCTACTGTGTCTCCGGTGAATCCTCTCACCACTCACCCCACCACCTCTGGCCTGTACCGCAGCTCTTCTACGCATAAATAAATAAATCTTAAAAAAAAGTTTGTTTGCATAAATCCAGTAAAGTTCTTTTCCCCCTTCTCTTTCTTTAATAGATAATTGGAAATACGGATATTTTACCAAGGCTTTGTCTGGAATGTTGTGTTTTCAGAAACCAGACTGATCTAGAGCCAGTAAAGACATAATAACGGCACCTGTTTTAGGGCTACAAGGGTCTGTCATTAGGGTAAAGAAGGCAACCCCTTAGCAGATCCAGAAACCCCAGATGTCTTGGGAGCCTGAAGAGGAATTTCCCTGAAGGTACAGGTACCGCAGGCCAAGTCTGATGATGAGACCTTGGCGTGGTCCTGAGCCCTGACTCCTGGCTTTTAGGAGCTCTCAGTCTGAGGGTTCTTATATGAAGTTCCAACAAAGCAAAATTAGAAGGTCTGCATAATAATTTCTGTTCCTGTTGAATTCATGCAAACTGACTCTGGCGGTGTAGTGTGTGGGTGAGGCCAGGGGCTGATAACAAGTTCTGGGGGCTGAATGTGCTGGATACCAGGAGCAGCAACTGTGATGGGCTGTTCTCATGGGCTGTTTGCTGTGACTGTCTGTGTGTAACTGATTACAAGGCCAGCTGGAGATGAGATGGGGGAACGGCCGCACCCCATTCTCTCAGATCATTGGCCGGTGATCTGAAAAGTGAAAGTGCTTATAGGTTCAATTCCTGGCTCTGCTTATGGCTTTCTGGTGTGACAGGCAGCAGCGCCCAGGCCTATCCCACCAACAGCTGTAGATATTTGCTGTCTGGCCCTTTTGTTTTATATTCCCTTTTGTTCTCCTCGCTGCAGGGGACAGACCCACAAAGATATCACTGAAATGTGATATCACAGAACAAGGCGTGTTCTGTCCTTGTTTTCTTCCATGTATCTTGTGGCTTCTGGTCTTACATCCCAGCCTATTGTCCATTTTGAGTTGATTTGTGTGTGTGGTGGGAGACGGTGGTCTAGTTTCATTTTTTTGCACGTGGCTGTCCAATGTCCCCAGCACCGTTTATCGAGATGCTTTCCTTGTGAACCCTCATCTTAACCTTGTCAACATAAACTTTACTGGATTGCACGTTGGAGAAAGGAATTTACTTCTTCCCATCAGTAGTTGTATTTTCAAATTCGGGCCTCCCTGGTGGTGCAAGGGGTTAAGATGCAACCTAGAAGCTATTCACAGCCACTGCAGCAAGATTTTGATCCCAGGCCCAGGAGAATCCCACATGATGCAGCAGACCTCTCCTGAATGGCCTGCTGCTCCCCTCAGCAGTGTATTTCAGTCAGTTTGCCTGATCTGTTCCCTGCTATGTCTCTGGTGAATCCCCTCACCTCCCATACCTCTGGCCTGTACCCCAGTTCTTGTATGCATAAATAAATAAATATTTAAAAAAATAAAATCAGGGCCTCCCATGGTGGCGCAGCGGTTGAGCGCTGGGCTGTGAAGCTGTCCACAGCCTCTGCAGCACCTGTTCGATCCCTGGCCACCAGTGAGGGTCCTACATGGCACAGCAGACCTCTCCTGACTCGCCCACTGCTCCCCTCAGCAGTGTATTTCATCAGTCTGCCTGTTCTGTTCCCCGCTCTGGCTCTGGTGTCCGGCGCTTCTGACTGTACCCAATGCTTGTATAAATAAATAAATAAATAAATCTTTTTTAAAAAATAAAATCACAATTCATTTTACATTCTCCACTGTCTTTTGGCAACATTAGGTAGTTACCTGAAACTATTTCAAAAGCACTTGAAACAATTGAAAGATTAGAGGTATATGTCATTTAAGAGGAAAATAAATGATTAACCCATCTGGATTAGGACAATTAATATTTGACCAGACAGTTCAGTCAACAGGGAACAGTGTGTGTTGAGAAAGCAGCAAAAACAGACCCTGAGGAGCAGGAGAGGTAGTGAGGGGCTGAGTGTCCTTCCTGCAGGGTGTCCCCCAGGGTTGTCCAGGGACACCTGCCCTGTGCTTTGTATCTCCTCCCCCTCTTTTTCCTGCCCACATGGACCTAAGAGCAGCATTTGGGGGAGGTGAGGTTTCTGGGTGTGTCCTCCTGGGGCAGTTTTGAGTCCAGGTTTCCCCTCTTGCTCCCCTCCCCCTGGGGTGGGTGGAGCTGGGGGCTGGGCTGGGCTGAGAGCTGGGGTGGGGGTGGGGCACAACCTGCAGCTGCAGTCCCTCCCCCCAGGAAGTCTGGTTGGTCATAAACCCTGGAGGGGGTGGGTATCTGTCAGTTCCTTGGAAAACTGTTAGCGCATCTCTTCCTGTCCATGCACAGTTAGTCTACTAACAGCTCTCACATTAGGAGTGTGCTCTGCTTTTATGTGACAGATGGCAGAACCCACATAGAAGGGCAGGCTTGGGGTCCCAGGGTGCCCCTCATTCAGGCTGCTAACAGACTGAGGGTGTTTTCTCTGATCAGGACTCATTTCCCTTTCTCTGCTGCTCTGTCACACCAGGTTCCTGACCCTGGGGCAGGAATCTCCCCCAGAGTTAGAGTAGGAGGAAGCCCTCAGTGGAGATCTGACCTGGTTCCTGCTGTGGTTGGAGTAGTGTTAGGGGGAAATGATGTAGGGGGAAATGATGTCCTGAGTTAATCCCATACAGGCTTTGTGGACCCCACCCCCACTCCAGATTCACTGTATTCAGCAAGCTACTTTCATGCAGGAGGCAGAGAATAATAAAGACAAGAAACCCATCCGACCCCACAACTGTAGAGGGGCTGAGAGGAGGGACAGGCAGGGAGCTGGTGGGGCAGCAGGGGAAGGAGAGATGTGGGGGTAGCTGTGTCCATGAAGGGGGTTAGTGTGATGGTGGGATGGGAGCAAAGCCCTGGGGAGGGGGTGTTGTGGGTGAAGTTCCCATGGAGGGAACAGCCTGTGGGGGCCTGGCTGGTGCCAGGTGAGCAAGGACAGAGGGGGTGGCCCTGCTCTGTGCTTACCAAAAGGACATGAGAGGTGAACCTTCAACAGGTGACTTAATGGTCATAAATTATATCTCAATAAAATTGCTTTTGAAACATTTAAAAATGGGTCTACGAGTTACCCTGTGTCTGTCCTCCCCTGTATCCACATGAAGGGCTTGTGGGGCAGGAAACCGCCTCAGCCCACGAGGAGCTGAGCACAGACGGCTTCACTGCACAGATGCTCTCAAGGAGCCTCCTCTGCGTGGTCCTGAGTCATGTGATGAGATGCTGACGTCACGCTGCTTCTGTGATGGAAGAGACTTTTAGGGGCCTTGGGTGGGAGGGAGTTTATTTTTCATGTGAACAGAATGGAAATAATTAGTGTCCAGATGGTGATTTGTGTTGATTTTCAATTATCTACAAAGTCTGTGATACACAGGAGGGGAGACGGTTCCCCACCACCCCCCATGAATGTGTCTGACTGGCTGACTCTTCCTCGTGAGGAGAATGAAGCAGAAGGGAAGCTCCATGTCACAGAGTCAGGCTCACAGGGGCTGAGACTTCCCGCCCGGGCTCCCCCCCACCCCCCCCACCCAGTCCCTCTCTGGGGTGATTCCCTGCACACGGTGGACATTCAGCTAAGGGGACGCCCACAGGACAAGGAACTGAGGTTTTCTCCAGGAGCCACATGCATGAGCTCTGAGGCAGGTCCTTCCACGCTGATCACAGCCGTTCAGATGTGATTTGGTACAAACCATTAAAAAACTAAGGTGATAAAGTGATCAGTGGCTGTTTTCTCAGAAGAAACAGGAGCACCAGAGTTCCTCATGATACCGGAATTGTCAGGCCTAGTCTCCCAGCCAGGAACGGATTCCAGGCCACTAGACCCCCACGGGCTGGTGTCTCACGAAGCCGCAGCAGGAACTTCACAGACGCTCAGGCAAGCAAGCGAGAAGAGGCAGGGCAGGTTTGTTTAGAAAAAGTTTATTGAGAAGAAAAAGAACAGAAATAAAGTGGGACTCCCAGGCCAGGGAACCAGGCCTGGGAGGGGCAAGGAAGCCAAAGTGGAATTGTGTTTCAGGGAATATAGACCTTTTTTCCCTCATTATTCTAAAGCTTTACCAGTCTCTCTGTGATTGGTTAGTTCTCGGCTGTCTCACTTAATTTGTTACTGAGTGGGGATCTTCACATTCCTTATCTAACAGCTTTTTCTTTTCCCATTTGTTGCATCTTTAAATTTATGGCCCAGTCTTCTGGATGGGCATCCCTGCATTGAAGTTAAACAGTTGCCCTTCTAATGTGACCATAAATTAAACCACTCTCCATTTCTCCAATCTCTGCCTCCCTTTACCACCTGAAGGAAACCAGGACCAGCATTAACAATGTTGTCCTTGGTCCTGGCATGTTTGTTTTTCCTAATGGAATTGGTTATATTTCTTTGGTTGTCCTTATCTCTGAAGCCTCCCTAAATTCTTCAGAGGTCCCCTCCTGCACTGTCCCTAAAACTGCCTAATAACCCTAGCTTGCCCTGTCTCACTCACACGACAGTCAAGGTCCTGATAGCAATGCGCTGTCAGACAAGGATTCCATGTCCCCTGAAGTGTCCTTCAAAATATGTGATTTTAAAAAATTATTTCTACTGTTTTTTACTGTTTTTAGATTCCCATTTAATTTTGCTGTTTGGTTGTGTTTTCTTCACACTATCCCAGAGCGGTGTCTGCAGGGTCATGGCACAAAGGGGTTGTCAGTGGCCTGGAGCTGTGAGCGGGTCTGACTCTGACCTGCCTGCAGGAGTGGGGCCCTGGAGCCGCAGAATCAGCCCCCAGGGTGGTCCTCCAGGGCAGCCCAGGCCTTGCTCTGCCCTCCTCTTGGCTCCCTGAATCTGCCTGATACCCCAGCATTGGGGAGTCGGGGATGATGTTCTGGAACAGGAAGGGGCTTCCTCCTAACCACCTATTGTCTCTTCATTTCTCTCCTTCATCAACCTGAGTGTGTGGGTTTGAGTCACACCAGCCCTGCTTGGACAGGAAAGGCCCAAAACTTAGGTAGTTCCCTAGTCAGTTACAGCACCCATCCCTGAGCAGTCCCACCAGGTGAGAACAGAGACTCTCCCAGCCACCAGCCAGAGCCCGTGTCACCCACACAGACCTTCCCCCTCACCTTCCCCCCATGCTGCCTCTTCCTGGCCCTTCCTCTCTGGTGCCCCCACCACTCCTTTTGGGCCCCATCCCCTAGTCCCCATTTCCATCTTCTGTTCCATTTCCAGGAGCCTCCCCATCTTCCTAGCCATGCCCTGGGTATGCTCCTCAGCCCCTCCCCTCATTCAAGGATGGAGAATTTTTAAAAGATATATTTATTTATTTATTTTATAATGTGGGTCATCTTTTTATTATGTGGTTCCTTTTATGTGCAGCCTTCCCACCAATGATCTACTCCCCTCCCCACTGCTGCAAGATGTGGATGGATGGTCGGCCGACGGGTCTTGGCGTTTTCCTGGTCTTGTCCTTTTCCTGGGCGAGGACCTGGGCTCCTGGGTAGAGTGAAATGTTAATTCCCTGGAGGAGGTGACTTCACCCCTGAAAGCAGAAGCAGAAACAAATTACAGAGACTCTGGAGTCCAAGGTTCCATTCCAAGACTGAAGGAACCTCTCTATTTGGGGCATCTGCCCATTTGGGAATCAGCTGTTTTGACTGGAAACCTGCTTTTGTCCTTTGTCCATAGGACTAAGAAAATTTGAGGATTTCTGACCTGACACTGGACTTGGGCGCCCCCTTGTGTGCAGATCCCTGTCCTGCCGCTGGGGGCTCAGGGGGCCTGGGGAGGGCCTGGCTGAGCAGGAGAACGGGCAGCTCTGGTCTCCTGTGCTCAGCCCTGTGGCCACACGGGGGCGCTGCCGCGCTGCTCCGGATTCTGGTGGAGCCGCCAGGACGGGGCGGTGGCTGAGGTGGGCGGAGTTGGGGGTCCTGGAGGGCGGCCTCCTGGGGATGAGATGCTCTGTGAGGAGTCAGAGCAGCAGGGCTCAGAGGAGGGGAGACTCCTAAGCCCACCCTGGGTGTGAGGTTTCCAGCTTTTCTCCCAGAACCACTCTCTCCAGTCCCTAGATGGTGATATCTGGGAAAAGAGAAAATTTTTTCCTTCTATAACCTATTAAATATTGACAGCTTTTTAAAAAATAACATTTTACAGAAAAGCTGATTTACAGAAAAGTTGCAAAGGCAGTACAGGTCTTGTTTATCCCACACCATTTCCATTTTGTGAACATCCTACATGAGTAGTTCTTTTTTTCTTTTTTTACAACTAATGAAGCAGCGTTGATATAATTACTAAACACCATACTTTCATTTCAGTTTTTGCTAATGTCCATTTTATGCTCCATAATCCCACCCAGTTTGTCTGGATGGCAGTTTCTCTGATTTTCCTTTTTTTTTTTATAACATTGACATTGGTGAGGAGGGATGTTTGTGCGAGGCGTTGGGGTCACAGATGGGGGTTCTTGGGTCACCTCTGAGAATAGCTTCACCAGAGTCTTCCTTTCAGTGGCGCAGACACACACACACACACACACACACACACACACAAGGAAAGAAGAAGATGCTTGCACAGACACAATTGGCAGAAATTGTGGCACCTGAAGAGGGCAGGTGTGTTAGGAGAAGCCTGCAGGCCCCAGGCGGCAGCCATGGGAGCAGAGCTGCATCTTCCCAGGGCAGAAAGTGCACTGATGTGGTGTTCTTGTTGGGAGGGCTTCATACCTTTGTGCAATTGTTATCTGTCATTAAATTAATTACTTCTATGGTGTGACTAGGCTGATTTGTCAGGAGCAGTGATTCTCTGCAATGGCTGCATCCCCATATCCCAGCTCTGGTCTGCACCTCCTCATATTTCCTGTAGCATCTGATACTTGCTATAGGAGCTGGCATGAAGCATTTTTCTTTGCTATAGTTGGTTTTATAAGTGTTAATCACTTCTACCCCCACCTCCAGTTTCTAGTCATGTGACCCCTCCACCCTAAATTTTGTACTGTTAGCCTCCTGAGCAGGAGTCCTGCTCAGGAATAGTGTCCCTCAATTTAGGTTGTTTTGTTTTGTTTTTGTTTTTTTAGTGGGACTATGACTTTGGGGAAGCAGACCCCAGGGGCGCAGGGCCATGGTCCATTCAACAGCTCAGTGCTCATCATGTCCACCTGACTCATCACTGATGGTGTTAACCTGCAACACCAGGCTAAGGCAGAATTTCCCAGATTTCTTCCTGAAAAGCTTCTCTTTTTCCCATTTCTTCAGATGCTGTTTCTTTGGAAGGAAGTCACTATGGGCAGCTCACACTTACAGGTGTTGTGCTATAAGCATTTACATACATGCAGGGTTTTAGCACAAATATAAGTTTCAAATTAGTGGGTAACTAGCTGGGACAGTGATCACTGGGCTGTATAGTCAAGTTTTTGGGTTTTCAAAGAAACTGTCAAGTATCTTCCACAGTGATCATGCCATTTTGCATTCCTGCCGGCAGCGATGAGACTCCTGTTGTCCACATCCTGGCATCACCTGTGCCGTGTTTGCATTTTTCAGCCCCTACTAGGTGTGATGGTGTCACTGTTGGTCTTTTTGTCTTTCCCTAGTGCCCCATAATGCTGAGCATCTGTTCATGTTCTTCCTTGTTGTCTGTATCTCTTCTTGGTGAAGTATCGTTAGTCTTTAGACATTTTTTTCAAATGAGGTACCATTTACAACACTGTTTTTGTCCTTTCTTGCTTTGGAGATCTTTGTAGATCTTGAATAGTAACTCCTTGTTGGATTGATGCTGTCCAAATATTTTCTCTGACTCAATATTGCCCTTTCATTTCAATGATAGTTTCCTTCACTTTGTAGAAGCTTTTTAGTCTGATGTGATTCCATTGGTTTCTTTTTGCTTTGGTTTCCTTGGAGCACAGAAGACATTATGGGCAGTGAAAATATTCTGCATGATATTCTTATGATGGACATGGGTCATTGTGCAATTGTCCAACACCTGCAGAACGTACAACACCAGAGTGAACCTTCAGAGAAAGTTCTGGGTTATTTCTTTCTGATCATTGAGTTTGAAGTGTTATTTTGTAAATTCTAGATACATTCCTTTATAAGATTCATGATTTGCAAATGTTTACCCCCATTCTGTGCCCTGAACTCCTGTACTGACAGGAAAACAAACATTATTGGCCAGATAAATTGATAAATTGCTAACTGGTTTTCAGCAGATATCCTGGCTGACTGGGGTGCTGAGGGGTGGGGGGCATGACTTACATCTTTCTATCCTTGAGTGTTATTTAAATGTTCGTGTATGTACATGAAATATGCTTTCAAAAGTAAATTGATTATGTCCAAATCACTTGTTAAGACCAGACTGGCACATGTGTTACCAGTGATGAACCCGCACATCATAGTCGCCAAAGTCATGGTTTCTCTGAAGGTTCACTCTGGTGTTGTCCATTCTGTGGGTGTTGGACAAATGTACAATGACCTGTGTCCATCATGAGAATATCATGCAGAGTATTTTCACTGCCCATAGTGTCTTCTGTGCTCCAAGGAAACCAAAGCAAAAAGAAACCAATGGAATCACATCAGACTAAAAAGCTTCTACTACAAAGTGAAGGAAACTATCATTAAAATGAAAAGACAATATTGAGTCAGAGAAAATATTTGGACAGCATCAATCCAACAAGGAGTTACTATTCAAGATCTACAAAGAACTCCAAAGCAAGAAAACAACCCAATCAAAATAGGGGCAGAAGGGCCTCCTCGGTGGCACAGCGGGTTGAGTGCAGCACTGTGAAGCTGTGCGCAACCTCTGCAGCACAGGTTTTATTTCTGGCCGGCCAGAGAAATACCCACATGGTACAGCAGACCTCTCCTGTCTCTCTTGCTGCTCCCCTCAGCAGTGCTTTCCTCAGTCTGCCTGTTCTACTCCCCACTCTGTCTCTGGTGAAATCTCTCACCTTCTTGCACCTCTGGACTGTACCCCAGCTCTTGTATAAATAAATAAATTAAAAAACCAAAACCAAAACAAAAATAGGGGCAGAGGAGCTAAATAGCTATTTTTCTCAAGAAGACATACAGATGACCAATAGGTACATGGATAAATGTTTATCATCACGTGCTATCAGGAAAATGCCAATTAAGACCACAATAAATTACCACCTTATACCTGTGAGAATGACCCATTGAAGGGTGTGGAGGAAAAGGAACTCTGGTACATGGTGGGTGGGAATGGAGACTAGTCCTGTTAGCAGGCAAAATGAGGGGTTCCTGGACCCTCAAACCTGTACACTTTACATGGGATCTGTCATTAGCTGCATAAAGACAAAACATACTCTAATGCGTAAGATCTTCAGTAGAAAAGAACTTTAATACAATTAGTGTGCAATAGAGAATTAGTGTGCAATAGAGAGAGAGAAGAGAAAGAATATAGTTAGAATAGTTCCCAAGTGAAGCACCCAAAGCTACCCGTCCCCTCATGGGTAAATGCCCAGCCAAACAGGCTTGGCCCAAAGCAGGCCCACTGAGGCCTGAAAGCCTGCCACAAGGCTAAGACACATACTGGTAGAGACCCATGGGGAAGGGGTAGGAGGGGCCAGGCAAGTCTGGAAGGACAAGAGCAAAGTCAAAATCCACATCAAGATAACAGCTGCCATTGTCAGCCTCACCATGGGTCCCTCACCCACGTCTTTGTCTCTTTCACATGTCTCTTTCCATGTCCCCCAACTCCCTGGCACAAGTCCAAGCCTGAGGAGTAAGCCTGGCTTCTTCTTCACATGTCTCTCTGCTCCATGCGCCTCCTCCAGTCTTCTTTCTCCATCTTGCTCCACGTCTTCCTCCTCTTCCTTAGCTTCTCATCCCTGCTCAGCCCCACCTTTCCTTGGGTGGGGCAGGACACCTGGAACCTTCCTTTTCTATGGATACCACACAGGTACAGGCCTGCCCCTGTGGAAAACAAATGAAGTTTCCTCAAAATATCCAAAATAGACCTGTCCCATGGTCAGGGATTCCATTCCTTGGTATTTATCCAAAGAAGGTAAAACACTAATTCCGAGGAATATGCGCCTCCTATGGTCTCTGCAGCACTGTCGACCATAACCAAGTGATGGAGACAACCTAAAAGCCTAACGGCAGATGAGGGGATAAAGAACACAAGCTGTATACACAGTGGAATACTACT
This sequence comes from Talpa occidentalis, assembly GCF_014898055.3. NCBI lineage: Eukaryota > Metazoa > Chordata > Mammalia > Eulipotyphla > Talpidae > Talpa > Talpa occidentalis. Next base: position 44,682,121 of record NW_023602073.1, on the reverse strand, counting down.
CAGCTGAAAAAAAAGATGAAATATTGAATTTGCAACAACATGGATAGATATGGAGGGGATGATGCTAAGTGAAATAAATTTGAAGGAGAAAGTTAAATACTGGATGATTTCATTCATATGTGGAATATAAAGAAAGAAAGAAGGGATCGATGAAACTAAACCAAAACAAACTCTAGAACTATGAGTACAGATTTGAAGCTGTGGGGTGGGGGTAAGAGCAGGAAACTGGTAGGAAGAGGGCCCAATGGACTGTGGTGGAGGACTATGGGGGCCCTTAGGTGGGTGTGATGTGGTAACAAACATCTGAGGAGGGTGACCCGGTACCTCTGAACACATACAGTGTGTAAACCAATGTTACCTTAATTGAATAACGCGATAAGGGAACAAAGAAAATGTTATAAGCAAAAGAAAAAAACTAAACTGTCTTCTCCATCCATCACTGACTGGTGGGAGACTGCTTCCCTAAAGGGAGCTGGAGTATTTGGAGGTCACCTGTTTTCTCTGCACACAGTGTTCCTGGACATTAGAAGTGCCGCAAACTGAACTTCTCCCCAGAACTGACTCCTGTTCTCTGAGGATGTGCTGGCTTGTGTGCATGTCCCACACTAACCAGGAAAACTTGTTCCAGCAGTACTAATATGTATAAGCAAAAACACAGTTGTGTGCTATTTTCTTGTTCTTTTGTCCATATCTTCAATAAAAGCTTGGGCTGGGAGAGTAAAAGGCAGAGCTGCTCTCGATGACTCCCCCCGGCCTCCCCTGCTGCAAATTCATTTAGACTCTGAGTCTTCCTCAATAGCAGAGAACTTCATCAGCTGTCCTGTCCGCAGCAACCGACCTCAGGACTTTGCCTTCACCTCCTCACTGTCATGCAGTGTGAGGGGCTGGTTTCCCACAAGGTCAGAGGCAGGAGGGGCAGGGACCCCTGGGGTTGCTGAGTAGAGACACTGCAGAGAGAGCGGCTCTGAGGGGACCAGAGACAGAGGGTCAGAGTAACCCCCAGTGCTGAGTGAGGATCCGGTTCCCAAGGAGAGGGGAGTGTGTGTGTGTGTGTGTGTGTGTGTGTGTGTGTGTGTGTTTAACAGGAATGACAGGATACACAACATAAGAGGATGGAAAGACAATTAACATCAAGCCCCAGAATAAATGAATTCAAGTTGCACACAGAGTAAAGCATGTCAGAACAACACCTCAGTAAATACAGTTCCACGGAGAAGCAGTTTTTAAGCAGGACTAAAAAGGTATTGGACCTGAAGAAGAGGAGGAGGTTTAGAAATACCTCATGGTTGGTTTGTGGTGTAAGGAGCTGGGCAGGACCCCCCTCCAGGCCCCTGCTAGGATGTGGTGGCATCTTCACCCCTGACAGCTCCCTCCCTCAAACCCCAACATTCTTCTCCTTTAGAGTCACCATAGAAAACCCATAGGCCTCAGAGTCAGGGAGCTCCATGGGCTGCAGCTACTCTGTCTCTAGACCAGAGCTGGAGGGAGTCCCACAGGGGGAGGGAGGAGTTTGTGCCCTGCTGGCCTGGCCCAGGGGCAGGATTAGCCCAGGTCACCCAGTTACTGAGCTGAGCCTTTGTCTACAGTCCAGGAAGGGAGGGGGAGATGGGGCAGGGTCTACCTCAGCTCCTGGAGGAAGGTGCAATGTTAGGATGGGTGAACTTGTGTTTCTTTTTCAGTCTGGGGCTCCCCCATCTCCTCAGGGTCACCCTCCATGTGCAGCAGGGAGAGGATCTCAGATAAACCCAGGCTGGTTCCCCCACCTCCCTCCCCACTATAGTGTTCAGGATGAATCTCCTTGTAGTCATGGGCACACTGCGGAGAGCACAGAAAGGTGAGTGTTATTACTGTATTTGTTACCGGGATTGGAGGTAAGATTTTTCACTATGAAAGTTTTTTTTTATTTTTGTTGTTGCTGTAACAATGCTGTGCAATCAGGAAAAAAACCTGGGAGAGGGAGAAAGTGTTTAATTGACTTTTCATAATGCAAACAAAAAAAAAAAGGAAAAAAAAGTCAACAATGAAAATAAAACAAATAGTTGCATGACACTCTGTGAGTTGTCAGATACCATGATCCCAGCGTAACTAATGACTGTGGGAGTGAGACTCAGAAGGGTAGCCCAGGCCACACACTGGGTGTGTGGCAGCTACAGTGAGGCTCTGACCACCCAGGGGCCCCATGTTGTGGCAGCTGCAGTGAGGAAGGGTCTCCAAGCTGAGGAGGCTGAGGCCTCAGTGTGGTCAAATCCACTGGAAACATCCAGAGTGGGTCCTCTTAGTGACGGGCACCTAACTATCTGCCCATGCCGTCTTAATAATGATAAATCGAATTTAAAAAATTCCTACTGATGTTGCTCTGGTGGTAGAGGCAGGTGAGGTGGGAGAGAAAGTGGAGGTGATGACAGGCCCTGTGAGCCCTCCCTGCCTGGTGTGGGGAGCAGAGAAGGCAGGGGAGGATCCATGTTGAGAAAGACCTGGGGCGCCGTGGGGAGCAGAGACTGGAGAAGGTGAGAGAGTGTGGGGCAGGGAGGAGGCGCCTGTGGCCTGACCAGGGCAGGTGTGGTCACCTCCTCCCTGACTGTCTCCTCTTCTCTCCATTTATTCACCTTCCTCACCCACCTTGCGGGACAGTCATGACCTCGGAGTCACTCCTGGATGCTCCTAGAAGAAGTGACCTAGAGTGTCTGCCTGGAGACAGGGGCTTTCTGGGAGTATCTCTTGAATCCACAGCTTCTGCCAGGCTTGTCACAGCCTAGTCACTCTCAAAGACACCAAAGGGTCTGCGTGCTGTCCATGCTGCCAGGAGCCACGCAAGAGGGGACAGCAGCTCCAGTGGGTTCTTGCCAGTTTGTCACGTGGAGGCAGAATTGGCTAGTGGTCATTTTCCAGTAGCTACATTAAATGATGATCCCTGCAACCTGGTGCAATCAGTGGGGTGTGACGGGCTTTGCTGAGGCCTCTTCAGCAGCAAGGTTTGACACAAGCCACGGGGAGAGAGGCCCATGGTGTGCCAGGGCCCAAGCTCAGCGTGCAGCCTGTGGGCATCCCAGAGCTCTGGCAGCGTTGACCTGGGCTGTGCTGCAGCAGGTGGAGACTGGCCTGGTGGGCAGTGATAGAGGGGTGCCTGGGTGCTCAGGTGAGTGTCTGGCCCTGCTGAAGCCCACTCCCACTGTGATCTCTGATGCAGTGGGGAGAGGGGACCTTACTGTGTGCAGCCTGTGGGCCTGTCTGATGGGCTCTGAGTGACAGAGACCTGCACTCCAGGGTGAGACTACCTGACCTCAGGCATCTGGACACACTGGCAAGTGTTTCATTTTTGAATACAGTGCCAGAATTGTAAGTGGACCAATTATATTTGAGCTCTCTCAGGTGCCATTCAAGGTTTATGAGACCATTCAGGGTTCTAAATGGACCCATCTGATTGGAGCTCAGCTGGCACCAAGCAAAGAGCCGGGATTATAAAGGGGCCAATCAGGCTTGAAAGGGGGCACCCTGAAGAGGATACAAGCCAGAGCTGCAGCCAGCTTGAGCCATGTGGTAGACGGCTGTAGGTCAGATTTCTAAATATTCCTAGAAAGATCTTTGCAAAGACCTCCATAGACTTCAAGACCTTTCCAGAGACCTGATCATCACACCTGCCTCTGGCCCTGCCTCTAACATTACCTGCAGAGAGCATCGTCAGGCTGTCCCTGGTGTTTCTAATGGAGCTGTTTGCTGGTGGCTTATGCCCAGCCTCTCTAGACTGTTTGTGATGGTACAGTGTTATCTCTACGAGCTGTAACATTGGCATCTCTGGCACTATTGTCTGCTGACCAGTGCTGACCAGCACTGCTGATCTCTGTTTTTCTTCTTTTAGCTGATTCTCTACTTGTTGTTTCTGTGCCTTCAAATACTATCTACCAGGACTCTTTGTGGGTTTTATGCCTCATCTTTAGTGAACTGATTTCTTTTTCACATAACCTCATCCTCCCAATATAATAGCATCATAATTTTGACTAGCTCAGTACACAGTGCGTTATTTTTTCAAACATCTTATGATATAATTTTGACAAAAATGTCCCATCATTTGAACAAAACTGGGAGTATATTTCAGGAGCCAGAGAAGGAAAACACTTTCAGACCAGACCATTATCAGCTCTTGTTAACAATGAGAAACAGCAAAGTGTTGACTGAAATTTTAGCAGGAAGTTTCTAAGTCTGCTGCTTGCTGGAGCGGAAAGTTCTGGAGGTATGCTGCTTGCCCACAGTAATAGCTATGGCTACCTTGACCCCCTCGCCAAACAATAAACAAAGTCTATGATAAATGGGATGACAAGCTTCCACATATAAACTGTATAAAACCTTACCATTTCTGCAATTCGGGGCTCAGACTTTTGGTCGCTATCCCACTTAAACTGCCAGTGTGACAAATAAATCTGTGTCTTTCCACCTCTCTGAGTGCTGCCTGATTTCTCTGGGAAATTGCTGTAATATTTTGGTTCCTTGACTGGGAAACCAGCTTTGTCGGTTGTTTTGGCCACTGGTCTGGTGTTGGGGCTCTGCTGGCCAATTCTCCCTTGAGTGAACAAGGTGGCACACCACCAGCCCTTGTCGGGTCCTCCTTCCTGAGGTGAGCAGAGCTGGGACACCACCTTCATACCTTACCTGGACTCTCAGAGAGAGGTGGACAGACAGACCCCATCAGGACTTCTGGATAAGGTAAGGCCCCATGGCCCTGGTTCAAGCCCATGCCAACAGATGTAAGGAGAGCCTGATTACCTCTCACATGCCCTCACAAGGCCAGATAGAGTTTCCTAATGTGTGTGTGTGTGTGTGTGTGTGTGTGTGTGTGTGTGTAACGGCCCCAATACTTCAGTTAGGGGATCCGACTGGTCTTGTTCTGTGGTTCCGTGGCAACATCATAAGGCCTAACGGTGACCTTCTTCCAAGGCTCTGGCCCAGGGGTTATGTGGGCTGGCTACAAGCCAAGACACGTCTTAAAGTTCTAAGAGGGGGCCTCCCTGGTGGCGCAGCGGTTGAGCGCTGGGTTGCGAAGCTGCCCGCTGCCTCTGTGGCGCCGGTTTGATCCCCGGCTGCTCCCCGGCCACCGGAGGAGGGTCCCACATGGCGCGCAGACCTCTCCTGCCACCCGCTGCTCCCCTCAGCAGCGTACTTAGGTCCTTCTGCCTGCTCTGCTCCCCGCTCTGGCTCTGGTGAATTCTCTCACCCTCCCGCACTTCTGACTGTACCCAGTGCATGTATAAACAAAACAAACAAACAAATAAATAAATAAATAAAACATGCCTCTTTATTTAGAAAAAAAAAAAAGTTCTAAGAGGGAAGTGGCCAGAAAAAAACATGATTGTCCCCCTCCCCTTTTGTTGAGGCATCAAACACAATAGGTGGGGCTCAGAGTAAACATGACTTGGGGACCATCAGATTGTTCGTGAGTGTACCTGCTGAATTGCCTGGTTTCCATCTTGAAACAGCCTCATCCTATCAGTCACCCTCCCTAGAGAGATAAAATGACAGCTTTAGTCCAGGACTAGACTGAACTCAACCTGGAGTGGCTAAAGCTGCAGTTCCCTTGTGTCTGGGCTGAAAAATCCCCACCCAGTCTGGCCCTTAGCCATGCTCCATTCACATCAACCTTAAGCCTGGTGCAGTACCCATTTGGCTGCAACAGTACCCGATCTCTTGTGAAGCTAGGCCTGGCATCCAGGAACACTTCAAAAGAGTGCCAGTCACCCTGAAATACTCCACTTCCACCAGTCAAAAAGCCAGGAGAAGCTGGAAACTGTCCTGCACTACACACCTGGCCCCAAACCAGTATAGGCCTCCTACATCCCCTCCCCAGACTGGATGGTTTAACACTTTTTTTTTTTTAATTTTTTATAGAGGCATGTTTATTTATTTATTTGTTTGTTTTGTTTATACATGGACTGGGTACAGTCAGAAGCGGGGGAGGGTGAGAGAATTCACCAGAGCCAGAGCGGGGAGCAGAACAGGCAGAAGGACCGAAGTACAATGCTGAGGGGAGCAGCGGGCGGCAGGAGAAGTCTGCGCGCCATGTGGGACTCTCCTCTGGTGGTCGGGGAGCAGCCGGGGATCGAACCGGCCGCAGAGGCTGCGGGCAGCTTCGCAACCCAGCGCTCAACCGCTGCGCCACCGGGGAGGCCCTGGTTTAACACTTTCTTTTGTCTCTGAGTCCCACTCATGAGTCAGCCTCTTTTTGCCTCCAATGGGAGAGTTCCCCTCTCCCCCAGAGCAAAAGACTCAGTTAAACTTGACAAGGCTGCCTCAAGGTAGCCTCCTCTGTTCAGGAAACCCTTGCTGCGGAACTCCAGGCTCTCATTTGCACCTTTCAACTGGCAAAGGATCTATCAGTTAACATCTGTATACATTTGCCACCATCCTCATGTGTGGGCATTTTATTTATTTATTTATTGTTATTATTTTTTTTAATAGAGGCATGTGTTTTTTTATTTATTTATTTGTTTGTTTGCTTGTTTTTTGTTTATACAAGCACTGGGTACAGTCAGAAGCACGGGAGGGTGAGAGAATTCACCAGAGCCACAGCGGGGAGCAGAACAGGCAGAAGGACCGAAGTACACTGCTGAGGGGAGCAGCGGGCGGCAGGAGAGGTCTGGGGGCCATGTGGGACCCTCCCCCGGAGGCCAGGGAGCAGCCGGGGATCGAACCGGCGCCTCAGAGGCCGCGGGCAGCTTCGCAACCCAGCGCTCAACCACTGCGCCACCAGGGAGGTGGGGCATTTTAGACATGGGGGGGAAAGAGCTGAAATCCTCCAGTTGGCAGAGCAGTCTGGTGTCAGGCAAAAGTGGCAGTCATTCATTGCTGGGGATCTCAAAAAAGGAAATCCTTCAACTGCTAGAGAAAGTCTGGAGTCTGGTTAAAGTGGTGGTTATTCATTAGCTGGCTGGCAACCTGAAAGCCAGGTTGGCAGCAGACCAGGACCCTCCAAGGCCACCACCACAGACCAGGCCCCTATAGGGCCACCACAATCCTGGCACATGGGGAGAAATTCGGGCAGGTGTCAGTGCAAAAAATACTGTGTCCTCAGTCCAGGTCGTGGGGCAAGATGACCTTGGGTGATGACCTGGTGCCAGAGCCTCCTCCCACACCCCGCCACACACACACATGCCTCCAGGACTGCTGCAGCGGCCCCATTCTCTCATGCAATGCCAGACAGAGCTCCCCCTCCTGGCAGCCCTTCAGCTCAGCCAGCTTCTGCCAACAACCACCAAGGTCCTTGCACATGGCCCAGGATGCTTGGGTACCGAAGAGCTGCTACTGGCAATGCACCTGCTACATGAGACAGCCTTGTTACACCAGAACCTCCAGGCATGCTGCCTTTCCAGCTGCAGACACCACACCTCCTTGACAAGCACCTCTATCTCCTCATCCATCAGCTCTTCCAGGCCGCTCAGCTCAGCCCCCAAGGCGGCTCAGAAGTCTGAAACATCGCCTGTCTGCTGCTGTGGCCAGGAGTCCCCAGTTGAGCCCCAGCGCTGCTCTGGGTCCTGCTCCTAGGGCTGCTGGCTGCAGTCAAGCTAGCATAGGAAATGGGAGATGGCTTGGATCACAAATAAAGGAGAAAGCAAGACACTGGAGGATGATGGCTCCTGCCAGACAGACGTGCTTTTGTTCCTTCCAGGTGCCAGACATGTGTGCAACATAACACTGTTCAGCAGCCTAGGCCCCCACCAGGGATACCGCACATGTCTCCTTCTCCTTTAAAGACCTGTAGGTGGAATTCACAAAAATCAAGACTTGCAGAGGCTACAAATATTTACTTGTTCCGAGCTGCACCTTCTCTGGGTGTTACTCCATGGATTAACCACTCCCGAGTTAAGCCAGCCTGCCTCAAGACGCCAAAGAAGTGGATGGCCTGCCTGGACCCTACAAACCAACTCAGGCTGACCATGCAGAGAGACCCTGACCGGACACCTTAAGCCTTCCACAGCCCTGCTCCAACCACAACCCGGAAGCTGGTTGGTCAGCGCATGGTGGAAGCTTGAGGAACATCAGATGGATGATCAAAAACTGTTGGACTGACCCCACCCAGAGTTGGTTGTTTTTCCGGTTTCCATTTTGGTTTGACCCTTCTCATTGTATAAGCTTATTGCCCGCCCTGCCCTAAAATGTGGGGTCAGGCCTCCTGTGTTTTGGGTCTGGGCCAACACCCCAATGTCTCTGTGTCTTGCACATACGTTTCCAAGTTCCAGGTTCTTCTCTATGTGCTCCCAACAGAAACTGTTGGCATCTATAGATGTCTAATTCTGCCTGATGTGAGTCTTTGTGCCCTCACTTTGCTCATCCCTGACTTCAAACTTCTGTCAGGTGAGCAAGCCATCCAACTCTCACATACTGGCCCTGGCCATCATTCAAAATGCATCCCCCTGGCCATCCCACTGCTTGTGGCCCTTGGCGTTTCTTCAATGATAGACATGGGGGCAGCAGGCCTCGGGGTAGCACAAAACAAGTTCATAGTCTGCTCCCAACAACCTGGCTGCGACCTAAATAATGTGGCGCAGTCTTTAAATGACCTCCAGGATCAAATGGACTCTTCAGCGGCTATTGTTCTCCAGTACCAGGAGAGTTCCTACCCCCTCCTGGATCCACTGGTTTCCATTCTTTTGTTGCATGCCTTTGGACCTTGCCTTTTTAATTTGACCGCCCAGTTTATCCAGTCCCATTTAGAGGCTATTAAACTTCAAATGTTGGTTGGCCAGTATGAGTCCTTAAACTCTTTTCCTAATAACACCTCCTGTGTGTCCTTATATTGATACTCTCTAGCACTTTAGAGGGGTATCAAAAGGGGGGAAGTAAAGCAGGAAGTTGCTGACTCTGATGCTTGGAGTCTGCTTCTTGCTGGAGCCGAAAGTTCCTGCAGTGTCCTGCTCGCCCACAGTAGTAGCTATGGCTACCCCACCCCCTTCCCAAACAATAAAGTCTATGATAAATGCAGTGACAAGCTTCCACATACAAACCGTATAAAGCCTTACCATGACTGCAATTTGGGGAACAGACTTTTTGGGAACATCCCACTAGCCTGCCCATGTGACAAATACATCTCTCTCTCCGCCTCTCTGAGTGCTGTCTGATTTTATCTGGGAAATTGCTGCAACAAAATGAGGTCACAAATTTGGAGATAACATGTCCTTGTCAACCTTCCACAAACAGGGCCAGCACCTGAGCCAGGAGGAGAAGGGCTGCACAGAAGGGAGCAGGAGGGGAGGGAGCAGGGACATAGACAGAGACCACCCTGTCCAGTGTGAATGCCTGTGGGGTTGTTGTAGAGACTCCCCCTAGACACAGACCCAGATCTGAATCAGATTTAGAAAAAGCCTTCATTAGCCAGGCAGCAACTGTCCCTCTCATAGGGAGCAGCCCTGAGCAGAGGGGGATAATGGTTTTTATTTTTATTTTTTATAAATTTTTTTATTTTTTACATGATTTTTCATTTTTAAACAATATTTGCTTCCCCCCCTCAGGTGTAGCCCCCATAGAATTTTCTTCCCCAAGGCACCAGTGCACCATCACCTCAGTCCCCTGTGCTCCTCCCTCCCTCCCTCTGATCCCTCTCCCTCCTCCTCCCCTGCAGGATGGCTCTCATTTGTAATTGTCTGTTTTTGCTTTGTTGTATTTTGTAGTGTTAATATTTTTTTACACTGATGTCTTATTTGGTTCCCCTATATTCTGGTTTTCAAAGCTGAAAACTTCACAGGGTGTTTGCAGTTGCCAGCAAGCAGGAACACAGAAGCTAAAACAGGCTGTTACAAGCAGTGGAGAGTTTCACCACATCCCAGGTCCAAAGGGTACATATATCTTATTTTTTGATGGGAGCCCGGCTTCTATTGTTTTGGGCTGGAATTTTCCCACAGTCCTAAATTGTCCTGAGATGGCTCAAGCTTAGGCCTTGTGTGGTCTGCTACATTTCTCATTGCCCCCATTTCACATTCCCCACTGGTTTTATGTAACTGAGTCAAATCATGAACTCATTAGTATCAGTGGGCTGATAATGAGCATTAAGGAGCTTGACCACTTGCAGTCGAGTCCTCACATACTTAGTCAAGTAGTTGATTAGGCAAGGAGCAAGTAGCAGCCCTAGCAATAGAAGGACCAGGGGTCCTGTGATGGAGGTCAGGAGGGTGGTTAACCAGGGTGGCCACGCAAACATAGACTTGTACCAGTTTGTTTGACCTCTTTTGAGGTCCTCTCTTTCCTGTAGCAGTTTTCTGACTAACGATAAGCTATCCCTTATGACTCCGGAATGGTTTGTGCAGAAGCAGCAGGCTTCGCCCAGGGCCGTGCATAATTTGCCATGCTTGAGGAACAGGAGATCTAATCCCAGCAGATTTGGAGCACTACCTCGGCTAGGGAGTCGAGTGATATTTCTAGTCTACTAGCTGATTTTTCTAATTTCCCTAGATCTCGATCTATTTGGTGGCTTAGGACCTGGAAATTTTGGTCACCCTTAATAAGGGCTGCCGTTCAACAGCGGAAGATCCAGCGATATCCAGTCCTACTATAGGGGGACTAGGATGGGCACTGCCCGTGGGGAGCAGCCCGTCCAGGTTCACGAGATGCCAAGGTGTTCCCTTCTGGCCTCCCCATCACAGAAGTAGACTCGGGGAAAGAGGTGCGCGAGGATGCAAAATTCGTCCCAGTTAGTCCCATTGAAGTACTGGCTGGACACACAAGGGGTGATGCCTGACAAACAAGCGGACCATGTGTTGTCAGGGGCTTCAAAGTACTGGAGCTCTGATGCACTCTGACAAGTAGTTATGGAGTTAACATCGATGATATAGGTACAGGAAGAGTGATAAGGGGATCTAGCTACATTATAGGCTGACGTTTTGAGGCACACTCCCTGTCCCTGGACATCCCCCAGGGTCAGTTTAGGGTGACGTCCCTAAGGGCAGAGAGACTTTTGATTGACTTGGGTTAAACACATAATCCTGATATTTTGCGGTTGGGAGCCCATGGAGCAATGTGCTCCCACTCCCACATAGTACAGCGACTCAGGGTTTAAACAGAGCCAGCAGTCGTTAGTGAGGTTGGGAGTGGTATGGTTAACATAATCAAAACTGCATCAAGAGTTTCCAGCAGGGGGACCCCCGCGCCTGGGGGAAGCCCCGCCCTGGCCGCCCGATGCCCGCCCCAGTTCCTCCACCTCCCGGAGGCCGGGAGCTGCCTCCCTAGGCCGCGCCAGGGCCGCCCCGCACTGCGCATGAGCGGGAACCTGGCGAGCCCATGAGAGGAGCCAGAGGAGGAGGGGAGAGGCCTGGAGGACACCAACATGAACAAGTTGAAATCATCGCCGAAGTATAAAGTTCGTCAGTTTATGATCTTCACACAATCTAGTGAAAAAACAGCTGTAAGTTGTCTGTTCCAAAATGACTGGAAGTTAGATGTTGCAACAGACAATTTTTTCCAAAATCCTGAACTTTATATACGAGAGAGTGTAAAAGGATCACTGGACAGGAAGAAGCTAGAACAACTATACAATAGATACAAAGATCCTCAAGATGAAAATAAAATTGGAATAGATGGTATACAGCAATTCTATGATGACTTGGCACTCGATCCAGCCAGCATTAGTGTGTTAATTATTGCATGGAAGTTCAGAGCAGCAACACAGTGTGAGTTCTCTAAACAGGAGTTCATGGATGGCATGACAGAATTAGGATGTGACAGCATAGAAAAACTAAAGGCCCAGATACCCAAGATGGAACAAGAATTGAAAGAGCCAGGACGATTTAAGGATTTTTACCAGTTTACTTTTAATTTTGCAAAGAATCCAGGACAAAAAAGATTAGATCTAGAAATAGCCATTGCCTACTGGAATTTAGTGCTTAATGGAAGATTTAAATTCTTAGATTTATGGAATAAATTTTTGTTGGATCATCATAAACGATCAATACCAAAAGATACTTGGAATCTTCTTTTAGACTTCAGTACAATGATTGCAGATGACATGTCTAATTATGATGAAGAAGGAGCATGGCCTGTTCTTATTGATGACTTTGTGGAATTTGCACGCCCTCAAATTGCTGGGACAAAAAGTACAACAGTGTAGCACTAAAGGAACCTTCTAGTATGTACATAGTCTGTACAATAAATACAACGGAAAATTGCACAGTCAATTTCTGCTGGCTGGACTGAACTGAAGATCAATCCTCAAAATTCAGACTGAGGGTTGAGACAAAACTTTAAGGATACATCTTGGACCATATCATATTTCATCCTTCTAATGGTGGTTTGGGCTTGTCTTCTAGTCTGGGCTGCTCTAAACATTTATAATTCCAACATTGTGGATTTCATCTTATATCTTTGGATCATCCTAGTTTATTCTCCCATAAGTCTTAAAACTTTATGGTGATTATTTTGAGGTTTTTCATTCTTGCATAAAGCACAATGCTGTCTTCATCAGAAAATAGTTTGGCATAAGAATTAAACATGAACATCACATACAATTATAAAAACTTCTAAACTATATGCTTTGGGCTAGTTGCAAAGACTGTGCTGATAGCACTTCCAATGAGAGTGATATATTTAAGTGTACTGGATATGGAATGGTGTTTTGGTTTGGGGGGATTTTTTTTTTTCTGGCAAATCACATGTATTGTTGATGTGAGTAGAGTATCCAATGAAAAAAATGTCAAAATAACCAACATGAAAAATTTTTAGGATGACTTGGTGTGCCTACCTGAAAAAAAAAAAAAAAAGAGTATCCAGCAAAAAACGGGAACAGTTTTAATCGCTTGACTAATTGCAAAGCCTCCAAACTTTTTTCTCTGAGGTTGGCTGCTAGAGGCCTCTATCTTCAGAGGCCCACAATAGCCTTCTGGTTGATCAGTGTAATGGGGCCTGGAAACTGCTGACCCCAATGCTGAAGATTTAAGAACTTTGAATTCCGAAGACTGAATCCATCTGTGCCTCCTTCAGCAGTCTTTTATATTCTAATCAGTAGCTCCACCCCAAAATTCGATACTTTTTAGCATTTTCCCTGGGGCTATTTGTCCTCACGTAACAGTCTATGACTTCAGCCACCAGTTACAGGTCCTCTCAATAATATACTCTACCACTCAAGCTTACTATTGCACAAGAATCTGAAATGCTCAGATTTCATTTTGTATCTTCTGAAAATGTTTAGTGAAATAAAAGAAAATGTAACTTTTCAGCTCTAAGACTCAAATCCCAGCTTTGAGTCTAATATCTGATTCACCTTGGGCCATCATCTTTAATTTTGCTGAACTCTTTTATTCAACTCTGATAATAATGCTGATTTTAGGATTATTGTAAAGATGAAGTGAAATAATGTATGCAAAATATCTAGCCGAGTTGGGGACACATACAGGAGCTAAATAATTGTTCATTTCCTTTATTTTCCATTACCAGAGGAAATTTGTAACTTTCTTTAATTAGATCATCAGTATGTATTAGCTCAAATATAGATTTTATTTATATTAACCACTTTTCATAATTGCCATTGTACTTTTCTAAAAGTAATGGTAAAGTGTCTCATATAAATTGATGTCAACAACCACTGTTTTAATTCCTCATATAAATCCACCATTATTTCTCAGTGTTAACGACTTAGCTCTGAAAAGCTTCTATAGATTGATATTTGCTTGTCAAATTCAAAAGAAAGTTTGTTCTATCTTTTCAGTTGCCATGATTAGGCCCAGAGTACCTAGTAATTTTACAATGGAAGAATGAGAGCTGTGGTTATGTAGTTGGGTTAAAAAATTTCCCCATCTCCTTCTACCTATCCTCTGGCAAACTTTTCTATTTCGTACTTCTCATATAAACTTTCTCTTTTCTTATTGATTTAAAAAAATATAATTATTTTCTAACTCAATGTTAAAATTGCTATCATTATTAAAATTTTATATACCCACAGGCCTCCCCTGGTAGCTCAGTGGTTGAGTGCTGGGCTGAGAAGCTTCCAGCAGTCTCTGCAGCACCGCAGCCGTTTGGAGGTTCGATCCCGTGCCACTGGGCGACGGTCCCACATGGCACGCAGACCTCTCCTGCCGCCCGCTGCTCCCCTCAGCAGTGTAGTTCGGTCCTTCTACCTGTCTGTTCCCCACTCTGGTGAGTTCTCTCACTCTCCCGCGCTTCTGATTGTACCAGTGCTTCTATAAGTAAATAAATAAATCTTAAACAAAAAAAAATTATATACACATTAAAAAAAAGTTTCTAACAATGGCTGGCACAGTACGGGGCCACCGGGAGGGGGCAGAGTCAGAGGGAGTTTTTGAATTGTGAACTCATCCCATGGGTCTTGGCCCCCGACAGAACATACCTGATGCCCCAGGAACGTTGGGATTCCCAGGTGCCCAACAAAATAGGGGCTCCACAACATGACTACAATCTGGACGAGGTTACAGCGAGGGCAAGAATTGTTCGACATCTGGCGCTCAAGGATGAGGTGAGCTGGGAACTCGTCCAAGCGGCTAAGGGCTCAGCCCACAGTGATACTGGCCAGTTCCCTGACAGAACGGACCCCGTTAGCCGGGCAAATACAACAGTCAGTGGTCTGAAGGTACCCTCAAAGAAGGAAGACCCACAGCTGTACAGGGTGGTTTGGTTACCCCAGGTTGATCCCCCGGTACCCAGATAACCGTGTCAGAGGTCAACCGGGAAGACCGCCTGCCCCGGTGTCTCGAAGGACTGAATGACCTTCCCCGTGGTGGTTTTTCTAAGTTCCCACCATAGGATTTTGGTACATGAGGGTTAGCCCCTGTATTAGCTGAGGAAAAGCTAAGCAGTAAGTAAATTACAATTAATATTTTGAAAGAGTCAGTCTTATCTTCAACGAATCCCGTCTGGGCTCCCTGGAGATAGTCCAATGTTTCGGCTTTGGCGGCAAAGCTGACGCGTCAGTTTGCTTTTTGACTTGCGTGTGGGGGATCTGTTACAGGGCAACCCAGATATAAAACCGGTTGCCTGACTGTGGGTCCTCACCCGTCTGCGTTAAAGGGACTTATTAATACTCTACTGTAGGCACACACAAAAGATTAATAAAAGGTTTATTTACAAGGGAAGGAAAATGAGGAAATGTACAACTCAGGGAGAAAAGAGGGAGATAAAGTCTTAAATGCATCCCACCCAGTCCACTGACCTGGAATCCCAAAAGCTTGCTGAGAGCTGGCAGCGAGTCAAGAGCCGTGACTCCAAGAGAGAGCTCCAAGATCCACAGTGTCTGGTTTTATACCAAACCTGGCTGCTTAACTCCACCCTCAGGTCCCAGCAACCCTTTTGGTGATGGGATTTGTCTTTCCCAACGTTTTGATGGCTTTGATCTGGAGTGGGGGTGGAGTCCATAAAGCCTGTATGGAGCTTGCTCAGGACATCTTTTCCCCCTAACAGATCCAGTGGCTTCTTCCAGCCACTTTTACAGCCATGGGTGTCATCGGAACCATTGGGTAGGGGCCGGTCCAGCAGGGCTCCAGGGATGCTGGATGATGTCTCTTTTTTTTTTTTTTTTTTTATAGAGGCATGTTTTTATTTATTTATTATTTGTTTGTTTGTTTCGTTTATACATGCACTGGGTACAGTCAGAAGCGCGGGAGGGTGAGAGAATTCACCAGAGCCAGAGCGGGGAGCAGAGCAGGCAGAAGGACCGAAGTACACTGCTGAGGGGAGCAGCGGGCGGCAGGAGAGGTCTGGCGCCATGTGGGACCCTCCTCTGGTGGCCGGGGAGCAGCCGGGAATCGAACCGGCGCCGCAGAGGCTGCGGGCAGCTTCGCAACCCAGCGCTCAACCGCTGCGCCACCGGGGAGGCCCTGGATGATGTCTCTTGACCCACACCAAGTCTCTGGGTTTATAGGGCTGTGGAGTTAGGTCAGTGGATTTACCCATCTTGGGAGGGTGATGCGTCTCTCTGAAAACAGGATGTGTGTGTCGGAGTACCTGTTGGAAAGCCTGGAGGGACTACATTGGTGTCAGGGTCCCAAAGGGGTCGCCGGGTGCTCTGGAAAGCTCGTTCCATCCATACATAGGCAGTCCATAGGGACCCACAATGGTCTTTTGTGCCTCCCGCCGGATGTGGTGAAAAGCATCTGGAGTAATTGCTGGCAGTCATCCCAAGTGGGCTGGTGTGTGAAGAAAATTGTCTCCAAAAGAGAGATTAGACCCTGGGGCTTTTCAGAGAAAGGTGGGTTTTGATGTTTCCAATTGTAAAGATCGTTGGTGGAAAAGGGCACAGAAACCATAAGTGGTCCCTGATCCGGGGCCGCCCAGGCCAGCCGTGGGGCCTGCCTCAAGGGGAGAATTGATGCCGGGAGGGGTGAGGGTGGTGGGACTACCTGCTTCTGGTATGAGAAGGGCTGAGGGGGTCCCCCACCCAGGGGGAAGGAGAAAAGGGAGGGGGAGAGGAAAAGAAAGAGGTGGAAGAATCTGGAGGGGATGGGGTCTGGTGGGGCCGAGAGACGCCCACCAGGGCGTCTGGTAGGGAGGGTGGTGGTCTGTGTCCCTGGAGTCGGGGTCTTCCTGGAGATCCAGTGAGGCTGTTGGTCAGCGTCATAGGCCAGTGAGCGTGGGAGGGGGCCTGAACTAAAAGGATGGCAGGAGATTTTTGTTTGAAACTAGTCTTGAACCAGGGAGGTCTCTCAGTGAGACTCTCAATCCAGACCTGAATATAAACAATTTGGTCAGGATGTCCCAGCTTTCTGAAGATTAATTGACGGACCCTATAGGCTATGGAGAGGTCAAGTGAGCCCGCCGAGGACCATCCAACATTGAAACTGGGCCAGTCAAGCTCACAGAATTTTTGAAGATCACCCCAGTTAACAGAGGCTCCATAGTCACTGGCCTTGTCCTGAAAGAACCTAAAATGAGTCAATAAACAATTGCGGGAGTAGTGGGAGTGGAGGATGACTGTCCCGTGGTTTCCACCTATAAAGCATAGGGAGTTAGACAACTAAGAACAAGAACAAGGTAAAGGGTAAGAGAGGAAAGACTGAGACAAGAGGCCACACTGACACAGATAATTACCAACTTGTCAGCCAACAGATCTGTTGAACCACAGAAGGCCCAGGAGGGTCTTCCACCCCATGAGATAATGACATCTCATTACCATCCCTGGACTCTGGAAGTAATGCTGCATCCAGCCTTCCCTTAAATCCTCAGTACAAGAGAGCTCTAGAATACAAACTCACCTCCAGAGGACAATGAGACTAAGAGAGTCAGATCTGCAGATCGAAAGGCGCAGTTTTGGTCTCACTTCCCCTTGGAGGAGTGTCTAAAACCCCTCTGGGGGAAAGCTGACTCCACCGTGTGCTAGGAAGCAATCTCACTGGGCCTCCAAAAAATGTAGTCTCCCCCTAGACACAGACCAGAGTCTGAATCAGATTTAAAAAAGGCTTTATTAGCCAGCAAGCAACTATCCCTCTCATAGGGAGCAGCCCCGAGCAGGGGGTGATAAGGGTGTTTTGTTTTTTTTTTAAAGATTTATTTATTCATTTTACACAAGAATTGGGGTATAGGCCAGATGCATGGGAGGGTGAGAGGATTCACCAGAGACAGAGTGGGGAACAGAACAGGCAGACTGACGAAATACACTGCTGAGGGGAGCAGCGGGAGTGACAGGAGAGGTCTGCTGTGCCTTGTGGGGCAGTTGCCAGCAGGCCAGGATCAAACCTGTGCTGCAGAGGCTGCAGATAGCTTCACAGTGCGGTGCTCAACAGCCTGCGCCAACAGGGAGTCCCTGCCGAAGGCCAGCTCCGGCAAAATGTCGTGTCAGGGGTTCCTGAAAGGATGAGACAGCGTTGGCCAAACTTGAGGGCTGAGGGGAAGGGGAATGAGGCAAACACAGACACTCTATCTGGTGCAAGTATCTCCTGCTGAGGGTCTCAGCGGGTCTTTATTTATACATTAAGGCAAGCGGTGGGATTACATCATCATATGCATAGAAGCAAAACAGAAACAATCAGTACATTCCTTTCTCATAGACATTTGGCACCTACCTGTTTTGAGAAAAGAGATGACCTTTAAAGGGATCATGAGCAGCGAAATAAGCCAGAAAGAAAAAGAAAAATACCGGATGGTCTCACTCATAGCAGGAATCTAGAAAACCTGAATAAGGGACCAGGAAAAAGAATAACTATAAGAAAGAAAAAATCAAAATCAACAAACAACTATGAACCAGAGACACACTATGGGGTGGGGGGGAGGGCAGGGAAAGGAGGGATTGGTGTCAAAATAAGGTGGTTGCAATTGTATAGGGAATATAAAAATTAAAAAATAAAATGAAATACAACATATTTAAAAAGAGATAACCTTTAAAGTTAACAAGTAATAAAAACTTAAACTCATTATTTCAGCCTAAACAATTACTAAGACAGCAAATAGTCCTTGGTACATCCCTTTCTGCCAAGGCTACCATATCAGGAGACTCCTCTATCTATATGGTCTGCAGCTAGAGACCAGTTGCTTCCCAGTAATCAGTTATTAGAACTTTTTTCTACCTAGAAACTCCTAGCATAATCAACTTTATGAATCATCAGAAGGCTTCTTTACGGAACTTCCATATAAGGAAAATTGTGGTCAGCTCTGGGTTGCTTATCAGGCATGCCTTTGCACAATAATTATTTCCCGTTGTCAAGTGGGCCAAATTACTCAGTGTTTAATTTTTAAGTAGGTAATTCTCCATGCCATGTACTTACAATATTCTTGTATGTATAATTTATTGCCCAATGTATTTGCTGAGAAGTTCTTTCTTATTATGACCAAGAACAAAAAACAAAGGGATGCTTATAGGTTATAATCTTCAGCCCCACAGTGTGAGGCACAAGGAATCTTCAGCCCCAAGGTGTGAGACTCTTCAAGTCTTTGGCCCCACAGTGTGAGGCCCTTTTCTTAATTACTTACCAGTGTCTTATCTGGCTGGGGCAGCAAGGCCCCCTGCACCCATTATATATTTTTAAAGATTTATTTATTTATGTACACAATAACTGTGGTAAAGGCCATTGGTGGTGTGTGGGTGAGAGGATTCCCCAGAGACAGAGACAGAGTGGGGAGCAGAACAGGCAGACTGATTGCAATATACTGCTAAGGGACGCAGTGGACAAAACTGGAGAGGTCTGCTGCATCATGTGGGTCACCTCCTTGCCAGGGATCAAACTTGTGCTACAGCATGTATGAATAGTTTCATAGTGCTGAGACTTAACTCCTTGTGCCACCAGGGAGGTCCCAAGACATTTTAGCTAACTAAAAACAGAGGCTTCATTGCTATCAGTTCTGTCCTAAGGAATTTTATAAGAGTCTTCCAGGCTGAAGAGAAATGACACTAGATAATAAATCACACAACAGAGACTCCCATAATACTCTGTTAATGTTGATTTGTCTTAATTTATTTAAAATATAAGATTGTTTAAAGTATATTATGCATTATACAGTTTTATTGGGCTAATAATGTATTTTGATGTAATGTGTATGACAGTAATAACATAAAGTTTGTTAAATGGAGCTATATTACTGCAGGTTTCCTATATTTAACTGGATGTAGTTCAATAAAGTAGATTGTGAAAAACTGAAGATAAGATTTAAATCTTTATCACAATAAAAGTATTAAAATAAATATATCTAAAAGTCACTTGAAGAATTAAATTACACATAAAAAAACTTGCTTGAGTCAAATTAAGGTAGAAGAAGAGGAAACAGAATAAAGAGTGCCGGGGACCAGCCTCCGGCAAAATGTCGTGTCAGGGGTTCCTGAAAGGATGAGACGGCTTCGGCGAAAACGAAAGGACTGAGGGGAAGGGGATGAGGTAGAATGAGGAGACACTGACACTTGGTGAGGTGCTAGTATCTTCTACTGAGGGGCTCAGCAGGTCTTTATTTATTCATTATTAGTAATAAAAAAATACATTATCATGTGCAAAGCAGAAACAATTAGTGTATTATTGTCCCATGGACTACTGGCTCCTACAGGTCCCAGCTAGACGGTAGCCTTCAAGGTTAATAGATAAAAAACCAGACCTAACACTAAAACTTATTATTCCAGCTAGACAATTACCTAAGACAGTGGATAGCCGCCAGTGCATCCCTATCAGCTAAAGCCTAAGCATCAAGAGACTCTTCTATTCACATGGCCTTCAGCGGGAGACCAGCTGCTGCTCAGCTATCAGAACTTTTTCTATTTAGAAACTCCTAACTCAAATAGCTACATTTAAAAACTTTCCCAAGAAACTTCAAGGGAAGGCAAAAGAAGGACCTACTATAACTATTGTACTGTAATGCTTGTCAGGCATGTTCAATAAATTGTCTCCCATTGTCAAGTGGGCCAAATTGTTTAATAATTAATTTCTAACAGATAATTTTCCATGCCGTTTATTTGCAGTATACTGATGCATATAATGTAGTGCCTAATGTACTTTTTGGGAAATTTTTCTCCTTTTATGACCAAGAACAAAAAGTGAAGGAATGTTAGATCTTCAGCCCCACGGTGTGAGGCACAAGGAATCTTCGGCCCCACGGTGTGAGGCCCTTTAACTTTGCTGCTTGCCAGTGTTTTATCTGGCTGGGGTTACAAGGCCTCCTGCAACAAAAGAGGATGTGAGACAATTCAAAAATAAATATCAAAATGATAAACAAATCTGGCCATATCAAAAATCCTACTAAATATAAATTAACTGAAATTCCAATCAAAATTGGGAGGTTATCAGATTGGATAATATCAAGGCAGACTTGTATTCTATGTATGGTAGAAAGACTTTCAAAGCAAATAAAAATAGATTGAAAGTTAAAGGGTGAAAGGATATGCCAAGTCAATAGACAGAATTATAAAACTGGAAAGCTTATATTATTCTGAAACAAAGTAGACTTTAGGACAAGAAGTGTTGCTTGAGACAAAAAGGGCTTTTTAATAAAAATAAAGGTCAATATAAAAAAAAGACAAAAGAAAAAATGTATAAGTGCCTAATTTCAGAGCTCCGTAATAGATGAAGCATAAAGTGGCTAAAATTAAAAATATATACAGGGCCTCCCCGGTGGCGCAGCGGTTGAGCGCTGGGTTGCGAAGCCTCTGTGGCCTCTGCGGCGCCGGTTCGATCCCCGGCTGCTCCCCAGCCACCGCAGGAGGGTCCCACATGGCGCGCAGACCTCTCCTGCCGCCCGCTGCTCCCCTCAGCAGTGTACCTCGGTCCCTCTACCTGCTCTGCTCCCCGCTCTGGCTCTGGTGAATTCTCTCACCCTCCCGCGCTTCTGACTGTACCCAGTGCATGTATAAACAAACAAACAAATAAATAAATAAATAAAAATTCATGCCTCTTTAAAAAAAAAAAAAAAAAAAAAAAAAATATATACAAATTAACAATTACATTGACAGATCAATACTTCCTCTCACCCACAGAACAGGGAAACATAAAAAAAAAATGGAAAAAGAAGATTGAACTGGGCCTCCCTGGTGATGCAAATCTGAGCACTATGAAGCTATCCCCAGTCAGTGCAGCAGGAGTTCAAGCCCAGGCCAGGGAGCTGAACCATATAGCACAGCAGATGTCTCCTGTCTTGCCCACTGCTCCCCTCAGCAGTGTATTTCAATCAGTCCACTTGTTGCTGCTCCCTACTCTGTCTCTAGTGAATCCTCTCACCACCCTCCCACACCTCTGGCCTGTACCCTGCCTCTTGTATGCATAAATATATAAAATAAATGAAAAAGAAAGATTGAACCATATGATGTGCCACCTTGACTTAATGGCCACGTAGTGAGTACCACATCCAACATGAACAGAATAAGCAACTTTTTCAGGTATAAGGAGAATATTCACAGTAATGGACCATGAGCTGGTCCTAACACGTCTCAGTAAATTTAAAGGGATTTAAATTATAGAGAATATTCGCTATCATAGTGACACTAAATCAGAAATCCAGAACATAAAGTTATGTGAAAAGTCTCCCAATATTAGGAAAGTAGTTAATGTACTTGTAACCCATGGATTATCACAACTTAAACACACAGTTCAACAATAAAAAGGACAAATACACAATTAATAAATGGGCAGCAGATATGAATAGAATTCACCAAAAAGGATATCAAGAAGGTCAATAGATGTTAAAAAAAAAAAAAGTGTTCATCATTGTTTCCAATAAGAGCGAAGCAGGTTAAAATTACAATGAGATGCCATCCACACTCATGAATATGACACATTAAAAAGCCCTCCAACACCCGGTGCTGAGAGGATGTGGGGCAAAAGGAGCCTATGACACTGCAGGTGGCAATCTAAATGAGGGCAGCTAGTACAGAAAACGGTCTGGATTTATCTTTAAAAACTGTAGATGCAGGGCCTCCCCTGATGGCGCAGGCAATTGAGCGCAGTGCTGCGAAGCTGTCCGCAGCCTCTGCAGTGCCCATTCGATCCTGGCAGGCCGGTGGGGGTCCCACATGGCACGGCAGACATCTCCTGTCACGCCTGCTGCTCCCCTTTGCAGTGTATTTCGTCAGTCTGCCTTTTCTGTTCCCCACTCTGTCTCTGGTGAATCCTCTCACCCTCCCGCACATCTGGCCTGTACCCTGGTTCTTGTATAGGTTCTTGCATAAATAAACAAATAAATATTTAAAAAAAAAAGATGTTGCATTTAAAAAATAAATAAAAACCTGTAGATGCAAATCTAGCAATCCCACCCTTGGGCATCTACTTAAAGATACAAAACCATCAATGTAAAAAATGAATGTTCTGCTCTGTTCACAGCAGCAGTAACAAAAGCTGGGACACTGAAGTCACCTAGATGCCGATGGAGGATGGATCAAGAACAAGTGTCATGTCTACACTACGGAATACTATTTAGCCATAAGGAAAGATGAAATAAACCATTTTCAGCAAAGAGGGAGTTTGAGAGAATTGTGTGTAGTAAGGCAAGTGAGAATGATGCAAATAAATACTGGACATTTACATAGCAGATGATCTGATAAAGTAACACACTTATAAAAACTACTGGACTTTTACAAACACCTTAAGGGCTCTGAGGCTGTGAGGGAGGGGGAGGGAGAGGAACAAGGGGATAGGAAGGATGGTGGTGAGAAAAAAATAATACAGACAAAATCATAAGGAAAATCGATGCTTTCCACCTTTATGAAAATATAAACAGAATTTGTGGGATGTAGGAGAAGTAGAGATACAAGGAAATTTAGCACATTAATGTCGATAGAGACTGATGGACAAGAGCATATAAATTTGCTAGCCAATGTAAAGTGTACAATTTTTTTTTTTTAAAGATTTATTTTATTTATACAAGAGCTGGAGTGCAGGCCAAAGTCGCCGGAGGGTGAGAAGATTCACCAGAGACAAAGTAGGGAGCAGAACAGGTGAATTAACTGAAATACACTGCTGAGGGGAGCAGTGGGTGAGACAGGAGAGGTCTGCTGGGCCATGTGGGAATCTCCCTGGCCGGCAGGTAATGGATCCGGTCATCGAACAGGTAATCGAACCAGTGCTGCAGAGGCTGCGGACAGCTTCGCAGCACTGAGCTCAACCTGCTGTGCCACCAGGGAGGCCCTGAAGTGTACAATTCTTAAAGACACAAATTATCAAAGTGAATTAAGAAGAAATAGGGACTCTAAATAATCCCATATGAACTAAAGAAATAATATACATTTAAAAATATTGCCTGGTCCTCCCTGGTGGTGCAAGGGGTTAAGCAGAGCACTGTGAAACTATAGGCAGCCTCTGCTCTGCAGCAGTTTACTTTTTATTTATTTATTTATTTTGGACAAGGAACATTTTCATGTTTTAATTTTGGTAAACATTTGACATTTGGTGTTACAATCACTGGGGAAATGCAGAAATTTTGAGGAAACAGTTCTCAAGAAAGCATTTTTCACCCCAAAAGATTTGTTCTCTATTATTATTACAACTAAATTAAAATAAAGCAGTAAACTATTCCTGGATAGAATGGTCTTTTCTTGTCATCTAACACAGAATGTTCAAAACTCCTGCAGCAGGAGTTTAATCACCGAGATCCCCACTGGCCAGGGAGCTACCCACATGGCTCAGCAGTCCTCTCCTGTCTTACTCCCCTCAGCAGTGTATTTCAGGAGATCTGCCTGTTCTGCTCCCCAATCTGTCTCTGGTGAATCCGCTCACCCCCTGTACCTCTGGCCTACACCCCAGCTCTTGTATGAATAAATAAAATAAATCTTTAGAAAAAGAAAAAAAAGTATTTTGACTATTCAAAATCTTTTGCATTTTCATAACATTGTGCAAAAGTCTTGTCAATGTCTTTAAAAAAAACTGCCAACATTTTGACTGGCATTTAGGATTCAGGATTGAATTGCTTTTATTTTTTATTTTTTTAAAGATTTATTTATTTATGCATACAAGAACTGGGGTACAGGCCAGAGATGTGGATGGTGAGTGGATTCACCAGAGACAGAGTGGGGAACAGAACAGGCAGATTGACTGAAAAGCACTGCTGAGGGGAGCAGTGGGCCAGTCAGGAGAGGTCTGCTCCGCCATGTGGGTTGCTTTCTGGCTGGCCGGGGATCGAACTCATGCTGCAGAGGCTGCGGACAGCTTCATAGGTTGTGTCTTAACTCTTTGCGCCACCAGATAGGGTCAGGAAGACCACTGAGCAGGTTCTCTGATCCAGCAGACCGGGTAAAGGAGGAGTCAGAGTCCTCAGTGACTTTGCAGGTTTTTATTGGGATTACCAGGTACACGGCAGGCCTCCCAGCCCCCAGCAAATCTTCACTCTATCTGGGCTCTCCAGCCTTCTCTGCTTCTCTCTCGGCTTGTGCTGCTTCTTTCTCGGCTTCTCTTTCGGCTTCTGTTCGTTCTTGGCTTCTCCTGGCGTCCCCATGACGCCGCCCTTAAAAAAAGCACAGTCTTAGCCCAGCTGAATCCCATCTACCTATGCCCACACCCTATTCCAGGTGCCCGCCATCAGGCATGCATTCAGGACCGCAAGGATCCATCATCTATCCTGATGGCGGGAGGGCAGAAAAGCCTGACATTTTTCCTTACCCTACACCCTGAATTGCTTTTAATCTAAAGATCATTTTTGAAAGAATCGATGCCTTAACAATATGAAGTTTTCCAGTCCTTGAATATTGTCTTTCTCACCATTTACTTTTCCTTTACTTTCCCTAGTGCTATGTAGATTTCAGTGTACAAATCTTTTTTTTTTAAGATTTATTTCATTTATTTATGCATACAAGAGCTAGGGTGCAGACCAGAGGTGCAGGAGGGGGTGTGTGAGACAATTCACCAGAAACAGAGTGGGGAGCAGAACAGGCAGATTTACTGAAATACACTGCTGAGGAGAGCCATGGGGCAAGACAGGAGAGTTCTGCTGCACCAGGTAGGTTATCTCCCTGGCTGGGTGCAGCATCGGGAAGGCACAGAGCAGGTTTCAATGATTGGAGTAGACCGGCGAAGGAGGAGTCCTGGAGCCCTCAGTGGCTTTTTCAGGCTTTTATTGGGTTTACCAGGTGCACAGCAGACAGGAGTGCTGGTGGCCCAGGAGGCTAGCAGGCCTCTTAGCCCCCAGCGAATCTTCACTCTTTTTGGGCTCTCCAGCATTCTCTTGTGGCCTCTGCTTCTCTGCTGGTTCTGTTCTCTTTCTCACTTCCTCCTCTGGTCTTTCTTTCATTCTCTGATGCTGCCCTTATAAGCCCAGTCTCTCAGCCCAGGTGTACCCACCTATGCATGCCCACACCCTACTCCAGCTGCCTGCCACCAGGCATGCATTCAGGACCACAGGGATCCATCATAAATCCTAATGGTGGGAGGGCAGAAAAGCCTAACAACCATTTACCCTACACTGGGACTCAAACTCTTGTGGCAGTGGCTGGCCATAGCTTGATAGCACAGAGACTTTAACCCCTGAGCCACCAGGAAGGTTCCATTTTTATGTTTTGAGAAACCTCAACACTATTTTTCATGGGGCCTGAAAAAGTCTCCATTCTTGGGTGCTATTTTTTTTTACAAACTATTTTAGGATAGTTTGTAATTTGTGGATAACTTGTGAAACTCATACAGTTTCTGTAATTCCCATATTTGCATGTCCTGTTGTTAGCCCTTTTTATCATTTTTATTTGTACAGCCAATGAAGGAACATTGATGTTATTACTAAACTCCATGCTTGATTTGTCATTAGTTTACTTTTCTGTTCCAGGCTCCCTCATGATATCACACTAAGTACTAATGATGTCTCCTAAGCCTCCTCTGGCTGAGTTAGTATTTCAGACATTATTTGTTTTTGATGGTCTTCACATTTAGGGGAGCACTGCTCAGGTGTATGGTAGAAGGGCCCTCAATTTGAGTTTGGTTGTCTGGGCTGACGGTTTTGGGGAGGATCACAGAGATGAAATACCACTCTCAACAACACAGTAAGGGGGAATAAAATGCACTTGTTCTTGAACAACTGATGATGTTCACCTTTCCCAGCTGGGGTTAAGATCATGTCTCCTACTTTCTCCCTGTGAGGTTCTTTCTTTACTATGTCCCTTTCCAGTCTTTACACAATGTGCTGCCCACAGTTAAGGAGTGTTGTGCTATAAACATTTATGTGCAGGATTTGTGCAAACAAAAGTATTCAAGTGAGTTGGGTAAATACCCAGTAGAATGATCAGCAGGTTTTATGGAAGTTGTGTTTAGCCTTATAAGAAACTGCCAAATCTCTTCCATAGTGGCTGTGCTATTTGTGTCCCTGCCAGCAGTGGCTGGGGGTCTGCAGTGCAAGAAGGCACAGGGCAGGTTCACTATGGTTTTGGGCAGACAGATAAAGAGAGTCCCAGAGACCTCTGGATTTTACAGGCTTTAATGCTCTTCCAGGGAACCAGGCAGGGAGGATTGCATGTAAGGAAGCAGGCAAGAGCCAGAGTAGGGGTGGAAGGGTACTGGGAGGCTAAGAGGCAGGCAGACAACCAAGCCTCCCAGCCCCCCATGACTCCTTTTGCCATTTCTCTGGCCTCCCTCTGGCATTCTCAGTCTCCTGCAGTCTTGTGGCCTTGCCTCTTCTGTAGTCACATGGCTGCTGAGTGGGCCTCCTCCTGTTGCTTGTATCCCAGCCTCTAGACTCAGGTGTGAGTTTACATTTACTCATGTGCATGCCCATGTTTTATGGAGCCAGGTGTCCACAATCAGGCACGAGTGCCCCTTACCCACACTCCCAAGTGCCCCTTGTATAGGTCGCAGGTGGTAGCCATAGAGGTTAGTGGCCTAAAAAATCCTGATTATCTCATTTACCCTACAGGGTCTCTGTTGTTCCTAATCCTGGTCCATACCTGGTGCACAGTGTCCCCCCCTTATCTGAGGCTTCACTTCCCAAGGTTCCAGTTTCCCACAATCATCCTGCTTCAAAAACTTTTATGTATGATGAGATATTTAGAAAGAGATCACAATCATATAACCTTTATAAAGTATATTACTATAATTGTCTTTTTCCCCCAAATAGCTAAACACACATAATTTTAAAAGTCCAATCCTTGTACAAAGCTTGTTGTGTAGACAGCGGTCCCCAGTCTTTCAGTTCCCATTTCTTAAATCTCAGAGACTAGCTGTTTTACTTCTTTTAGCTCATTTTCTGTTTGTTACTTTTCTGCCTCCAAATACCATCTACCAGGACTCTGTTGAGTTTTATGTCTCATCTTAGTGAATTGACTCCTCTTTCACACAACCTTGTTCTCCCAACATAGTAACATTATGTTGATTACCTCAGTGCAGTGTTTGCATTATTTTTTTGAACATCTTGTAATTTAATTTCTACTACAAAAATGTCCCATCATTTGAACAAAACTGATAATTCCCATGGGTGAGGAGCACAGGACAGTGAAGAGACACAGGGTCATGGGGGTGAAAGAATTCATCAGAGACAGCACAGAAAGCTGAAAAGGTGCATTTATTGGATTACTGTGGAGAAGAGGGGTGAGAGGAGAAATTTTTCCTTAGGCCACTGAAAAAAAAGTTTAGCTCTTTTTTATGCTCTGAGTTTGTAGGCTCTCTAAGATTTAAGACATAGGTCTGAGCTAGCTGCTGTCTGCTAGAGTGTCACGCCCTAATTCGCTCTTAATTGCTTTAGATTTGTATTTAGTGGCCACACCTGGGCTTTATGCCCTGTCTCTATAGCAACCAGGTGGTTCCATGTTGGCCAAGGTTTTTTACAGCCTTGTTCCCATGGTAACTTTTCAGCTCCCCAGTCTGTTTAAAAGTTCTTATCCCTGTCTACAAGGTGCCAAAGAGACAGATTTTAACCCTGTAAACTCCAACAATAATAGCTCTCCGGAGCCAGAGAAGGAAAGCATTTTCATACCAGGAGAGAGTGAAAAACATTGTCAGCTGTTGTTAACAATGAGAAACAGCAAAGTGTTGACTAAAATGTGGCTACAAGTTTGGTGATGACCAGTTGTAGGGTAAGGAAAAATGTCAGGCTTTTCTGCCCTCCCGCCATCAGGATAGATGATGGATCCTTGCGGTCCTGAATGCATGCCTGATGGCGGGCACCTGGAATAGGGTGCGGACATAGGTAGATGGAATTCACCTGGGCTAAGACTGGGCTTTTAAGGACAGTGTCACGGGGACGCCAGCAGAAGCCGAGAAGAGCAGGAGAAGCCGAAAGAGAAGCCGAGAGAGAAGCAAGAGAAGCAGAAGCTGAGAGAAGGCTGGAGAGCCCAGATAGAATGAAGACTTGCTGGGGGCTGAGAGAACTGCCAGCCCCCCGGCCCCCCAGCACCCTTACCTGCTGTGTACCAGGTAAATCCCAGTAAAAAGACCTGCAAAAAGCTGCTAAGGACTCTGACTCCTCCCCTACCTGGTCTGCATTGGATCAGAAAACCTGCCCTGTGTCCCTCCAGTCCTGGGCCTCTACACCAGTCATTGTCAACCTTCCTGTAGAATAGGAAGGGATGGAGCAGATTCTCTATGACTCGAGCTGAAGGGTAAAGGAGTCCTTGGAGTAACTTGGAGAAAGTACCTTGGAGCCTTTGGTAGCTTTTTCAGGGTTTTATTGAGTTTACCATGTGCATGGCAGGCAGGGGTGCTCAGGGGCCTGGAATTAGTGAATCCTGGTGTAGGGTAAAGAAAATGTCAGGCTTTTCTGCCCTTCCGCCATCAGGATAGATGATGGATCCTTGTCCTGAATGCATGCCTGATGGCGGGCACCTGGAATAGGGTGTGGGCATAGGTAGATAGGATTCAGCTGGGCTAAGACTGTGCTTTTAATGGCGGCGTCACCGGGATGCCAGGAGCAGTAGAAGCAGCAGTAGAAGCTGAAGCCGAAAGAGAAGCCGAGAAGCAGCAGAACGAACTCCAGAGAGCTCAGATAGAGTGAAGACTTGCTGGGGGGCTGGGGGGCTGGGAGGCCTGCCTGCCATATGCCTCGTGAACCCCAATAAAAGACCTGCAAAAACCCACTAAGGACTCTGACTCCTCCTTTACCCAGTCTGCATGGGATCAGAGAAACTGCACCGTGTCCCGTTCCTGCCTTTACAATTGGCGTAAGTTGGCAAGATCCATGCAGACGGGTATTGGAGCCCTCCGAAGACCTGGAGGGACTAAGGAGAACAGACTGTTTGCCTGTGATGACTCTGGAGGCGCCATGGAGGCACAGAAGGTGGACACCGTCCACGAGCTACAGGACGAGACCTGGCGTGAAGGAGACGCCCGAGAGAACCAACCAACGACACCCGAAAGGACTGGCCAACGACCCCTGAGGCAGCAGAATCGTCAGGGAGGAGAGGACCACGATTCAGCGCTCGCCGGTGCTGATGCAGGGAGAGGCCAATGGACTTCAACTGATGGACATGGACTGATAAACTTGGACTGACAATCCTGCCAGAAGGTGGAGGACCTTGGCACGTTATGTTTTTTTTTGAGAATCTGGGGGTGGCCAATGGGCCTTGATGGCCAAAAGCAGCCTGTGCATGCCCAGCAGCCAGGTGGAGGAGAAAAGCCAACTAAGAAGGCAAAAGCTGGTACTGATGCTAAGTTGAGAAGCCGTAAGCGGCTGTTAAGCAGCCTGGGTATGCTGAAGACCTGTGAGTCTCGTAAAATCACCTGTGGGTGATGCCCTGCTCATTCTTGAGTGAGGGTGAGGAGCTGAGGAACCTGTACTTGGGGGACAGGTGGGGAACGTGGCTTGGGGTGGAGCCCAAGCCGAATGCAGAGTTTGGATCCCCGACCCATGTGATTGTGCAGTGGGTTGGCTTGAGTGCAGGGGTCTGCGAGTCGCATGGGTGGCTATGAAGGCCGAGTGTTGGAGCGACTGCAGACAGAAACCCTGAGGGTTGGCTACTACCCCCAACAGAATAAAATTGCCAATCCCAGAGCTAGTGCATCGTGGGGGTGGATGCTGTGTGTGCCTTGTAGCCGAGACTACAGCCAGAGAAGGCCAGGAAGCCTGATGGCTCCTGGTGTGATATAGTAGATGCCGTGAGTGATTTCCCCTCCCTCGTATGAGCAGTGCCTTCGGCAGCAGATTTGGTGGCTCATCTGCTGGTACCAATAATTGTCTTTTGCACTAGGTTGGTGCCCTGCCTGGACTTATTTGTGTTCTGTTGTATTTTGTTATATTGTATTTTGTTATATTTGATGTATTTGCTTTTGTGGGCCATGGCTGCATTGTTTGTTTGCTTAGAAAACTGTATATATATATGTATAGACTGTATGGCAGAAAACCCTGAGGGGGTGGACTGTAGGGTAAAGAAAATGTCAGGCTTTTCTGCCCCTCCGCCATCAGGATAGATGATGGATCCTTGTCCTGAATGCATGCCTGATGGCGCGCACCTGGAATAGGGTGTGGGCATAGGTAGATGGGATTCAGCTGAGCTAAGACTGTGCTTTTAAGGGCGGCGTCACCGGGACGCCAGGAGCAGTAGAAGCAGCAGTAGAAGCCGAAGCCGAAGCTGAAAGAGAAGCCGAGAAGCAGCAGAACGAACTCCAGAGAGCTCAGATAGAGTGAGCCAGCCCCCCCAGCCAGCACCCCTGCCTGCCATATGCCTGGTGAACCCCAATAAAAGACCTGCAAAAACCCACTAAGGACTCTGACTCTTCCTTTACTCGGTCTGCATGGGATCAGAGAACCTGCACCGTGTCCCGTTCCTGCCTTTACACCTGGTCCCTGGTGAATCTTCACTCTGGGTTCTCTGGCTATAGTGGCAGGAGGGGACACAGAGCAGATTTCTATGATCCTAGTGGACAGGTGAAGGAAGGAGTCCTGAAGTCCTTAGTGACTTTTGCAGACTTTTAATGGGAATTATTGGTGTTGGGTCAGGAAGACCACAGTGCAGGTTTTCTATGATCCAGCAGACTGGGTAAAGGAGGAGTCAGAGTCCTCAGTGGTTTTTGCAGGTTTTTTATTTAGATTACCAGGTACACAGCAGGCAGGGCCACTGGGTGGCTGGGAGGCCTGCCAGCCTCCCAGTCCCCAGCAAGTCTTCACTCTGGGCTCTCCGACCTTCTCTCACATTCTCTCTGCTCTTCCTATGGCTCTGCTTCTCTCTTGGCTTCTCTGCTTCTTGGCTTCAGCTGGCGTCCCCATGACGCCACCCTTATAAAGTCAGTCTTAGCCCAGGTGTATGCACTTCAGGTGGCTGCCATCAGGCATGCATTCAGGACCACAGGGTTCCCTCATCTATCCTAATGATGGGAGGGCAGAAAAACCTGATACTTTTTTCCTTACCCTACAACTTTCCTTATCCTTCACGGCACCCCTGCCTGCTGTGTACCTGGCAAATCCCAATAAAAGCCTGAAAAAGCCACTGAGGGCTCCAGGACTCACTCCTCCTTCACTGGTTTGCATGGAATCATAGAGAACCTCCTTTGAACCCTTCCTGCCACTACAATTGGCGTAAGTCGGCAAGATGATTCAATGCAGACAGGTGTGGAGCCTTCAGAAGACCTCAGGAGGGACTGAGAGTAGTAGACTGCCTGGGACAGCACTGGATGTGCCATGGCAGCACAGGAGGTGGACTAGGTCTGGAAGCTGCGGGATGAGACCTTGCCTGGAGGAGGAGATGCTGAGAGGACCAGCCAATGACCCCCGAGGCAGCAAGAATCATCGGGAAGGAAGGACTATGATTCCGAGCTCCCCAGTGCAGACAAAGGGAGAAGCTTATGGATTTGGGACTAATGTACTTGGATTGACAATCCCGCCAGAAGGCAGAAGGAACCTTGGCAGATTAAGTTTTGGGGACCCTGGTGGAGGATGCTATTGTTTGTACACCCCAGGAGATGGGAATCTGGGGGTGGCCAGTGGGCCTCAGTGGCCAAAAGCAGCCTGTGTACTGCCTAGTATTCAGTACTGGGTGTTACTGGTTATAGGGTATTACGGGCAGGAATGGGCACAGTGTAGGTTTTACTGATCCAGCAGACCGGGTAAATGTGAAGTCCTGTACTCCAGGCAGAGGAGAAGAAACCAACTGAGAAGGCAAAATCTGGTGCTAAGATTGAGAAGTCCTGAGCGGCTGTTACACAGCTTAAATATGTTGAAGGCCAGTGAGTCTCATAAAATAACCTGTGGATGATGCCCTGCTCATTGTCGAGTGAGGGTGAGAAGCTGAGGAACCCGTCCTTGGGGGATAGGTGGGGAATGTGGCTTGGGGTGGAGCCCAAGCTGAAGAGGGGACCCGAGAGAGGCTGCATGTGGAGTTTGGATCCCCGACCCATGTGTTTGTGCAGTGGGTTGGCCTGAGTGCAGGGGTCTGTGTGTCACATTGGGGGCTATGAAAGCCGAGTGTTGGAGTGACCGCAGACAGAAAACCTGAGGCTTGGCGATTACCCCCAACAGTAGAATAGAATCGCCAATCCAGAGTGAGTGCATCCTGGGGTGGATGAGGCCTGTGCGTTGTAGCTGAGACTACAGCCAGAGAAGCCAGGAAGCCTGACTGCTCCTGGTGTGTGTCGGCAGATGGCTTGAATGAGCAGTGCCTTCGGCAGCAGAAGTGGTGGATCATCTGCTGGTGCCAATAATGTTATCTTTTGCCTCTAGGTTTGTGTCCTGCCTGGATGTAGGGGTAGGACTGGACCATTGTGCAGGTTTTCTGATCCCATGCAGACCGGGTAAAGGAGGAGTCAGAGTCCTCAGGAGTTTTGCAGGTTTTTTATTGGGGTTCACCAGGCATATGGCAGGCAGGGGTGCTGGCTGGGAGGCTGGCAGGCCTCCCAGCCCCCAGCAAGTCTTCACTCTATCTGGGCTCTCTAGCATTCATTCTGCTGCTTCTCGGCTTCTCTTTCAGCTTCTGCTTTGGCTTCTACTGCTGCTGCTGCTGCTGCTGGCGTCCCCATGACGCCGCCCTTAAAAAGCACAGTCTTAGCTCAGCTGAATCCCATCTACCTATGCCCACACCCTATTCCAGGTGCCCGCCGTCAGGCATGCATTCAGGACAAGGATCCATCATCTATCCTGATGGCGGAAGGGCAGAAAAGCCTGACATTTTCTTTACCCTACACTGGACTTGTTTGTATTTTGTTGCTATATTTAGTTGTATTCTATTTACTTGCGTGGGCCATGGCTGCAGTGTCCATATTCACTAAGAGAAATGTGTGTATAACTTTTATAGACTGGCAGAAAACACTGAGGGGGTGGATTGTAGAGTAAGGTAAAAAATAATCAGGCTTTTCTGCCCTCCCGCCATTAGGATTGATGATGGATCCCTGTGGTCCTGAATGCATGCCTGATGGTGGGCACCTGGAGTAGGGTGTGGGCATGTGTAGGTGGGTACACCTGGGGTGAGAGACTGTGCTCATAAGGGCGGGGTCACAGGGAAGAGCAGAGCTAAAGGAACAGAGAAGCAAAAGCCATGAGAGACAATGGGGAGCCCAGAAAGAGTGAAGATTTGCCGGGGCCTAGGAGGCTTGCCAGCCTCCTGGCACCCCTGCCTGCCGTGTACCTGGTTAATCCCAATAAAAGTCTTCAAAAGCCACCAAGGGCTCCAGGACTTCTCCTTACCCTGTCTGCTCCAATCATAGAGAACCTGCTCTGTGCCCATCCTGCCTCTACAGGGGCCCTGGACAGGGAGGCTCAGGAAAACAGGGAAGCATCTTCTAGCCTGAGAAAGAATTTGCCTGAGAGAAAAAAGGTAAGCTCGGTACATATAAATAAATCCCTTCTGCTACAACCTAAAGTACCATGTTCCAAGGAAAACAATTTGTATGAGGTTAAATAGACTTTTTTTTTAGGCAATACCATCTTTATTTGAAGGAGCAAATGACAAAACATATAGATTTAGTTAATTTGTAGGCACTTTCTAGAAATTGAATGTGAATCTGTCCCCAATTGACAGGGGCCTCCCTGGTGCCACAAGGGGTTAAGCATCAGCACTATGAAGCTGTCTGCAACTACTGCAGCCAGAGTTTGATCCCCAGCCAGGGAGGTGACCCACATGGAGCAGCAGACCTCTCCTGTCTTGACGGCTGATCCCTTGAGCAGTGTATTTCAGTCAATCTGCCTGTTCTGCTCCCCACTCTGTCTCTGGTGAATCCTCTCACACATACCCACCCCACCTCTGGCCTGTACCCCAGTACTTGTCCGCATAAATAAATCTTAAAAAAAAAGAAAATCTACTGACAGTTGACAATTGATAGTAATTAATTGCCTTGATGAAATGCAAAGCCAAGGGAAAACCAGGTGTTAGAAAATCGTGTCCCATCACTATAAGCTTGACCACTTCCTGTACCAACCAATTTTTCCTTTGGGATCTTTGTAATATAAAATAATTGATTTCTAAAATTTGATTCTGCAATAATAAACACAGTGATCATATAGCTGAAAGGTCCACGCAGGAGGCCTGAATGCAAAAACCCACCAGGAAGCCCACCTGGGGGCAGGAATGCGGAAACCTCCCTGGAGGATTCAGACAATGAGCCTCCTGCCTCCCCCTATGGGTCTCTTCTCAGACAAAGAACCTCTACCTGCCCCACAAATCTTT
Organism: Talpa occidentalis; assembly: GCF_014898055.3. Classification (NCBI taxonomy): domain Eukaryota; kingdom Metazoa; phylum Chordata; class Mammalia; order Eulipotyphla; family Talpidae; genus Talpa; species Talpa occidentalis. The sequence goes on along the minus strand of NW_023602073.1, from coordinate 44,647,245 downwards.
TCGGCCCTACTACAAACTTTTTCCTGTGGTTCGAGCCCAACTTCCCCCCTGATCTCTCCTCACCCTATAAAACTCTGCTTCCACCTGACAACGTGTGCAGCTTCACTGACCCCCACCTTGGGTGCGTGAGGTCTGCCCGGGGCGCAATAAACTTTCCCTGCCTTTGAGAAATTTAGCCTGGCCCCCCTTTTCTTTACCGTGCCGAACCTTTCAATAGCCTAGTGAAATAATGTATTACTTTTAAAAATCATATTAGTTGAGAGCCATTAATATGCAAGAGAGGTCTACAGAATTAATGTAATAGAATAGAAAATATTCAGTGATAGTGTATAAGGTTTCTCTTTTCTAATAACATGTGAAAAACTATCACTTGTACAATTTCAGTTTATAATCAAAGTTGTAACAAAGTTGAATACTCACAATTATCCTAAAAAATTATAAAATGCTATTCCTACATATTTCTTTCAGGCTGTATAATTTTTGCGTTGACTGCCCAAAACAACAGACTAAATGCAAAAGAAAATATGACAATCCAACTTCTAATGAGTCAGAGAAGACACTTGCAAAACTATAACTGTAAAGATCCACTTCTCACTACCATTGTTAGGGGGAAAAGGATGTCCTAAAGCTAATTCCATACAGCCTTTGTGGACTCCACCCCCACCCCAGGCCAAAGCTAAAGACACTGGGAACTCCAAATCCCATCACCACCAAAGGGAAGGTGGCTGGGACCTGAGGGTGGGGTTAAGCAGCCAGGTGGATGTAAAAGGCAGACACGTGGGCTTTGGGGGTTCCCCATTTTGGCTCTCCACCAGCTCGCAGCCTCTGGCCAGCTCTGAGAATGCCATTGGGTTTCCAGGTTGGAGGATCGGGTAGGACGCATTAAAGACTTTATTTCCCTATTTTCTCCCTGAGTTGTACATTTTCCTTATTTCCTTTTCCCTTGTAAATAAACCTTTTATTAACCTTTTGTGTGTGCCTGTAGTGGAGTATTAATAAGTCCCTTTTAAGCGCGCGGGTGAGGACCCACAGCCAGGCAACCCGTTCAATATCGGGGCTGCCCTACAACAGCATGATGATTTTCGGAAAGTTATTTGTCTTTAAAATAGTTAACACGCATTGGATTATTAATAATCTTCTAAATGAAATAAAAACATGTTTAAATGATTTTATTCCTTGTGTGGTGAAGATTGACAGTTTTATCTGCATAAAATTATACTTGGGGGTCCTTGGGGATTTGTAAGACTGAAAGGAAAATGTTTGAGAATGGGTGAGGCAGTCCCAGGGCCAGGACAAAGGTCTGGGTGCCGAGGGGAGGGTGTAGGGCAAAGTCCCAGGTCCTGGGTGTGACTCTCAGGTCTTGGACCCAAGGGCGGTGTCTCAGGCATGAAGGTTACTGTTGAGGATTCCCCAGCTCCCTGCAGTTCCACTCCTCCCTCTCACCTGAGTGGGGCCCTCAAGCCTGGACTCATGACTCACCCCCAGTTCTCCCCACTGCCTGGAGGGTTTGCAGAGCAGCCAATCAGCAGCCCCGCAGCTCCTGTTACAAAGTCTACACTCGCCAGCCCCGACACCCAGCTTCTGTGGCCAAGTGGGTGAGGGCCATGGGGCCCCCGCCCCTCCTGCTGCTGCTCTTGGGGGTCCTGGCCCCGGGGGAGACCTGGGCAGGTGAGTGCGGGTCGGGAGGGAACCTGCGCAGAGGAGCGAGGGGGGGGAGGTGCTCAGAGGCTCTTTTCCGCCTTCGCGCCCGGGTGTCCCCCTCAACCCCGCCCTGGCCCTTTCCTGCCCCTCCCCAGCCCAGCGGCCCCCCCCCCTCCTCTTGCCCCTTGATTCCCGGCCCTTCTCATCCCGCCGCCCCTTAACTCTCTCAGGAGCCCCCTTCCCCCCCTCCCCACCCTCCCCGTCTCCCCAGCCCGGGTCTCCCCCTCCCGCCCCCAGGTTCCCACTCCCTGAGGTATTTCTTCACCGCGATGTCCCGGCCCGGCCTCGGGGAGCCCCGCTTCATCGCTGTGGGGTACGTGGACGACACGCAGTTCGTGCGGTTCGACAGCAACTCTCCGGGTCGGAGGGCAGAGCCGCGGGCGCCCTGGGCGGAGCAGGTGGGGCAGGAGGCCCTGGACGAGGAGACTCAGATCCAAAGAGACAATGCACAGTGGTTCAAAGCGCTCCTGAGGGACCTGCGTGGCCGCTACAAGCAGAGCAAGGACGGTGAGCTTCGCAGAGCGGTGCCAGGGTCAGGTCACCCACATTCCCACCATCAGGCCGGGGTGTCCCGAGTCTCAGTGTCCACTGACCCCTCGAGGCTGGTGGATCTGCCAGGACCCTCCCCGGGAAGAGCCTGTGAGACTTTCCTGCCAGCCCTTTCATTTTCAATTTTTGGTTTATTCAGGGTGGGAGGGCGGGGTGACCGTGGGGTGACCTCAGGGCTGACCAGAGGGATGGGTCTCAGGTTCTCACACCCTCCAGACGATGTTCGGCTGTGAAGTGGGCCCACACCTGAGCCTCCTCCGCAGTTATGAAAAGTTCGCCTACGAAGGTGCGGATTTCATCTCCCTGAGCGAGGACCTGCGCTCCTGGACCCCCGCGGACTCGGTGGCTCAGATCACCCAGCACAAGTGGGAGGCTCAGGAGAGGGCCGAGCACGTCAGGCACAGTGTGCAGAGCAGGTGCTTCCCGTGGCTCCTCAGATTCCTGATTTTGGGGAAGGAGGTGCTGCAGCGCACAGGTAAGAGGGGCCACAAGGCCTGGGACCTCCCCTCTCCTGGCGCCCCACAGGGAAAATGGAATAATGGGCAGAACAGCACCTGCTTTCTGGGCAGAGAGGGAGAGTCCCCCTGGGTTTCATGTTCTGTGCTAGAGACAGACTCGCCCAGAAGGCACCACTTTTCTTGACAGTCTCTCCTGAGGGAGGGAGGCCATCCTGAAAAACTCTTCCCTGGATGCTTTTGACCCAACAGCCATCCCAGGAACCCTGAGTTTCTCTTTCAAGTTCTTGTTTTTGGTCTGAGAACATTTCTGGATCTGACTCCTGTCATTCAACCTCCACCCAGGTCAGGAGCAAAAGTCTGTGTTCTCCTTAGAGACCTGCATCCTCCACCCTGGGCTCTCACCTGATTATCCCAGATTCCCCAGACTAGGCTGGTTTCTGGGCTTTGTGCTTCCTGCCTCCAAACCAACTGTCATGTCCATTCTGAGGATGGTCAGTGAGGCTGCTTCAGTGTCCAGGAAGGAAAAACCCAAAGTCTGAATTTTTTTGTCCTTCTCCTCAGATCCCCCAAAGACACACATGACCCACCACCCCACCTCTGAGCATGAGGTCACCCTGAAGTGCTGGGCCCTAGGCTTCTACCCTGCCAATATCACCCTGACCTGGCAGCGAGATGGGGAGGACCTGACCCAGGGCATGGAGCTGGTGGACACCCGGCCTGGGGGGGACGGAACCTTCCAGAAGTGGGCGGCTGTGGTGGTGCCTTCTGGAGAGGAGCAGAGATACATGTGCCGTGTGCAGCATGAGGGGCTGCTGGAGCCCCGAGTCCTGATATGGGGTAAGGAGGAGGGTTGTGAGCACAGAGGCTCTGCTCAGGGTTATCAGGAGCCCTTCAGAGGGTCAGGATGAGGCCTGGAGCTCAGGGTCTCACCTTCCCTTCCAGTGCCCCCTTCTCAGTCCTCCATCCCCACTGTGGTCATCATTGCTGGCCTGGTTCTCCTTGGAGTTGTGCTCATTGCGGTGGTTGCAGCTATGATGCGGAGAAAGAAGCACTCAGGTAGGGAAGGGAGTAGGAGATCTTATCCATTGGGGCTTGCAAGTCAGGGGGAACTTGCCCTACCTGGTTAATGGGAAATACCATCCACACACATGTGTTTACCAGGGGGGCATTTTGTCAGTCCCCCCTCACCTCCTTTATTTTTTCCCAGGCCTGACCTGGGTCTTTAGTCACAGTTCTGGAAACTTCCCTGTTCTGCAGGATTAGAAGATTCCTTTAGAACTTCTGACCTGACTGCTCCCTGGTCTCACATGATCTCTCTTCCCACAGGTGGAAAAGAAGGAAGCTACACTCAGGCTCCAGGTAAGTGTGGATCAGGAGTTTGATCCCTGATCTCCTGGGGACAGTGTAGATGGAGCCCATGGGGAGTCACCCTCATCAGTCCCTCCTGTGGTCTCATCTCTGACTAAGTTTGTTGTGTTCTCCCCTGGGCTGCAGCAATGCCCAGGGCTCTGAAGTGTATCTCAGCCCCTAAAGGTGAGACCCTGGAGGACTTCAGAAAGGGCTGGGGGTTGAGGCAGAGAAGCAGGCACTAGGTGATGGGGATGCTTTTAGGAGGGCATCTTGAGAATGCAGTGGACCATTGATAATGCTAACACTCAGGTAATTCACCTGAATTTCTTCATGATTATTTTCTTTCATGGTGAGAGACAGCCTTGTTGGCCTGGGTATTATGGGATATATTTTTGCCCACATTTTGTGGCTTTATGATCCCCTGGTTTAAACTACTCCAGACCTGCAAGAATGGCCCATGTCAAAAAGACCAGAAACAGCCAGTGCTGGCAAGGATATGGAAAAAAGGGGACAGTCCTACATTGTTTTTGCATATAGACTGAGCCAGCCCTTTTTGATTTCTAAAAAATCAAATGTGGTTGTGCCATTGGACTCAGCATTTCTACACTGAGGCTCTACTCACAGAGGATAAATACTCTCCTGTGAAGGGACCTGCACTCCCGTCACCACTGCAGCACTATTTACAGTAGCCAAGCTATGGGAACCACCTGAATGCCTCAAGCAGGTGACACATTACGTAGAAGCTGGGATTACACATATTCATATATGTACATGTACGGGTGATATATGTCCCTGTATAAGGAAAGAGCATCCACCATCAAAAACATAACTCATGCCACTGTGGCAACATGGTTGGAAGAGGGATAAGTCAAAAGGAAAAAGAGAAATTCTTATAAATGGATGTAGAGAAAGCAAATGAAGGGCCACATTAAACCAAACTTGAAAACTAACCCTTGTTACTAATCAATAAAAACTGGAATTTCTAAAAAGTATCCATACTACCATGATTCAATCCAGATGTGGGATTATTTATTTATTTATTTATTTATTTTATAGGGATGGAGCAGTGGCCTGTGCAGCCCAGGCAGGATACTGGCGTTCGGAAGCACCGGTGGCACAGAAAGGGAAGGAGATTTTGGAGACAGAATGACGTGGGATCAAAACCCCGATGATTCTCGCTCATTTGGAGAAAAGAACAAGTTGGTACCGCCCTTCTGAATTCAGCTCTTAGCATTTGGGATGTTATATATGTGTGTGTGTGTGTGTCTGTATTAAAAGAAATAGTAATTCAGTTTTTGAGACATGATCTAAGGAAATGCTTTGACACACACACACACATCTTTATTTGTAAAAAATGCTAACCAACATTTTGTCATACTTACAAATACTGGCAACAATCTAAGTCAAAACTTCAGGAAACAGTGAAATATAGTACACTATGTAGGTGAAACAAATGTAGCAATTAGGCACAATCATTCTGAATAGTTTTAAATGACTTGGAAAATACTTGTGTTATAATGTTAAATGAGGAGGAAAGATAGAAGATTGTAGGCATAGCATTATTCCAGAAATAAAATGAACATAATAGGATTGATTTAAATTTTAAATACCAGACAAAATGGAAATCATGTGTTATGTATGCATTTAGTGATGCCCCCTTAGGTGATGAACTGTCATGAAGGGCAAGGGAAATAATTACAATGACAGTCACATATTCCTGCTTACTTGGGGAGAAAAATTATGATATAGTGTGGTCTTAGGATTCTTCACCCACTTTACGGGAGTTCATTTTGCAATTCTAAATTTTCACCTATATAGTCTCTGCCCTTACACATGGGTGTTATAGTTCACAATTCAAAATAGACTGGAAATTATGAGGAAGAAAGTAAGCTAATTCTTAAAATTATCTATTTTAAAAAGATGTATTTATTTTTATGCAAACAAGAACTGGGGTCTAGGGCAAAGGTGCAGGAGGTGAGAGGATTCACCAGAGACAGAGTGGGGAGCAGAACAGGTGGCTCCGCTGAAACCCACTGCTGAGGGGAGCAGTGGGTAAACAGGAGAGGTCCGCTGCACCATGTGGATCAGCTCCCTGCCTGGGGATCAAACTTAGGCCACAGTGGCTGGCAATAGCTTGACAGCGTTGAGACTTTAAATCCTGCACCACTAGGTAGACCCTAAAAGTATTTATCTTTTGAGGAAAAATCACAGTTCACTGTTCCTCATTTTATTTTATTCTAATGTTCAAATATTCCACAATGTACACAACTCCCTTTCAGTTTCAGAATCAGTCAACCAAAGCAAATTTAAAAATTAGTGCAATCAGGAGGTTTCCCGGTGCTGTGTAGGAGGGGAATTGAAACAATGGACACACAAAAGGAAGTTCAGCCTCCAAAGCAGCAGCCAATGATATATATATCTGTGGAGAATGTCACACAGAGAATGAAATAAAATCCAGGGATCCAATCAGATGCAGGGAATGTGGATACAGAATAATATACAAGAAAAGGACTAAAAGATTGGTAGTTTTTGATGCTCGATGAAATGTAGAATTCAGAGGAATATCTTCTTTTGGATTTGGATTTGCTGTTTCTCATTGTGTATAGCTTTTCTTAGCATATTTTAGGAATATAACTTTATACAATTTATTTTACTTTAAAAACTGTTGTATTTAGATGTCAATAGTTTGTATAAAGAAATTATTTTTTGTTCAGTTACATGAGTCATAATTTAATTTTAAAGCATATGTAATCTACCCCAGTATGAAGATTGAAATTGCTTCCCCAAATACACTTCTTATAAAAACCTAGCATCATTTGGAGCCCTTATGAAAAATGGAGTTTTCTCCAGCCCTCTAAAGATCTGAGTAACACTTGGAAGACCCTGTTTTACATCATCAGCTGTTGTAAACTCTAGCATTATTTTGTATGGTGTACACTAGTGTATTTACTGTCTGTGCATACATGTCTTTGGGTTATGTATTTCATTTGTTACTTGGCATAGGTATTTCTATGTGTATTTTGTTTCACTAATTTTAGCAAAAACAAATTTTAATGGTTGCTTTCTGTAAGACAAAATAAAACCAATGATGGGGCAGACAATTAAGGCAGGTATTCTCAGGTTTTAGCATTTGTTAAGGTAAAATATTCTTTCAGAATATAAAAATAAAGATTGGTTAATGTTGAATTACTGGAAAAAAAAATAGTGCAATCATTGGTGCAATTACCCCCCTGCTCCTTGGCAGGTAAGAAGTAACCATAGAATTTTTGTAAAGAAAGCCTTAAAAATTCTGTTGCAGTTACAGAAAAATTTCTAAGGGTGTACATATGGCCTTCCTGATAGTAAAGCAGGGGTGGGCAGAGCAGTCACATATCAGTTAATGTCAAGGTCACCTTGTTTGTTTTTTTTTAACTGAGGGAGATATCATAAGGACAATTTATAAATCTTTATTACCCCAATTATGGAAGGTTCCAGCAATCTAAGGTGGGGTCAGAAAAGATGATGAGCCAGAGGTGGGGGCAGAGAGGATTATGAAACTTAGAAGACCCACCCATTCTGACCCCAAGGCAATAATTTCCACACTCATTCCATCAAAGAACATTATGAAAGAACACCCCTTACCCTTGCCAGAAACCCCATGGACCTCCCTATCCCCCTGGACCCTCCCTACCCCCTTCCCGGTACCTTATTTCCAGCAGCGATGCTCTGGTTGTTCCTCTTCGCTCCTTGCTCTCTACCACAGCCTTTATTTGCTCAGCCCCCCCAGGTCAGGTGTGCCGCGTAAGCACGCCCACCCCTTCCCCTGGGTGCTCACCCTCAGGCAACCGGATGCAAAGCCCACACTCCCAAAGGCCCCCAGTTTTCCCAACTGCAGGTTTGCCACAAGTCGTTTGGCGCAACCCCCAAAAGGAAGCAATCTTCCCTTACCCCTCCTTCCACCCCGCCACTTGCTGTGTCTGGACAGTCCCCACCTGGTTTCTCTTGGCCACGGAACCCCTGCAGCCGTGACCCACACAGGTGAACGGCAGAAACCCGCTCCTTCCAGACAGGGCACCCCCGAAGGCGGAATGAGGAGCCCATTTGCAGGCTCCCGCCATGGTTGCTCCTGACTGCTCCCCATAGCCCCGCTCCCTGCAGGGGAACCACCACTCAGTCTGGGCAGCCTCCATGGTCCAGTGCAGGGGCGTCTGGTTCTGGGCCTCTCCGGGCTGCGGTCTCAGCGCAAGCCACACCCACTCCCCACCCCAAGCTGCGCACACTCTGAGGTCTGAGACACTCAGCTATCTTGTGGGATTAACAGACATTTCTGGACAGAGGTTGACATGGTGCAATATCTTTAGAAGCCTCAGTCTGGCTGCTGTGCAGAATCAAGAGGTAAAGGTGATTAATGTAGGAAACTAGAATAGATTCTAGGATGGAAAATTTAGTAGCTTTATGGGGTGTGATCAGGAAAATAATAGGAAGTGTTTGGACCTAGATATATTTAGAGATGGACTTTACAGCATTTCCTAATGTAACATCTGGGTTGTGAGAAAGAGGGGTCAGGATGCCACCCAACATTTCAGACTGTGAAGTAGAGATGTGGAGGGTGTGTGTGACAGGGGTAGGCTTCAGAAGTAGCGCATTTGTGGAAATGTCATCCGAGGTGTTCATTGGGAGAGTTGAAGCTGGGTATTATTGGAAATGCAGTGATGGTGGCAGTTGGACAGATGTTGGCAGCCTGCTGTCCTAAAGGGAGCCAGAGCTCTCTGAGAGCACCCGTTCACTCTGCACATGGAGTTCCAGGAGGTTAGAAGTGCTGCAAACAGAATTTCCCAGAATTGATTCCTGTTCTCTGAGGACATACCGGCTTGTGGGCATGTTCCCTACTAACCAGGAAAGCTTGTTCCAGCAGTAACTTATTCATCTGTATAAGCATAAACACAATTGCATGCTATTTTCTTATTTTAAAAAAAGATTTATTTTATTTAGCATACAACAGCTGGGGAGTAGGCCAGAGGTGCTGGGGGCGAGAAGATTCACCAGAGGTGTAGGGGGTGAGAAGATTCACCAGAAAGAGAATGGGGAGCAGAACAGGTGGATTAACTGAAATACACTGCTGAAGTGAGCAGCAGGCGAGACAGGAGAGGTCTGCTGCACCATGTGGGTCAGCTCCCTGGCCAGGCATTGAACTGAGGCCTCAGTGGCAGCCAGTAGCTTCATAGTGCTGAGACTTAACCCCTTGGGCCACCAGGTGAGCGGCGCCACTGAGCACATCATGACAGACACAGCAGAAACCCCGCTCCTTCCAGACAGGTCACCCCGAAGGCGGAATGATGAGCCTGTTTGCAGGCCCCCGCCATGGTCGCTCCCGACTGCTGCAAATTCATTTAGACTCTGAGTCTTTGTTAAGCGATGAGAACTTCTCATCGTCTGTCTGCAGCAGACAGACAAGCCAGGAGCACAGGTGCAATATGTGCACTGATAAATAGATCTGGGAGGTATGTGATGTACATGATATTTGAAGTTGAGCATAATGGATCTCCCAGGGACTGATGACTAAGGAAAAGAAAGGAGTAGGACTGAACCCTGAAACCCCCTGTGTTAAGACCACCTCCCAGTGCCAACTGCATATTCTGACACCATGCGGAGAAGGCACAGAGAGCAGGGAGCCACCAGGAGTCACCAGGACACTCATGAAGACTCAGAAGGTGGGCCTCCCTGGTGGCGCAGCGGTTGAGCGCTGGGCCTCTGCAGCACCGGTTTGATCCCGGCTGCCAGGCGAGGGTCCCACATAGCACACAGACCTCTGCTGAAGCCCGCTGCTCCCCTCAGCAGTGTAGTTCGTCAGTCTGCCTGTTCTGCTTCTGGCTCTGGTGAATTCTCTCACCCTCCCACACTTTGACTGTACCCAATGCTTGTATAAATTAATTAATTAATTTAAAAAAAAAGACTCAGAAGGTCTAGAAAAGAGTCTGAGAGTCTGTGTTTATAACCACATTTGTGCTGGTCACACTTTTAGCAGAAGAACGAGACCAGATTCCTGGCTGTGCATCAGCCTCACCTGCAGGGCATATTGAGGAAGTGATTCCGGGTCCCTGGTCATCACTCTGAGCCGCTGGGTCTGGGAGAGACCTGAGTATTTGTAACAAGCCCACATGCATCCTGGGGCTCAGCCAGATTGGGGCCCCTGATGTCAGTGAACAGGGAGCTGTGAGGACCTTGGGGGAAAAGACAAGACATGCTGGGGCGTCTGCTTTTCTTTCTCTCCCGGGAGGCATATCCAGGTGGACATGAGGAAGTGGTTCAGCATAAAGAAAATCTGTCACTGTCCCTGGATGGATTTCTCACTCATTTGATACAAATTTACAACACAAATTTTTCAAGTAAAATTTACCAAATGCATTAATAGATACATGTGAATGTGTATGTTTGTATGTAATAGTATAGTGTGTGACACTGACTCCAGATCCCTGTGGCTTGCCCAGCTCTTTCCTGTCCCCTGAGTGGTGGGACATGCAGGCTTTGTTGGTGTGGCTGCCCCAGTGGGCACAGCCAGAGGCCAGCGGGAGCAGGAGTCTGAAAGGACTGGCAGCAGCAGTGGTGGTTTCCTGCCCTGGCACCTGCATGTGCATGTGGGAGCTGGTGGGCACAGCTCTAGAGGTGGTGGCAGTGGGGGCTTTCCTGATAGGGGGAGGCAGCCTTCAGAGTACCAAGGCTTTGTCTGGAATGTTGTGTTTTCAGAAACCAGACTGATTTCAGAGCCAGTAAAGAAATAATAACCGGCACCTGTTTTAGGGCTACAAGGGTCTGTCATTAGGGTAAAGAAGGCAACCCCTTAGCTGATCCAGAAACCCCAGATGTCTTGGGAGCCTCGAGAGGATTTTCTCTGAAGATACAGGTACCATAGGCCAAGTCTGATGGTGAGACCTTGGCATGGTCCTGAGCCCTGACTTCTGGCTTTTAGGAGCTCTCAGTCTGAGGGTTCTTAAATGAAGTTCAAACAAAGCAAAATTAAAAGGTTTGCATAATAATTTCTGTTCCTGTTGAATTCATGTAAACTGACTGTGGCGGTGTAGTGTGTGGGTGAGGCCAGGGGCTGATAACAAGTTCTGGGGGCTGAACTTGCTGGCTACCAGGAGCAGCAACTGTGATTGGCTATTCTTGCATGTTTGCTGTGACTGTCTGTAACTGATTACAGCAAGGCCACATGGAGATGAAAATGGGGAACAGGCCCTTCAGGGTACGATGCCCCCTATTCTCTCAGATCATTGTTCAGTGATCTGAGAAGTGAAAGTGCTTATAGATCCAATTCCTGGCTCTGCTTATGGCTTTGTGGTGTGACAGGCAGCAGCACCCAGGCCTATCCCACCAACAGTGTAGATATTTGCTGTCTGTCCCTTTTACTTTATATCCCCTTTTGTTTTCCTTGCTGCAGGGGACAGATCCACAAAGATATCACTGAAATGTATGTCATGGTGTGTTCTGTCCTTGTTTTCTTCCATGTATTTTATGGCTTCTGGTCTTACATCCCAGCCTATTGTCCATTTTGAGTTGATTTTTGTGTGAGGTGTGAGACAGTGGTCTAGTTTCAGAGCAGGTCTAGAGACAGAGCAGGGAATAGAACAGGCAGACTGACGAAATACACTGCTGAGGGGAGCAGTAGGTGAGACAGGAGAGTTCTGCTTTCCATGTGGGATTCTTGCCAGCCGTCTGGGATTGAACCCCTGCTGCAGAGGCTACAGACAGCTTCACAGTGGGCGCTCAACCACCTGTCCCACCATGGAGGCCCTAGTTTCATTTTTTTTGCATGTGGCTGTCCAGTGTCCCCGTCACCATTTATTGAAGATGCTTTCCTTGTGAACCCCTCATCTTAACGTTGTCAACATAAACTTTACTGGATTGCATGTTGGAGAAAGGGGTTTACTTCTTCCCATCAGCAGTTGTATTTTAAAATCACAATTTGGGCCTCCCTGGTGGCACAAGGGTTAAGACGCAATCTGGAAGCTATCTGGAGCCACTGCAGCATAAGTTCTTGTATAAATAAATAAATAAATCTTTAAAAAAATAAAATAAAATAAAAATGGGTGTACAAGTTAACCTATGTCTGTCCTCTATTGTATCCACATCCAAGGCTTGTGGGGCAGGAAACTACCTCAGCCCACAAGGAGCTGAGCACAGATGGCTTCACTGCACAGATGCTCTCAAGGATCTTCCTCTGCATGGTCCTGTCACATTATGAGATGCTGACATCACGCTGCTTCTGTTATGGAAGAGACTTTTAGGGGTTTTGGGAGAGAGGCAACTTATTTTTCAGGTGGCAGAATGAGAATAATTAGTGTCCACATGGTGATCTGTGTTTTCAATTATCTACAAATTCTGTGATACACAGGAGGGGAGACAGTTCCCCCCGTGAGTGTGTCTGACTTGCTGGCTCTTCCTCGTGAGGAGAATGAAGCAGAAGGGACGCGCCACATCACAGAGTCAGGCTCACAGGGGCTGGGACTTACCGCCCAGTCTCCCCTCCTGGTCACTCTCTGGGGTGACTCCCTGCACACAGTGGACCCTCAGCTAAGGGGACGCCCACAGGACAAGGAACTGAGGGTTTTCTCCAGGAGCCACATGCATGAGCTCTGAGGCAGGTCCTTCCAAGCTGATCACAGCCATTCACATCTGCCAACATCTCATCCCCAGCGCAGCCTCGTGGGACCCAGTCCTGGAGCCTCTGAGTGAGGCCCCTCCTGCAGTCTCCGCCCAGAGACTATGCCAGATGCCCCAGCTTTGTGGTTTATCTGCTAAGTTTGAAGTGATTTGGTACAAACCAGTAAAAAATTGAGATGATAAAGTGATCAGTGTCTGTTTTCTCACAAGAAACAGGTGCACTAGAGTAACTAATGTGACAGTAAAGGTCCTGATAGCAATGTGCTGTCAGACAAGGATTCCATGTCCCCTGAAGTGTCCTTCAAAATATGTGATTTAAAAAATTATATCTACTGTTTTTAGATTCCTATTTAATTTTGCTGTTTTGTTTTCTTTATAGTATCTCAAGAACGGTGTCTGCAGGGTCATGGTACAAAGTCTGTCCAGCAGCCTGGAGTTGTGAGTGGGGCTGACTCTGCCCCACCTGCAGGGAGTGGGAACTGGAGCCCGGAATCAGCCCTGAGGGCTCATCCTCCAGGGCAGCACAGGCCTTGCTCTGCCCTCCTCGTAGGCCCCTGAATCTCCCTGACACACCAGCATTGAGGAATTGAGGGGGGATGTTCTAGCTCTGGAAAAGGGCCCCTTAACCCCCTGACCTCTCTCAACTCTCCTCCCCATGATCCTCTGTGAGCGTGTGTGTGTTTGGGATATACCAGCCCTGAAAGGACAGAAAAAGGCCCCAAATGTAAATAGTTTCCTGGTCATGTATGGAGCCAACCCCTCTGCAGTCCCACCAGGTGAGACAGAGACTCCCCCAGCCCCAGCCAGAGACCGTGTCACCCACACAGACTTTCCCCTCACAGTGTCCCAGATGCTGCCCCTTTCCAGTCCTGAGTCTAGGCCCAGGAACTGGGTCAGCAATTCTCAAACATTTTCTGCTGCAGGAGGCCTTGTAGCCCCAGCCAGATAAACTACTGGCAAGCAGTGAAGTCAAAGGGCCTCACACCGTGGGGCCGAAGTTAAAGGGCCTCACACCGTGGGGCCGAAGATTCCTTGTGCCTCACACCGTGGGGCTGAAGATCTAACATCCCTTCACTTTTTGTTCTTGGTCATAAAAGGAGAAAAATTTCCCAAAAGGTACATCAGGCACTACATTATATACATCAATATACAGTAAATAAACGGCACGGAAAATTATCTCTTAAAAACTAATTATTAAACAATTTGGCCCACTTGACAATGGGAGATGGTTTATTAAACATGCCTGACAAGCATTACAATACAACTATTATTGTAAGTTCTTTTTTGCCTTCCCTTGCAGTTTCTTGGGAAAGTTTTTAAATGAAACTATTTGAGTTAAGAAGTTTCTAGGTAGAGAAAGTTCTGATAGCTGAGTAGCAGCCGGCCCCTGGTGTGAAGGCCATGAGAATAAGAAAAGTTCTTTCTTTGCTTAAGCTTTAGCTGATGGGAATGTTCTGGTGACTATCAATTGTGTTAGGTTATTGCTTAGCTGAAACAATGAATTTTAGTGTAAGACTTAGTTTTTTATTGCCTTCTTGCTGAGAGCACAAAAAAGAGATGCGCTAATTGTTTCTGCTTTGTTTCTATGAACTTGATAATGTAATCTCAATGCTTGCAAAAAACGTATAAATAAAGAACCTGCTGAGCCTTTCGGCAGAAGATACTAACACCTCACAAAGTGTCCATGTCTCCTCATTCCCTTCCCCCCAGTCCCTAAGTTTCAGATCATTCGTATTGCCGACCTGCCGTCTCATCCTTTCAGGAACCTTGACATTTTGCCGGAGGCTGGTCCCCGGCAATTTTCCTTTCAGGATGTCTGTACACTCTCACAAATTATTAAGGATCCCATGTATAATTTTGTTATGTGGGTTATAGCTTTAAATATTTACTTTACTGAAATAAAACCTTTTTAAAAGATGTTATTACTTCTTGACTTTAGAATGATAATAACAATGTGTGCTAACAAAGCATTTTTAAGAAAATAACTTTCTGTAAATATAAGGATAATTAAAAGAGGGAAACTTTTACATTTTATGTTTTTTTTTAAAGATTTATTTATTTTTACACAAGAACCTGGGTACAGGCCAGAAACGCGGGAGGGTGAGAGGATTCACCGGAGACAGAGCCAGGGAACAGAACAGGCAGATTGCCGAGGACCAGCCTGAGCAAAATGTCGTGTCAGGGGTTCCTGAAAGGATGAGACAGCCTAGGCGACACGTTAAGGGCTGAAGGGAAGGGAGTGAGGCAGATATGCACTCTTCTTTTTGGTGCAAGTATCTCCTGCTGAGGGGCTCAGCAAGTCTTTCATTTTTTGCAAGCAGAAAAATTATGTCATCATGTATAAAACAGAGACAATCAGAGTATTCCATTCCCATGGACTACTGGCTCCTGCGGATCTTGGCTAGACGGTAACCTTCAAGGTTAATACATAAAAAACTAAGCCTTACACTAAAACTCATTATTTCAGCTAGACAATTACTTAAGACAGTGGATAGCCGCCAGTAGCATCAAAAGACTCTCCTAGGCATATGGCCTTCAGCCGGAGACCAGCTGCTTCTCAACTATCAGAACTTTTCCTACCTAGAAACTCCTTAACGCAGTTAACTTCATTTAAAAACTTTCCTAGGAAACTTCTTTTAAAAAAATGAAACTTCTAAAAAAGCAAAAGAAGGACTTACTATAATTGTTGTCCTGGATTGCTTGTCAGGCATGTTCATGTATAACAAACACTTTCCCATTGTCAGGCAGGCCACATTTACAGTGTTTAATTTTTTAGAAGGTAATTCTCCATGCCATGTGCTTATAATATTCTTATACATATACTTTATTGCCCAATGTATTTTCTGAGAATTTTTTTCTTATATGACCAAGAACAAAATACAAAGGGATGTTTAATCTTCAGCCCCACGGTGTGAGGCTCTTTAAGCTTCGGCCCCACGGTGTGAGGCCCTTTTTTCTTAGCTGCTTGCCAGTGTCTTACCTGGCTGGGGCAACAAGGCCCCCTGCAGCAGCAGATTGATAAAATGTACTGCTGAGGGGAGCAGCAGGCTAGACAGGAGAGGTCTGCTGCACCATATGGGACTCTCGCTGGCCAAGGTCAAACCTGCCCTGCAGAGGCTGTGGATAGCTTCACAGTGTGGGGCTCAACTGCCTGCGCCACCAGGGAGGCCCTACATTTTGTTTTTGTAAGTGTCGTTTTGGTCTCATTAGCAGATCTTTTAATTTTCATAGTTTCTTCTACATTTAATGTTTTGTTTGAAATCTATGAAAAATATGCAATCTCATGGAAATATGTAGGAATAGTATTTTAATAACCTTTTCAGATTATGAATATTTGACTTTGTTACAACTTTAATACTAAATTATAACTAATATTTTCTCAAAGATTATTTGCAAAGTAAAACCTGAAACAATGTCATTGAATATTTCCTATTTTGTTATATTAACTCCATAGGCCTCTCTTGTATATTAATGGATCTTGTATAGTTATATGATTTTTTAAAAAAGTTACCTATTGTTTTGTTAC
This sequence comes from Talpa occidentalis, assembly GCF_014898055.3. NCBI lineage: Eukaryota > Metazoa > Chordata > Mammalia > Eulipotyphla > Talpidae > Talpa > Talpa occidentalis. Next base: position 44,631,021 of record NW_023602073.1, on the reverse strand, counting down.
AGAGCAGCCCTGATATAAACCAGGTTGCCGGGCTGTGGGTCCTCACCCGCGTGCTTAAAAGGGACTTATTAATACTCCACTACAGGCACACACAAAAGGTTAATAAAAGGTTTATTTACAAGGGAAAGGGAATTAAGGAAATGTACAACTCATGGAGAAAACACGGAAATAAAGTCTTTTATGCATCCTACCCAATCCACTGACCTGGAAACTCAAAGGCACTCTCAGAGCTGGCTGAACGTTGCGAGCTGGTGGAGATCCAAAAATGGGGGATCCTCTCCAAAGCCCACGTGTCTGGCTTTATACCAAACCTGGCTGCTTAACCCCACCCTCAGGTCCCAGCAACCTTCCCTTTTGTGGTGATGGGATTTGGAGTTCCCAGTGTCTTTTGGCTTTGGTCTGGAGTGGGGGGTGGAGTCCAAAAAGCCTGTATGGAATTAGCTTTAGGACATCCTTTTCCCCATAACAAGAAGGCTACCCCACATCTCAGACTGTGAGGTAGAGATATGGAGCCTGCAGTGACACGGGCAGGTTTCAGAAGTACATTTGTGGAAATGACATCCAAGGTATTCATTATGTTACAGAACAGCCCCGATATAAAACGCGTTGCCTGGCTGTGGGTCCTCACCCGCATGCTTAAAAGGGACTTATTAATACTCCACTACAGGCATACACAAAAGTTTAATAAAAGGTTTATTTACAAGGGAAAGGGAATAAGGAAAATGTACAACTCAGGGAGAAAATAGGGAAATAAAGTCTTTAATGCGTACTACCCGATCTGCCGACCTGGAAACCCAAAAGTGCTGCAGGAGGCCTTGTTGCTCCAGCCAGATAGGATACTGACAAGCAGCAAAGAGTAAGGGCCTCACACCGTGGGGCTGAAGATCTGGCATTCCTTTGCTTTTTGTTCTTGGTAATAGAGAGAGAAAAATTTATCAAAAAGTATATTAGGCAATAAATTATATGTATCAGCATACTGTAAGTAAATAGCACGAAAAATTGTTTGTTTAGAAATTAGTTGTTGGGCAGTTTGGCCCACTTGACAATGGGAGATGGTTTGTTGAACATGCCTGACAAGCATTACAATACAACTATTATTCTAAGTCCTTTTTTTGCCTTCCCATAAAGTTTCTTGGGAAAGTTCTTAAATGAAGTTATTTGCATTAAGGAGTTTCTAGGTAAGGAAGTTCTGATAGCTGAGTAGCAGCCGGCCCCTGGTGTGAAGGCCATGAGAATAAGAAAAGTCCTTTCTTTGCTTAGGCTTTAGCTGATGGGGGTGTTCCGGTGGCTATCAATTGTCTTAGGTTATTGTTTAGCTGAAACAATGAATTTTAGTGTAAGACTTAGTTTTTTTATTAACCTTGAAGGTTGCCTTTTTGCTGAGAGCACGTAGTGGCCAAAAATCTATGGAAAAAGAGATGCACTAATTGTTTCTGCTTTGTTTTTATGCACTTGATAATATAATCTCAATGCTTGCAAAAAATGTATAAATAAAGAACCTGCTGAGCCTTTCGGCAGAAGATACTAACACCTCACCAAGTGTCGGTGTCTCCTCATTACCTTCCCCTCAGTCCTTAAGTTTTAGTTCTTTTGTAATCGCCGACGCCGTCTCATCCTTTCAGGAACCCCTGACACAACACTTTGCCGGAGGCTGGTCCCCGGCAAGTGGTGCCCGAACAGGGACTTGAAATGTAAGATTTCTTTCCTGTGCGGGGATGGCTAGGATCTGCTCCATAGGGTAGGGCGCATACCCGCCTGTAGAAAAAGCAGGTTTGGGGGAGCAATAAATCAGAACCATAATAAGGCTAGTGGGTGTCTTATTACGTGATAAGGCGAGTAAGTGTCTTATCGTTGAAAAGCTATTGGGTCATATTGAGTCTAGGGAAAAAGGACTCTTTATTAATATAAGTATACTTGTTAAGAAAGGCCTTAAAACCTCTCATGTGCAATTGGCTAGTTTCCTAAATTTTGTTGAGATGTGTTGTCCTTGGTTTCCAAAAAATAAAAAAAATTATGGCTGTCTGCATCCCTAAAGGACATCAAAAAAAACTCAACTGACAGCCCCGTATTAATAAAACAATTGTCTAAACAAATAGGTCGTTTTTGCCTGGCTGAAGACAAAATAAAAAATACAAAACAAAAGGTAAAAAAAAAAATAGCCTGCAGTATTAAAAAAAGTAATCAAAATTTTTGGGATAATAAAATTGTTTTTCAAAAGCCAAAAGTTAATTCTAGAGCCAATACTGACCTCTTTGCAGAGGCATCGGCTCCCAATTATGAGACCATTCCAAAATCCAGCCCAAATTTCCAGCCCGGACTTGGTTAAAATTGTTAAAATAAAAATAAAAACTCAAAAACAAGTAAGAAATAATGTGTCATAATCTTAAATAAAAAAAAATACTCCAATCTTTTCCTGTTAATTATTTGGGGAAGAGGCTAGGTTCCCCCTGGTGGAGTTTTGCCATTTGTTTCTTTTAAAATAAATAAATAAATAAGGTATTTCTAAATAATAGCATTCAAAGTTCATTCACAATTGGTAAAGTAATAAAAAATAATTAAATATAACTATATAAAATTATATGACTATAATATAACTAAAAGGTTTTTATTAAAATAGTATAAACCCACTGCAGTGGGCTGGTGGGGGCTGCCCTTGGTCTCAACAAGCAACTGCCTGGACTTTTTCTCCAGTGTTGGGATCACTGGCAGGTCTCTACTGCCTTCCTGCTGTGGGGGACTTAACTTTTCTATTGTCCACCTTAAAAAATTATTTTGGTTCATTCTACAAAAAATGTTCCATTTCCCTGTGTTTCTCTGATTTTAAAGTCTAAATTGTCTTAGGCAAAAACTGTTGAGTTAATTTTAATTTACTAACAAACTATACAAAATACTTATTGGTTAAATAAAAGCTTTTAAATTTACTTATTGGACCTGTTAAAGGTTAAGTTTCTTGTTAAAACTAACCTGGTAAAATATAAAGTAATAATACAGACATTTTTAAGCTAAATTCTAAACCTCAGTATCTTCACACATATTAATAAAATAACTATGTCTCAAAATGTACATACATGGCCAAAATTTTAAATGTATATCAAAAGATCTCTGTGTCTGTTTGTGTCTGTCTTTGTGTTTTGTTTTTTACCTCCGGAGGACTAGTTATAAATGGCGCTTATATAAGTTCTAATAAAAACAAATTTCAAAATCATAATCCAAATTTTTAATATACAAAAACTAGTTCAAATTTTATAATATAATTCAAAGCATATATCCTTAAAGTTATAATGTTAAATATTAATAATCTACTCTGTATAAATGTATCTTTAAAGTATTTTTCTTTCCTTGACTAAAAACGTGTATATATACATATATACATATATATATACTTACATATGTAAATTTTTTGTCATATTAACTTTACCAAGTAAAACCAAGCTATACTGTTTTTAAGTCAATTTTTAAAATCTGCAATGCTTAAAGTAGCCTTTTGGGGTTGTAAACACACAAAGCACCTCCTTATGTTCTGGATTACTAAAAAAAAAAACACCATCATAATTTGTTAAAAATTTCAGTAATGTCTAAAAAAAAAAAATTAATGACTAATGGTAAATTTTAAAAAAAAGGTAAAAAAAAGTAGTTTTGTCTTAAAATTAAAATGTCTGATTGTGCCAGCATGTGGAAAAATAAAAAAAAAGCTAAAATTAAAAATATGTAGTAAGTTGTAAAAGGTTTGAGGAAAAGTAAATTTTATTTGCCTTAATTTATAAAACCTGCAAATAATGGGTTTAAAAAAACATTAATATGTGTTGAAAATTTGGCTGTATTACATTATTTGATCAATTTATTCAGTTAATGGAAAAAAGACTAATTAATACTAAATCTTGCTTTCGTGTGGCCACACAGGCCATTTCAGTAAAGTTGTCAACATTGTGGTGCTGGACTAAACCGGTGCCTTCATGGAAATTTTGTGTTGTTGTTTCTGTTGTTTTTCTGATGCTTATGGCAAAACTTCCTAAAAATCTAAATTCAATTTCAAATCTGGTAGCCTGTCATTTGGCTAATGCAAGGAAATTTTGTGAAACCTCAGTAGAGCTCCTGAGACACTCCACAAGTTTTCTCCCTTTCCTCTGGGAAAAGGTCAAAAACAAAAAAGGGAGAGATGCTGCAGGAGGCCTTGTTGCTCCAGCCAGATAGGATACTGACAAGCAGCAAAGAGAAAGGGCCTCACACCGTGGGGCTGAAGATCTGGCATCCCTTTGCTTTTTGTTCTTGGTCATAGAGAGAGAAAAATTTATCAAAAAGTATATTAGGCAATAAATTATATGTATCAGCATACTGTAAGTAAATAGCATGAAAAATTGTTTGTTTAAAAATTAGTTGTTGGGCAATTTGGCCCACTTGACAATGGGAGATGATTTATTGAACATGCCTGACAAGCATTACAATACAACTATTATTTTAAGTCCTTTTTTTGCCTTCCCTTAAAGTTTCTTGGGAAAGTTCTTAAATGAAGCTATTTGCGTTAAGGAGTTTCTAGGTAGAGGAAGTTCTGATAGCCGAGTAGCAGCTGGTCCCCAGCTGAAGGCCATGAGAATAAGAGAAGTCCTTTCTTTGCTTAGGCTCTAGCTGATGGGGATGTTCTGGCAGCTATCAACTGTCTTAGGCTATTGTTTAGCTGAAACAATGAATTTTAGTGTAAGACTTAGTTTTTTTATTAACCTTGAAGGTTGCCTTTTTGCTGAGAGCACGTAGTGGCCAAAAGTCTATGGAAAAAGAGATGCACTAATTGTTTCTGCTTTGTTTCTATGCACTTGATAATGTAATCTCAATGCTTTCAAAAAATGTATAAATAAAGAACCTGCTGAGCCTTTCGGCAGAAGATACTAACACCTCACCAAGTGTCGGTGTCTCCTCATTCCCTTCCCCTCAGCCCTTAAGTTTCAGTTCTTTCGTAATCGCCGACTCATCCTTTCAGGAACCCCTGACACGACATTTTGCCGGAGGCTGGTCCCCGACACAAAAGCACTCCAAGAGCCGGCCGAGCCCTGCGAGCTGGTGGAGAGCCAGAAAAGGGGGCCCCCCAAAGCCCATGTGTCTAGTTTATTACCAAACCTGGCTGCTTAACCCTACCCTCAGGTTCCAGCAACCTTCCCTTTGGTGGTGATGGGATTTGTCTTTCCCAATGTCTTTTGGCTTTGGTCTGATGTGGGGGTGGAATCCACAAAGCCTGTATGGATTTAGCTCAGGACATCCTTTCCCCCTAACAATTAGGAGAGTTGAAGCTGAGGGTTACTGGAAATGCAGCGATGGTGGCAGTTGGACAGATGTTGGCAGCCTGCCGCCCTAAAGGGAGCCGGAGTCTTTCTGAGAGCACCTGTTCATTCTGCACATGGAGTTCCAGGAGGTTAGAAGTGCTGCAAACAGAACTTCCCACAATTGATTCCTGTTCACTGAGGATATACTGGCTTGTGGGCATGTTCCCTGCTGACCAGGAAAGCTTGTTCCATCAGTAACTTATTCATCTGTATAAGCATAAACACAATTGCATGCTGTTTTTTTTTTAAAAAAAGATTTATTTTAATTATGCATACAACAGCTGGGGAGTAGGCCAAAGGTGTGGGGGGTGAGAAGATTCACCAGAAAGAGAACGGGAGCAGAACAGGTGGATTAACTGAAATACACTGCTGAAGCAAGCAGCATGCGAGACAGGAGAGGTCTGCTGTGCCATGTGGGTCAGCTTCTTGGCCAGTGATCAAACTGAGGCATCAGTGGCATCCAGTAGCTTCATAGTGCTGAGACTTAGCCCCTTGCGCCACCAGGGAGCCTCTGAATGCTAGTTTCTTGTCTGTTTGTTCCTCTTGTTAATAAATGCTTCGGCTAGGAAACTAAGAGGCAAAGTTGCTCTCCCCAGCCTCCCCCTGCTGCAAATTCATTTAGACTCTGAGTCCTCGTTAATAGCTGAGAACTTCCCATCATGGTCTGTCTGCAGCAGACAGACAATCCAGGAGCACAGGTGCAAAATGTGCACTGAGAAGTAGATCTGGGAGGTGATGTGATGTAAATGATATCTGAATTCTTGGGCATGATGGGTCTCCCAGGGAGTGATGACTAAGGAAGAGAAAGGAGCAGGACTGAACCCTGACACCCCCTGTGTTCAGACCACTCCCCAGAGTCAACTGCATATTCTGATACCATGTGGAGAAGGCACAGAGACCAGGGAGCCACCAGGAGTCACCAGGACACTCATGAAGACTTCAGAAGGTCTAGAACAGAGTCTGAGAGTGTGTTTATAACAACATTGGTGCTGACCACACTTTTAGCAGAAGAACGAGACCAGATTCCTGGCTATGCGTCAGCCTCACCTACAGAGCGTGTTGAGGAAGTGATTCCCAGTTCCCTGCTCATCACTCTGAGCTGCTGGGTTTGGGAGAGACCTGAGTATTTGTGATAGGCCCACATGCATCCTGGGGCTCAGCCAGATTGGGGCCCCTGATGTCAATGATCAGGGAGCTGTGAGGACGTTGGAGGAAAAGACATGACATGTGCTGGGGCATCTGCTTTGCTTTCTCTCCCAGGAGGCATATCCAGGTGGACATGAGGAAGTGGTTCAGCATAAACAAAATCTGTCACTGTCCCTGGATGGATTTCTCACTCGTTTGATACAAATTTACAACACAAATTTTTCAAGTAAAATTTACTAAAGGCATTAATAGATACATATGAATGTGTATACGTTTATATATAATAGTATAGTGTGTAACACTGACTCCAGATCCCCAGGGCTTACCCAGCTCTTTCCTGCCGCCTTCATGGTGGGACATGTGGGCTTTGCTAGTGCGGCTGCCCCAGTGGGCACAGCCAGAGGCCAGTGGGAGCAGGAGTCTGAAATGGCTTGCAGCAGCAGTGGTGGTTTCCTGCCCTGGCACCTGCGTGTGCAGGTGGGAGCTTGAAGGCTCAGCTCTAGAGGTGCTGGCAGAGGGAGGTTTCCTGCCAGGGGGCAGATAACCTTCAGAAGTCCCCTCCCCCAGAGCAAGCCAGGTTTAAGCAAAGGAATCCCTAGGGCTTAGGCTCTCCCTCTCTTGCCCCCCGGAAGAGCTGCTTTTGGGCAGCCCCAAGGCCGCCCTGCAGTGGGTGCCACAGGATAGCTTCACTGAGGCCACCTCGCTGGCCTAGGGATGAAAGCTGGGGGGCATCAGCTGGGTTTGAATGGACCCCCACTTGCCCTGGCAGGCTCCAAGAGGCTGCTGCTTGAGGACAGGGCCCAGGCAACCCTGACAGCGGTGCCCATTGCAACCATCAGTGGGAGTGGCAGTAGATGACAGTATGTGGGCACTTTACCAGCAGCCACCGTCAGTGTCATGGACAAAGGTGGCAGCCAATCTGGCAGCAGAGGCTCTCTGTCCCCCCCACACTGCCCCAGGCATGCAGCCCACTGGGGCTACAGCTGCAAGGTCCCCTTTGAGACCTGTCATAGCTGCTGACTGTCCAGCACCACCTCCTGGTGCTATTGCCTCCTTCCCGTCTGGCTCCGTGTTCAGGCTGTGGCTGTGCCTGCTGGGGTGTCTCTTCAGAGGTGAGCACCCCCCTGGGAGCAACTCCTGGGAGCTTCTCCCACTGCCACTATGAGTTGGATCCTGACCCCTGTGCCACCAGCTCCAGGCCCTCCCTGATGTGATTTACCACCTTACATAGGCAGCCCTAATTTGGGACTATTGGACACTGCGGACACTATCTGGGGTGACACAGCCGGCCACTGAGGCCTTAGAAACTCTTTATTTTCCTGCTCTCCTGTTTGTTAAAGAAACCTCATTGCTGTTCTCTGAGCCTGAGTGGTTGCAACTGAGCACACGGGTGAGAACCCACAGACAGTGCCCTGTCCTCTGCCTTAGCTCTGTCCTTCTGAGAGGGGACCAGGGAGGAAGGGACCATACTTAGTACAGGAATCTGCACACACACAGATGGCAAGTACACGCTACATGACTAATGATCTGTTTTCTTTGAACAGAGATTTAAACTGAGATTCCTGCCCCGATGATACCCCAAAGAGTGCCAAACACTGACACCCTCTGATGTACCAGGGTCAGGATAATCCAGAGGCTAACGGGAAGTTCTATGGCTAAACATGACGGACACCAGGAGTGTCAGCTGTGATGGGCTGTTCTGATGGACGATTTGCAGAGAGCACCAGGAGACACACAGGACAGAGATGTGTGGAGAAGCCGCCTTGCTTCTTAGCTTTGGACTTGAACCTGGAACTTAGAGACATGGAAGGAGACACCTGGAAGGGACACCGTCATGGCTGAGTTGGATCCCTGCCCAGGGAGCTACCCACATTGCCCGGTGGACCTCTCCTGTTATGCCCGCTGCTCCCCTCAGCAGTGTATTTCAGTAGATCTCCCTGTTCTGCTCCCCACTCTGTCTCTGGTGAATGCTTTCACCACCCACCCCCACACCTCTGGCTTACACCCCAGTTCTTGTATGCATAAATAAATAAATCTTTAAAAAATATTTTTTAAAAAAGTGATTCTAGAATAATAAACACAGTGATCATATAACCTAGTGAAACAACACTTAACTTTCAAAAATCATATATTAGTTCAAAATTTATTAATATGCAAGAGAGGCCACCAGGGAGGCCTCCTGGCCCCTTTCAGTCCCTCCCAGCCCCCTCCTCCTCTGGCTCCCTGATTCCTGGCCCTTCTAGTCCCGCCGCCCCTTAATTTCAGGAGCCCCTCGCGCCCCTCCCCCCCCCCCCCCCCCCCCCCCCCCGCCCCGTCTCCCCAGCCCGGGTCTCCCTCCCGCCCCCAGGCTCCCACTCCCTGAGGTATTTCTCCACCGCGATGTCCGGGCCCGGACCCGGGGAGCCCCGCTTCATGGCCGTGGGCTCCGTGGACGACACGCAGTTCGCGCGGTTCGACAGCGACTCCCCGGACCAGAGGATGGAGCCGCGGGCGCCCTGGGCGGAGCAGGAGGGGCCGGAGTACTGGGAGCGCGAGACGCGGAGAGTGAAGCGCAACGCACAGACCTTAGGAGCGAACTTGCTCCACCTGCGCGGCTACAACCCGAGCGAGGCGGGTGAGCGGCCCGGGCCTGAGGGGGTAACCCCAGATGCTGCACCTCCCCCTGCAGTGACCCTCAGGGCTAATGGCTGTTGCCATGGTCCCTGAGGTCCGGCGTGGGCAAGGAACCATGCGCGCAGGGGGAGAACAGCAAACTCCCTAAGATGCAGAGAAGCCGAATGCCTGTCAAGAAATAATGACCACCAGAAGCTGCCACAAAGATGATTAAAGGAAATGCTGACCACCTGGAACCTTATCTCGCTTTCTCAAAGCCCATAAACTTTATTCTGCCACAACTGTCTCTCTAAAAACTTTCCTTTTTCTGGTCATTGATTGCTAATTAAAAAACATACCTAATTTAATAATTAGGCTAATGCAAATGAAACATTACTAAACACTGTGTTATAATAGAATTGTTAGTTTAATAATCTTTCTATTATGTGCTTAACTTTAGTATCTTTGATATTAACTGCATTATAAAATAAATTCACCCATGACAATTAATTATGATAGTTAGTGCAACTAGAAAATAATTATATAGAACAGTAAAAAGAATTTGTAGCCTGTCCAATTAGGAATGAGGCTAGATGTAACTTCGGACATAAATCACTGCCCTATCAATTAAGCTAAATTTATGAGCAAACTGATCTCTTTGATGCTTTTAGAAAAACATATATATACTGACCACTAACTTAATAAAGACGCACTCAGATTTTCACTCTCTTGAAGTGTGTCTGTGTGTCATTTATTCATCGAATCCCTGACCACCCTGCGCAATCTCTCAACCCTGAGACGGCCTCATCGTCCATCGCTGTGCTGGTCCGCGGCACCCAGACTCCATGTCGGAGCGACGCCCTGAGGGTGGTGGACCCGCCCGACCCTCCACCGGGACGAGCCCGCGGGACGTTTTCAGTTGAGGGTTATTCCCCGCGGGGGGCGGGCGCGGCCGCAGCGAAGGCCACGGTGAGGCTGACGCGGGCGGGGACAGGCTCTCACACCCTCCAGGAGATGCACGGCTGCGATGTAGGACCGGATGGGCGTTTCCTCCGTGGGTACGATCAGGTCGCCTACGACGGCGCCGATTACCTGGCCCTGAACCGGGACCTGCGCTCCTGGACCGCGGCGGGCGCGGCCGCTCAGATCACCCGGCGCAAGTGGGAGGAGAACGGAGAGGCGGAGCACTGCAGGAGCTTCCTACGGGGGCCGTACATGGAGTCGCTGCTCAGATACCTGGAAAACTGAAGAGAGAAGCTGCAGCTTCCAAGTAAGAGAGACCTTGCAAGGCCTCCATGGCTTCAGCTCTCCCTCAGGCTGACACCCCAGGGGAAAATGGAGTAATGGTCAGAACACAGACCTCTTTCTGGGGCCTCCCTGGCGGCTTAACCTGTACCCTCCCCACCGCTGGCCTGTACCCAGGTTCTTGTGTGCATAAATAAATAAATCTTTAAAAAACAACAAACAAATAGACCTTTTCTGGTCAGAGGAGGAGACCTCATGGGTTTCCTCTTCTGTGCTAGAAAGACTCACCCACAGTTGGGCCTCCCAGGTGGCGCAGCGGTTGAGCACTGGGTTGCGAAGCTGCCCGCGGCCTCTGCACCACCTGTTTGATCCCCGGCTGCTCCCCGGCCACCTGAGGAGGGTCCCACATGGCGCGCAGACCTCTCCTGCTGCCCGCTGCTCCCCTCAGCAGTGTACTTCGGTCCTTCTGCCTGCTCTGCTCCCCGCTCTGGCTCTGGTGAATTCTCTCACCCTCCCGCACTTCTGACTGTACTCAGTGCTTGTATAAATACATAAATGAATAAATCTTTAAAAAAAAAAAAAAACTCATCCACAGGGCCCTACTTTTTGTGAAGAACAGTTAAGGAATCCAGTCTCTCCTGAGCTGCAGGGGAGACCATCCCTGAAATCACCCTTCATTGGATCCTTTTAATTTGGTGACAATCTTGGGGACAATCAGTTTTTCACTATGTCTTGTTTTTGGTCTAATTAACATTTTCCAGATCTGCTTTTTTGAGTCCCCAGGTCAAGAGCATAAGTCTGTGTTCTCCGCCTTGGACACCTGCTTCTTCCTATCCAGACTCCCCAGATCAGGCTGGTTTATAGGTTTTGTGTTTCCTCTTCAAACCCATTACCCTGTCCATTCTGAGGATGGTGACATGAGACTCTTCAGTCTCCGTGAAGGAAAAACCCAAGATGTGAATGTTCTCACCCTTCTTCTCAGATACCCCAAAGACACACGTGACCCACCACCCCACCTCTGTCCAGAAGGTCACCTTGAGGTGCTGGGCCCTGGACTTCTACCCTGCGGACATCACCCTGACCTGGCAGCGAGATGGGGAGAACCTGACCCAGAATGTGCAATTGGTGGAGACCAGGCCTGGGGGGGATGGAACCTTCCAGAAGTGGGCGACTGTGGAGGTGCCTTCTGGAGAGGAGCAGAGATACACGTGCCATGTGCAACATGAGGGGCTACTGGAGCCTCGAGTTCTGAGATGTGGTAAGGAGGGAACGTGGGCACCGAGGAATCAGGAGCCCTTCTGGAGAACCTCACCTGGCTCTGCATGGAGGCCTAGGTGACAGGATCTCACTCTCCCTTCCCTTCCAGTGCCCTCTCCTCAGCCCTCCATCCCCACCGTGGGCAGCATTGCTGGCCTGGTTCTCCTTGGAGCTGTGGTTGTGGTGGCTGCAGCTGTGATGTGCAGAAAGAAGCGCTCAGGTAGCAAAGGGAGTGGTGGGTCTCGTCCACTGGGGCTTTCATGTCCCTGGGAGAACTTGCCCTGCCTAGTAAATGGGAATTACCTTCTACATCCTGTGTTGTCTAGTCTGGAGCTGATTGCTAACATCATGCTTTTGTAAAGCATTTATGAAAATGAATCACCACCTGTTCACCTTGATAATTCTGGTAATGGGGCCCTGATTCCAGCAAATGGCAGAGGGGAAGGTCCCTGCTGAGGACAGACTCCAGGAGGTGGTTGCTCCAGCCTCCCCTCATCTCCTTTCCTCATATTTCCTGGCCCTGCCCAGGGTCTTCAGTCACATTTCTAGAACATTCCTTGTGGCCCAGATTAGGGGATTCATTTAAGACTTAATGGCCTGACTCCTTTGTGGTCTCACAGGATGTTTCTTCCTGCAGGTAGACAAGGAGGAAGCGCCACTCAAGCTGCAGGTAAGTGTGGATCAAGGGTTTATCCCTGAGCCTGTGGGGACAGTATAGATGGAGCCCATGGGGGCGTCACCCCCATCAGTCCCTCCTGTGGTCTCATCTCTCATGGCTCTGACCAGGTTCTGTTTTGTTCTCCTCCAGGCAGTGATAGTTCTCTGGATTCTGATGATTCTCTGCTAGCCCTAAAGGTGAGACCCTGGAACCTGCAGTGGGAGGGGCTGGGGCAGAGAGGATGGGACCAGGTGATGGGGAAGCTGTGAGGGGGACATTCTGAGGATGCGGTAGACTATTGAGAATGTTGACACTTCCCTAACATTGTTCATGATCATTTTCCTTCACAGTGTGAGACAGCTGTGGGGAACAAGTGATGCAGGATTTCTTCTCATCTTCACTTCATGCCTTCAACATCCATTGGTTTTCTTGTTGCAAACGGCCTATGAATGATTCTGTCTTTTAATTGATAGTGTGAAGAGGTGGGGAGACTGGGCTGCTCACGTCCACCAGGACCCTCCCCACACTGACCTGTGTTCTGTCTCTGATGACTTTATTGCTCCAGCAGGGGTGGGGCTGACTCCCACCTGCCTGTACTTTGTGTTTTCCTGAGGAATAATGTCCACTTCCCAATTGAAAATACTATTACAGCTTTGAAGTTATTTTTCTTACCTTGTCATGTGGGATTGATGGGTTCAGTAGTGGGGTTACTAAAATTTATGATTACATAAATCAGAGGCATGAGGACTAGCCCGAACTGCAGGTTTGCTGTGCAGAGCTTGTGTAGGTGGGGCTGGGAGAGGCTGTGAGGAGCCGAGGGGGACGGGGCCTGTGTCCAGTTGGTGCTCAGTGCGTCGTGGGCTTTGACATGGTCACTTCTTAGGGTCATCTCTCTGCTCCTTTGTCCTTGTCCTTCAATAGCACCTGTCCCAGATGGGCCTGTGATTACAGGGACTCAGACCCCATCTGGGCCTGTCCTATCTCCAGGATGTGGGTGGAGGCTCGGCGTCCAGGCAGCCGCAGGCACAGTTAGGACCTCGGTCCTTATACTCTGTGTGTATATATTTTACTTGTTTGGTTTAATTACTTTATGCCTGTTCTTTTTCATGTTTTGAGATCAGGCCTCATGTCCTCTGTGTGTCCCTGTCTCTAATAGCAACAGGTGTCCCGGCCCGCGGGATTCGGAGGCACGGAAAGAGAAGGGCTGAGGATTGAAATGAGGGGCTTGACGACTTGACGCTAGCGTTTGCTTCTTTATTTTTCCTTTATCCTTTTCCTACTTTTACATATCTTTCTTTTCCCTGACTTTCTTACTTCCCTGGCCTTCTCTCTGCTCCTCTCGCAGCAACTCTCCTCTCTGGTGGTTCTCCTCTTAAATCTCTTTTCTTCTTCTCCTCTCTCTCCCGCGTTCTCCTCTTATACCCTCGTAGCTCCTCCCCCCGTACCTCCCAGTCTCATGTGCTTTACAGGAAAAACCTGTGATTCTCCGAAGGCGAAACGGCAAAGCGAACTCATGGCACGCATATGCAACACGGCACATACTCCGGACGGCTCCGGACAAACAGGAGGCATCCATCATTGTCCCCACAAGACACAGGTGGCCCCTAAACACAGGAGTATCTGGTGGTAGAGATGATTTTACAGACTCATTTAGCCTGGGGTCTCCTGTTAGGGCTGTTTTCTGCGTGGGGCTGGGGGTGCGGGCAGGAGAGAGCAGCACTTGGGAAAGAAGCAGAGGGGGCACTGTTGTCACTATGAGTGGAGGTGTGTGTGGCGTGTGGCCTGAGCCTGGGAACCTGCTATTATGACGTGGAGACTGGGCTCTTCCATGAGGCCTGTGTCCATTGTCACTCGCTAGGGAGGAAGTTTGAGGACCTCTAACGTGACAGCGGATCTCGTCCTGAGGCTGGGAGCCCAGGGAGCTGAGCAGGAGAAAGGGCGGCTCTGGGCTCCTGTGCTCAGCCCTGTGGCCACACGGGGGCGCTGCCGCGCTGCTCCGGATTCTTGGGGAGCCGCCAGGACGGGGCGGGGGCTGAGGTGGGCAGAGTTGGGGGTCCTGGAGGGCGGCGTCCTGGGGGTGACATGCTCTGTGAGGAGTCACAGAAGCTGGGCTCAGAGGAGAGGAGACTCCGGAGCCTGTCGTAGGTGTGAGGTTTCCAGCTTTTCCCGGGGGGCCCTCTCTCCAGTCCCTTCATGGCAAAATCCGGGAAAAGTAGATAGTAGATCACTTTTTCCTTCTACAACCTAACTTTGTTAACGGTATAAAAGATACTGGTAAATTTACAGAAAAATTGTGAAGGTAGTAGAGTTGCTATATAACCCACATCACTTCCAAACTGTTAACATCTCACACGACTACTAAGTCATTTGTGAAGCTAAGGAAACGTTGATGCAGTTTCAATAAGCTCCACCCTTTATTTGGGTTTCTTTAATGTTTCCTATTGTCCTTTTTATGCTCTGACATCCCATCCTAGACACCACATGAAGTCCTAGACCCACCTGGTGTCCTTAACATGCCTCTGGCTCACAGTTTCTCAGACATGCCTGCATTTGACGACACAGTGAGGAGCTGCTTGGGAGTGATGGCTCAGTTTAAGGTCTTTGCCCAGGCCGGTGGGTTTTGGGGAAGAGACCATAGAGGTGACGGTTGTTCAGTGCATCAAGTTTACAAATATGCAATTTTTTCCATTTATTTAGTAGTTACTGTTGTATTTGGAAGGGCGTCACCATGGGCAGCTCACACTTAGTGGGTGTTTTGCTGTAAACATTTACTTCCATATGGGTTTTTTTTTTTCCTAATACAAGTTTTAAAATAAGTTATGTAAACAGCTGGACTATATAGCCTGTCTACAATTGTCTTTAAAAGAAACTTTCAAAAATCTTCCCTGGTATCTGGTTTTGGGTAGGCTACCTGGCTCACTGCAAGGTTATGGTGAGTGTGTGCGTGTTTATGTATATTCTTGAATGTGAAATTTTCTTTTGTGTGCACGTTGTCTTTGGAAGGAAGACTTGTGAAACATTTCACATGGCACGTCTGTCACATGATAAACCTTCACATCATCTCTCATGGCCCTTGGCTTCCCTTAACGGTTCTCTCCTGGTGGTGTCCACACTGTGGGGTTCAGACAAATATACAATGGTGTGGACACCATATTGTGTCCTACAGACTAGATTCACTGCCCTCAATATCTTCTGTGCTGCAAGGAAACAAAAGCAAAAATAGGCCAGCGGAACCACATCAAACTAACAAGTTCTTTCTCATTGAAGGAAACTGTCATTAAATGTAAACACATCATACTGAGTGGAAGAAAATATTTGCACATCATACATCCAAATTACATAAATAACACACAGAACAACCAGAACAATTAACCCAATCAAAACATAGGGAGGGGAGCTAAGTAGAAACATCTCTGAAGAAGATTCATATGACACATGCATCTTCCACAGGCACATGGAAAATGCACATCTCACATCATCAGGGGATGCAGATCAGAACAATGAGACACCACCTCACACCTGTGAGATGGCTCATATTAAAGACAAAATAACAAGTGTTGGCAAGGGTGTGGGGAAAAGGACCCTCATACATTGGTGGAAATTGGTCCAGCCTTACCAGCCCTGTGGAGGAAAGTTTGGAGTTTCCTGAAAATATTAACAAATACATCTGCCAGGTGACCCAGATTTCCACTCCTTGGTATTTATCCAAAGAATGTAAAAACTAATTTGAAGGGCTATATGAGCTCTGTCTTCAGCTCCTGTGAACAATGTTCACAATAGCTAAATTATGGCAACACCCAATGTGCTTAACAATAGATGAGTGTGTAACAGGATGGTCCCCAGGAGAAGGGGAGGTTCCAGGTTCCCTGTCGCACCCAAGGGAGGGTGTTGCTGAGCAGGGAGGAGAAGCAGCAGCAAAGAACATGTGGTATAATATACACTGCTACTAGCTGTGAAAAAAGATGACATCTTGAATTTACAACACTGTGGATGGAACTGGAAGAAATCACACTAAGTGAAATCAGGAGAACAACAAATACCAGATGATATTCATATGTGTGATATAAAGAAACAATGCAAAGGGGGAGATAATACCAAGCCAAATCCTTGGAGTCTGGCTGCAGAACTGAGGCTACCAGAGTTGGGTGAGACTAGGCAGTAGAAGGAGTAAGAAGGTCCGGAGGACTAGGGCTGGAGATTTGAGTACCTTGAAGGTGGGAGTGGTAAGGTAACACCTGAAGAGGTGTGAACCTGTCCCTCTGAGTGATATACAGGGTGTAAATGGATCTTACCTCAAAAAATGCATAATAAAATGAAACTCTTAAATTAAGAGAAAAAATAAATTGTCTCCTCCATCCATCACTGACCTGAAGACTTTGTCTTCTCCTCCTCACTGTCATGCAGGGTGAGGGGCTGGTTTCCCACAAGGTCAGAATCAAAAAAGAAGAACTTCAAGGAGAAAATGAGAATTTTATGGAGATTATAAATATGATGAACTAAATACTCCCTCATGTGTCCAACGGGGTGAAGCAGAAGTCTCTTGCTTCATTTCCAGCTGCTGGTTTTCTTTTTTTTCTCCTTGGTCAGCAGGTGTTTTCCTCCAATAACGACTTTGATCTGGGGTCTCTGCCCGCGGAAACCTGCTGCACTTATCTACTTCCGGTCTCAGAACCAGTGGCAGCGCGCATGGCGCACAGCGCCCCCTCGCGGTGATGCTGCCTCCAGTGTTTCTAGCATCACCCGCAGGCACCACCCACAGGCACAGGCTGGCCGAGCCTTTCAGTCCACAGCGCATCGGAGGTAACCCAGCGTTGAGGACCACGCCACTAGGTGAAAAGAATTTTCCGAAACACCATAATGAATCCAGGAACGGAGGTCGTTAGGCAGCTTTACAACAGAACTTCGAGAGGCCATGGGCAGAGTCAGGGAGGCAGGAGAGCTGCCCAGGGTGGTAAAGCAGAAGGGTTTTAAAAGTAGTTTCACTTCTGGGAGGGGAGGGGTCCGTCTTAATTATGCAGACCTTGCTCCCATTATGCCGATTTGGAGAGGTGTGGGGTCAGAGAGCGGGGTCCTGGGGTCACCTCTGAGGAAAGTTTCATCAGCGCTCCCCTTTCAGCAGCACAAAGCGAGTTTAGCCAGTAGGGCAGGTTCATTATATAAAAAAGGAAAGGAAGGACACTTGCACTGACAAAAGCTGGCAAAAAGAGCTGCCTCTGAAAGGGACAGGTTTGTGAAAAGAAATAGCTGCATAGTCCCAGGGCAGGGGAACTGCATTTTTGAAAGGGGTAAGTGTTAGGGGAGAAATATCTTGGTGAGGCCAGAGGCAGGGGGGTGGGTAGTGGTGAATGAATTCACCAGAGACAGAGTGAAGAACAGAAAAGACACATTTCTTGAAATACACTATTAAGAGAAGCACTGGGCGAGATGGGAGGTGCCCCAAGGATTCGGGACTTCCTTTTATAACTTTTTTGTTTGCTGGGGTCTTCGTGACTAGGGGAGTTCTTTCTGCCAGTTTTTATCTGCTGGGACATCAGGTGGAGGTGGCCCTTCTGCACAGGAGATGTCCTGCTGGGGTTTGTTTGCCCAGAACTCTGCCTAGCCCCTGTGTTGCCTGGACCCAGGGCTGGGTCCTATTGCAATTCTTTTGGTTCCCCTTGTCTAATTTGTGTCCCCCAGCATTGTTCAGCTGAGCAAAATGCAGAAACTAAGTTTTAAATTTATTAAATGGCACCCTGACAGTAAAAATAAGAAGCCTGCATAGTCATAGGCCAGTAGTCTTGGGAGCAGAGCTGCATCCTCCCTATGCAGAAATTGAACTGATTCAGTGTTCTTTTGGGGAGGGGTTCACTTCTTTGTGAAATTATTATCTAACATTAAAATACTGCTAAGTTTTGACTCCTTTGTTTCCTGGGGACCAGCAATTGACTACAATGCCCCTGATCTCCATATCCCACCTCTGGAATGAACCTCAGGATACTCTCTAGAGCATCTGACTCCCCCCCCCCCCCCCGCCCCCTCCTGTTTCTGGTCTGGTGATGACTCTATCCTAAGTTATCTCCTCTTAGCCTCTATCACCATCACACCTGCCTACTAGTTGGAACTACGCATCCATCTTTCTCTCCCTCTCTTTTTGAATCTGTAGAAACTGTATTTAGGGCCTCCCCTGGCGGCGCAGTGCCACAAACCAGCCGCAGCAGCCTGGATGTCAAGGGTTCCTGAAGGATGGGACGGAGTCTACGCAATTGTGGAAAAGAGGGGGAGGGTGAGTGAGGAGACACAGACACTTGGTCAGGGGCAGACATCATTCTGCTGAGGGTCTCAGCAGCCCTTTATTTATACATTACAAGGTACATAAACATATGTATTGGAGTAGTAAGATAACAATCATCACATCTTTTTCAAGAACAGCCAAGGCTCTATTTGCCCTTCAGCAGAGGTTGTAACATTTTTTATTTTAAAGCTACCATACCAATTGTCACTGAAAGGGAACTTTTAAGGAAAAGGAACTGTTAAGGAAATGAAAGGGAACTGTTAAGGAAAAAGGGAACTCTTGATGAAATGGAACTCTTTCCCTGCGAAAGGGCCATAGACATGGAAATGTAAATACAAGACAAGTTTGCTTCCTTAATCAGCATATCTAAACAAGGCCTGGCAGCCCCTAGGCTGGTTGTTCTCCCGGCCATTCTCAAAGAGCTGCTTCCTTCCCTTTTACCTGTGTCAAGAATTTGTATGTTAATTAACCAATGTTATCAATGAATCACGCAGTGCCATGTACCCTCAAATTGGTTATTCAGTAATTGATCAAACAGCATTTGCAGTTTTACTTTAAAATGCATATTTTAACAATGGTAGAAACTAGCCATAAACAAATGAGGAGAACCTAGCAGGAGTCAGCTAATGAGATTCCTGACTTTTCAGGAATCTGCCCCATGTCCGGACCCTTGTCAGATGACATGAGTAGCATGGCTCCCAGCAGCACAGGTGGTTGAGCGCAGTGCTGTGAAGCTGTCCACAGCCTCTGCAGCGCTGGTTCGATTCTGGCCAGGCAGTGAGGGTCCCACGTGGCGCAGCAGAACTCTCCTGTGGCACCCACTGTTCCCCTCAGCAGTGTATTTCGTCAGTCTGCCTTTTCTGTTCCCCGCTCTGGCTCCAGTGAATCCTCTCACCCTCCCATGCATCTGGCCTGTCCCCCGTTTCTTGTATAAATAAACAAATAAATCTTAGAAAGAAAGAAAGAGAGAGAGAAAGAGAGAGAGACAGAGAGAAAGACAGAAAGAAAGAGACAGAAAGAAAGAAAGAAAGAAAGAAAGAACGAACGAACGAACGAACGAACGAACGAAAGAAAGAAAGAAAGAAAGAAAGAAAGAAAGAAAGAAAGAAAGAAAGAAAGAAAGAAAGAAAGAAAGAAAATGTAGTTAAAGGACTCTTCCGAGGCCTCTCAGACATGCCAGAATTTATCTGGTCCTTGAAGCAAGCCAACAGGCCCAGCAGGACTGTGGGGTGGCAGAAATGCAGCTATGCTCCTCTGGGGGAGTATGTGAGAGCCCTTTTCTATCCATAATAGAAGCACCACAGAAAAACTCCTGGGGCTTTGGGCAGAGGCAATCACAGGGCCATATGGCCAGAGAGAGGCGCTGCACAAAAGCTGGCCAGAAAATTCCTGGGATTGGTTTACCCAGATGAAAGATCCCAAGTGAACAGAAAACAGCTCCAGCCCCATATGACCAAGGCCACACCTGGCCAGTCAGCCACCCCTCTGCTGGTCCAGACAGACTCACTGTTATAGGACAGGGAGAGGGGCAGCCCAAACCCCGCAAACCTGCCTATTTTAAATGGGTTCTGCCATCCGCTGCATCAACACAAAACATAGGAGACTTTAATGGGAAGGAACTTTAATAAAACTAGGAAACAATACAGGAAAGGCAAAGAATCTAGTTTCTATATCAAGCACCAAAAGTTACCCATCCCCTCGTGGGTAGAACTCCATCCAAATGGGATTGGCCCAGAGCAAGGCCCCAAAGCCTGCCCCAAGTCTAAAGCATCTTCCAGTGGGGACCCACAGAAAAGGGTCACAAACAACCAGACAAGCCCGGAAGGAAAAGAGCAAAATCAACATCAAGATAAAAGCTGCCATTGTCACCTCCCCACGGGTCTCACCCACATCTGTGTCACCCAGTCCACGACCAAAAGACAAGCACAGTTTCTGCACAGTTTCTTCACGTGTCTCTAGGCTCCGTGCGCCTCCTCCAGGTCTCCTTCTGGCTCCATCCTGCTTCCTTCCTCAGTCTCTTCTGCAGCTTCTCCTCTCCCTGCTCAGCTCCACCCTCCCTTGAGTGGGGCAGGGAACCTCCCCCTTTCCTGGGGACCACCCTGTTACATCACCTCCCCCTTAGTGAGTTTACAGCCCTGGGCAGGTCTTAGCCTCTGTTCTTACCCAGATGTTAAAATGTAAGTCTATATATTAAAAAACATAGAGTAGTTAAAAGATTGATTAGTAACTTGGAAAAATGTAGCCAGTCGATCTAAATAAATTGGTAAAATGAAACAAGCCTTAGTTCTCAGTTACTTAGGCATCTACAGGAAAACTCACTTCTTAGGATGTCTGGAGAGAGTTCAGAGAGCAGGATCCTTGGGTTAACTCTGGGAAAAATGTCACCAAAGCATTTATGAAGTAGGATGTTCTTTGTGCCAGTAGGCACTAGTTGGCATGCCAAATTCAGGATACAAAATCAACACACAAAAATTGTTAGGGGGAAAAGGATGTCCTAAAGCTAATTCCATACAGGCTTTGTGGACTCCACCCCCACCCCAGGCCAAAGCCAAAGACACTGGGTACTCCAAATCCCATCACCACCAAGGGGAAGGTGGCTGGGACCTGAGGGTGGGGTTAAGCAGCCAGGTTGGTATAAAGGCAGACACGTGGGCTTTGGAGGGGTCCCCCATTTTGGCTCTCCACCAGCTTGCAGCGTCCGGCCAGCTCTGAGAGTGACTTTGGGTTTCCAAGTCGACAGATCGGGTAGGACGCGTTAAAGACTTTATTTCCCTATTTTCTCCCTGAGTTGTACATTTTCCTTATTTCCTTTTCCCTTGTAAATAAACCTTTTATTAACCTTTTGTGTGTGCCTGTAGTGGAGTATTAATAAGACCCTTTAAAGCGCGCGGGTGAGGACCCACAGCCAGGCAACCCGTTTAATATCGGGGCTGCCCTGTAACACTGCAAGAGAATTTGGTTAAGAAATGTCTAATCTATAGATATTGAAAAGCAAATCAGATTTATTCCCTTTTTTATCGAAATACCATGAGCTTTGTTTAGTAAACAACATTTAGACAAATTATTAATATATAACATAACTTTTTTTAAAGATTTATGCATGCAAGAACTGGGGTACAGGCCAGAGGTATGGGGGGTGAGATTGTTAGGGGGAAAAGGATGTCCTAAAGCTAATTCCATACAGGCTTTGTGGACTCCACCCCCACTCCAGACCAAAGCCATCAGGACATTGGGAAAGACAAATCCCATCACCACCAAAGGGAGGGCTGCTAGGACCTGAGGGTGGGTATAAAAACCAGACACGTGGGCTTTGGGGGGGCCCTTTTGGCTCTCTGCCATCTCGCAGCGCTCGGCCAGCTCAGAGAGTGCCATTGGGTTTCCAGGTCGGCGTATCGGGTAGGACGCATTAAAGACTTTATGTCCCTATTTTCTCCCTGAGTTGTACATTTCCTCATTTCTTTTTTTTCCCTTGTAAATAAGCCTTTTATTAACCTTTTTGTGTGTGCCTGTAGTGGAGTATTAATAAGTCACTTGTTAAGCGCCCAGGTAAGGACCCACAGCCAGGCAACCCGTTTTATATCAGGGTTGCTCTGTAACAAGAGGATTTACCAGAGAAAGAGTGGGGAACAAAACAGCAGATTGACTGAAATACACTGCTGAGGGTGTTACAGGGCAGGGAGAGGGGCAGCCCAAACCCTGCAAACCTGCCTACTCTAAATGGGTTCTGCCATCCGCTGCATCAACACAAAACATGAGACTTTAATGGGAAGGAACTTTAATACAACTAGGAAACAATACAGGAAAGGCAAAGAATCTAGTTTCTATATCAAGCACCAAAAGTTACCCGTCCCCTCGTGGGTAGAACTCCATACAAATGGGATTGGCCCAGAGCAAGGCCCCAAAGCCTGCCACTAGTCCAAAGCATCTTCCAGTGGGGACCCACAGAAAAGGGTCACAAACAACCGGACAAGCCCGGAAGGAAAAAAGCAAAATCAACATCAAGATAAAAGCTGCCATTGTCACCTCCCCACAGGTCTCACCCACATCTGTGTCACCCAGTCCACGACCAAAAGACAAGCACAGTTTCTTCATGTGTCTCTAGGCTCCATGCGCCTCCTTTAGGTCTCCTTCTTGCTCTCCATCCTGCTTTTTTTTTTTTTTTTTTTTTAGCTATTTTGGACTGGTTTCTGTTGCCTTTTTTTTTTTTTTCCCCAGATTTATTTATTTATTTATTTATACAAGCACTGGGTACAGTCAGAAGCGCAGGAGGGTGAGAGTATTCACCAGAGCCAGAGCGGGGAGCAGAACAGGCAGAAGGACCGAAGTACACTGCTGAGGGGAGCAGCGGGCAGCAGGAGAGATCTGCGCACCATGTGGGACTCTCCTCTGGTGGTCGGGGAGCAGCTGGGGATTGAACCGGCGCTGCAGAGGCTGCGGGCAGCTTCGCAACCCAGCGCTCAACCGCTGCGCCACAGGGGAGGTCCACCATTCTGCTTTCTTCCTTCCTCAGTCTCCTCTGCAGCTTCTTCTCTCCCTGCTCAGCTCCACCCTCCCTTGGGTGGGGCAGGGAACCTGGAACCTCCTCCTTTCCTGGGGACCACCCTGTTACAAGGGGAGCAGCCCCTAGTCAGGACAGGTCTGCTGCACCATGTGAGTAGGGTAGCTCTCTGGCAAGGGATCATACTAGTGCTGCAGCTTCATTGGTTACATTTTAACCCCTTGTGCCACTAGGGAGGCCCAACATTATAACTTTGAGGCATGTTTTGAATCATTAGATTTTCCACTAGTTTCCAAAAATCTTAGATCATGATCTCAAAATATGTTTTTGTCAGAACTTATATAGGTGCCAGTTTATAATTAAACCCCTGGAGGTAAAATAAGAGGAGATTTCTTGATTTGTACTTAAAGTTTTGGCCAAGTGTACCAATTTTAAGAGATAGTTATTTTACCAGTATCTGTGAAGACACTGATGAGCCTGTTGTTGACTTAATCTTATTTAGCAACTCCTTTTAATGAAACTTTTAAATTTGCATTTTTAAGATTGGCTTTTTGGCTTTACAGAAGCTGTAAAGAGAATTTTCATTATGTTTTTAAGGTCAGAAAAAAATTTCTTTTTAAATCTCAGGAGAGGCTTAGAACACCTTAAACAATCTAATTTTGAAATAACATAGGTTTTAGTTTGCTACACCCATTTAGCTATGTTTTTGATACACATTTTGATAAACCAAGCTTTCCAATGAGATAGAAGTTAAAATCCTTACATAAGAAAAGTATCTAATTTTAACCATTACATAAGACCTAGATGTGAAAACAAAAATTTTAAAGCTAAGCAGATTTAAAAAAAACCTGGGATTGTGTAAGTTTCTGTTTTTGTCCAAACCGGGCAGGGAACCACTTTCCTTAAGACAGAAGAACACCTTTTTATAGACCATGAGGACAAGAGAGGCAATAGATTAACCAATAAAGTATCCTACATATCCTGTTAGTAAGACCAAAGTAATTTGACAGTTTTTTTCCTAAGATTTATTTATGCATACAGGAACTGGGGTACAGGCCAGAGGGGTGTGTGTGTGGCAGGGGTGGAGGGTGGGGAGTGAGGATTCACCAGAGACAGAGTTGGGAGCAGAACCGGCAGATGGACTGAAATACACTGCTGAGGGGAGCAGCGGGCGAGTCAGGAGAGGTCTGCTGCGCCATGTGGGTATCTACTTGGCTGGGGATTGAACCCCTACTGCAGTGGCTGAGGATTGCTTCATAGGTTGCGTCTTAACCCCTTGCACCACCAGGGAGGCCCCAGTTTGTTTGTTTTTTTAACAGACCAAACATCTCAAAAGTGGAGGGCATGGCAGAAATAGAAAATCTCCCTATGGAACAGGCCAGAAGAGATATCAGGATGAAAAGGAGAAACCTGGTCCCCCAAGGCTGGGTGGTAGGGGACATACCAATGATCTCAGCATGAATCAAAGGTCCTGACAGCTGCTAGTTGAGAACAATAGGGCGCCCCACACGTGTCAGCCAGGGTGGTGTTCCCCACTTTATTTTCCAGCTTTTTTATCTTTTGTCTCATCGAAAGTGAAGGTATAGAGAATGCTGTTATAGCTGAGGGTAGTTATGCATTTTGGGTTAATATGCAAAGATATCAGGCTGAATTAAGGTCTTGTAAGAGAGAATTCAGACTAGAGTCCGCGGGAATGGAGGGAGCAGACTCTAGCACATATGAGTGCCTGGAAGAGAGTTTGAACCTGTCCCAGACAGATTACAGTGGGGGCGGCCAGGGGCGTACCCCCATGGGGTGGGGAGTAGTCAGGGCATACTCCCCAGGAGATTAGTCCTATTTTTGTGGGCGCCCCCACATTGAGGAGGAACTCCCCTATTCCTGAGCATCCCCAGGCCTCCACTTCTCTGTCCCTGCCACTCTCTCTTCTCTGGGTGGAAAGGGAGGCTGTCTCAGGCTCTTTTTCTATTTAGAAATGTTTTAAAAAAGACAGCTTGTACTTGGCCCACATATGCCTGATCGTAATACCAGTTAACAAGGAAACCTTTTGGCATTTAATAAGATGATTTACAAAGTAGGACCACAGGCCTAGCTCTGAGACTGTAGGATCTAAAATAGCTGCCTGCAGTTGTCTTAGTCCCTCACGAGTCTTAAAGTTAAGGCAGATATAACAAGAGCGTTTAACCAAGGAGAGGAAATCTGGGCTCCATAGCAAGGGACAGAGACTATCTAGAGTACCTGTGATGTAGGAAGGCACCTAAAAGACAAGGACTCAGAGACGGGGAGCTCCGAAGGAGGCACTCTACCCCAGCAAGAAAAAGGCAGGATGGGTTACTGGCTACTTATAGTTTGTTGACTTGCGGTTGATTAAGATAAAAAGGAAGCAGTGAAAGGTTGTAGTTGAGTTAGGGAGGAGCAGTAGATAAGAGGTTGTAAAAAAGCACATCCAGGTCTCCTTTTTACAATCTTAAGAGGTGGAGAGCTGTGGGATGGACACATGGGTATTTATCATGAGTTCCTGCATTCCTTTGTCTTGTGGTTGGTGGGACTAGAGCTAACCCGGGGTGCACACCAACTTCTCCTTTCACAGGAGTCTTCTAGAAAGAGGCAGCTGACCCTAGTGGCCTCTTACATGGCTGACCCGTGCCCACTATATTTTTTGCGGCTAGAGCGAGACCTGGTTTGAAGACAGAACTCAGGAGCCAGCCCTTTTCCTGAGGTGGAGAGGGAATGGCAGCTCGACTGAGATAGATTAGCAAAGCAGTGAGGCAAAGAGAGAGGCACAAGGCGCTCACCCCGTCAGGTCTAGGGCAACTGGAAGGCCATTCCCCCACATTTTAGGGCCCGCCAAAGAGTAGCTTTGGCCTGAGCCCCTCAGTCCATGTAGGACAGCCAGGCAGTGACCAAACACCACCTCCTCTCAAAAAAGGAGAGCTTGTATGGAGAGATTGAGTCAGAGAAGTTGGAGAAATCTTATCGATGCCATGAAAAACCACATGTTGGGAGCCATATATTGGGCACCAGATGACATGAAAAGCCCTGCATTGGGTGCCATATGATGTCGTTTTGGAGTCAGTGGGTTTGGAGTGCCTGGTCCTTGGGTTCATTCTGGGAAAGTTTTCATCAGAGCTCCCATTTCAGTGACACGGGGCAAGTTTCCTAGGCAAGTTTCCTAGGTGAGTTTCTCCAGGAGACAGACGTTATTTTTTTTTTAAGATTTATTTATGCATACAAGAACTGGGGTACAGGCCAGAGGTATGTGGGTGGGGGAGGGGTGAGAGAATTCACCAAACTGGGGAGCAGAACAGGAAGACTGACTGAAATACACTGCTGAGGGGAGCAGCGGGTGAGTCAGGAGAGGTCTGCTGTGCCGTGTGGGTATCTCCCTGGCTGGGGATCGAAATGCTGTGGTGGCTGCGGACCGCTTCATAGGCAGTGTCTCAACCCCTTGCACCACCAGGGAGGTGTGTTAGTTTTATTTATTTATTTATTCTTTTTATGTTGTGATTTTTATTATTTTCTTACATTGTTGTTAGTTTTTAGACATTATTTGATTTCTCCCCTCAGGGTTGTCCCCATAGTCCATCTCCTCTGTCTTTTTTTTTTTTTTTTAATTTTTAAAATTTTTTTACATCATTGTTCATTTTTAAACAATATTTCCTCCCCTTACCCCCTCAGGTACAGTCCCCACAGTTTCCTTCACCAATGCACCCACACACCATCACCTCAGTCCCCTGTGCTCCTCCCTCTCTCCCTCCCTCTGATCCCTCTCCCTCCTCCTCCCCTGCAGTGTATCTCTGATTTATAATTGTCTGGTTTTGCTTTGTTGTGTTTTGTACTGTTATTATTTTTTTACACTGATATCTTATTAGGTTTCCCTATATTCCTGCTATAAGTGAAACCATCCGATATTTTTCTTTTTTTTCTGGCTTACTTCACTGAGCATAATTCCTTCTAGCTCCATCCACATTGCTGTGAATGGCATGAGTTTATCTTTTTTGATTGCTGAATAATACTCCATTGTGCATATATGCCACATCTTCTTGATCCAGTCATCTATTGTTGGGCTTTTGGGTTGTTTCCAGGTTTTACCTATTGTAAGTAGTGCTGCAATAAACATAGGGGTACAGGTCTTTTTTTGAATCAATGTTCTTGTGTCCTTTGGGTAAATCCCTAGTACTTTAATGGCCAGTTCATATGGTAGCTCCATTTTTAGTAAACTGATGAACTCCAGACAGCTTTCCATAGTGGTTGGACCAGTTTGCACTCCCACCAGCAATGTAGGAGAGTTCCTTTTTTACCACATACTCACCAACATTTGTTGTTGCTAGTTGTTTTTAATATGTGCCATTCTTACTGGTGTAAGGTGGTATCTCATTGTGGTTTTGATTTGCATTTCGCTGATGATAAGGGATTTTGAACATTTTTTCATATGCCTGTTGGCCATTTGCATTTCCTCTTTGGAGAAATGTCTTTTAAGTTCTTCTGCCCATTTCTTGACTGGATTGTTTACTTTGTTTTTGTTGAGTGCAGTGGGTTCTTTGTATATCTTTGTGATCAGTCCCTTATAAGTTGTATGGAGTGCAAAGATTTTTTCCCCATCAGTGGGGTGTCTCTTTTTTTGGTTAATGTCTCTTTTGCTGTCCAGAAGCTTTTCAGTTTGATGTAATCCTGGGTGTTTATCTTTTCCTTGACTTTCTTTGCTTTGCTGATGAGTATTTGAATATGTTTTTGAGATGTATGTCTTGTAGAGTTTTACCTGTATTTTCTTCTATATATTTTATGGCTTCAGGTCTTATGTCCAGTTCTTTAAACCATGTTGAGGTGACTTTTGTGCACGGTGAGAGGTAGTGGTCTAGTTTCATTTTTTTGCATATGCTGGTACAGTGTTCCCAGCACCATTTATTGAACAAAGTATCAGTGTTCCATTGCATATTCATTGCTCCTTTGTCAAAGATCAGTTGTCCATATAAGGGTGGCTTTATTCCTGGGCTCTCTATTTGGTTCCATTGGTCTGTGTGTCTATTTTTGTTTCAATACATAGAGAACCTTAAAAACTCCACAGAAAAACTACTCGAAATAATCAACCAGTTTAGTAAAGTAGCAAGATACAAAATCAACACACAAAAATCAGTCGCCTTCCTATACACAATCAATCTGGAAAAGAAATCAAGAAAACCATCCCGGCAGAACCCTGCTCCCCTCCCCCGCCCACAGAGGCGGCACTCTCCGACTGGCAGAGAGGAGGAAAACAACAAACCAAAACGGCCAACAAGAACAAACGACGCAGCAAGCGGGACTGTGAGTGGAAAGGAACTATTGCAGCCACCACACCCCGTGAACGGGAGCTGAGGCGAACCCTGCAGGATTCGCCGGGGCCGTGAGCAAACAGCTCCGGGCACCATTAGAGAAGAACAAAGACCCCGGGAGTCACGCACACAGCCCGGGCTGCCGGTAAGCTTGTGCGGAAAAGTGGCGCGCTCGGCGCGCTTGAAAAGCAAGTGCAGACAGGGATCGCTGCTGCCCAGGTCCCCGCGCCTGCGACCTAGGCTTACGGGGAGACGACCTAGGCTTGCAGGGAGCCGCGCGGAGGTCCTCACTGACGTGAAGGTCCCTCCCTGAGTAAGCAGGAACCAGGCACCCAGGCACGGGAGCGGTGCAAAAGGCGCCATTCCCGCGCCACTGAACTGGGCTACAGCCCACGTCCTGGAACTGAGGGCTTTGAACTGAGACCTGGGGCACGAAAATTCGGGGCGTGGGTTCTCCACGACGGTGGGGCACAAGGCAGACACAGCACCCCAAAGCTGTTGGGGTGTACCCTACCATTCCCGTTCTGTTCCCTGTCCCACGGGGTGGGGGGAGGCGAAAAACAGCCCCCCAAGGACAATAGGAGAGATCTCTGGCGCCACCTAGCGACCAGGAAAAAAAAAAGTCACTAACACCCCATAGAACAGGAAATTTCTTAAGACTGCTTGAAAAGAGCAGAAGGCTTCTGGAGGACCCAGTGGCCAGCCGGGAAGTTATTCCACGCCAGGCCCCTTCCGACCAGCAGTCTGAGCCCACAGAGGGAGCAGGCACCCACGTCCGGGGCAGACCGGGTGCGCAGAAGAGTGTGCCTGAAACCGGAGGCGCAGGGACTGCATCCCGCTTCGCCATTTGAGAACAGGGACATTTCTTCAGTAAAAACTGCCTAAAACCAGCAGAAAGCTCCCCCAGAAGACAGAGATGGCTCCTGGAAGAGCCAGAGGGGAGCGGAGAAGATCACCCAAGATGCCAGTCAGTCCGAGCAACACAGTGTCCCAACGCATACGACAAATTAGAAAACAGACAGTAGGGAGTAGAAGAACCACATGCAACCTAACAACTCCTCAGGAAAGAAGCACACCACAAAAAGAAAACCACTCCCCAGATTGCAACGACAGCAACTTGGAAGAACTTCTGAGCCTTCCAGAAAGAGAATTTAAAATTGCCATGATTAAAAAAGTGATAGATCAGAAGAAGGAAATTGAGTCCCTAAAGAGGGAAGTAAGAGAAATGCAGGAGATCAAAGAATTAATGGAGGAACTAAAGAACTCTGGGAAAAGCAATGAAAGCAGAATAGATGAAATGGAAGAACGAATAAGTAATCTTGAAGACACAGAAATAAAAAGAACCAAAACAGAAAAGGAAAGAGAAGTACGAAGGAAAAGAATGAAGAAAGACTTCGGGAACTATCTGACTCCATGAGGAAAGGAAATATAAGAGTTATAGGAATCCCAGAAGGAGAGGAGAGAGATGTAGGAACAGAGAAAATATTCCAGGAGATAATTGAAGAGAACTTCCCAAATGCGAAGAAGGAGCTGAAAATTGATATACAAGAAGCAAGAAGAACACCAAACATCTACGACGAAAGGAAAAACACAGCAAGACACATAATAGTAAAGCTCCCAAGAATCCAGGACAAGGAAAAAATAATGAAGCTGACAAGAGGGAAGAAACAGATAACATTCAAAGGAAAACCAATCAGGCTGACATCAGACTTCTCTGAAGAAACACTACGGGCAAGGAGAGAGTGGAGGGACATAGTCAACAGACTCCAAGAAAACAGATGCCAACCAAGAATACTCTATCCCGCAAAGCTCTCTTTCCTCCATGAAGAAAGAATATGGACCTTCCCAGACAAAGAGAAACTCCGGAATTTCATTACGACTAAACCCCCACTCCAAAAAATACTACAAGGAATCCTAAAGCCAGAACCTCAGAGGGACGAATAACAACGAAAGAAGACCAAAAAAAAAAAGTTATTAAAAGAATAAATAAAATCAAAGGAAAGACAAACATAATGGCAAATACAGATGCTAACATATCAATATTAACTCTAAATGTAAATGGACTAAACTCTTCAATAAAAACACAGAGTTGCAGCCTGGATTAAGAAACAAAACCCAACCTTTTGCTGTCTCCAGGAAACACATTTAGCTACAAAAGATAAAAATAGGCTCAAAGTCAAAGGATGGAAAACAATCCTACAAGCAAATGGGCCAAAAAAGAAAGCAGGAACAGCTATACTTATATCAGATAAAACAGACTTCAAACTCAAAAAAATATAAAAGAGACCCCAATGGTCACTACATTATGATCAAGGGGACAATACTTCAAGAAGAAATAACACTCATTAACATATACTCACCAAACGAAAGAGCACCAAAATATATCAGACAACTGTTGTCCTCTCTGAAAACAGACATCAGAGAAAACACATACGTAGTGGGAGACTTCAACACACCACTATCAACAATGGATAGATCAACAAGACAAAAAATAAGTAAAGAAACTAAAGCTCTAAATAAGGACCTAGAGCATTTGGGCTTAACAGACATCTATAGAACACTAAACCCAAAAAAAACGGAGTACACATTTTTCTCAAGCGCACACGGATCATTCTCCAGAATCGATCACATACTGGGGCACAAGACAAACATCAACAGATACACCAAGATTGAAATCATACCAACCATCTTTTCTGACCACGAAGGCATCAAACTAGAAATAAATCATAAAAAGAAGGCAAGGAACTATCCTACCTCATGGAGATTAAAAGCCACACTACTGGAAGACCACTGGACTAACGAGGAGATCAAAGAAGAAATTAAAAAATTCTTTGAATTGAATGACAAGGAGGACACCAATATCCTAAATGTATGGGATGCAGCAAAAGCAGTAATAAGAGGAAAATATATAGCAATAGATGCTCACATCAAAAACAAGAAAGAACTCAAAGAAACAACCTAATCTCGAAGCTCAAAGATCTAGAAAAAGAACAACAAAAAAAACCCCAAACCAGTAGAAGAAAAGAAATAATAAAAACCAAAGCAGAAATAAATGAAATTGAAACTAAAAAAACAATCCAAAAGATCAATGAAACCAAGAGCTGGTTCTTTGAAAAAATAAATAAAATAGACAAACCCCTAGCCAGGCTCACAAAGGAAAAAAGGGAGAAAGCACAAATACACAGGATCATAAATGAAAGAGGAGAAATCACAACGGACACAGCAGAAATCAAAAGAATAATCAGTAACTACTATGAACAGTTATATGGAAACAAGTTCAACAATCTAGAGGAGATGGACAAATTCCTACAACTCTACAATAACCCAAAACTAGATAAAGAAGAAATAGAACACCTAAACAGACCAATTACAAGCAGCGAAATTGAAATGGTAATCAAAAACCTCCCCAAAAACAAAAGCCCAGGGCCTGATGGATTTACAAATGAATTCTACCAAACATTCAGAGACGAATTAGTGCCTATCCTTCACAAACTCTTCCAAAATATGAGAAGGAAGGGACAATACCAAACACGTTCTATGAAGCCAATATTACACTAATACCAAAACCGAATAAGGACAACACAAAAAAGGAAAACTATAGGCCAATCTCCCTAATGAACACTGATGCAAAAATCCTCAATAAAATTTTAGCTATCAGAATCCAACAATGTATCCATAAGATAATTCACCACGACCAAGTTGGATTCATTCCAGGGGCACAAGTATGGTTTAACATCCGAAAATCAATCAACGTTATCCAACACATCAACAAAAAGAAATATAAAAACCATATGATAATATCAATAGATGCTGAGAAAGCTTTCGATAAAGTGCAACACCCATTCATGATAAAAGCCCTTGAAATTCTTGGGATACAAGGAACATACCTCAACATCATAAAGGCCATCTATGACAAGCCAACAGCCAGTATCATTCTCAATGGTGAAAAGCTGAAAGCAATTCCATTAAGATCTGGAACAAGACAAGGATGTCCACTCTCACCACTGCTTTTCAATATAATACTGGAAGTCCTAGCCAGAGCAATAAGACAAGAGAAGACATCCAAGGAATCCAAATAGGAAAAGAAGAAGTCAAACTATCACTATTTGCAGATGATATGATAATATACATAGAGAACCCCAAAATCTCCACAGAAAAACTAATTCAACTCATCAATCAATTCAGTAAAGTGGCAGGATACAAAATCAACACGCAAAAGTCAGTAGCCTTCCTATACACAAACAATAAATCTGAAGAAGAAGAAATCAAAAAAACCACCCCTTTTATTATCGAAACAAAAAAAATCAAATATTTGGGAATAAATCTAACAAAAGAGGTAAAGGACCTATACAAAGAAAACTATAAAACACTGTTAAAAGAAATAGAAGAAGACACAAAGAAATGGAAAGACATCCCCTGCTCATGGATTGGAAGAATAAACATTATTAAAATGGCCATCCTACCAAAAGCAATATACAGATTCAATGCTATTCCAATCAAAATCTCAATGGCATTCTTCAAAGAAATAGAACAATTATTGATGAAATTCATATGGAATCGCCAAAAACCCCGAATAGCCAAAGCTCTACTGAAAAAAAAAGAAGGAAATGGAGGCATCACACTCCCAGACTTCAAACTATACTACAAAGCCATAATCATCAAAACTGCATGGTATTGGAACAAGAACAGACATACAGACCAATGGAATCGAATAGAAAATCCAGAAATAAACCCACAGATTTATGGTCAACTAATCTTTGACAAAGGAGCAAAGACTATGCATTGGAGCAAAGAAAGTTTGTTCAATAAATGGTGCTGGGAAAACTGGGTCGCTACATGCAAAAAAATGAAGCTTGACCACTACCTCACACCATACACAAAAATCAACTCAAAATGGATTAAAGAACTAGACATAAGACCTGAAACCATAAATACATAGAAGGAAATATAGGCGAAACACTACGTGATTTGCACATCAAAGACATCTTTACAGACACATCACCCAAAGCAGTGATAGTGAAGACAAAGATAAACAGCTGGGACTACATCAAATTAAAGAGCTTCTGCACAGCAAAAGAGACAATAACAAAAACAAAGAGAAACCCCACCAACTGGGAGAACATTTTTGCACCCAACACTAATGATAAAGGACTGATCACAAAAATCTGCAAAGAGCTGATGAGACTCAACAACAACAAAGAAAATAATCCAGTCAAAAAATGGGCAGAAGAGCTAAAAAGAAACTTCTCTGAAGAGGAAATGCAAATGGCCAACAGACATATGAAAAAATGTTCAACATCACTTGTCATCAGGGAAATGCAAATCAAAACTACCATGAGATACCATCTCACACCAGTGAGAATGGCACATATTAAAAAAACTAGCAACAACAAATGTTGGCGAGGGTGTGGAGAAAAAGGAACTTTTCTGCACTGTTGGTGGGAGTGCAAACTGGTCCAACCACTATGGAGAGCTGTGTGGAGATTTCTGGACCTACTAAATATAGAGCTTCCATATGATCCAGCAATTCCACTCCTAGGTATTTACCCAGAGGACACAGAAACATCAATTCCAAAGAGCACCTGCACCCCTATGTTTATAGCAGCACTGTTTACAATAGCTAAGCTTTGGAAACAACCCAAATGCCCAAAAATAGATGACTGGATCAAGAAGATGTGGTACATATATACCATGGAATATTACTCAGCATTCAAAAAAGATAAACACATGCAATTTGCAGCAACATGGATGGCGCTGGAAGGGATCATGCTCAGCGAAATAAGCCAAAAAGAAAAAGAAAAATACCGGATGGTCTCACTCATAGCAGGAATCTAGAAAACTTAAATAAGGGACCAGGAAATGAATATAAGAAAGTGAAAATCAAATCAACACAAAACTATGAACCAGAGACACTTTTTGGGGTGGGGGGCGGGAGGGGAAGGATTGGGGTCAGAATGGGGCATTGCAATTGTATGGGGGAATATAAAAATAAAATTTAATATTAAAAAAAAAGAAAACCATCCCTTTTATGATTAAAACAACAAAAATCAAATACTTGGGAATAAACCTAACAAAAGAGGTGAAGGACCTATATAAAGAAAATTATAAAACACTGTTAAAAGAAATTGAAGAAGACACAAAGAAATGGAAAGACATCCCCTGCTCATGGATTGGAAGAATTAGCATTATTAATATGGCCATCCTACTGAAGGCAATATACCGATTCAACACTATTCCAATAAAAATCTCAATGACACTCTTCAAAGAAATAGAACAAATACTGATGAAATTCATATGGAACTGTTAGGGGGAAATGAGGTCCTGAGTTAATCCCATACAGGCTTTGTGGACCCCAACCCCACTCCAGACTAAAGCCATCAAGACATTGGGAAAGACAAATCCCATCACCACCAAAGGGAGGGTGGCTGGGACCTGAGGGTGGAGTTGGGCAGCCAGGTTGGATATAAAAACCAAACATGTGGGCCTTGGGGGGGCTTTCGCTATTGCTCGCCTCCTGGCTTCCTGGCTCCTGGCTTGCGGCCAGCTCGCAGAGCGCCCTTTTGGGATTCCTGATCGGCGGATCGGGTAGGACGCATTTAAAACTTTGTCTCCCACTTTTCCCCCTGAGCTGTACATTTCCTCATTTCCCCTTCCCTTGTAAATAAACCTTTTATTAACCTTTCGCGTGTGCCTGCAGTAGAGCATTGATAAGTCCTTTTAAGTGCATGGGTGAGGACCCGCAGTCAGGCACCCCGTTTTGTATCCTGCAGTAGAGCATTGATAAGTCCTTTTAAGCGCGTGGGTGAGGACCCACAGTCAGGCACCCCGTTTTGTATCGGGGCTGCTCTACAACAGATTGAATTCGTGCTGCAGTGGCTGCTGATAGCTTCATAGTGCTGAGACTTAACCCCTTGCGCAACTGGGGGATGTGAAGGGGGGGCAGTGATTAGTACTGTTTTGATAAGGACTTTCCTATCCCATGCAGTCATTTCGTACCCATTTTCTATGCTTCAAAAATTTCTTTTGTAAATGAACTTTGAATACTAATGTCAGAAATAGTTTTTCTGAATTCTTTAAAAACAGCAAATGGTAAAGTTTCATGTTAGGGACACTGGCCTCCTCAAAGAATATTTCTCCCTTTGATTGTCATCCTTCATGAAAACATATTTCCTATGAGGGCCTCAAAATTTGCTGGAGATGGTGGAGGACCAAGAAGAGTTGGGGCAGAAAGCCCTGGGCCATCTGGATGTAATCTCTCTCTCTTTTAAAGATTTATTTATTTATGCATACACAAGCTGGGTTTCAGGCCAGAGGTGTGGGTGTGGGAGGGTGGAGGATTCGCCAGAGACAAAATGGGGAACAGAACAGGCAGATTGACCAAGGTACACTGCTGAGGGGAGCAGTAGGCGAGTCAGGAGAGGTCTGCTGCACCATATGGGTAGCTCCAAGGTCAGGCATCGAACTCGTGCTGCAGAGACTGCAGATAGCTTCATAGGTTGCCTCTTAACCCCTTGTGCCACCGGGAAGGCCCCTGGATGTAAGCTCTTTTTATCCCCTTGAACAGGTCTCAGTGCTGATCGGCAGAGATTCCGAAGGGGAGACACTGTCACAGGTCCTGCTGATTGCCTCAGCTGCTGCCCTGCCTTCTCCCAGGCTTCCAGATCTAAACTCCCTTCTTTAGGGGACCTAACCATTAGAAGTAATTTATGGAGTTGGCACTTGTTTACTTTGTATCCTCCTGTTTTTAAAAGTTTCTGTAATTGTAATTTATGCTGTTGCTCTTCATGTGCCATTGTGTTACAGGGCAACCCCAATATAAAATGGGTTGCCTGACTGTGAGTCCTCAGCCGCACACTTAAAAGGGACTTATTAATACTCCACTGCAGGCACACACAAAAACTTAATAAAAGGTTTATTTACAAATGATGGGGAAATGAGGAAATGTACAACTCAGGGAGAAAAGAGGGAGATAAAGTCTTAAATGTGTCCTACTCGATCTGCCTACCTGGAATCCCAGTGGCACGCTGAGAGCTGGCGGAGAGCCGAGAGCCATGAAGCCAAGCCAGAGAGACCCAAGGCCCATCCATGTGTCTAGTTTTATACCAAGCCTGGCGGCTTAACTCCGCCCTTAGGTCTCAGCAACCCTCCCTTTGGTGGTGATGGGATTTGTCATTTGCAGTATCTTGATGGCTTTGGTCTGGAGTGGGGGTGGAGTCCACAAAGCCTGTATGGAATTTATTCAGGACATCCTTTCCCCCTAACAATTGCCTTCCCCATAGTTTAAAACCAAAGCAAAACTCAGTTACTCAAGCAGAGAAAAGGAAAAAACCTCCAGGTGAAATACCTAACTTGGCCTCCCCGCAGGCCTGCAGACCAGCCCTTTGCTGCCTGTGCTCCTAACCGGAGTGAAGTAATGGCCTTCACCTGTGACCCGCTTCCCTTTTGTTGGGGTAGAGCTTGGAGAGGTCGTCTCAGTTTCCACACCAGATTCCTCACACGGGGCACCTACTGTCTCCTTAGAACGTGTGGTGGGGGGATTGTTACCGGAACTAGCCGTCTCAGCAGTGGGAGCGGCAGGACAGTGATGTCCTTTCCACCTGCTGCTCCACCATAGGCAGTTGTGGCAGCTGCTTCTGAGAGCCCAGTAACTGCCCTTTGTAATGGGCCAGTCAGGGGTGAGCAGGTTGGTGCTAACTGGTCTTCGTTTTTCCCAGCCCTGACCTGGGTCTTTAGTCACAGTTCTGGAAACTTCCCTGTCCTGCAGGATTAGAAGATTAGGAGTTCTGACTTGACTCCTCCGTGGTCTCACATGATTTTTCTTCCCACAGGTGAGTAAGGAAGAAGCTACACTCAGGCTCCAGGTAAGTGTGGATCAAGAATTTGATCCCTGAGCCCCTGGAAGACAGTGTAGAGGGAGCCCATAGGGGTGTCATCCTCATCATTTCCTCCTGTGGTCTCATCTCTGACCACGTTTAGTTGTGTTCTCTCCTGGGTGGCAGCAGTGCCCAGGGCTCTGAAGTGTATCTCTGTCCCTAAAGGTGAGACCCTTGAGGACTGCAGTGGGGGCTGAAGGGTTCAGGCAGAGATGCTTCGACTAGATTATGGGGACGCTTTCAGAGGGGCATCTTGAGAGTGCAGTGAACCATTGATATTGTTAACACTCAGGTCATTCACCTGAATTTCTTCATGATTATTTTCTTTCATGGTGAGAAACAGCCTTGTTGGCTTGGGTGTTACAGGATGTATTTTGCCCACATTTTATGGCTTTATGATCCCCTGGTTTAAACTACTCCAGATCTAAGAGAATGGCCGATATCCAAAAGACCAGAAACAAGTGCTGGCAAGGATATGGAAAAAAGGGGACAGTTCTACGTTGTTTTTGGATATAGACTGAGCCAGCCCTATGGAAACAGTATTGAGGTTTCTTAAAAGAGTAAATGTGGTTCTGCCATTGGACCCAGCAATTGGACCCAGCAATTCTACTCACAGAGGATAAATACTCTACTGTGAAGGGACCTGTACTCCCGTCACCACTCAGCAATATTTACAGTAGCCAAGCTATGGAAACAATCTAAATGCCCCAAACAGGTGACAAATCAAGTAGAAGCTGGGATTACATGTATACATATATGTACATGTACGGGTGATATGTGTCCCTGTATAATGAAATAGCATCCACGGTCAGAAAACATAACTCATGCCACTGCGGCAACATGGATGGAAGAGGGAAAAGTGAAAAGGAAAAAGAGAAATACTTACATATGGATGTTGAGAAAGCAAACGAAGGGCCAGATTAAGCCAAAGTCCAAAACTAACCCTTGAGCCCCGCCAGGCTGCGCCTATTGCTGACCAGTGCTGCAGACCAGCCCAGGCTTCCTGGCCCGCAGCGCTGGGTGGTGGACGGACCCTCTCTAGTTTGGCATCAGGCTCATTTGTCAACAAAGCCTGACTCCTGCTGACTGAGTCCCCCATTGTGTCTTGTTGCACCTGCACCACCACTGGGTCC
Organism: Talpa occidentalis; assembly: GCF_014898055.3. NCBI lineage: Eukaryota > Metazoa > Chordata > Mammalia > Eulipotyphla > Talpidae > Talpa > Talpa occidentalis. The sequence goes on along the minus strand of NW_023602073.1, from coordinate 44,592,730 downwards.
CCATCCTCTGTGCTTTGCTGGGTCTGAGATGGATCTTATACTTGATGTTGCAGATTATGACTTTTTTACACCACTTATATATTCACCACATGGCCAGAAGGTGACATCTTCTGACATTCTCCTGATAGTAACAAATCTTGGGGCTTTTATCCTTTATTTCCTCACTGAGTTATTATTTGTCTATAGTTCCATAATGAAACATCCACTTTTTTTTAGAGATTTAAAAAAAAAAATTTTTTGTGTAGTAGAACTGGGTGAAGGCCAGAGATGTCAAGGGCTGGGCGTGAGAGGATTCACTGGAAACAGAGTGGGGAGCAGAACAGGTGGATATACTGAAATACACTGCTAAGTGGAGTAGTAGGCAAGATAGGAGAGGTCTGCTGCGCCATGTGGATCCAACTCAGGCTGTTGCTGACTGGAGATCCAACTCAGGCTGTTGCAGTGGGCCTTCTTGGTGGTAGTGCTGAGACTTAACCCCTAGGCCACCAGAGAGGCCCAAAACCCACAATTTTTAAAGAATCAAGTCTTGCAAGAAATTGTTTACTGTTATGTCATTACCATGGAATAAGTATTCCCCTCATCTCACTGTTCCTGCTGGAGCTGAGTGGATACAGCAAATTATATGTCAATGTACGAGAGTTTCCAAATGGCTGGATTAACTCATTATAAGTGCATGGTCCACAATCTGGCTTATTTAGGTTGTACATCTTTGTCAATATCTAGATAGTTTCCATTCATGATGGTGATGTTTGTATCTTCAAATCTTAAGACCAGTTATTAAGGGTTCAGCTCACCATATACACTTTCACCTCTTCTTTGACTACAACTGTGGACAATATTTTACATTGTGGGATAGAATTGGAGGCTCATTCAAATATTTTTCCTCCTTGGAAGGGAAAGGACCACAGTTATGTGAAGAAGGGGACAGAAGAAAAGCAGAGCAGCCAGCAGGGAATGGTAAAAATGAGAAGTTACTTGATGGAGAAGTTACAAAGGCTGAGCAGATTATTGCCCAATTATTAAATGTTTTTAATGAGGGAAAATAATCTACATCCAGCCAGGACACACAGCAATGGTAGTATTTGAAACTCCGCATTGAGGGCCCTGCTGAGGGATGGTCGTGCTGAGAGACCAAGAGAAACCAACCTCCTGCGTAAATACTAGGGGTGACCTAAGAGGTGACTGTGTCTTTCTAGCCAGTGAAACTGTAACATATTTTCTCAGCAATAATCTTTAAAAAGGTGGAGAGAAAGTAAATTATGGAGAAGACCAAGTTATATCCTTTTGCTTTAACCCACCATATTCATTAAGAAAAACTCATTGTGTTTATTAACACCAAGGCTCAGCGCCATAACAAGGAAACACAAATACAGGATTCAGGAGGTGCCTGGTGTCAGGAGTGAGCTCCATCTTCTGTGCAGGTCCAGCAATGACCACTTGTCATACTTTGTTCACAGGGAAGCCTCAGCATGGCAGCAGGTCTGATAGAATCTAGTAGTGACTGTGCAGTGTGATAACACTTTCATCTCCCTAAACACAGGAAGCTTTTTCTCTGGGGACATTGTCAAATGTTACATGTTACTAATCAGTAAATAAGCTGGAATTTCTAAAAAATATCCATACTACCATGATTCAATCCAGATGTGGGATTATTTAACTAAGGATTTTGATGGTTTTTATTTAAAACCATTATGTAATAAGCATAAAATTATGTGAATCTAAATGTATTTAGAAAGGGAAACTTGATGTCCAAGTAGTATATTTGGCTGCTGGATTTTTTTTTAAGATGTATTTATGTATAAAATAACTGGGGTACAGGTCAGATGTGTGGGGGTGAGATGATTGACTAGAGACAGAATGGGGAACTGAACAAGTAAACTGACTGAAATACACCACTGAGGGGAATAGTGGGCGAGACAGGAGAGGTCTGCTGCCCCATGTGGGTAGCTCCCTGGCCGGCCAGGGATCAAACTCATGCTGTAGAGGCTGTGGATAGCTTCATAGTGCTGTACTTAGCCCCTTGTGCCACCAGGGAGGCCCCTGGCTGCTGGATTTTTAACTAAACTGATACACTGCACTTTTGCTATGTTTCAAAGTGAAAAACCTATACTTTTCTATAAAAGGAAATAATTGCCAAATATTTAGGCTTGTCACTGAAGATTGGTTTGGAATTCATAATCTTTTCTCTGAATAAAATTTGGGATTATCAGACCCTTCTGGACAGAGAGTGACATGCTGCAACTTCTCTTCAGAAGCCCCAGTCTGGCTGCTGTGCAGAATCAAGAGGTGAGAGGTGGGAAGATAAATGTAGGAAACTAGCACAGATTCTAGGATGGAAAATTTGGGAGCTTTATGGGGTGTGATCAGGAAAATAATGGGAAGTGTTTGGATCTGGATATATTTAGAGATGGACTTTACAGCATTTCCTAATGTAACATGTGGGTTGTGAGAAAGGGGTCAAGATGCCACCCAGCATCTCAGACTGAAGTAAAGATGTGGAGCCCGCAGTGACACGGGAAGGATTCAGAAGTAGCGCATTTGTGGAAATGGCATCCGAGGTGTTTATTAGGAGAGTTGAAGCTGAGGTTTACTGGAAATGCAGCGATGGTGGCAGTTGGACAGATGTTGGCAGCCTGCTGCCCTAACGGGAGCCGAAGCTCTCTGGGAGGACCTGTTCACTCTGCACATGGAGTTCCAGGAGGTAGAAGTTCTACAAACAGAAGGTCTTTCCAGAACTGACTCCTCCTCCCTGAGCAAGTGCTGGCTTGTGTGCATGTTCCTTGCTAATCAGCAAAGCTTGTCCCAGCAGTAACTTATTAATTTGTATAAGCAAAAATACAACTGCATGCTATTTTTTTGTTTAAAAAACGATTTATGCATACAAGAGCTGGGGAGTAGGCCAGAGGTGCGGGGGGTGAGAAGATTCAGCAGAAAGAGAACAGGGAGCAGAACAGGCAGACTGACTGAAACACACTTCTGAGGGGAGCAGCTGGCGAGACAGGAGAGGTCTGCCACACAATGTGGGTAGCTCCCTGGCCAGGGATCAACTGAGGTCTCACTGGCTGCGAGTAGCTTCATAGTGCTGAGACTTAACCCTTTGTCCCACCAGGGAGGCCCTGCATGCTATTTTCTTGCCCCTTTGTTCGTATCTTTAATAAAAGCTTTGGCTAGGAGAATGAGAGGCAGAGTTGCTGTCGATGGCTCTCCCTAGCCTCCCCCTGCTGCAAATTCAATTTAGACTCTGAGTCTTCCATCATAGCTGAGAACTTATCGTCTGTCTGCAGCAGACAGACAAGCCAGGAGCACAGGTGAAATATGTGAACTGAGAAATAGATCTGGGAGGTGACGTAAATGATATTTGAAGTCTTGAGTATGACGCACCTCCCAGGGAGTGATGACTAAGGGAAAGAAAGGAGCAGGACTGAACCCCTGAACCCCCTGTGTTAAGACAACTCCCCAGAGCCAATTGCATATTCTGACACCATGTGGAGAAGGCAGGGAGACCAGGGAGCTCCACTTCAGTGAGCAGAGGAGTCACCAGGACACTCACGAAGACTCAGAAGGTCTAGAACAGAGCCTGAGAGTCTGTGTGTATAACAACATTGGTGCTGACCACCAATTTAGCAGAAGATCAAGACCAGATTCCTGGCTGTGCGTCAGCCTCCCCTGTAGGGCGTGTTGAGGAAGTGATTCCCAGTTCTCTGCTCATCTCTCTGAGCTGTTAGGTCTGGGAGAGACCTGAGTGTTTGTGACAGGCCCACATGCATCCTGGGGCTCAGCCAGATTGGGGCCCATGATGTCAGGGATAAGGGACCTGTGAGGACCTGGGAGGAAAAGACAAGACATGTGCTGGGAGGGGGTCTGTTTTACTTTCCTTCCTAGGAGGCATATCCAGGTGTACACCAGGAAGGTTCAGCTCAGCATAAAGAAATCTGTCACTGTCCCTGGATGGATTTCTCACTCATTTGATACAAATGTACAGCACAAATTTTTCAAGTAAAATTTACTAAAGGCATTAGTAGATACATGTGAATGTATATGTTTGTATATAATAGTATAGTATGTGACACTGACTCCAGATTCCCAGAGCTTACCCAGCTCTTTCCTGCCCCCTGAGTGGTGGGACATGCGGGTTTTGTTGGTGCGGCTGCCCTAGTGGGCACAGCCAGAGGCCAGTGGGAGCAGGAGTCTGAAAGGGCTGGCAGCAGCAGTGGTGGTTTCCAGCCCTGGCACCCTGTGTGTGTGGGTCGGAGCTGGTGGGCACAGCTGTAGAGGTGATGGCAGAGGGGGAGTTTCCTACCAGGGTTCAGGCAACCTTCAGTGGGCCCCTCCCCCAGAGCAAGCCAGGGTTAAGCAAAGGAGGCCCTGAGGCTTAGGCTCCCCCTCCCCTGCTCCCCAGAGGAGCTGCTTCTGGACAGCACCAAGGCCACCCTGCAGTGGGTGCCACAGGACAGCTTTGCTGAGCCCAACTCACTGGGCTAGGGATGAGAGCTGGGGGGCATTAGCTGGGTTTGAATGGACCCCCACTTGCCCCGGCAGGCTCCAGGAGGTCATTGCTTGAGGACGGGGCCCAGGCCACCCTGACAGCTGTGCCCACTGCACCCAGCAGCGGGAGTGGCAGTGGATGACAGTAGGTGGGCACTTTACCATCAGCCACCATCAGTGTCATGGACAAAGGCAGCAGCCAACCTGGCAGCAGAGGCTCTCTTTCCCCCCCACCGCCCAGGGCATGCAGCCCACTGGGGTACAGCAGCAAGGTCCCCTTTGAGACCTGTCATTGCTGCTGACTGTCCGGTACCACCTCCTGGTGCTGTTGCCTCCTTCCAGTCTGGCCCTGCGTTCAGACTGTGGCTATGCCTGCTGGGGTGTCTCCTCAGAGGGGAGCACCCCCTGGGAGCACATTCCGCTGCCAGCATGAGTTGGATCCTGGCCCAGGGCTTGCGACTGTGCCACCAGCTCCAGGCCCTCCCTGGCGGGACTGTACCACCTTGCACGGGCAACCTTAGTTTGGGACTATTGGACACTGTGGACACTATCTGGGGTGACACAGCCGGCCACTGAGGCTTTAGAAAATCTTTATTTCCCTGCTTTCCTGTTAGCTAAAGAAACCTCGTTGCTCTTCCCTGAGCCTGAGTGGCTGCAACTGAGCACATGGGTTTCGAGAATCCTCAGACAGTGCCCTGTCCTCTACCTTAGCTCTGTCCTTCTGAGAGGGGGCCAGGGAGGAAGGGCCCACACCTAGTACAGGAACCTACACACACACACACACACACACACACACACACACACACGGTGCAAGCACACGCTACATGACTCATGATCTGTTTTCTTTGAACTGAAGCTCTTGTTTTAAACTGAGATCCTGCCCTGCTGATGCCCCAAAGAGTGCCGGACACTGACGCCCTCTCGTGTACCAGGGGCAGGATACCCGGGAGGCTGACGGCAAGTTCTGGGGCTGAACGTGATGTACACCAGGACTGTCAGCTGTGACGAGCTGTTCTGATGGACAATTTGCTGAGAACATAAAGGTTTGTCAACGCAGAGAGCACGGGGGGACACACAGGAGAGAGACGTGTGGAGAAGCTGCCTTGCTTCTTGGCTTTGGTCTTGAACCAGGAACTTAGAGACTTGGAAAGGTGACACTAGAAAGGACACGGTGATGGCTGAGTTGGATCCCTAGCCAGGGAGTTAACACACATGGTGCGGCAGACCTCTCCTGTCTCGCCTGCTGTTCCCCTCAGCAGTGTATTTCAGTAGATCTGCCTGTTCTGTTCCCTACTCTGTCTCCAGTGAATCCTCTCCCCACTCACCCCACCACCTCTGACCTGTACCCCAGCTCTTCTACTCATAAATAAATAAATCTTTTTAAAAAATGTTTGTTTGCATAAATCCAGTAAAGTTCTTTTCCCCCTTCTCTTTAATAGATAATTGGAAATACGGATATTTTACCAAGGCTTTGTCTGGAATGTTGTGTTTTCAGAAACCAGACTGATCTAGAGCCAGTAAAGACATAATAACGGCACCTGTTTTAGGGCTACAAGGGTCTGTCATTAGGGTAAAGAAGGCAACCCCTTAGCAGATCCAGAAACCCCAGATGTCTTGGGAGCCTGGAGAGGAATTTCCCTGAAGGTACAGGTACCGCAGGCCAAGTCTGATGGTGAGACCTTGGCGTGGTCCTGAGCCCTGACTCCTGGCTTTTAGGAGCTTAGTCTGAGGGTTCTTGTATGAAGTTCAAACAAAGCAAAATTAAAAGGCCTGCATAATAATTTCTGTTCCTGTTGAATTCATGCAAACTGACTGTGGTGGTGTAGTGTGTGGGTGAGGCCAGGGGCTGATAACAAGTTCTGGGGGCTGAATGTGCTGGATACCAGGAGCAGCAGCTGTGACGGGCTGTTCTCATGGGCTGTTTGCTGTGACTGTCTGTGTGTAACTGAGTAGTTGTATTTTAAAATCGCAATTCGGGCCTCCCTGGTGGCGCAAGGGGTTAAGATGCAACCTAGAAGCTATTCACAGCCACTGCAGCAGGAGTTCAATCCCAGGCCCGGGAGAATCCCACATGATGCAGCAGACTTTTTCCTGAATGACCTGCTGCTCCCCTCAGCAGTGTACATCAGTCAGTCTGCCTGTTCTGTTCCCCACTCTGTCTCTGGTGAATCCTTTCACCTCCCATACCTCTGGCCTTACCCCAGTTCCTGCATGCATAAATAAATAATCTTTAAAAAAATAAAATCAGGGCCTCCCCTGGTGGTGCAGAAGTTGAGTTCTGGGCTGGGAAGCTGCCCACAGCCTCTGCAACACCGGTTAGATCCCTGGCCGCTGGTGAGGGTCCCACATGGCGCAACAGACCTCTACTGGCACACCTGCTGCTCGCCTAGCAGTGTATTTCCTCAGTCTACCTCTTCTGTTCCCTCTTCTGGCTCTGGTGAATTCTCTCACCCTCCCGCGCTTCTGACTGTACACAGTGCTTGTATAAATAAATAAATAAATCTTAAAAAAAAAAATAAAATCACAATTCATTTTACATTCTCCACTGTCTCTTGGCAACCTTAGGTAGTTACCTGAACCTATTTCAAAAGCACTTGAAACACTTGAAAGATTAGAGGTATATGTCATTTAAGAGGAAAATAAATGATTAACCCATCTGGATTAGGACAATTAATATTTGACCAGACAGTTCAGTCAACAGGGAAAAGTGTGTGTTGAGAAAGCAGCAAAAACAGACCCTGAGGAGCAGGAGAGGCAGTGAGGGGCTGAGTGTGCTTCCTGCAGGGTGTCCCCCAGGGTTGTCCAGGGACACCTGCCCTGTGCTCTGTATCCCCTCCCCCTCTTTTCCTCCCCACATGGACCTAAGGGCAGCACTGGGGGGAGGTGAGGTTTCTGGGTGTGTCCTCCTGGGGCAGTTTTGTGTCCAATTTTCCCCTCCTGCTCCCCTCCCCCTGGGGTGGGTGGAACTGGGGGCTGGGCTGGGCTGAGAGCTGGGGTGGGGGTGGGGCACAACCTGCAGCTGCAGGCCCTACCCCCAGGAAGTCTGGTAGTCATAAACCCTGTGGGGGGGGGTGGGTATCTGTCAGTTCCGTTGGGAAACTGTTATCCCATCTCTTCCTGTCCATGCACAGCTACTCTACTAACAGCTCTCACATTAGGAGTGTGCTCTGCTTTTATGTGGCAGATGGCAGAACCCACATAGAACGGCAGGCTTGGGGTTCCAGGGTGCCCCTCATTCAGGCTGCTAACAGACTGAGGGTGTTTTCTCTGATCAGGACTCATTTCCCTTTCTCTGCTGCTCTGTCACACCAGGTTCCTGACCCTGGGGCAGGACTCTCCCCCAGAGTTAGAGAGGAGGAGGAAGCCCTCAATGGAGATCTGACCTGGCTCCTGCTGTGGTTGGAGTAGGACCTTGTCCTTGGCCCTGGCAGGTCAGGGCTGGGGAGGGACTGACCTTCAGGTGAACTGAACAAGCAGACAGAGCAGGACAGGGGCCTGTGGGGGGACCTGGGCTCCTTGGGGACTGTGTTGTGTGTCCTGATGCTTCATAGTAACACCTGCTCACACTGAGGGGACAGGACCACAAGCAGGTTCTGGCCTGTCCTTCATGGGGGCCTGGGTCTGGGCCTCTGTCCTGGGGAGTTACTGGGTGTGATGATGGGGAGCGGAGGGCAGTTTGCACCCAGGGCCCAGGTGCTGGGAATGGAGGGTCCTGGTGCTCTGAGCAGAGTAGGTCTGGGGTGTGGTTTCCATGGGGTGGGAGGGGAAGGGAGGATGTTTTTCTCCAATAAACCTCATGGTCTCTAGCAGCACAGAGGCTCAGAAGTCCTGAGATGAGCCAGGTCTGTCCTGGGTCTCAGGGTCTAAGGGGTCACTAGGAAGGACCTGCTCTTGCTATCGGGGTGTTTCCTGCATCTTGCTCCCCTCCGGGGCCCAAAGCTCCTGGCTGTCCTGCTCCTCTGTGTGGGCCTGGCTGCCTTCTGCCTTGTCTCTCCCCAACACTGAGGAGATGGCATCTGCTCCTGCCCCAACTCTATGTTCTGCCTTCTCCCCTCCCTGCTGTTCCACCTCCAGCTGCACCCCAGGGGGACCCCAGGTGAGTGTGTCCCTCCCTGTCCTGTGTCTCCCCCGGGTGGGTAGGGCAGGCAGGGAGCAGGTAGGGCAGCAGGGGAGGGAGGGTTGTGGGGGTAGCTGTGTCCATGAAGGGGGTCAGTGTGATGGTGGGATGGGAGCAAAGCCCTGGGGAGGGGGTGTTGTGGCTGAAGGACCCATGGAGGGAACAGCCTGTGGGGGGCTGGCTGGTGCCAGGTGAGCAAGGACAGAGGGGGTGGCCCTGCTCTGTGCTTACCAGAAGGACATGAGAGGTGAGCCTTCAACAGGTGACTTAATGGTCGTAAGTTATATCTCAATAAAATTGCTTTAAAAACATTTAAAAATGGGTCTACGAGTTACCCTGTGTCTGTCCTCCCCTGTATCCACATGAAGGGCTTGTGGGGCAGGAAACTGCCTCAGCCCACGAGGAGCTGAGCACAGACGGCTTCACTGCACAGATGCTCTCAAGGAGGCTCCTCTGCGTGGTCCTGAGTCACGTGATGAGATGCTGACATCACGCTGCATCTGTGATGGAAGAGACTTTTAGGGGCCTTGGGTGGGAGGGAGTTTATTTTTCATGTGAACAGAATGGAAATAATTAGTGTCCAGATGGTGATTTGTGTTGATTTTCAATTATCTACAAATTCTGTGATACACAGGAGGGGAGACAGTTCCCCCGTGAGTGTGTCTGACTTGCTGGCTCTTCCTCGTGAGGAGAATGAAGCAGAAGGGACGCGCCACGTCACAGAGTCAGGCTCACAGGGGCTGAGACTTCCCTCCCGGGCTACCCCCTGGTCCCTCTCTGGGGTGACTCCCTGCACACGGTGGACAGTCAGCTAAGGGGACGCCCACAGGACAAGGACCTGAGGGTTTTCTCCAGGAGCCACATGCATGAGCTCTGAGGCAGGTCTTTGCACACTGATCATGGCTATTCAGATGTGATTTGGCACAAACCATTAAAAAATGAAGGTGATAAAGTGATCAGTGGCTGTTTTCTCAGAAGAAACAGGGGCACCAGAGTTCCTCACATGACAGTCAAGGACCTGATAGCAATGTGCTGTCAGACAAGGATTCCATGTCCCCTGAAGTGTCCTTTAAAATATGTGATTTTAAAAAATTATTTCTATTGTTTTTAGATTCCCATTTAATTTTGCTGGTTTTTTTTTTGTTTGTTTGTTTTCTTCACACTATCCCCAAAGCGGTGTCTGCAGGGTCACGGCACAGAGGGGCTATCCAGCAGCTTAGAGCTGTGAGTGGGGCTGACTCTGACCTGCCTGCAGGGAGTGGGGCCCTGGAGCCCCAGAATCAGCCCCCAGGGTGGTCCTCCAGGGCGGCCCAGGCCTTGCTCTGCCCTCCTCTTGGCTCCCTGAACCTGCCTGATACCTCAGCACTGGGGAGTCGGGGAGGATGTTCTGGAACAGGAGGGGGCCTCCTCCTAACCATCTATTGTCTCTTTGTCTCTCTCCATCAACCTGACTGCGTGTTTGAGTCACACCAGCCATGCTCTGACAGGAAAGGCCCAAAACTTAAGTAGCTCCCTAGTCAGCTACAGCGCCAACCCCTGAGCAATCCCACCAGGTGAGAACAGAGACTCTCCCAGCCCCCAGCCAGAGCTTGTGTCACCCACACAGACCTTCCCCCTCACAGTGTCCCCCATGCTGCCCCTTCCCGGCCCATCCTCTCTGGTGACCCCACCACTCCTTTTGGGCCCCATCCCCTAGTCCCATTTCCATCTTCTGCTCCATTTCCATGAGCCTCCCCATCTTCCTAGCCATGCCCTGAGTACGCTCCTCAGCCCCTACCCTCATTCAAGGATGGAGAATTTTTAAAAGATATATTCATTTGTTTTATTATACAGGTCATTTTTTTATTATGTGGTTCCTTTTATTTGCAGCCTTTCCACCAATGATCCACTCCCCTTCCCCACTGCTGCAAGAAGTGGATGCATGGTCGGTCCACGGGTCTTGGTGTTTTCCTGGTCTTGTCCTTTTCCTGGGTGAGGACCTGGACTCCTGGGTAGAATTTAATGTTAATTCCCAGGAGGAGGGGCTTTTATACCCTTGGAAGCATAAGCAGAAACAAATTACAGAGACTCTGGAGTCCAAGGATCCATTCCAAGACTGAAGGAACCTCTATATTTGGGGGATCTGCCCATAATCTGGGAATCAGCTGTTTTGACTGGAAACCTGCTTTTGTCCTTTGTCCACAGGACTAAGAAAAATTGAGGACTTCTGACCTGACACTGGACTTGGGCGCCCCCTTGTGTGCAGATCCCTGTCCTGCCGCTGGGGGCCCAGGGAGCCTGGGGAGGGCCTGGCTGAGCAGGAGAAAGGGCAGCTCTGGGCTCCTGTGCTCAGCCCTGTGGCCACACGGGGGCGCTGCCGCGCTGCTCCGGATTCTGGTGGCGCCACCAGGACGGGGCGGGGCTGAGGTGGGCAGAGTTGGGGGGCCTGGAGGGCGGCGTCCTGGGGTGAGATGCTCTGTGAGGAGTCAGAGAAGCAGGGCTCAGAGGAGAGGAGACTCCGGAGCCTGCCCTGGGTGTGAGGTTTCCCGCTTTTCTCCCAGAACCCCTCTCTCCAGTCCCCGGATGGTGATACCTGGGAAAATGGGAAAAGAAAATTTTTTCCTTTTATAACCTATTAAATATTGAGAGCTTTTTAAAAAATAACGTTTAAAGAATACTGTTTGATTTACAGAAAAGTTGCAAAGCCAGTACAGGTCTTGTTTATCCCACACCATTTCCATTTTGTGAACATCCTACATGAGTACAGTTTTTTTTTTTTTTTAAACAACTAATGAAGCAGTGTTGACATAATTACTAAACGCCATACTTTCATTTCAGTTTTTGCTAATGTCCATTTTATGCTCCATAATCCCACCCAGTTTGCCTGGATGGCAGTTTCTCTGATTTTCCTTTTATTTTTAATAACATTGACATTGGTGAGGAGTGATGTTTGGGCGAGGTCTTGGGTCACCTCTGAGAATAGCTTCACCAGAGTCTTTCTTTCAGTGGCCGGAGCACACACACACACGCACACACACACACACAAAAGGAAAGAAGAAGATGCTTGCACAGACACAATTGGCAGGAATTGTGGCATCTGAAGAGGGCAGGTGTGTTAGGAGAAGCCTGCAGGCCCCAGGCGGCAGCCTTGGGATCAGAGCAGCGTCTTCCCAGGGCAGAAAGGGCACTGATGTGGTGTTCTTGTTGGGAGGTCATCATACCTTTGTGCAATTGTTATCTTTCATTAAATTAATTACTTCTATGGTGTGACTAGGCTGATTTGTCAGGAGCAGCGATTCTCTGCAATGGCCTTATCCCCATATCCCAGCTCTGGTCTGCACCTCCTCATATTTCCTGTAGCATCTGATACTTGCTATAGGAGCTGGCAGGAAGCATTTTTCTTTGCTATAGTTGGTTTAATAACTGTTCATCACTTCTACCCCCACCTCCAGTTTCTGGTCATGTGACCCCTCCACCCTAAATTCTGTTCTGTTAGCCTCCATCAAGGAGTCCTGCTCAGGAATAGTGTCCCTCAATTTAGGTTGTTTTGTTTTTGTTTTTGTTTTTTTAGTGGGACTGTGTGTTTGGGGAAGCAGACCCCAGGAGTGCAGGGCCATTGTCCACTCAACACGGCAGTGCTCATCATGTCCACCTGACTCATCACTGATGGTGTTAACCTGCAACACCAGGCTAAGGCAGAATTTCCCAGATTTCTTCCTGAAAATCTTCTCTTTTTTCCATTTCTTCAGATGCTGTTGTCTTTGGAAGGAAGTCACTATGGGCAGCGCACACTTACAGGTGTTGTGCTATAAGCATTTACATACATGCAGGGTTTTAGTACAAATATAAGTTTCAATTAGTGGGTAACTAGGGGGCAGTGATCACTGGGCTGTGTAGTCAGGTTTTTGGGTTTTCAAAGAAACTGTCAAGTATCTTCCACAGTGACCAGCCATTTTGCATTCCTGCCAGCAGCGATGAGACTCCTGTTGTCCACATCCTGGCAGCACCTGTGCAGGGTTTGCACTTTTCAGCCCCTACTAGGTGTGATGGCATCACTGTTGTTCTTTTTGTCTTTCCCTAATGCCCCGTGATGCTGAACATCTGTTCATGTTCTTCCTTGTCTTCTGTATCTCTTGTTGGTGAAGTATCTGCTAGTCTTTAGACATTTTTTCAAATGAGGCACCATTTACAACACTGTTTTTGTCCTTTCTTGCCATGGACCAGCACAGCAGTAGAGGATGAGGCCACCTCAGGGTTGAGAGAAGCGTGCAGGGTGGTCAGGGCTTCGGTGAAAGAAATGACAAACAGACACACTTCAAGAGTGAAAATCTGAGTGTAATTTTCTTTGAGTTTGTGACCAGTATATATATGTTTTCCAAAAGCACAGGAATGAATATCAATGAAATTAGCTTGCTCATGGGCTCTGTCTATCACCATCAGGGAGGTGATCTACATAACAAACAATGACCATTATAGAAGAAAGAAGGAAGTTTAGAAAGACATATAAGGGATTAAAGTTTGTAGTTCTCCAAAGACCAGATAAGATTTTTAGCATTCTTGTAGTGGTTCTTGGTGGTCGTTATCTTTTGATAAGCTTCTGCCTTTTCAGGGAACTTCCCCTGCACTTCCTCTGCTTCAGGGTGTTATGCTATTCTCCCCCTGCGCGATGGTTGCCCAGCTGGATCTAGGGACCGTGGCGAAAGCCATTCCTAAAGATCACTGCGGGGGGGGGGGGGGGGGGGGGGGGGGAGGGGGGGGAGTGCAGCAGGTAAGTAGGGTTTTGCTGTTCTTCCCCTGCGCGCCGGTTAACCCTAAAGGTCACTGCAGGGGGAGGTACAGCACTTTCTTGCTTTGGAGTTCTTTGTAGATCTTGAATCGTAACTCCTTGTTGGATTGATGATGTCCAAATATTTTCTCTGACTCAATATTGTCTTTTCATTTTAATGATAGTTTCCTTCACTTTGTAGAAGCTTTTTAGTCCGATGTGATTCCATTGGTTTCTTTTTGCTTTTGTTTCCTTGGAGCACAGAAGATATTAAGGGCAGTGAAAATACTCTGCATGATATTCTCATGATGGACACAGGTCATTGTACATTTGTTCAGCACTTGCAGAACGTACAACACCAGAGTGAACCTTCAGAGAATGTTCTGGGTTATTTCTTTCTGATCATTGAGTTTTAAGTGTTATTTTGTAAATTCTAGATACATTCCTTTATAAGATTCATGATTTGCAAATTTTTCCCCTATTCTGTGCCCTGAACTCCTGTACTGACAGGAAAACAAGGACTATTGGCCAGACAAATTGATAAATTGCTAACTGGTTTTCAGCGGGTATCCTGGCTAACTGGGGTGTTGAGGTGTAACAGGGTGGTCCCCAGGAAAGGGGGAGGTTCCAGGTTCCCTGCCCCACCCAAGAGAGGGTGGAGCTGAGCAGGAAGAGGAGAAGCTGCAGAAGAGACTGAGGAAGGAGCAGGATGGAGCCAGGAGACCTGGAGGAGGCGCGTGGAGCCTAGAGACACGTGAAGAAACTGCACTTGTCTTTTGGTCGTGGACGGGGTGACACAGATGTGGGTGAGACCCGTGGGGAGGTGACTGTTGTGCCCACGTCGACCAGTGCAGCCCCCAAGGACACAGACAACCGATGCAAGGGCACAAAGGAGTTTAATACGGGCTCGAGACCGGGCCCTCGACACGCACCGATGCAACGGCAGAGGTCGAGAGCCCCGAACAGAGGAAGCTGGGACATCTTATAGGGTCGCGAGTGGCGGGAACTTTGAAAGAAGTTGGCAATTATTCATTGGCTACTACAAAGGCACTTTGGGCGCGCGCGGTTACAGTTTCAAACTGATTGGACGGTTAGAGATGCTGTCCCATTTATGGACAGGACTGCCCTCATTGGCGGCTGGGGTGGTCTGCTTTTTCGTCACCAAGTGGAGTGAGGGTTGTGACTGCTGAAACTATCTCCGGAATGCGGCTGGACAAGGACTAACATATCAAGGTGGAGGATATACAAAATGGCGAAACCTCAGCTAAGCTTGGTTCCACAGTGACCATGGCAGCTTTTATCTTGATGTTGATTTTGCTCTTTTCCTTCCGGGCTTGTCTGGTTGTTTGTGACCCTTTTCTGGGGGTCCCCACTGGAAGATGCTTTAGACTTGTGGCAGGCTTTGGGGCCTTGTTCTGGGCCGATCCCATTTGGATGGACTTTTACCCACGAGGGGACGGGTAACTTTGGGTGCTTGATTTAGAAACTAAACTCTTTGCCTTACCTGTATTGTTTCCTAATTTTATTAAAGTTCCTTTTCATTAAAGTCTCCTATGTTTTGTGTTGATGCGGCGGATGGCAGAACCCATTTAGAATAGGCAGGTTTGCGGGGGTTTGGGCTGCCCCTCTCCCTGTCCTATAACAGAGGGGTGGGGGGAATGACTTACATCTTTCTATCCTTGAGTGTTATTTAAATGTTCTTGTATGTACATGAAATATGCTTTCAAAAGTAAATTGATTATGTTCAAATCATTTGTTAAGACCAGACTGGCACATGTGTTACCAGTGATGAACCCACACGTCATAGTCGCTAAAGTCATGGTTTCTGTGAAGATTCACTCTGGTGTTGTGCGTTCTGCCGGTGTTGGACAAATGGACAATGACCCATGTCCATCATGAGAATATCATGTAGAGTATTTTCCCGGCCCATAGTGTCTTCTGTGCTCCAAGGAAACAAAAGCAAAAAGAAACCAACGAAATCACATCAGACTAAAAAGCTTCTGCAAAGTGAAGGAAACTATCATTAAAATGAAAAGACAATATTGAGTCAGAGAAAATATTTGGACATCATCAATCCAACAAGGAGCTACTATTCAAGATCTACAAAGAACTCCAAAGCAAGAAAACAACCCAATCAAGATAGGGGCGGAGGGGCCTCCTTGGAGGCACAGTGGGTTGAGTGCAGCACTGTGAAGCTGTGCGCAGCCTCTGCAGCACAGGTTCAATTTCCGGCCAGCCAGGGAGATACCACATGGTGCGGTGGACCTCTCCTGTCTCTTTTGCTGCTCCCCTCAGCAGTGCTTTCCTCAGTCTGCCTGTTCTGCTCCCCACTCTCTCTGGTGAAACCTCTCACCCTCTTGCACCTCTGGCCTGTACCCCAGTTCTTGTATAAATAAATAAATCTTAAAAAAAAAAACAAAACAAAAATAGGGGCAGAGGAGCTAAATAGCTATTTTTCTCAAGAAGACATACAGATGGCCAATAGGTACACGGATAAATGTTTATCATCATGTGCTATCAGGAAAATGCCAATTAAGATCACAATAAATTACCACCTTACACCTGTGACAATGACCCATTGAAGGGTGTGGAGGAAAAGGAACTCTGGTATATGGTGGGTGGGAATGGAGACTGGTCCTGTTAGCAGGCAGAATGAGGGGTTCCTGGACCCTCAAACCTGCACACTCTACATCGGATCTGTCATCAGCTGCATAAAGACAAAACATACTCTAATGCATAAGACCTTCAATAGAAAAGAACTGTAATACAATTAGTGTGCAATAGAGAATTAGTGTGCAATAGAGAGAAGAGAAAGAATATAGTTAGAATAGTTCCCAAGTGAAGCACCAAAAGCTACCTGTCCCCTCATGGGTAAATGCCCAGCCAAACAGGCTTGGCCCAAAGCAGGCCCACTGAGGCCTGAAATCCTGCCACAAGGCTAAGGCACCTACTGGTAGAGACCCATGGGACAGGGGCAGGAGGGGCCAGGCAAGTCTGGAAGGAAAAGAGCAAAGTCAAAATCCACATCAAGATAACAGCTGCCATTGTCAGCCTCCCCTGGGTCCCTCACCCAAGTCTTTGTCTCTTTCACATGTCTCTTTCCATGTCCCCCAATGCCCTGGCACAAATCCAAGCCTGAGGAGTAAGCCTGGCTTCTTCTTCACATGTCTCTCTGCTCCATGTGCCTCCTCCAGTCTTCTTTCCCCATCTTGCTCCTCTTCCTCCTCTTCCTTAGCTTCTCATCCCTGCTCAGCTCCACCTTTCCTTGGGCGGGGCAGGACACCTGGAACCTCCCTTTTCTATGGATACCACACAGGTACAGTCCTGCCCCTATGGAAAACAAATGAAGTTTCCTCAAAATATTCAAAATAGACCTGTCCCATGGTAAAACACCCCATTCCTTGGTATTTATCCAAAGAAGGTAAAACAGTAATTCTGAGGAATATGCACTTCCTGTGGTCATTGCAGCACTGTCTACCATAACCAAGTGATGGAGACAACCTAAGAGCCCAACGGCAGATGAGGGGATATAGAACACAAATTATATACACAGTGGAATACTACTCGGCTGAGAAAAAGATGAAATATTGAATTTGCAACAACGTGGATAGATATGGAGGGGATTATGCTAAGTGAAAAAAAATTGAAGGAGAATGTTAAATATTGGATGATTTCATTCATATGTGGAATATAAAGAAACAAAACAGGGATCGATGAAACTAAACCAAAACAAACTCTAGAACTATGAGTGCAGATGTGTAGCTATGGGGTGAGGGTAAGAGCAGGAAACTGGTAGGAAGAGGGCACAATGGACTGTGGTGGAGGACTATGGGGGCCCTTAGGTGGGTGTGATGTGGTAACAAACATCTGAAGAGGGTGACCTGGTGCCTCTGAACACAGTGTGTAAACCAATGTTACCTTCATTGAATAATGCGATGAGGGAACAAAGAAAATGTTATAAGCAAAAGAAAAACAGTGAACTGTCTCCTCCATCCATCACTGACTAGTGGGAGCCTGCTGCCCTAAAGGGAGCTGGAGTATTTGGAGAGCACCTGTTTTCTCTACACACAGTGTTCCTGGACATTAGAAGTGCTGCAAACAGAATGTCTCCCCAGAACTGACTCCTGTTCTCTGAGGATGTGCTGACTTGTGTGCATGTCCCCCACTAACCAGGAAAACTTGTTCCAGCAGTACTAATCTGTATAAGCAAAAACACAGTTGTGTGCTATTTTCTTGTTCTTTCGTCCATATCTTCAATAAAAGCTTGGGCTGGGAGAGTGAAAGGCAGAGCTGCTCTCGATGACTCCCCCAGCCTCCCCTGCTGCAAATTCATTTATACTCTGAGTCTTCCTTAATAGCAGAGAACTTCATCAACTGTCCTGTCCGCAGCAACCGACCTCAGGACTTTGCCTTCGCCTCCTCGCATCATGTAGGCTGAGGGGCTGGTTTCCCACAAAGTCAGAGGCAGGAGGTGCAGGGACTCCTGGGGCTGCTCAGACACCTCTGAGTAGAGACACTGCAGAGAGGGCGGCTCTGAGGGGACCAGAGACAGAGGGTCAGAGTAACCCCAGTGCTGAGTGAGGATCTGGTTCCCAAGGAGAGGGGAGTGTGTGTGTGTGTGTGTGTGTGTGTGTGTGTGTGTGTGTGTAACAGGAATGACAAGATACACAACATAAGATGATGGAAAGACAATTAACATCAAGACCCAGAATAAATGAATTCAAGTTGCACACAGAGTAAAGAGTGTCAGAACAACACCTCAATAAATACAGTTCAACGGAGAAGCAGTTTTTAAGCAAGACTAAAAAGGCATTGGACCTGAAGAAGAGGAGGAGGTTTAGAAATATCTCATGGTTGGTTTGTGGTGTAAGGAGCTGGGCAGGACCCCCCTCCAGACCCCTGCTAGAATGTGGTGGCACCTTCACCCCTGATAGCTGCCTCCCCCAGTACCCAACATTCCTCTCCTTTAGAGTCACCAAAGAAAACCTACAGGCCTCAGAGTCAGGGAGCTCCATGGGCTGCAGCTGCTTTCTTTCTAGACCAGAGCTGGAGGGAGTCCCACTGGGGGAGGGGGGAGTGTGTGCCCTGCTGGCCTGGCCCAGGGACAGGATTAGCCCAGGTCACCCCAGTTCCTGAGCTGAACCTTTGTCTACAGTCCAGGAAGGGAGGAAGAGATGGGGCAGGGTCAGCCTCAGCTCCTGGATGAAGGTGTAATGTTAGGATGGGTGAACTTGTGTTTCTTTCTCATTCTGGGGTTCTCCCACCTCCTTAGGGTCACCCTCATGTGCAGCAGGGCAAGGATCTCAGATAAACCCAGGCTGGTTCCTCCACCTCCCTCCCCACGACAGTGTTCATGATGAATCTCCGTGTTTTCATGGCCACACTGAGAAGAGCACAGAAAGGTAAGTGTTATTACTGTATTTGTTATCGGGATTGGAGATAAGATTTTTTACTATGAAAGTTTTTTTATTTTTGTTGTTGCTGTAACAATGCTGTACAATCAGGAAAAAAACCTGGGAGAGAGAGAGAAAGTGTTTAATTGACTTTTCATAATGCAAACAAAAAAAAAAAAAAGAAGAAAAGACAACAATGAAAATAAAACAAACATTTGCATGACACCCTGTGAGTTGTCAGATCCCATGATCCCAGTGTAACTAATGACTGTGGGAGTGAGACTCAGCAGCACAGCCCAGGTCACACACTGGGTGACCCACGGTTCTGACCACCCAGGGCCCCCTGTTGTGGCAGCTGCAGTAAGGAAGGGTCTCGAAGCTGAGGAGGCTGAGGCCTCAGTGTGGTCAAATCCACTGGAAACATCCAGAATGGGTCCTCTTAGTGACGGGCCCCTACTACTGCACAAGCTGTCTTACTATTGAGAAGTCGAATTTAAAAAATTCCTCCTGATGTTGCTCTGGTGGTGGAGGCAGGTGGGGTGGGAGAGAAAGTGGAGGTGATGACAGGCCCTGTGATTCCTCCCTGCCTGGTGTGGGGAGCAGAGAAGGCAGGTGAGGATCCATGTTGAGAAAGGCCTGGGGTGCCGTGGGGAGCAGAGACTGGAGAGGGGGAGAGTGTGCAGGGCAGAGAGGAGGCTCCCCCTGGCTTGACCAGGGCAGGTGTGGTCACCTCCTCCCTGACTGTCTCCTCTTCTCTCCATTTATTCACCTTCCTCACCCACCTTGCGGGATAGTCATGACCTCGGGGTCACTCCTGGACCCCCCTAGAAGAAGTGACCTAGAGTGTCTGCTTGGAGATGGGCTTCCTGGGAGCACGTCTTGAATCCCCAGCTCCAGCCAGGCTTGTCACAGCCTAGTCACTCTCAGAGACACCAAAGGGGCCACGTGCTGTCCACGCTGCCAGGAGCCACCCAAGAGGGGACAGCAGCTCCAGTGGGTTCTTGCCAGTTTGTCATGTGGGGGCAGAATTGGCCAGTGGTCATTTTCCAGTAGCTACATTAAATGATGATCCCTACAACGTGGTGCAATCAGTGGGGTGTGACGGGCTTTGCTGAGGTCGCTTCAGCAGCAAGGTTTGACACAAGCCACGGGAAGAGAGGCCCATGGTGTGCCAGGCCCCAAGCTCAGTGTGCAGCCTGTGGGCATCTCTGAGCTCTGGCAGCGTTGACCTGGGCTGTGCTGCAGCAGGTGGGAGACCAGCCTGGTGGGCTGTGGTAGAGGGGTGCCTGGGTGCTCAGGTGAGTGTCTGGCCCTGCTGAAGCCCACCCCTACTGTGATCCCTGATGCCATGGGGAGAGGGGACCTTACTGTGGGCAGCCTGTGGGCCTGTCTGATGGGCTCTGAGTGACAGAGGCCTGCACTCCAGGGTGAGACCACCTGACCACAGGCATCTGGACACACTAGCAAGTGTTTCATTTTTTAATACAGTGCCAGAATTGTAAGTGGACCAATTATATTTGAGCTCTCACAGGTGCCATTCAAGGTTTATGAGACCATTCAGGGTTCTACATGGACCCATCTGATTGGAGCTCAGCTGGCACCAAGCAAAGAGCTGGGATTATAAAGGGGCCAATCAGGCTTGAAAGGCGGCACCCTGAAGAGGATACAAGCCAGAGCTGCAGCCAGCTTGAGCCATGTGATAGATGGCTGCAGGTCAGATTTCTAAATATTCCTAGAAAGATCTTTGCAAAGACCTCCACAGACTTCAAGACCTTTCCAGAGACCTGATCATCACACCTGCCTCTGGCCCTGCCTCTAACATTACCTGCAGAGAGCATCGTCAGGCTGTCCCTGGTGTTTCTAATGGAGCTGTTTGCTGGTGGCTTATGCCCAGCCTCTCTAAGGCTGTTTGCTGATGGTACAGTGGCATCTCTACGAGCTGTAACATTGGCATCTCTGGCACTATTGTATGCTGACCAGTGCTGACCAGCACTGCTGACCTCTGTTTTTCTTCTTTTAGCTGATTCTCTACTTGTTGTTTCTGTGCCTTCAAATACCATCTACCAGGACTCTTTGCAGGTTTTATGCCTCATCTTTAGTGAACTGACTTCTTTTTCACATAACCTCATCCTCCCAATATAATAGCATCATAATTTTGACTAGCTCAGTACACAGTGTGTTATTTTTTCAAACATCTTATGATATAATTTTGACAAAAATGTCCCATTATTTGAACAAAACTGGGAGTATATTTCAGGAGCCAGAGAAGGAAAACACTTTCAGACCGGTCCATTATCAGCTCTTGTTAATAATGAGAAACAGCAAAGTGTTGACTGAAATTTTAGCAGGAAGTTTCTAAGTCTGCTGCTTGCTGGAGCAGAAAGTTCTGGAGGTATGCTGCTTGCCGAAAGTAGTAGCTATGGCTACCTTGACCCCCTTGCCAAACAATAAACAAAGTTTATGATAAATGGGGTGACAAGCTTCCACATATAAACTGTATAAAACCTTACCATTCCTGCAATTCAGGGCTCAGACTTTTGGGAGCTATCCCACTGAAACTGCCAGTGTGACAAATAAATCTCTGTTTCTCCACCTCTCTGAGAGCTGCCTGATTTCTCTGAGAAATTGCCGTAATATTTTGGTTCCCTGACTGGGAAACCAGCTTTGTTGATCGCTTTGGCCACTGGTCTGGTGTTGGGGCTCTGCTGGCCAATTCTCCCTTGAGTGAATGAGGTGGCACACCACCAGCCCCTTGTCAGGTCCTCCTTCCTGAGGTGAGCAGAGCTCGGACACCACCTTCATACCTTACCCGGACTCTCAGAGAGAGGTGGACAGCCAGACCCCATCAGGACTTCTGGATAAGGTAAGGCCCCATGGCCTTGGTTCAAGCCCATGCCAACAGATATAAGGAGGGCCTGATCACCTCTCACACACCCTCACAAGGCCAGGTAGAGTTTCCCGATGTGTGTGTGTGTGTGTGTGTGTGTGTATGTGTAACGGCCCCACGACTTCAGTTAGGGGATCCGACTGGTCTTGTTCTGTGGCTCTGTGGTGACATCATAAGGCCTAACGGTGACCTTCTTCCAAGGCTCTGGCCCAGGAGATATGTGGGCTCGCCACAAGCCAAGACGCATCTTAAAGTTCTAAGAGCGACGTGGCCAACGTGGCCAGACAAAAACATGATTGTCCCCCTCCCCTTTTGTTGAGGCTTCAAACACAATGGGTGGAGCTCAGAGTAAACATGACTTGGGGACCATCAGATTGGTTGTGAGTGTACCTGCTGAATTGCCTGGTTTCCCTCTTGAAACAGCCTCATCCTATCAGTCATGCTCCCTAGAGAGATAAAATGACAGCTTTAGTGCAGGACTAGACTAAACCTGGAGTGGCTAAAGCTGCAGTTCCCTGGTGTTTGGGTTGAAAAATCTCCACCCATGGCCCTTAGCCATGCTCCGTTCACATCAACCTTAAGCCTGGTACAGTCCCTGTTTGGCTGCAACAGTAGCCTATCTCTTGGGAAGCGAGGCCCAGCATCCAGGAATATGTCAAAAGAGTGCCAGTCACCCTGAAATACTCCACTTCTATCAGTCAAAAAGCCAGGAGAAGCTGGAAACTGTCCTGCACTCTCTACCTCGCCCCAAACCGGTATAGGCCTCCTGCACCCTCTCTCCAGACTGGATGGTTTAACACTTTCTTTTGTCTCTGAGTCCCACTATGAGTCAGCCTCTTTTTGCCTCCTCCCTCTCCCCCAGATCAAGAGACTCAGTTAAACTTGACAAGGCTGCCTCAAGGCAGCCTCCTCCGTTCAGGAAACCCTTGCTGAGGAACTCTGGGCCCTCATTTGCACCTTTCAACTAGGAAAGGATCTATCAGTTAACATCTGTATACATTTGCCACCATCCTCATGTGTGGGGCATTTTAAACGTAGGGAGGAAAGAGCTGAAATCCTCCAGTTGCCAGAAGCAGTCTGGTGTCTGGCCGAAGTGAGAGTCTTTCATTGCTGGGGATCTCAAAAAAGGAAATCCTTCAACTGCTAGAGAAAGTCTGGAGTCTGGTTAAAGTGGTGGTTATTCATTAGCTGGCTGGCAACCTGAAAGCCAGGTTGGCAGCAGACCAGCAGGTCAGGACCCTCCAAAGCCAGCGGCCCCTGAGCTGGGGTGGCGTCCACATCTACAGGGCCACCACAATCCTGGCACATGGGGAGCAATTCGGGCAGGTGTCAGTGCAAAAAATACTGTGTCCTCAGTCCAGGTCGTGGGGCAAGATGACCTTGGGTGATGGCCTGGTGCCAGAGCCTCCTCCCATACCCCGCCACACACACACATGCCTCCAGGACTGCTGCAGTGGCCCCACTCTCTCATGCAATGCCAGACAGAGCTCCCCCTCCTGGTTCCCTCCAGCTCAGCAGCTTCTGCCAACAACCACCAAGGTCCTTGTGCATGGCCCAGGAATCTTGGGTCCGAAGAGGTGCTCCTGGCAATGCACCTGCTACATGAGACAGCCTTGCTACACCAGAACCGCCAGGCATGCTGCCTCTCCAGCTGCAAGCACCACACCTCCTTGACAAGCACCTCCATCTCCTTGTCCATCAGCTCTTCCAGGCCGATCAGCTCAGCCCCCAAGGCGGTTCAGAACTCTGAAACATCGCCTGTCTGCTGCTGTGGCCAGGAGTCCCCAGTAGAGCCCCAGCGCTGCTCTGGGTCCTGTTCCTAGGGCTGCTGGCTGCAGCCAAGCTAGCATAGGAAATGGGAGATGGCTTGGATTAAAAATAAAGGAGAAACCAAGACACTGGAGGAGTGATGGCTCCTGCCAGACGTGCTTTTGTTCCTTCCAGGTGCCAGACATGTGTGCAACATAACACTGTTCAGCAGCCTCGGCCCCCAGGGATACAGCACATTGCTCCTTCTCCTTTAAAGACCTGTAGGTGGACTTCACAAAAATCAAGCCTTGCAGAGGCTACAAATATTTACTTGTTCTGAGCTGCACCTTCTCTGGGTGTTACTCCATGGATTAACCACTCCCGAGTTAAGCCAGCCTGCCTCAAGACGCCACAGAAGTGGATGGCCTGCCTGGACCCTACAAACCAACTCAGGCTGACCCTGCAGAGAGACCCTGACCAGACACCTTGACCCTTCCACAGCCCTGCTCCAACCACAACCCAGAAGCTGGTTGGTCAGCGCATGGTGGAAGCTTGAGGAACATCAGATGGATGTTCATAAACTGTTGGACTGACCCCACCCAGTGTTGGTTGTTTTTCCTGTTTCTGTTTTGGTTTGACCGTTCTCATTGTATTAGCTTATTGCCCACCCTGCCCTAAAATGTGGAGTCAGGCCTCCTGTGTTTCGGGTCTCGGCCAACACCCCAATGTCTCTGTGTCTTGCACATGTTTCCAAGTTCCAGGTTCTTCTCTATGTGCTCCCAACGGAAACTGTTTGCTCTACTGGCATCTATCTATAGATGTCTAATTCTGCCTGATGTGAGTCTTTGTGCCCTCACCTTGCTCATCCCTGACTTTAAACTTCTGTCAGGTGAGCAAGCCATCCAACTCTCACATACTGGCCCGGGCCATCATTCAAAATGCATCCCCCAGGCCATCCCACTGCTTGTGGCCCTTGGCATTTCTTCAATGATAGACATGGGGGCAGCAGGCCTCGGGGTAGCACAAAACAAGTTCATAGTCTGCTCCCAACAACCTGGCTGCGACCTAAATAATGTGGCGCAGTCTTTAAATGACCTCCAGGATCAAATGGACTCTTCAGCGGCTATTGTTCTCCAGTACCAGGAGAGCTCCTACCCCCTCCTGGATCCACTGGTTTCCATTCTTTTGTTGCATGCCTTTGGACCTTGCTTTCTTAATTCTACCGCCCAGTTTATCCAGTCCCATTTAGAGGCTATTAAACTTCAAGTGTTGGTTGGCCAGTATGAGTCCTTAAACTCTTTTCCTAATAACACCTCCTGTGTGTCCTTATATTGATACTCTCTAGCACTTTAGAGGGGTATCAAAAGGGGGGAAGTAAAGCAGGAAGTTGCTGACTCTGATGCTTGGAGTCTGCTTCTTGCTGGAGCCGAAAGTTCCTGCAGTGTCCTG
Organism: Talpa occidentalis; assembly: GCF_014898055.3. NCBI lineage: Eukaryota > Metazoa > Chordata > Mammalia > Eulipotyphla > Talpidae > Talpa > Talpa occidentalis. Next base: position 44,567,906 of record NW_023602073.1, on the reverse strand, counting down.
CTCGCCCACAGTAGTAGCTATGGCTACCCCACCCCCTTCCCAAACAATAAAGTCTATGATAAATGCAGTGACAAGCTTCCACATACAAACCGTATAAAGCCTTACCATGACTACAATTTGGGGCACAGACTTTTTGGGAACATCCCACTAGCCTGCCCATGTGACAAATAAATCTCTCTCTCCGCCTCTCGGAGTGCTGTCTGATTTTATCTGGGAAATTGCTGCAACAAAATGAGGTAACAAATTTGGTGATAACATGTCCTTGTCAACCTTCCACAAACAGGGCCAGCACCTGAGCCAGGAGGAAAAGGGCTGCACAGAAGGGAGCAGGAGGGGAGGGAGCAGGGACATAGACAGAGAGCACCCTGTCCAGTATGAATGCCTGTGGGGTTGTTGTAGAGACTCCCCCTAGACACAGACCCAGATCTGAATCAGATTTAGAAAAAGCCTTTATTAGCCAGGCAGCAACTGTCCCCCTCATAGGGAGCAGCCCTGAGCAGAGGGTGATAATTGTTTTTATTTTTATTTATTATTATTATTTTTTACATGATTTTTCATTTTAAACAATATTTGCTTCTCCCCATCCCCCTCAGGTGTAGTCCCCATAGAATTTCCTTTAACAGTGCACCCGTGCACCATCACCACAGTCCCCTGTGCTCCTCCCTCCCTCCCTCTGATCCCTCTTCCTCCTCCTTCCCTGCAGGATGGCTCTCATTTGTAATTGTCCTTTTTTGCTTTGTTGTGTTTTGAACTGTTATTATTTTTTTACACTGATGTCTTATTTGGTTCCCTTATATTCCGGTTTTTAAAGCTGAAAACTTCACAGGGAGTTTGCAGTTGCCATAGCAAGCGGGACCACAAAAGCTAAAACAGGCTGTTACAAGCAGTGGAGCATTTCACTGCATCCCAGGTCCCAGGTACAAAGGGTACATACATCTCATTTTTTGATGGGAACCTGGCCTCTATTGTTTTGGACTGGAATTTTCCCACAGTCCTAAATTGTCCTCCTGAGATGACTCAAGCTTAGGCCTTGCAGGGTCTACCTCATTTCTCATTGCCCCTATTTCACATTCCCCACTGGTTTTATGTAACTGAGTCCAATCATGGACTCATCAGTGTCAATGGGCTGATAATGAGCATTAAGGACCATTAGCTTGGCCTCTGGCAGTCGAGCCCTCACATACTTAGTCAAGTAGTTGATTAGGCAAGGAGCAAGTAGCAGCCCTAGCAATAGAAGGACCAGGGGTCATGCGATGGAGGTCAGGAGGGTGGTTTAGCAGGGCGTCTATGCAAACATAGACTCATACCAGTTTGTTTGACCTCTTCTAAGGTCCTCTCTTTCCTGTAGCAGTTTTCTGACTAATGATAGGCTATCCCTTATGACTCCGGAATGGTTTTTGCAGAAGCAGCAGGCTTCGCCCAGGGTCTTGCATAATTTGCCTTGCTTGAGGAACAGGAGATCTAATGCCAGCGTTGGAGCGCTACCCGGGCTAGGGGGTCAGGTGATATTTCTAGTCTATTAACTGATCTTTCTAATTTCCCTAGATCTCGATCTATTTGGTGGCTTAGGACCTGGAAATTTTGGTCACCCTTAATAAAGGCTGCCGTTCAACAGCGGAAGATCCAGCGATATCCAGTCCTACTAATAGGGGGACTAGGATGGGCACTGCCCGTGGGGAGCAGCCCGTCCAGGTTCCTGAGATGCCAAGGTGTTCTCTTCCAGCCTCCCCATCATAGAAGTAGACTCGGGGAAAGAGGTGCACGAGGATGCAAAATTCGTCCCAGTTAGTCCCATTGAAGTACTAGCTGGACACACAAGGGGTGATGCCTGACAAACAAGCGGACCATGTGTTGTCAGGGGTTACAAAGTACTGGAGCTCTGATGCACTCTGACCAGTAGTTATGGAGTTAACATCGGTGATATAGGTACAGGAAGAGTGATAAGGGGATCTAGCTACATTATAGGCTGACGTTTTGAGGCACACTCCCTGTCCCTGGACATCCCCCAGGGTCAGTTTAGGGTGACGTCCCTAAGGGCAGAGAGACTTTTGATTGACTTGGGTTAACACATAATCCTGATATTTTGCGGTTGGGAGCCCATGGAGCAATGTGCTCCCACTCCCACATAGTACAGCGACTCAGGGTTTAAACAGAGCCAGCAGTCGTTAGTGAGGTTGGGAGTGGTATGGTTAACATAATCAAAACTGCATCAAGAGTTTCCAGCAGGGGGACCCGCGCGCCTGGGGGAAGCCCCGCGCTGGCCTCCCGATGCCCGCCTCAGTTCCTCCGCCTCCCCGAGGCCCGGAGCTGCCTCCTCAGGCCGCGCCAGGGCCGCCCGCACTGTGCATGAGCGGGAGCCCGGCGAGCCCATGAGAGGAGCCGCCACCATCCATTCGCTGGGGAGCGGGAGGAGGAGGGGAGAGGCCTGGAGGACACCAGCATGAGCAAGTTGAGATCATCGCAGAAGGATAAAGTTCGTCAGTTTATGATCTTCACACAATCTAGTGAAAAAACAGCAGTAAGTTGTCTGTCCCAAAATGACTGGAAGTTAGATGTTGCAACAGACAATTTTTTCCAAAATCCTGAACTTTATATACGAGAGAGTGTAAAAGAATCACTGGACAGGAAGAAGTTAGAACAACTATACAATAGATACAAAGATCCTCAAGATGAAAATAAAATTGGACTAGATGGTATACAGCAATTCTGTGATGACTTGGCACTCGATCCAGCCAGCATTAGTGTGTTAATTATTGCATGGAAGTTCAGAGCAGCAACACAGTGTGAGTTCTCTAAACAGGAGTTCATGGATGGCATGACAGAATTAGGATGTGACAGCATAGAAAAACTAAAGGCCCAGATACCCAAGATGGAACAAGAATTGAAAGAACGAGGACGATTTAAGGATTTTTACCAGTTTACTTTTAATTTTGCAAAGAATCCAGGACAAAAAGGATTATATCTAGAAATGGCCATTGCCTACTGGAATTTAGTGCTTAATGGAAGATTTAAATTCTTAGACTTATGGAATAAATTTTTGTTGGAGCATCATAAATGATCAATACCAGAAGATACTTGGAATCTTCTTTTAGACTTCAGTACAATGATTGCAGATGACATGTCTAATTATGATGAAGAAGGAGCATGGCCTGTTCTTATTGATGACTTTGTGGAATTTGCACACCCTCAAATTGCTGGGACAAAAAGTACAACAGTGTAGCACTAAAGGAACCTTCTAGTATGTACATAGTCTGTACAATAAATACAACGGAAAATTGCACAGTCAATTTCTGCTGGCTGGACTGAACTGAAGATCAATCCTCAAAATTCAGACTGAGGGTTGAGACAAAACTTTAAGGATACATCTTGGACCATATCATATTTCATCCTTCTAATGGTGGTTTGGGCTTGTCTTCTAGTCTGGGCTGCTCTAAACATTTATAATTCCAACATTGTGGATTTCATCTTATATCTTTGGATCATCCTAGTTTATTCTCCCATAAGTCTTAAAACTTTATGGTGATTATTTTGAGGTTTTTCATTCTTGCATAAAGCACAATGCTGTCTTCATCAGAAAATAGTTTGGCATAACAATTAAACATGAACATCACAAACAATTATAAAAACTTCTAAACTATATGCTTTGGGCTAGTTGCAAAGACTGTGCTGATAGCACTTCCAATGAGAGTGATATATTTAAGTGTACTGGATATGGAATGGTGTTTTGGTTTGGGGGGATTTTTTTTTTCTGGCAAATCACATGTATTGTTGATGTGAGTAGAGTATCCAATGAAAAAATGTCAAAATAACCAACGTGAAAAATTTTTAGGATGACTTGGTGTGCCTACCTGAAAAAAAAAAAAAAAAAAGAGTTTCCAGCAAAAACGGGAACAGTTTTAATCTCTTGACTAATTGCAAAGCCTCCAAACTTTTCTCTCTGAGGTTGGCTGCTAGAGGCCTCCATCTTCAGAGGCCCACAATAGCCTTCTGGGAGATCAGTGTAGTGGGGGCTGGAAACTGCTGACCCCAATGCTGAAGATTTAAGAACTTTGAATTCCGAAGACTGAATCCATCTGTGCCTCCTTCAGCAGTCTTTTATATTCTAATCAGTAGCTCCACCCCAAAATTCGATACTTTTTAGCATTTTCCCTGGGGCTATTTGTCCTCACATAACAGTCTATGACTTCAGCCACCAGTTACAGTTCCTCTCAATAATATACTCTACCACTCAAGCTTACTATTGCACAAGAATCTGAAATGCTCAGATTTCATTTTGTATCTTTTGAAAATGTTTAGTGAAATAAAAGAAAATGTAACTTTTCAGCTCTAAGACTCAAATCCCAGCTTTGAGTCTAATATCTGATTCACCTTGGGCCATCATCTTTAATTTTGCTGAACTCTTTTATTCAACTCTGATAATAATGCCGATTTTAGGATTATTGTAAAGATGAAGTGAAATAATGTATGCAAAATATCTAGCCGAGTTGGGGACACATACAAGAGCTAAATAATTGTTCATTTCCTTTATTTTCCATTACCAGAGGAAATATGTAACTTTAATTAGATCATCAGTATGTATAAGCTCAAATATAGATTTATTTATATTAACCACTTTTCATAATTGCCATTGTACTTTTCTAAAAGTAATGGTAAAGTGTCTCATATAAATTGATGTCAACAACCACTGTTTTAATTCCTCATATAAATCCACCATTATTTCTCAGTGTTAACGACTTAGCTCTGAAAAGCTTCTATAGATTGATATTTGCTAGTCAAATTCAAAAGAAAGTTTGTACAACTTTTCAGTTGCCATGATTGGGCCCAGAGTACCTAGTAATTTTACAATGGAAGAATGAGAGCTGTGGTTATGTAGTTGGGTTAAAAAATTTCCCAACCTCCTTCTACCTATCCTCTGGCAAACTTTTCTATTTCATACTTCTCATATAAACTTTCTCTTTTCTTATTGATTTAATAACATATAATTATTTTCTAACTCAATGTTAAAATTGCTATCACTATTAAAATTTTATATACCCACAGGCCTCCCCTGGTAGCGCAGTGGTTGAGTGCTGGACTGCGACGCTTCCGCAGCCTCTGCAGCGCTGCCGCCGTTTCGAGGTTCGATCCCGGGCCACTGGGCGAGGGTCCCACATGGCGCGCAGACCTCTCCTGCCGCCCGCTGCTCCCCTCAGCAGTGTAGTTCCGTCCTTCTACCTGTTCTGTTCCCCGCTCTGGTGAGTTCTCTCACCCTCCCGCACTTCTGACTGCACCAGTACTTGTATAAGTAAATAAATAAATCTTAAAAAAAATATTTATATACCCATAAAAAAAAAAGTTTCTAACAATGGCTGGCACAGTACGGGGCCACCGGGAGGGGGCAGAGTCAGAGGGAGTTTTTGAATTGTGAACTCATCCCACGGGTCTTGACCCCCGACAGAACATACCTGATGCCCCAGGAACGTTGGGATTCCCAGGTCCCCAACTAAATAGGGGCTCCACAACATGACTACAATCTGGATGGGATTACAGCGAGGGCAAGAATTGTTCAACGTCTTGCGCTCAAGGATGAGGTGAGCTGGGAACTCGTCCAAGCGGCTAAGGGCTCAGCCCGCAGTGATACTGGCCAGTTCCCTGACAGAACAGACCCCATTAGCCGGGCAAATACAACAGTCAGTGGTCTGAAGGTGCCCTCAAGGAAGGAAGATCCACAGCTCTACAGGGTGGCTTGGTTACCCCAGGTTGATTCCCCGGTAACCAGATAACCGCGTCAGTGAGACCACAGAGGTCAACCGGGATGACCGCCTGCCCCGGTGTCTCGAAGGACTGAATGACCTGCCCCGTGGTGGTTTTTCTAAGTTCCCACCATAGGATTTTGGTACATGAGGGTTAGCCCCTGTATTAGCTGAGGAAAAGCTAAGCAGTAAGTAAATTACAACTAATATTTTGAAAGAGTCATTCTTATCTTTAACGAATCCGGTCTGGGCTCCCTGGAGATAGTCTAATGTTTCAGCTTTGGCGGCAAAGCTGACGGCGTCAGTTTGCTTTTTGACTTGCGTGTGGGGGATCTGTTACAGGGCAACCCAGATATAAAACGGGTTGCCTGACTGTGGGTCCTCACCCGTCTGCGTTAAAGGTACTTATTAATACTCAACTGCAGGCACACACAAAAGATTAATAAAAGGTTTATTTACAAGGGAAGGAAAATGAGGAAATGTACAACTCAGGGAGAAAAGGGGGAGATAAAGTTTTAAATGCATCCCACCCAGTCCACTGACCTGGAATCCCAAAAGCTCGCTGAGAGCTGGCAGTGAGCCAAGAGCCGTGACTCCGACAGAGCTCCAAGATCCACAGGTCTGGTTTTATACCAAACCTGGCTGCTTAACTCCACCCTCAGGTCCCAGCAACCCTTTTGGTGATGATGGGATTTGTCTTTCCCAATGTTTTGATGGCTTTGGTCTGGAGTGGGGGTGGAGTCCATAAAGCCTGTATGGAGCTTGCTCAGGACATCTTTTCCCCCTAATAGATTCAGTGGCTTCTTCCAGCCACTTTTACAGCCATGGGTGTCATCGGAATCATTGGGTAGGGGCCGGTCCAGCAGGGCTCCAGGGATGCTGGATGATGTCTCTTGACCCACACCAAGTCTCTGGGTTTATAGGGCTGTGGAGTCAGGTCAGTGGATTTACCCATCTTGGGAGGGTGATGCGTCTCTCTGAAAACAGGATGTGTGTGTCGGAGTACCTGTTGGAAAGCCTGGAGGGACTACATTGGTGTCAGGGTCCCAAAGGGGTCGTCGGGTGCTCTGGAAAGCTTGTTCCATCCATACATAGGCAGTCCATAGGGACCCACAATGGTCTTTTGTGCCTCCCGCCGGATGTGGTGAAAAGCATCTGGAGTAATTGCTGGCAGTCATCCCAAGTGGGCTGGTGTGTGAAGAAAATTGTCTCCAAAAGAGAGATTAGACCCTGGGGCTTTTCAGAGAAAGGTGGGTTTTGATGTTTCCAATTGTAAAGATCGTTGGTGGAAAAGGGCACAGAAACCATACGTGGTCCCTGATCCGGGGCCGCCCAGGCCAGCAGTGGGGCCTGCCTCAAGGGGAGAATTGATGCCGGGAGGGGTGAGGGTGGTGGGACTACCTGCTTCTGGTATGAGAAGGGCTGAGGGGATCCCCCACCCAGGGGGAAGGAGAAAAGGGAGGGGAAGAGGAAAAGAAAGAGGTGGAAGAATCTGGAGGGGATGCGGTCTGGTGGGGCCGAGAGACGCCCACCAGGGCGTCGGGTAGGGAGGGGGGTGGTCTGTGTCCCTGGAGTCGGGGTCTTCCTGGAGGTCCAGTGAGGCTGTTGGTCAGCGTCATAGGCCAGTGAGCGTGGGAGGGGGCCGGAACTAAAAGGATGGCAGGAGATTTTTGTTTGAAACTAGTCTTGAACCAGGGAGATCTCTCAGTGAGACTCTCAATCCAGACCTGAATATAAACAATTTGGTCAGGATGTCCCGGCTTTCTGAAGATTAATTGACAGACCCTATAGGCTATGGAGAGGTCAAGTGAGCCCGCCGAGGACCATCCAACATTGAAACTGGGCCAGTCAAGCTCACAGAATTTTTGAAGATCACCCCAGTTAACAGAGGCTCCATAGTCACTGGCCTTGTCCTGAAAGAACCTAAAATGAGTCAATAAACAATTGCGGGAGTAGTGGGAGTGGAGGATGACTGTCCCATGGTTTCCACCTATAAAGGATAGGGAGTTAGACAACTAAGAACAAGAACAAGGTAAAGGGTAAGAGAGGAAAGACTGAGACAAGAGGCCACACTGACGCAGGTAATTACCAACTGGTCAGCCAACAGAGCTGTTGAACCACAGAAGGCCCAGGAGGGTCTTCCACCCCAGGAGATAATGATGTCTCATTACCATCCCTGGACTCTGGAAGTAATGCTGCATCCAGCCTTCCCTTAAATCCTCAATACAAGAGAGCTCTCGAACACAAACTCACCTCCAGAGGACACTGACACTCAAGAGAGTCAGATCTGCAGATCGAAAGGCGCAGTTTTGGTCTCATTTCCCCTCGGAGGGGTGTCTAAAACCCCTCTGGGGGAAAGCTGACTCCGCCGTGTGCTAGGAAGCAATCTCGCTGGGCCTCCAAAATATGTTGTAGAGTCTCTCCCTAGACACAGACCAGAGTCTGAATCAGATTTAGAAAAAGGCTTTATTAGCCAGCAAGCAACTATCCCTCTCATAGGGAGCAGCCCCGAGCAGGGGGTGATAAGGGTGTTTTTTTTTTTTTTTTTAAAGATTTACTTATTTATGCATACAAGAACTGGGGTACAGGCCAGATGCACGGGAGGGTGAGAGGATTCACCAGAGACAGAGTGGGGAACAGAACAGGCAGACTGACGAAATACACTGCTGAGGGGAGCAGTGGGTGAGACAGGAGAGGTCTGCCGCGCCATGTGGGACCGTCGCCCGCCAGCTGGGATCGAACCCGTGCTGCAGAGGCTGCAGACAGCTTCACAGCATGATGCTCAACTGCCTGTACCACCAGGGGAGGCCCTGATAAGAGTTTTTAAAGCTGAAAACTGCACCGGGAGTTTGCAGTTGCTAGAGCAAGTGGGAGTACAGAAGCAAAAACAGGCAGTTACAAGCAGTAGAGAGTTTCACCACATCCCAGGTCCCAGGTACAAAGGGTACATACATCTTATTTTTCTGAGGTGAACCCAGCCTCTATTTGTCCGGAGCCGCATGGAGCATGCGCTGTGTTGCGCATGCTCGCAAGTTAGGTTTCGGTTTCTGTTTCGCCTTCAGAGAAACCACTGCGCTTCCGGAAAATCACGTGGGACTGGGAGGTACGAGGAGAGGAGCGAGGGGGGATAAGAAGGGAACCACGGGAGAGACTAGAGAGACTGCGTAGAGGATGAGGCGAGGAGACCTCGAGAGGGAGACTGTGGAAAGGATGCTGTGTAGAGACTTGGAGAGAGGATACTGAGAAACGTACTGAGAGAGGAGCATAGAGAAAGCCAGGGAAGGTAGTAGGACAGGGAAAGGAAAAAACATGTAAAAGTAGGAAAAGGAAAAAGGAAAAATAAAGAAGCAAACGCTAGCTCAGTTTGTCAAGCCCCCTCATTTCAGTCCTCAGCCCTTCTCTTTCCGTGCCTCCGAATCCCGCGGGTCGGGACATCTATTGTTTTGGACTGGAATTTTCCCACAGTCCTAAATTATCCTCCTGAAATGGCTCAAGCTTAGGACTTGCATGGTCCGCTATATTTCACATTGCCCCCATTTCACAAACCTAGTTAGAGCAGGCAGGTTTGGGGGTTCTGGGGTGCTCCTCTCCCTGCCCTGTAACATTAGTTATAAAGGAATATTTAAAAATTGAATTAATAATTGTTCTTAATGTTATCACAAATATTGGTAAAATAACTACTTCTATATGTTGTGCAAATGGTCAAAATTCTAAATGGAAGAGATGTCTGTGTATGTATCTTCGCCATTGTGTCTTTTCTCTCTGGAGGGTTGCTGTGTTAAAATTATTATGAATGCTGCCTATATGAATTCTAATAGAGAAAAACCCAAATTTTGAGATCTTGATCTAGAATTTTTGGTTGGTAAATTTAGTGCTAGGATGGCACAGAGCAGGTTTTCCATGATTCGACAGACTGGGTAAAGGAGAGTCCTGGAGCCCTCAGTGGCTTCCTCAGGTTTTTATTGAGCTTGTACATGTAGTGCAGCAACAAGGTTAATGGCAGGCCCCCTGCAAGTCTTCACTCTGGGCTTCTTCTCTCTCTCTCTTCTCGCTCTCCTACCTCTTCTTCTCTTGGTGACTATCTCAATATTCCTCCCATGGCCCACATAAGTAAATAAGATAGTTTGCAATAATGAAACAACTGCAGGGGCCCCATCAGGCCGGGCAATCCTAATGGTAGGTGTCCCGACCCACGGGATTCGAAGGCACGGAAAGAGAAGGGCTGAGGATTGAAATGAGGGGCTTGAGACGACTTGCCGCTAGCGGTTGCATCTTTATTTTTCCTTTTCCTACTTTTACATGTTTTTTCCTTTCCCTGTCCTACTACCTTCCCTGGCCTTCTCTCTGCTACCCTCTCAGTACGTTTCTCAGTATCCTCTCTCCAAGTCTCTACGCAGTATCCTTTCCGCAGTCTCCTTCTCGAAGTCTCCTCGCCTCATCCTCTACGCAGTCTCCACAGTCTCTCTCTGCTCAATCCCGTGGTTCCCTTCTTATACCCTTGTAGCTCCTCCCATCGTACCTCCCAGTCCCACGTGATTTACTGGAATGCAGTGGTTTCTCAGAAGGCGAAACAGGAATCGAAACCTAACTTACGCGCATGCACAACACGGCGCATGCTCCAGGCGGCTCCGGACAGTAGGAGGGCAGAAAAGCCTGAAAACCATTTACCCTACAGTAAACAAAATCTATTTCAAAATGCAATGGTTTAATTAAAGCATTCATGCTTTAATTTATAATGTTGGGTGTTAATTCTTTTATCGGTGTGTTTCAATGTGTTTAATTTGAAAAGAAGCTCCTGGTAGTCGAAAATAATTGACCTGGTCTATGTTAACAGAGATAAATGTGGTTTTGTTTATACCTAAACTTCTCTTGATAAAATTATTTTCTAAAAAGACTAGTCTTCCTTTTGAAGAAGTATTTTTGTTCCCCAGATAATCACCTTAATTGACTTTTTCTCCCTAGTCCTAGCCAAAAAAATTCAAAGGGCATCTAAACTCTGGTGGAGGAGTTACTGAGACTTTCACCTGTATACAGGAAATGTATATGGCATTAAGTTTCTCTGATTTTTCTTGCTTTTATCAATCTATCTAGTGCATGCCTGAAAGGAACCCTGGTGTAAGGAATTGTTTCATTTGTAACTCTAATTTGAATTTCCAGTCCTGTGAAAAACTAAAGCTACAATTGGTATCTCTATCTTAAATCTGTTCTTTATATCACTATTTAAACAGTGGTGTATTTCTCCTATAAAAGTAAGGATCTACTGCAGGAGGAGACATTTTAGGATGAGGGGGCTGTGTTGTGTGCTCATTATGGGAGGAGTCCTGCCAGAGACCAGCCTCCGGCAAAATGTTGTGTCAGGGGTTCCTGAAAGGATGAGACGGCGTTGGTGACCTGTAAGGGGCTGAAACTTAAGGGCTGAGGGGAATGGGATGAGGTAGAATGAGGAGACACCGACACTTGGTGAGGTGTTAGTATCTTCTGCTGAGAGACTCAGCAGGTTCTTTATACATTTTTAGCAAGCAGTGAGATGACATTATCATGTGCATAGAAACAAAGCAGAAACAATCAGTGCATCCCTTTTCCCATAGACTTTTGGCCACTATGTGCTCTCAGTAAGCCTTACACTAGAACTCATTGTTTCAGCTAAACAATAACCTAAGACAGTTGATAGCTGCCAGTTCATCCCTATCAGCCAAAGCCTAAGCAAGAAAAGACTCCTCTTATTCGCATGGCCTTCAGCTGGGGACCGGCTGCTACTCAGCTATCAGAACTTTTTCTACCTAGAAACTCCTAACTGAAATAGCTTCATTCAAAAACTTTCCCAAGAAACTTCAAAAGAAGGCAAAAGAAAGACCCACTACAACTGTTGTGCTGGATTGCTTATCAGGCATGCACAACAAACCACCTCCCATTGTCAGGTGGGCCAAACTGCCCAACAACTAATTTCTAAACAGACAATTTTCCATGCCATTTACTTACAGTATGCTGATACATATAATTTATTGCCTAATATACTTTCTGATAAATTTTTCTCTCTCTATGACCAAGAACAAAAAGCAAAGGATGCCAGATCTTCAGCCTCAAAGTGTGAGGCCCTTCAGCTTCGGCTCCACGGTGTGAGGCCCCCTCTCTTAGCTGCTTGTCAGTATCCTGTCTGGCCGGGGCAGCAAGGCCCCCTGCAGCAGAGTCCCATGATCTTAAATAATTATTGCTATTCCTCTAACTGACCATCTAAAATTAGTGAATTTTATATCATATAAAGATCTTAATAAATAAAAGTGTGCAGAAATAAGACAAAGTATAGACATTTCATTTTTATTTATTTATTTATTTATTTTAAGATTTATTTTTTTGCAAGAACTGGGGTACAGGCCAGAGGCATGGGAGGGTAAGAGGATTCACCAGAGACAGAGCGGGGAACAGAACAGGCCGACTGAAGAAATACATTGCTGAGGGGAGCAGCAGGCAAGACAGGAGAGGTCTGCTGCGCCATGTGGGACCCTCTCCGACTGGCCGGGATCGAACCCGTGCTGCAGAGGCTGCGGACAGCTTCACAGTGTGGCGCTCAACCGCCTGTGCCACCAGGGAGACCCTGCCGAAGGCCAGCTCCGGCAAAAAGTTGTGTCAGGGGTTCCTGAAAGGATGAGATGGCATCGGCCAAACTTGAGGGCTGAGGGGAAGGGGAATGAGGCAGACACAGACACTCTATCTGGTGCAAGTGTCTCCTGCTGAGGGTCTCAGCAGGTCTTTATTTATACATTAAGGCTAGTGGGTGGGATTACAACATCATATGCATAGAAGCAAAACAGAAACAATCAGTACATTCCTTTCCCATAGACATTTGGCACATACGTGTTTTGAGAAAAGAGATGACCTTTAAAGGGATCATGCTTAGCAAAATAAGCCAGAAAGAAAAAGAAAAATACCGGATGGTCTCACTCATAGCAGGAATCTAGAAAACCTAAATAAGGGACCAGGAAAAAGAATAACTATAAGAAAGAAAAAATCAAAATCAACAAACAACTATGAACCAGAGACACACTATGGGGGCGGGGGAGGGCAGTGTAAGGAGGGTTTGGGGTCAAAATAAGGGGGTTGCAATTGTATGGGGAATATAAAAATAAAAAAAAAAATAAAATGAAATACAACATATTTAAAAAAAAAAAGATGACCTTTAAAGTTAACAAATAATAAAAACTTAAACTCATTATTTCAGCCTAAACAATTACCTAAGACAGCTAATAGTCCTTGGTACATCCCTATCCACCAAGGCTACAATATCAGGAGACTCCTCAATCTATAAAGTATGCAGCTAGAGACCAATTGCTTCCCAGTTATCAGTTATTAGAACTTTTTTCTACCTAGAAACTCCTATTGTAATCAACTTTATGAATCATTAGAAGGCTTCTTTACAGAACTTCCATATAAGGAAAATTGCAGCCAGCTCTGGGTTGCTTATCAGGCATGCCCTTGCATAATAATTTTTCCCATTGTCAAGTGGGCCAAATTATTCAGTGTTTAATTTTTAAGTAGGTAATTCTCCATGCCATGTACTTACAATATTCTTATACTTATACTTTAATGCCCAATGTATTACTGAGAAGTTCTTTCTTATTATGACCAAGAACAAAAAACAAGGGGATGCTTATAGGTTATACTCTTCAGCCCCATGGTGTGAGACTCTTTTCTTAATTACTTGCCAGTATCTTATCTGGCTGTGGCAGCAAGACCCCCTGCACACATTATTTATTTTTAAAGATTTATTTATCTGTGTATACAATAACTGGGGTAAAGGCCAGAGGTGGTGTGTGGGTAAGAGGATTCACCAGAGACAGAGTGGGGAGCAGAACAGTCAGATTGATTGAAATATACTGCTAAGGTGGGTTTCCCTGGTGGCTCAGCGGTTGAGCACTGGGTTGGGAAGCTGTCTGCAGCCTCTGCAGCACCGGTTCCATCCCAGCCCGCTGGGCGAAAGTCCCACATGGCGCACAGTCCTCTCCTGCCTCCTGCTGCTCCCCTCAGCAGTGCACTTCGTCAGTCTCCCTGTTCTGCTCCCCGCTCTGGCTCTAGTGAATTCTCTCACCCTCCCGCACTTCTGACTGTACCCAGTGCTTGTATAAATAAATAAATAAATCTTTAAAACAAGAAAAAGAAATACACTGCTAAGGGAAGCAATGGGCAAGACTGGAGAGCTCTGCTGAATCATGTGGGTCACCTCCCTGCCAGGGATCAAATTTGTGCTGCAGCACATATGAATAGTTTCATAGTGCGGAGAAATAACCCCTTGCACCAAATAAAAACAGAGACTTCATTGCTAGTAGTTCTGTCCTAAGGAATTGTATAGAAGTCTCCCGGGCTGAAGAGAATTGACACTAGATAATAAATCACACAACATGGGCCTCCCCGGTGGCGCAGCGGTTGAGCGCTGGGTTGCGAAGCTGCCCGCGGCCTCTGTGGCGCCGGTTCGATCCCCGGCTGCTCCCCGGCCACCGGAGGAGGGTCCCACATGGCGCTCAGACCTCTCTTGCTGCCCGCTGCTCCCCTCAGCAGTGTACTACGGTCTGCTCCCTGCTCTGGCCCTGGTGAATTCTCTCACCCTCCCGCGCTTCTGACTGTACCCAGTGCATGTATAAACAAAACAAACAAACAAATAAATAAAACATGCCTCTATATATAAAAAAAATTAAAAAAAATAAATAAATCACACAACAGAGATTCCCATAATACTCTGTTAATGTTGATTTGTCTTAATTTATTTAGAATATAAGATTGTTTAAAGTATATTATGCATTATACAGTTTTATTGGGCTTATAATGTATTTTGATGTAATATGTATGACAGTAATAGCATAAAGTTGGTTAAATGGAGCTATATTGCTGCAGGTTTCCTATATTTAACTGGATATAGTTCAATAAAATTGATTGTGAAAAATTGAAGATAAAGATTTAAATCTTTATCACAATAAAAGTATTAAAATAAATATATCTAAAAGTCACTTGAAGAATTAAATTACACATGAAAAAAACTTGCTTGAGTCAAATTAAGGTAGAAAAAGAGGAAATAGAACAAAGAGGATGTGAGACAATTCAAAAATAAATATCAAAATGATGAACTTAAATCTGGCCATATCAAAAATCATACTAAATATAAATTAACTGAAATTCCAATCAAAATTGGGAGGTTATAAGATTGGATACTATCAAGGCAGACTTGTATTCTATGTATGGTAGAAAGACTTTCAAAGCAAATAAAAATAGGTTGAAAGCTAAAGGGTGAAAGGATATGCCAAGGAAATAGAAAGGATCATGAAACTGGAAAGCTTTTATTATTATGAAGCAAAGTAGACTCTAGCACAAGAAGTGTTGCTGGAGACAAAAAGGCTTTTTAATAGAAATAAAGGTCAATATAAAAAAAAGACAAAAGAAAAAAATGTATAAGTGCCTAATTTCAGAGCTCCATAATAGATGAAGCATAAAGTGGCTAAAATTAAAAATATATACAAATTAACAATTACCTTGACAGATCAATACTTCCTCTCACTGACAGAACAGGGAAACATAAATAAATATGGAAAAAGAGGATTGAACTGGGCCTCCCTGGTGATGCAAGTCTGAGCAATATGAAGCTATCCCCAGTCAGTGCAGCAGGAGTTCAAGCCCAGGCCAGGGTGCTGAACCGCATAGCACAGCAGATGTCTCCTGTCTTGCCCACTGCTCCCCTCAGCAGGGTATTTCAGTCAATCCACCTGTTGCTGCTCCCTACTCTGTCTCTGGTGAATCCTCTCACCACTCTCCCACACCTCTGGCCTGTACCCTAGCTCTTGTATGCATAAATATATAAAATAAATGAAAAAGAAAGATTGAACCATATGATGTGCCAGCTTGACTTCATGGCCACGTAGTGAGTACCACATCCAACGTGAACAGAATAAGCAACTTTTTCAAGTATAAGCAGAATATTCACAATAATGGGCCATGAGCTGGTCCTAATACGTCTCAGTAAATTTAAAGGGATTTAAATTATAGAGAATATTCTCTACCACAATGACACCAAATCAGAAATCCAGAACATAAAGGTATGTGGAAAGTCTCCCAATATTAGGAAAGTAGTTAATGTACTTGTAACCCATGGATTATCACAACTTAAACACACAATTCAACAATAAAAAGGACAAATGCGCAATTAATAAATGGGCAGCAGATATGAATAGAATTCACCAAAAAGGTTATCAAGAAGGTCAATAGATGTTAAAAAAAAAAAAAAAGTGTTCATCATTGTTTCCAATAAGAGCGATGCAGGTAAAACTACAACGAGATGCCATCCCACACTCATGAATATGACACATTAAAAAGACCTCCAACACCCAGTGCTGAGAGGATGTGGGGCAAAAGGAGCCTATGACACTGCAGGTGGTAATTTAAACGAGGGCAGCTAGTACAGAAAACAGTCTGAATTTATCTTTAAAAACTGTAGATGCACAGTTTGCATGTAAATGGAATTATCTCAATGATTTGGCAATCATAGTTTGCATGGAAATAGTTGTTTTCAGGAACTAAATCCAAGGAAAATATGAAATTAAGAAAAACATTTGTGCCTGAGGGAGAAATATTTTTAAATGTGTGTATAGGGTGGGTGTAAAATGGATAATGTTGATGAGATCTTTTTCAAGATCTTTCCAATCAGATAAAATAGTTGGTTGCCCATTTAACCTAAGTCTGAAGTCATCCATGATTAGAAACCAAAAATCATCTGAAATAGTATGAGGTTCCCTAAAGTTGCAAAAATCAACATAGTCAATCATTAATTTGTATTTTTTTCTTGGTAAACATAATTGAAATGTGGCAAGTGAAGCAATTTAATATATTGAGTACTGGAAAAAATGAACATTAATTCTAAAAACATAGACTTGTATATATATATGTTTTTTAAAACTGCCTAATCCATTACATTATAAACACATGTAATATTAAGATGACAACTAAACACTTTTAGAGGTCATTAATTATGTGGGAGAATATCAAACTATGATCAAGACGTCTTTTGGAACACAAGAGGCAATCTGTAGATTTGTTAAGCGGAATTACATTGGAAAAAAAAATAAATAAATAAAAACTGTAGATGCAGGGCCTCCCCTGGTGGCACAGGCGATTAAGCGCAGTGCTGTGAAGCTGTTCGCAGCCTGTGCAGCGCTGATTCGATCCCAGCAGGCCGGCAAGGGTCCCACATGGCGCGGCAGACCTCTCTTGTTGCGCCTGCTGCTCCCCTCAGCAGTGTATTTCGTCAGTTTGCCTGTTCTGTTCCCTGTGAGAGGTGAATCCTCTCACCCTCCTGTGCATCTGGCCTGTACCCCAGTTCTTGTATAGGTTCTTGTATAAATAAATAAATAAATCTTTAAAAAAAAAAAGATGTTGCATTTAAAAAATAAATAAATAAATAAGAACTGTAGATGCAAATCTAGCAATCCCACCCTTGGGCATCTACTTAAAGATACAAAACCATCAATGTGAAAAATGAATGTTCTGCTCTGTTCACAGCAGCAGTAACAAAAGCTGGTACACTGAAGTCACCTAGATGCCAATGGAGGATAGATCAAGAACAAGTGTCATGTCTATACTACGGAATACTATTTAGCCATAAGGAAAGATGAAATACAGCATTTTCAGCAAAGTGGGAGTTTGAGAGAATTGTGTCTAGTAAAGGCAAGTTAGAATGATACAAATACTGGACATTAACATAGCAGATGATCTGATAAAGTAACACACTTATAAAAACTAGTGGACTTTTACAAACACCTTAAAGGCTCTGAGGCTGTGAGGGAGGGAGAGGAACAAGGGGACAGAAAGGATGGTGGTGAGAAAAAAATGATAAAGACAAAATCATAAGGAAAATGGATGTTTTCCACCTTTATGAAAATAAAAACAGAATTTGTGGGATGTAGGAGAAGTAGAGATACAGGGAAATTTAGCACATTAATGTCCATAGTCAGAGACTATGATGGACAAGAGCATGTAAATTTTCTAGCCAATGTGAATTGTACAATTCTTTTTTTTTAAAGATTTATTTTATTTATACAAGAGCTGGGGTACAGGCCAAAGTTGCGGGAGGGTGAGAGGATTCACAAGAGACAGAGAAGGATGCAGAACAGGTGAATTAACTGAAATACACTGCTGAGGAGAGCAGCAGGTGAGACAGGAGAGATCCGCTGCACCATGTGGGAATCTCCCTGGCCGGCAGGTAATTGAACCAGTCATTGAACAGGTAATCGAACTGGTGCTGCAGAAGCTGCCGACAGCTTCACAGCACTGAGCTCAACCTGCTGCTCCACCAGAGAGGCCCTGAAGTGTACAATTCTTAAAGACACAAATTACCAAAGTGAATTAAGAAGAAATAGGGACTCCAAATAATCTCATATGAACTAAAGAAATTATATACCTTTAAAATTATTGCCTGGTCCTCCCTGGTGGCTCAAGGGGTTAAGCAGAGCACTGTGAAACTATAGGCAGCCTCTGCTCTGCAGCAGTTTACTTTTTATTTATTTATTTATTTATTTTGGAGAAGGAACATTTTCGTGTTTTAATTTTGGTAAACATTTGACATTTGGTGTTACAATCACTGGGGAAATTTTGAGGAAACAGTTCTCAAGAAAGCATTTTATCACCCCAAAAGATTTGTTCTCTGTTATTATTACATCTAAATTAAAATAAAGCAGTAAACTATTCCTGGATAGAATGGTCTTTTCTTGTCATCTAACACAGAATGTTCAAACCTCCTGCAGCAGTTTAATCCCTGAGATCCCCACTGGCCAGGGAGCTACCCACATGGCTCAGCAGTCCTCTCCTGTCTTACTTCCCTCAGTAGTGTATTTCAGGAGTTCTGTCTGTTCTGCTCCCCAATTTGTCTTTGGTGAATCCTTTCACCCCTGTACCTCTGGCCTACACCCCAGCTCTTGTATGTATAAATAAAATAAATCTTTATGGGGGAATATAAAAATAAAATTTATTATTAAAAAAATATGAAAGTAATTAGTAAAAAAAAAAAAAAAAGACTTTATTTCCCTATTTTCTCCCTGAGTTGTACATTTTCCTTATTTCCTTTTCCCTTGTAAATAAACCTTTCATTAACCTTTAAAAAAATAAATAAATAAAATAAATCTTTAGAAAAAGAAAAAAAAGTATTTTGACTCTTCAAAGTCTTTTGCATTTGCATAACATTGTGCAAAAGGCTTGTCAATATCTTTTAAAAAAAACTGCCAACATTTTGACTAGAATTTAGGATTCAGGATTGAATTGCCTTTTTTTTTTAAATATCTATTTATTTATGCATACAAGAACTGGGGTACAGGCCAGAGACGTGGATGGTGAGAGGATTCACCAGAGACAGAGTGGGGAACAGAACAGGCAGATTGACTGAAATACACTGCTGAAGGGAGCAGCGGGCCAGTCAGGAAAGGTCTGCTGTGCCATGTGGGTTGCTTTTTGGCTGGCCGGGGATCAAACTCATGCTTCAGATGCTGCAGACAGCTTCATAGGTTGCTTCTTAACTCCTTGCGCCACCAGGTAGGGTCAGGAAGACCACTGAGCAGGTTTTCTGATCCAGCAGACAGGTAAAGGAGGAGTCAGAGTCCTCAGTGGCTTTGCAGGTTGTTTTGGGATTACCAGTTACCCAGCAGACAGGGGCACTGGGGGGCCGGGAGGCTGGCAGGCCTCCCAGTCCCCAGCAAATCTTCACTCTACCTGGGCTCTCCGGCGTTCTCTGCTTCTCTCTCGGCTTCTGCTGCTTCTTTCTTGGCTTCTCTTTCGGCTTCCGTTCATTCTTGGCTTCTACTGGCATCCCCGTGACGCTGCCCTTAAAAGCACAGCCTCATCCCAGGTAAATCCCATCTACCTATGCCACACCCAAGGATCCATCATCTATCCTGATGGCAGGAGGGCAGAAAAGCCTGACATTTTTCCTTACCGTACAGATGTCATTAGTTTATTTTTCTGTTCCAGGCTCCCTCATGATACCACACTAAGTACTAGTGATGTCTCCTAAGCCTCCTATGGCTGAGTTAGTATTTCAGACATTATTTGTTTTTGATGGTCTTCACATTTAGGGAAGCACTGCTCAGGTGTATTGTAGAAGGGCCCTCAATTTGAGTTTGGTTGTCTGGGCTGATGGGTTTGGGGACGATCACAGAGATGAAATACCACTCTCAACAACACAGTAAGGGGGAATAAAATGCACTTGTTCTTGAGAAACTGATCATGTTCACCTTTCCCAGCTGCGGTTAAATTTGTATCTCCTACTTTCTCCCTGTGAGGTTCTTTCTTTACTATGTCCCTTTCCAGTCTTTATACAATGTGCTGCCCACAGCTAAGGAGTGTTGTGCTATAAACATTTATGTGCAGGGCCTCCCCGCTGGTGCAGCGGTTGAGCGCTGGGTTGCGAAGCTGCCCTCAGCCTCTGCAGTGCCAGTTCGATCCCCGGCTGCTCCCCGGCTACCGGAGGAGGGTCCCACACAACGTGCAGACCTCTCCTGCCGCCCACTGCTTCCCTCAGCAGTGTATTTCGTTGGTCTGCCTGCTCTGCTCCCTGCTCTGGCTCTGGTGAATTCTCTCACTCTCCCACGCTTCTGACTGTACCCAGTGCTTGTATAAATAAATAAATAAATCTTTAAAAAAAAATTTTGTGCAGGATTTGTGTAAACAAAAGTTTTCAAGTGGGTTGGGTAAATACCCAGGAGCATGATCAGCTGGTTTAAGGAAAGTTGTGTTTAGCCTTATAAGAAACTGCCAAATCTCTTCCATAGTGGCCGTGCTATTTGTATCCCTGCCAGCAGTGACTGGGGGTCTGCAGTGCAAGCAGGAATAGGGCAGGTTCACTATGGTTTCGGGGAGACAGATAAAGAGAGTCTCAGAGACCTCAGTGGATTTTACAGGCTTTAATGCTCTTCCAGGGAACCAGGCAGGGAGGATGGCATGCAAGGAAGCAGGCAAGGGCCAGAGTACTGGCGGGGGTGTCCTGGGATGCTAGGAGGCAGGCAGGCAACCAAGCCTCTCAGACCCCCATGACTCTTTTTGCTCTTTCTCTGGCCTCCCTCTGGTACTCTCAGTCTCCTGTAGTCTTGTGGCCTTGCCTCTTCTCCAGTCACCTGGCTGCTTAGTGGGCCTCCTCCTATTGCTTGTATCCCAGCCTCTAGACTTAGGTGTGCACATTTACTCATGTGCATGCCCATGTTCATAGGAGCCAGGTGTCCACAGTCAGGCACAAGTGCCCCTTATCCACACTCCCAAGTGCCCCTTGTGTAGGCTGCAGGTCGTTGCCACAGAGGTTAGTGGCCTAAAAAACCCTGATTATCTCATTTACCCTAGAGGATCTCTGTTGTTCCTAATCCTGGTCCATACCTGGTGCACAGTGTCCTCCCTTTATCTGAGACCTCACTTTCCAAGGTTTCAGTTTCCCACAATCATCCTGCATCAAAACTTTTATGTATGATGAGATATTGAGAGAGATCACAATCATATAACTTTTATACAGTATATTACCATAATTGCCTTTTTTTTTCCTAAATAGATAAACATACATAATTTTAAAAGTCCAATACTTGTACAAAGCTTGTTGTGAAGACAGTGGTCCCCAATCTTCCACGTTCCCATTTCTTAAATCTCAGAGACAAGCTGTTTTACTTCTTTTAGCTCATTTTCTACTTGTTACTTTTCTGACTCCAAATAGCATCGACCAGGACTCTGCTGAGTTTTATGTCTCATCTTTAGTGAATTGACTCCTCTTTCACCCAAACTTGTTCTCCCAACATAGTAACATTATGTTGATTAGCTCAGTGCAGTGTTTGCATTATTTTTTTTAACATCTTGTAATTTAATTTCTACTACAAAAATGTCCAATCATTTGAACAAAACTGATAATTCCCATGGGTGAGGAGCACAGGACGGTGAAGAGACATCAGGGTCATGGGGATGAAAGAATTCATCAGAGACAGCACGGAAAGCCGAAAAGTTGCATTTATTGAATTACTGTGGGGGAGATGGTGAGAGAAGAAACTTTTCCTCAGGCCACTGAAAAGAAAAGTTTGGTTCTTTTTTATGCTCTGAGTTTGTAGGCTCCCTCTAAGATTCAAGACATGGGTCTGAGCTACCTGCTGTCTGCTAGAGTGTCACACCCTAATTAGCTCTTATTTGCTTTAGATTTGTCTTTAGTGGCCACACCTGGGCTTTATGGCCCTGTCTCAATAGCAATCAGGTGGTTCCATGTTGGCCAAGGTTTTTTACAGCCTGGTTCCCATGGTAACTCTTCAGCTCCCCAGTCTGTTTAAAAGTTCTTAGCCCTGTCTACCAGGTGCCAAAGAGACAGAGATTTTAACCCTATAAACTCCAACAATAATAGCTCTCAGGAGCCAGAGGAGGAAAGCATTTTCAGACCAGGAGAGAGTAAAAAACATTGTCAGCTGTTGTTAACAATGAGAAACAGCAAAGTGTTGACTAAAATGTGGCCACAAGTTTGGTGATGACCAGTCATTGTCAACCTCCTGCAGGACAGGAAGGGACGGAGCAGGTTATCTATGACCCGAGCACATGGGGTAAAGGAGAGAGTCCTGGAGCCCTTGGTAGCTTTTTCAGGGTTTTATTGAGTTTACCATGTACATGGCAGGCAGGGGTGCCTGGCAGGCCTCCCAGCCCCTGGTGAATCTTCACTCTTCCTGAGCTCTCTGGCATTCTCTAGTGGTCTCCTTCTCTTCTGCTCATTCTTTCCCTTCTGCTAGTTCCATTCTTGCTTGTTCTCTTCTGGTCCGCTCCGTTTGGCGCTGCTGCCCTTATAAACCCCATCTTAGCCCAGGTGAATCCCACCTAAGTATACCCACACCCTAATCCAGGTGCCCACCATCAGGCATGCATTCAGGACCTCAAGGATCCATTATCAATCCTAATGGTGGAAGCGCAGAAAAGCCTGATAATCATTTACCTCACACTTCCCCAGA
Source organism: Talpa occidentalis (assembly GCF_014898055.3). NCBI lineage: Eukaryota > Metazoa > Chordata > Mammalia > Eulipotyphla > Talpidae > Talpa > Talpa occidentalis. The sequence continues at coordinate 44,545,198 of NW_023602073.1, read as the reverse complement.
GGAGCAGGGCTGTACAGGAGGGGTCGTGCGGGGAGGGAGCAGGGATGTGGACAGAGACCACCCTGTCCAGTATGAAGAACTGTGGGGCCCTGGACAGGGAGGCTCATGAAAGCAGGGAGCATCTCTGTAGGGTAAGGAAAAATGTCAGGCTTTTCTGCCCTCCTGCCATCAAGATAGATGATGGATCCTTGCAGTCCTGAATGCATGCCTGATGGCGGGCACCTGGAATAGGGTGTGGTCATAGGTAGACGGGATTCACCTGGGCTGAGACTGGGCTTTTAAGGGTGGCATCACGGGGACGCCAGCAGAAACCAAAAGAGAAGCTGAGAAAGAAGCCGAGCAGAAGCCGAGAGAAGGCCGGAGAGCCCAGATAGTGAGGATTTGCTGGGGGCTGGGAGGCCTGCCAGTCTCCCGGCCCCCCAGTAACCCTGCCTTCCATATGCCTGGTGAATCCCAGTAAAAGACCTGCAAAAAACGACTGAGGACACGGACTCCTCCTTTACCCGGTCTGCATGGGATCAGAAAACCTGCACTGTGTTCATTCCTGCCTTTACAATCTCCTCAACCCTGAGAGAAAGAATTTGCCTGAGAGAAACAAAGTAAGCTCAGTACATATAAATCACTTCTGCTACAATCTAAAGTACTATGTTCCAAGAAAAACAATTTGTATGAGGTTAAATAGACTCATTTTTCAGGCAATGCCATCTTTATTTGAAGGAGTGAATGACAAAACTATCATTATATAGATTTAGTTAACTTGTAGGCACTTTCTAGAAAGTGAATGTGAGTCTGTCCCCCACTGACAGCGGCCTCCCTGGTCGTGCAAGGGGTTAAGCATCAGCACTATGAAGCTGTCTGCAACTAGTGCAGCCAGAGTTTGATCCCCAGCCAGGGAGGTGACCCACATGGAGCAGCAGACCTCTCTTGTCTTGCCTGCTGCTCCCCTGAGCAGTGTACTTTGGTCAATCTGTCTGTTCTGCTCTCCACTCTGTCTCTTGTGAATCCTCTCACCCCTCCACCTCCTGCACCTCTGGCTTGTACCCCAGTACTTGTATGCATAAATAAATAAATCTTAAAAAAATAGAAAATCTACTGACAGTTGACAATTGATAGTAATTAATTGCCTTGATGAAATGCAACCCCAAGGGAAAACCAGGTATTAGAAAATTGTGTTCCATCACTATAAGCTTGGCCACTTCCTGTACCAGCTCATTTTTCCTTTGGGATCTTTGGAATATGAAATATATTTGATTTTTGAAATTTGATTCTAGAATAATAAACACAGTGATCATATAGTCTAGTGAAACAATTCATTACTTTTAAAAATCATATTAGTTAAGAGCCATTAATATGCAAGCAAGGTCTACAGAATTAATGTAATAGAATAGAAAATATTCAGTGGTAGTGTATCAGGTTTCTCTTTGCAAATAACGTGAAAAACTACCACTCGTACAGTTTCAGTTTATTATCAAAGTGGTAACAAAGTTGAATACTCACAATTATCCTAAAAGATTATAAAATGCTATTTCTACATATTTCTTTCAGGCTGTATATTTTTGTGTTGACTGACCAACAGACTAAATGCAAAAGAAAATATGACAATCCAGCTTCTGAGACAGAAATGACAGAAATGCAAAACTATAACTGTAAAAGATCCACTTCTCACTACCATGATGATTTTCAGAAAGTTATGTCTTTAAAACAGTAACATGTAATGGATTATTAATAATCTAAATGAAATAAAAACATGTTTAAATAATTTTATTCCTTGTATGATAAAGATTGACAGTTTTATCTGCATAAAATTAGACTGGGGGTCCCTGGGAACTTGTAAGTCTAAAAGGAAAATGTTTGAGAATGGGTGAGGCAGTCCCAGGGCCAGGACAAAGTTCTGGGTGCCGAGGGGAGGGTGCAGGGCAAAGTCCCAGGTCAGGGGTGTGACTCTCAGGTCCTGGGCCCCAGGGCGGTGTCCCTGGCATGAAGGTTACTGTTGAGGATTCCCCAACTCCCTGCAGTTTCACTCCTCCCTCTCACCTGAGTGGGGCCCTCAAGCCTGGACTCAAGACTCACCTCCAGTTCTCACTCCCCATTGCCTGGAGGGTTTGCAGAGCAGCCAATCAGCATCTCAGTGACTCCCGTTACACAGTCTGCACCCACCGCCTGGACTCCGGGCCTCTCAGACCCAGTAGGTGAGGATCATGGGATTCTCGCCCCTCCTGCTGCTGCTCTTGGGGGCCCTGGCCCCGAGGGAGACCTGGGCAGGTGAGTGCGGGATGAGAGGGAACCCGCTGCTGAGGAGGCGGGAGGGAGGGGAACCCCCGGTGGCTGCAGCGGCGGGCGCTGGACCCGGTAAAGGCTCGTTTCTGCCATTGCCGCCCCGGTGTTCCCTGTTCCCGCTCAACCCCGACCTGTCCTGACCCCTTTATGTCCTTCCCAGCCTCCGCCTCCTCTTGCCCCTGGAGTCTGGAGTCTGGGCCCTTCTCGTCCCGCCACCCCTTAACAATCTCGGGAGCCCCCTCGCCCTTCCCCCCCCCCCCCCCCCCCCCCCCGCCCCGTCTCCCCAGCCCGGGTCTCCCTCCCGCCCCCAGGCTCCCACTCCCTGAGGTATTTTTACACCACGATGTCCCGGCCCGGCCTCGGGGAGCCCCGGTACATGGAGGTGGGCTACGTGGACGACACGCAGTTCGCTCGGTTCGACCGCGACTCTCCGGATCCGAGGATGGAGCCACGGGCGCCCTGGGCGGAGCAGGAGGGGCAGGAGTACTGGGAGGGGGAGACGCGGACAGCGAAGGCCAACGCGCAGACGTTCGGAGAGAACCTGCGCATCCTGCGCGGCTACTACAACCAGAGCGCGGCCGGTGAGCGGGGCGGGCCGGGGCATGACCCTCATCCCCACTGACTGCGGGTAACCCCAGACTCCACCTCCGAGCAACACCCGAAGCTGGTGTCCCCCCCTTCCCCCAACCCTCGACCCCGAGATGAGCCCAGGGGACTTTGTTCCGTCAGTTTTAGTTTCAGTTTGAGTTTATTCCCGGCGGGGGGCACGGGCGGGGTGACCGCTGGGTGACGGTGGGTGATGCGGGCGGGGACAGGCTCCCACACCATCCAGTGGTTGCATGGCTGCGACATGGGGCCCGACGGGCGCCTCCTCCGCGGGTACCATCAGTTCGCCTACGATGGCGCCGATTACCTGGCCCTGAACTGGGACCTGCGCTCCTGGACCGCGGTGGACACGGCCGCTCAGATCACCCGGCGCAAGTGGGAGGTGGACGGAGCAGCAGATCAGCTGAGGAACTACCTGGAGGGGGAGTGCGTGGAGTGGCTGTGCAGATACCTGGAGAATGGGAGTGAGACGCTGCAGCGCATAGGTAGGAGGGGCCACACATGGCCTCCATGGTCTCAGATCTCCCTCAGGCTGACACCCCAGGGGAAATGGAGTAATGTTCAGAACACAGACCTCTCTCTGGTCAGAGAGGGAGGAGACCTCCAGGGTTTCCTGTTCTGTACTAGAGAGAGACTCGCCACAGGGCCCTACTGAAGGACAGTTAAGGAATCCAGCCTCTCCTGAGCTGGAGAGGATGGACCATCCCTGAAATCACCCTTCACTGGATCCTTTTGACCTGGCAGCCGTCTTGGGAAAATGAATCACCACTTGTTCTCCACTTGTTGCCCCATCAGTTTCTCACTTTGCCTTATTTTCGGTAAAATTAACATTTTCAGATCTGACTCCAGCTTTTCTGAGTCCCCAGATCAGGAGTATAAGTCTGTGCTCTCGTCCTTGGAGACCTGCAATCCTATCCTGAGCTCTTGCCCTGATTTACCTATTCTAAGAAAAAGATTATTCCAGACTCCACAGGTCAGGCTGGTTCATAGGTTTTGTGCTTCCTCTTCCAAATGAATTTCACTGTCCATTATGAGGATGGTCAGTGAGGCTACTTCAGTCTCCATGAAGGAAAAATCCAAAGTGTGAGTGTTCTGACCCTTCTCCTCAGATGCCCCAAAGACACAGGTAACCCATCACCCCACCTCTGAGCATGAGGTCACCCTGAGGTGCTGGGCCCTGGGCTTCTACCCTGCGGACATCACCCTGACCTGGCAGCGAGATGGGGAGGACCTGACCCAGGACTCAGAGCTGGTGGAGACCAGGCCGGGGGGAGATGGAAACTTCCAGAAGTGGGTGGCTGTGGAGGTACCTTCTGGAGAGGAGCAGAGATACACGTGCCATGTGCAGCATGAAGGGCTGCTGGAGCCCAGAGTCCTGAGATGGGGTAAGGAGGGCGCGTGGGCACAAAGGAATCAGGAGCCCTTCTGGAGAACCTCAGTTGGCTTAGGATGGAGGCCTGGGTGACAGGGTCTCACCTTCCCTTCCCTTCCAGTGCCCCCACCTCAGTCCTCCATCCCCACCGTGGGCATCATTGCTGGCCTGGTTCTCCTTGGAGCTGTGCTCACTGGAGCTGCGGTGGCTGCAGCTGTGATGTGGAGGAAGAAGCACTCAGGTAGGGAAGGGAGTTGGGGGATCTTGTCCACTGGGGGCTTTCATGTCCCAGGGAGAACTTGCCCTGCCTGGTAAATGGAAGTAACATCCACACACTGTGTTGCCCAGTCTGGAGCTGATTGCTACTCCTCACTCTTTGTAAACCACTTATGAAAATGAATCACCACTTGTTCACCTGCAGTGATAATTCTGGTGATGGGATCCTGACTCCCAGCAAATGTCAGAGGGGAAAGTCCCTGCTGAGGACAGACTTCAGGAGGTAGTTGCTCAGTCTCCCCTCATCTCCTTTCCTCATATTTCCTGGCCCTTCCCAGGGTCTTCAGTCACATTTCTGGAACATTCCTTGTGGCCCAGATTAGGGGATTCATTTAAGACTTGCTTGCCCAACTCCTTTGTGGTCTTACAGGATGTTTCTTACAGGATGTTTCTTCTTCTTCCACAGGTGGAAAAGGAAGAAGCTACAATCTGGCTGCAGGTAAGTGTGGATCAGGGGTTTATCCCTGATCCCCTGGGGACAGTGTAGATGCAACCCATGGGGAAGTCACCCCCATTGGTTCCTCCTGTGGTCTCATTTCTCATGGCCATGACCAGGTTCTGTTTTGTTCTCCCCCAGGCAGTGATAGTTCCCTGGATTATGATGATTCTCTGATAGCCCCTAATGGTAAGACCCTGGGACCTGTGGTAGAAGGGGCTGGGACAGAGAGGATGGGACCAGGTTATGGGGAAGCTGTGAGGGGGACATTCTGAGGATGCAGTGGACTATTGAGAATGTTGACACTTCCCTAACATTGTTCATGATCATTTTCCCTCACAGTGTGAGACAGCAGTGGGGAGCAAGTGATGCAGGATTTCTTCACATCTTCACCTTCAGCATCCATTGGTTTTCTTGTTGCAAAAGGCCTGTGAATGATTCTGTCTTTTAACTGATAATGTGAAGAGGTGGGGAGACTGGGCTGCTCATGCCCACCACGACCCTCCCCACACTGATCTGTGTTTTGTCTCTGATGGTTTTCGTGCTCCAGAGGCAGGGCTGACTCCCATGTGCCTGTACTTTGTGTTTTCCTGAGGAATAATGTCCACTTCCCAATTGAAAATACTATTACAGCTTTGAAGTTATTTTTCTTACCTTGTGGGATTGACGTGTTCAGTAGTGGGGTTACTAAAATTTGTGATTACATAAATCAGAAGCATGAGGACCAGCCAGAACTGCAGGTTTGCTGTGCTGAGCTTGTGCAGGTGGGGGCAGGAGAGGCTGTGAGGAGCCGAGGGGGACAGGGCCTGTGTCCAGTCGGTGCTTAGTGCATCGTGGGCTTTGACGTGATCACTCCTCAGGGGTCATCTCTCTGCTCCTTTGTTCTTGTCCTTCAGTAGTGCCTATCCCAGCAGGGCCTGTAATCACAGGGACTCAGACACCACCTGGGCCTATCCTGTCTCCAGGATGTGGGTGGAGTCTCATGCGGCCGACCAGGTCACTCCAGACTCAGGGCACAGTTAGGGCCTTGGTCCTCATACTCTTTGTGTATATATTTGAAATCAAGACTCATGTCCTCTCATGTCCTCTCTCTAACAGCAACTGGAGGCATCTGTCATTGTCCCCACAAGACACAGGTGGCCCCTCAACACAGGAGTATCTGGTGGTAGAGATGATTTTACACTCATTTAGCCTGGGGTCTCCTTTTAGGGCTGTTTTCTTGGGGCGGGGGCAGGAGAGAGCAGCGCTTGGGAAAGAAGCAGAGGGGGCACTGATGTCAATATGGGTGGAGGTGTGTGTGGCATGTGGCATGAGCCTGGGAACCTGCTGTTATGACATGGAGACCGGGCTCCTCCCTGAGGCCTGTGTCCATAGTCACTCGTTAGGGAGGAAGTTTGAGGACCCCTAACGTGACAGTAGACCTTGTCCTGCCTCTGGGAGCCCAGGGAGCCTGGGGAGGGCCTGGCTGAGAAGGAGAAAGGGCAGCTCTGGGCTCCTGTGCTCAGCCCTGTGGCCACACGGGGGTGCTGCCGCGCTGTTCTGGATTCTGGGGAAGCCGCCAGGACGGGGCGGGGTCTGAGATGGGCAGAGTTGGGGGTGCTGGAGGGTGGCGTCATGGGGTGATAGGCTCTGTGAGGAGTGAGAGAAGCAGGGCTCAGAGGAGTAGAGACTCTGGAGCCTGCCCTGGGTGTGAGGTTTCCAGCTTTTCCCCAGGACCCCTCTCTCCAGTCCCTTCATAGCAAAATCTGGGAAAACTGGAAAGTAGATCACTTTTTCCTTCTATAACATATAACTTCGTTAACAGCGTTTTAAAAATGCTGCTAAATTTACAGGAAAGTTGCAAAGGTAGTAGAGTTGCTATATAACCCATATCATTTCCAAACTGTTAACATCTCACATGACTACTAAGTGATTTGTGAAGTTAAGGAAACAATATTGATGTCGTTTCAATGAACTCCACACTTTGGGTGTCTTTAATGTTCCCTATTATCCTTTTTATGCTCCAATATCCCATCCTAGACACCACATGAAGTCCCTACCTGGTGTCCTTAACATGTTTCTGGCTCACAGTTTCTCAGACTTTCCTGCTTTTGAGGACACTGTGAGGAGCTGCTTGGGAGAGATGTCTCAGTTTAAGGTCTTTGCCCGGGCCAGTGGGTTTGGGGGAAGAGACCATAGAGGTGGCCAGCTGTTCAATGCATCAAGTGTACAAATATGCAATTCTTTCCCATTTATTTAGTAGTTAATGTTGTTGTCTTTGGAAGGTGCCAGGGACCAGCCTCCAGCAAAATGTCATGTCAGGGGTTCCTGAAAGGATGAGACGGCCTCGGCGAAAACAAAAGGACTGAAACTTAAGGGCTGAGGGGAAGGGAATGAGGAGACACTGACACTTGGTAAGGTGTTAGTATCTTCTGCCAAGAGGCTCAGCAGGTTCTTTATTTATACATTTTTAGCAAGCAGTGAGATGACATTATCATGTGCATAGAAACAAAGCAGAAACAATCAGTGCATTTCTTTTTCCGTGGGCTTTTGGCCACTACGTGCTCTCAGTAAGAAGGCAACCTTCAAGGATAATAAAAAACGAAGCCTTACACTAAAACTCATTGTTTCAGCTAAACAATAACCTAAGACAGTAGATAGCCGCCAGTACATCCCTATCAGCCAAAGCCTAAGCGAGAAAGGACTCCTCTTATTCGCATGGCCTTCAGCTGGGGACCGGCTGCTACTCAGTTATCAGAACTTTTTCTATTTAGAAACTCCTAACTCAAATAGCTTCATTTAAAAACTTTCCCAAGGATCTTCAAAAGAAGGCAAAAGAAAGACCCACTACAACTGTTGTGCTGGATTGCTTGTCAGGCATGCACAACAAACTGCCTCCCATTGTCAAGTGGGCCAAACTGCCAACAACTAATTTCTAAACAGACAATTCTTCTTGCCATTTACTGACAGTATGCTGATACATATAATTTATTGCCTAATATACTTTCTGATAAATTTTTCTCTCTCTATGTCTAAGAACAAAAAGCAAAGGGATGCCAGATCTTTAGCCCCACGGTGTGAGGCCCCTTTCTCTTTGCTGCTTGTCAGTTTCCTATCTGGCTGGGGCAGCAAGGCCCTCTGCAGCAGGAAGGAGGTCACCATGGGCAACTCACACTTAGTGGGTGTTTTGCTGTAAACATTTACTTCCATACAGGTTTTTTTTTCCCTAATACAAGTTTTCAAATAAGTTAGGTAAATAGCTGGAGTGTATGGCCTGTCTATGATTGTCTTTAAAAGAAACTTCCAAAAATCTTCCCTGGTATCTGGTTTTGGATAGGCCACCTGGCTCACTGCAGGTTTATGGTGAGTGTGTGTGTGTTTATATTCTTGAATGTAAAATTTTCTTTTGTGTGCACGTTGTCTTTGGAAGGACAACTTGTGAAACATTTCACACAGCACGTCTGTCACATGATGAACCTTCACATCACCATCTCTCACGGCCCTTGGTTTCCCTTATGGTTCACTCCTGGCGGTGTCCACGCTGTGGGTTTCAGACAAATGTACAATGGTGTGGACACCATATTGTAGCCTACAGAGTAGATTCACTGCCCTCGATATCTTCTGTGCTCTAAGGAAACAAAAGCAAAAATAGGCCAGTGGAACCATATCAAACTAACAAGTTCTTACTCAGTGAAGGAAACTGTCATTAAATGTAAACACATCATTCTGATTGGAAGAAAATATTTGCATATCATACATCCATATTATACATAAATAACACACATAACAACCAGAACAATTAACCCAATCAAAACATGGGGAGAGGAGCTAAGTAGAAACTTCTTAATGAAGATGCATATGGTCACAGGCACATGGAAAATGCACATCACACATCATCAGGGGATGCAGATCAGAACCACAGTAAGACACCACCTGACACCTGTGAGATGGCTCATATTAAAAGACAAAAACCAACAAATGTTGGCAAGGGAGTATGGAAAAGAACCCTCATACATTGGTGGGAATTGGTCTAGCCCTACCAGCCCTGTGGAGAAAAGTTTGGAGTTTCCTGAAAATATTAACAAATACATCTGCCAGATGACCCAGCTTTCCACTCCTTTGTATTTATCCAAAGAACGTAAAAACTAATTTGAAGGGATATATGAGCTCTGTCTTCAGCTCCTGTGAACAATGTTCACAATAGCTAAATTATGGAAACAACCAATGTGCTTAACAATAGATGAGTGTGTAAGAGGGTGGTCCCCTGGAGAAGGGGAGGTTCCAGATTCCCTGCCCCACCCAAGGGAGGGTGGAGCTGAGCAGGGAGGAGAAGAAGCTGGAAAGAATATGTGGTATAATATACACAATGGAATACTACTCAGCTGTGATAAAAGATGAAATCTTGAATTTACAACAACATGGATGGAACCTGAAGAAATCATACTAAGTGAAATCAGGAGAGCAACAAATACCAGATGATATTCATATGTGTGATATAAAGAAACAATGCAAAGGGGGAGATAATACCAAGCCAAACCCTTGGAATCTGGCTGCACAACTGAGGCTACATGAGTAGGGTGAGAGTGGGCAGTAGAAGGAGTAAGAAGGTCCAGAGGACTAGGGCTGGAGACTTGGGTACCTTGAAGGTGGGAGTGAGGTAACACCTGAAGAGGTGTGAACCTGTCCCTCTGAGTTATGCACAGTGTGTAAATGGATCTTGCCTCAAAAAATACAATAATAAAATGAAACTCTTAAAACAAGAGAGAAAGTAAATTGTCTCGTCCATCCATCACTGACCTCAGGACTTTGCCTTGACCTCCTCACTGTCATGAGGATGAGGGACTGGTTTCCCACAAGGTCAGAGGCAGGAGGTGCAGGGACTCCTGGGGCTGCTCAGACCTGGCTGAGTAGAGATACTGCAGAGAGGGTGGCTCTGAGGGGAACCAGAAACGGGGTCAGAAAAACTCCAGTGTTGAGGATCTGGTTCCCTGTGTGAGAGGAATGAGTGTGTGTGAATGACAGGAGAGACGGGGCACACCACGTAAGACAGTGGGAGGACAATTACACATCAAGCAGTTTTGGAGCAAGACTTGAGGCAATAGAGGATCTGGAGACAGGAGGGGGTTGGGACTATTTCCATGGGTAGATGTAAGGAGGCTGGGTGGGGCCCTGCTGGGCTTTGGGGGCTGTGCCCCACCCCAGCTCCCTCTCTCCTCGAATGCTCACTCCAAGCTCATCCTCTTTGGGGTCAGGGAGCTCCAGCCTGGCAGCCTCTCTCTTTCCAGGGGGTCACTTCCTCCATGGGCTGCAGCTACTCTCTCTCTAGACCAGAGCTGGAGGGAGTCCCACAGGGGGAGGGGGGAGTGTGTGCCCTACTGGCCTGACCCAGGGGCAGGATTAGCCCAGGTCACCCCAGTTACTGAGCTGAACCTCTTTCAGTCCAGGAAGGGAGGGAGAGATGGAGCAGGGTCTACCTCGGCTCCTGGAGGAAGGTGTAATGTTAGCTTGGATGAAATTATTGTTTCTCCTTTCCGGGGTTTTCCCTTCTCTCCAGGGTCACCCTCCAAGTACATCAGGGAGAAAATCTCAGATAAACCCAGACTAGTGCCCCCACCTCTCTCCCTTCTTTCGTCAGGAAGGATGTGTTCAGGAGGAAGATCCTAGAATGCTACAGGGGGCCTTGTTGCCCCAGCCAGATAGAATACTGACAAGCAGCAAAGAGAAAGGGCCTCACACCGTGGGGCTGAAGATCTGGCATCCCTTTGCTTTTTGTTCTTGGTCATAGAAAGAGAAAAATTTATTAGAGAGTATATTGGGCAGTGGATTGTACGTGTCAGCAGACTGTGGATGGATGGCACGGAAAATTATCTGTTTAGAAATTAGTATTAAATAATTTGGCCCACCTGACAATGGGAGACAATTTATTGAACATGCCTGACAAGCATTACAACACAATAGTTATAGTAGGTCCTTCTTTTGCCTTCTCTTAAAGTTTCTTGGGAAAGTTTTTAAATGAAGTTAACTGTGTTAAGAAGTTTCTAGGTAGAAAAAGTTCTGATAGCTGAGTAGCAGCTTGTCTCCGGCTGAAGGCCATATGAATAGAAGAGTCTTTTGATGCTTAGGCTTTAGCTGATAGGGATGCACTGGTGGCTATCCACTGTCTTAGGTAATTGTCTAGCTGAAATAATAAATTTTAGTGTTAGGTTTGGTTTTTTATCTATTAACTTTGAAGGCTACCGTCTAGCTGAGACCTGTAGGAGCCAGTAGTCCATGGGAATAAAATGCTCTGATAGTCTCTGCTTTACACATGATAATGCATTTTTTTTCTGCTTACTAAAAATGAATAAAGACCTGCTGAGTCTCTCAGCAGAAGATACTTGCACCTCATCCAGTGTCAGTGTCTCCTCACTACCTCATCCCCTTCCCATTAGCCCTTCGTTTTCGCTGATGCCGTCTCATCCTTTCAGGAACCCCTGACATGACATTTTGCCAGAGGCTGGTCCCAGGCACTAGAACTGATGGTCCACACTGGAATGATGTATGGAAAAAGACATTGGATTATGGTATTAGTTTCTGGGATTTGAGGTAAGATTTTTTTTTTTTACTGTAAAATTTATTTTGTTTTTGTTGTCGCTATAATGATGTGCAAACTGAAAAATACTGGGAGCAGGAGAAAGTGTTGAATTGAGTTTTCAGAGTGCAGATGAAAAAGGGAACAAGAAGCCAACAATGAAAATGAGACAGACATTTGCATGGAGTGTCCAGTTTAACCCATGTATGATCCCCTTATCCCAAGACTATGATCAATTTTGATCTCTGTTCAAACAGAATAAGGATACTTTTCCACATGACGGCCCTTGAAATATCTGAAATCCCTGTGTGCATAAACAGGGCAAATCCCAACAAAACACATGGTTGTTTGCAGTATGTTGGTTGGTGTGAAAGTCCTAACGGGCCATTACCAGAGTCCTCCTGAGCTGCTTTTTATGTCACTTTATTGATTACTTAATTTCAAATGACATATATTTAGGGTACCATCCACCAGACATTGGGGTTGCAGAGTAAGCAGTCCCTGGACTCTGTGTTTTTATAACTAAGAGTCCAGCTAAGGAGGTGCAGGTGACCTGAGCCCAAGGAAGAGCAGGAGGTGACAGGGAGGTGAGTAATCCCGAGGAGACAGGGTGAGGGCCCTGGGTGTTGGGTGCGGGGTGGGTTCAGGGCTGGGCACAGGCAGGAGCTGGAGCCGCTGCAGCAGGTGCTGAGGGGTGTGGGCCTCGCCTCCAGCCTGTCCTCCTACAGCACATGGGTGAGGCCAGCACAAGGACCCCCCCCCCACCCCCAGAGCCTCAGTTTCCTCACCTGTGTGTGGTGAGGTTAGGGACGTGGTGAGGACGGGGAGCTGATGCCTGTGAGTCTCAGCTCGGGGCCTGGCACATCGTGGACACTCAACCCCTGTCTGCTCTCCTGGCTGCAGGGAAAGGTGGGAGAGAAAGTGGAGGTGATGCCAGGCCCTGTGAGCCCTCCCTGCCGGGTGTGGGGAGCAGAGAAGGCAGGTGAGGGTCCATGTTGAGAAAGGCCTGGGGCACAGTGGGGAGCAGAGACTGGAGAGGCATGAAGGTTACTGTTGAGGATTCCCCAACTCCCTGCAGTTTCACTCCTCCCTCTCACGTGAGTGGGGCCCTCAGGTGTGGACTCATGATTCACCCCCAGTTCTCACTCCCCATTGCCTGGAGGGTTTGCAGAGCAGCCAGTCAGCATCTCAGCGACTTCAAGTATAAACCTGCACCCACCCCCTGTGGAGTCCTAGTGTGTCAGGCCCGGTAGGTGAGGGCCATGGGGCCCTTGACCCTCCTGCTGCTGCTCTTGGGGGCCTTGGCCCTGACAGAGGCCTGGGCGGGTGAGTGCCGGTCAGGAGGGAAACCGCCGCTGAGGAGGGGGGAGGGAGGGGACCCCGGGTGGCAAGAGGGGCGGCGCTCGTTTCCGCCATTGCCAGCCCCTGTGTCCACCCTGGACCCAGACCTGTCCCGGACCCTTTCTGCCCCTCCCCGCCCCCGCCTCCTCTTGCCCCCTGATTCCCGGCCCTCTGGTCCTGCCGCCCCTTAACTCTCTGGGGAGCCCCCTCGCCCCCTCCCCTCCCGCCCCGTCTCCCCAGCCCGGGTCTCCCTCCCGCCCCCAGGCTCCCACTCCCTGAGGTTTTTCTCCACCGCGATGTCCTGGCCCAGCCTCGGGTTGTCCCACTACATCGCCGTGGGCTCCGTGGACGACACGCAGTTCGCGCGGTTCGACAGCGACTCCCCGGGTCAGATCGCGGAGCCGCGGGCGCCCTGGGCGGGGCGGGATGGGCCGGAACACTGGGCGCGGGAGACGCGGAGAGTGAAAGCAACGCACAGACTTTACGAGCGAAATTGCGCGCTGCGATCCGCTACCACAACCAGAGCGAGGCGGGTGAGCGAGCCTGAGCCCCGGGCGTGACCCCATCCCCACTGACGGCGGGTAACCCCAGACTCCTTGTCCGAGCATCACCCGAAGCTGGTGGGCACCCCCGACCCTCGACTCGGGAGGAGCCGAGGACTTTGTTCCAGCGGTTTTAGTTTAGGTTTATTACTGCTGGGAGGGGGCGCGGGCGGGAGGATGGCAAGGCTGACGCGGGGGGCGGGGGGGGGGGCAGGCTCTCACACCCTCCAGTGGATGCATGGCTGCGACGTGGGGCCCGACGGGCGCCTCCTCCGCGGGTACCATCAGTTCGCCTACGACGGCGCCGATTACCTGGCCCTGAGCGGGGACCTGCGCTCCTGGACCGCGGTGGACACGGCCGCTCAGATCACCCGGCGCAAGTGGGAGGCGGCGGGAGAAGCAGAGCGCCTCAGGAAATACCTGGAGGTGAAGTGCTTGGAGTGGCTGTTCGGATACCTGGAGAAGAGTAGGAAGAAGCTGCAGTGCTCAAGTAAGTTGCTGCAAATCGGCGATGCCTTCAGATCTTCCTCGGGCTGACACCCCAGGGGAAATGGAGTAATGGTCAGAACACAGACCTCTTTCTGGTCAGAGAGGGAGGAGACCTCCTGGGTTTCCTGTTCTGTACTAGAGAGAGACTCGCCACAGAGCCCTGCTTTTTCTGAAGGACAGTTAAGGAGGAATCCAGTCTCCTGAGCTGGAGGGGAGGCCATTCCTGAAACCAACCTTCATTGGATCCTTTGGACCTGCAGCCATCTGGAGGACCATCAGTTTCTCCCTTTGTCTTGTTTTTGGTGAAATTAACAATTTTCAGATCTGACTCCAGCTTTTCTGAGTCCCCAGGTCAGGAGCATAAGTCTGTGTTCTCCTCCTTAGAGACCTGCATCTTCCTATCCTGATTGTGTACCCCAATTTACCCATTCTAAGAAACAGATTATTCCACATGCCCCAGATCAGGCTGATTTATAGGTTTTGTGCTTCCTCTTCCAAACCCATTTCCCTGTCCATTCTGAGGATGGTGATATGAGGCTGTTTCAGTCTCCATGAAGGAAAAACCCAAAGTATGAATGTTCTGACCTTCTTCTCAGATACCCCAAAGACACAGGTGACCCACCACCGCACCTCTGACCATGAGGTCACCCTGAGGTGCTGGGCCCTGGGCTTCTACCCTGTGGAGATTACCCTGACCTGGCAGCAAGATGGGGAGGACCTGACCCAGGACACGCAGCTGGTGGACACCAGGCCTGATGGAAATGGAACCTTCCAGAAGTGGGCAGCTGTGGTGGTGCCTTCTGGAGAGGAGCAGAGATACATGTGCTATGTGCAGCATGAGGGGCTGCTGAGATTGGGTAAGGAGGGGGACGTAGGCACCGAGCTACAAAAGCTCAGAGGAATCAGGACCCCTTCTGGAAAACCTTAACTGACTCAGAATGGAGGTCTGAGTGACAGGGTCTCCCCTTCCCTTCCCTTCCAGTGCCCCCTCCTCAGTCCTCCATCCCCACTGTGGGCATCATTGCTGGCCTGGTTCTCCTTGAAGCTGTGCTCACTGGAGCTGCGGTGGCTGCAGCTTTGATGTGGAGGAAGAAGCACTCAGGTAGGGAAGGGAGTGGGGGATCTTGTCTTTCACTTCCCAGGGAGAATTTGCCCTACCTGGTTAATGGGAAGTACCACTCACACACTGTGTTGCCTAGTCTAGAGCTGATTGCTACTCCTTGCTCTTTGTAAACCACTTATGAAAATGAATCACCACTTGTTCACCTTGATAATTCTGGTGATGGGGCCCTGATTCCCAGCAAATGTCAGAGGGGAAGGTCCCTGCTGAGAACAGATTCCAGGAGGTGGTTGCTCCAGTCTCCCTGCATCTCCATTCTTCATATTTCCTTGTCCTGCCCTGGGTCTTCAGGCACAGTTCTGGAACATTCCTTGTGGCCCAGATTAGGGGATTCATTTAAGATGTCATGGCTTGACTCCTCCCTGGTCTCACATGATGTTTCTTCCCACAGGAGGACAAGGGGGAAGCTACACTCATGCTGCAGGTAAGTTTGGATCAGGGGTTGGATCCCTGAGCCCCTGGGGACAGTATAGATGGATTCCATGGGGCAGTCACCCCTATCAGTCCCTCCTGTGGTCTCATGTCTCCTGGCTCTGACCAGGTTCTGTTTTGTTCTCCCCCAGGCAGCGACAGTGCCCAGGGCCGTGATTGTCTCTCAGCCCCTAAAGGTAAGACCCTGAAGGCTTGCGGTGGGAGGGGCTGGGCAGAGAGGATGGGACCAGGTTATAGGGAAGCTGTGAGGGGAACATTCTGAGGATGCAGTGGGCTATGGAGAATGTCAAAACCTTCCTAACTTTGTTCATGATCATTTTCCTTCACAGCGTGAGTCAGCTGCCCATGGGGACTGAGTGATGCAGGATTTCTTCTTATCTTCACTTTGTGGCTTCAACATCCACTGGTTTTTCTTGTTGCAAAAGGCATATGAATGATTCTGTCTTCTAATTGATAATGTGAGGAGGTGGGGAGACTGGACCGCCCCTGCCCTGTAGGACCCTCCCCACACTGACCTGTGTTGTCTCTGATGACTGTCCTGCTCCAGCAGAGGTGGGGTTGGCTCCATCCCTGCCTGTATTTTGTGTTTTCCTGAGGAATAATATCTACTTCCCAATTGAAAATACTATTACAGCTATGAAGTTACTTTTCTTACCTTGTCAGGTGGGATTGATGGGTACATTAGTGGGATTACTAAAATTTGTGATTACATAAATCGGAGACCTGAGGACCAGTCAGAACTGCAGGTTTGCTGTGCTGAGCCTGTGCAGGTGTGGCGAGAGAGGCTGTGAGGAGCCGAGGGGGACAGAGCCTTTGTCCAGTCGGTGCTCAGTGCATCGTGGGCTTTGACGTGGTCACTCCTCAGGGGTCATCTCTCTGCTCCTTTGTTCTTGCCCTTCAGTAGCACTTGTCCCAGCAGGGCCTGTGATCACAGGGACTCAGACACCACCTGGGCCTATCCTGTCTCCAGGATGTGGGTGGAGGCTCTTGCGGCCAGGTCACTCCACACTCAGGGCACCATTAGGTCCTCATACTTTATGTGTTTATATTTCATTTTGGTTTTTGCTTTTTTATGTCTGTTCATATTTAGAGACCAGGCCTCATGTCCTCTGGGTACCCCGTCTCTGACAGCAGCAGGAGACATCTGTCATGCCCACAAGGCCCAGGATTGTTGCTGCACACAGGAGTACATGGTGTTAGAGATTGATTTCCAGACTCATCCTGTTTTTGGCCTCATTTTAGGACTATAGTCTGGATTATTCTTTCCATCTTTTCACATCTTTTTAAAACAACTAATACTACTGGTATTAGTAGAGAGAAGGATTAGGTAATTTTTCATTTTAATATCCTGTTGGATTTCTATTTCCTTTACAGCTTCTCCCTCTAACACTACCCTTAAGTAACCCTGCCCAGAGTGTTGGGAACAGGGAGGATGGTTGCTCCCTAGCATGGTCGGTGTGGGCCTCACTTAGGTGACCTTTGAGAAAAAGCTTTATGGACACATTGCCCACAGCTATGTCCAGGGAAGTTCAGTCCAGGCAGGACAACTTCCAGTGCAGATGCCCAAGGCAGGAATTCGTGTGGCTGAGATAAAGGCTGCTGGACCAGAGGGCAACTGAGATCAGATCTGTGTGTACCCAGATCATTCAGGCCTGGAGGATTTTGGGTTTGACTTTCTGAGTAAGATGTGGGGTGACAAGAGTTTCTGAACAGAGACCAACCTGTGCGGCTTCTCTCTAGTACCCTCAGTCTGGCTGCTGTGCAGCATTGAAGGGTGTGAGGTGGGAAGATAAATGGAGGAAATCACTGCAGGTTCCAGGACAGAGAGGTTGGTGGCTTCATTGAGGGAAGAGGGGAGGTGAACAGGAAAATAATAGGAAGTGATAGGATCTGTGTGTATTTGGAGATGGACTTTACAGCATTTCCTACTGTTGGGTTGTGAGAAATGGGTCAAGGATGACACCCAGTATTTGAGACTGTGCAGGGTGTGGTGGAACCTGCAGTGATATGGGGAGAGCCCAGAAGAACCATGTGTGGGCATCCTAGGTAGTCAATTTAGGAAGGTTGAAGCTGAGATCTATTAGAAATGAAAGTGATGTTGGCAGTTGGACAGACAAGTCTGGAGTAGAGATGAAATATATGAGCTAAGAAATAGACTTGGGAGGTGATAGGATGTGAATGATGTTTGCAGTCTTGAGCTCAGAAGGGCACCCCGGAGAGTGATGGCTAAGGAAAAGAAAGGAGCAGGTTAAACCCCAGACTCCCCAGTGATGAGCAATCTGAGCAGACACCCCCTAGAGCCTGCTTCACTGTCTGACACCATGTGGAGACTGCAGAGAGACCAGGGAGCTTCCGCTTCAGTGAGCACAGAAATCACCTGGATACTAGAACATCTGGAACAGAGTCTGAGATTCTATTATTGAACTCCTTTCCTTGCCCTAGGGATAGAGAATGTAGGGTTGAGTCCCAGGAGGAGATGCTTTCATCCCTGGAAGCAGGAACAAATAAAAGGGACTCTGGAGTCCAGGGGGTTCATCCAGAGACTGAGGGAAACTGTATACTTGGGGGACTCACCAGAACCTGGGAACCCACTATTATGACATGGAGATCTGGCTCTTCCCTGAGGCCTGTGTCCATAGTCATTCGCTAGGAAGGAAGCTTGAGGACTCCTAACCTGACAGTGGGCCTGTCCTGCTGCTGGGAGCCCAGGGAGCCTGGGGAGGGCCTGGCTGAGCAGGAGAAAGGGCGGCTCTGGGCTCTTGTGCTCAGCCCTGTGGCCACACGGGGGCGCTGCCGCGCTGTTCCGGATTCTGGTGGAGCCGCCAGGACGGGGCGGGGGCTGAGGTGGGCAGAATTGGGGGTCCTGGAGGGCGGCGTCCTGGGGTGAGATGCTCTGTGAGGAGTCAGAGAAGCAGGGCTCAGAGGAGAGGGGACTCCGGAGCCTGCCCTGGGTGTGAGGTTTCCAGCTTTTCTCCGCAGTACCCCCTACCTCCAGTCTTTTATAGCAATACCTGGGAAAACTGGAAAGTAGACATTTTTTCTCTTCTACAACCTATTTATTGAAGACTATTTTTTAAAGTTACATTAAAAATACTATTTTCAGATAATTTGCAAAGGTATTATACAGTTCCTTTATATTCCACACTCTTTTCCCACATAGTTAAATCTTACATAGCTACACTGCATCTGTGCAGCCAGTGAAGTGACACTGACTCACGTTTACCAAACTGCATGCTGTATTTAGAGTTCATTACTGTTATTTTTTATGTCCCAGGATCTCATCCAGGATCTCAGTAAGTTCCAGCCATGTCTCCTTTATGCGCCTGCAGTTCAGGCAGTTTCTTGGACTTTACATTTTTTGGTAACTGACGCTGGGGAGACTGCTCAGAAACAATGTTGCTGAATTTGAGTTTTTTCACTGGGGCTGTGACTTTGAGAAAGAAGGCAACAGAGGTGAAGTGCTCTTCTCCATTCAACATGACACATGCTATGCACTTTTTCTTCCATTTCTTTTTTTTTTCCCCCATGTCTTTGGAAGGAAGTCAAACCTGCGCTGCAGAGGCTGACAGGCAGCTTCGCAACCCAGCACTCAACCTCTGCACCACCGGGGAGGCCTGGCAGTGCCACTTTGTATCTTGCTGCAAGGATGAGGGTGCCCGTTGCTCTTGGTCAGGACTTGTTTCTATGAGTTTTTTTTGATATTTGCCTTCTAGTAAATGTGAGATGACATATCATTGTTTTTATTTGTCTTGCCCTAAACTCTTGACTCCTGTCACCTAGACGTGGACACCTCCTTGGGCCTGGGGATGTGAAGCCCTGCCCCTCCCTCACATTCCTTCACCTCCTATAAATCCCAGCAGTCCCCCATCCAGGGAGTGAGTTGTTTGGGGTGCTGGTCCCACTGACTCCCTTGAGCCTTCTAGAATAAACTCTTCTGTGCAAAGACATTGCTCGTGGCTTCGAGTTTGGCTTTGTCCACTCCAGGAAAAGGCCTGGTTGTGTCCTTTACAATGTGATGACTTTGCTCCAGATCTAGGGACTCTGGGATTTGTGACCATGTCAGATCCCTGACCCCTCACACTGGGTGCAGGAGAGGGTGAGCAGAAGTATGGCTGGGGTGGACCCCTCAGCTCCCCCTCTTCTCCCTACTCCTCTCCACTCACTGTCCCTTCGTCTCCCCCAGAGTCTGGATTTCATGAAGTCTCAGATCAACTGGGAGCAGGTCAGGAGACACCCCTGATCCCACAGCTCCTTAGCAGGAGGTGCTTCCAGATCTTTCCCCCACCCTGTCCCCTCTTGCTGCAGCTTTAGGACTTCTCCAGCAAAGCCAGAGCTGTGTACAGGGTGATTCTAGAACACTCTTCCTTGCAATGACACAGGACTCACTGCTGTAAATCCAGCATTCACCTCCTTCAGGTCTGAGCTCTAATGTCATCTACAGGAAAGTCTTCCCTGAAGATAGCATTTCATATCACACCTGGCTTCCTCATCTCCCCTACTTTGTTGGTTCTCTAAATCATTCTTTACTCTTTGACCCTGATCACTGCAGTTGCTTTCTTGTTTATTGTCAGGTGTTCAATCAGTATGTAAACTGGAAAGGGAGGGATTTTACTTCCTTTGTTGAAATATCCCAAATTGCCTGGACAGTGCCTGGCACGCAGTAGGTGTGGAATAAGTGTGCTACTGAATGGGTAAGTGTCTGGAGCAGAACCCCTTAAAGCTGAGTGTGGCTGGGGCAGGAAGAGAGGCAGTTCTCTGGTATGGGTTGGGGCTGGGGGTGCCTTGGTGCTTGGAGGGGAGGGAGCAACTCACTAGCTCACTCCAGTGAGGAGCCAAGCAGAAAGCCCCCAGGAGCCTTTAGCATGGGTGGTGCAGCCAAAAGTGCTTGGGGTCAGAGCACCCGCTGCCTCTGCATCTGCACTGGAGGGCACCAGGCCAGGTGGCAGGATTGCAGGCACTGAAGTCCTCTGGCTCCAGACTTATGTCCAGAATCCACTGATTCTGCCCAAGTAAAGGTATGACTCAGTCATAGTACATGGAGTCCTGTGACCCTTGGACCCTATGGTCAAGCTCCTATGACTGTCCAGGGGGCTGAGGGCTATGAGCTGAGATGGACTCAGACCTGGCTGTGAGTTTCCAACACAGGGAGTGGGCTCTGGAATCTGGGGTGAGAGCACAGGCTGCCCCCTCCAGGTGGCGCAGGCCTTGTGGTCCCCCTCTCTATGCAGCTTGACTCACCCTCTCTGGGCAACTTGATTCAGCATTAGGGGGGTTTGCTCTGGAAGAGGGGAATTCTCTAACCCCTCTTTTTCCCTTTTCCATGTGTATTTGAATTATACCACAGCTCTAACATTAGAGAAATCCTTAATCCTAAGTATAGAGCTAAACCCTGTGCAATTGTCACTCAAGGTAAAGTAGATACTCTCCCAGCCCCAACCAGAAACTCCTGGGTGCCGGGGACCAGCCTCCGGCAAAATGTCGTGTCAGGGGTTCCTGAAAGGATGAGACGGCCTCGGCGAAAACGAAAGAACTGAAACTTAGGGGCTGAGGGGAAGGGAATGAGTAGACACCGACACTTGGTGAGGTGCTAGTATCTTCTGCCGAAAGGCTCAGCAGGTTCTTTATTTATACATTTTTTGCAAGCAATGAGATTACATTATCAAGTGCATAGAAACAAAGCAGAAACAATTAGTGCATCTCTTTTTCTATGGGCTTTTGACCACTACGTGCTTTCAGTGAGAAGGCAACTTTCAAGGATAATAAAAAACGAAGCCTTACACTAGAATTCATTGTTTCAGCTAAACAATAACCTAAGACAGTGGATAGCCGCCAGTACATCCCTATCAGCTAAAGCCTAAGCAAGAAAAGACTCCTCTTATTCGCATGGCCTTCAGCTGGGGACCGGCTGCTACTCAGCTATCAGAACTTTTTCTATTTAGAAACTCCTAACTCAAATAGCTTCATTTAAAAACTTTCCCAAGAAACTTCAAGGGAAGGCAAAAGAAGGACCCACTGTAATTATTGAATTGTAATGCTTGTCAGGCATGTTCAACAAACCATCTCCCATTGTCAAGTGGGCCAAACTGCCCAACAACTAATTTCTAAACAAACAATTTTTCGTGCTATTTATTTACAGTATGCTGATACATATAATTTATTGCCTAATATACTTTTTGATAAATTTTTCTCTCTCTATGACCAAGAACAAAAAGCAAAGGGATGCCAGATCTTCAGCCCCACGGTGTGAGGCCCTTTCTCTTTGCTGCTTGTCAGTATCCTATCTGGCTGGAGCAAAAAGGCCTCCTGCAGCACCTGGGCTCTCCTAACACAGACCATCCTTCCCACCCAGGTGTCCACTTAGCTGACCCTTCCCTGCCCCACCCCTCTGGTTCCTCCATTTTCACTCCTGTTGGCCTCCATCCCTTCCATCCCTACATCCTCCTGTCCTTACTCCTCCAGGAGCCTCCCCTCTCCCTAGCCCATGACCCTGGGGCAGGAGGAGATCCTGGCCCTCTTCCTACCAATCCTAAGGGTGGAGGGTTTATGTAATCACTGATTGAAGCCAAAGACTGTTACAGGTGGAGCCCCCTAGAAGGAGGCGCTGGTAAGTACGGATAGCCTCAGTATGGGCTGGGGTGGAAACTGATAAGAAATATAAGGAGTTGAGATGTATGTCTTGTAGTGTTTTACCTATATTTTCTTCTATATATTTTATGGTTTCAGGTCTTATATCCAGATCTTATATCCGTTTTGAATTTATTTTTGTCACGGTGAGAGGTAGTGGTCTGGATTAATTCTCTTGCTTATGTTGGCCCAGTTTTCCAGCACCATTTATTGAACAAACTGTCCTTGTTCCATTGCATGTCCTTTGCTCCTTTGTCAAAGATGAGTAGTCCATATATCTGTGGCTTTATTTCTGGAGACTCATTACCCAAAGCAAAGAAAGTGAAGGAAAAGATGAACACGTGGATTACATCAAACTGAAAAGCTTCTGCACAGCAAAAGAGTCATTAACCAAAACAAAGAGACACCCCACTGATTGGGAAAAACTCTTTGCACACCATACAACTGATGAGGGACTGATCACAAAGATATACAAAGAACCCACACAACTCAACAAAAACAAAGTAAACAATCCAGTCAAGAAATGGGCAGAAGAACTTAAAAGACACTTCTCCAAAAAGAAAATACAAATGGCCAACGGGCATATGAAAAAATGTTCAACATTCCTTATAATCAGGGAAATGCAAATCGAAACCACAATGAGATACCACCTTACACCAGTGAGAAGGGCACATATCAAAAAAACTAGCAACACCAAATGTTGGTGAGAATGTGGAGAAAAAGGAACTCTCCTTCATTGCTGGTTCGAGTGCAAACTGGGCCAACCACTATGGAGAGCTGTGTGGAGGTTCCTCAGTCTACTAAAAATGGAGCTACTAAAAATGGACCCAGCAATTCCACTCCTAAGGATCTACCCAAAGGACACAAAAACTTTCATTCAAAAGAATACATGCCCACCTATGTTTATTGCAGCACTTGTTACAATAGGTAAGCTATGGAAACAACCCAAATGCCCCAAAATAGATGACTGGCTCAAGAAGATGTGGAACATATACACAATGGAATATTGCTCAGCAATCAAAAAGGATAAACTAATGCCATTTGAAACAACGTGGATGGAGCTAAAGGAATTATGCTCAGTGAAATAAGTCAGAAGGAAAAAGAAAAATATTGGATGGTTTTGCTTATAGGAGGATTATAGGGGAACCAAATAAGACATGGGGGGAATAATAACAAAACAAAAACAAACAGATAGTTATAAACCAGAGACATCAAGTATGGGGGTAAGAGGTGGGGAGGGAGAGGGGTTAAAGGGAGGGAAGGAGGAGCGCTGGGGACTGTGGTGATGGCCCATGGGTGAATAGGTGGAGGAAATTCTATGGGGACTACACCTGAGGGAAACAAACAAACAAATAAACATTGTTTAAAAATGAACAATGATATAAAACATAAATGAATTAATTAATTTTAAAAAAGTCAAAACTAGCAAGCTGACCATAGAAATGAGGCATCCAGCAAGGGAGGAGGGTTAAGGGGAGGAATATGGTGATGGTTCACAGGTGACATGTGGTGGGAGAACTATGGGGACTACAACAATGTAAGAAAAAAATTTAATAAAAAAATCAAATTAATTAATTAATTAAATTTAAAAAGAAAGAAATATAAAGAACTGCAGAAGCAGCCCCCAGGTTCAGAGTTTGGGATTTCAGCATTTCTGGATCTTCAGTGATTCCAGGGTCAGCAATTTCTGCCCCCACCACGCAGATCTTCCAGAAGGCTGTTGTGGACTTCTGAAGGATGTAGAGAAACCTCCAGCAGCCAACCTCAGAGAGGAAAAGCTCAGAGGCTTTGCAAGTAATTGAGCTACTGAAACTGTTTCCGGTTTTGCTGCTCTTACAGCCTGGCAGGGAAGACAAAGGCCCAGAGCTGGGCACCTCACTAAACTGTGAGTGTGGCCATTTGTCTGGTCATTTGTCCACTGCAGCTGCTGCTTTGAGTGTTGCTTGTCTGGTGCTGCCTGGAGCATCTCGGAAGCTCTGGGAGCATTTCCTGTTGTGTCTTCTGTTGTCTTTGTGTGTTAGACTAAGACTTATAGTCTGGCTGCCACGTGCTCCAGGCCCTCAGTGGTGGAAGAGGCCATCTTGGGAGCTTTTGTGTTTAGGATTTTAATTACTGGACTTTGGGCCTCCCCTGGTGACGCAGCGGTTGAGCGCTGGGCTGTGAGGCTGCCCTCAACCTCTCCAGGGCCGGTTCATTCCCCCGGGCACCGGTGAGGGTCCCACAAAAAATAAAAAAAATAAAAAATAAAACACTGGACCTTGGTTCAGGCGAGGTAAATGTTCGTTTTTTGCCATGGTAACTCTTGTTTTTCCCTCGTTTGTTAAATAAATCCCATTATTGTTGTTCTTTGAAACTGAATAGTGTCGCAATTGTGCCACTGGTGAAGAACTCTAACAGTGACCAGTAAACTATTGGGGCAGTGTCCTTGGGCAGTTTTAGTGCCCCTTGCTGCCCTGTATCATTCAGAGTTGATTCCCTGGAGGAGGAGCCTTCATCCCTGAAATCAGCAACAGGAACAAGTGACAGGGACTCTGGGGTCAAGGTCTCATCCCAGAGACTGAGGGCATCTGCCTCGCTTATGGGGCTCACCCTGATCCTGGGAAGCAGCTGTTATGTCTGGGATGTGCTCCTGCCTGAACCATAGAGTATGGTTATTGATGGACAGGAGCCATCTCTGTCTGTGTGTAATTTAGGAAACAATTTGGACATAGAGTGTGAGACTGGATAAGGGATAACGTTTACGCACAATTCATTCCTGCTGGGAACCCAGGGAGATCCTGGGGAGACCTAAGGGCTCTGGGCCTCTGTCCTAACCCCATGGCCACACAGGGAGGCTGTGGCACTTTTCTAGTCTGCCCAGCCAGGGGAGAGGCTGGGTGTGAGTGACTCAGGCTGAGAGGGTGAGCTGGGGCTGAGCATCCCTGGGGGAGGGGGTGACGATGCCCTGTGAGCAGCCCTGGCACCAGGCTGGGGTGGGGGGAGTGGAGGAGAGGAGGCTCTGGAGCTGCCCCATGTCTGAGGTGCCATCTTCTCTCCCCACAGCCTCTCTCTGCAGCCCCTTGATGACCACACCCTGGAGACTGCAAAGCACTTTCCCTTCCACTCCCTGTGCTTTTCCTGAGGGCTATTTTTAATTTTTTTAACTGAAGTAACACTGCATTACAGTACTTTAGGGGAATGACTACACATCTCTTTGGATCTGTGTGACCACACCACCACTTCCACCACAGCACCCAGAGTCCTTCACCAGATCCATTGTGTCCCCCCACACTCTGCTCTCCCACTCTCTCCTCCTCTAACCCCATTTCTTCAGTCAAGTGTCCAGGTTTGTTTTTTTTTTTGGTTTGTTTTTGGTTTGTTTTTTTTTTTTCTGATTTTTTTTTTGGTTTCTTGACATTTTGCATATGAGTTAAATCATCTGATATATGATTTTTTCCTTCTGACTTATTTCAGTTAGCCTAATCCCCTCCAGTTCTATCCATGGTGTTGCAAATGGAAAGATTTTATCTCTTTTTATAGCTGAGTAATACTCCACTGAGTACATATGCCACATCTTCTTAACCCCTCCTCTGCTGGTGGGCACTTAGGTTGTTCCCATAATAGGGCTACTGTTCAGGGTGCTGCAGTGAGCACAGGATGGGTGCATCTTTTCAGGTTGGTGTTTTTGCATCTTTGGCTAAGTAGCAAAGAGTGGAATTGCTGGATAATATGCTCTATCATTTTTAATGTTTTGAGAAACCTGAACATTATTTTGCACAGGGAGTGGATCAGTCTACATTCTGGAGGGCAATTCTTCAAAATAAACATTGTTGTTTTAGGGTAATTTATAATGCACAGAAAACCTGTAAAATGAGCAGAGTTCCTGTAAATCCCACACTCATGTCCCCTGTTTTTAACAATTTATATCACTTTCATGATGAATAGGGCCTGGGGGCCTGGTGACTACTGTGGGGGCCTTCAGTTATTTTGTAGTTAGACAGGAAACCAAGAAGTTCGCTGACAGATAAGAAGGACAGGAAAGCTCTCTGAGCAGAAAGGGATCCCCAGGGGGTTACTACTGACTGCCTGAAAGCAGGAGTTCATAAGGGTA
Source organism: Talpa occidentalis (assembly GCF_014898055.3). NCBI lineage: Eukaryota > Metazoa > Chordata > Mammalia > Eulipotyphla > Talpidae > Talpa > Talpa occidentalis. The sequence continues at coordinate 44,519,043 of NW_023602073.1, read as the reverse complement.
TAGTGGACAAGGAGTGGGGGTATTTGGCCACTGGTTGTCTCCATGTTGTGTCTCTTGCTGATTGATTGGGGTCAGTGAGTCTCCTAGGTCCCTGAGGTCCACTGAATTGTCCATGTTCCCTGGCCTGTCTCCCCAGAACCAGCTTTGGTCTGTGGCTTCAGCGTCCTGTCCTTGTCAGTGTCCTGCACATTCCATTGTTAACTGGGTTGGTGGCCCCTGTCGCCCATCGACTGTTTCCCACTCAGTTTGATAAATGAGTTTGAGACATCTGGGCTTGGGGGGCCCCTCTGGGTTCCCACTGATTGTTCAGTTTGAGAAATGGGCTTGAGGCTTGGGGTCCCCTGCTTGTTCCCATTTCCTAACTTCCTCCTTCAATGTTTGCACAACTGATGACATGATACTGATGTTAGTACTAAACTGCACTTATTTGGATGTCATTATTTTTTTTTTTTTCCTTTTTCTGCTCCAGGCTCCCATCCTGATACCGCATTAAGCAAAGTCCCAGCTGTGTCTCCCGAGGCTCCTCTGGCTGAGTCAGTGTCTCAGACAATCCCTGGTTTTGATGGTCTCGACATTTAGGGCAGCACAGCTCAGGTGATGTGTAGAATGTACTGCTTGACAGGGGTGATGGGCTCGAAGAAGAGACCACACCCATGAACTTTCATTTTCAACAGCACAGTAAGGGGGAATAAAATGCACTTGATCCTCACTGATGATGTCACCTTCCCCCGGCTGAGGTTGGTCTCCCACTTCCTCCCTGGAAGTTCTTTCTTTCCTATGTCCCTTTCTACACTGTGGTCTTTGGAAGGCATCACTATGTGGAGCCCACACTTCAGGGGTGCTCTGCTATGAATGTTCATGTGCAGGTTTTGTGCAAATACAACTGTTCGGATGAGTTGAATAAACACCTAGGAGGGTGATCAGCAGGTTCTAGGGTAAGTCTGTACTTAACTTTATGAGAAGCTGTCAGATAGCTTCCACAGAGACCGTGCTATTTGGTATTCCTGCCAGCAGTGAGTGGGGGTCCCTGTTGCTCCACATCATGGTCACCCCTATGCAGGTGGTGCAGTTTCACTTTCCAAGGTGTCAGTTTCCCACAATCAACTGGGGTCAAAACTTTTATGTATAATGAGATACTGAAAGGGAGATCACATTCCCAGAACTTCTATGCACTATATTGTTATAATTGTCTTATTTTATTTTTTTAAATAGATGGATGTACTTAATAATACAAGTCCAGTACTTGTACCGAGTTTGCTAAGAAGATAGATGTCCCCATCTTCCATGCTCCCTATTTCTTGAATCTCAGAGACAACCTGTTTCACTTCCTTTACTTACTCTGTAATTGTTATTCTCTGCCTCCAAATACCACCCTGCCAGGACTCTTTGTTGAGTTTTACGTTTCACTGAGTGAACTGACTCCCTTTTCACACAACTTCATCCTCCCAATATAATACATTATAATTTTGATAAGCCCAGTGAAAGTGGTTTCATTATTTTTTCCAGAACGTCTTATGATTTAATTTCATCAAAAACATGTTCCATCATTTAAACTATACTGATACTACATCTTAGGGCCAGAGGAGGAAAACATTTTCAGACTAGACCGTTGTCAGCTGTTGTTAACCATGATAAACAGCAAATATTGACTGGAGATTTAAAAAAAAAAAAGATTTATTTTTATTTATTTATGCATACAAGATCTAGGGTATGGGCTAGAGGTGCGGGAGTAGTGGTTGTGGTGGTGAAAGGATACAACAGAGACAGAGTGGGGAGCAGAACAGGCAGATCTACTGAAACATGCTGCTGAGGGGAGCAGCAGATGAGACAGGAGAGGTCTGCTGTGCCATGTGGGTCACCTCCCTGGCCTGGGATCAAACTCAGGCCACAGAGGCTGGGAGTAGCTTGATAGCCCTGAGACTTAACCTCTGTGCCACCAGGGAGGCCCCTGAAAGTATTGACTGGAATGAGGCCACAAGTTTGGTGATAAAGCATCATTGCCAACAAGCAGGCCCAGCACCTGAGCCCGCAGGAGAAGGGCTGCACAGGAGGGAGCAGGTGGGAGGGAGCAGGGATGTGGATAGTAGGAAGAGCTGTGGGATTCTGGGCAGGGAGTCTCAGGAAAGCAAGGAGCATCTCCTCAAGCCTGAGAAAAGTAAACTAAGTTTCTGATGACAGAGTGCATATAAATCACTTCAATATTGATACAATCCAAAGTATTATATCCCAAGAAAAATAATTTGTATGAGGTGCACTAGACTCCTCTGATTTTTTTTTTCTGTCCTTCTTTTTCTTTTTTTGACAACACCATATTTACTTGAAGGAATAAATGACAAAAATTCATCGATTTGGTGAGGCCTCCCTTGTGACAGAGGGGTCAAAGTCTGTCAAACTATTGCCAGCCACGGGGGCATAAATTCAATCCCTAGCCAGGGAGCTAACCCATAGTGGGCATCAGACCTCTCCTGTCTTGCCCACTGTTCCCCTCAGCAGTGTATTTCATAGATCTGCTTGTTCTGCTCCCCACTGTCTCTGGTGAATCCTCTCATCCCACCCATCCCACACATACAAGAAATGGGGCCTCCCTGGTGGTGCAAGGGGTTAAGCACCGCGCTATGAAGCAACCCACAGCCTTTGCAGCTTGATTCAATCCTGGCAGGCCAGGGAGCATCCCACATGCCACAGCAGACCTCTTCTGTTTTGCCCGCTGCTCCCCTCAGCAGTGTACTTGAGTTGGTTTGCCTGTTCTGTTCTACTCTCTGCCTCTGGTAAATCCTCTCACACCATGTATCTCTGGCTGGTACTGCAGCTCTTGTGTGCATAAATAAATAAATCTTTAATATATATATAATGTAAAAGATCCATTCTTCTTTTTTTTTAAATTACCAAAATTGTCTTTTATTTATTTTTTTAAATAATAAATTTTATTTTTTTATTCCCCATACAATTGAAACCTCCTCATTCTGACCCTAATCCCTCCCTTCCTGCCCCCCACCCCCCAAAAAGTGTCTCTGGTTCATAGTTTTTGTTGATTTTGATTTTCACTTTCTTATAGTTATTCCATTTTCCTGGTCCCTTATTTAAGTTTTCTAGATTCCTGCTATGAGTGAGACCATCCGGTATTTTTCTTTTTCTTTCTGGCTTATTTCGCTGAGCATGATCCCTTCCAGCGCCATCCAAAAAGATCCATTCTTCTTGCCTGATTTTCTTTCTTTCTTTTTTTTTTTTTTTAAGATTTATTTATTTATTTATTTATACATGCACTGGGTACAGTCAGAAGCGCGGGAGGGTGAGAGAATTCACCAGAGCCAGAGCGGGGAGCAGAGCAGGCAGAAGGACCAAAGTACACTGCTGAGGGGAGCAGCGGGCGCCAGGAGAGGTCTGCGCGCCATGTGGGACCCTCACCAGTGGCCAGGGATCCAGCCGGTGCTCAACCGCTGAGCCACCACGGGAGGCCCTTGCCTGATTATTTTCATACTAGTTATTTTTCTTAAGAACACTTCCTGTTAACATGCATTGGCTTATTAATGTTATTCTAAATGAAATAGTAACATCTTTAAAAGTGGTTTATTCTCAGTTGTGATAATACTGATAGCTATAACCTCATAAACCTCTGGCTAGTTTGTAAGACTGTACACGGATCCTGAAAGGAAAATGTTTGAGAAATGCTGACCCATTCCCCGGGCCTGGACTGGGGAGACGGTGATGAAGATGTTTGTGCAGGAGAGGCGGGGGCAGGGCAAAGTCCCAAGTCCCAGGGTGTGGCCTAAGTGTCCTCAGTGGTGTCTGGGGCAAAGGATTCTCCTTTCCCCTCAGTTTCACATCTCCCTCTCAACTGTTCCTGTACTCCAGCCTGGATATTCCTTACTCCTCCCCTGTTCTCACTCCCCAGTGCCTGGGGGGTTTCCAGAGAAGCTGATCAGCACCATGGCGGTCCCGTTACAGTCTCCACCTTAGCGCCAGGACTCAGATTCTCCGGAGATCCGAAAGATGGGAGTAGGGAAGCCCCTTTCCCTTCCTGCTGCTGCTTTCAGGGACCCTGACCCTGGCGGTGAACTGGACGGTTGAGTGCGGTGCCTGCGGGGAAACGAGCACTCGAGTGGAGCCAGGGGACCCCGGGCAAGGGCGCAGGACCCCGGGAAAGGCGCGATATGCCGCAGTTGGCCCTACGGACCTTCCTCTCCCCAAACCAGTGCTGGCTCCCAGCCTCCCGCCATCCTCCAATTCCCCCAGACACACACCCCGCCCCACCCCCGCCCCTCCAGTCCCTGTCCTTCTCCCGCCGCCCCCTGTCAATCTCTCTAGACCTCCCGCCTCCTTGTACGTTGTCAGACGAGGACTCAGGCACCGCTGCGGGAAGGGTGGTCAGCCCGGGTCTCCCCTCCCGCCCCCAGGGCCCCACTCCATGAGTTTTTTCCACACCGCGATGTCCCGGCCCGGCCCCGGGGAGCCCCGCGTCATCGCCGTGGGGTACGTGGACGACACACGCAGTTCAACCGCTTCGACAGCGACTCCCCGGGGCAGAGTGCGGAGCCGCGGGCGCCCTGGGCGGGGCAGCTGGGGCCGGAGGATCGGGACGAGGAGACGCAGAACCAAAGGAAAAACATACTGAGGTTCAAAGCGCACCTGAATGACCTGCGCGGCCTCTACAACCAAAGCGAGGACGGTGAGCTACCAGGGCCCAGGACCAGGTCATCGCCCCATGCCCACTGGGGGCCGCCCCGAGTCTTCAGGCCCAGGAGACACCCCAAGGCTGTGGGGCGCACCTAGACCCTCAACCCGGGAAGGTCCCCAGGACTGTCTTCTTCGCGGTTTCATTTTCAGTTTAGGTTTATTTAGGGTGTGAGATCCCGGTAAGCCTGATGCTAACGCAGGGTCGGGGCTCAGGGTCTCACACCCTCCAGAGGATGTCTGGCTGCGACGAGGGGCCCGACAGGCCCCTCCTCCGCGGGTACAGACAGTACGGCTACGATGGCGCTGATTTCATCTCCCTGAAGGGGGACCTGCGCTCCTGGACCGCGGCGGACACGCATGCTCAGATCACCCGGCACAAGTGGGAGGCCAGAGGTGAGGTCGAGCACCTCAGGAACTTCCTGGAGGGCAGGTGCCCCATGTGGCTCAGCAGATTCCTGGAGATGGGGAAGGAGGTGCTGCAGTGCACAGGTGAGAGGGGCCTAGAGGACTCCTGACCTCCCCTCTCCTGGCCCCCACAGGAAAAATGGGATAATGGGCAGAAGAGGCCTGCTTTCTGGTTCCAGAGGGAGGAGCCCCCCTGGGTTTCATTTTCTGTCCTAGAGAGAGACTCGCCCACAGGGCCCTTCTGTAAGTTAAGGCCAGTGAAGGAATCCAGTCTCTCCCGAGATGGAGGGGAGAGCAGCTGTCACTGGCTCCATTTGCCTGGGCAGCCAATTTGGGAGCAATTAGTTTCTCTGTCAAGGTTTTGTTTTTGGTATGAGATATGATTCCTCATTCACCCTCCACCCAGATCAGGAACTTCCTGGAGCAAGTCTGTGTTCTCCTCCTTAGAGACCTTCATCTTCCTACCTAAGGCTCTCACCCTGATTCTAAAACTGTCTAATGAAACCAGACTAGGCTGGTTTCAGGGTTTTCTGCTTCCTCCTTCCAAACTCACTGCCCTGTCCATTCTGAGGATGGTCAATTCTCCTTCAGTGTTTGTGGATGAAACCCCAAGTGTGACTTTTCTCACCCTTCTCAGTTCCCCCAAACACACAAGTGACCCACCACCCCACCTCTGACCATGAGGTCACCCTGAGGTGCTGGGCCCTGGGATTCTACCCTGCGGACATCACCCTGACCTGGCAGCGAGATGGGGAGGACCTGACCCAGGACACAGAGCTGGTGGAGACCAGGCCTGGGGGAGATGGAACCTTCCAGAAGTGGGCGGCTGTGGTGGTGCCTTCTGGAGAGGAACAGAGATACACATGCCATGTGCTGCATAAGGGGCTGCTGGAGCCCTGAGTCCTGAGATGGGGTAAGGAGGGGGTCAGGGACATGGAGGGTGTTCTCAGGGGGGATTAGGAGCCCTCTGGAGACCTTCAGAAGGTCAGGATGAGGCCTGGGACTCTGGATCTGACCTTCCTTTCCCTTCCAGTGCCCCCTCCTCAGTCCTCCGTCCCCACCACGGGCCTCATTGCTGGCCTGGTTCTCCTTGGAGCTGTGCTCACTGGAGCTGCGGTGGCTGCAGCTGTGATGTGGAGGAAGAAGCACTCAGGTAGGGAAGGGAGTGGGGGGTCTTGTCCATTGGGGGCTTTCATGCCCCAGGGAGAACTTGTCCTGCCTAGTAATGGGGTGTACCATCCACATGCTGTGTTGCCTAGTCTGGAGCTGACTGCTCACACTCACTCTTTGTAAACCGCTTATGAAAATGAATCACCACTTGTTCACCTTGTTCTGACGATGGGTCCTGATTCCCAGCAAATGGCAGAGGGGAGGTGGTTACTCCAGGCTCCCCTCATCTCCTTTCTTCATATTTTTTGGTCCTGCCCTGGGTTCTCAGGCACAGTTTTGGAAACTTCCCCGCGGCCCAGAGTAGGGGATTCATTTAGGACTTCATGGCCCCACTCCTTTGTGGTCTTACAGGATGTTTCTTCCCACAGGTGGAAAAGGAGGAAGCCGCACTCAGGCTGCAGGTAAGTGTGGATCAGGGGTTTATCCTTGATCCCCTGGGGACAGTGTAGATGGAGCCCATGGGCAGGTCACCCCCATTAGTCCTTCCTGTGGTCTCATCTCTGGACTCTGACCAGGTTCTGTTTTCTTCTCTCCCAGGCAGTGATAGTTCCCTGGATTCTCATGATTCTCTGACAGCCCCTAAAGGTGAGACCATGGGACCTGCCATAGGAGGGGCTGGGGCAGAGAGGATGGGACCAGGTTATGGGGAAGCTGAGGGGAACATTCTGAGGATGTGGTGGACTATTGAGAATGTTAATACTTCCCTGGCTTTGTTTATGATCATTTTCCTTCACAGTTTGAGCCAGCTGCCTTTTGAGGACTGAGTGATGGAGGATTTCTTCTTATCTCCACTTTGTGACTTCAACATCCACTGATTTTTCTTGTTGCAAAAGGCATATGGATGATTCTGTCTTTTAATTGATAATGTGGGGAGACTGGCCCAACCCTGCCCACCAGGTCCCTCCCCACACTGACCTGCATCTCTCCCTGATGACGTTCCTGCTCCAGCAGAGGTGGGGCTGACTCTATCCCTGCCTGTATTTTGTGTTTTCCTGAGGAATAGTGTCTACTTCCCTGTTGAAAATAATCAGATATGATATTATTTTTCTTACCTGGTCATGTGGGATTGTGTTGGGAGCCTGCTGCCCTATAGGAGCTGGAGTTTCCTGGAGCACCTGTTTGCTGTGCTTAAGGTGTTTCAAGAGTGGCTGGCTATTCAATGAACTCATTCAAGAATTGCCAAACCAGGGTAAATTGTGTAAGTCATCCTGTGCGCAGCTGTGAAGTAGTTAAAACAAAGGCCAGTAGCCACTGGGGTTCCAGTTGAACTCCGGGAATCGTGGCAAGAGGCCTCTTCTATCCCATTCATGCAGGAGTTGCTGCATCACTTAAAACACCACACCAAAGCTTCATAGGGTGATGACTGCAGGCATTGCTAGCCTTGCCAGCATCATCGCTGCTGCAGCTACTGCCACCATTGCCCCTCATGCACAGTACACGCCTCTGAGTACCTGCAAAACTTTCCAAAAAATTTTACAGAAACTTGAGAAAACTAAATCCATGTTGACAAGAAAATCTTAGGCCAAATACAGCAATTACAAGATTCTATTATTTGTTTGGGTAAACAGGCTTTGCCAAAGCTAATTATACTTACTCTGCTTCAAAAACAAAAAGGGGGATATGTTGGCAGCCAGCTCCTGTTCTCTGAGGACATGCTGGCATGTGTGCATGATCCCCACTAACTAGAGAAACTTGTTCCAGCATTAACTTATTAATCTGTGTAAGCATAAACACAATTGTATGTTAGTTTCTTGTTTGTTTGTTCATATCTTTAATAAAAGCTTGAACTGGGAAAGTCAGAGGCAGAGCTGCTCTCGATGGCATTCCCCAGCCTCCCTGACTACAAATTCATTTAGACTCTGAGTCTTCCTTAATAGCTGAGAACTTCTCATTGCCTGTCCATGGCAGGATTGATGGGTTAATTAGCAGGATTCCTAATATTTGAGATGAAATAAGTAGAAGCTTATGAGGACAAGTCAGAACTGCAGGTTTACTGTGTTGAGTCTGTGCAGGTGGGGGCAGGAGAGGCTGTAGGAGCCGAGGGTGACGGGGCCTGTGTCTAGTCGGGGCTCAGTATGTCGTGGACTTTTACGTGGTCACTCATCAGGGGTCATCTCTCTGTTCCTTTGTTCTTGTCCTGCAGGAGCACCTGTCCCAGCAGGGACACAGATATCACCTGGGCCTGTCCTGCCTCCAGAAATGTGGGTGGAGGCTGCATGTGGTCGGGTCAGCCTAGGGTCAGGCCAGCATTGGGTCCTCAGTCTTCATAGTCTGTGTGTCTATATTTTATTTTGGTTTTTATTTTTCTGTTCACATTTAGAGACCAGGCCTCATGTCCTCTGGGTGTCCCTGTCTCTGACGGCAGCTGGAGGAACTGTCATTGTCGCCACAAGGCCCAGGGTAATCACTGCACATAGGAGTCTGGTGTTAGAGGTTGATTTCCAGACTCATCCAGTTTTTGGCCTCATTTTAGACTGTGTTTTGGATTATTCTTTCCATCTTTTCCACATCTCCTTCCTTCTTTTCTTTCTTTCTTTCTTTCTTTCTTTCTTTCTTTCTTCTTTCTTCTTTTCTTTCTTTCTTTCTTTCTTCTTTCTTTTCTTTCTTTCTTCTTTCTTTCTTTCTCTCTCTCTCTCTCTTCTCTCTTCTCTCTCTTTTCTCCTTTCTCTTCTTTTCTTTCTTTATAATAGAGGCATGCTTATTTATTTGTTTGTTTGTTTGTCTTGTCTTATACATTGCACTGGGTACAGTCAGAGCGTGGGAGGGTGAGAGAATTCCCAGAGCCAGAGCGGGGAGCAGAGCAGGCAGAAGGACCGAAGTACACTGCTGAGGGGAGCAGCGGGCGGCAGGAGAGGTCTGTGCACCATGTGGGACCCTCCTCTGGTGGCCGGGGAGCAGCCGGGGATCGAACCGGCGCCGCAGAGGCCGCGGGCAGCTTCACAACCCAGCGCTCAACCGCTGCACCACTGGGGAGGCCCCACATCTTCTTTAAAGAACCAAATTCTGGTTTTAGTAGAGAGGAGGATTAGGTAATTTTTCATCTTAATGTCTTGTTGGGTTTCTTTTCCTCTACAGCTTCTCCCTCTAACCTTACCCTTAACTAACCCTGCCCTGAGCGTGGACAGGGAGGATGGCTGCTCCCTAGCGTGGTCAGTGTGGGACTCACTTAGGTGACCTTTGAGAAAAAGTTTCTGAACATGTTGCCCACAAGGATGTACAGGGAAGTTCTGTCTAGGCAGGACAACCTCCAGTGCAGATGCCCAAGGCAGGAATCTGAGGCTGAGGTAAAGGCTGCTGAACAAGAGGGTAATTGAGATGAGATCTGTGTGCACCCAGATATTCAGGCCTCGAGGATGTTGGGTTTGACTTTCTGAGTAAGTGGTGAGGTGACGAGCTTCTGAGCAGAGATTGACCTGTGTGACTTCTCTTTAGGAGCCTCAGTCTGGCTGCTGTGCAGCATTAAATGGTGTAAGGAGGGAAGAGAAATGTAGGAAACCAGTGCAGGTCCCTGGACAGAGAGTTTGGTGCCTTTGTTGGGGGAGGGGGAAGACAGCAGGAAAATAATAGGCAGTGATAGGATCTGTGTGTATTTATTTATTTATTTATTTTTATTTTTTTAAATAAATTTTATTTTTATATTCCCCATACAATTGCAACCCCCTTATTTTGACCCCAATCCCTCCCCTCCCCGCCCCCCACCTCCCATAGAGTGTCTCTGGTTCATAGTTTTTGTTGATTTTGAGTTTAACTTTCTTATAGTTATTCATTTTCCTGGTCCCTTATTTAAGTTTTCTAGATTCCTGCTATGAGTGAGACCATCCGGTATTTTTCTTTTTCTTTCTGGCTTATTTCACTGAGCATGATCCCTCCCAGCGCCATCCATGTTGCTGCAAATTGCATGTGTTTATCTTTTTTGAATGCTGAGTAATATTCCATGGTGTATATGTACCACATCTTCTTGAGGATCTGTGTGTATTTAGACATGGACTTTACAGTGTTTCCTACTGCTGAGTTGTGAGAAAAGGTTCAAGGATGACACTCAGTGTTTCAGATTGTACAGGCCTCAGTGACATGGGGAAGACTCTAGAAGAACCATATGTGGGCTTCCTAGGCATTGAATTTAGGAAAGCTGAATCAGATCTATGAGAAATGGAAGTGATGTTGGCAGTTGGACAGACAAGTCTGGAGTAGAGATGAAATATCTGAGCTAAGAAATAGACTTGGGAGGTGACAGGATGCGAATGATGTTTGAAGTCTTGAGCTTGGAAATGTCCCCCAAGTAGTAATAACAAGGAAAAGAAAGCAGGTTAAACCCCAGACCCCCCAGTGATGAGCAATCTGAGAAGACACCCCCTAGAGCCTACTGCATTGTCTGACACCATGTGGAGAAGACACGGAGACCAGGGAGCCCTCACTTAGGTAAGCAGGGGAGTCACCTGGATGCTAGAAGGTCTGGAACAGAGTCTGAGATTCTATTATTCAACACCTTTCCTCACCCTAGGGATGGAGAATTTAGGGCTGATTCCCAGGAGAAGACACTTCATCCCTGGAAGCAGGAACAAATAACAGGGACCCTGGAGTATAAAGTTTCATCCAAAGAGACTGAGGGAAACTGTACACATGAGGGACTCACCCAGAACCTGGGAACCAGCTATTATGACCTGGAGACGTGGCTCTTCCTTGAGGTCTATGTCCATAGTCACTCCCTAGGGAGAAATTTTGAGGGCGCTTAACCTGACAGTGGACCTTGTCCAGCCGCTGGGAGTCCAGGGAGTCTGGGGAGGGCTTGGCAGAGCAGGAGAAAGGGCAGCTCTGGTCTCCTGTGCTCAGCCCTGTGGCCACACGAGGGCGCTGCCGCGCTGCTCCGGATTCTGGTGGAGCCGCCAGGACGGGGCGGGGGCTGAGGTGGGCAGAGTTGGGGGTCCTGGAGGGCGGCGTCCTGGGGCTCAGATGCTCTGTGAGGAGTCAGAGAAGCAGGGCTCAGAGGAGAGGAGACTCCGGAGCCTGCCCTGGGTGTGAGGTTGCCAGCTTTTTCCCATGACCCCTCTCTCCAGACCCTTCATGGGAAATCTGGAAAGTAGATCAGTTTTAACCTTCTACAACCTAGAGCTTTGTTAACAGTATTTTAGAAGAAATTGCTAGATTTACAGAAAAGTTGCAAAGGTAGTAGAGTTCCTATATAATCCACATCATTTCCAAACTGTTAATACCTCACATGACTAGTAAGTGACTTGTGAAGCTAAAGAAACGATACTGATGCAGTTTCAATAAACTCCACACTTCATTTGGGTTTCATTAATTTTTCCTGTTGTCTTTTTATGCTCCAACATCCCATCCAGGACACCACATGAAGTCCCCATCTGGTGTCCTTAAGATGCCTCTGGCTTCCAGTTTCTCAAACTTTTGTTGATTTTGATGCCACTGACATCTGTGAGGAGCTGCTCAGGAGTAATGGGCTCAGTTTGAGTTCTTTTGATTGGGGCAATGGGTTTGGGGAAAGAGACCACAGAGGCGAAGAGCTGTTCTCCATCAACACATCAAGTGTACAAATATGCACTATTTTATTTTCATGTGTTTAGTAGTTTCTGTTGTCTTTGGAAGGAAATCACTATGGACAGCTCACACTTAGTGGGCATTCTGCTATAAACATTTACTTCCATGCAGGTTTTTTTTTTTTTTAATGTAAGTGCGGGGCACCAGCCTCCGGCAAAATGTCGTGCCAGGGGTTCCCGAAAAGATGAGATGGCCTAGGCGACCTGTAAGGGGCTGAAACTTAGGGGCTGAAACTTAAGGGCTGAGGGGAAGGGGATAAGGTAATGAGGAGACACTGACACAGGACAGGGTGCAACAATCTTCTGCCGAGAGACTCAGCAGGTCTTTATTTATTCATTATTAGTAATCAAAAAAATACATCATGTGTAAAGCAGAAACAATTAGTGTATTTTATTTCCATGCACTACTGGCTCCTACAGGTCCCAGCTAGACGGTAGCCTTCAAGGTTAATAGATAAAAAACCAAACCTTACACTAAAACTTATTATTTCAGCTAGACAATTACCTAAGACAGTGGATAGCTGCCAGTACATCCCTATCAGCTAAAGACTAAGCATCAAAAGACTCTTCTATTCACATGGCCTTTAGCCGGAGACCAGCTGCTTCTCAGCTATCAGAACTTTTTCTACCTAGAAACTTCTTAACACAGTTAACTTCATTTAAAAACTTTCCTAAGAAACTACTAAATAAAAAGGAACTTCTAAAAAAGCAAAAGAAGTACTTACTATAATAGTTGCGCTGGTTTGCTTGTCAGATATGTACAATGAACTGTCTCCCATTGTCAAGTGGGCCAAATTGTTTAATAACTAATTTCTAAACAGACAATTTTCCGTGCCATTTGCTTGCAGTATGCTGATACATGTAATTTATTGCCTAATGTACTTTTCTGATAAATTTTTCTCTTTTTATGTCCAAGAACAAAAAATAAAGGGATGTTAAATCTTTAGCCCCACGGTGTGAGGCACAAGGAATCTTCGGCCCCATGGTGTGAGGCCCTTTGAACTTCCCTGCTTGCCAGTGTCTTATCTGGCTGGGGCAACAAGGCCTCCTGCAGCATTTAAGTTTTCAAATGAGTTGGGTAAATAGCTGGGACAGTCATCACTGGACTGCATGACCCATCAGTGTTTGACTTTAAAAGAAACTTTCAAAAATCTTCCCTAGTGACTGTGCCATCTCATATCCTGCCAGCAGTGAGGGTCCTGTTGCTCAGTCAGCACTTGGTTATTTCTTTTTTTTTTTTTTACTTCTGGTAAGTGTGTAATTGTGTCACTCTTGTTTTAATGCCTTTTCCTAACAACCTGTATTATTGAGCTTCATTCATGTAGTTATTTGGGGTAGGTGTGGGGAAAAAATAAATATATAAATAAATAATTAAAAATGAAATCACAGGCCTCCCCGGTGGTGCAGCGGTTGAGCGCTGGGTTGTGAAGCTGCCCGCAGCCTCTGCAGCACCGGTTTAATCCCCGGCTGCTCTGGGCCACCGGAGGAGGGTCCCACATGGCGTGCAGACCTCTCCTGCCGCCCGCTGCTCCCCTCAGCAGTGTGCTTCGGTCCTTCTGCCTGCTCTGCTCCCCGCTCTGGCTCTGGTGAATTCTCTCACCCTCCCGTTCTTCTGACTGTACCCAGTGCTTGTATAAATAAAAATAAACAAATCTTTGAAAAAAAAAGAAATCACAATGAAAATTGGGATGCTTTTGAATTTATGAAATACACTGCTGAGGGGAGCAGCGGGCGCGACAAGAGAGGTCTGCCCAGGTCTCAAGGGCTGGCAGGTCGGGATAGAACCGGCCTGCAGAGGCTGTGGACAGCTTCACCGTGCTGCACTCAAATACCTACCCCACCAGGGGAGGACCTAAACTTGATTTTTAAATTAAAATCAATTCAATCGTGAATCCTAAATGCCAATCAAAATTTTGGACACTGTTTTTTAAAGACATTGACAAATTTCCCCCCACAACCTTATGCAAATACAAAAGACTTAGCAAAATGCTTTTTTAAAAAGAAGAAATATGGAAGAGGCGCAGCACCTGGTTTCAAGACTTAGTATAAGCTCAGGTGATGAAAACGATGTGGTGTTGGCACAAGGATGGTCTCGGTCGCGGGTGATTCTAGAACACTTTTCCTCACAGTAACATAGGGAAGTCTCCCCTGAAGATAGTACTTCGATTTATAACCGGTTCCCTCATCTCCCCGACCTTGGCTGCTTCTCAAAGTCCCTCTTTAGTGGCTGACCCTGATCACTGACTGAAGGTGCTTTGCTGTTTACTGTCCAGCATCCCAATGGCATGTAGGGTCCATGAGGAGCAAGAGGATGGGGGGGTTTCACCCTGAAATATCCCAAATAGCCTAGTGTCTGGCACACAGTAGGTACCAAATAAATATGTTAATGAAAGAATAAGTTTGGTACTCCTTAGAGCTGAGATTGAGATGGGAAAAGTAGAGAGTTCCCTGGTATGTGATGGGGTGGGCATGTCCTTTTGTTTGGAGGGAGATGAGAAAGCTACTATCTCCTATGGGCCAGGAACCAAGCAGGGAGCAAGAACTCAGTGCCCTTCCTCAAAGGCTATGCAGTCGAAAGTGCACGGGGTCAATCTAAGCCAGACCATCTACTGCCTCTGAGACTCTGGCACTTGGGCAAAGGGAGTCCTGGTCAAATGGCAGGGTTGTTACTCACTGAAGTCCTTCTGGTCCCAGACTTATGTCCAGAATCCACTCATTCTGCCCAGCTGCAAGGTTTGACTCAGTTACAATTGATTGGGGCCCTGGAGAGTCTTAGCGTGAAACTTAACCCCCAGGACTCCTAGGCCATCATGCAGGGCCAAAATGTCACTGTGGGTTCAGGACAACAGGGTCTTTTCTTTTAGGATCAGGAGGGGGAGGGAGTGAGGCCTGAGGGACCCAGAGAGCAGGCCCCTCTCCCTTTGGTCCTGGAGGGGGAAGGAGAGACAGGACACTAGGGCTGGGCTCTGAGGTTAAAGGAGAGGGGAAAGGGCCACCTCCCAGGCTCCACAGGTGGGTGGTTGACCCTAGACAGGAAGGTCCACCTTTGAGGCTTGGGTTTGGTGTGTGGACACCTGGCCCTTGAGGTCTGGGGATGGGTAGACACATTCTGATTTGGGGAAAGCTAGTCAGCACCTGAAGCCTCAACTCCTGGCTGATCTGTGGCCACCTCAGACTCCAGCTCCTCCCACCCCTGCCCTCCCACCTCAGAACATGGAGCCCAAGGCCTGGGGACTCCACCTGGTGCTTGAGAAGGTGTCCAGGGACTGAGGGCTGTGAGCTGAGATGGACTCAGATTGGGCTGTGAGGTCCCAGGGCAGGGAGGGGCTCTGGAACCCATGTCAGGACCCAGGGCTGCCCCCAGCAGGCAGCACAGGCCTTGTCTCCCCCTCTCAGGGCTCCTTGATTCTCCCTGTCACCCAGTATAAGGGGGTCCTGCTTTGGAAGAGGGGAAACCCCTTTATCTTATTTTCCCTTTCTTCTCTGTGTGCTTGAATATTACCATATGCCTAAGTGTGGAAAATTCTTTAAACTTAAGTACAGTTTCCCAACCAATTAAACAGCTGACCCCTAATAGTTACCATGTAGGTGAAAATAGAAACTCCCAGCCCCAGCCAGAGCACCTGGGCCTCTCCCTACACAGACCATCCCTCCCACCAGTGTCCCCTAAGCTGACCCTTCCCTGCCCCCATCCTCTAGCTCCTCCCCTTCCCTTCCTGTTGACCTCCCTCTCCTAAAGCCCCTATTTCCTCCCTCTCCTCACTCCTCCAGGAGCCTCAGCCCTTCCTTGCCCATGAGGGTCTTTCCTGCTCCTCTTCCAACCCATCCTAGGGATGGAGAGTTTAGAGTTGATTCCCTGGAGGAGGCGCCTCCATCTCTGGAACTGACAGGGGTTAGGAACGGGATGGGGATTGGGTAAGAGACCATGCAGGGTATAGGAGGAAACCTGCACACACATTGCTTATGGCCTATCTGCTCTGAGTTAATCTTCAGCCCAAGCACACGTCTGGAGGCTGCAGGGAGCAGCACTACCTGAAGAACAGCCTCAGCACAGGGGGATGACCCGAGGCCAGGTGTGCACGAAGGTGATAAGGAGCTCCGGGGACTGCACATTATGGGGTCCTGGCAGCGGCGAAGGCCTGCTCACTGCCCAACTGCCTGTGTTCATCTCACTATAAAAAGGCAGCTGGAAATGAAAAGGGAAGGCAGTTTCTTTAGGGTGTTAACCCCCGTTCTCAGATTGCTGCTATCTGATTAAAGCACAACTTGAAGATTCAATTCCTGTCTCTCGTTGTTGGCATTGGGTGGTGACAGGTGGTCTGAGCTCTGGTCTTCAAAATCAGCAGCAGGAACCCGTGACAGGGCCTCTGGGTCAAGGTCTCACCCCAAGAGCCTGAGGAGACCTGGTATGTTTGTGGGGCCCACCCTGGTGCTGGTTTTAGTTGTTGTGGCCTGGGGATCTGCTCCTGCCTGATCCAAAGTCTGTGGTTATTAATGGACAGAGACCATCATGTCAGTGTGTGTTTGGTGGAACAATTTAGATACTGAACCTGACTCTTTATGGGGGCTCCCCTTTCTGTGCACAGTCCTGTTCCTCTGGGAGGCCAAAGGGTTCTGGGTCTTCTGTGTTAGACCCTGTGGCCACACGGGGGCGCTGCGGCGCTGTCCTAGTCTCCGCAGCCAGGAGAGAGGCTGGGGTGTGTGACTCAGGCTGAGAGGGTGAGCTGGGGCTGAGAACCACTGTGGGTAGAGGGTGATGGAGCCCTGTGAGCAGCCCTGGCACCAGTCTCTGTGAGGGGAGTGAACGAAAGGAGAGGAGGCTCTGGAACTGTCCTGTGTCTTAGGCGCCATCTTCTCTCCCCACAGCCTCTCTCTGCAGCCCCTTGATGACCACACCCTGGAGGCTGCAAAGCAGACGCTTATCCCCCTTCCACTCCCTGTGCCTTTCCTGAGGGCTATTTACAATTTTTTTAATTGAAGCAACACTGATTTACAGTACCGTGTGTGATTTAGGGAAATAATTTCACATCTCTTCGGATCTGTGTGACCACACCACCCCCTCCACCACAGCACCCAGAGTCCTTCACCAGAGTCCACTGTGCCCCCCAACACTCTCTCTCCCCTGCCCTCCCCCTCTAGTAGCCTCATTTCTTCAGTCAAGTGTCTGGGGTTTGTTGTGGTTTGTTTTTTTTCTGACCTTTTTTTTTGGTTTCTTGATATTTTGTATTTGAGTTAAATCCTCTGATATATGATTTTTTTTTTTCTGACTTGTTTCTGTTAGCCTAATCCCCTCCAGTTCTAGGCATGGTGTTGCAAATGGAAAGATTTTATATTTTTTATAGCTGAGTATTATTCCACCAAGTATATATACCACAACCTCTTATCCCACTCCTCTGCTGTTGGGCACTTAGGTTGTTTCCATAACTGAACTACTGTTCAGGGTGCTGCAGTGAGCACAGGATACATGCATCTTTGGCTAAATAGCAAAGAGTGGAATTGCTGGACAATATGCTCTATCACTTTTAATGTTTTGAGAAATCTCAACATTATTTTCCATAGGGACTGGAGCAGTCTATATTTCTGAAGGCTATTTTTCTAAATAAACATTATTTTAGGGTAATTTATAATTTATAGAAAATCTGTAAAATGAGCACAGAATTCCTGTAACTCCCACACTCATGTCCCCTGTTGTTAACAACTTATATCACTACCATGATGAATAGGGCTTAGAGGCCTGGGGACTCCTAGGGGGTCTCTCAGTTCTTTTGTAGTTAGACAGGAAAGCAAGAAGTTTGCTGACAGATAAAAAGGACAGGAAAGCTCTCTGAGCAGAAAGGAATCCTCATGGGGCTATGCTGAGGAGCCTAAAAGCAAGAGTTTATATGGCTATAGTGGGCAAGGAATGCGGGTATTTGGCCACTGGGTGTCTCCATATTGTGTGTCTTGCTGATTGGTTGGGGTCCATGGGTCTCCTAGGTCCCTGAGGTCCACTGAATTGTCCACGTTCCCTGGCCTGTCTTCCTAGAACCAGCTTTGGTCTGTGACCTCAGCGTCCTGTCATTGTCAATGTCCTGCACATTCCATTGTTAACTGGGTTGGTGGCCCTGACGCCCATCCACTGTTTCCCATTTAGTTTGATAAATGAGTTTGAGACATCTGGGCTTGGGGGGCCCCTCTGGGTTCCCACTGATTGTTCAGTTTGAGAAATGGGCTTGAGGCTGGGGGTCTCCTGCTCCTAACCCACTGCTTGTTCCCATTTCCTGTTTTCCTCGGTCAGTGTTTGCACAGCTAATGACATGATACCGATATGTTATTACTAAACCCCATGCTTATTTGGATGTCATTAGTGTTTGTTTGTTTGTTTTCCTTTTTCTGCTCCAGGCTCCCATCCTGATACCACATGAAGCAAAGTCCCAGTCGTGTCTCCTGAGGCTCCTCTGGCTGAGTCAGTCTCTCAGACTCTTCTTGGTTTGGATGGTCTTGGCATTAGGGGAGCACTGCTCAGGGTTAGTGTAGAATGTACTGCTTGACGGGGTGATGAGCTGGAAGAATAGACCACACACAGGAACTTCCATTTTCAACAACACAGTAAGGGGGAATAAAATGCTCTTGACCTTAACTGACGGTGTCACCTCCTCCCACTCCCCCCACCCCACCCCACCCACAGCTGAGGTCAGGTCTCCAACTTCCTCCCTGGGAAGTTCTTTCTTTCCTATGTCCCTTTCCACGCTGCAGTCTTTGGAAGGCATCACTATGTGGAGCCCACACTTAAGGGATGCTCTGCTATAAATATTCATGTGCAGGATTTGTGCAAACATAACTTTTCAGATGAGTTGGGTAAACACCTAGGATGGTGATCAGCAGGGATACTTAACCTTATAAGAAGCTGTCAGATAGCTTCCATAGAGACTGTGCTATTTGATGTTCCTGCCAGCAGTGAGTGGGGGTCCCAGTTCTTCCAGATCCTGGTCACCCCTATGCAGGTGGTACAGTTTCACTTTCCAAGGTGTCAGTTTCCCACAATCAACTGGGGTCAAAACTTTTACGTATAATGAGATACTGAAAGAGAGATCACATTCCCAGAACTTCTATATTGTTATAATTGTCCTATTTTATTTTATTTATTTATTTTATTATTTTTTTTAAAGATTTATTTATTTATTTATTTATACAAGCACTGGGTACAGTCAGAAGCGCGGGAGGGTGAGAGAATCTACCAGAGCCAGAGCGGGGAGCAGAGGAGGCCCCCTATTTTATTTTTTTAATAGATGGATGTACTTAATAATTCAAGTCCAGTACTCGTACAGAGTTTGTTAAGAAGATAGATGTCCTCACTCTTCTCATTGCCTGATTATTTTCATAATAGTTTTTTTGTTAAGAATAGTTCCTGTTGGTGGGCCTCCCCGGTGGCGCAGCGGTTGAGCGCTGGGTTGCGAAGCTGCCCGCGGCCTCTGCGGCGCCGGTTCGATCCCCGGCTGCTCCCCGGCCACCGGAGGAGGGTCCCACATGGCGCGCAGACCTCTCCTGCCGCCCGCTGCTCCCCTCAGCAGTGTATTTCGGTCCTTCTGCCTGGTCTGCTCCCCGCTCTGGCTCTGGTGAATTCTCTCACCCTCCCGCGCTTCTGACTGTACCCAGTGCATGTATAAACAAAACAAACAAACAAACCAGCAAACAAATAAATAAAGCATGCCTCTATAAAAAAAAAAAAAAAAAAAAAAAAAAAAGAATAGTTCCTGTTGGGCCTCCCCGGTGGCGCAGCGGTCGAGCACTGGGTTGCGAAGCTGCCCGCAGCCTCTGCAGCGCCGGTTCGATCCCGGCTGCTCCCCGGCCACCGGAGGAGGGTCCCACATGGCGCGCAGACCTCTCCTGCCGCCCGCTGCTCCCCTCAGCAGTGTACTTTGGTCCTTCTGCCTGCTCTGCTCCCCGCTCTGGTGGATTCTCTCACCCTCCCGCGTTTCTGACTGTACCCAGTGCTTGTTTAAATAAATAAATAAATAAATCTTTAAAAAAAAAAAAAAAGAATAGTTCCTGTTAGGGCCTCCCCAGTAGCGCAGTGGTTGAGCGCTGGGTTGCGAAGCTGCCCGCAGCCTCTGCAGCACTGGTTCCATCCCCGCCAGTTCGATCCCAGGTGGCCAGGTGAGGGGCCCACATGGTTCGCAGACCTCTCCTGCAGGCCGCTGCTCCCCTCAGCAGTGTACTTGGTTGGTCTGCCTGTTCTGCTCCCCGCTTTGGCTCTGGTGAATTCTCTCATTCTCCCGCGCTTCTGACTGTACCCAATGCATGTATAAATAAAATAAATCTTTTTTTAAAAAAAGAATAGTTCCTGTTAACACACATTAGCTTATTAATGCCATTCTAAATGAAATGGTAACATTTTAACTTTATTTGACTTTTAAGAAAAAATATTTTTATTGAATTTTATTGATTTGTAATTCATTTCCATAATTACATAACTTCAGGAGTAACGTTTCACATCTCAACACGTGCACAAGCTTCACTTACCTTCTGACAAAGCTATTGCACCACAACACTATCCCATATCCCCTCTGGTCTCCTCTCCCTCCCCGCTTCCGGTCTGGGAACCACCATATTTTTCACAATCTCCGAAAAATAGTAACATTTTTAAAATGGTTTATTCCCAGTGTGATAACACTGATAGATATAACCCCATAAACAAAGTTATACCTGAGGTTCTGGCTAGTTTTTAAGACTGTACACGCATCCTGAAAGGAAAATGCTTGAGAAATGCTGACCCAGTTCCCGGACCTGACTCAGGGAGACGGTGTGATAAAGGTGTTCTTGGAGGAGAGGAGGGCCAGGGCATAGTCCCAAGTCCCAATCCCAGGGTGTGGCTCAAGTGCCTGCAGAGGTATCTGGGTGAAGGATTCTCCTTTCCCCTCAGTTTCACATCTCCCTCTCACCTGTTTCACCCTGGATATTCCTTACTCGTCCCCTGTTCTCACTCCCCAATGCCTGGTGGGTTTCTGGAGAAGCCCCTGGGCCACACCGAGGTCCAGTTACAGTCTCCACCTTAGCGCCAGGAGTCAGATTCTCCAGAGACCCAGCAGATGCGAGTCTGGAAGCCCCTACCCTTCCTGCTGCTGCTTTCGGGGACCCTGACCCTGGCGGTGAACTGGATGGGTGAGTGCAGTGCCTGCGGGGGAAATAAGGCCTGCATAGAGTGGAACCCCGGCAGGACAGGGGCGCAGGACCCCGGGAAAGGGGCGATATGCCGCAGTTGGCCCTACTGACCTTCCTCTCCCCAAACCAGTCCCGGCTCCCAGCCTCCCGTTGTCCTCCTGTCCCCCACTCCTGCCCCTCCAGTCCTGGCCCTTCTCCCGCCGCCCCCTGTCAATCTCTCTAGACCTCCCGCCTCCTTGTACGTTGTCAGACGAGGACTCAGGCACCGCTGCGGGAAGGGTGGTCAGCCCGGGTCTCCCCTCCCGCCCCCAGGGCCCCACTCCATGAGTTTTTTCCACACCGCGATGTCCCGGCCCGGCCCCGGGGAGCCCCGCGTCATCGCCGTGGGGTACGTGGACGACACACGCAGTTCAACCGCTTCGACAGCGACTCCCCGGGGCAGAGTGCGGAGCCGCGGGCGCCCTGGGCGGGGCAGCTGGGGCCGGAGGATCGGGACGAGGAGACGCAGAACCAAAGGAAAAACATACTGAGGTTCAAAGCGCACCTGAATGACCTGCGCGGCCTCTACAACCAAAGCGAGGACGGTGAGCTACCAGGGCCCAGGACCAGGTCATCGCCCCATGCCCACTGGGGGCCGCCCCGAGTCTTCAGGCCCAGGAGACACCCCAAGGCTGTGGGGCGCACCTAGACCCTCAACCCGGGAAGGTCCCCAGGACTGTCTTCTTCGCGGTTTCATTTTCAGTTTAGGTTTATTTAGGGTGTGAGGTCCCCGTACACCTGATGCTGATGTGGGGTCGAGGCTCAGGTTCTCACACCCTCCAGAGGATGTTTGGCTTCGAGTCAGGGAACAAAGGGCACCTCCTCCGCGGGTACAATCAGGCCTACGATGGCGCTGATTTCATCTCCCTGAAGGGGGACCTGCGCTCCTGGACCTCAGCGGACACCGTGGCTCAGATCACCCAGCATGAGTGGGAGGCCAGCGGGGAGGCTGAGCGCTTCAGGAACTTCCTGGAGGGCAGGTGCCTGGAGTGGCTCCACAGATTCCTGGAGATGGGGAAGGAGGTGCTGCAGCGCTCAGGTGAGAGGGGCCTAGAGGACTCCTGACCTCCCCTCAACCTGGTGCCCACAGGGAAAATGGGATAATGGTCAGAAGAGGCCTTCTTTCTGGTCAGAGAGGGAGGAGCCCCCAGGGTTTCATTTTCTGTACTAGAGAGAGACTCGCCCATAGGGCCCTTCTGTAAGTTAAGGCCAGTGAAGTAATCCAGTCTCTCCCGAGATGGTGGGGAGAGCAGCTGTCACTGGCTCCATTTGCCTGGGCAGCCAATTTGGGAGCAATTAGTTTCTCTGTCAAGCCCTTGTTTTTGGTATGAGATATGATTCCTCATTCACCCTCCACCCAGATCAAGAGCAAATGTCTGTGTTCTCCTCCTTGGAGACCTGCATCTTCCTACCTCAGGCTCTCACCCCAATCCTAAAACGTTTTAATGAATAAAAGGTTATCTTACATTCCCCACACTAGGCTGGTTTCAGGGTTTTCTGCTTCCTCCTTCCAAACTCATTGCCCTGTCCACTCTGAGGATGGTCAGTGAGGCTGCTGCAGTGTTTGTGGAAGAAACCCCAAGTGTGAATGTTCTCACCCTTCTCCTCAGTTCCCCCAAGGACATAGATGACCCACCACCCCACCTCTGAGCATGAGGTCACCCTGAGGTGCTGGGCCCTGGGCTTCTACCCTGCGAACATCAACATGACCTGGCAGCAAGATGGGGAGAACCTGACGAACATAAAACTGGTGGAGACCATGCTTAGGGGTGATGGAACCTTCCAGAAGTGAGCAACTGTGGTGGTGCCTTCTGGAGAGGAGCAGAGATACACGTGCCATGTGCAGCACCAGGGGCTGCTGGAGCCCCGAGTCCTGAGTTGTGGTAAGGAGGGGGGTGTGGGCACAGAGCCTTTTCTCAGGGGGAATCAAAAGCGCCTCTGCAGATCTTCATAAAGTCAGGATGAGGCCTTGGGTTCAGGCTCTGACCTCTCCTTCCCTTCCAGTGCCCCCTCCTCAGGCCTCCATCCCCACCGCAGGCATAATTGCTGGCCTGGTTCTCCTTGGAGCTGTGCTCACTGGAGCTGCGGTGGCTGCAGCTGTGATGTGGAGGAAGAAGCGCTCAGGTAGGGAAGGGAATGGGGGGTCTTGTCTACTGGGGCTTTCATGTCCCAGGGAGAACTTGCTCTGTTTAGTGAATGGAAATACTGTGCACATACATGTGTTGCCCAGTTTGGAGCTGATTACTAATCCTCACTGTTTTGTGAAACCCTTATGAAAATAAATCACCTGTTGTTCACCTTGATAATTCTGGTGATGGGGACCTGATTCCCAGCAAATGTCAAGGGAAGGTCCATGCTGAGGACAGACTCTAGAAGATGGTTAGTCCACCTCATCTCTCATCTCTTTTCTTCATATTTCCCAGTCCTGCCCTGGGTCCTCAGGCACGGTTCTGGAAACTTCCCTGTGGTCCAGGACTAGGGGATTCCTTTAGGACTTCATGGGCTGACTCCTCCCTGGTCTCACATGATGTTTCTTCCTTCAGGTAGACAAGGAGGAAGCTACACTCCGGCTGTAGGTAAGTGTGGATCAGGGGTTTATCCCAGAGCCCCTGAGGACAGTGTAGATGGAGCCCATGGGGGAGTCACTCCCATCAGTCCCTCCTGTGGTCTCATCTCTCATGGCTCTGACCAGGTTCTGTTTTGTTCTCCCCCAGGCAGCGACGGTAACCAGAGCTCTGATGTGCCTCACAGCTGCTAAAGATAAGACCCTGGAGGCCTGGGGTGGGAGGGGCTGGGGCAGAGAGGATGGGACCAGGTTATGGGGAAGCTGTGAGGGGGACATTCTGAGGATGTGGTGGACCATTGACAGTGTCGACACATATGAGATTCCAGAATTTATGATATTTTATTTTAAGTGTGGAATAACTGCCTTCTGGGGACTGAGTGGTGCAGGATACTCATCTACCCATCATGACTTCAAGATCCCCTGGTTTCTTTTGCTGCAAAGGGCATCCTCATGTGTCTGTGCTCCTATTAGCATAATGTGAGGAGTGGGGAGACTGGCCCAGCCCTGCTCACCAGACCCCTCCCCACACTGAACTGCATCCTACCAGTTACTCTTACCTGGAATACCAATGGCACTCTGAGAGCTGGCAAAAAGTCAGGAGCCCAAAGCCAAGAGCCAGGAAACACCCAAGGTCCACATATCTGATTATATACCAGACCTGGCTGTTTAATTCCACCCTCAGTTCCCAGGAGCCCTCCCTTCCTTGATGAGGACATTATGGGATTTGTAGTTCTTGGTGTCTTGAATCTCCTTGGTCTGGAGTGAGGATGGAAAACACAAAACCTGTTTGCTGAGTTCATTCAGTTCATCCTTTCCCCCCAACACAGTCAGCATTCTTGAGTATTGTAAAAAAAAAAAAAAAAAAAAAGATCTATTTTAATAAACCTCTAGTTGTCACTCTGGGTAATTTAGTGTTTTATAAAAATCCATTTATGTTTATGCCTGTGACAAAATTTTGTTGCTATGAAATTTCAGAAATTATAAAGTTTTTGATCAGTAAAAAGATATGAGATGTCTTAGTGATGCAGTTTTGGAGTTGATGGGTTTAGAGAGCGGGGTCCTTGGGTTCACTCTGGGAAAGGTTTCATCAGAGCTCCCCTTTCAGCGGCACATGGCAAGTTTCCCAGGCGAGTTTCTCCATGAGACAGAGACGTTAGTTATATTTAAAAGACCGGGTTTAGGGGCCTCCCTGGTAGCGCAAGACGTTGAACACAGTACTATGAAGCTATCTGCAGCCTCTGCAGCAGAAGTATGAGCCCTGGTTGGCCAGGGAGCTACCCACATGGCACAGCAGACCTCTCCTCTCTCTCCCGCTGCTCCCCTCAGCAGCATATTTCAGTCAATCCACCTGTTCTGCTCCCCAATCTGTCTCTGGTGACTCCTCTCTCCCCTCGCACTTCTGGCCTGTACCCCCATTCTTGTATGGATAAATAAACAAATCTCTTTTTTAAAAAAGAGCAGATTTATTAGAAAAAGGGACAGAAAAGTGAAGGACACTTGCATAGACACAAGTGGGCAGAAAGGGTCTCCCTAAAAGGGACAGGTTTGCTAAGAGAGGCCTTGTCCTCTATCATTCCCCCTTGACTGTATCCGCAGCCCAAACTCTTTTGGAGGAGTTGAAGGGAAGCGATCCATTTTCTGTTGCTACATACTGGAGTAGGACTGAGCAATGGCCCTACCTAACGGGCCTGGGTTATGATTTTCCTAACACTAGTCCCTGAGTTAACTAATATGGTTGCTGTTGGAAGGAGGCATACACAGGCCAAGGGGTAGGGCGTCTGGACAGACTGTTTCTCCTGTATGGGTCAAGAGTTTTTTGATTCCCTAGCCAGGGAGCTGACCCACATGGCGCAACAGACCTCTCCTGTCTCACCCACTGCTCCCCTCAGCAGTGGATGTGCTGTTCTGCTCCTCACTCGGTCTCTGGTGAATCCTCTCACTCCAGTTCTTCTATGCATTGATACATAAATCTTTAAAAAAAATAAAATAATTTCTTTAATTTGCTTGACTAGGTGGATTCAAACAGACTGGTGATTTTCTTACAATGGCTATCCATTTTTATACTCCATCCCCCAATCTGTGCTCTGGATTTTTTTTTTATTCTTTTTTTTAATGATTTATTTATACAAGCATTGAGTCCTGTCAGAGCGTGGGAGGATGAGAGAATTCACCAGAGCCAAAGCGGGGAACAGAACAGTCAGACTGATGAAATACACTGTTGAGAGGAGCAGCAGGCGCCATGTGGGACCCTCGCAGGCATCTGGGGATTGAACAGGCTGTGGGGAGCTTCGCAGCCCAGCACTCAACCACTGCGCCACTGGGGAGTCCCTGGATATTTTCTGCAGCTAGTTTACTGACTACATTAATCACTTTTAACCCACACCTCTAGCTTTTTTGGCCCCGAGTGAGCCAGTTTCGGGTCTCGTGATACCTTCTTTCCAAATTTTCTACTCTTAGCCTCCATTATTATCATCATGTTTCGTCAGGAAAATGCCAGTTAAAACCACAATGAGATAACATCTCACAACTATGGAAACGACCTGTGCTAAAAAGACCAGAAACAAAAAGCATCTCAAGGGTGTGGAGAAAAGTAACTCTGGTACATTGTGGGTGGGAATGGAGACTGGTCCTGTATCCGGCTGAATGAGAGGCACCCAGATCCTCAAACATGAACACTCTAAATGGGTTCTGCCACCCGTTGCATAAAGACAAAACATATTCTAATGTGTAAGATCTTCAATAGAAAATAATACAATTAGTGTGCAATAAAGAGAAGAGAAAGAATATAGTTATAGTAGTTACCAAAGATTCTATCCTATTGGGTTTAAATGCTCAGCCAAACAGGATAGACCCAGAGCAGGATCACTGAGGCCCAAAAGCCTGCCATGAATCTAAGGCATCTTCTGGTGGAGACCCATTGAAAGGGGCAGAAGGGGTCAG
Organism: Talpa occidentalis; assembly: GCF_014898055.3. Lineage (NCBI taxonomy): Eukaryota > Metazoa > Chordata > Mammalia > Eulipotyphla > Talpidae > Talpa > Talpa occidentalis. The sequence goes on along the minus strand of NW_023602073.1, from coordinate 44,492,556 downwards.
GCAAATCTGGAAGGAAAAGAGCAAAATCAAAATGATACTGGGCAGTAAGGGCACTACAACTGGCCACTGACAAGGCCCAAATTGTTTATAGGTCGCTGTCTGAATTCTTCACCTAATGCACAATTTCAAGACCACTCAGATTCAGAGAACATCAATAATGGGATTTACTTAACAAACAGGGGAAACCCAAGAGTCATTGAAGTCACAAGTGGCTGTTTATCTCCCCCCAAGCAGTGTCCAGTGTTCTGAAGTACTAAACAAAAGGTGTGTAAGATGGCGTCCACCTGCCATCTTATATCTGAAGATGTCGAACACCTATCCTGAAAAAAAGGCATCGCTCCCAAAAGACCATCTTCCCGCCACTGAGGGCCTGGAGCCTGTGGCAGCCAGACACTAGGCCAGGATCCAACTCAGGAGGACAGCAGAAGACACAACAGGAGATGCTCACTGGAGCTGCCGAGATGCCCCAGCGCAGCACCAGACAAGCGATGTTGGAAACAGCAGCAGCAGCATCTGAAGGACCTGACAAAGCACCCACACTCACGCAGCTTAGTCAGGAACCCAGCTCCGGGTCTTTGCCCTCACCTTTGCTCTAACAGCAGCACAGCTGGGGACAGTTTCAGTCACGGGACTACCTGCAAAGCCTCTGAACTTATGTTCTCTGAGGGTGGCTGCTGGAAGCCTCTCCAATTCCTTCAGAGGACTGCAATAGCCTTCTGGAAGATCAGTGTGGGGGGATAGGATTGCTGGACCCAGAATGTTGAATCCTGGATAATGGTGAAATCCTGAAAATGATGAATGATCCCTGAAGATGCTGACTCTCAGGGCCTGCTTTGCAGTCCCTTATATTTCCTATCAGAGTCTCCACGTGCACCAATACTTTGTCTGAATTTTACCTGGGGTTGTTCATCCTTACCTGTATTCCCCACCGGGGTGCCACCTGTAAGAGCCTTTGGTTTCAGCCCCTGTTTCAAAAAGACAAGTCAAGGGCCTCCGCGGTGGCAGAAGGGGTTAAGAGGCAACCTATGAAACTTTGCAGGTGAGTTCAATCCTTGGCCACGGAGCTACCCACATGGCACAGCAGACCTCGGCTGACTCACCCACTGTTCCTCTCAGCAGTGTGTTCCAGTACATCTGCCTGTTCTATTCCCCACTCTGTCTCTGGTGAATCCTCTCACCTCCCGCACCTCTGGCCTGTACCCCAGTTCTTGTATGCATAAATAAATAAATCTTTGAAAAAAAACAAGTCGAGATAAAGGCTGCCATTGTCAGCCTCCCCATGGGTCTGTCACCCATGTGTCTGTCTCTTTCAAGTATCTCTTTCTGTGTCCTCCAAGTCTCTGGCACAAGTCCAGGGCCGAAAAGCACGCATGGCTTCTTCATGTGTGTTTCTGCTCCATGTGCCTCCTCCTCCAGTCTTCTTTCCCCATCTCTCTCCACTTCTTCCTTCACTTCTTCAGCCTTTTGTCCATGCTCAGCTCCAACTTTCCTTGAGTGGGACATGAAATCTGGAATTGTAACAGATGGTCCCCAGGAAAAGGGGAATTTCCAGATTCCCTGCCCCACCTAGGGAAAAGGTGCAGCGGAGCAGGGTGGGGAGAAGATGCAGAAAAGAGAGAAGGGGCCTCCCCAGAGGTATGGTGGTTGGGCGCTGGGTTGCAAGGCGCCGGTTTGATCCGGGTCCCACATGGCTCAAGGTCCTCTCCTGCTGCCTGCTGCTCCCCTCAGCAGTGTATCATCAGTCTGCCTGTTTTGTTTCCTGCTCTGGCTCTGGTGAATTCTCTCGCCCTCCCGAGCTTCTGACTGTGACCAGTGCTTGCATAAATAAATAAATAAATCTTTAAAAAAAGAGAGAGAGAGAAGGAAGGCAGAGGACAGAGAACAGGAAGACCCAAGGCGGCACGTGGAGCAGAGAACACGTGAAGAAGCTGTGCTTGCTCTCAGCCTTGGACTGGTGCCAGAGCCAGGGGACTTGGAAGAGACACTTGAAACAGACGTGGATGAAAGACCCGTGGGAGGGTAACAATGGCAACAATTATATTGATTTTGATTTTGCTTTTTTCCTTCCAGACCTGTCTGGCCACTTCTACCCCTTTCCTATTGGTCCCCACCAGAAGGTGCCTTAGACTTGTGGCAGGTTGTTGGGCCTCAGTGTCCCTGCTTTGGGCCAAACCTGTTAGGCCGGGCATTTACCTACATAGGGATGGGTAACTTTGGGTGTTTGATCTGGAAACCATTTCTCTATTCTTTCCCTTCTTTTTTTGCACGCTAATTGTATCAAAGTTCCCTTCCTTAAAGGTCTTATGTTTAGTTTTGATGTAGTTATTGAGGGTTAGGATTAGGGTTAGGGAAAAATAAAAGTAATAAATAAATAAATAAAATAAAAAAAAGGATGGATCAAGAACAAGTGTCATGTCCACATTACAGAATACTGTTTAGCCAAAAGGAAAGATGAAATAAACCATTTTCAGCAAAATGGGAGTTTGAGAGAATTGTGTGTACGAAGGCAAGTGAGAATGATACAAATAAATACTGGACATGTACATAGCAGATGATTTGACAAATTAACACACTTATAAAAACTAGTGGACTTTAGCAAACACCCTGAGGGCTCTGAGGATGAGAGGGAGGGGAAGGAGAGGAACAAGGGGATAGAAAGAATGGTGGTGAGAAAACAATAATAAAGACAAAATCATAAGGACAATGGATGCTTTCCACCTTTATGAAAATAGAGTCAGAATTTGTGGGATGTAGGAGAAGTAGAGATACAGGGAAATTTAGAACATTAATGTCCATAGAGACTATGATGGACAAGAGCATATAAATTTGCTAGCCAATGTGAAATGTACATTCTTAAAGACACAAATTACCAAAGTGAATTAAGAAGAAATAGGGACCCTAAATAATCCCATATGAACTAATGAAATTAAATACATTTTATTTATTTAAATATTTTATTTTATATAATTCTTACATCTTTTTTCATCTTTGCACAATGTATGCATTTTCATTTTGGTTATATTCCCCATACAGTTACATCCCCCCCTTTTTTTGACACTGGTCCTTCCTTTCCCTGCCACTCCCTCCCTACCCCCCAACCTCCCCGCACCCCCCCCCCATCCCCATAGTATGTCTCTGGTTTATAGTTGCTTGTTGATTTTGATTTTTACTTTGTATTGATTAGTCTTTTTCCTGGTCTCTTATTTAGGTTTTCTAAATTCCTGCTATGAGTGAGACCACCCGGTATTTTTCTTTTTCTTTCTGACTTATTTCGCTGAGCATGATCCCTTCCAGCTCCATCCATGTTGCTGCAAACTGCATGTGTTTATCTTTTTTGAATGCTGAGTAAAATTCCATTGTGTTATGTACCACATCTTCTTGATCTAGCTATTGTAAATAGTGCTGCTATAAACATAGGGGTGCAGGTGCCCTTTGGAATTACTGTTTTTGTGTCATTTGTTAAATACCTGGTAGTGGAATTGCTGGATCATATGGAAGCTCTATGTTTAGTAGGTCCAGAAATCTCCACACAGCTCTCCATAGTGGCTGGACCAGTTTGCACTCCCACCAGCAGTGCAGGAGAGTTCCTTTTTCTCCACAACCTCGCCAACATTTGTTGTTGCTAGTTTTTTTAATATGTGCCATTCTCACTGGTGTAAGATGGTATCTCATTGTAGTTTTGATTTGCATTTCCCCGATTACAAGTGATGTGGAACGTTTTTTCATATGCCTGTTGGCCATTTGCATTTCTTCTTCAGAGAAGTTTCTTTTTAGCTCTTCTGCCCATTTTTTAAAAGATTTATTTATTTATTTATTTTTAAAATTTATTTATATAAGCACTGGGTACAGACAGAAGCGGGAGGGTGAGAGAATTCACCAGAGCCAGAGCGGGGAGCAGAGCAGGCAGAAGGACCGAGGTACACTGCTGAGGGGAGCAGCGGGCGGCAGGAGAGGTCTGCGCGCCATGTGCGACCCAACTCTGGTGACCTGGGAGCATCCGGGAATTGAACCAGCACTGCAGAGGCTGCGGGCAGCTTCCCAACCCAGCACTCAACCGACTTAACCGCTGCGCCACCGGGGAGGCCCAGGAATATTAATATGTTATTACTAAACTCCATGCTTGATTTGGATGTCATTAGTTTATTTTTCTGCTCCAGGATCCCTCGTGATACCATACTAAGTCCTAATCATGTCTCCTAAGGCTGCTCTGGCTGAGTCAGTCTTTCAGACATTATTTGTTTTTGATGGTCTTCATATTTAGGGGAGCACTGCTCATGTGTGTTGTAGAAGGCCCCTCCATTTGAGTTTGGTTGTCTGGGCTGATGGGTTTGGGGAAGATCACAGGGATGAAATGCCATTCTCAGCTACACAGGAAGGGTGAATAAAATGTACTTGTTCTTAATGGAGAATGTTCACTTTCAGCTGGGGTTAAGGTCGTGTCTCCCACTTTCTCTCTGTGAAGATCTTTCTTTTCCATGTCCCTTTCCAGGCTTTAGAAGGAAGTCACAATGTGCTGCCCACATTTAAGGAGTGTTGTGCTATAAACATTGATGTACAGGTTTTGTGCAAACAAAAGTTCTCAAGTGAGTTGGGTAAATACCCAGGAGAATGATCTGCAGGTTTTAGGGAAGTTGATGTTTAGCCTATAAGAAACTGCCAAATCTCTTCCATAATGGCTGTGCTATTTGTACTTCTGCCAGCAGTGCCCGGGGGTCTGCATGCAAGCAGGCACAGGGCAGGTTCACTATGGCTTCAGGCCAGATAAAAAGAGTCCCAGAGACCTCAGAGGATTTTACAGGCTTTAATGCACTTCCAAGGAACTAGGCAAGGAGAATGGCATGCCAGGGAGCAGGCAAGGGCCAGAGTAGGGGTGGAGGGGTGCTGGGAGGCTAGGAGACAGGCAGGCAACCAAGCCTCCCAGCCCCCCATGACCCTTTCTGCTCTTTCTCTGGACTCTCTCTGGCATCTCAGTCTCCTGCAGTCTTATGGCCTTGCCTCTTCTGCAGTCACACAGCTGCTGAGTGGGCCTCCTCCTGTCTGCTTGTAGTCCAGCCTCTAGGCTCAGTCATGCAAACTTACTCATGTGCACGCCCATGTTCTTTGGACCCAGGTGTCCACAATCAGGCAGAATTGCCCTATGGTCCCAAGTATCCCTTGTGTAGGGCTCAGGTGGTAGCCAAAGAGGTTAGTGGTATAAAAAATCCTGATTGTCTCATTTACCCAACAGGGTCTCTGTTCCTAATCCTGGTCCATACCTGGTGCACAGTGTCCCCCCTTATCTGCCGCTTCACTTTCCAAGGTTTCAGTTTCCCACATCCTGCATCAAAAACTTTTATATATGATGAGATATTTAGAGAGAGAGATCACACTCATATAACTTTTATACAGTATATTACTATAAATGTGTTTTCCCCCCAAATAAACATACGTAATTTTAAAAGTCCAATACTTGTACAAAGCTTGTTATGAAGACAGTAGTCCCCAATCTTCCATGTTCTCCATTTCTTGTATCTGAGAGATAAGCTGTTTTACTTCTTTTAGCTGATTTTCTGCTTGTTACTTTTCTGCCTCCAAATACCATCTACCAGGACTCTGTTGAGTTTTGTGTCTCATCTTTAGTGAATTGACTCTTCATTCACACAACCTTGTTCTCCCAACATTGTAACATTATGTTGATTACCTCAGTGCAGTGTTTGCATTATTTTTTTAATATCTTGTAATTTAATTTCTACTACAAAAATGTCCCATCATTTGAACAAAACTGATAATTCCCATGGGTGAGGAGCACAGGACAGTGAAGAGACACCAGGGTCATGGGGGTGAAAGAATTCATCAGAGACAGCATGGAAAGCTGAAAAGGTGCATTTATTGAATTACTGCGGAGAAGAGGGGTAAGAGGAGAAATTTTTACTTAGGCCACTGAAAAAAAGTTTGGTTCTTTTTTATGCTCTGAGTTTGTAGGCTCTAAGATTTAAGACACAGGCCTGAGCTAGCTGCTGTCTGCTAGAGTGTCACGCCCTAATTAGCTCTTATTTGCTTTAGATTTGTCTCCAGTGGCCACTTGGGCTTTATGGCCCTGTATACCAATCAAGTGGTTCCATGTTGGCCAAGGGTTTTCACAGTTTGGTTCCCATGGTAACCCTTCAGCTCCCCAGTCTGTTTAAAAGTTCTTAGCCCTGTCTACCAGGTGCCAAAGAGACAGAGATTTTAGCCCTATAAACTCCAACAATAATAGCTCTCCGGAGCCAGAGGAGGAAAGCATTTTCAGACCAGTAGAGAGTAAAAAACATTGTCAGCTGTTGCTAACAATGAGAAACAGCAAAGTATTGACTAAAATGTGGCCACAAGTTTGGTGATGACCAGTCATTGTCAACCTCCTGTAGGACAGGAAGGGACGGAGCAGATCGTCTATGACCCAAGTTGATGGGGTAAAGGTGAGAGTCCTGGAGCCCTTGGTATCTTTTTGAGGATTTTATTAAGTTTACCATGTACATGGCAGGCAGGGGTGCCCAGCGGCTAGGAGGCTGGCAGGCTTCCTGGCCCCTGGTGAATCTTCACTCTTCCTGGGCTCTGTGGGTATAGCAGCAGGAGGGGACACTGAGCAGGTTTCGATGATCCTTGTGGACGGGTGAAGGAGGGAGTCCTGAAGCCCTCGGTGACTTTTGCAGACTTTTATTTGGATTTACTGTGTACACGGCACCCTTGCCTGCTGTGTACCTGGCAAATTCCAATAAAAGCCTGAAAAAGACACTGAGGGCTCCAGGACTCACTCCTTCTTCACTGGTTTGCATAGAATCTTAGAGAACCTCCTCTGAGCCCTTCCTGTCACTACAATTGATGTAAGTTGGCAAGATGATTCAATGCAGATGGGTGTGGAGCCCTCAGAAGACCTCAGGAGGGACTGCGGAGCAGCAGGCTGAGGCTGTGACAACGCTGGAGGTGTCATGGCAGCACAGGAAGTGGAAAAGGTCCAGGAGTAGTGGGACTGAGACCTCACCTGCATGAGGAGACAGCGAGAGGGCCAGCCAACAACCCCTGAGGCAGCAAAATTGTCAGGGAAGAAAGGACCACGATTCGGAGCTCACCAGTGTTAAGGCAAGGAAAAAATGGATGGACTTGGACTAATGGACTTGGACTGACAATCCCGCCAGAAGGCTGAGGAACCTTGGCAAGTTGATGTTATGATTTTGGGGACCCTGGGAGTGGATGGTATCGTTTGTAAACCCCAGGGGATGAAAAGCAAGGCATGGCCAGTGAGTCTTGGTAGAAGAGCCCACACTTGGCTGAAGGAGGAAGCCCTCGCCAAGTTCTCTGCAGCCAGGCAGAGAAAAAGGGCAGGACTGGACACAGTGCAGGTTCTCTAATCCCATGCAGACTGGGTAAAGGAGGAGTCAGAGTCCTCAGTGGTTTTGCAGGTTTTTTATTGGGGTTCACCAGGCATATGGCAGGCAGGGGTGCTGGGGGGCCGGGAGGCTGGCAGGCCTCCCAGCCCCCAGCAGGTCTTCACTCTGTGGGCTCTCCGGCCTTCTCTCGGCTTCTCCTTCAGCTTCTGCTGCTTCTCAGCTTCTATTGGCGTCCCCATGACGCCGCCCTTAAAAGCACAGTCTTAGTGCAGGTGTACCCACTTCAGGTGCCCGCCATCAGGCATGCATTCAGGATCACAGGGTTCCCTCATCCATCCTGATGGTGGGAGGGCAGAAAAGCCTGATTTTTTACCTTACCCTACACTAAGTATGTTAAAGAAGGCCAGTGAGTCTCTTACAACACCTGTGGGTGATGCCCTGTTTGTCGTTGAGTGAGGGTAAGGAGCTGAGGAACCCGTCCTTGGGGGACGGGTGGGGAACGTGGCTTGTGGTGGAGCCCACAGCCAAAGAGGGGACCCAAGAAAGGCCACATGTGGAGCTTGTATCCATGGATCCCCGACCCATGTGCATGTGCAGTGGGTTGGCCTGAGTAGAGGGGTCTGTGAGTTGCATTGGTGGCTATGGAAGCCAAGTGTTGGAGCGAGTGCAGACAGAAACCCTGAGGACTGGGCGATTACCCCCAAAGAGTACAGAATCACCAATCCAAGAGTGAGAGCATCCAGGGCGTGGATGGGATGTGTGGCTTGTGGCAGAGACCACAGCCAGAGAAGGCCAGGAAGCCTGATGGTTCCTGGCGTGTGACAGCAGATGACTGACTGGTTCCTCTCCCTTGTATGAGCAGTGCCTTCTGCAGCAGAATTGGTGGAGCAACTGCTGGTGCCAATAATCTTGTCTTTTGCCATTAGGTTTGTGCCTTGCCTGGACTTATTTGTGTTTTGTTGTATTTTGTTGTTATATTGTGATGTATACTATTTACTTTTATGGGCCATGGCAGTGTTCATAGTCGCCAAGAGAAACGTGTGTATAATTTGTATAGACTGTCTGGCAGAAAACCCTGAGGGGGTGGATTGTAGGGTAAGTGAAAAAGTGTCAGACTTTTCTGCCCTCCCGCCATTAGGATTGATGATGAATCCCTGTGGTCCTGAATGCATGCTTGATGGCGGGCACCTGGAGTGGGGTGTGGGCATGTGTAGGTGGGTACACCTGGGCTCACAGACTGGGCTTATAAGGGCAGCGTCACAGGGAAGAGCAGAGAAGCAAAAGCCATGAGAGACAACGAAGAGCCCATAAAGAGTGAAGATTTGCCGGGGCCTAGGAGGCCTGCTAGCCTCCTGGCACCCCTGCTTGCTGTGTACCTGGTAAATCCCAATAAAAATCTTCAAAATCCACCAAGGGCTACAGGACTCCTCCTTATCCTGTCTGCTCCAATCATAGAGAAACTGCTCTGTGCCCATCCTGCCCCTACAGGGGCCCTGGACAGGGAGGCTCAGGAAAGCAGGGAAGCATCTCCTCAAGCCTGAGGGAAAGAATTTGCCTGAGAGAAATAAAGTAAGTTCAGTACATATAAATCCCTTCTGCTCCAACCTAAAGTACTGTGTTCCAAGAAAAACAATTTGTATGAGGTTAAACAGACTCTTTCTTTTAGGTAATACCATCTTTATTTGAAGGAGTGAATGACAAAACATTATATAGATTTAGTTAACTTGCAGGCACTTTCTAGAAATTGAATGTGAATCTGTCCCCCACTGACAGGGGCCTCCCTGGTGGTACAAGGGGTTAAGCATCAGCACTATGAAGCTATCTACCAGAGTTTGATCCCCAGCCAGGCAGGTGACCCACATGGAGCAGCAGACCTCTCCTGTCTTGCCTGCTGCTCCCCTGAGCAGTGTATTTCGGTCAGTCTGCCTGTTCTGCTACCCACTCTGTCTCTGGTGAATCCTCTCACACATAACCCCCCACACCTCTGGCCTGGTCCCCAGTACTTGTCTGCATAAATAAATCTTAAAAAAAAGAAAATCTACTGACAGTTGACAATTGATAGTAATTAATTGCCTTGATGAAATGCAAACCCAAGGGAAAACCAGGTATTAGAAAATTGTGTCCCATCACTATAAGCTTGACAACTTCCTGTACCAACTATTTTTTCCTTTGGGATCTTTGGAATATAAAATATTTGATTTTTAAAATTTGATTTTGCAATAATAAACATAGTGATCATATAGCCTAGTGAAATAATGTATTACTTTTAAAAATCATATTAGTTAAGAGCCATTAATGCGGCAGGCTGCACCTCCCATGCTGTCTCTTGACATGGTCTGGGCATTGAGGGAGACTCCTGAGAAGCGGGGAGCTCCTGTGCTCCCCAGAAGAGGGAAAGTTGTGCTTCTCAGAAGAGGGGAGTTCTTACACTTCCCAAAGATCTGAACTAGGGAGTCTCCATGGCAATGCCTGCTAAAGCTCTCCTCTTTGTTCTTGGTTAATGCAGAAGTTAGTCATTAATTGGCATATGAAAACCCAATTTGGACCTAGACGTTTATTGATTTGTTATTCTTACACTTGAATTAGTATCAAAGAAAGTAAATAATGCAAAAGGTATAGCTAAGAAAGAAATGTTCTGGCCCCAAGAACTATGCAGAACAAGCTGCCCTGAACCAGCTGTGCTTGGAAGCCATAGCCTGACACAGGGTGGGGCGGGGGTGCATATTTGTGGCAGCAGTACATTTCCTGGCAGCAGTACTTTTCCTGGTGTTTGCAAGAGATCAATAGTTCGCAGGCCGTGTGGAGGTTAGGAATTTCTAGTTAGGAGTTAGACTTCAGTAGAACTTACTTAAATTTGATGAACTGTTTCAGACCACTTTGAAGTTACCAATATATTAACCGAGTTGATTGAGTGCTAGGAGATAGATTGATTTTAGTAATTGAATATAGAATAGGAATTTTACACCCACTTTATAACTGGGAACGTTTGTTTAATTGCTGACAAATGTTGTGCTGTCATATATGATTGATCATGCTAGTAAATGAGCTGTACCTAGGAAACTAATTGATCTTAAGGTTATCAGACTTGCCCTTTAGGTGTGAGACCTAGGGAGTCTTTGCATGTTCATGAGAAAATATGCATTGTTTCTGTTCTGCCTCAATGCTTACACTGATGTAATCCCACCACTTGCCTTAAGGTATAAATAAAGACCCGCTGAGACCCTCAGCAGGAGATACTTGCACGAAATAAGGTGTCTGTGTCTTCCTCACTCCTACCTCGCTCCACTTCCCCTCAGCCCTCTGAGAGAAGGAGAAAAAAGAACTTTCACCGACTCCGTCCTCTCCTTTCTGAGATCCCTGACACGACTTCTAGCTGGAGCTGGTCTCCAGCACATTAATATGCAAGAGAGGTCTACAGAATTAATGTAATAGAATAGAAAATATTCAGTGATAGTGTATAAGGTTTCTCTTTGCAAATAACATGTGAAAAACTACTACTTGTACAGTTTCAGTTTATTATCAAAGTGTAACAAAGTTGAATACTCACAATTATCCTAAAAGATTATAAAATGCTATTCCTACACATTTCTTTCAGGCTGTATATTTTTGCGTTGACTGACCAAAACAACAGACTAAATGCAAAAGAAAATATGACAATCCAACTTCTAATGAGACAGAGAAGACACTTGTAAAACTGTAACTGTAAAAGATCCACTTCTCACTACCATGATGATTTTCAGAAAGTTATTTGGCTTTAAAACAGTTAACATGCAATGGATTATTAATAATCTGTTAATATGAAATAAAAAGATGTTTAAATGATTTTATTCCTTGTATGGTGAAGACTGGTACTTTTATCTGCATAAAATTATACTTGGGGGTCCTTGGGAATTTGTAAGACTGAAAGGAAAATGTTTGAGAATGGGTGAGGCAGTCCCAGGGCCAGGACAAAGGTCTGGGTGCAGAGGGGAGGGTGCAGGGCAAAGTCCCAGGTCCCGGGTGTGGCTCTCAGGTCTTGAACCCCAGGGCGGTGTCCCGGGCATGAAGGTTACCGTTGAGGATTCCACAACTCCCTGCAGTTTCACTCCTCCCTCTCACCTGAGTGGGGCCCTCAGGCCTGGACTTATGACTCACCCCAGTTCTCTCTCCCCATTGCCTGGAGGGTTTTCAGAGCAATCAGGTTCGCGCGCGCGATCGTCTCTGGCCGAGTAGGTGAGGGCCATGGGGCCCTTGACCCTCCTGCTGCTGCTCTTGGGGGCCCTGGCCCTGACGGAGACCTGGGCAGGTGAGTGCGGGTCGGGAGGGAAACCGCCGCTGAGGAGCCCGGGGCCCCCGGGTGACAGCAGCGGCGCCTCTGGACCCGGTAGAGGCTCGTTTCCGCCGCTGCCGGCCCGGGTGTCCCCCTCAACCCCGCCCAGGACCCTTTCTGTCCCTCCCCTACCCCGCCTCCTCTGGCCCCCAGATTCCCGCCCTTCTAGTCCCCCCCGCCCCTTAACACTCTCAGGAGCCCCCTCGACGCCCCTCTCTCCCGCCCCGTCTCCCCAGCCCGGGTCTCCCTCCCGCCCCCAGGCTCCCACTCCCTGAGGTATTTCTCCACCGCGATGTCCCGGCCCGGCCCCGGGGAGCCCCGCTTCATCGCTGTGGGCTACGTGGACGACACGCAGTTCGTGCGCTTCGACAACAACTCCCCGGGCCAGAGGATGGAGCCGCGGGCGCCCTGGGCGAAGCAGGAGGGGCCGGAGTACTGGGAGGGGGAGACGCGGAGAGTGAAGCACAACGCACAGACTCTGCGAGCGAACTTGCTCCACCTGCCCGGCCACTACAACCAGAGCGAGGCGGGTGAGCTGCCCGGGCCGGAGGGGGAGTAACCCCAGACCCCGCATCGGAGCGATACCCTGAGGCTGGTGGGGGACGAGCTGGCAGGACGTGGTTCCCTGCGGTCGTTTTTAATTGAGGTTGAGGTTTATTCCCCGCGGGCGCGAGCGCGGTGATGGCCACGGTGAGGCTGACGCGGGCGGGGACAGGCTCTCACACCCTCCAGGAGATGTACGGCTGCGACGTGGGGCCCGACGGGCGCCTCCTCCGCGGGTACCATCAGTTCGCCTACGACGGCGCCGATTACCTGGCCCTGAACCGGGACCTGCGCTCCTGGACCGCGGCGGACACGGCCGCCCAGATCTCCCGGCGCGAGTGGGAGGCGGCGGGAGAGACTGAGCGCTGCAGGAACTACCTACAGGGGCCGTGCGTGGACTCGCTGCTCAGATACATGGAAAACTGGAGGGAGAAGCTGAAGCTTTCAAGTAAGAGGGACCTTGCAAGGCCTCCATGGCTTCAGCTCTCCCTCAGGCTGACACCCCAGGGGAAAATGGAGTAATGATTAGAACACAGACCTCTTTCTGGGGCCTCCCTGGCGGCCTAAGGGGTTAAGCACAGCACTGGGCCCCCCAGGGAGGTGACCCACATGGCCCAGCAGACCTCTACTGTCTTGCCCACTGTTCCTGTCAACAGTGTATTGCAGTCAATCAGCCTGTTCTGTTCCCTGCTCTGTCTCTGGTGAGTCCTCTCACCACCACCACCCCCCTCCCCACCTCTGGCCTGTACCCAGGGTCTTGTGTGCATAAATAAATAAATCTTTAAAAAACAACAAACAAACAAACAGACCTTTTCTGGTCAGAGAGGGAGGCCTCATGGGTTTCCTCTTCTGTGCTAGAAAGACTCGCCCACAGGGCCCTACTTTTTGTGAAGGACAGTTAAGGAATCCAGTCTCTCCTGAGCTGGAGGGGAGCCGTCCCTGAAATCACCCTTCATTGGATCCTTTTGACCTGGTGACCATCTTGGGGACCATCAGTTTTTCACTATGTCTTGTTTTTGGTCTAATTAACATTTTTCAGATCTGACTCCTGCTTTTTTGAGTCCCCAGGTCAGGAGCATAAGTCTGTGTTCTCCTCTTTGGAGACCTGCTTTTTCCTTTCCTGCTTCTTCCTATCCGACTCCCCAGATCAGGCTGGTTTATAGGTTTTGTGCTTCCTCTTCAAACCCATTACCCTGTCTATTCTGAGGCTGGTGACATGAGGCTCTTCAGTCTCCGTGAAGGAAAAACCCAAAATGTGAATGTTTTCACCCTTCTCCTCAGATGCCCCAAAGACACAGATGACCCACCACCCCACCTCTGACCAGAAGGTCACCCTGAGGTGCTGGGCCCTGGACTTCTACCCTGCGGACATCACCCTGACCTGGCAGCGAGATGAGGAGGACCTGACCCAGGACATGATGCTGGTGGAGACCAGACCTGGAGGGAATGGAACCTTCCAGAAGTGGGTGGCTGTGGTGGTGCCTTCGGGAGAGGAGCAGAGATACACGTGCCAAGTGCAGCATGAGGGGCTACTGGAGCCCCGAGTTCTGACATGGGGTAAGGAGGGAATGTGGGCACAGAGGAATCAGGAGCCCTTCTGAAGAACCTCACCTGGCTCTGGATGGAGGCCTGGGTGACAAGCCTCACTCTCCCTTCCCTTCCAGTGCCCCCTCCTCAGTCCTCCATCCCCACCGTGGGCATCATTGCTGGCCTGGTTCTCCTTGGACCTGTGCTCACTGGAGCTGCAGTGGCTACAGCTGTGATGTGGAGGAAGAAGCGCTCAGGTAGGGAAGGGAGTGGGGGATCTTGTCCACCGGGGGCTATCAAGTACCAGGGAGAACTTGGCCTGTCTAGTAATGGGAAGTACCTTCCACATACTGTATTGCGCAGTCTGGAGCTGTTTGCTAACCCTCACTCTTTTGTAAAGCACTTATGAAAATTAATCACCACCTGTTCACCTTGACAATTCTGGTGAAGGGCCCTGACTCCAGCAAATGTCAGAGAGGAAGGTCCCTGCTGAGGACAGACTCCAGGAGGTGGTTACTCCAGTCTCCCTTTATCACCTTTCTTCATATTTCCTGATCCTGTCCTGGGTCCTTAGGCACAGTTTTGTAAACTTCCTTGTGGCCCAGACTAGGGGATTCATTTAAGACTTCATAGCCCTACTCCTTTGTGCTCTTACAGGATGTTTCTTCCCACAGGTGGAAAAGGAGGAAGCTACACTCAGGCTGCAGGTAAGTGTGCATCAAGGGTTTGGTCCCTGAGCCCTGGGGACAGTGTAGATGGAGCCCATGGGGGAGTCACCCCCATCAGTCCCTCCTGTGGTCTCATCTCTCCGTGGCTCTAACTAGGTTCTGTTTTGTTCTACCCCAGGCAGCGACAGTTCCCAGGGCTCTGATGTGTCTCTCACATCTGCTGAAGGTGAGACCCTGGAGGCCTGCGGTGTGAGGGGCTGGGGCAGAGAGGATGGGACCAGGTTATGGGGAAGATGTGAGGGGGACATTCTGAGGATGCGGTAGAACATTGACAGTGTCGACACATATGAGATTCCAGAATTTGTGATATTTTCTTTTACAGTGTGAAATAACTGCCCTCTGCAGACGGAGTGATACAGGATTTCTCATCTACCCATCATGACTTCAAGATCCCCTGGTTTCTTTTGTTGCAAAGAGCATCCTTGTGTGTCTGTGCTCCTATTAGCATAATATGAGGAGGTGGGAGACTGGCCCAGCCCTGCCCACCAGGACCCTCCCCACACTGACCTGTGTCTTTCCCTGATGACTTGTCTGCTCCAGCAGGGGCCGGGCTGACTTCACCCCTGCCTGGACTTTGTGTTTTCCTGAGGAATAATGATGCTATAGGACAGGTGACCGTAGGACAGTTCTCTGTTCCTGCTGGCACCACATGGGCATCCTTATCTCCTGCATTTAACAAGTTTGTTTATTTTCCTTTTCCTCAAATGGTTTCCTTTTATTGGCTGAGAGAAACTGAGACCAGTGTTGAGTATCAATTTGGCGCGGCAGAGCCAGGCGCTGGACACCACCCTGGCTTTCCCAATCCCAACTCTGACTTCCAACGGATCGAGTAGTTGCCATGGCAGCATGCCTGGGCTTACCAGTCCAGCTGTCAGAGAGAGGCGTGGGCATCCTGGGTGGCATCCTGACCTTCCTGCTGAAAGGGAGCACCCTTCTTCCAGGAGGATGAGGGAGAGTACCTGTAGCTGCCGACTTTTTCCTCTTGGGAACTTCCCATGCCCTCCTTGGGAGAGGCACAACTTGGCTCAGACCCATGGATTCACCTTTGAGAAGGAAACTGGATGGAAAACTGTGGTCCCCTGGCATTTGGTGTAAATTCCCCCAGCGTGCACGCTAAGACCTTCGCCTTCACACATTTGGGAGGGATCTGAGTCTCCCTCAATTTGGGAGGCTGTTGGTGTGTTAAGCTCGGTTGAGTGGGAATTGGGAAACATTTGGTATCTGTATTTGGTATTTGAGTTTCCCATTTATTTTTGGAAGCCAGGGATTTGGTTCAAAAAATTATGGGAGGTGCCATATTTGTTTCTTCTGAAAGCACCACTGAGTGGTGGACCTCTAGCTACAAACCTATGTCTAGGAAGAAGCTCCCATCACTTTCCCTGCAGGAGCAGCAGGTAAGACAGGAGAGACCTGCAGTGCCATGTGGGTAATTCCCTGGGCTGGGATCTAACTCAGGCTGTAGTGGCTGGGGTAGCTTCAAAGTGTTGAGACTTTAACCCCTGTACCACAAGGGAGGCCCTGTTCTCTGTATTTTTCCTTCACTGTGCAAATAGCTTTGTGGATCTGATCTTTGCATCTGTGTAAGGAATTCCAGCAAATATCTGGAATCAGGTCGTGGGTAATTTAGATTTTGGTGTTTTCTTCTTTTTATGTGTTTAATCAGACAACTAATTCAGCATCTACCAGGCACTATAAAAATGGGCCGTGGAATAAGCTGTAGAGATTGTTCTCCACTTCAAGGAGGCCTTTCCTTCCTCCTCTAAATTTGCTGGCCTCTTCTCCTAATCTCACTTTTCAGTTGAGACTTCTGGGATCAGACTCCATGGGTTTTGCCAAAATTACTTTGGACTGACAGCTATAAAGGAAGCTTACTGGTTGGTTGGGAAAATTTCTAAGCTGCTTATTGGTCAGTAGAAAATCAAAGGTTGGCGAGGGAGGGGAGGTTTCATGAGACAGGTGCTTTCCTGAGCGTGGTGTCTCCGAGAGTACAGACACTTGGGGCAGCTGGGGCTGGCAATGGGCGCCAGGCTCCTAACCCCCCTCCCCTGCTGCAATCATTTTGGGCGCCAGTGGATCGGGAAGCAAGGGCAGCAGCGCACGCACCATGTCTTTTATGGCGAAGCAGGACATGATCCAGCACCTGGAGATGGAGGCAGAGAACCACTGCTGGCTTACCTCCCTGCTGAGCAGGAGCATGGCCATCAAAGCGCCAGCACTTCCAAGTTTCCCCCACATGGACTGGTGGGAGACCAGCTCAGTCATCCCAATGTCACCAAGAAGTGGGCCTAATCCTAAACCACCACCCTTGGATCCCAGGACTGCCCTCTCTACCTGATCCTGAAATGGAAAATCTAGCCCAGAAAAATAGCCTTTAGACCAGAGTCTTCCTGAACAGCAAACATGAGCCGAGTGTCTGCATAGAGAGTCTCTGGGCTCTGGGCTCTAACACTTCAAAGTCTAACCTCTGTTTGGTTGTGTTTTTTTCCTCTTCCTACCTCCTAGAAAAATAGGAGGAATTTTCTGGGTCACAGATGATAAATATTTTGACTTAAAGGTGCAATAAATCTACACAATGGTTTGGTAAATAAATGAATAAACGAGGTGTCTTTAAAAATGTAAATTTCTTATTTAAATCAATTTAGTAAGGGAAAACTACATAGTAGGTTTCTGTGAACAATATTCATTATCAGATTACTGATAAAAGTCCAAGAACAGGCAAACTACAAAGTAAGATCTTAATCGATCTCTTCTCCTGTCCTCCTCATGGCCCATGTATAAGGCACCTTTTGCCTTTCCTGATGATGTCGTTTTTGGAGTCAGTGAGTTTGGAGTGCAGGGTCCTTGGGTTCACTCTGGGAAAGATTCACCAGAGCTCCCCTTTCAGCAGCACTTGGCGAGTTTCCAGGTGAGTTTCTCCAGGAGACAGAGACATTAGTTACATTTAAAGAGCAGTTTTACACTCCTAGGGATCTACCCAAAGGACACAAAAACATTGATTCAAAAGAACACCTGTACCCTTTTATGTTTATTGCAGCACTATTTACAATGGGTAAAACCTGGAAACAACACAAATGCCCAAAAACAAGATGTGGCATATATACACAGTATTATTCAGTAATCAAAAAAAGATAAACTCATGCCAATTGCAGTAACGTGGATGGAGCTAGAAGGAATTAGTTGAGTGAAATAAGTGAAATAAGCCAGTGAAATAAAGCCAGTGAAATCAGTGAAATAAGCCAGAAGGAAAAAGAAAAATACCATATGGTTTCACTTATAATAGGAATTTAGGGGAACCCAGTAAGACATCAGTGTAAAAAAAATAACAGTACAAAACACAGCAAAGCAAAAACAGACAATCATAAATCAGAGGCATCCTTCAGGGGAGAAGGAGGGGAGGAGGGAGGAGCACAGGGGACTGAGGTGATGGTGCACGGGTGCATTGGGGAAGGTAATTCTATGGGAACTCAACCTGAGGGAGGGGGAAGCAAATATTGTTTAAAAATGAACAATGATGTAAAAAATAAAAAAATAATGTTAAAGAAAAATAAAGAGCAGGTTTATTAGAAAAGGGACAGAAGAGTAAAGGACACTTGCATAGACACAAGCGGGCAGGAAGAGCTGCCCCAGAAGGGACAGGTTTGCTGAGAGAGGAATTCATGGTTGCAGGCGGGCAGCCTTGAGGAGAGCGGCCTCCGCTGAGGGAGGTCAGTGAGGAGAAGTTCCGGCTGGTACAGGTCACGGGCAGGCAAGGAGGCTGCTCCCATGCAGAGGAAGAATGGGTGAAAGGAAGCACCTGCATAGTTACAGGTGGGCAGAGAAACTGCTGCCCTGTGGTGGGGGCAGCATTAGGTTTTATCATCTTCAGGGAGGGGCTCATCTTTGTGGGTAGATGGTCTGTGCCCCTGACACTCCCTATGGCAGTCTCATAGTTTCTGGGTGTTGTGCATCCTGACCTGGGTGTTGATGCCTAAGGGTCTTGGTTTTTTTTTTTTTAAAGATATATTTATTTATTTATACAAGCAGTGGGTACAGTCAGAAGCACGCGGGAGGGTGAGAGAATTCACAAGAGGCAGAGCGAGGAGCAGAACAGGCAGAAGGACCCAGGTACACTGCTGAGGGGAGCAGCAGGCGTGGCAGGAGAGGTCTGCGCTCCAATGGCACTGCAGAGGCTGCGGGCAGCTTTGCAGCCCAGCGCTCAACCGCTGTACCACCAGGGAGGCCCCTAAGGGTCTTGGTTTCTATAACTGGGTTAATGGCTTACTCTAATCCCCTCCTTGTGTGAGTTGGGTTCTCGACCCTGTGTCTCCTTTCCAGTTTTCTTATTCTTATCTTCCATCACTAGGAAGAGGCCTAATCTGTGAGGTCTAACAGAAACCAGGTCTTTGTGAAATAATTTGAATTTTCTATGCTTGTCTTTAAAATGGTTCCAGTCTTGGGGCCTGGAGGTTTTAAAAATGATTAAAATGGCCATTTACTCTAACATTTAAGGATTTGAGTTTCCATTCATATTGGAAACATCCTTATATAAAAGTGTATTAGAAAAGAACTTTGATAAATTGATATATCAAACTTAACTTAGAAAACTTAAATTGTTTTGTTAGGGGGAAAGGATGTCCTGAGCTAATTCCATACAGGCTTTGTGGACTCCACCCCCACTCCAGACCAAAGCCATCAAGACATTGAGGAAGACAAATCCCATCATCACCAAAGGGAGGGTTGCTGGGACCTGAGGGTGGAGTTTGTCCTGACCCGCGGGATTCGGAGGCACGAAAAGAGAAGGGCTGAGGATCGAAATGAGGGGCTTGAGACAACTTGACGCTAGCGTTTGCTTCTTTATTGTTCCTTTACCTTTCTTTTACTTTTCCCTGTCTTTCTTACTTCCCTGGCCTTCTCTCTGCTCCTCTCGCAGTACCCCTCGCCATATCTCCTTCTCACAGTCTCCTCACAGTCTCCTCACAGTCTCCTCACAGTCTCCTCACAGTCTCTCTTCTCTCTTTCTCTCTCTCTCTCTCTCTCTCTCTCTCTCTCTCTCTCTCTCTCTCTCTCTCTCTTCCCTTCTTATACCCCGGTTGCTCCTCCCATCGTACCTCTCAGTCTCGCGTGATTTACAGGAGAACGCAGGGGTTTCTCCGAAGGCGAAACAGTAAATCGAAACCTAATTCATCGAGCACATGTGCAACATGGCGCATGCTCCAGGCGGCTCCGGACATCTCCCCCTTTTTTCTTTTAAATGAGACACCTGGCCTGTCTTAGGTTGGCGCATCCCATAACCAGCCTTACCCGTCATCGCTAATCCGGCGCACTTGGTCCGGACCGCTGTCTTAGGTTGGTCTGGACGGGCTACGCTCTTACCCGTCTTTGGCTTTCAGGTTCTCTAGGGCTAAGTTGACCCATCCGGGTGCCACTGGGGAGTCCTGGTCAAGTACCATGGCGCCAAGTACTTGCCTGACCGCCATAGCACAATAGCTCTTTGTTTCGCCTCCGTAGCCGACAGAGAAACCATACACTGAAGGCACAAACAGCCAAGAGCGAAGGCTACCACCCTGCCCCAAGCTTGCAACTCTGGGAGGAGTCCTTTAAACCAGGCAATGAGACCCTCACCCGTAACAGGGGTTAACACAAATAAAACTGTACAGAGGGTTACAAGGTATGTGAGCGGTTAACAAAAGTGTGTCTACCTCTTCTTACATGAGCTAACTGCTGACTAAGCATAAAAACTCCATTCTGCAAATGTCCATTCATATATTACTGTGTTGACAATGCAGAAGCAACACCGGCAGCTAAATTGTCCATAGTGTCCGTATTTACAGCAGCTTGAGTGACAGCAACGGCGGCAGCAGCCGCAGCTGCGGCCACCGCTATTGAAAAGGCAACAATAGCTGCAGTGATGCTAAAATCACGTCTCCTCCTAGGTAGAACAGGGGAAAGGTGTGCAGAAACATCCACAGGCATGACTAAAATAGAAGGTAGACAAACGACCACTGCCCTCTCCGCACTCCAGGCCCAGCAGGCAGAGATGGCGCAGGTCTCCGCTGAACAGTTCAACACAGTGGCATTTCCTGCATTATTGGGGAGGACAAAAAAGAAAGGAGGGGACAGACAGACAGCAGCAGACATACTCTATAACCTATTATTCTGAATACTAACAGATTGTTCAACGGTAGAACTAATGTTTGCAGAATAAATGCCATTAAATAATTTCACCTCACCCTGGCCCAACAGGGCACTATCCAATGGCTTGGAAGCCAGACCAATAGTAAGATTAGTGGCAAATACTTGCGGAAAAGTGGAATCATGACGATCAATGAGGAGCAAAAAAGGCAGCTGATGCACAATCGCCCATCGTAACATCTGGGACACTTCTGTCATCAAGGTTAGCAGGGTCAGGTATATTGACAAACCGAACCAATCGAGCAGGAACCCATCGGGGTGCTTCTGCATCCTGTGGGAAAAGACAAATGCTGCCTGGCAGCTGTATTAATACTGGCGCGGGTGGTTGCCACTCATTATTGACCTGATCCTTCCATCTCGCTTGCAGCATCGTGACCTGCTGAGGGTCTGGCGACCAGTGCCGATCAGCAGCTGACCGCCCCTGGGTATCTAGGGTCAAAAAATTAAGGGTAAAGAGAGCTGTAGTCAAACGGTCCCTGGGGGAGTGTTCTCCCCCTGTTTGTTTTAAAAGCATAGTTTTCAGAGAACCATGGGCACGTTCAACTATACCCTGCCCCTGCGGGTTGTATGGAATTCCCGTTTTGTGCACAATGCGATGGACCGCACAAAAGGAGGCAAAAGCCTTACTGGTATAACCAGGACCGTTATCTGTCTTAATGACACGTGGGCGGCCCATTACCGCAAACGCTTGTAGCAAATGTGAATGGACATCAGAAGTCTTTTCACCACAATGTGGGGAGGTGAAAAGAAAACCAGAGAATGTGTCAATGGAGACATGGACCAGGCTCTGTCGTCCAAAAGAGGGTACATGAGTCACATCCGTTTGCCAAATATGGTTAGGGAGGATGCCCTGGGGGTTAACTCCTGGGGGAGGCACAGCAGCTGGAGCAAAAGGTGCACACTTGTGACAGGCACGAACAATGTCACGAGCTTGATGACGAGTCAACCCATAACGACCCTTAAGTGACGTGGCGTTGGTGTGCAAGACTGCATGTTCTTCCATTGCACTCTGAAGTGCTGGACAAATTAGATGTCCCCTAGTAAGAGAATCAGCTGCGGCATTGCCAGCTGCTAAAGGTCCTGGCAATGGAAGATGACCTCTGATGTGACCCACAAAAAGGTGATGAGTTCTCTTACGAATCAGAGTTTGCAACTGATGAAGGAGGGGTGCAATGGGGCTATGAACAGAAATATGAGCAACAGTTTCCAAAACATTTAAAGCATGTACCAAATATTTGCTGTCAGAATACAAATTGATAGGTTCTTGTGAGTAGGTCTCGAGAGCCGAGAGGACGGCGGTCGCCTCAACGACTTGGGCCGAACCACTGGGCACCGAGACCACCTTCTGATCCCCTTCAGAGACAAAAGAGGCTGTACCATTACTGGAGCCATCTGTAAACACTGTCCGCGCCCCCGCAATAGGTTCAGTAACGAGGATCCTGGGGAAACAGACTGGATGATTTTGTAAAACTTTGCATAGAGGGTTGCTGGGATAATGCGAATCAAAAAGTACTGAAGTGGTAAAATAAAGGATACTCCATGTTTCATCGTGGCATATTAACCACTGAATTTGTTCTTTGTTATAGGGGAGAATCACCGCTCGCGGGTGAGTACCTGAAAGATGTAGGCTAGAGTCCAGAGCCGTTTGCACAATTCTGGCAACCCAATGAAAATAAGGCTCTAAGACTCGTTTTGGACAGATGTTAAGATGGATCCAATAAATGGGACCATCTTGCCATATAAGTGCTGTGGGAGTAAGGTTATTACAAAATACCAAGACATCAAAAGGGCGAGAGACAGACAACCTATTTAAGGTCACCTGGGCTAGAGCCTTTTCGACTCTAGTGATCGCTTCACGAGCTTCCTTCGTAATGACTCTAGGAGAGGCAGGGTCTGCTTCTCCTTTCAGCATGTCAAAAAGAGGCTTCAGCTCTCCCGATGTAACAGAGAGCGAAGAGCGTATCCATGCTAGATCGCCGCATAGGCGTTGGAAATCATGCAAGGTGTGAAGGTGAGCTACTGCCAATTTTGGTACTGCCGGAGCATAACTGCCTTTACTCAAATGGTATCCTAAATACTGAAAAGGCTCAGCCATTTGTAACTTCTCAGGAGCAATCTTTAGACCTGACATCAGTAAATGATTCTCCAGGTCCTGGAAACAGGCATACAGCAGGTCAGACGTGGGAGCTGCCAGTAACAAATCATCCATATAATGATATACATGCACTTGTGAATGTTTGACTCTAACAGGAGCAATGACTCTGGAGACATAAATTTGACAGATGGTGGGACTGTTTGCCATACCCTGAGGAAGGTACACCCATTGATATCTGTCATGTAGAGCAGCAGCATTAATGGCCGGGATAGAAAATGCAAAGCGTTTGGAATCTTGATCATGTACTGGAATGGTGAAAAAACAATCCTTAAGATCTAGGATCAAGATATAATGATCTCGCGGAATGGCACTTGGAGAGGGAATGCCAGGTTGCACTGGTCCCATAATCTCCATAGTTGCATTCACTGCCCTAAGGTCCAGTAATAGTCTCCATTTTCCAGACTTCTTTTTGATAACAAAGATGGGAGTATTCCAGGGGGAGGTAGACAGGACTATGTGTCCGACCTGTAGCTGTTCTTCTACTAACATTCTTGCGGCCTCTAACTTCTCTTTTGGCAGGGGCCACTGTGGTACCCACACAGGTGTGTCAGA
The DNA here is from genome assembly GCF_014898055.3 of Talpa occidentalis. Taxonomy (NCBI): domain Eukaryota; kingdom Metazoa; phylum Chordata; class Mammalia; order Eulipotyphla; family Talpidae; genus Talpa; species Talpa occidentalis. Next base: position 44,469,228 of record NW_023602073.1, on the reverse strand, counting down.
TTTCCAGGTGATAGGAATGGGCATGGGTGGAGGCCTAATCACAGCAGCCCCTAGAAAAAAGGGTAACTGAGCCCTCGTTTATCCCCTGCTTCCCTCGTCACTTCCTGTAGATTAAAAGAGGGATACCTTTGCTGTTTTTTACCCAAACCTTGTCCAGGCACGTGGCCCTGATTAACCATCATTTGGCCAGCTGGACTATCCGTGACTAATGAAGTCCCCTTTTCCACCAGAACATCTCGTCCCCAGAGGTTCATGGGGATTCCAGGGAGGACATAAGGTTGAAATTGTCCACTTATGGCCCTCATTGTCCCTCCAGCGGAGCACAGTAGTACTCCTGGAAGGATTTTGGGATATTCCCAGACCCCGCAAGGAGGTGTAAGCAGTAGCCACGGGCCACTGTGAAGGCCAATGCTCCTTGGATATAATGGAAGTGTCTGCCCCAGTATCCAAAAGGCCCTTAAATGTTCTGCCATTAATTATCAATTCAATTAGAGGCCTCTTATCTAATGTCAGAGCCAAATTCACAAGAGGGTTACCTGAAGAGCCAAAACCTTCAGCACCGCAAGTTACACGCTGGACTTTTCCATCACTGGCTAATCTTGGTAATGGTATAATTTGAGCTATTCTGTCACCAGGGGATATAGAGATAACTCCACGAGCAACAGACGCAAGAATCTTAATTTCTCCAGTGTAATCAGTATCAACGAGGCCTGGGATGACCTGAAGGCCTTTAAGGGCACTGGAGCTGCGGCCAATTATTAGCCCCACAATTCCATCGGGGAGAGGACCATACTGGCCCGTAGGTAAACATTGCACTCCCATGTTAGCAGTAAGAACAGTATATGCGGATACACTCAAATCAAATCCGCCACTTCCTGGAGAGGTGCGGAAGAGGTCAGAGAAAAACTTTGCCTTATTTGAGGATTGCTCTGAACTGCCCCTATAATTGGCTGAGAGGGTCGCCAGGGCTGCGCCCTCCCCCACGAGTTTCCCAGCTGTCCTCCCATACGGGGGTCAGCGGATTTCCCTGATAATCTGTCTTAGACCGACACTCGTTTGCCCAATGACTACCCTTTTGGCACCGTGGACAAACTCCTGGTTTCCTTTGAGGGTTAGCAGTTCGTGGTGCCGTAGCACCCCCGCTCCGCCCCAGAGACGGGCAGGAGGCCTTTATATGCCCTTGCTGACCACAAGCGAAACAGACATGGTTTCAGGGTCCAGTGACTGGACCACACAAGGCCTGAGCGATCACTGCACCGGTAACTTGCGCTTCACAAATATCTTTACAAAGTCTGACATAATCATCCAAACTAGCCCTAGCTTTCCAGGGTCTAATAGCTTCCTGACACCATTTATTAGCATTTTCAAATGCAAGCTGTTTAACTATTGGTAGGGAGGCATCAGTGTTACCTAGAATTCTGCCAGCTGCAGTCATCAATCTTGCTAGGAACTCCGCATAAGGTTCTGTTGACCCTTGAATGACCTTTGTTAATTGAATGTCGGCTCCTCCTCTATCGCCTATTGCCTTCCAGGCTGACCGTCCAGCTGCTGCAACTTGGGCAAATACAGCCGGATCATAATCCTTTTGTCGGTCATTACTATCATATTGCCCTTCTCCTGCTAACATATCCTTGTTTCTAACAGGAAATCCAGCATCAGCATTGAGTTTAGCTGTATAGGTGCAGTTCTCTAAAAATATACCTTTCCATACCAAATAATCCCCTGGGGAAGTCACCGCTCTGACTAGCGCCTTCCAATCATTAGGAGTCGGATTCGTGCCGATCCAGCTATCCAATAAGGTATGCGTAAAAGCGCTCTGGAGGCCATACTGAGTAACTGATTCCTTCAAAGCCTTCAAATCTTTAAAAGATGTGGAGACATATACTCTAGTACGCACCCCTTGAGGATCTGTCCCTTCCACGACCGGATAAGCATAATTAGGAGCCTGGGAAGCCAGAACTCTTTCCATCATAGAGCACAGTCTTTCCATTAACGGAAGATCAACCCTGTCGAGTGTTCTAGGAGGTGGCTCCCCAGATGTTTTCCATCTCCTTTTACGCTTCCATGGCTTATAACAACCGAGGCCTTTCTCATCCTGTTCCTCCTCTCCTCCCAACTCATCAGTAGAATCATCTGGAGAAGGGGCTGTTGTTATTTTTTGAGTAGAGGAAGGGGGACTTACCGATGTAGAACTCTTAATGGAACTTCTATCTTCTTCCTCCGTTTGTCTCGCTGTCCTGACGGCCTCAGTGGCTAACTGAGCGGCAGCAGTGCCACTGGCATTAAGAGCATCTCCCACCACTCCCCAGACCGTCAAAGTAGTACCAGGAAGAGACTCAAGGCCATATAATTGCTGATGCAAGACAATATCTCCTTTCACCTTATTCCAATTGTCACTATCGACCTGATCCTGCTTCAGAAACCATTTACTAGTGATACTAAGGGTCTCTATAAATCCTTTAAGAATTTTTCTACTGAGAGGAACCCCAAACTCTTTTAGGAGAGCTTCCAGGGAAATAACTAACTGCCCCTTGGACATTGAATTGCCCATGATCCCAGCTACCTTACCTTACTTTACTATACTTGCCGGCTCACCACAGCTGGTCCTTCAGCGGTTCCTTCGTTCTTTTTCGTGCCCCACATTGGGCGCCACCTGTCCCGACCTGCGGGATTCGGAGGCACGAAAAGAGAAGGGCTGAGGATTGAAATGAGGGGCTTGACAACTTGACGCTAGCGTTTGCTTCTTTATTGTTCCTTTATCCTTTTCCTACTTTTACATGTCTTTCTTTTCCCTGACTTTCTTACTTCCCTGGCCTTCTCTCTGCTCCTCTCGCAGTACCCCTCACCATATCTCCTTCTCACAGTCTCCTCACAGTCAGTCAGTCAGTCAGTCAGTCAGTCAGTCTCTCTCTCTCCCTCTTTCTCTCTTTCTCTCTCTCTCATGGTTCCCTTCTTATACCCCGGTTGCTCCTCCCATCGTACCTCTCAGTCTCGCGTGATTTACAGGAGAACGCAGGGGTTTCTCCGAAGGCGAAACAGTAAATCGAAACCTAATTCATCGAGCACATGTGCAACATGGCGCATGCTCCAGGCGGCTCCGGACAGAGTTAAGCAGCCAGGTTTGGTGTAAATACAGACACATGGGCCTTGGGACTCTCTCTTGGCTTCATGGCTCTTGGCTCTCCACCAACTCTCAGAAGCCACTGGGATTCCAGTTCGGTGGAACGGGTACGATGCATTTAAGACTTTATTTCCCTCTTTTCTCCCAGAGTTGTACATTTCCTCATTTCCCCTTCCTGTGTAAATAAGCTTTTTATTAACCTTTTGTGTGTGCCTGCAGTGGAGTATAAATAAGTCCCTTTTAGCGCGCGGGTGGGGACCCACAGCCAGGCAACCCGTTTTATATCGGGGTTGCCCTGTAACGGTTTGAGGAATTAAGCTATCTTTGTCTTAAAAAAGGATATAATTTTGGTGAAAATGTCCACCCATCTAAAATCTTTGCTAGAAATTTAAGGTAAAATGTGGCCTTAGAAGACCTGGTTTCTGTTAGACCTCACAGATTAGGCCTCTTCCTAGTGATGGAAGATAAGAATAAGAAAACTGGAAAGGGATAGGGAATTTTCTGTCCCACTTTCTTTAGAACCTATGGAGCATTCCTAGAATATATACTTGAAAAGTGTTTTCTTATCTAAAGGAGTTAGTGTAACAGGGTGGTGTCCAAGAAAAGGGTGGTGTCCAAGTTCCAGGTTCCCTGCCCCACCCAAGGTGGAGGTGGAGCTGAGCAGGGAGGAGAGGAAGCTGGAGAGGAGACTGGAGAAGGAAGGAAGCAGGATGGGGAACAAGGAGACCTGGAGGAGGCGCATGGAGCAGAGAGACACCTGCAGAAACTGCTCTTGCCTTTTGGTCGTGGACTGGGTGACACAGAGGTGGGTGAGAGACCCGTGGGGAGGTGACAATGGCAGCTTTTATCTTGATTTTGGTTTTGCTCTTTTTCTCTATTTGCTCTTTCTCTCTTGTCTGGTTGTTTCTGATCCTTTTCTGTGGGTCCCTGCTGGAAGGAGCTTTAGACCTGTGGCAGGCTTTGGGGCCCTGCTCTGGGTCAGTCCTGCTTGGGTGGACTTTTACCCATGAGGGCTGGGTAACCTTGGGTGCTTGATTTAGAAACTATACTCTTTGCCTTTCCTGTATTGTTTCCTAATTGTATTAAAGTTCCCTTCCATTAAAGTCTTATATGTTTTTATCAAAGACATCTTTACAGACACATCACCCAAAGCAGTGATAGTGAAGGCAAAGATAAACAGCTGGGACTACATCAAATTAAAGAGCTTTTGCACAGCAAAAGAGACAATAACAAAAACAAAGAGAAACCCCACCAACTGGGAGAACATTTTTGCACCCAACGCTAATGATAAAGGACTGATCACAAAAATCTGCATAGAGCTGATGAGACTCAACAACAACAAAGAAAATAATCCAGTCAAAAAATGGGCAGAAGAGCTTGAAAGAAACTTCTCTGAAGAGGAAATGCAAATGGCCAACAGGCATATGAAAAAATGTTCAACATCACTTGTCATCAGGGAAATGCAAATCAAAACTACCATGAGATACCATCTTACACCAGTGAGAATGGCACATATTAAAAAAACTAGCAACAACAAATGTTGGCGAGGGTGTGGAGAATAAGGAACTCTTCTGCACTGTTGGTGGGAGTGCAAACTGGTCCAACCACTGTGGAAAGCTGTGTGGAGATTTCTGGACCTACTAAACATAGAGCTTCCATATGATCCAGCAATTCCACTCCTAGGTATTTACCCAAAGGACACAGAAACATCAATTCCAAAGAACACCTGTACCCCTATGTTTATAGCAGCACTGTTTACAATAGCTAAGCTTTGGAAACAACCCAAATGCCCAAAAATAGATGACTGGATCAAGAAGATGTGGTACATATATACCATGGAATATTACTCAGCATTCAAAAAAGATAAACACATGCAATTTGCAGCAACATGGATGGCGCTGGAAGGGATCATGCTCAGCGAAATAAGCCAAAAAGAAAAAGAAAATACCGGATGGTCTCACTCATAGCAGGAATCTAGAAAACTTAAATAAGGGACCAGGAAAATGAATAAGTATAAGAAAGCGAAAATCAAAATCAACAAAAAACTATGAACCAGAGACACTTTTAGGGGGGCGGGGGCGGGAGGGGAGGGATTGGGGTCAGAATGGGGGGGCTGCAATTGTATGGGGAATATAACAATAAAACTTATAAAAAAAAAAAAAAATAAAGTCTTATATGTTTTGTGTTGATGTGGCAGATGGCAGAACCTATTTAAGCAGGCAGGTTTGCGGGGTCTGGGGTGCCCCTCTCCCTGCTCTTAACATTAGTTATAAAGGAATATTTAAAAATTGAATTAATAATAATTGTTCTTAGAGTTGTCACAAATATTGGTAAAATAACTACTCTAAAAGCTGTGCAAATGATAGAGAAAAATCCAAATTTTGAGATATCTATCTAGAATTTTTGGTAACAAAATCTATTTCAAAATGTAATGGTTTAATTAAAGCATTCATGCCTTAAATTTATAATGTTGGGTGTTAAAACTTTTATTGTATGTTTCAATGTGTTTAAGTTGAAAAAGAAGCTCCTGGTAGTTGAAAATAGTAATTGACCTGGTCTATGTTAATAGAGATAAATATGGTTTTGTTTATACCTAAACTTCTATTTTTTTTTTTTTAGATTTATTTAAAGAAGAACCGGGGTACAGGTCAGAGGTGCAGGAGGGTGAAAGAATTCACCAGAGACAGAGCCAGGTGCAGAACAGGCAGACGGACCGAAGACACTGCTGTGAGGTCTGCCGTGTCATTTGTTTTTTTCCCTGGCCGCAATAGAGCCCACGCTGCAGAGGCTGTGGACAGCTTCACAGCCCTGTGCTTAACCCACTGTGCCACCAGGGAGGCCCTATACCTAAACTTCTTTTGATAAAATTCTTTTCTAAAAAGATTAATCCATTACCTCTTTCCTTTGAAGAAGTATCTTTATTCCCCAGGTAAGCACCTTAATTGACTTTTTCCTCCCTAGTCCTAGCCAAAAAAATTCAAAGGGCATCTAAAGCCATGTGGAGGAGTTACTGAAACTCTCACAATTATACAGGAAATGCATATGGTATTAAGTTTCTCTCATTTTTCTTGATTTTATCAGGCTATCTAGTGCTTGCCTAAAAAGAACCCTGGTGTATGGAATTGTTTCATTTATACTCTATAATTTGAATTCCTTGTCTTAAGAAAAACTAAAGCTATAATTGGTATCTCTATCTTAAATCTGTTCTTTTTATCATTATTTAAATGGTGGTGTATTTCTCCTATAAAACTAAGGATCTACTGAGTTAAATAATGAAAATTTGTTGACTACCTAACAAGCTTTTGGGTTTACTTTTTGCTTCTTATCGTCAGGAAACTAAAATTTAACATCATGTCACCTAATAGAAAAATTAAAACCTGTGTTTATGTATGAGTTATCCAGTTTGAAGGAATGATAGCATAACAGCTCTTACAATGTCTTATAATCTAAAATTAAAAACTAGGACGTCATAACCCTAAATGCTAATAAAGTGAGGTATGTTAATGAATGTATTTGAAATGGATATGTTGAAGGTCTTGGGGAAAATTAGTGTCAAAATAAAATTGGTATCTTTGAATCAAAATGGTATAAAAATAGTAAAGCAAAAGTATTGATGGTATTGTTACAAGGCAACCCCGATATAAAATGGGTTGCCTGACCCACGTGCTTAAAGGGACTTATTAATATTCAACTGCAAGCACACACAAAAGGTTAATAAAAGGTTTATTTACAAAAGAAAAGGAAAATGAAGAAATGAATAACTGAGGGAGAAAAAGAGGGAGATAAGCCCATGAATGCGTGCTACCCATTCCACTGACCTGGAATCCCAATGGCACTCTTGAGAGCTGGCAAAGAGCCAGAAAGCCAAGAGTGAGACCCCAAGACTCACATGTCGGGTTTTATAACAAACCTGGCACCTTAACTCCGCCCTCAGGTCCCAGCAACCCTCCCTCTAGTGATGATGGGATTAGTCATTCCCAGTGTCTTGATGTCTTTGGTCTGGAGTGGGAGTGGAGTCCACAAAGCCTGTATGGAATTAGCTCAGCACATCCTTTTCCCCTAACAGTATAAGAAAAGTATCTTAGGAAAAGAAATATTAGGTCCTCAAATGACTTGCTATAGAAATATTTGAGTTTACAATGTTGAAAAGCTGAAGGCCTTTCCTTTAAGATCAGGAACAAGACAAGGATGTCCTGAAAAAAATGTTCAACATTCCTTATTATCAGGGAAATGCAAATCACAACCACCATGAGATTCCACCTTACACCAGTGAGAATGGCACATATTAAAAAAACAAGCCACAACAAATGTTGGTGAGGATGTGGTGAAAAAGGAAATCTCCTACATTGCTGGTGGGAGTGCAAACTGGTCCAACCACCATGCAAAGCTGTCTGGAGGTTCCTCACTCTACCAAATATGGAGCTACCATATGACCCAGCAATTCCACTCCTCAGGACAGAAAAATATTGATTCAAAAGAACACCTGTATACCCCTATATTTATTGGAGCACTATTTATAATAGGTAAAACCTGGAAGCAACCCAAATGCCCCAAAATAGATGACTAGATCAAGAGGATGTGGTTTGTATACACAGTGGAATACTATTCAGCAATCAAAAAAAATAAACCACGCCATTCACAGCAATGTGGATGGAGCTAAAAGGAATTATGCTCAGTGAAATAAATCAGAAAGAAAAAGAAAAATATTAGATGGTATCACTTATAGGCGGAATATAGGGGGACCAGTGTAAAAAAAAAACAATATAGTGTAAAAAATAATAACAATACAAAACACAACAAAACAAAAACAGGCAATTATAAATCAGAGACATTCTTCAGGGGAGGAGGAGGGAGAGGGATCAGAGGGAGGAAGGAGTAGAGGGGACTGTGGTGATGGTGCACAAGTGCACTGGTGAAGGAAATTCTATGGGGACTACATCTGAGGTGAGGGGGAAGGCAAACATTGTTTAAAAATGAACAATGATATAAAAAATAAATTTAAAAATATAAAAATAATGGCCATTGAAAAAAGAAAAAAAAAAAAGAAATATTTTAGTTTAATATCAATAGTGTACTAATGTAAAACCAATCTCTAGGGCCTCCCTGGTGGTGCAGGGTTAAGTCTCATCTCTATCAAGCTATATTCAGCCACTGAAGCTTGAGTTTGATCCCAGGTCAAGGAGTTAACCCATATGGCTCAGCAGACCTCTCTTGTCCAGCTGCTGCTCCCTTCAGACTCCCCTCAGCAGCATATTTCAGTGGATCTGCCTGATCTGCTCCCCACTCTCTCTGGTGAATCCTCTTGTAATCCCCCCCTACCTCTGGCCTACACCCCCGTTCTTGTATGCATAAGTAAATAAAAAGTAAATTAAAAAAAAACAAACAAAAAAACCCCAAAGTATAATTTTTCGCCTACAATAAGGACTCAGGCATTCTTAAACCGATTACTAGTTTTTGATGACAAATTAAAGACTGTTTAAAATCTTGGTTCTCTTTTACCCTTAAGCTTGTTTAACTGAAAAGATATAGTCCTGTTGCTACAGGGCAACCCCTATAGGAAATGGGTTGCCTGACTGTGGGTCCTCAACCATGCGCTTGAAAGGGACTTATAGTGAGACTCAACGGCAGGCACACACAAAAAGGTTAATAAAGGGTTTATTTACAAAAGAGGGGAAATGAAGAAATGAATGACTCAGGATGAAAGGGAGGGAGACAAATTGGTGAGTGCATCCTACCAGTTCCACTGACCTGGAATCCCAAAGGCACTCTGAGAGCTGGCGAAAAGCCAAGAGCCCAAAGCCAAAAGCCAGGAAACCCCCAAGGCCCACATGTCTGATTATATACCAGACCTGGCTGCTTAATACCACCCTCAGTGCCCAGCAGCCCTCCCTTCTGTGATGAGAACATTATGCGATATATAGTTCTTGGTGTCTTGAATCTCCTTGGTCTGGAGTGAGGGTGGAGACCACAAAACCTGTGTTTGTGGAGTTCGTGCAGGGCATCCTTTCCCCCCAACACTGTCAGCATTGTTGAGCATTGTAAAAAAAAAAAAAAAAAAAAAAAAAAAAAAGATCTATTTTTAAAAACCTCTAGTTGTCACTCTGGGTAATTTAGTGTTTTATAAAAATCCGTTTATGTTTATGCCTGTGACAAAATTTTGTGGCTATCAAATTTCAGAAATTGTAAAGTTTTTGATCAGTAAAAAGATATGAGATGTCTTAATGACGTAGTTTTTGAGTTGATGGGTTTAGAGAGCGGGGTTTGGGTTCAGTCTGGGAAAGGTTTCACCAGAGCTCCCCTTTCAGCGGCACATGGCATGTTTCCCAGGCGAGTTTCTCCACAAGACAGAGACGTTAGCTATGTTTAAAAGAACAGGTTTAGGGGCCTCCCTGGTGGCGCAAGAGGTTGAGCACAGCACTATGAAGCTATCTACAGCCTCTGCAGCAGAAGTATGAACCCTGGTTGGCCAGGGAGCTACCCACATGGCACAGCAGACCTCTCCTCTCTCTCCTGCTGCTCCTCTTAGCAGCGTATTTCAGTCAATCCACCTGTTCTGTTCCCCGCTCTGTCTCTGGTGAATCCTCTCACCCCTGACAACTCTGGCCTGTACCCCAGTTCTTGTATGCATAAATAAACAAATCTTAAAAAAAAAAAGAGCAGGTTTATTAGAAAAAGGGACAGAAAAATGAAAGACAGTTGCATAGACACAAGTGGGCAGAAAGGGTCTCCCTAAAAGGGACAGGTTTGCTGAGAGAGGCCTGCATGGTTGCAAGCGGGTGGCCTTGAGGAGAGCGGCATCCGCTGAGGGAGGTCGGTGAGGAAATGCTCATGCATGGTACAGGTCACGGGCAGGCAGCAGGCTGCTGCCCTGCAGAAGGACAGAGAGTTGGTGAAAAGAAGCACCTGCATAGGTACAGGTGGGCAGAGGGAGTGCTGCCCCTGCCAGTTCAGAGACTGCACTGATCTAGTCTTCTTCTCTTTGCTGGGGGGTAACTCCTTCATGGAGTGGTTTGTTTGCTGCTGATTTCGGATAACTATGTAGAATTTAAAAGGGACAGGAGATTCTATGATGGTCCTCAATCTCCATGGCTTTGCCTCTGGTCTGCACCCTAAGACATTAACAGCATCTGACACTTTGCTTGGGTCAGGGCCTTGGTGCTTGAGGGCTTAGTTCCTCTAGCTGGGTTAATGGCTATATTAATCACTTCAACCCCCACCTCCTGCTCTTGGCATTGTGGGAGCCAGGTTTCTGATCTTATGGCACCTCCTTTCCAGTTTTCCTACCCTTATCTTCTATCATTCCCCCCGACCATATCCGTGGCCCAAACTCTTTTGGAGGAGTTGAAGGGAGTCGATCCATTTTCTGTTGCTGCTACCTGCTGGAGTAGGACTGAGCGATTACCCTACCTAATGGGCCTGGAATATGGTTTCCCTAACACTAGTCCCTGAGTTAACTCCCTGAGTTAACTACCAACCCTGGTTAGTATTTGGAGGAGGCATACGGAGGCCAAGGGGTAGGGCGTCTGGACAGGCTGTTCCTCTTGTATGGGTCAGCAGTTTTTGGATCCCTAGCTAGAGTGCTGACCGACACGGCGCAGCAGACCTCTCCTGTCTCGCCCACTGCTCCCCTCAGCAGTGGATCTGCTGTTCTGCTCCTCACTCTGTCTCTGGTGAATCCTCTCACTCCAGTTCTTCTATGCATTGATACGTAAATCTTTTATGCATTGATACGTTAAAAAAAAAAATTTCTTTAATTGGCTTGACTAGGTGGATTCAAAAAGACCAGTGATTTTTTTTTACAATGGCACCCCATTTTTATACCCCTTCTGCCAATCTGTGCTCTGGACATTTTCTGCAAGTAGTTTACCAACTACTTTAATCACTTTTAACCCCCACCTCCAGATTTTGGCCCTGAGTGAGCCAGTTTCTGGTTTTGTGATACCTCCTTTCCAAATTATCTACTCTTAGCCTCCGTTCGTATCATTATGTATCATCAGGAAAATGCCAATTAAAACCACAATGAGATAACATCTCACACCTATGACAATGACCTGTGCTAAAAAGACCAGAAACAAAAAGCATCTCAAGGGTGTGGAGAAAAGGAACTCTGGTACATTGTGGGTGGGAATGGAGACTAGTTCTGTTACTATCCTCTTGGGTTTAAATGCCCAGCCAAACAGGATAGACCCAGAGCAGGATCACTGAGGCCCAAAAGCCTGCCATGAATTTAAGGCACCTTCTGGTGGAGACCCATCGAAAGGGGCAGAAGGGGTCAGGCAAGTCTGGAAGGAAAAGAACAAAATCAAAATGATACCGGGCAAGAGGGGCACTACAACTGGCCATGGACAAGGCCCAAAGAGTTTACAGGCCACTGTCTGACTTCTTCACCCACGGGCACAATTTCAAGACAACTCAGGTTCAGAGAACAACAATAATGGGATTTATTTAACAAATGGGGGAAAACCAAGAGTCACTGAAGTCACAAGTGGCCGTTTATCTCTCCCCAATCAGTGTCCAGTGTTTTGAGTCCTAAACAAAAGGCGTGTAAGATGGCGTCCACCTGCCCCTGAAGATGTTGAACACCTATCCTGAAAAAAATGCATCGCTCCCAAAAGAGCATCTTCCCGCCACCGAGGGCCTGGAGCCTGTGGCAGCCAGACACTAGGCCAGGATCCAACTCAGGAGGACAGCAGAAGACACAACAGGAGATGCTCACTGGAGCTGCCGAGATGCCCCAGCGCAGCACCAGACAAGCTACATGGGAAACAGCAGCAGCAGCATCTGAAGGACCCAACAAAGCGCCCACACTCACGCAACTTAGTCCCAGCTCTGGGTCTTTGCCCTCACCTTTGCTCTAACAGCAGCAAAGCTGGGGACAGTTTCAGTCATGGGGCCACCTGCAAAGCCTCTGAACTATTGTTCTTTGAAGGTGGCTGCTGGAAGCCTCTCCAATTTCTTTGGAGGTCTGCAACTGCCTTCTGGATGACCGATGTGGTGTGGACAGGATCATGGCCCCAGAATATTAAATTCTGGACAATGGTGAAATCCTGAAAATGATGAATAATCCCTGAAGATGCTGACTCTCCGGCCCTGCTTTGCTGTCCCTTATATTTCCTATCAGAGTCCCCACCTGCTCGGATATTTTGTCTGAATTTTACCTGGGGATATTCATCCTTACCTGCATTCCCCTCTGGGGGTGCCACCTGTAACAGCCTTTGGCTTCAGCCCATGTTTCAAAAAGACAAGTCAAGGGCCTCTTGGTGGCAGAAGGGGTTAAGACACAACCTATGAAGCTCTGCAGTTGAGTTCAATCCTGGGCCATGGAGCTACCCACATGGCACAGCAGACCTCTCCTGCCTCGCCCACTGCTCCCCTCAGCAGTGTGTTTCAGTACATCTGCCTGTCTCTGGTGAATCCTCTCACCTCCCACACCTGTGGCCTGTCCCCCAGTTCTTGTGTGCATAAATAAATAAGTCTTTAAAAAAAAACAAGTCAAGTTAAAGGCTGCCATTGTCAGCTTCCCCTTGGGTCTGTCACCCATGTGTCTATCTCTTTCAAGTATCTCTTTCTGTGTCCTCCAAGTCCCTGGCACAAGTCCAAGGCCAATAAGCACGCATGGCTTCTTCACGTGAGTTTCTGCTCCATGTGCCTCCTCCAGTTTTCTTCCCCATCTCTCTCCACTTCTTCCTCCACTTCTTCAGGCTCTCGTTTGTGCTCAGCTCCAACTTTCCTTGAGTGGGACATGAAATCTGGAACTGTAACAGTTGGTCCCCAGGGAGAGGGGAAGTTCCAGATTCCCTGCCCCACCAAGGGAAAAAGGTGCAGCTGAGCAGGTAGGGGAAAAGCTGGAGAGAAGAGAGAAGAAGGAAGGCAGAGGACAGAGAACAGGAAGACCTGGGGGAGGCATGTGGAGCAGAGAGACACGTGAAGAAGCTGTGCCTGCTCTCAGCCTGGACTGGTGCCAGAGCCCGGGGACATGGAAGAGACACTTGAAACAAATGTGGGTGAGAGACCTGTGGGAGGTTAACAATGGAAACGCTAATAATTTCCTCCCAGACTTGTCTGGCCCCTTCTACCCCTTTTCCATTGGTCCCCACCAGAAGGTGCCTTAGACTTGTGGCAGGTTGTTGGGCCTAAGTGTCCCTGCTTTGGACCAACCCTGTTAGGCCGGGCAATCACGCAAAAAGGGATGGATAACTTTGGGTGTTTGATTTGGAAACCACATTCTTTATTCTTTCCCTTCTCTTCTTCTTATTACACACTAATTGTACCAAAGTTTCCTTCAATTAAAGGTCTTATGTTTCATTTTGATGCAGTGATGGTAGAACCCACATAGAGTGGGGAGGTTTGGGTGTTCTGGTGATGCAGTGAAACAGGACAGGTGTCTCTTCCTGCCCCATATGGTAAGCATTCCTGTCTGTTGCATTTAACAGCTTGTCTTCTTGCATTCCAAGGAAAAGTAAGGACACCCCTAAGATGATAATAAGGAAGTTAAACATCTAAGGAAATTAATCAGGTGTTAACAGAGCAAGCTGGCACCCTCCTGAAATCTCTGTGTGCCTGCATCAACAGAATATGCTGACCCTTTCCATCTCCCTTTTGTTTTACTCCTTTGTATAAATACCCCTACCCTCTGCCAAAGAGCAGGACGGTGGTCTTTCAGACACGAGTCTGCTGCCCTCCTCAGTTTGTAGACAAATCAAACCACTTTCTTTCTTACCAAACTCTGTTTCCTTTTATTGGCTGAGGGAAACTGAGGCCGGCGCTCAATATCACTGGGTTTCCCCTCACCCTACCTGGTAGCAGAACCTCCCTTTTCTATGGATATCACACTGTTACAGTCCTGCCCCCTGTGCAAAGCAAAGTGAAGATTCCTCAAAATATTCAAAATGCACCTGACACATGGTCAAGCATCCCACTCCTTGGTGTTTATCCGGAGAAGGTAAAAACACTAATTCCCAGGGATATGTGTCTGCTTTGTTCACTGCAGCACCGTGTACAATAACCAAGCTATGGAAACAACCTAAGTGCCCAATGAGAGATGCGTGGGTGAAGAAAAAGTATCTAGATACGATGGAATACTGTGCAGCTGTGAAAAGTTGAAATCTTGAATTTGTAATATCGTGGATGGATGTGGAGGTGATGATGCTAAGTGAAATATGTTAGAAGGGGAAAGGCAAATACTGGATGATTTCATTCATATGTGGGATATAAAGAAACAAAGCAGGGACAGATGAAATTAAACCATAACAAACTCTAGAACTATGACAGCAGAATTGACCCCTGGAGGGATGGCAGGGTGAGAGCAGGAAATAAAGTGGGAAGAGGGCCCAAAGGACTGTGGTGGGGACTATGGGTGTCCTTAGGGTGGGTGTGAAGTAGTAACAAACATCTGAAGAGATGTGACCCTGAATCATATCCAGTGTTATGAACTGATGTTACCTCAATAGAAATACACAATGATGAGAGGAAAAGGAAACTATTTTGAGCAAGAGAAAGAAGAATTGTCTCCTTCATCAATCACTGATCTCAAGACTTGGCCTTCACCTCCTCACTGTCATGCAGGGTGAGGGGCTGGTTTCTCACAAGGTCAGAGGCAGGGATTCCTGGGGTTGCTCAGACACCACTGAGTAGAGACACAGCCGAGAGGGCAGCTCTGAGGGGAACCAGAGACAGAGGGTCAGAGTAACCCCCAGTGCTGAGTGAGGGTCTGGTTCCCAAGGAGAGGGGAGTGTGTATGTGTGTGTCTGTGTGTGTGTGTGTGTGTGTGTGACAGGAGAGACAGGACACACAATATATGAGAGTGGGAGGACAATTACACATTAAGCTCCAGAATAATTGAATTCAAATTACACACAAAGTGAGGCATGTCAGTACAACACCTGAAAAAGAAAAGTTCCATGAAGAAGCTATTTTTGAGCAGGACTTGAAGCAGAGGAACTGGAGAGAAGGAGGAGGTGTAGAATTAGTCTCATGGTCGGACTGAGCTGAAGGAGCTGGGTAGGACCCCCTCAAAGCTCCTGCTAGGATGTGGTTGCACCTGACAGCTCCCTCCCACAGTCTCCAACGTTCACTTCAAGCTCATCTCCTTTGGGGTCTCTCTAGAAAACCCACAGGCCTCAGAATCAGGGAGCTCCAGCCTGACAGCCCCTCTGTTTCCCAGGGGGTCACTACCTCCTTGGGCTGCAGCTACTTTCTCTCTAGTCCAGAGCTGGGAGGAGTCACACAGAGGGAGGGAGGAGTGTGTGCCCTGCTGGCCTGGCCCAGGGGCAGGATTAGCCCAGGACACCCCAGTTTCTGAGCTGAGCCTTTGTCTACAGTCCAGGGAGGGAGGGAGAGGTGGAGCAGGGTCTACCTCAGCTCCTGGAGGAAGGTGTAATGTCAGGGTGGATGACATTGTTGTTTCTTTCTTGTTTTGGGGCTCTCCCATCCCCCACCAGGATAACCCTCCATGTGCAGCAGGGAGAGGATCTCAGATAAACCCAGACTGGTTCCCCCACTTCCCTCCCCACTATAGTGCTCAGGATGAATCTCCTTGCGTTCATGGCCACACTGGAAGAGAACACAGAAAGATAATTGTTATTAATGTCTTTGCTAGCAGGATTGTAGGTAAGGTTTTTTACTGAAATTTTTCTTTTTTTGTTGTTGTTGCTATAATGATGCTGTGTGGGTTCCTTTGAGCTGGCTACTAGCTGGCCACTCCTGGGCAACTGTGACCTATTTGCTCTGTGCAAATCACAGCAGGGCATCTCTTGACTACCTAGGGAGCACAGCCCATACCATGAGGCAGCCCTGAGGACGCCTAGGCTGCTGTTGACCTGATTGTGTGACTCTCTCCACGGTGGTCTCGGGATCACTCTGCCCGTGATAACATCAAATACTTTGTTGCGGCAAATGTCTCTTGATGTGTGGTCACGATGTCCCCTTCCCTGTCCCTCGGAAAACTTTGTCCCCCATTCCTTTCCCACCCTCTGGACCTTACTCCTCATATCATTGTGGCACGACCAGCTTTTACTAGCCTGTGTGCTTTCAATAAATGATACAAAACTTCTGCTCAAGCAGCAGAGTCTTGCCTTGCAAACCTGCTCCAGGACTGCTGTGTCCCTCAGAGTGTTCCTGCTGCAAAGCAGCAACAAAGCTCCTGTTGCAACAAAGTGTACAATTTGGAAAAAACTGGGAGAGGGGGCAGGAAAATTGGAACTTCCCCCTTTCTTGGGGACCACCCTGTTACAAGTTCATTATGGAAACTTAGGTCCTCCTATTGATCGGCACCCACTACCTGCCCAGGCAGCCCTTCTATTGGTAAGTCAATTTTAAGAATTCCTCCTGATGTTGCTCCCATGATGGAGGGAGATGAGGAGGGGAGAGAGAGGAGAAGTAATAATGGAGGCTGGACCTGAAACTTCTACAGAAAGACCAATTTTAATTGATGTTCAAACAATAAGGATACTTTTCACATAAATGGGCCCTCAAATATTTGAAATCTCTGTGTTCATAGTCAGGGTAAAGCACAGCAAAATACATGGTTGTCTTCAGTATGTGGGTTGGTAGGAAGGTTCTAGTCCATATTAACAACAAAAAAGTCCTCACTGACTGCTTTGTGTAGGACTGAGTTTGTTACAGGGCAGGGAGTGGGGCACCCCAGACCTCCCAAACCTGCCTGATCTAAATAGGTTCTGCCATTGGCCGTATCAACACAAAACATCTAAGACTTTAATGGAAAGGAACTTTAATGCAATTAGGGAACAATACAGAAAAGACAAGGAATATAGTTTCTAAATCAAGCACCCAAAGTTACCCGTCCCCAAAGGGGACTGGCCCAGAGCAAGGCCCCAAGCCTGCCCCAAGTCTAAAGCACCTGTCAGTGGGGACCCACCGAAAAGGATCAGAAACAACCAGACAAGTTTGGGAGGAAAAGAACAAAATGAAAACCAAGATAAAAGCTGCCATTGTCACCTCCCCATGAGTCTCTCACCCACGTTTGTGTCACCCCGTCCAAGACCAAAAGGCAAGAGCAGTTTCGTCACGTGTCTCTCTGCTCCATGTGCCTCCTCCAGGTCTCCTCTGGCTCCATCCTGCTTCCTCCTCTGTCCCTTCTCCAGCTTCTTTTTCTTCCTGCTCAGCTCCACCCTCCATTGGGTGGGGCAGGAAAATTGGAACTTCCCCCTTTCTTGGGGACCACCCTGTTACAAGTTCATTTCTTAACTCAAATGTTCATTTCTTAATTATATTTGGGGTACCTCCGCCAGGTACTGGGGCACAGAGTGAGCAGTCCCAGGACTCTGTGTGTCTGTAACTCAGAGTCCCGCTGGAGAGGAGCCCAGGGAGCACAGAGCAAGAGGCCCCTGATCTGCGAGCCTCTGGGCCTCCTCCCTGAGAAGGTGTAGTGCCAGGAAGGCACAGAGCTGGTATCTTTATGATCTGAGCAGACGGGTAAAGGAGAGTCCTGGAGCCCTCTGTGGCTTTTTCAGGCTTTTATTGAGCTTTTACATGTAGTGCAGCAACCAGGTACAAGGCAGGCAGGGGTGCCTGGGCTGGCCTGTGAATCTTCACTCTTTATTGAGCTCTCTCCTCTTGTGTCCCCTGCCTCTGCTTCTCTTGGCAAATATATCAATACTGCAGCCATGGCCCACTGAAGTAAACAATACAACTAAATCTAACAATGTAACAAAATGCAGGTACCCGCCATCAGGCATGCAATCCTAATGGGGGAGAGCAGAAAAGCCTGAAAATCATTTACCCTACCTGCAAGGGGTGACAGGTGACCTGAGCCCCAGGGGGAGCAGGAAGTGACAGGGAGGTGAGTAACCCGGAGGAGACAGTGGTGAGGGTCCTGGGTGTTGCATTTCTAGACTCCAGAAGCACTGCCCTCTGTCCTGGTGGTAATGGCATAGTAGACCTACAGTAAGGCTGCGAGAGATGACAGAGCTGAGGAAAGTGTCCCGATCCAGCCTGTGTTTATCCTCAGTGTCTACCCTACACAGGCCTTCCTTTGCTTCTGTCATGCAGATACTTCAATTTGCCATATAAGCAGTAGGCAGAGTGTGCCAGACCCAGAAAAGACTTGAACAGGCTTAACCATTGTGTGTCCTGCTCCTTAAGGTTAGCTTTGCTGCAGGTTAGGCTGATAGGCCCCTCGGACACAGCTTTGGGATTGAGTCAGAGGTATAACAGTGCCTTGATGTGCCAGGTTATGAGTTAACTCATTAGGTGAGTTGGCTCAAGAGTTAAATTTGTCAGAAATAAATGTTACAGATGTTTCTTTTCTACTAAAGCATTGGGAGATCAGATTAAGATTATTTATCAAAAAGTCATGGGAGGGCCTCCCCCGTGGCGCAGCGGTTGAGCGCTGGGTTGAGCGCTGGGTTGCGAAGCTGCCCGCAGCCTCTGCGGCGCGGGTTCGATCCCCGGCTGCTCCCCGGCCACCAGAGGAGGGTCCCGCAAGGCGCAGACCTCTCCTGCCGCCCGCTGCTCCCCTCAGCAGTGTACTTCAGTCCTTCTGCCTGCTCTGTTCACCGCTCTGGCTCTGGTGAATTCTCTCACCCTCCCGTGCTTCTGACTGTACCCAGTGCATGTATAAACAAAGCAAACAAACAAACAAATAAATAAATAAAAACATGCCTTTATTAAAAAAAAAAAAAAGAAAAGTACAAAAAAAAAGTCATGGGAAACAACAGCTATGAGTATGGAAGCCCAGGATTCATGTCCCAGATCTGTCTTATGCTAAATATGGGAATGTTTCCACTCTCACCTTTTAAATGAGGCTAATAGAGTCTGGCTTGTCTGTCTCACATAGACAAAGTTAAAAGGATTAAGCAGGGCCTCCCTGGTGGCTCAGAGCTGAAAGACAGCGCCATCAAGCCTTTGCAAGCCATGGAACATGAGTTTGATCCCTGGCCATGAAGAAAACCCACAAGGCGCAGCAGACCTCTTCTGTTTCCCCTTCCGCTCCCCAGCAGTGTATTTCAGTAGATCCTCCTATTCTGCTCCCCACTCTCTCTCTAGTGAATCCTCTTACTCCTTGAACCTCTGGCCTATACCCCAGTTCTTGTGTGCATACATAAATAAATCTTTAAAAAAAAGGATTAAGCAAAATTTTTTAAAGATTTATTTATTTATGCATACAAGAACTGGGGTACAGGCCAGAGATATGGGGGTGAGAGGATTCACCAGAGACAGAGTGGGGAGCAGAACAGGCAGATTGAAATACACTGCTGAGGGGAGCAGCAGGTGAGTCAGGAGAGGTCTGCTGCACCATGTGGGTCACCTCCCTGGCCAGGGATGGAACTTGAGCAGCAGTGGCTGCAGATATATTCATAGTGCTGAAACTTAACTCCTTGCACCACCAGAGAGGCCCCAAGACATTTTAGATAATTAAAAACAGAGACTTCATTGCTAGCAGCTCTGTCCTAAGGAATTTTTTTTTAAGATTTATTTTTATCGGGCCTCCCCGGTGGCGCAGTGGTTGAGCGCTGGGTTGCGAAGCTGCCCGCGGCCTCTGCGGCGCCGGTTCGATCCCCGGCTGCTCCCCGGCCACGGGAGGAGGGTCCCACATGGCGCGCAGACCTCTCCTGCCGCCCGCTGCTCCCCTCAGCAGTGTCCTTCGGTCCTTCTGCCTGCTCTGCTCCCCGCTCTGGCATTGGTGAATTCTCTCACCCTCCCGCGCTTCTGACTGTACCCAGTGCATGTATAAATAAACAAAAACAAACAAACAAACAAATAAATAAACATGCCTCTATTTAAAAAAAAAAAAAAAAAAAAAAAAAAAAGATTTATTTTTATCTATTTATGCATACAAAAACTGGGATGTAGGGCCTCTCCGGTGGTGCAAGGGGTTAAGCACAGCACTATGAAGCTCACTCCCCCTGCACCTCTGGCCTGTAACCCAGTTCCTGTATGCATAAATAAATAAATCTTAAAAAAATAAAAAGAACTGGGATATAGGGCAGAGTTGGTGGAGGGGTAGGAGAGGATTCACAAGAGACAGAGTGGGGAACAGAACAGGCAGATCCACTGAAATACACTGCTGAGGGGAGCAGCAGGTGAGACAGGAGAGGTCTGCTGAGCCATGAGGGTAACTCCCTGGCTGGAGATCAAACTCATGCTGCAGTGGCTGGCAATAGTTTGACAGTGCTAAGACTTAACCCTTTGTGCTGCCAGGGAGGCCCTGTCCTTAGGAATTTTACAGGAGTCTTCCAGGCTGAAGAGAAATGACACAATAGATCACACAACAGAGACACACATAATACTCTGTTAATGTTGATTTGTCTTAATTTATTTAAAATATAAGATTGTTTAAAGTATAGTATGCATTATACAGTTTTATTGGTCTTATAATGTATTTTGATGTAATATGTATGACAATAATAGCATAAAGTTGGTTAAATAGAACTATATTGCTGCAGGTTTCCTGCATTTAACTGGATGCAGTTCAATAAAGTAAATTGTGAAAAACTGAAGATAAAGATTTAAATCTTTATCACAATACAAGTATTAAAATAAATATAGCTAAAAGTCACTTGAAGAATTACACATGAAAAATACTTGCTTGAGTCAAATTAGGGTAGAAAAAGAGGAAATAGATTAAAGAGGATGTGAGACAATTCAAAAATAAATATAAAAATGATAAACTCAAACCTGGCCATATCAAAAATCATACTAAATATAAATTAACTAAAATTCCAATCAAAATTGGGAGGTTGTCAGATTGGATACTATCAAGGCAGACTTGTATTCTATGTATGGTAGAAAGACTTTCAAAGCAAATATGAATAGGTTGAAAGTTAAAGGGTGAAAGGATATGCCAAGTCAACAGGATTATAAAACTGGAAAGCTTGTATTATTATGAAGCAAACTAGACTTTAGGACAAGAAGTGTTGCTTGAGACAAAAAGGGCTTTTTAATAAAGATCAATATAAAAAAAAGACAAAAGAAACAAAGGTATAAGTGCCTAATTTCAGAGCTCCATAATAGATGAAGCATAAAGTGGCTAATATTAAAAATATATACAAATTAACAATTACATTGACAGATCAATACCTCCTCTCACCAACAGAACAGTGAAACATAAAATAAATACGGAAAAAGAAGATTGAACTAACCCTCCTTGGTGGTTGTGCAAGGGGTTAAGTCCCAGCACTATGAAGCTATCCCCAGTCAGTGCAGCAGGAGTTCAAGCCCAGGTCAGGGAGCTAACCCACATGGTGCAGCAGGTCTCTCCTGTCTCACCCATCTCGAGCACCCATCTCGAGCACCACTGCTCCCCTCAGCTGTGTATTTAGTAGATTTGCCTGTTCTGCTCCCCACTCTGTCTCTGGTGATTCTTCTCACCACCCCACACTTCTGACTTAACACCCCAGCTCTTGTATGCATAAATAAATAAATAAAATAAATCTTTAAAAAAGAAAAAAAAAGATTGACCCATAAGATCAGCCACCTTGATGTAATGTCCATATAGTGAGTACCACATCCATCATGAACAGAATAAGCAACTTTTTCAAGTGTAAGCAGAATATCCACAATAACAGACCATGAGCTGGTCCTAACACATGTCTCAGTAAATTTAAAGGGATTTTAATTATAGGGAATATTCTCTATCACAGTGACACTAAATCAGAAATCCAGAACATGAAGAAAGTTATGTGAAAATTCTCCCAATTTTGGGAAAGTAGTCAATGTACTTCTAACCCATAGATTATCATAACTTAAACACACAATTCAACAATAAAAAGGACAAATGTGCAATTAATAAATGGGCAGAGATATGAATAGAATTTACCAAAGAGGGGATCAAGAAGGTCAATAGCTATTAAAAAAAGTTCATCATTGTTTTCAATAAGAGCAATGCAGTTTAAAACCATAATGAGATGCCATCCACACTCATGAAAATGGCATATTATAAAGCCCTCCAACACCCAGCTCTGAGAGGATGTGGGGCAAAAGGAGCTCTATGACACTGCAGGTGGCAATGTAAATGAAGGCAGCTAGTACAGAAAATAGTCTGAATTTATCCGTAAAGACTGTAGATGCAAATCTAGCAATCTCAACCTTGGGTATCTACCTAAAGATACAAAACCATCAATGTGAAAAATGAATGTTCTGCTCTGTTCACAGCAGCAGTAACAAAAGCTGGGACGCTGAAGTCACCTAGATGCTGGTGGAGGATGGATGAAGAACAAGTGTCATGTCCACACTACGGAATACTATTTAGCCATAAACCATTTTCAACAAATTGGGAGTTTGAGAAAATTGTGTGTACGAAGACAAGTGAGATGATACAAATAAATACTGGACATTACATAGCAGATGATTTGACAAATTAACACACTTATAAAAACTAGTGGACTTTAGCGAACACCTTGAGGGCTCTGAGGCTGAGAGGGAGGGGCGGGAGAGGAACAAGGGGATAGACAGGATGGTGGTGATGATTATGGCTTTGAGTATAGTTTGAAGTCTGGGCATGTGATGCCTCCATTCCCTTCTTTTTTTTTTTCAGAAGAGCTTTGGCTATTCAGGGTATTTGGTGATTCCATATGAATTTCATCAATAATTGTTCTATTTCTTTGAAAAATGTCATTGAAATTTTTATTGGAATAGCATTGAATCTGTAAATTGCTTTTGGTAGGATGGCCATTTTGATGATGTTAATTCTTCCAATCCATGAACAGGGTATGTCTTTCCATTTCTTTGTGTCTTTCTATTTCTTTTAACAGTGTTTTATAGTTTTCTTTGCATAGGTCCTTTACCTCTTTAGTTAGATTTATTCCCAAATATTTGATTGTTTTGTTTCAATAGTAAAAGGGATTTTTTTTTTCATTTCTTCTTCTTCAGATTTATTGTTTGTGTGTAGGAAGGCTACTGATTTTTGCATGTTGATTTTGTATCCTGCTGTTTTACTAAACTGATTGATTAGTTGAATTAGTTTTTGTGTGGAGTTTTTGGGGTACTCCATGTATATTATCATATCATCTGCAAATAGTGATAGTTTAAATCTTCTTTTCCTATTTGGATTCCTTGTATGTCTTTCTCTTGTCTTATTGCTCTGGCTAGGACTTCCAGTATTATATTAAAAAGCAGTGGTGAGAGTGGACATCCTTATCTTGTTCCAGATCTTAATGGAAATGCTTTCAGCTTTTCACCATTGAGAATGACACTGGCTGTTGGCTTGTCATATGTGGCCTTTATGATGTTGAGGTATGTTCCTTGTATCCCAAGAATTTCAAGGGCTTTTATCATGAATGGGTGTTGTACTTTGTTGAAAGCTTTCTCAGCATCTATTGATATTATCATATGGTTTTTATATTTCTTTTTGTTGATGTGTTGGATAACGTTGATTGATTTTCGGATGTTGAACCATCCTTTTGTCCCTGGAATAAATCCTACTTGGTGGTGGTGAATTATCTTATGGATACATTGTGGATTCTAATAGCTAAAATTTTATTGAGGATTTTTGCATTAGTGTTCATTAGAGAGATTGGTCTCTAGTTTTCTTTTTTTGTGTTGTCCTTGTTCGGTTTTGGTATTAGTGTAATGTTGGCTTCATAGAACATGTTTGGTATTATCCCTTCCTTCTTAGAAATTAAATACATTTAAAAATATTCCCCAGGCCTCCCTGGTGGCACAAGGCCTTAAGCACAGCACTGTGAAGCTATCAGCAGCCATTGCAGCATGAGATCCATCCCTGTGGTCAGAGAGCTACCCACATGGTACAGCAGACCTCTCCTGTCTTACCTGCTCCCTTCATCAGTGTATTTCAGTAGATCCACCTGTTCTACTCCGTACTCTACCTCTGGTGATTCCTTTCACCCCCGGCACCTCTTGCCTACACCCCAGCTCTTGTATGCATAAATAAATAAAAATAATTCTTTTAAAACAAGAATATCCTTAGGCAAAGAACATTTCTAGAATTAATAGGTGAGTATACCAAAATTATAGGGCATCATGTAAACTGTATTTCAATGTGGCAGTAATATAAATATTTGAAAATATTCTAATTCTACCTTTAATAACAAAATAAAATATTTGACATCAATTTAAGGAAAGTTTATATGATTTGTACACTAAAATCTGGGTCCTTCCTGGTGGTGCAAGGAGTTGAGTCTCAGCACTGTGAAGCCCCCGCCAGAGAGCTAACCCACATGGTGCAGCTGACCTCTCCTGTCTTACCTGTTCCCTCCTGTTTTTCACCCCCATCACTTCTGGCCTATACCCCAACTCTTGTACGTATAAATAAATAAAATAAATGTTTAGAAAAAGAAAAAAAAAGGTATTTGACTCTTTAAAGCCTTTTGCATAACATTGTGGAAATGGCTTGTCAATGTCTTCAAAAAATACCTGCCAACATTTTGACTGGTATTTAGGGTTCAGGATTGACTTGCTTTTAATCTAATATCATTTTTGAAAGAATTGATGCCTTAACAGTATGGAGTATTCCAGGCCTTGAGTATGGCCTTTCTCACCATTTACTTTTCCTGCACTTTCCATAGTTCTATGTAGATTTCAGTGTACAAAGCTTTTTTTTTTTTAAGATTTGTTTTATTTATTTATGCATATAAGAGTTGGGTGAATGCCAGAGGTGTAGGAGGGGGTGTATGAGAGGATTCACCAGAAACAAAATAGGGAGCAGAACAGGCAGATTTACTGAAATACACTGCTGAGGGGAGCACTGAGGCTAGACAAGAGAGCTCTGCTGCATTGTGTTGGTTATCTCCCCCTGGCTGAGGATCAAACTCTTGTCGCACTGGCTTGCCATAGCTTGATAGCACTGAGACTTTAACCCATGCGCCACCAGGGAGGCCCCATTTTAATGTTTTTTTTTTTTTAATGTAAATTTTATTTATTTGCTTTTTTAAAGATTTATTTATTTTTATACAAGAGCTGGGGTACAGGCCAGAGGTGCGGGAGAGTGAGAGGATTCACCAGAAGCAGAGCAGGGAGCAGAACAGGCAGATGACAGAAATACACTGCTGAGGGGAGCAGTGGGCACGACAGGAGAGGTCTGCTGTGCCATGTGGCCAGCCAGAATCGAACCCGCACTGCTTAGGCTGTGTAGAGCTTCACAGCCTGGCACTCAACCCAAGAACCACTGGGGAGGCCCCCACTTTTATGTTTTGAGAAACCCCAATATTATTTTTCATGGGGCCTGGAACAGTCTCTATTCCTGAAGGCTGTTTTTTTTTTTAAACAAACATTATTTTAGGATAGCTTGTAATTTGTGCAAAACTTGTGACACTTGTTCAGTTTCCATAATTCCCATATTTGTATCTCCTATTGTTAGCCTCTTATCACTGTTTTATTTGTGCAGCCAATGAAGGAATATTGATATGGGGTTTTTTTTTTTAGATTTATTTATTTATTTATACAAGCACTGGGTACAGACAGAAGAGCGGGAGGGTGAGAGAATTCACCAGAGCCAGAGCGGGGAGCAGAGCAGGCAGAAGGACCGAGGTACACTGCTGAGGGGAGCAGCGGGCGGCAGGAGAGGTCTGCGCGCCATGTGGAACCCTCCTCCGGTGGCCGGGGAGCATCTGCGAATCTAACCAGCGCTGCAGAGGCTGCAAGCAGCGTCGCAGCCCAGCGCTCAACCGCTGCGCCACCAGGGAGGCCCAGGAATATTGATATGTTATTACTAAAATCCATGCTTGATTTGGATGTCATTAGTTTATTTTTCTGCTCTAGGATCCCTTGTGATACCACACTAAGTCCTAATCATGTCTCCTAAGGCTGCTCTGGCTGAGTCAGTCTTGCAGACATTATTTGTTTTTGATGGTCTTCACATTTAGTGGAGCACTGCTCATGTGTATTGTAGAAGGCCCCTCAATTTGAGTTTGGTTGTCTGGGCTGATGGGTTTGGGGAAGATCACAGGGATGAAATGCCACTCTCAGCAACACAGGAAGGGCGAATAAAATGCACCTGTTCTTAACAGAGAATGTTCACTTTCAGCTGGGGTTAAGGTCGTGTCTCCCACTTTCTCCCTGTGAAGATCTTTCTTTTCCATATCCCTTTCCAGTCTTTAGAAGGAAGTCACAATGTGCTGCCCACATTTAAGGAGTGTTGTGCTATAAACATTGATGTGCAGGTTTTGTGTAAAAAAAGTTTTCAAGTGAGTTGGGTAAATATCCAGGAGAATGATCTGCAGGTTTTAGGGAAGTTGGTGTTTAGCCTTATAAGAAACTGCCAAATCTCTTGCATAGTGGCTATGCTATTTGTACTCCTGCCAGCAATGCCTGGGGGTCTGCGTGCAAGCAGACGCAGGGCAGGTTCACTATGGCTTTGGGTAGACAAATAAAGAGAGTCTCAGAGACCTCAGTGGATTTTACAGGCTTTAATGCACTTCCAAGGAACTAGGCAAGGAGAATGGCATGCAAGGGAGCAGGCAAGGGCCAGAGTAGGGGTGGAGGGGTGCTGGGAGGCTAGGAGGCAGGCAGGCAACCAAGCCTCCCAGCCCCTCATGACCCTTTCTGCTCTTTGTCTGGACTCTCTCTGGCATCTCAGTCTCCTGCAGTCTTGGGGCCTTGCCTCTTCTGCAGTCACATGGCTGCTGAGTGGGCCTCCTCCTGTCTGCTTGTAGCCCAGCCTCTAGGCTCAGGCATGCACACTTACTCATATGCACACCCATGTTCTTTGGACCCAGGTGTCCACAATCAGGCTCAATTGCCCTATAGTCCCAAGTGCCCCTTGTATGGGCCGCAGATGGTAGCCAAAGAGGTTAGTGGCATAAAAAAATCCTGATTATCTCATTTACCCAATAGGGTCTCTGTTGTTCCTAATCCTGGTCCTACCTGGTGCACAGTGTCCCCCCCTTATCCGCTGCCTCACTTTCCAAAGTTTCAGTTTCCCACATCCCGCATCAAAAACTTTTATGTATGATGAGATATTTAGAGAGAGAGATCACACTCATATAACTTTTATACAGTATATTACTATAAATGTGTTTTCCCCCCAAATAAACATATGTAATTTTAAAAGTCCAATACTTGTACAAAGCTTGTTATGAAGACAGTAGTCCCCAATCTTCCATGTTCTCCATTTCTTGTATCTGAGAGATAAGCTGTTTTACTTCTTTTAGCTGATTTTCTGCTTGTTACTTTTCTGCCTCCAAATACCATCTACCAGGACTCTGTTGAGTTTTGTGTCTCATCTTTAGTGAATTGACTCCTCTTTCACACAACCTTGTTCTCCCAACATAGTAACATTATGTTGATTAGCTCAGTGCAGTGTTTGCATTTTTTTTAACATCTTGTAATTTAATTTCTACTACAAAAATGTCCCATCATTTGAACAAAAAATATAATTCCCATGGGTGAGGAGCACAGGACAGTGAAGAGACACCAGGGTCATGGGGGTGAAAGAATTCATCAGAGACAGCATGGAAAGCTGAAAAGGTGCATTTATTGAATAACTGCGGACAATTGGGGTGAGAGGAGAAATATTTCCTTAGGCCACTGAAAAAAAAGTTTGGTTCTTTTTTATGCTCTGAGTCTGTAGGCTCGCTCTAAGATTTAAGACACAGGCCTGAGCTAGCTGCTGTCTGCTAGAGTGTCACGCCCTAATTAGCTCTTATTTGCTTTAGATTTGTCTCCAGTGGCCACTTGGGCTTTATGGCCCTGTATAGCAATCATCAAGTGGTTCTGTGTTGGCCAAGGGTTTTCACAGTTTGGTTCCCATGGTAACCCTTCAGCTCCCAAGTCTGTTTAAAAGTTCTTAGCCCTGTCTACCAGGTGCCAAAGTGACAGAGATTTTAACCCTATAAACTCCAACAATAATAGCTCTCTGGAGCCAGAGGAGGAAAGCATTTTCAGACCAGTAGAGAGTAAAAACATTGTCAGCTGTTGTTAACAATGAGAAACAGCAAAGTGTTGACTAAAATGTGGCCACAAGTTTGGTGATGACCAGTCATTGTCAACCTCCTGTAGGACAGGAAGGGACGGAGCAGATTGTCTATGACCCCAGCTGACGGGGTAAAGGAGAGAGTCCTGGAGCCCTTGGTAGCTTTTTCAGGTTTTTATTGAGTTTACCATGTACATGGCAAGCAGGGGTGCCCAGCGGCCAGGAGGCTGGCAGGCTTCCTGGCCCCTGGTGAATCTTCACTCTTCCTGGGCTCTGTGGGTATAGCAGCAGGAGGGGACACTGAGCAGGTTTCGATGATCCTTGTGGATGGGTGAAGGAGGGAGTCCTGAAGCCCTCGGTGACTTTTGCAGACTTTTATTTGGATTTACTGTGTACACGGCACCCTTGCCTGCTGTGTACCTGGCAAATCCCAATAAAAGCCTAAAAAAGCCACTGAGGGCTCCAGGACTCGCTCCTCCTTCACTGGTTTGCATAGAATCATAGAGAACCTCCTCTGGGCTCTTCCTGTCACTATAATTGGCGTAAGTCGGCAAGATGATTCAATGCAGATGTGTGTGGAGCCCTCAGAAGACCTCAGGAGGGACTGGAGAGTAGCAGACTGAGCCTGTGACAACACTGGAGATGTCGTGGGAACACAGGAAGTGGACAAGGTCCGGGAGTAGTGGGACTGAGACCTCGCCTGGATGAGGAGACAGCAAGAGAACCAGCCAACAAACCCTGAGGCAGCAAAATTGTCAGGGAAGAAAGGACCACAATTTGGAGCTCACCAGTGTTAAGGCAAGGAAAAAATGGATGGACTTGGACTAATGGACTTGGACTGACAATCCCGCCAGAAGGCGGAGGAACCTTGGCAAGTTGATGTTATGACTTTGGGGACCCTGGGAGTGCTGGTATCATTTGTAAACCCCAGGAGATGAAAATCAAGGCATGGCCGGTGGGCCTTGGTAAAAGAGCCCACAGTTGGCTGAAAGAGGAAGCCCTCAGCAAGTTCTCTGCAGCCAGGCAGAGTAAAGCCAACTTAGAAAGGCAAAAGCTGGTGCTGAGATTGGGAAGCCATGAGTGGCTGTTGAGCAGCCCAAATATGTTAAAGAAGGCTAGTGAGTCTCTTACAATCACCTGTGGGTGATGCCCTGTTTTTCGTTGAGTGAAGGTGAGGAGCTGAGGAACCCCTCCTTGGGGGACAGGTGGGGAACGTGGCTTGTGGTAGAGCCCACAGCCAAAGAGCGGACCCAAGAGAGGCCATATGTGGAGCTTGTATCCACAGATCCCCAACCCATATGCATGTGCAGTGGGTTGGCCTGAGTGCAGGGGTCTGCGTGTCGCATTAGTGGCTATGAAAGCCGAGTGTTGGAGTGACCGCAGACAGAAAACCTGAGGATTGGGCGATTACCCCCAAAGAGTACAGAATCACCAATCTAAGAGTGAGAGCATCTGTAGGGTAAGGAAAAATGTCAGGCTTTTCTGCCCTCCCGCCATCAGGATAGATGATGGATCCTTGCGGTCCTGAATGCATGCCTGATGGTGGGCATCTGGAATAGGGTGTGGGCATAGGTAGATGGGATTCACCTGGGCTGAGACTGGGCTTTTAAGGGTGGCATCATGGAACGTCAGCTGAAGCCTAAAGAGAAGCTGAGAGAGAAGCAAGAGAAGCAGAAGCCGAGAGAAGGCCGGAGAGCCCAGAGTGAAGACCTGCTGGGGGCTGGGAGGCCTGCCAGCCTACCAGCTGGCAGCACCCCTGCCTGCCGTGTACCTGGTAATCCCAATAAAAACCTGCAAAACCACTGAGGACTCTGACTCCTCCTTTACCCAGTCTGCTGGCTATCAGAAAACATGCACCGTGTCCAGTCCTGACCCTACAGCATCCTAAGGGTAGATGAGCGAGACCACAGCCGGAGAAGGCCAGGAAGCCTGATGGTTCCTGGCGTGTGACAGCAGATGACTGAGTGGTTCCTCTCCCTTGTATGAGCAGTGCCTTTGGCAACAGAAGTGGTAGAGCAACTGCTGGTGCAAATAATCTTGTCTTTTGCTATTAGGTTGGTGCCCTGCCTTGACTTATTTGTGTTCTGTTATATTTTTTGTTATATTGTGATGTATACTATTAATTTTATGGGCCATGGCTGCAGTGTTCATAGTCGCCAAGAGAAACGTGTACATAATTTGTATAGACTGTCTGGCAGAAAACCCTGAAGGGTGGATTGTAGGGTAAGTGAAAAAGTGTCAAACTTTTCTGCCCTCCCACCATTAGGATTGATGATGAATCCCTGCGGTCCTGAATGCATGCCTGATGGTGGGTACCTGGAGTAGGGTGTGGGCATGTGTGGGTGGGTACACCTGGGCTCAGAGACTGGGCTCAAAAGGGCGGTGTCACAGGGAAGAGCAGAGTGAAAGGAGCAGAGAAGCAAAAGCCATGAGAGACAACAGAGAGCCCATAAAGAGTGAATTTGCCGGGGGCTAGGAGGCCTGCCAGCCTCCTGGCACCCCTGCCTGCTGTGTACCTGGTAAATCCCAATAAAAGTCTTCAAAAGCCACCAAGGGCTCCAGGACTCCTCCTTACCCCATCTGCTCCAATCATAGAGAACCTGCTCTGTGCCCATCCTGCCCCTACAGGGGCCCTGGACAGGGAGGCTCAGGAAAGCAGGGAGCATCTCCTCAAGCCTGAGAGAAAGAATTTGCCTGAGAGAAAAAAAGTAAGCTCTGTACATATAAATCCCTTCTGCTACAACCTAAAGTACTAGGCAATAACATCTTTATTTGAAGGAGCAAATGACAAAACATTATATAGATTTAGTTAATTTGTAGGCACTTTCTACAAATTGAATGTGAATCTGTCTCCCACTGACAGGGGCCTCTCTGGTGGCACAAGGTGTTAAGCATCAACACTATGAAGCTGTCTGCAACTACTGCAGCCAGAGATTGATCCCCAGCCAGGGAGGTGATCCACATGGAGCAGCAGAACTCTCCTGTCTTGCCTGCTGCTGCCCTCAGCAGTGTATTTCGGTCAATCTACCTGTTCTGCTCCCCACTCTGTCTCTGGGGAGTCCTCTCACACATACCCCCCATACCTCTGGCCTGGTCCCCAGTACTTGTCTGCATAAATAAATCTTTAAAAAAAGAAAATCTACTGACAGTTGACAATTGATAGTAATTAATTGCCTTGATGAAATGCAAACCCAAGGGAAAACCAGGTATTCGAAAATTGTGTCCCATCACTATAAGCTTGACCACTTCCTGTACCAACTATTTTTTCCTTTGGGATCTTTGGAATATAAAATATTTGATTTTTAAAATTTGATTCTGCAGTAATAAAGTGATCATATAGCCTAGTAAAATAATGCATTACTTTTAAAAATCATATTAGTTAAGAGCCATTAATATGCAAGAGAGATCCACAGAATTAATGTAATAGAATAGAAAATATTCAGTGATAGTATATCAGGTTTCTCTTTGCAAATAACATGTGGAACACTACTTCTCGTACAGTATCAGTTTATTATCAAAGTTGTAACAAAGTTGAATACCCACAATTATCTTAAAAGATTATAAAATGTTATTCCTACATATTTCTTTCAGGCTGTATATTTTTGCATTGATCAACCAAAACAAAAGACTAAATGCAAAAGAAAATATGACAATCCAACTTCTAATGAGACAAAGAAGACACTTGTAAAACCATAACTGTAAAAGATCCACTTCTCACTACCATGATGATTTTCAGAAAGTTATTTGTCTTTAAAATAGTTAACATGCAATGGATTATTAATAATGTATTAATATGAAATAAAAAGATGTTTAAATGATTTTATTCCTTGTATGGTGAAGAATGATAGTTTTATCTGCATAAAATTATACTTGGGGGTCCTTGGGAATTTGTAATACTAAAAGGAAAATGTTTGAGAATGGGTGAGGCAGTCCCAGGACCAGGACAGTGGTCTGGGTGCAGAGGGGAGGGTGCAGGGCAAAGTCCCAGGTCCCAGGTGTGGCTCTCAGGTCTTGGACTCAAGGGCGGTGTCTCAGGCATGAAGGTTACTGTTGAGGATTCCCCAGCTCCCTGCAGTTCCACGCCTCCCTCTCACCTGAGTGGGGTCCTCAAGCCTGGACTCGTGACTCACCCCCAGTTCTCCCCATTGCCTGGAGGGTTTCCAGAGCAGCCAATCAGCATCCCCGCAGCTCCTGTTACAAAGTCTACACTGGCCTGCTCCGACACCCAGCTTCTGTAGCCGGGTAGGTGAGGGCCATGGGCCCCCCGCCCCTCCTGCTGCTGCTCTTGGGGGCCCTGGCCCCGGGGGAGATCTGGGCAGGTGAGTGCGGGTCGGGAGGGAACCCGCGCTGAGGAGCCCGGGGGGCCCCGTGGGTGGGGGGCAGCGGCGGCGCTGGACCCGGTAGAGGCTCGTTTCCGCTGTAGCCTGCCCTGGTGTCCCCCTCAACCCCGCCCTTGCCCCTTTCTGCCCCTCCCCGCCCCCGCCTCCTCAGGCCCCGGATTCCTGGCCCTTCTCGTCCCGCCGCCCCTTAACAATCTCAGGAGCCCCCTCGCCCCCTCCCCTCCCGCCCCGTCTCCCCAGCCCGGGTCTCCCTCCCGCCCCCAGGCTCCCACTCCCTGAGGTATTTCTCCACCGCGATGGCCCGGCCCGGCCCCGGGGAGCCCCGCTTCATCGCTGTGGGCTACGTGGACGACACGCAGTTCCTGCTGTTCGACAGCGACTCCCCGGGTCAGAGGGCAGAGCCGCGGGCGCCCTGGATGGAGCAGGAGGGGCAGGAGGACCTGGACGAGGAGACTCAGATCCAAAGGGACAAGGCTCAGTGGTTCAAAATGCTCCTGAGGGACCTGCGCGGCCACTACAAGCAGAGCAAGGACGGTGAGCTTCGCGGAGCGGGGCCAGGGTCAGGTCACCCCCCATTCCCACCCTAAGGCCGGGGTGTCCCGAGTCTCAGGATCCACTGACCCCTCAAGGCTGGTGGGTCTGCCAGGACCCTCCCCCGGGAAGAGCCTGTGAGACTTTCCTGCCAGCCCTTCATTTTCAATTTTTGGTTTATTCAGGGTGGGAGGGCGGGGTGACTGTGGGGTGACCTCAGGGCTGACCAGAGGGATGGGTCTCAGGTTCTCACACCCTCCAGACGATGTTTGGCTGTGAAGTGGGCCCACACCTGAGGCTCCTCGGCGGGTATGAAAAGTTCGCCTATGAAGGCGCAGATTTCATCTCCCTGAGCGAGGACCTGAACTCCTGGACCCCCGCGGACTCGGTGGCTCAGATCACCCAGCGCAAGTGGGAGGTGCAGGAGAGGGCCGAGCCTGTCAGGAACAGTCTGCACAATAGGTGCTTCCCTTGGCTCCTCAGATTCCTGATTTTGGGGAAGGAGGTGCTGCAGCGCACAGGTAAGAGGGGCCACAAGGCCTCGGACCTCCCCTCTCCTGGCGCCCCACAGGGAACATGGAATATTGGGCAGAACAGCACCTGCTTTCTGGGCAGAGAGGGAGAGTCCCCCTGGGTTTCATGTTCTGTGCTAGAGACAGACTTGCCCAGAAGACACCACTTTTCTTGACAGTCTCTCCTGAGGGAGGGAGGCCATCCTGAAAAACTCTTCCCTGGATGCTTTTGACCCAACAGCCATCCTGGGAACCCTGAGTTTCTCTTTCAAGTTCTTGTTTTCAGTCTGAGAACATTTCTGGATCTGACTCCTGCCTTTCTGTGTCATTCACCCTCCACCCAGGTCAGGAGCAAAAGTCTGTGTTCTCCTTAGAGACCTGCATCCTCCTACCCTGGGCTCTCACCTGATTATCCCAGATTCCCCAGACTAGGCTGGTTTCTGGGCTTTGTGCTTCCTGCCTCCAAACCAATTGTCATGTCCATTCTGAGGATGGTCAGTGAGGCTGCTTCAGTGTCCAGGAAGGAAAAACCCAAAGTGTGAATTTTTTGTCCTTCTCCTCAGATCCCCCAAAGACACACTTGACCCACCACCCCACCTCTGACCAGAAGGTCACCTTGAGGTGCTGGGCCCTGGGCTTCTACCCTGCCAATATCACCCTGACTTGGCAGCGAGATGGGGAGGACCTGAACCAGGACGTGGAGCTGGTGGACACCAGGCCTGGGGGGGATGGAACCTTCCAGAAGTGGGCAGCTATGGTGGTGCCTTCTGGAGAGGAGCAGAGATACATGTGCCGTGTGCAGCATGAGGGGCTGCTGGAGCCCCGAGTCCTGATATGGGGTAAGGAGGAGCGTTGTGAGCACAAAGACTCTGCTCAGGGGTATCAGGAGCCCTTCTGGAGAACTTCAGAGGGTCAAGATGAGGCCTGGGGTTCAGGGTCTCACCTTCCCTTCCAGTGCCCCCTCCTCAGTTCTCCATCCCCACCATTGTCATCATTGCTGGCCTGGTTCTCCTTGTTGCTGTGCTCATTGGAGCTGTAGTGGCTGCATCTGAGATGTGGAGGAAGAAGCACTCAGGTAGGGAAGGGAGTAGGGGATCTTGTCCACCGGGGCTTGCAAGTCAGGGGGAACTTGCCCTACCTGGTTAATGGGAAATACCATCCACACACATGTGTTTACCAGGGGGGCATTTGGTCCAGTCCCCCCTCACCTCCTTTATTTTTTCCCAGGCCTGACCTGGGTCTTTAGTCACAGTTCTGGAAACTTCCCTGTTCTGCAGGATTAGAAGATTCATTTAGAACTTCTGACCTGACTGCTACCTGGTCTCACGTGATGTCTTTTCTCACAGATGGAAAAGGAGGAAGCTACACTCAGGCTCCAGGTAAGTGTGGATCAGGAGTTTGATGCCTGAGCCCCTGGGGACAGTGTAGATGGAGCCCATGGGGAGTCACCCTCATCAGTCCCTCCTGTGGTCTTATCTCTGACTAAGTTTGTTGTGTTCTCCCCTGGGCAGCAGCAGTGCCCGGGGCTCTGAAGTGTATCTCAGCCCCTAAAGGTGAGACCCTGGAGGACTTCAGAAGGGGCTGGGGGTTGAGGCAGAGAGGCAGGCACTAAGTGATGGGGATGCTTTCAGAAGGGCATCTTGAGAATGCAGTGGACCGTTGATAGTGCTAACACTCAGGTAATTCACCTGAATTTCATCGTGATTATTTTCTTTCATGGTGAGAGACAGCCTTGTTGGCCTGGGTGTTACAGGATGTATTTTTGCCCACATTTTGTGGCTTTATAATCCCCTGGTTTAAACTACTCCAGACCTGCGAGAATGGCCCATGTCAAAAAGACCAGAAACAGCCAGTGCTGGCAAGGATATGGAAAAAAGGGGACAGTCCTACATTGTTTTTGCATATAGACCAAGCCAGCCCTTTTTGATTTCTAAAAAATCAAATGTGGTTGTGCCATTGGACTCAGCAATGCTACACTGAGGCTCTACTCACAGAGGATAAATACTCTCCTGTGAAGGACCTGCACTCCCATCACCACTGCAGCTATTTACAGTAGCCAAGCTATGGACACCACCTAAATGCCTCAAGCAGGTGACACATCATGTAGAAACTGGGATTACACGTATTCATATATGTACATGTATGGGTGATATATGTCCCTGTATAATGAAATAGCATCCACCATCAAAAACATAACTCATGCCACTGTGGCAACATGGATGGAAGAGGGATAAGTCAAAAGGAAAAAGAGAAATAATTATAAATGGATGTAGAGAAAGCAAATGAAGGGCCACATTAAACCAAACTTGAAAACTAACCCTTGTTACTAATCAATAAAAAACTGGAATTTCTAAAAAGTATCCATACTACCATGATTCAATCCAGATGTGGGACTATTTATTTATTTATTTATTTATTTATTTTTTAGGGACGGAGCAGTGGCCTGCGCGGCCCGGGCTGGATACTGGTGGGCAGAGGCGCCGGCGGCCCAGAAGGGGACGGAGATGGTATACTATGTGACGTCAGAGCCCTGAAGATGGGGAGATAGAATGACGTGGGGTCAAAAACCTGCTGAAATAAGGATTCTCGCTCATTGGGAAAGAGAACAAGTTGGTACCGCCCTTCTGAATTCAGCTGTTAGCATTTGGGATGTTATATATGTGTGTGTGTGTGTCTGTATTAAAAGAAATAGTAATTCAATTTTTGAGACATGACCTAAGGAAACGCTTTGACACACACACATGCACACACACACACACCCCTTTATTTGTAAAAATACTAACCAGCATTTTCTCATACTTACAAATACTAGCAACAATCTAAGTCAAAACTTCAGGAAACAGTGAAATATAGTACACTATGTACGTGAAACAAATGTAGCAATTAGGCATAATCATTCTGAATAGTTTTAAATGACTTGGAAAATACTTGTGTTATGATGTTAAATGAAGGAGGAAAGATAGAAGATTGTAGGCATAGCATTATTCCAGATATAAAATGAACATAATAGGATTGATTTAAATTTTAAATACCAGACAAAATGGAAATCATGTGTTATGTATGCATTTAGTGATATCCCCTTAGGTGATGAACTGTCATGAAGAGCAAGGGAAATAATTATAATGACAGCCACATATTCCTGCTTACTTGGGGAGGAAGATTATGATATAGTGTGGTCTTAGGATTCTTCACCCAGTTTATGGGAGTTCATTTTTTAATTCTAATTTTTCACCTGTATAGTCTCTGCCCTTACACATGGGTGTTATAGTTCACAGTTCCAAATATACTGGAAATTATGAGGAAGAAAGTAAGCTAATTCTTAAAATTATCTATTTTAAAAAGATGTATTTATTTTTATGCAGACAAGAACTGGGGTCTAGGGCAAAGGTGCAGGAGGTGAGAGGATTCACCAGAGACAGAGTGGGGAGCAGAACAGGTGGCTCTACTGAAACCCACTGCTGAGGGGAGCAGTGGGTAAACAGGAGAGGTCCGCTGCACCATGTGGGTCAGCTCCCTGCCTGGGGATCAAACTCAGGCCACAGTGGCTGGCAATAGCTTGACAACGTTGAGACTTTAACTCCTGCACCACTAGGTAGACCCTAAAAGTATTTATCTTTTGAGGAAAAAATCACAGTTCACTGTTCCTCATTTTATTTTATTCTAATGTTCAAATATTCTACAATGTACACAACTCCCTTTCAGTTTCAGAATCAGTCAACCAAAGCAAATTTAAAAATTAGTGCAATCATTGGTGCAATTACCCCCTGCTCCTTGGCAAGTGAGAAGTAACTACAGAATTTTTGTAAAGAAAGCCTTAAAAATTCTGTTGCAGTTACAGAAAAATTTCTAAGGGTGTACATATGGCCTTCCTGATAGTAAAGCAGGGGTGGGCAGAGCAGTCTCATATCAGTTAATGTCAAGGTCACCTTGATTGTTTTTTTTAACTGAGGGAGGTATCATAAGGACAATTTATAAATCTTTATTACCCCAATTATGGAAGGTTCCAGCAATCTAAGGTGGGGTCAGAAAAGATGATCAGCCAGAGGTGGGGGCAGAGAGGATTATGAAACTTAGGAGACTCACCCATTCTGACCCCAAGGCAATAATTTCCACACTCATTCCATCAAAGAACATTATGAAAGAACACCCCTTACCCTCGCCAGAAACCCCCTGGACCCTCAATACCCTCCTGGACTCCCTACGCGCTTCCCGGTACCTTATTTCCAGCGGCGATGCTCTGGTTGTTCCTCTTCACTCCTTGCTCTCTACCGCAGCCTTTATTTGCTCAGCCCCCCAGGTCAGGTGTGCCGCGTAAGCACGCCCACCCCTTCCCCTGGGTGCTCACCCTCAGGCAGCCGGACGCAAAGCCCACACTCCCAAAGGCCCCCAGTTTTCCCAAATGCAGGTTTGCCACAAGTCGTTTGGCGCAAACCCCAAAAGGAAGCAATCTTCCTTTACCCCTCCTTCCACCCCGCCACTTGCTGTGTCTGGACAGTCCCCACCTGGTTTCTCTTGGCCACGGAACCCCTGCAGCCGTGACCCACACAGGTGAACGGCAGAAACCCGCTCCTTCCAGACAGGGCACCCCCGAAGGCGGAATGAGGAGCCCGTTTGCAGGCCCCCGCCATGGTTGCTCCCGACTGCTCCCCACAGCCCCGCTCCCTGCAGGGGAACCACCACTCAGTCTGGGCGGCCTCTGCCATCCAGTGCAGGGGCATCTGGTTGGCCTCTCTGGGCTGCGGTCTCAGCGCAAGCCACACCCCACTCCCCACCCCCAGCTGCGCGCACTCTGAGGTCTGAGACACTCAGCTCTCTTGTGGGATTAACAGACCTTTCTGGACAGAGGGTGACATGGTGCAATACCTTTAGAAGCCTCAGTCTGGCTGCTGTGCAGAATCAAGAGGTGAAGGTGATTAATGTAGGAAACTAGAATAGATTCTAGGATGGAAAATTTAGTAGCTTTATGGGGTGTGATCAGGAAAATAATAGGAAGTGTTTGGACCAAGATATATTTAGAGATGGACTTTACAGCATTTCCTAATGTAACATCTGGGTTGTGAGAAAGAGGGGTCAGGATGCCACCCAACATTTCAGACTGTGAAGTAGAGATGTGGAGGGGGTGTGTGACAGGGGTAGGCTTCAGAAGTAGCGCATTTGTGGAAATGGCATCCGAGGTGTTCATTGGGAGAGTTGAAGCTGGGAGTTATTGGAAATGCAGTGATGGTGGCAGTTGGACAGATGTTGGCAGCCTGCTGTCCTAAAGGGATCCAGAGCTCTCTGAGAGCACCTGTTCACTGTGCACATGGAGTTCCAGGAGGTTAGAAGTGCTGCAAACAGAATTTCCCAGAACTGATTCCTGTTCTCTGAGGACATACCGGCTTGTGGGCATGTTCCCTACTAACCAGGAAAGCTTGTTCCAGCAGTAACTTATTAATCTGTATAAGCATAAACACAATTGCATGCTATTTTCTTATTTTAAAAAAAGATTTATTTTATTTATGCATACAACAGCTGGGGAGTAGGCCAGAGGTGCTGGGGGTGAGAAGATTCACCAGAGGTGTGGGGGGTGAGAAGATTCATCAGAAAGAGAACGGGGAGCAGAACAGGTGGATTAACTGAAATACACTGCTGAAGCGAGCAGCAAGCAAGACAGGAGAGGTCTGCTGCACCATGTGGGTCAGCTCCCTGGCCAGGGATTGAACTGAGGCCTCAGTGGCAGCCAGTAGCTTCATAGTGCTGAGACTTAACCCCTTGGGCCACAGGTGAGCAGCACCACTGAGCACATCACTACAGACACAGCAGAAACCCGCTCCTTCCAGACAGGCACCCCCGAAGGCGGAATGAGGAGCCTGTTTGCAGGCCCCCGCCGTGGTCGCTCCCGACTGCTGCAAATTCATTTAGACTCTGAGTCTTTGTTAAGAGATGAGAACTTCTCATGGTCTGTCTGCAGCAGACAGACAAGCCAGGAGCACAGGTGCAATATGTGCACTGAGAAATAGATCTGGGAGGTGATGTGATGTACATGATATTTGAAGTTGAGCATAATGGGTCTCCCAGGGACTGATGACTAAGGAAAAGAAAGGAGTTGGACTGAACCCTGAAACCCCCTGTGTTAAGGCCACCCCCCAGAGCCAACTGCATATTCTGACACCATGCGGAGAAGGCACAGAGAGCAGGGAGCCACCAGGAGTCACCAGGACACTCATGAAGACTCAGAAGGTGGGCCTCCCTGGTGGCGCAGCGGTTGAGCGCTGGGCCTCTGCAGCACCGGTTTGATCCCGGCCGCCGGGCGAGGATCCCACATAGCACTCAGACCTCTGCTGCCGCCCGCTGCTCCCCTCAGCAGTGTACTTCGTCAGTCTGCCTGTTCTGCTTCTGGCTTTTGTGAATTCTCTCACCCTCCCACACTTTGACTGTACCCAATGCTTGTATAAATAAATAAATTAATTAAAAAAAAACCTCAGAAGGTCTAGAACAGAGTCTGAGAGTCTGTGTTTATAACCACATTTGTGCTGATCACACTTTTAGCAGAAGAACGAGACCAGATTCCTGGCTGTGAGTCAGCCTCACCTACAGAGCATGTTGAGGAAGTGATTCCTGGGTCCCTGCTCATCAATCTGAGCTGCTGGGTCTGGGATAGACCTGAGTATTTGTAACAAACCCACATGCATCCTGGGGCTCAGCCAGATTGGGGCCCCTGATGTCAGTGAACAGGGAGCTGTGAGGACCTAGGGGGAAAAGACAAGACATGTGCTGGGGCGTCTGCTTTTCTTTTTCTCCTGGGAGTCATATCCAGGTGGACATGAGGAAGTGGTTCAGCATAAAGAAAATCTGTCACTGTCCCTGGATGGATTTCTCACTTATTTGATACAAATTTACAACACAAATTTTTCAAGTAAAATTTACCAAATGTATTAATAGATACATGTGAATGTGTATGTTTGTATATAATAGTATAGTGTGTGACACTGACTATAGATCCCTGTGGCTTGCCCAGCTCTTTCCTGCCCCCTGAGTGGTGGGACATGCAGGCTTTGTTGGTGCGGCTGCCCCAGTGGGCACAACCAGAGGCCAGTGGGAGCAGGAGTCTGAAAGGACTGGCAGCAGCAGTGGTGGTTTCCTGCCCTGGCACCTGCGTGTGCAGGTGGGAGCTGGTGGGCACAGCTCTAGAGGTGGTGGCAGTGGGGGCTTTCCTGATAGGGGGCAGGCAGCCTTCAGAGTACCAAGGCTTTGTCTGGAATGTTGTGTTTTCAGAAACCAGACTGACCTCAAAGCCAGTAAAGAAACAATAACTTGGCACCTGTTTTGGGACTACAAGGGTCTGTCATGAGGGTAAAGAAGGAAACCCCTTGGTAGATCCAGAAACCCCAGATGTCTTGGGAGCCTTGAGAGGATTTTCTCTGAAGATACAGGTACCATAGGC
Organism: Talpa occidentalis; assembly: GCF_014898055.3. NCBI lineage: Eukaryota > Metazoa > Chordata > Mammalia > Eulipotyphla > Talpidae > Talpa > Talpa occidentalis. The sequence continues at coordinate 44,428,472 of NW_023602073.1, read as the reverse complement.
CAAGTCTGATGGTGAGACCTTGGCATGGTCCTGAGCCCTGACTTCTGTCTTTTAGGAGCTCTCAGTCTGAGGGTTCTTATATGAAATTCAAACAAAGCAAAATTAAAAGGTTTGCATAATAATTTCTGTTCCTGTTGAATTCATGCAAACTGACTGTGGCGGTGTAGTGTGTGGGTGAGGCCAGGGGCTGATAACAAGTTCTGGGGGCTGAACTTTGATGGCTACCAGGAGCAGCAAATGTGATGGGCTATTCTTGCATGTTTGCTGTGACTGTTTGTAACTGATTACAGCAAACCCAGATGGAGATGAAAATGGGGAACAGGCCCTTCAGTGTGCGATGCCCCCTATTCTTGCAGATCATTGTTCAGTGATCTAAGAAGTGAAAGTGCTTATAGATCCAATTCCTGGCTCTGCTTATGGCTTTGTGGTGTGACAGGCAGCAGCACCCAGGCCTATCCCACCAACAGTTGTAGATATTTGCTGTCTGTCCCTTTTACTTTATATCCCCTTTTGTTTTCCTTGCTGCAGGGGACAGATCCACAAAGATATCACTGAAATGTATGTCATGGCACATTCTGTCCTTGTTTTCTTCCATGTATTTTATGGCTTCTGGCCTTACATCCCAGCCTATTGTCCATTTTGAGTTGATTTTTGTGTGAGGTGTGAGACAGTGGTCTAGTTTCAGAGTGGGTCTAGAGACAGAGCAGGGAACAGAACAGGCAGACTGACGAAATACACTGCTGAGGGGAGCAGCAGATGAGACAAGAGAGTTCTGCTTTCCATGTGGGATTCTTGCCAGCCGGCTGGGATTGAACCCCTGCTGCAGAGACTACAGACAGCTTCACAGTGGGCGCTCAACCGCCTGTGCCACCATGGAGGCCCTAGTTTCATTTTTTTTGCATGTGGCTGTCCAGTGTCCCCGTCACCATTTATCGAAGATGCTTTCCTTGTGAACCCCTCATCTTAACGTTGTCAACATAAACTTTACTGGATTGCATGTTGGAGAAAGGGGTTTACTTCTTCCCATCAGCAGTTGTATTTTAAAATCACAATTTGGGCCTCCCTGGTGGCACAAGGGTTAAGACTCAATCTGGAAGCTATCTGCAGCTACTACAGCATAAGTTCTTGTATAAATAAATAAATAAATAAATAAATCTTTAAAAAAATAAAATAAAATAAAAATGGGTCTACAAGTTGCCCTATGTCTGTCCTCTATTGTATCCACATCCAAGGCTTGTGGGGCAGGAAACTACCTCAGCCCACAAGGAGCTGAGCACAGATGGCTTCACTGCACAGATGCTCTCACGGATCTTCCTCTGCATGGTTCTGTCACATGATGAGATGCTGACATCACGCTGCTTCTGTTATGGAAGAGACTTTTAAGGGTTTTGGGAGAGAGGCAACTTATTTTTCAGGTGGTAGAATGAGAATAATTAGTGTCCACATGGTGATCTGTGTTTTCAATTATCTACAAATTCTGTGATACACAGGAGGGGAGACAGTTCCCCCCCGTGAGTGTGTCTGACTTGCTGGCGCTTCCTCGTGAGGAGAATGAAGCAGAAGGGATGTGCCACATCACAGAGTCAGGCTCACAGGGGCTGGGACTTACCGCCCAGTCGCCCCTCCTGGTCCCTCTCTAGGGTGACTCCCTGCACACGGTGGACCCTCAGCTAAGGGGACGCCCACAGGACAAGGAACTGAAGGTTTTCTCCAGGAGTCACATGCATGAGCTCTGAGGCAGGTCCTTCCATGCTGATCACAGCCATTCACATCTGCCAACATTTCGTCCCCAGTGCAGCCCTGTGGGACCCAGACCTGGAGCCTCTGAGTGAGGCCCCTCCTGCAGCCTCCCCCCAGAGACTCTGCCAAGTTTGTGGTTTATCTGCTAAGTTTGAAGTGATTCGGTACAAACCAGTAAAAAATTGAGATGATAAAGTGATCAGTGTCTGTTTTCTCACAAGAATCAGGTGCACTAGAGTAACTCACGTGACAGTCAAGGTCCTGATAGCAATGTGCTGTCAGACAAGGATTCCATGTCCCCTGAAGTGTCCTTCAAAATATGTGATGTAAAAAATTATTTCTACTGTTTTTAGATTCCTATTTAATTTTGCTGTTTTCTTTTGTTTTCTTTATAGTATCCCAAGAACGGTGTCTGCTGGGCATGCTACAAAGTCTGTCCAGCAGCCTGGAGCTGTGAGTGGGGCTGACTCTGCCCCACCTGCAGGGAGTGGGAACTGGAGCCCCGGAATCAGCCCTGAGGGCTCATCCTCCAGGGCAGCACAGGCCTTGCTATGCCCTCCTCATAGGCCCCTGAATCTCCTTGACACACCAGCATTGAGGAATTGAGAGGGGATGTTCTAGCTCTGGAAAAGGGCCCCTTAACCCCCTGACCTCTCTCAACTCTCCTCCCCATGATCCTCTGTGAGCGTGTGTGTGTGTGTTTGGGATATACCAGCCCTGAAAGGACAGAAAAAGGCCCCAAATGTAAGTAGTTTCCTGGTCATGTATGGAGCCAACCCCTCTGCAGTCCCACCAGGTGAGACAGAGACTCCCCCAGCCCCAGCCAGAGACTGTGTCACCCACACAGACTTTCCCCTCACAGTGTCCCAGATGCTGCCCCTTTCCAGCCCTGAGTCCAGGCCCAGGAACTGGGTCAGCAATTCTCAAACATTTTCCTTTCAGGATGTCTGTACACTCTCACAAATTATTAAGGATCCCATGTATAATTTCGTTATGTGGGTTATAGCTTTAAATATTTACTTTACTGAAATAAAACCTTTTTAGAAGATGTTATTACTTCTTTACTTTAGAATGATAATAACAATGTGTGCTAACAAAGCATTTTTAAGAAAATAACTTTCTGTAAATATAAGGATAATTAAAAGAGGGAAACTTTTACATTTTATGGTTTTTTTTAAAGATTTATTTATTTTTACACAAGAACCCGGGTACAGGCCAGAAATGCGGGAGGGTGAGAGGATTCACCGGAGACAGAGCCAGGGAACAGAACAGGCAGATTGCCGAGGACCAGCCTTGGCAAAATGTCGTGTCAGGGGTTCCTGAAAGGATGAGACAGCCTAGGCGACATGTTAAGGGCTGAAAGGAAGGGAGTGAGGCAGATATGCACTCTTCTTTTTGGTGCAAGTATCTCCTGCTGAGGGGCTCAGCAAGTCTTTATTTATTCATTTTTTGCAAGCAGAAAAATTATGTCATCATACATAAAACAGAGACAATCAGAGTATTCTATTCCCATGGACTACTGGGTCCTGGGGTCTCGGCTAGACGGTAGCCTTCAAGGTTAATACATAAAAAACTAAGCCTTACACTAAAACTCATTATTTCAGCTAGACAATTACCTAAGACAGCCGATAGCCGCCAGTACACCCCTATCAGCTAAAGCCTAAGCATCAAAAGACTCTTCTATTCATATGGCCTTCAGCCGGAGAACAGCTGCTTCTCAACTATCAGAATTTTTCTACCTAGAAACTTCTTAACACAGTTAACTTCATTTAAAAACTTTCCTAAGAAACTTCTTTTTAAAAAAGGAAACTTCTAAAAAAGCAAAAGAAGGACCTACTATAATTGTTGTCCTGGGTTGCTTGTCAGGCATGTTCATGTATAACAAACTCTTTCCCATTGTCAGTCAGGCCAAATTTACAATGTTTAATTTTTCAGGAGGTATTTCTCCGTGCCATGTGCTTATAATATTCTTATACATATACTTTATTGCCCAATGTATTTTCTGAGAATTTTTTTCTTATATGACCAAGAACAAAATACAAAGGGATGTTTAATCTTCAGCCCCACGGTGTGAGGCCCTTTTTCTTAGCTGTTTGCCAGTGTCTTACCTGGCTGGGGCAACAAGGCCCCCTGCAGCAGCAGATTGATGAAATACACTGCTGGGGGGAACAGCAGGCTAGACAGGAGAAGTCTGCTGCGCCATATGGGACTCTCGCTGGCCAGGATCAAACCTGCCCTGCAGAGGCTGTGGATAGCTTCACAGTGTGGGGCTCAACTGCCTGTGCCACCAGGGAGGACCTACATTTTGTTTTTGTAAGTGTCGTTTTGGTCTCATTAGCAGATCTTTTAATTTTCATAGTTTCTTCTACATTTAATGTTTTGTTTGAAATCTATGAAAAATATGCAATCTCATGGAAATATGTAGGAATAGTATTTTAATAACCTTTTCAGATTATGAATATTTGACTTTGTTACAACTTTAATATTAAATTATAACTAAGTAATATTTTCTCAAAGATTATTTGCAAAGTAAAACCTGAAACAATGTCATTGAATATTTCCTATTTTGTTATATTAACTCCATAGGCCTCTCTTGTATATTAATGGATCTTGTATAGTTATATGATTTTTTAAAAAAGTTACCTATTGTTTTGTTACAGAGCAGCCCCCATATAAACCAGGTTGCCTGGCTGTGGGTCCTCACCCACGCGCTTCAAAGGGACTTATTAATACTCCACTACAGGCACACACAAAAGGTTAATAAAAGGTTTATTTACAAGGGAAAGGGAATTAAGGAAATGTACAACTCATGGAGAAAATATGGAAATAAAGTCTTTTATGCATCCTACCCAATCCGCCGACCTGGAAACTCAAAGGCACTCTCAGAGCTGGCTGAACGTTGCGAGCTGGTGGAGAGCCAAAAATGGGGGATCCTCTCCAAAGCCCACATGTCTGGCTTTATACCAAACCTGGCTGCTTAACCCCACCCTCAGGTCCCAGCAACCTTCCCTTTTGTGGTGATGGGATTTGGAGTTCCCAGTGTCTTTTGGCTTTGGTCTGGAGTGGGGGTGGAGTCCACAAAGCCTGTATGGAATTAGCTTTAGGACATACTTTTCCCCTAACAAGAAGGCTACCCCACATCTCAGACTGTGAGGTAGAGATGTGGAGCCTGCAGTGACATGGGCAGGTTTCAGAAGTACATTTGTGGAAATGACATCCGAGGTATTCATTATGTTACAGAGCAGCCCCGATATAAAACGCGTTGCCTGGCTGTGGGTCCTCACCCGCGTGCTTAAAAGGGACTTATGAATACTCCACTACAGGCACACACAAAAGGTTAATAAAAGGTTTATTTACAAGGGAAAGGGAAATAAGGAAAATGCACAACTCAGGGAGAAAATAGGGAAATAAGGTCTTTAATGTGTCCTACCCGATCCGCCGACCTGGAAACCCAAAAGCACTCAAAGAGCTGGCCAAGCCCAGAGAGCTGGTGGAGAGCCAGAAAAGGGGGCCCCCCAAAGCCCATGTGTCTAGTTTATTACCAAACCTGGCTGCTTAACCCTAACCTCAGGTTCCAGCAACCTTCCCTTTGGTGGTGATGGGATTTGTCTTTCCCAATGTCTTTTGGCTTTGGTCTGATGTGGGGGTGGAATTCACAAAGCCTGTATGGATTTAGCTCAGGACATCCTTTCCCCCTAACAATTAGGAGAGTTGAAGCTGAGGGTTATTGGAAATGCAGTGATGGTGGCAGTTGGACAGATGTTGGCAGCCTGCCGCCCTAAAGGGAGCCGGAGTCTTTCTGAGAGCACCTGTTCACTCTGCACATGGAGTTCCAGGAGGTTAGAAGTGCTGCAAACAGAACTTCCCACAATTGATTCCTGTTCACTGAGGATATACTGGCTTGTGGGCATGTTCCCTACTGACCAGGAAAGCTTGTTCCAGCAGTAACTTATTCATTTGTATAAGCATAAACACAATTGCATGCTGTTTTCTTTAAAAAAAAAAAAAAGATTTATTTTAATTATGCATACAACAGCTGGGGAGTAGGCCAAAGGTGTGGGGGGCGAGAAGATTCACCAGAAAGAGAAAGGGAGCAGAACAGGTGGATTAACTGAAATACACTGCTGAAGCGAGCAGCATGCAAGACAGGAGAGGTCTGCTGTGCCATGTGGGTCAGCTCCTTGGCCAGGGATCAAACTGAGGCATCAGTGGCAGCCAGTAGCTTCATAGTGCTAAGACTTAGCCCCTTGCGCCACCAGGGAGCCTCTGCATGCTAGTTTCTTGTCTGTTTGTTCCTCTTGTTAATAAATGCTTCGGCTAGGAAACTAAGAGGCAAAGTTGCTCTCCCCAGCCTCCCCCTGCTGCAAATTCATTTAGACTCTGAGTCCTCGTTAATAGCTGAGAACTTCCCATCCTCTGTATGCAGCAGACAGACAATCCAGGAGCATAGGTGCAAAATGTGCACTGAGAAGTAGATCTGGGAGGTGATGTGATGTACATGATATTTGAATTCTTGGGCATGATGGGTCTCCAGGGAGTGCTGACTAAGGAAGAAAAAGGAGCAGGACTGAACCCTGACACCCCCTGTGTTCAGACCACTCCCCAGAGCCAACTGCATATTCTGATACCATGTGGAGAAGGCACAGAGACCAGGGAGCCACCTGGAGTAACCAGGACACTCATGAAGACTTCAGAAGGTCTAGAACAGAGTCTGAGAGTGTGTTTATAACAACATTGGTGCTGACCACACTTTTAGCAGATTCTTGGCTGTGCATCAGCCTCACCTGCAGGGCGTGTTGAGGAAGTGATTCCCAGTTCCCTGCTCATCACTCTGAGCTGCTGGGTCTGGGAGAGACCTGAGTATTTGTGATAGGCCCACATGCATCCTGGGGCTCAGCCAGATTGGGCCCCCTGATGTCAGTGATCAGGGAGCTGTGAGGACGTTGGAGGAAAAGACAAGACATGTGCTGGGGCATCTGCTTTGCTTTCTCTCCCAGGAGGCATATCCAGGTGGACATGAGGAAGTGGTTCAGCATAAAGAAAATCTGTCACTGTCCCTGGATGGATTTCTCACTCATTTGATACAAATTTACAACACAAATTTTTCAAGTAAAATTTACTAAAGGCATTAATAGATACATATGAATGTGTGTACGTTTATATATAATAGTATAGTGTGTGACACTGACTCCAGATCCCCAGGGCTTACCCAGCTCTTTCCTGCCGCCTTCGTGGTGGGACATGTGGGCTTTGCTAGTGCGGCTGCCCCAGTGGGCACAGCCAGAGGCCAGTGGGAGCAGGAGTCTGAAAGGACTGGCAGCAGCAGTGGTGGTTTCCTGCCCTGGCACCTGCGTGTGCAGGTGGGAGCTTGTAGGCTCAGCTCTTGAGGTGCTGGCAGAGGGAGGTTTCCTGCCAGGGGGCAGATAGCCTTCAGAAGTCCCCTCCCCCAGAGCAAGCCGGGTTTAAGCAAAGGAATCCCTAGGGCTTAGGCTCTCCCTCTCTTGCCCCCCGGAAGAGCTGCTTCTGGGTAGCCCCAAGGCCGCCATGCAGTGGGTGCCACAGGACAGCTTCGCTGAGGCCACCTCGCTGGCCTAGGGATGAAAGCTGGGGGGCATCAGCTGGGTTTGAATGGACCCCCACTTGCCCTGGCTGGCTCCAGGAGGCTGCTGCTTGAGGACAGGGCCCAGGCAACCCTGACAGCTGTGCCCATTGCAACCAGCAGTGGGAGTGGCAGTAGATGACAGTATGTGGGCACTTTACCAGCAGCCACCGTCAGTGTCATGGACAAAGGTGGCAGCCAATCTGGCAGCAGAGGCTCTCTGTCCCCCACACACTGCCCCAGGGCATGCAGCCCACTGGGGCTACAGCTGCAAGGTCCTCTTTGAGACCTGTCATAGCTGCTGACTGTCCAGCACCACCTCCTGGTGCTATTGCCTCCTTCCCGTCCGGCTCTGTGTTCAGGCTGTGGCTGTGCCTGCTGGGGTGTCTCTTCAGAGGTAAGCACCCCCCTGGGAGCACCTCCTGGGAGCTTCTCCCACTGCCACTATGAGTTGGATCCTGACCCCTGTGCCACCAGCTCCAGGCCCTCCCTGATGTGATTTACCACCTTACACAGGCAGCCCTAATTTGGGACTATTGGACACTGCGGACACTATTTGTGGTGACATAGCCGGCCACTGAGGCCTTAGAAACTCTTTATTTTCCTGCTCTCCTGTTTGTTAAAGAAACCTCATTGCTGTTCTCTGAGCCTGAGTGGTTGCAACTGAGCACACGGGTGAGAACCCACAGACAGTGTCCTGTCCTCTGCCTTAGCTCTGTCCTTCTGAGAGGGTACCAGGGAGGAAGGGACCATACCTAGTACAGGAATCTGCACACACACAGACGGCACGTACACGCTACATGACTAATGATCTGTTTTCTTTGAACAGAGATTTAAACTGAGATTCCTGCCCCGATGATACCCCAAAGAGTGCCAAACACTGACACCCTCTGATGTACCAGGGTCAGGATAATCCAGAGGCTAACGGCAAGTTCCATGGCTAAACATGACGGACACCAGGAGTATCAGCTGTGATGGGCTGTTCTGATGGACGTTTTGCAGAGAGCACCAGGAGACACACAGGACAGAGATGTGTGGAGAAGCCGCCTTGCTTCTTGGCTTTGGACTTGAACCTGGAACTTAGAGACATGGAAGGAGACACCTGGAAGGGACACCGTCATGGCTGAGTTGGATCTCTGCCCAGGGAGCTACCCACATTGCGCGGCGGACCTCTCCTGTTATGCCCGCTGCTCCCCTCAGCAGTGTATTTCAGTAGATCTGCCTGTTCTGCTCCCCACTCTGTCTCTGGTGAATGCTTTCACCACCCACCCCCACACCTCTGGCTTACACCCCAGTTCCTGTATGCATAAATAAATAAATCTTTAAAAAATATTTTTAAAAAAAGTGATTCTAGAATAATAAACACGATGATCATATAACCTAGTGAAACAATACTTTACTTTCAAAAATCATATATTAGTTCAAAATTTATTAATATCCAAGAAAGGCCTATGGAATTAATGTAACAGAACAGGAAACATTCAGTGAGTGTATGAGGTGTCTCTTGCAAAGAACATGTGAAAAACTACCACTTGTATAGTTTCAATTTATTATCAAAGTTGTGACAAAGTTGAATACTCACAATTATCCTAAACAAATATACGATGCTATTCCTATATATTTCTTTAAGGCTGTATTTTTTTTTCTTTGACCAACCAAAACAACAGACTAAATACAGAAGAAACTATGAAAATTCAACTTCTAATGAGACAGAGAGGACTCTTGCAAAACCATGGACTGTAAAAAGTCCACTTCTCACTACCATGATTATTTTCAGAAAGCTGTTTTTCTCTAAAACAGTTTTTATGCAATGGATTATTAATATTCTAAATGAAATAAACCATGTTTAAAATATGTTATTCCTTGTATGGTAAAGATTAAGTTTTAGCCGCACAAAATTATACTTGGCGGTCCCTGGGAATTTGTAAGACTGTGCGCGCAGAGATCCTGAAACGAAAATGAGAATCAGTGACCCAGACCCGGGGACTGAGAAGGAAGAGGAAGAGGACGGGGAGGGGGGCGAAGCAAATTCTCAGGTCCCGGGTAAGGCTTTCAACTCTTTCCACTCTCGGTCAGCTGGTGGTGTCTCGGGTCAGAAGGTTACAGTCGGGCACTTCCCTTTTCTCCAAAGTCTGACTTCTCCCTTCTCAAAAATCTGTGTCGAGCGCTCCAGCCTGGATACTGGTGACTCACCCGAATTCTCTCTCCCCATTGCCTGGGGGTCTCCAGAGCAGCCAATCAGCAGCCCCGCGGCTCCACGGTCTGCACCACCTGCTGGACTCCTGGCGTCTCTGGCCGGGTAGGGTAGGTGAGGGCCATGGGGTCCCCACCCCTCCTGCTGCTGCTCTTGGGGGCCCTGGCCCCGGGGAGACCTGGGCAGGTGAGTGCGGGTCAGGAGGGAAACCGCCGCTGAGGAGCGAGGGGCCCCGGGTGACAGCAGCGGCACCGCTGGACCCGGTAGAGGCTCGTTTCCGCCATCGCCGCCCCTTGTCCCCCCTCAATCCCGCCCTGGCCCCTTTCTTTTCTTTTTTTTAAAGATTATTTTTTTTTATGCATACAAGAGTTGGGGTACAGGCCAGAGATGCGGGAGGGTGAGCGGATCCACCAGAGACAGAGAGGGGAACAGAACAGGCAGACTGACTGAAATAAGCTGCTGAGGGGAGCAGCGGGGGAGGCAGGAGAGGTCGGCTTGGCCATGGGGGTTTCTCTCTGGTCGGCGGGGGATCAAACTGCAGAGGCTGCGATTGCTTCATAGTGCAGTGCTTAACCCCTTGCGCCACCAGGGAGGCCTCCTGGCCCCTTTCAGTCCCTTCCAGCCCCCTCCTCCTCTGGCTCCCTGATTCCCGGCCCTTCTAGTCCCGCCGCCACTTAACTCTCTGGGGAGCCCCCTCGCCCCTCCCCTGCCGCCCCGTCTCCCCAGCCCGGGTCTCCCTCCCGCCCCCAGGCTCCCACTCCCTGAGGTATTTCTCCACCGGGATGTCCCGGCCCGGCCTCGAGGAACCCCGCTTCATCGCCGTGGGCTCCGTGGACGACACCCAGTTCGCGCGGTTCGACAGCGACTCCCCGGGGCCAAGGATGGAGCCGCGGGCGCCCTGGGCGGGGCAGGTGGGGCCGGGTTACTGGGCGTGGGAGACGCGGAGAGTGAAGGCAACGCACAGACTTTGCCAGCGAGCTTGATCCACCTGAGCGGCCACTACAACTTGAGCGAGGCGGGTGAGCGGCGCGGCCCGAGGGGACACCCACACCCCCAAGTACTGGGGAGTAACCCCAGACCCCGTGTCGGAGCGACGCCGTGAGGCTGGTGGACCCGCCCGACCCTCGACCGGGGACGAGCCCGCGGGACGTGGCTCCCTGAGGTCGTTTTCAGTTGAGGTTATTCCCCGCGGGGGGCGGGCGCGGCGACGGCCACGGTGAGGCTGACGCGGGCGGGGACAGACTCTCACACCCTCCAGGAGATGTACGGCTGTGACGTGGGGCCCGACGGGCGCCTCCTCCGCGGGTACCATCAGGTCGCCTACGACGGCGCAGATTACATAGCGCTGAACATGGACCTGCGCTCCTGGACCGCGGCGGACATGGCCTCTCAGATTACCTGGCGCAAGTGGGAGGCGGACAGAGAGGCTGCGTGCTGCAGGTGCTTCCTATGCCAGGAGTGCGTGGCCTTGCTGCTCAGATACCTGGAAAACGGAAGAGAGAAGCTGCAGCTTTCAAGTAAGAGGGACCTTGCAAAGCCTCCAAGGCTTCAGCTCTCCCTCAGGCTGACACCCCAGGGGAAAGTGGAGTAATGGTCAGAACACAGACCTCTTTCTGGGGCCTCCCTGGCGGCCTAAGGGGTTAAGCACAGCACTGGGCCCCCCAGGGAGGTGACCCACATGGCCCAGCAGACCTCTCCTGTCATGCCCACTGTTCCTGTCAACAGTGTAAAGCAGTCAATCAGCCTGTTCTGTTCCCTGCTCTGTCTCTGGTGAGTCCTCTCACCACCACCACCCCCCTCCCCACCTCTGGCCTGTACCCAGGGTCTTGTGTGCATAAATACATAAATCTTTAAAAAACAACAAACAAACAAACAAACCTTTTCTGGTCAGAGAGGGAGGCCTCATGGGTTTCTTCTTCTGTGCTAGAAAGACTCGCCCACAGGGCCCTACTTTTTCTGAAGGACAGTTAAGGAATCCAGTCTCTCCTGAGCTGGAGGGGAGCCGTCCCTGAAATCACCCTTCATTGGATCCTTTTGACCTGGTGACCATCTTGGGGACCACCAACTTTTCACTATGTCTTGTTTTTGGTCTAATTAACATTTTTCAGATCTGACTCTTGCTTTTTTGAGTCCCCAGGTCAGAAGCATAAGTCTGTGTTCTCCTCCTTAGAGACCTGCTTCTTCCTATCTTGCTTCTTCCTATCCAGACTCCCCAGATCAGGCTGGTTTATAGGTTTTGTGCTTCCTTTTCAAACCCTGTCCATTCTGAGGATGGTGACATGAGGCTTTTCAGTCTCCGTGAAGGAAAAACCCAAAATGTGAATGTTCTCACCCTTCTCCTCAGATGCCCCAAAGACACACGTCACCCACCACCCCACCTCTGTCCAGAAGGTCACCTTGAGGTGCTGGGCCCTGGACTTCTACCCTGCGGACATCACCCTCACCTGGCAGCGAGATGGGGAAAACCTGACCCAGGACATGGAGCTGGTGGACACCAGGCCTGGGGGGGATGGAACCTTCCAGAAGTGGGCGACTGTGGAGGTGCCTTCTGGAGAGGAGCAGAGATGCACATGCGATGTACAGCATGAGGGGCTATTGGAGCCCCAAGTTCTGAGATGGGGTAAGGAGGGAACGTGGGTACAGAGGAATCAGGAGGCCTTCTGGAGAACCTCACCTGGCTCTGGATGGAGGCCTGGGTGACAGGATCTGATCTTCCCTTCCCTTCCTTTCCAGTGCCCCCTCAGTCCTCCATCCCCACCCTCGGCATCATTGCTGGCCTAGTTCTCCTTGGAGCTGTGCTCTCTGGAGCTGTGGTGGCTGCAGCTGTGATATGGAGAAAGAAGCGCTCAGGTAGGGAAGGGAGTGGGGGATCTTGTCCACTGGGGGCTTTCAAGTGCCAGGGAAAACTTGGCCTGCCTGGTAATGGGAAGTACCATCTACACACTGTGTTGTCTAGTCTGGAGCTGATTGCTAACACTCACTCTTTTGTAAAGCACTTATGAAAATGAATCACCACCTGTTTACCTGATAATTTTGTTGATGGGACCCTAATTCCAGCAAATGTCAGAGGGGAAGGTCCCTGCTGAGGACCGACTCAAGGAGGTGGTTACTCCAGTCACCCTTTACCGCCTTTCTTCATATTTCCTGATCCTGTCCTGGGTCCTCAGGCACAGTTTTGTAAACATCCTTATGGCCCAGACTAGGGGATTCATTTAAGACTTCATGACCCTATTCCTTTGTGGTCTTACAGGATGTTTCTTCCCACAGGTGGAAAAGGAGGAAGCTACACTCAGGCTACAGATAAGTGTGCATCAGGGGTTTGGTCCCTGAGCCCCGGGGACAGTGTGGATGGAGCCCATGCAGGAGTCATCCCCATCAGTCCCTCGTGTGGTCTCATCTCTCTGTGGCTCTGACCAAGTTCTGTTTTGTTCTCCCCCAGGCAGCGACAGTTCCCTGGATTCTGATGATTCTCTGATAGCCCCTAAAGGTGAGACCCTGGGACCTGCGGTGGGAAGGGCTGGGGCAGAGAGGATGGGACCAGGTTATGGGGAAGCTGTAAGGGGGACATTCTGAGGATGCGGTGGACTATGGAGAATGTCGACACTTCCCTGACTTTGTTCATGATCCTTTTCCTTCACAGTGTGAGCCAGCTGCTTTTTGAGGACTGAGTGATGGAGGATTTCTTCGTTGTGATTTTGTGACTTCAACATCCACTGTTTTTTCTTGTTACAAAAGGCATATGGATGATTCTATCTTTTAATTGATAATGTGAAGTGGTGGGGAGACTGGCCCAGCCCTGCCCACCAGGACCCTCCCCACACTGACCTGTGATCTCTCCCTGATGACTTTCCTGCTCCAGCAGAGGTGGGGCTGGCTCCACCCCTGCCTGTACTTTGTATTTCCTGAAGGATAATGTGTACTTGCCTATTGAAAATAATCAGATATGAAATTATTTTTCTTACCTTGTCATGTGGGTTGGGAGCCTGCTGCCCTAGAGGAGCTGGAGTTTTCTGAGAGCACCTGTTTGCTCTGCTTAAGGTGTTCCAGGAGTGGTTGGCTATTCAAATGAACCCATTCAAGAATTGCCAAACCAGGGTGAATTGTGTAAGTCATCCTGTGGGCAGTTGTGAAGTAGTTAAAACAAAGGCCAGTAGTCACTGGAGTTCCAGTTGAACTCCAGGAACCGTGGCAAGAAGCCTCTTCTATGGCATTCATGCAGGAGTTGCTGCATCACACGCCACCAAAGCTGCATAGGGTGGGTGACTGCAGGCATTGCTAGCCTTGCCAGCATCATCACTGCTGCAGCTACTGCTGCTGTTGCCCCGCACGAGCAGGTACACACCTCTGAGTACCTGCAAAACTTTCAAAAAAAATTTACAGAGGGCTTCCCCTGGTGGCACAGCGGTTGAGCGCTGGGTTGCGAAGCCGCCCGCAGCCTCTGCAGCCTTGATCCCCAACCACTGGCGAGGGTCCCACATGGCGCTCAGATCTCTCCCACCGCGCCCTCTGCTCCCCTCAGCAGTGTGTTTCGTCGGTCTGCCTGTTCTGTTCCCTGCTCTGGCTCTGGTGAATTCTCTCACCCTCTGGCACTTCTGACTGTACCCAGTGCTTGTATAAATAAATAAATAAATAAATAAATAAATAAATCTATCTTAAAAAAAATTTATAGAGACTTGGGAAAACCAAATCCATGTTGACAAGAAAATCTTAGACAAAATGCTGGAAGCCAGCTCCAGCAAATTGTTGTGTCAGGGTCCCTGTAGGAAAAGACTGCGCTGGCGACTTGAGGGAAAAGGAACGGGGGAATGAGGAGACACTGACACTTGATCAGCGGTGCAAATATCATCCTGCCAAGGGTCTCAGCAGCTCCTTATTTATACATTACAAGAATACCGTGGGAGTACATAAGTATATGCATTAAAGCAGGGAGATAACAATCACCACATCTTTCTCAAGAACAGCCAGGGGTCTATTTGCAGGTTGTGACATTTATTATTATTTGTTTTGAAGAAGGCACAGTTGCTGAACAAAAGTGTTCTTACAGTAGTCATTTACCTTAAACAACCAATAATCTTATTGCTAGCAAAAAAAAAAAAAAACCTTACGTGACTGAGGCTAACATCCCTATATTTACCATACTGAAGGATTAACTAAGGGCCAGGGGAATCAAGGGATGGGAAGTTATCTGGGGGAAGGAAGACAAAGGGGTTTTTTCTAACCTATAAACTTAAGACTAACATATAACCATATGATCAAAGCAAAAACAAAAGACTTTCATATAGAAATCATCATCTAATAATATATTGTTTTAATAAAATATTGATTCAATATTAAGGAACCAAGGGCCTGGAGGACGTTAATGCTGGGCAAGCCGCACTGACTTTTCCCTAAACCCAAGCTCTCACTTAAGGGAGGAATTCTCCTAATCTAACAAAAGAGTTTTTCTCCCTATTACCCCTATACTTATCTTGTCAGCCTAGTTTCCGTATCTGATTTTTTTTTTTTTAAATAGAGGCATGTTTTATTTATTTATTTATTTGTTTGTTTGTTTGTTTATACAAGCACTGGGTACAGTCAGAAGCGCAGGAGGGTGAGAGAATTCACGAGAGCCAGAGCCGGGAGCAGAGCAGGCAGAAGGACCGAAGTACACTGCTGAGGGGAGCAGCGGGTGGCAGGAGAGGTCTGCGCGCCATATGGGACCCTCCTCTGGTGGCCGGGGAGCAGCACGGGATCGAATCTGCGTGGCAGAGGCTGCGGGCAGCTTCGCAACCCAGCGCTCAACCGCTGCGCCACCGGGGAGGCCCTCCGTATCTAATTTTAAGATCAAGGGAAAATTCCTTTTCCTATAAGATTGCTGATTGTTGTTTCAAGGAACTACAAATACTTCATCGGAGGCAGGGCCAGAGATGATTATAGCTTTGGGTCCCCAGAATAGTTAATATGTGACATATCAGTTGTTGTAACATTGACTATTTCCAAGTGCACTATTTGTGCTGCCATGGCTTTCAGCTCAATCAGTCACAAAATTGTTATTGACTTATTATTGAATGCATACTTTAACAACTGCCATGACAATTGTCATATCCAGGGAATCAGCTGTAAACAAATAAGAAAAACCCAGCAGGAGCCAGCTATGAAGCTTCCTGACTTTTCAGGAATTTCCCCATACTTGGAGCATGGCTCACGCCAGTCACCCAACTGCTATCTCTAACTTCAAGGCTCCTCTCCATAAAATGCTTCTTTATCTTGTCAACTAATTGTTATTCTAACTTCAACTATCTATTAGCTTCAGCTATCTCTGACTTCAACTATCAATTAACTGCTGTCTTTAACTGGTATCTCTAACCTCCCCATACGGTCTCTGCCTTAAAAGACCACAAATCTATGTCAAAGACTTGGCCGGGACTGTTCACAGCCTTAAGTTCCCAGAAGTTTTTAAGTGTGACATATCACTTGTTGTTGTAAAACCAAAATTTAAATCCCTGCTTCCAAGCAGAAAATACTAATTATTTCAAAATGTACTGTTTATATCATGCAGTGCTGTTGTTGTCAAATTAGTTATTTAGTATTTGGTCATGCAACATTTGCAGTTTTACTTTTTTTTAAAAATTATTTATTTATTTGTTTGTTTATAGATGCACTGAGTATAGTTAGAAGCACGGGAGGGTGAGAGAATTCACCAGAGCCAGAGCGGGGAGCAGAGCAGGCAGAAGGACCGAAGTACACTGCTGAGGGGAGCAGCGGGTGGCAGGAGAGGTCTGCGCGCCATGTGGGAACCTCCTCCGGTGGCCGGAGATGAACCGGCGCCGCAGAGGCCGCGGGCGGCTTCGCAACCCAGCGCTCAACCGCTGCGCCACCGGGGAGGCCCTGCAGTTTTACTTTTCAAATACGTGTATTAACAATTGCCATATTCAGAAGAATCAGCCATAAACAAATGAGAAGAATCTAGCAGGAGTCAGCTAACGAGATTCCTGACTTTTCAGGAATCTGCCCCATGCCCGGACCTTTGTTAGACGACATGAGTAGCATGGCCCGCGCCAATTGAGGGGTGAGAAGTGGGAAGAGAAATGCAGGAAACCAGTGCAGGTTCCAGGACAGAGAGGTTGGTGGCTTTGTTGGGGGGTAGGAGAGAGCAGGAAAATAATAGGCAGTGATAGGATCTGCGTGTATTTAGACATGGACTTTACAGTGTTTCCTACTGCTGGACTGTGACAAAGGGGTCAAGGATGATACTCAGTGTCTCAAACTGTGCTGGCAGAGAGGCAGAGCCTCAGTGACATGGGGAGACCCAAGAAGACCCATATGTGGGCATCCCAGGCACTCACTTTAGGAAAGCTGAAGGTGAGATATAGTAGAAATGAAAGTGAGGTTGGCAATTGAACAGAGAAGTCTGGAGTAGAGATGAAATATCTGAGCTAAGAAACAGACTTGGGAGGTGATAGGATGGGAATGATGTTTGAAGTCTTGAGCTTGGAAAGTTCCCTCAGGGAGTGATGACTAAGGAAAAGAAAGAAGCAGGTTAAATCCCAGACTCCCCAGTGATGAGAAATCTCAGCAGAAATCCCTAGAGCCTGCTGCACTGTCCGACACCATGTGGAAACTGCACAGAGACCAGGGAGCTCTCACTTCAGTGAGCAGGAGAGTCACCTGGATATTAGAACATCTAGAACGAGTCTGAGATTCTATTATTCAACATCTCTCCTCGCCCTAGGGATGCAGAAATTAGGGTTGATTCCCAGGAGAAGACACTTCATCCCTGGAAGCAGGAACAAATATCGGACCCTGGAGTCCAAAGCTTCATCCAAAGAGACTGAAGGAAACTGTACACATGAGGGATTTACCAGAACCTGGAAACCAGCTATTATGACCTGGAGACGTGGCTCTTCCTTGAGGCCTGTGTCCATAGTCACTCCCTAGGGAGGAAGCTTGAAGGAGCCTGACAGTGGACCTTTTCCTGCCACTGGGAGCCCAGGGAGCCTGGGGAGGCCTTGGCTGAGCAGGAGAAAGGGCAGCTCTGGGCTCCTGCGCTCAGCCCTGTGGCCACACGGGGGCGCTGCCGCGCTGCTCCGGATTCTGGTGGCGCCACCAGGACGGGGCTGGGGCTGACGTGGGCAGAGTTGGGGGTCCTGGAGGGCGGCGTCTGGGGTGAGATGCTCTGTGAGGAGTCAGAGAAGGCAGGGCTTAGAGGAGACCAGAGCCTGCGCTGGGTGTGAGGTTTCCAGCTTTTCCCGGGACCCTCTCTCCAGTCCCTTCATGGAAAAACCTGGGAAATCTGAAAAGTAGATCATTTTTTTCCTTCTACAACCTGTAACTTCGTTAACAGTATTTTAAAAGATACTGCTAGATTTACAGAAAAGTTGCAAAGGTAGTAGAGTCCCTATATAACCCACATCGCTTCCAAATTGTTAACATCTCACATGACTACTAAGTGATTTGTGAAGCTAAGGAAACGATACTGATGCAGTTTCAATAAACTCCACACTTTATTTAGGTTTCATTAATTTTCTTATTGTCCTTTTGATGCTCTGACAGCCCATCCAGGACGCCACAGGAAGTCCCCACCTGGTGTCTTTAAGGCGCCTCTGGCTCACAGTTTCTCAAACTTGCGTTAATTTTGATGCCACTCACATCTGTGGGGCGAGCTGCTCAGGAGTAATAGCCTCAGTTTGAGTTCCTTTGATTGGGGCAATGGGTTTGGGGAAAGAGACCACAGAGACGAAGTACTGTTCTCCATCAACACATCAAGTGTGCAAATATGCACCATTTTATTTTCTTTTATTTAGTAGTACTGTTGTCTTTGGAAGGAAGTCACCATGAGCAGATCACACTTAGTGGGCATTTTGCTATAAACATTTACTTCCATGCAGGGTTTTTCTTTTTTTTTTTGGAAAAAAAAGTTTTAAAATGATTTGGGTAAAGAGCTTGGACAGTCATCACTGGACTGTATGGCCCGTCAGTGTTTGACTTTAAAAGAAACTTTCAAATATCTTCCCTAGTGACTGTGCCATCTCATATCCTGCCAGCAGTGATGTAACAGATGGTACTCTTATGTTGTAAATCTTGTGAAATCATATGACTTTAAGGTGATGTATCAAAAAGTCATGGGAAAGAACCATTAGCAGTGTGGAAGCCCAGGGTTAGTGTCCCAGATCTGTCTTATGCTAACCATGGGGATGTTTCCACTCTCACTTATAAAATGGGGCCAATAGAGTCTAATTTGTTTACCACACACAGTTTTTAAAGGGATTAATCAAAATAATAGCTTTAAATTACAATTCTCTATGAATAAATGAGGTTACAATTTTTAAAATTAAAAAATAAAAGGCAGCAACATGGCGGCGAGGAGACGCTGCGAGTAAGATCTCCCATTAAAAAAAAGTTAATAGGGAGGAAAAGTGGCAGGTCCCAGTGAGAACTGGGACACGGAAGATAAACGGGTGACTCCAGCAAACTGCCCGAAGAAGAAAGTTGCCATAAAAGAGGACGAGAAGGGAGGGAAGCGCAGAACCCTGCTCCCCTCCCCCGCCCACAGAGGCGGCACTCTCCGACCGGCAGAGAGGAGGGAAACAACAAACCAAAACGCCCAACAAGAAAAACGGATGCAGCAAGTGGGACTGTGAGTGGAAAGGAACTATTTCAGCCACCACACCCCGTGAACGGGAGCTGAGGCGAACCCTGCAGGATCCGCCGCGGAGGTGAGCTCCAGACGCCATTAAAGAGGGCCCCGCCCACCAGGAGGAGACCAGCACCAGCACACAGCCCCGGCCGCCCGGTAAGCTTGCGCGAAAGCGGCGCTCGGATTGCAGCTGCCCAGGCCCCTGCGCCTGCGACCTAGGCTTGCGGGGAGACGGCGGAGGCCCTCCCTGAGTGAGCAGGAACAAGGTGCCCAGGCAGGGGAGCGGGATTCAAAAGGCGCCATTCCCGCGCCACTGATCTGGGCTACAGCCCGCGTCCTGGAACTGAGGGCTTTGGAACTGAGACCCGGGCGGAGGCCCTCCCTGAGTGAGCAGGAACAAGGCGCCCAGGCAGGGGAGCGGGATTCAAAAGGCGCCATTCCCGCGCCACTGATCTGGGCTACAGCCCGCGTCCTGGAACTGAGGGCTTTAGAACTGAGACCCGGGGCACGAAATTAGGGGCGTGGGTTCCCCACGACGGTGGGGCACAAGGCAGACACAGCACCCCAAAGCCGTTGAGGTGTACCCTACCATCCCCGCTCTGCTCCCTGTCCCACGGGGTGGAAAATCAGCTCCCCAAGGGCTCTAGGAGAGATCTCTGGTGCCACCTAGCGACTTGACCCCAGCACAGGCTACTGAAGGAGCTAGTGGCCAGCTGGGGAGTTAGCCCACACCGGGCCCCTTCTGAACAAGTAGTCTGAGCCCACAGGGAGAGCGAGCACCCACAGCCGGGGCAGACCAGGCGTGCAGAAGAGTGTGCCTGAGACCAGAAGCGCAGGGAGTGTGTCCCACATCACCATTTTAGAACAGGGACATTTCTTTAGTAAAGACTACCTGCAGAAGGCTTCCTCAGGAGCCAGAGGTGAGCAGGGGAGGTTCGCCCACGCCAAACCCCCTCTGGCCTGCAGTCCAAGCCCAGAGGGGAGCAGGAACCCACCGCCGGGGCAGACCAGGCGCACAGGGGAGTGTGTCCCCACATCGGCATTTTAGAACAGGGACCTTTCTCCAGTAAAGGCTGCTTGAAACTGACAGATGACTCCTGGAAGAACCAGAGGGGAACAGAGAAGCCCACCCAAGATGCCGGCAAGTCCCAACAACACACTGTCCCAACGCATACGGCAAATTAGAAAACAGACAGTAGGGAGGAGAAGAACCACACGCAACCTAGCAACTCTCCAGAGAAAAAGCACACCACAAAAAGAAAGCCAACCCCCAGATTGCAACGACAATAACTTGGAAGAATTTCTGAGCCTTCCAGAAAGAGAATTTAAAATTGCCGTGATTAAAAAACTGACAGAAGTCATAAAGGAAAACAATGATAAGGGAAAAATAATCAACGATCAGAAGAATGCAATTGAGTCCCTAGAGAGGGAAAACAATGGTCAGAAGAAAGAAATTGAGTCCCTAAAGAGGGAAGTAAAAGAAATGCAGGAGATCAAAGAATTAATGGAAGAACTAAAGAATTCTGGGAAAAGCAATGAAAGCAGAATAGATGAAATGGAAGAACGAATAAGTAATCTTGAAGACACAGAAATAAAAAGAACCAAAACAGAAAAGGAAAGAGAAGTACGAAGGAAAAAGAACGAAGAAAGACTTCGGGAACTATCTGACTCCATGAGGAAAGGAAATATAAGAGTTATAGGAATACCAGAAGGAGAGGAGAGAGATGTAGGAACAGAGAAAATATTCAAAGAGATAATTGAAGAGAACTTCCCAAATGTGAAGAAGGAGCTGAAAATTGATATACAAGAAGCAAGAAGAACACCAAACTTCCACGACGAAAGGAAAAATACAGCAAGACACATAATAGTAAAGCTCCCAAGAATCCAGGATAAGGAAAAAATAATGAAGCTGGCAAGAGAGAAGAAACAGATAACATTCAAAGGAAAGCCAATCAGGCTGACATCAGACTTCTCCGAAGAAACACTACGGGCAAGGAGAGAGTGGAGGGACATAGTCAACAGACTACAAGAAAACAGATGCCAACCAAGAATACTCTATCCCGCAAAGCTCTCCTTCCTCTTTGAAGAAAGAATATGGACCTTCCCAGACAAACAGAAACTCCGGAATTTCATTGCAACTAAACCCCCACTCCAAAAAATACTACAAGGAGTCCTAAAGCCAGAACCTCAGAGCGACGAATAACAATGAAAGAAGGCCAAAAAAAAAAAAAGTTATTAAAAGAATAAATAAATAAAATCAAAGGAAAGACAAACACAATGGCAAATACAGATGTTAACATATCAATATTAACTCTAAATGTAAATGGACTAAACTCTTCAATAAAAAGACACAGAGTTGCAGCCTGGATTAAGAAACAAAACCCAACCTTTTGCTGTCTCCAGGAAACACATTTAGCTACAAAATAAAAATAGGCTCAAAGTTAAAGGATGGAAAACAATCCTACAAGCAAATGGACCAAAAAAGAAAGCAGGAACAGCTATACTTATATCAGATAAAACAGATTTCAAACTCAAAAAGATAAAAAGAGACCCCAATGGTCACTACATTATGATCAAGGGGACAATACTTCAAGAAGAAATAACACTCATTAACATATACTCACCAAACGAAGGAGCACCAAAATATATCAGACAACTGTTGTCCTCTCTGAAAACAGACATCAGAGAAAACACATACGTAGTGGGAGACTTCAACACACCACTATCAACAATGGATAGATCAACAAGACAAAAAATAAGTAAAGAAACCAAAGCTCTAAATAAAGACCTAGAGCAATTGGGCTTAACAGACATCTATAGAACACTAAACCCCAAAAAAACGGAGTACACATTTTTCTCAAGCGCACACGGATCATTCTCCAGGATCGATCACATACTGGGGCACAAGACAAACATCAACAGATACACCAAGATTGAAATCATATCAACCATCTTTTCTGACCATGAAGGCATCAAACTAGAAATAAACCATAAAAAGAAGGCAAGGAACTTTCCTACCTCATGGAGATTAAAAACCACACTACTGGAAGACCATTGGACTAATGAGGAGATCAAAGAAGAAATTAAAAATTTTTTGAATTGAACGACAAGGAGGACACCAATATCCTAAATGTATGGGATGCAGCAAAAGCAGTAATAAGAGGAAAATATATAGCAATAGAAGCTCACATCAAGAAACAAGAAAGAACGCAAAGAAACAACCTAATCTCGAAGCTCAAAGATCTAGAAAAAGAACAACAAAAAAACCCCAAAACCAGTAGAAGAAAAGAAATAATAAAAACCAAAGCAGAAATAAATGAAATTGAAACTAAAAAAACAATCCAAAAGATCAATGAAACCAAGAGCTGGTTCTTTGAAAAAATCAATAAAATAGACAAACCCCTAGCCAGGCTCACAAAGGAACAAAGGGAGAAAGCACAAATAAACAGGATCATCAATGAAAGAGGAGAAATCACAACGGACACAGCAGAAATCAAAAGAATAATCAGTAACTACTATGAACAGTTATATGGAAACAAGTTTAACAATCTAGAGGAGATGGACAAATTCCTACAACTCTACAATCACCCAAAGCTAGATAAAGAAGAAATAGAACACCTAAACAGACCAATTACAATTAGCGAAATTGAAATGGTAATCAAAAACCTCCCCAAAAACAAAAGCCCAGGACCTGATGGATTTACAAATGAATTCTACCAAACATTCAGAGACGAATTAGTGCCTATCCTTCACAAACTCTTCCAAAAAATTGAGAAGGAAGGGACAATACCAAACACGTTCTATGAAGCCAACATTACACTAATACCAAAACCGAACAAGGACAACACAAAAAAGGAAAACTACAGGCCAATCTCCCTAATGAACACTGATGCAAAAATCCTCAATAAAATTTTAGCTATCAGAATCCAACAATGTATCCATAAGATAATTCACCACGACCAAGTTGGATTCATTCCAGGGGCACAAGGATGGTTTAACATCCGAAAATCAATCAACGTTATCCAACACATCAACAAAAAGAAATATAAAAACCATATGATAATATCAATAGATGCTGAGAAAGCTTTCGACAAAGTGCAACACCCATTCATGATAAAAGCCCTTGAAATTCTTGGGATACAAGGAACATACCTCAACATCATAAAGGCCATCTATGACAAGCCAACAGCCAGTATCATTCTCAATGGTGAAAAGCTGAAAGCAATTCCATTAAGATCTGGAACAAGACAAGGATGTCCACTCTCACCATTGCTTTTCAATATAATACTGGAAGTCCTAGCCAGGGCAATAAGACAAGAGAAAGACATCCAAGGAATCCAAATAGGAAAAAAAGAAGTCAAACTATCACTATTTGCAGATGATATGATATTATACATAGAGAACCCCAAAAACTCCACAGAAAAGCTAATTCAACTCATCAATCAGTTCAGTAAAGTGGCAGGATACAAAATCAACACGCAAAAGTCAGTAGCCTTCCTATACACAAACAATAAATCTGAAGAAGAAGAAATCAAAAAGACCATCCCTTTTGTTATTGAAACAAAATAAATCAAATATTTGGGAATAAATCTAACAAAAGAGGTAAAGGACCTATACAAAGAAAACTATAAAACACTGTTAAAAGAAATAGAAGAAGACACAAAGAAATGGAGAGACATCCCCTGCTCATGGATTGGAAGAATAAACATTATTAAAATGGCCATCCTTCCAAAAGCAATATACAGATTCAATGCTATTCCAATCAAAATTTCAATGTCATTCTTCAAAGAAATAGAACAATTATTGATGAAATTCATATGGAATCACAAAAAACCCCGAATAGCCAAAGCTCTCCTGAAAAAAAAAGAAGGGAATGGAGGCATCAGACTCCCAGACTTCAAACTATACTACAAAGCCATAATCATCAAAACTGCATGGTATTGGAACAAGAACAGACATACAGACCAATGGAATCGAATAGAAAATCCAGAAATAAACCCACAGATTTATGGTCAACTAATCTTTGACAAAGGAGCAAAGACTATGCATTGGAGCAAAGAAAGTTTGTTCAATAAATGGTGCTGGGAAAACTGGGTCGCTACATGCAAAAGAATGAAGCTTGACCACCACCTCACACCATACACAAATATCAACTCAAAATGGATTAAAGAACTAGACATAAGACCTGAAACCATAAAATATATAGAAGGAAATATAGGCGAAACACTACGTGATTTGCACATCAAAGACATCTTTACAGACACATCACCCAAAGCAGTGATAGTGAAGGCAAAGATAAACAGCTGGGACTATATCAAATTAAAGAGCTTTTGCACAGCAAAAGAGACAATAACAAAAACAAAGAGAAACCCCACCAACTGGGAGAACATTTTTGCACCCAACACTAATGATAAAGGACTGATCACAAAAATCTGCAAAGAGCTGATGAGACTCAACAACAACAAAGAAAATAATCCAGTCAAAAAATGGGCAGAAGAGCTTAAAAGAAACTTCTCTGAAGAGGAAAAGCAAATGGCCAACAGGCATATGAAAAAATGTTCAACATCACTTGTCATCAGGGAAATGCAAATCAAAACTACCATGAGATACCATCTTACACCAGTGAGAATGGCACATATTAAAAAAACTAGCAACAACAAATGTTGGCGAGGGTGTGGAGAAAAAGGAACTCTTCTGCACTGTTGGTGGGAGTGAAAACTGGTCCAACCACTGTGGAAAGCTGTGTGGAGATTTCTGGACCTACTAAACATAGAGCTTCCATATGACCCAGCAATTCCACTCCTAGGTATTTACCCAAAGGACACAGAAACATCAATTCCAAAGAACACCTGCACCCCTATGTTTATAGCAGCACTGTTTACAATAGCTAAGCTTTGGAAACAACCCAAATGCCCAAAAATAGATGACTGGATCAAGAAGATGTGGTACATATATACCATGGAATATTACTCAGCATTCAAAAAAGATAAACACATGCAATTTGCAGCAACATGGATGGCGCTGGAAGGGATCATGCTCAGCGAAATAAGCCAAAAAGAAAAAGAAAAATACCAGATGGTCTCACTCATAGCAGGAATCTAGAAAACTTAAATAAGGGACCAGGAAAATGAATAGCTATAAGAAAGTGAAAATCAAAATCAACAAAAAACTATGAACCAGAGACACTTTTAGGGGGGCGGGGGCGGGAGGGGAGGGATTGGGGTCAGAATGGGGGGCTGCAATTGTATGGGGAATATAACAATAAAATTTATAAAAAAAAAAATAAAAAAATAAAAAAATAAAAGGCAGCAATTATCCAAATGGTTTTTAAAAAGATATACTGCTTATAAGAAATGAGTATTCAATATATTGAAATATTGAATTCAATAAAAAATTGAATGTATTTCAATATATTGAAAGGAAATTGATGGAAAAAGATATACTGTGAATATAGAATCCATGAGGAGATGGAGTGGTTCTGTTAATAACAGTGGGGAAAAAAGACATTTTAAAATAGTATCCATTGCCAGAGATAAGGAAAACTCCCTTGTGATGATAAAAGCCTAATAGAATGAGAATGTCACAATTCTAAATAGGAAGGAGATCATAACTGAACAGCCTGGGGTTGGGAGAGAGGAGGCATGTAAAGGTGCCTGAGGAAACACTGCAGGATGAGGGGCTGTGCTGTATGTTTATTAGAGGCGTAGTTCCAAGATCCCAAACAATTACTGCTATGCAGAGAACTGTGTATCTAAAATTGGTGAGTCTTTTCTCCATGTAAAGTTTCTAAAACAAGTGTGGAGAAAGAAGACAAAGTAAAGATGCTTTTAGATCATCAAAAGCAGACTTCATTGCCTGCAATGCTGTTCTAAGGAATTTTAAAGAGAATCCTCCAGGCTGAAGGGGAATGACACTAGATAATAATCCATAATTAACAAGAAAGATAGACATAATACTCTGTTATATGCATTTGTCTTAATTTATTTAAAAGATATTGATACGGAACGCCAGCCTCAGTTTCCCTCTGCCAATAAAAGGAAACAGAGTTTGAGGAGAAAGAAAGTAATTTAATTTGTGAACAAACTGAGGAGGGCAGCAGACTAGTGCCTGCAAGACCACCTTCCTGCTCTTTGGCAGAGGGCAGGGGAACTTACACAAAGGAATTTTTAAAAAGTGGGGGGAGGGAGATGTACATGGGTCTGCAAAAGAGACTTGCAGCATCAGCAAGTCCTTTTTTTTTCTTTTTAAAGATTTATTTATTTATGCATACAAGAACTAGGGTACAGGCTAGAGGTGTGGGGGGTGAGAGGATTCGCCAGAGACAGAGTGGAGAACAGAACAGGTGGATTGACTGAAATACACTGCTGAGGGGAGCAGTGGGCCAACAAGAGAGGTCTGCGGGGCCATGTGGGTCACCTCCCTGGCCAGGGATTGAACTCGTGCTGCAGTGGCTGAGGGTAGCTTCAGTGCTGCATCTTAACCCCTTGCACCACCAGGGAGACCCCAGCATGTTCTTTGGATGCAGGCGTCTGGAGATTTCCGGTGGGCTCCGGCTTCCTTAGTCAACACTTGCTGTTTAATTTCCTTTTCCTTAGAATGCAAGAAGACAAACTTGCTAAACAAACAAACTTGTTAGGGATACTTATCTGGTGGGGCAGGAAGAGAGACCTGTCACTGCATCAGTATGACTGTTTAAATTATTTTTTTACTTTATGTGTTTTAGAGGCATACAATATATTTTGACATAATACATATGGCAATAATAGCATAAAGGTGGTTAAATAGAACAACGTTGATACAAGTTTCCTATATTTTACTACATCCTGGAGACCAGCTCCAGCTAGAAGTCATGTCAGGGATCTCAGAAAGGAGAGGACGGGGTCGGCCAAGTTTTCTCTCGGAGGACTGAGGGGAAGTGGAGCGAGGTAGGAGTGAGGTAGACACAAACACCTTCTTTCGTGCAAGTATCTCCTACTGAGGGTCTCAGCGGGTCTTTATTTATACCTAAAGGCGAGCAGTGAGATTACATCAGCATAAGCATCAAAGCAGAACAGAGACAATCATGACATATTTTCTCATGAACATACAAAGACCCTCTTGATCTCATACTACAAAAGGACACTTCCTCAATCTGATTAAGAAAATCAACAGGGACAATTATTTTCCTTGGTACAACTCATTTTCTAGCAATAATCAATTGTCTAAGACAGTACAATGTTCAGTAACAATCAATCATCCTGTCAAGCCTTCCTAATTTTGGAGTGGACATGAAAGTCCACTGTTATGCTATATTACTAAAATCAACCCATTCCCTAGTACTCAATTAATCTAGCCTGTTATCAGTTACTTCAAAGTGATCTAAAGTAACTCATCAATACTGTTTAGTTCTACAGAAATCTAACTTTCAACTAGAAATACCTAACCTCCACACAATCTGTGAACTGTTGACTTTTTGCGTACACCAGGAGATGTACTGTTGTTGCAAACAGGTACCCCCCAGGTTAGGCTATGGTTTCCAAGCACAGCTGATTCAGGGCAGCTTGTTCTCCATAGTTCTCAGGGCCAAAACATTTCTTTCCTAACTATACCTTTAGCATTTTGCTTTCTTTGATACTGATTCAAGTGTAAGAACAATAATTCAATTAACATCTAAGTCCGAATTGGGTTTTCACATGCCATATTAATGAATAACTTACTTCAGCATTGACCAAGAACAAAGAGGAGAGCTTTAGCAGGCATTGCCATGGAGACTCCCTAGTTCAGATCTTCTTTGGGAAGTGCAAGAACTGCCCTCTTCTGGGAAGTACAACTTTCCCTCTTTGGGGGAGCACAGGAACTCCTGGCTTCTCGGGAGTGTCCCCCAATGCCGGGACCATGTCACGAGACAGCATGGGAGGCACAGACTGCCACAACTATGTGCAGTTCAATTAAGTAGCATGTGAAAAGTGAAAGATATAGATTTAAATCCTTACAACAGTAAATAGTATTGAAATAAATATATCTAAAATGCACTTGAAGTGCTTCCGTGGTGGCACAAGGGGTTAAGTACTGCACTGTGAAGCAATCTGAGGCCTCTGCAGCACAAGTTCCATCCTGGCTGACCAGAGAGAAACCCACATGGTGCAGCAGATCTCACCTGTCTTGCCCGCTGCTACCCTCGGCAGTGTATTTCCGTGAATCTGCCTGTTCTGTTCCCTACTCTGTCTCAGGTGAATCCGCTCACCCCCTGCATCGCTGGCCTGTACCCTAGATCTTGTAGTATAAATAAATAAATCTTTAAAAAAAAGAAGAGTCAAAGATTACTTTAAAAAATTAAAAAAAAAATAAAATGCATGTGAAGAATCAATCACACACAAAAATATTTGCTTGAATCAAAGAAAGGCAGAAAAAAGGAAATAGAATAAAAGAGATTTGAGACAATTGGAAATTAAATAGCAAAATGATAGACTGAACACTGATTTACCAAAAAATCAAATTAAATATAAATTACCTAAAATTCAAGGCAAAAGTCTGAGTTTGTCAGATTGGATGAACCTCAAGGCAGACTTGTATTCTGTGACTTGTAGAATGACTTTCAACATAACAAAAAATAGGTTAAAAATCAAAGTGTGAAATAGTATTACAAGAAAATAGAAAGTATTATGAAATTGGAATCTTTATATTATTATGAAGCAAAATAGACTTTAGGACAAGAAGTGTTACTAGACAAAAAGGACTTTTTGTAATGATAATAGGTAAATATCTCAAAAAGACAAAAGAAACACATGTATAAATACCTCATTACAGAGTTCCACAATAGATGAAGCATTAACTGACCGAACTGAAAAATAAATACACAAATTGACAAGTACATTTACAGATCAGTACTCCTACCTCACCAGTAAAACAAGTAAATGTAAAAGAAGTGAGGCTAAAGAAGATTTGAATCATATGATGAGCCAGCTTGGCCTAATGGTCACATATTTAGTGCCACATCCAAAAAGAATAGAACAGAACATGCAATTTTTTCAGGTATACATACAACAAAGTGAAGGAAAAGGAAATCAGTGGAGAGAAAGGCCAATTCAAGGACTGGAATACTCCATGTTCTTAAAATTGATCTTTAGATTAAAGTCAATTCAATTGTGAATTCTAAATGCCAATCAAAATTTTGGTCCTTGTTTTTAAGACATTGGCAAATGTTTCCCCACAACCTTACGCAAAAACGAAAGACTTAGCAAAATGCTTTTTTGAAAAAAAAGAAACATGGAGGAGGTGCAGCATCTGGTTTCAAGACTTAGTATAAGCTCAGGTGATGAAAATGAAGTGGTGTTGGCCCAGGGATGGTCTAGGTTGCGGGTGATTCTAGAACACTCTTCCTCACAGTAACACAGGGAAGTCTCCCCTGAAGCTAGCACTTAAATTTATAACCGGCTCCCTCATCTCCCCGACCTTGGCTGCTTCTCAAAGTCACTCTTCACTGGCTGACCCTGATCACTGACTGAAGGTGCTTTGCTGTTTACTATCCAGCACCCCATCAGCACGAGGCTCCCAGAGGAGCAAGAGGACAGGGGTTTCACCTGAAATATCCCAAATAGCCTAGCGTCTGGCACACAGAAGATACCAGATGAATATGTTAATAAAAAATAAGTGTGGGACTCCTAGGTCTGAGATTGGGCTGGGAAAGGTAGAGAGTTCCCTGACATGTGATTGGGAAGGGGTATCTTTGTGTTTGGAGGGGGAGGAGAGACCCACTAGCTCCTATGGGCCAGGAACCAAGCAGGGAGCAAGAACTCAGTGTCCCTCCACACTGGACACACAGCCGAGAGGCTGCACGGGGTCAGTCTGAGTCAGACCATCCCATCCACTGCCTGAGTCTCTGCACTTGGGCGAGGGGAGTCCTGGTCAAATGGCAGGGTTGTTACTCACTGAAGTCCTTCTGGTCCCAGACTTACCTCCAGAATCCACTCATTCTGCCCAGCTGCAAGGCTTGACTCAGTTACAATTTATTGGGGCCCTGGAGAGTCTTAGCACGAAACTTAACCCCCAGGACTCCTAGGCCATCATGCAGGGCCAAAATGTCACTGTGGGCTCAGGACAACAGGGCCTTTAATTTCAGGGTCAGTGAGGCCCTGAGCAACCCAGTGAGGCCTGAGCGACCCAGACAGCAGGCCCCTCTCCCTTTGGTCCTGGAGGGGGAAGGAGAGACAGGACACCAGGGCTGGGCTCTGAGGTCAAAGGAGAAGGGAAAGGGCCACCTCCCAGGCTCCACAGGTGGGTGGTCTGACCCTAGACAGGAAGGTCCACCTTTGCAGCTTGGCTTCGATGTGTAGACACCTGGCCCTTGAGGTCTGGGGATGGGGGGACACATTCTGTTTTGGGGAAAAGCTAGTCAGCAGCTGAAGCCTCAACTCCTGGCTGATCTGTGGCCACCTCAGACTCCAGCTCCTCCCACCCCTGCCCTCTGTGCTCCAGAACATGGAGCCCAAGCCCTGGGGACTCTTCCTGGTGCAGGGGCTCCTGGTGCCTGGACAGTATCCAGGGTCTGAGGGCTGTGAGCTGAGATGGACTCAGACTTGGCTGTGAAGTCCCAGCACAGGCAGGGGCTCTGGAATCCAGGGTCAGGCCCCAGGGCTGCCACAGGGCTGCCCCCTCCAGGTGGCACAGGCCTTGTCTCCCCCTCTCTGGGATCCTTGATTCTCCCTGTGACCCCAGCATAAGGGGGTCCTGCTTTGGATGAGGCAAATCCTCTTTATCTTCTTTTCCCTTTCTTCCCTGTGTACTTGAATATTACCATACATCTAAGTGTGGAAAATTCTTTAAACTGAAGTAGTTTCCCAGCCTATTAAATAAACAGCTAACCTCTAACAATTATCACGTAGGCAAAAATAGACTCTCCCAGCCCCAGCCAGAGCACCTGGGCCTCTCCCACACAGACCATCCCTCCCACCCAGTTGCCCACTAAGATGACCCTTTCCTGTCCCCATCCTCTGGGCCCTCCCCTTCCAGTCCTGTTGGCCTCAGTCCTCTAACGCCCCTATTTCTTGCCTCTCCTCATTCCTCCAGGAGACTCAGCCCTTCCTTGCCCATGGCCCTTGGGGTGTCTCCTGCCCCTCTTCCAGCCCAACCTAGGGATGAGGAGTTTAGAGTTGATACCCTGGAGGAGGAGCCTCCAGCTCTGGAACTGACAGGGGTTAGGAAAGGGGTGGGGGTTGGGTATGACACCATGCACCATATAACAGGAAACCTGCATGCACATTGCTTATGGCCTGTCTGCTCTGAGTTAATCTTCAGCCCAAGCACACGTCTGGAGGCTGCAGGGAGCAGCGCTACCTGAAGACCATCCTCAGAACAGGGGGAGGAGCCCGAGGCCAGGTGTGCAGGAGGGAGATAAGGAGCAAGAGGGGGCTGCATATCATGGGGTCCTGGCAGCGGCGAAGGCCTGCTCACTGCCCAACTGTCTGTGTTCATCTCACTATAAAAAGGCAACTGGAAATGAAATGGGAAGGTGGTTTCTTTAGGGTGTTAACCCCCATCTTTGCATTGCCACTATCTGATTAAAAGGCAAATTAAAGATTCAATTCCTGTCTCTACTTTATTGGCATTGGGTGGTGACAGGTGGCCCGAGCTCTGCTCTTCAAAATCAGCAGCAGGAACACATGACAGGGCCTCTGGGTCAAGGTGTCATCCCAAGAGCCTGAGGAGACCTGGTATGTTTGTGGGGCCCACCCTGGGGCTGGTTTTAGTTGTTGTGGCCTGGGGATCTGCTCTTGCCTGATCCAAAGTCTGTGGTTATTAATGGACAGAGACCATTATGTCAGTGTGTGTTTGGCAAAACAATTTAGATACTGAACCTGACTCTGTATGGGGGCTTCCCACTGTGTGCACAGTTCTGTTCCTCTGGGAGGCCAAAGGGTTCTGGGTCTTCTGTGTTCAACCATGTGGCCACACTCTCTTTCACCCTTCCTCCCCCTCTAGTAGCCTCATTGCTGCAGTCAAGTGCCAGGGTTTATTTTGGTTTGTTTTTTTCTGACCTTTTATTTTATTTTTTTTGGTTTCTTGATATTTTGCGTATGAGTTAAAACATCTAATATATGATTTTTTCCTTCTGACTTATTTCTGCTAGCCTAATCCCCTCCAGTTCTATTCATGATGTTGCAAAGGGAAAGATTTTTTTCATAGCTGAGTAATATTCCACCGAGTATATATACCATATCTTCTTACCCCACTCCTCTGCTGTTGGGCACTTAGGTGGTTCCCATCACTCAGCTGCTGTTCAGGGTGCTGCAGTGAGCACAGGACGCGTGCATCTTTTCAGGTTGGTGTTTTTGCATCTTTGGCTAAACAGCAAAGAGTGGAATTGCTGGATAATATGCTCTATCATTTTTAATGTTTTGAGAAACCTGAACATTATTTTCCACAGGGAGTGGATCAGTCTACATCCTGAGGGCTATTTTTTGAAATAAAACTGTTATTCTAGGGTAATTTATAATGTGCAGAAAACCTGTAAAATTAGCAGAGTTCCTGTAACTCCCACACTCATGTCTCCTGTTGTTAACAATTAATATCACTTTCATGATGAATAGGGTCTGGGGGCCTGGGGACTTCTGGGTGGGGGGTCTCTCAGTTCTTTTGTAGTTAGGCAGGAAAGCAAGAAGGTTACTGGCAGTTATGAAGGACAGGAAAGCTCTCTAATTAGAAAGGGATCCCCAGGGAGCTACTGCTGAGGGGCCTAAAAGAGTTTATATGGGTATAGTGGGCAAGGAGTGGGAGTGTTTGGCTATTGGGTGTCTCCACGTTGTGTCTCTTGCAGATTGGTTGGGGTCTGTGGGTCTCCTAGGTCCCTGAGGTCAACTGAATTGTCCACGTTCCCTGGCCTGTCTCCCCAGAACCAGCTTTGGTCTGTGGCCTGAGCGTCCTGTCATTGTCAGTGTCCTGCACATTCCATTGTTAACTGGGTTGGTGGCCCCCGACGCCCATCAACTGTTCCCATTTGGTTGATAAATGAGTTTGAGACATCTGGGCTTGGGGGGCCCCTCCAGGTTCCCACTGATTGTTCAGTTTGAGAAATGGGCCTGAGGCTTGGGGCCCCTGCTCCTAACTCCCTGCTTGTTCCCATTTCCTATTTTCCTCGTTCAGTGTTTGCACAGCTAATGACGTGATACCGATATGTTATTACTAAACTCCAAGCTTATTTGGATGTCATTAGTTTGAGATTTTTTTTTTTCCTTTTTCTGTCCCAGGCTTCCATCCTGATACCGCATTAAGCAAATCCCAGTTGTGTCTCCTGAGGCTCCTCTGGCTGAGTCAGTCTCTCAGACTCTCCCTGGTTTTGATGGTCTTGGCATTAGGGGAGCGCTGCTCAGGGGTTGTGTAGCATGTCCTGCTTGCCTGGGATGATGGGTTCAAAGAAGAGACCACACACAGGAACTCCCATTTTCAACAACAGAGTAAGGGGGAATAAAATGCGCTTGACCTTAACTGATGGTGTCACCTTCCCCCTGGCTGAGGTCGGTCTCCCACTTCCTCCCTGGGAAGTTCCTTCTTCTCTATGTCCCTTTCCACGCTGCAGTCTTTGGAAGGAGTCACCATGTGGAGCCCACACTTAAGGAGTGCTCTGCTGTGAATGTTCATGTGCAGGTTTTGTGCAAAACATAACTTTTCAGATGAGTTGAGTAAACACCTAGGAGGGTGATCAGCAGGTTCTAGGGTAAGTCTGTACTTAACCTTGTAAGAAACTGTCAGATAGCTTCCATAGAGACTGTGCTATGTGGTATTCCTGCCAGCGGTGAGTGGGGGTCCTGTCATTCTGTTTGGGGGAAAGGATGTCCTGAGCTAATTCCATGCAGGCTTTGTGGACTCCACCCCCACTCCAGACTAAAGCCATCAGGACATTGGGAAAGACAAATCCCATCACCACCAAAGGGAAGGTGGCTGGGACCTGAGGGTGGAGTTAAGCAGCCAGGGTTGGTATAAAAACCAAACACGTGGGCCTTGGGGGCTCTCACTCTGTTGCTCACCTCCTGGCTTCACAGCTCCTGGCTCGCGGCCAGCTCTCAGAGTGTCATTTGGGATTCCAGATCCATGTATCAGGTAGGACGCATTAAAACTTTGTCTCCCACTTTTCTCCCTGAGCTGTACATTTCCTCATTTCCCCTTCCCTTGTAAATAAACCTTTTATTAACCTTTCGGGTGTGCCTGCAGTAGAGCATTGATAAGTCCTTTTAAGCGCACAGGTGAGGACCCACAGTCAGGCACCCCGTTTTGTATCAGGGTTGCCCTATAACAGTTCCACATCCTGGTCACCCCTATGCAGGTGGTGCAGTTTCACTTTCCAAGGTTTCAGTTTCCCACAATCAACTGGGGTAAAAACTTTTATGTATAATGAGATACTGAATGAGAGATCACATTCACAGAACTTCTATGCACTATGTTGTTATAAAATTGTCCTATTTTATTTTTAAAATATATATGCACTTAATTTTAAAAGTCCAATACTTGTACAGAGTTTATTATGAAGATAGATGTCCCCACCTTCCATGTTCCCCGTATCTGGAATCTCATCGACAACCTGTTTTACTTCATTATTCTCTAATTGTTATTCTCTGCCTCCCGATACCATTCTGCCAGGACTCTTTGTTGAGTTTTATGTTTCATTGAGTGAATTAACTCCTTTTCACACAACCTCATCCTCCCAATATAATACATTATAATTTTCATTAGCTCAGTACACAGTGTTTTCATTATTTATTCCAGAACATCTAATGATTCAATTTCATTGAAAACATGTCCCACATTTAAACTAAACTTAGGGCCAGAGGAGGAAAACATTTTCAGACTAGACCATTGTCAGCTGTTGTTAACCATGAGAAACAACAAATATTGACTGGCGATTTTTTTTAAGATTTATTTTTATTTATTTATGCATACAAGCACTAGGGTATAGGCCAGAGGTGCAGGGGGGTAGTGGTGGTGGTGAGAGAATACAAGAGAGACAGAATAGGGAGCAGAACATTACACTGCATTACACTGCTGAGGGGAGCAGCAGATGAGACAGGAGAGGTCTGCTGTGCCATGTGGGTCAGCTCCCCGGCCTGGGATCAAACTCAGGCCACAGTGGCTGGGGATAGCTTGATAGCCCTGAGATTTAACCCCTGTGCCACCAGGGAGGCCCCCGCAAATATTGACTGGAATGAGGCAGCAAATTTGGGGATGAACTGTCATTGCATACCTTCCACAGGCAGGGCCAGCACCTGAGCCCAGAGGAGAAGGGCTGCACAGGAGGGAGCAGAAGGGAGGGAGCAGGACATGGACAGAGACCGCCCTGTCCAGTGTGAAGAGCTGTGGGGTCCTGGCCAGGGAGGCTCTGGAAGCAGGGAAGCATCTCTTCAAGCCTGAGAAAAATAAACTCAGTTTCTGATGACAGAGTGCATATAAATCACTTCAATATTGATACAATCCAAAGTAGTATATCCCAAGAAAAATAATTTGTATGAGGTGCACTACATTCTTTTTTTTTTTTTTCTTTCTTTCCTTTTCTTTTCTTTCTTTTGACAATACCATATTTACTTGAAGGAATGAATGACAAAAATTATCATCAATTTGGTGAGGTGTCCCTTGTGATAGAGGGGTTAAAGTCTGTTAAGCTATTGCCGGCCACTGGGGCCTGAGTTCCATCTCCAGCCAGGGAGCTGACCATATGGCGCAGCAGACCTCTCCTGTCCCACCTGCTGCTCCCCTCAGCAGTGTATTTCAGTCAGTCTGCCTGTTCTGTTCCCCACTCTGTCTCTGGTGAATCCTCTCACACACACACCCCTCCCCCACCCACCTCTGGACTATACCTCAGTTCTTGTATGCATAAATAATTAAATATGAATCTTTTAAGAATATATAAAATGTAAAAGATCCACTCTTCTCATTGCCTGACTATTTTCATAATAGTTAGTTTTCTTTTTTTTTAAAGATTTATTTATTTATGCATACAAGAGCTGGGGTACAGGACTGAGATGGGGGGGAATAAGAGGATCCACCAGAGACAGAATGGGGAACAGAACAGGTAGACTGACGAAATACACTGCTGAGGGGCGCAGGGGGGGAAGATAAGAGAGGTCTGCTGTGCCATGTGGGTTGCTCGCTGGCCCAATGGGGATCCAACTCCTGCTGCAGAGGCTGTGGATTGCCTCATAGTGCGGTTCTTAACCCCTTGCGTCACCAGAGAGGCCCAATAGTTATTTTTCTTAAGAACACTTCCTGTTTTGTGCATTGGCTTATTAATGTTATTCTAAATGAAATAGTAACATCTTTAAAAGTGGTTTATTCTCTGTGTGATAAATACTGATAGCTATAAACTCATAAATAAAATTATACCTGGGGTTCTGGCTAGTTTGTAAGACTGTACACAGATTCTGAACAGAAAATGTTTGAGAAATGCTGACCCAGCCCCTGGGCCTGGACGCAGGAAGTGTGATAAAGGTGTTTGTGCAGGAGAGGCGAGGCAGGGTAAAGTCCAAGTTCCATGGTGTGGACTCATGGCGCCAGGACTCAGAGTCTCTGGAAACCCAGCAGATGCGAGTCTGGAAGCCCCTACCCTTCCTGCTGCTGCTTTCGGGGACACTGACCCTGGCAGTGAACTGGACAGGTGAGTGCGGTGCCTGAGGGGAAATGAGCGCTGCCTAGAGTGGAGCCAGGGGACCAGGCTGGGGCCCAGGACCCGGAAAGGCAGCGTGATATGCAGCAGTTGGCCCTATTGATCTTCCTCTCCCAAACCAGTCCTTGCTCCCAGCCTCCCACAATCTTCCTGCTCTGCCTCCCACCCCCCTCAGTCCGGGCCCTGCTCCCCCAGCCCCTAGTCAATCTCACTAGACCTCCACGCCACCTTCTATGTTGTCCACGTCAGACAAGGATTCAGGCACCGCTGCAGGAAGGGTGGTCAGCCCAGGTCTCCCCTCCCACCCCAGGTTCCCACTCCCTGAGGCTTTTCTACACCGCGACGTCCCGCCCTGGCCTCGGAGACCCCCACTACATCGCCGTGGGCTACGTGGACGACACGCAGTTCGGGCGGTTCGACAGCGACTCTCCCAGCCAGAGTGCGGAGCCGCGGGCGCCCTGGGCGGGGCAGGTGGGGCAGGAGGACCTGGATCAGGAGACTCTGATCCAAAGGAACAATGCACAGAAGTTCAAAGCGCTCCTGAGGGACCTGCGCAGCCACTACAACCAGAGTGAGGACGGTGAGCTATGAGGGCCAAGGACCAGGTCACCGCCCCACGTCCAATCGGGATTGCCCGAGTCTTTGGGTCCAAGCAACACCACAAGTCTGTGGGGCCCACCTAGACACTCAACCCCGGAAGACACCCAGGACTGTCTGCTGCACTGTTTCATTTTCAGTTTAGGTTTATTTAGGGGGTGTGGTCCAGGTAAGTGTGATGCTGACCCGGGGTCGGGGCTCAGGGTCTCACACCTTCCAGAGGAAGTTTGGCTGCGAGTCGGGGACCAACGGGCGCATCCTCCGCGGGTACAGTCAGTGGGCCTACGACGGTGAGGATTACCTGGCCCTGAGCGAGGACCTGCGCTCCTGGACGGCGGCGGACACAGTGGCTCAGATCACCCAGCGCAAGTGGGAGGCCAGCGGTGAGGCGGAGCGCATCAGGAACCTTGTAGAGGGCAGGTGCCTGGAGTGGCTGCACAGATTCCTGGAGATGGGGAAGGAGGTGCTGCAGCGCTCAGGTGAGAGGGGCCTAGAGGACTCCTGACCTCCCCTCTCCTGGAGCCCCACAGGAAAAAATGGGATAATGCCCAGAAGAGGCCTTCTTTCTGGTCAGAGAGGGAGAAGTTCCCCTGGGTTTCATTTTCTGTACTAGAGAGAGACTCACCCACAGGGCCCTTCTGTAAACTTCAGGACAGTGAAGAAATACAGTCTCTCCCACAATAGAGGGGAGAGCAGCTGTCACTGGCTCCATTTGCCTGGGCAGCCAATTTGGGAGCAATTAGTTTCTCTGTCAAGGCCTTGTTTTTGGTATGAGCTATGATTCCTCATGCACCCTCCACCCAGATCAAGAGCAAATGTCTGTGTTCTCCTCCTTGGAGACCTGCATCTTCCTACCTCAGGCTCTCACCCCCATCCTAAAACGTTCTAATGAATAAAAGGTTATCTTACATTCCCCACACTAGGCTGGTTTCAGGGTTTTCTGCTTCCTCCTTCCAAACTCATTGCTCTGTCCATTCTGAGGATGGTCAGTGAGGCTGCTGCAGTGTTTGTGGAAGAAACCCCAAGTGTGAATGTTCTCACCCTTCTCCTCAGTTCCCCCAAGGACATATGTGGCCCCCCACCACTCCACCTCTGAGCATGAGGTCACCCTGAGGTGCTGGGCACTGGGCTTCTACCCTGCAAACATCAACATGACCTGGCAGCAAGATGGGGAGAACCTGACGAACATAAAACTGGTGGAGACCATGCCTAGGGGTGATGGAACCTTCCAGAAGTGGGCGGCTGTGGTGGTGCCTTCTGGAGAGGAGCAGAGATACACGTGCCATGTGCAGCACCAGGGGCTGCTGGAGCCCCAAGTCCTGAGTTGGGGTAAGGAGGGGGTTGTGGGCACAGAGCCTTTTCTCAAGGGGGATCAAGAGTGCTTCTGCAGATCTTCATAGAGGCAGGATGAGGCCTTGGGGTCAGGGTCTGTCCTCCCCTTCCCTTCCAGTGCCCCCTCCTCAGTCCTCCACCAGTCCTCAGTCCTCCACACCCATCATTGCTGGACTGGTTCTCCTTGGAGCTGTGCTCACTGGAGCTGCGGTGGCTGCAGCTGTGATGTGGAGGAAGAAGCACTCAGGTAGGGAAGGGAGTGGGGGGTCTTGTCTACTGGGCTTTCATGTCCCAGGGAGAACTTGCCCTGTTTAGTGAATGGAAATACTGTGCACATACATGTGTTGCCCAGTTTGGAGCTGATTACTAGTCCTCACTGCTTTGTGAAACCCTTATGAAAATAAATCACTTATTGTTCACCTTGATAATTCTGGTGATGGGGACCTGATTCCCAGCAAATGTCAAGGGACGGTCCCTGCTGAGGACAGACTCTAGGAGATGTTTAGTCCACCTCATCTCTCATCTCTTTTCTTCATATTTCCCAGTCCTGCCCTGGGTCCTCAGGCACGGTTCTGGAAACTTCCCTGTGGTCCAGGACTAGGGGATTCCTTTAGGACTTCATGGGCTGACTCCTCCCTGGTCTCACATGATGTTTCTTCCTTCAGGTAGACAAGGAGGAAGCTACACTGCAGCTGCAGGTAAGTGTGGATCAGGGGTTTATCCCAGAGCCCCTGGGGACAGTGTAGAGAGAGCCCATGGGGGAGTCACTCCCATCAGTCCCTCCTGTGGTCTCATCTCTCATGGCTCTGACCAGGTTCTGTTTTGTTCTCCCCCAGACAGCAACAGTGTGCAGAGCTCTGATGTGCCTCACAGCTGCTTAAGGTGAGACCCTGGAGTCCTGTGGTGGGAGGAGCTGGGGCAGAGAGGATGGGACCAGGTTATGGGGAAGCTGTGAGGGGGACATTCTGAGGATGTGGTGGACCACTGACAATGTCGACACATATGAGATTGCAGAATTTGTGATATTTTCTTTTAAGTGTGAAATAACTGCCTTCTGGGGACTGAGTGGTTCAGGATACTCATCTACCCATCATGACTTCAAGATGCCCTGGTTTCTTTTGCTGCAGAGGGCATCCTCATGTGTCTGTGCTCCTATTAGCATAATGTGAGGAGGTGGGGAGACTGGCCCAGACCTGCTCACCAGGCCCCTCCCCACACTGAACTGCATGCTACCAGTTCCTCTTACCTGGAATCCCAATGATACTCTGAGAGCTGGCGAAAAGCCAAGAGCCCAAAGCCAAGAGCCAGGAAACCCCCAAGGCCCACATATTTGATTATATACCAGGCCTGGCTGCTTAATTCCACCCTCAGAACCCAGCAGCCCTCCCTTCCGTGATGAGGACATTATGGGATTTGTAGTTCTTGGTGTCTTGAATCTCCTTGGTCTGGAGTGAGGGTGGAGAACACAAAACCTGTTTGTGGAGTTCTTTCAGGGCATCCTTTCCCCCCAACACAGTCAGCATTCTTGATATTGTAAAATAAATAAATAAATAAATAAATAAATAAAAAATCTATTTTTAAAAACCTCTAGTTGTCACTCTGGGTAATTTAGTGTTTTATAAAAATCCATTTATGTTTATGCCTGTGACAAAATTTTGTTGCTATCAAATTTCAGAAATTATAAAGTTTTTGATCAGTAAAAAGATATGAGATGTCTTAGCGATGCAGTTTTGGGGTTGATGGGTTTAGACAGCGGGGTCCTTGGGTTCACTCTGGGAAAGGTTTCACCAGAGCTCCCCTTTCAGCGGCACATGGCAAGTTTCCCAGGCGAGTTTCTCCATGAGACAGAGACGTTAGTTATGTTTAAAAGACCAGGTTTAGGGGCCTCCCTGGTGGCGCAAGACGTTGAGCACAGCACTATGAAGCTATCTACAGCCTCTGCAGCAGAAGTATGAGCCCTAGTTGGCCAGGGCTGTGGATATGGTCGGGGGGAATGATAGAGGACAAGGGTAGGAAAACTGGAAAGGAGGTGCCACAAGATCAGAAACCTGGCCCCCATAATGCCAAGAGCAGGAGGTGGGGGTAGAAGTGATTAACATAGCCATTAACCCAGCTAGAGGAACTAAGATTCTCAGGCACCAAGGCCCTGACCCAGGCAAAGTGTCAGATGCTGTTAATGTCTTAGGGTACAGACCAGAGGTAAAGCCATGGAGACTGAAGACCATAGTAGAATCTCCTGTCCCCTTCAAATTCTACATAGTTATCCAAAATCAATAGCAAAAAGCCACTCCATGAAGGAGTGAGCCCCTCCCAAAGAGAAGAAGACTAGATCAGTGCAGTCTCCGAACTGGCAGGGACAGCATGCCCTCTGCCCACCTGTGCATATGCACAGGTGCTTCTTTTCACCAACTCTCTGTCCTTCTGCAGGGCAGCTACTTGCTGCCTGTCCCTAACCTGTACCAGCTTGGGCTTCTCCTCACCGACCTCCCTCAGCGGAGGCTGCTCTCCTCAAGGCTGCCCGCTTGCAACCTTATGCAGGCCACTCTCAGCAAACCTGTCCCTTTTAGGGAAGCCCTTTCTGCCCACTTTTGTCTATGCAAGTGTCCTTCACTTTTCTGTCCCTTTTTCTAATAAATATGCTCTTTATTTAAAAAAGATTTGTTTATTTATGCATACAAGAATGGGGGTACAGGCCAGAAGTGCGAGGGGAGAGAAGAGTCACCAGAGACAGAGTGGGGAGCAGAAGAGGTGGATTGACTAAAATACACTGCTGAGAGGAGCAGTGGGAGAGAGAGGAGAGGTCTGCGCCATGTGGGCAAGGGTCCCACATGACGCAAGGTCCTCTCCTGCTGCCTGCTGCTCCCTTCAGCAGTGTATCATCAGTCTGCCTGTTTTGTTTCCGGCTCTGGTGAATTCTCTCGCCCCAATAGGATAGAATCTTTGGTAACTACTATAACTATATTTTTTCTCTTCTCTTTATTGCACACTAATTGTATTATTTTCTATCGAAGATCTTACACATTAGAGTATGTTTTGTCTTTATGCAACGGGTGGCAGAACCCATTTAGAGTATTCAAGTTTGAGGGTCTGGGTGCCTCTCATTCAGCCGGATACAGGACCAGTCTCCATTCCCACCCACAATGTACCAGAGTTCCTTTTCTCCACATCCTTGAGAAGCTTTTTGTTTCTGGTCTTTTTAGCACAGGTCATTTCCATAGTTGTGAGATGTTATCTCATTGTGGTTTTAATTGGCATTTTCCTGACAAAACATGATGATAATAATGGAGGCTAAGAGTAGAAAATTTGGAAAGAAGGTATCATGAGACCCGAAACTGGCTCACTCAGGGCCAAAAGCTGGAGGTGGGGGTTAAAAGTGATTAATGTAGTCAGTAAACTAGCTATAGAAAATATCCAGGGACTCCCCGGTGGTGCAGTGGTTGAGCACTGGGCTGCGAAGCTGCCCGCAGCCGGTTCGATCCCCAGCAGCCGGCGAGGGTCCCACATGGCGCCCGCTGCTCCTCTCAACAGTGTATTTCATCAATCTGACTGTTCTGTTCCCCGCTTTGGCTCTGCTGAATACTCTTACCTTCCCACGCTTCTGACAGGACCCAGTGCTTGTATAAATAAATCGTTAAAAAAAAGAATAAAAAAAAATATCCAGAGCACAGATTGGGGGATGGAATATAAAAATGGATAGCCATTGTAAGAAAATCACCAGTCTGTTTGAATCCACTTAGTCAAGCAAATTAAAGAAATTATTTTATTTTTTTAAAGATTTATGTATCAATGCATAGAAGAACTGGAGTGAGAGGATTCACCAGAGAGAAAGAGTGAGGAGCAGAACAGCAGATCTACTGCTGAGGGGAGCAGTGGGTGAGACAGGAGAGGTCTGTTGCGCCATGTGGGTCAGCTCCCTGGCTAGGGATCAAAAAACTCTTGACCCATACAGGAGAAACAGTCTGTCCAGACGCCCTACCCCTTGGCCTGTGTATGCCTCCTTCCAACACCAACCATATTAGTTAACTCAGGGACTAGTGTTAGGGAAACCATAACCCGCGCTTCTGACTGTGCCCAGTGCTTGTATAAATAAATAAATAAATCTTTAAAAAAAAAAAGAGAGAGAGAAGAAGGAAGGCAGAGGACAGAGAACAGGAAGACATGGAGGCAGCACGTGGAGCAGAGAGAGACGTTAAGAAGCTGTGCCTGCTCTCAGCCTTGGACTGGTGCCAGAGACAGGGGATATGGAAGAGACACTTGAAACAGACGTGGGTGAGAGACCCGTGGGAGGGTAACAATGGCAATGATTATATTGATTTTGATTTTGCTCTTTTCCTTTCAGACTTGTCTGGCCCCCCTTCTACCCCTTTCCTATTGGTCCCCACCAGAAGGTGCCTTAGACTTGTGGCAGGTTGTTGGGCCTCAGTGTCCCTGCTTTGGGCCAAACCTGTTAGGCCGGGCATTTACCTACATAGGGATGGGTAACTTTGGGTGTTTGATTTAGAAACCATTTCTCTATTCTTTCCCTTCTTTTTTTGCACACTAATTGTATCAAAGTCCCCTTCCATTAAAAGTCTT
This sequence comes from Talpa occidentalis, assembly GCF_014898055.3. Taxonomy (NCBI): domain Eukaryota; kingdom Metazoa; phylum Chordata; class Mammalia; order Eulipotyphla; family Talpidae; genus Talpa; species Talpa occidentalis. The sequence continues at coordinate 44,385,193 of NW_023602073.1, read as the reverse complement.
ATGTTTAGTTTTGATGTGGTTTGACGGTTAGGGTTAGGGAAAAATAAAAGTAATAAATAAATAAATAAATAAATAAATAAATAAAATTTAAAAAAAGGGTTAGGGTCAGGGTCAGGGTCAGGAAGAAACAAAAGTAAAAAAAAATAAAGAAAAAAGGAAAAAGGAAAAAAACAACAACAAAAATAGAGTGGGCAGGTTTGGGGGTTCTGGTGAAGCAGTGAAACAGGACAGGTGTCTCTTCCTGCCCCATCAGTTAAGCATTCCTATCTGTTGCATTAACAAGTTTGTCTTCTTGCATTCCAAGGAAAAAGAAGGACACCCCTAGAAGAAGATAATAAGGAAGTTAAGCATCTAAGGAAATTAATCAGGTGTTAACAAAGCAAGCTGGTGCCCTCCTGTGCTGAAGACCAGCCTCGGCAATCTGGGTGTCAGGGGCTCCTGAAGGATGGGACAGCGTTGGGCGCAATTGAGGAATGAGGCAGACACATGCAATGTCTTTTGTTAGTGTCTCTCTCCAAGGGTCTCAGCAAGTCTTTATTTATACACTAAGGCAAGCAGTGAGATGACATCATCACATGCATGGAAGCAAAGCAAAAGCAATCGTTGTATTTTTTTCCCATAGACTTTTGGCTGCTACGTGCTCTCAGCAAGAAGGCAACCTTCAAGGTTAGTAGATAAAAAACTAAGCGTTACACTGAAATTCATTATTTCAGCTAGACAATTACCCAAGACAGTTGATAGCGGTTGGTACACGCCTATCAGGTAAAGACTAAGTATCAAAAGATTCTTATTATATGGCCTTCAGCCAGAGACCAGCTGCTTTCTGGTTATCAGCTAACAGGGTTTTCTACCTAGAAACTTCTTAGCACAATTAACTTCATTTAAAAACTTTCCTAAGAAACTTCTAAAAAAAGCAAAAGAAGGACTTACTATAATTGTCCTGCATTGCTTGTCAGGCATGTTCATGTATAACAAACTCTTTCCCATTGTCAGGCAGGCCAAATTCACAGTGTTTAATTTTTAAGCAGGTAATTCTCCGAGCCATGTGCTTATAATATTCTTATACATATACTTTATTGCCCAATGTATTTTCTGAGAGGTTTTTCTCTTTTTATGACCAAGAACAAAAAAAAAAACAAAAACAAAGGGATGCTTATAGGTTATAGATTAATCTTTAGCCCCACAGTGTGAGGCTCTTTGAAAGTCTACAATCCCACAGTGTGAGGTCCTTTTCTTAGCTGCTTGCTGGCATCTTACCTGGCTGGGGCAGCAAGCCCCCCTCCTCCCCTCCCCGTGCGCCTCCCCCACTCCTGAAATCTCCGCATGCTTGCATCAAAACAATATGCTGACGGGCCTCCCCAGTGGCGCAGCAGTTGAGCTCTGGGTTGCGAAGCTGCCTGCGGCCTCTGCGGCGCCGGTTCAATCCCCGGCTGCTCCCCGGCCACCAGAGGAGGGTCCCACATGGCGCGCAGACCTCTCCTGCCGCCCGCTGCTCCCCTCAGCAGTGTACTTCGGTCCTTCTGCCTGCTCTGCTCCCCGCTCTGGCTCTGGTGAATTCTCTCACCCTCCCGCACTTCTGACTGTACCCAATGCATGTATAAACAAACAAACAAACAAACAAATAGATAAATAACATGCCTCTATTAAAAAAAAAAATATGCTGACCCTTTCCATCTCCCTTTTGTTTTCTTTTGTTTTACTCTTTTGTATAAATATCCCTGCCCTCTGCCAAAGAGCAGGACGGTGGTCTTTCAGACTTGAGTCTGCTGCCCTCCTCAGTTTGTAGACAAATTAAACCACTTTCTTTCTCATCAAACTCTGTTTCCTTTTATTGGCTGAGGGAAACTGAGGCCGGCGCTCGGTATCACTGGGTTTCCCCTCACCCTACCTGGTAGCAGAACCTCCCTTTTCTATCGATATCACACTGTTACAGTCCTGCCCCTGCAAAGCAAAGTGAAGATTCCTCAAAATATTCAAAATGCACTGGACATATGATCAAGAATCCCATTCCTTGGTGTTTCTACAGAGAAGGTAAAAACTCTAATTCCCAGGGATATGTTCATTGCTTTGTTCACTGCAGCACGGTGTACAATCACCAAGCTATGGAAGCAACCTAAGTGCCCAATGAGAGAGGAGTGGGTTGAGAAGATGTATATAGACACAATGGAATACTATGCAGCTGTGAAAAGTTGAAATCTTGAATTTGTAATATCGTGGATGGATGTGGAGGGGATGATGCTAAGTGAAATATGTTAGAAGGAGAAAGGCAAATACTGGATGATTTCATACATCTGCGGGATATAAAGAAACAAAGCAGGGACAGATGAAACTAAACCACAACAAACTCTAGAACTATGAAGGCAGAATTGAGCCTATGTGGGGGTGGTGGGGTGACAGCCGGAAATAAAGTGGGAAGAGGGCCCAATGGACTATGGTGAGGATTACTGGTGCCCTTAGGGTGGGTATGAAGTGGTAACAAACATCTGAAGAGATGTGACCCTGAATCATATCCAGTGTTGTAAACCGGTGTTACCTCAATAGAAATACACAATGATGAGGGGGAAAGGAAACTATTTAGAGCAAGAGAAAAAAATTGTCTTCTCCATCAATCACTGACCTCAGGACTTTGCCTTCGCCTCCTCACTGTCATGCAGGCTGAGAGGCTGGTTTCCCACAAGGTCAGAGGCAGGAGGTGTAGGGACTCCTGGGGCTGTTCAGACACCGCTGAGTAGAGACACTGCAGAGAGGGCGGCTCTGAGGGGACCAGAGACAGAGGGTCAGAGTAACCCCCAGTCCTGAGTGAGGATCTGGTTCCCAAGGAGAGGGGAGTGTGTGTGTGTGTGTGTGTGTGTGTGTGTGTGTGTGTGTGTGTGACAGGAGAGACAGGGCACACGATATATGACAGTGGGAGGACAATTACACATTAAGCTCCAGAATAATTTAATTTAAATCCCACACAAAGTGAGGTGTGTCAGTACAACACCTAAATAAGAAAAGTTCCACAAAGAAGTTATTTTTGAGCAGGACTTGAAGCAGAGGAACTGGAGAGAAGGAGGAGGCGTAGAATTAGTCTCATGGTTGGACTGAGCTGAAGGAGCTGGGTAGGACCCCTTTGAAGCCTCTGCTAGGATGTGGTTGCACCTGACAGCTCCCTCCCCAAGTCCCCAACATTCACTTCAAGTTCATCTCCTTTGGGGTCTCTCTAGAAAACCCACAGGCCTCAGAGTCAGGAAGCTCCAGCCTGGCAGCCCCTCTGTTTCCCAGGGGGTCACTGCCTCCGTGGGCTGCGGCTGCTTTCTCTCTAGACCAGAGCTGGGGGGAGTCCCACAGGGGGAGGGAGGAGTGTGTGTCCTGCTGGCCTGGCCCAGGGGCAGGATAAGCCCAGGTCACCCCAGTTATTGAGCCTTTGTCTACAGTCCAGGGAGGGAGGGAGAGGTGGAGCAGGACCTACCTCAGCTCCTGGAGGAAGATTTAATGTAAGGGTGGATGAAATTGTTGTTTCTGTCTTGTTTTGGGGCTCACCCATCCCCCACCAGGGTAACCCTCCATGTGCAGCAGGGAGAGGATCTCAGATAAACCCAGACTGGTTCCCCCACCTCTCTCCCCAATATAGTGTACAGGATGAATGTCCTTGCATTTATGGCCACACTGGAAGAGAACACAGAAAGATAATTGTTATTAATGTCTTTGCTAGCAGCATTGGAGGTAAGATTTTTTACTGAAAATTTTATTTTTGTTGTTGCTATAATGATGCTGTGTGGGTTCCTCTGTGCTGACTACTAGCTGGCCACTCATGGGCAACTGTGACCTATTTGCTGTCTGCAAATCACAGCAGGGCATCCCTTGAATACCTAAGGAGCACAGCCCATACCATGAGGCAGCCCTTAGGACGCCTAGGCCGCTGTTGACCTGATTGCGTGACTATCTCCACGGTGGTCTCGGGATCACTCTGCCCATGATAACATCAAATACTTTGCTGTCGCAAATGTCTCTTGACATCTGGTCACGATGTCCCCTTCCCTGTCCCTCGGAAAACATTGTCCCCCACTCCTCTCCCACCATCCGGACCTTATTCCTCATACCATCGTGGCATGATCAGCATTTACTAGCCTGTGTGCTTTCAATAAATGGCACAAGAACTTCTGCTCAAGCAGCAGAGTCTTTCCGTGCAAAGCTGCTCCACGACTGCCGTGTCCCTCAGTGTGTTCCTGCTGCAAATCAGCAACAAAGCTCCTGTTGCAACAAAACTGTACAATTTGAAAAAAACTGGGAGAGGGAGAAAACTTAGACCTGAGTTTCCATAATGCAAACAGCAAAATGGAACAAAAAGCCGACAATGAGAATGAGACAGACATTGCATGGAGTGTCCAGTTTAACCCACAACACGCTTGAAGTTTTCAGATGCCATGATCCCAGCGTAACTAATGACTGTGGGGCAAGAGACTCAGAAGTGCACCCCAGGTCACACAGCTTGGGGGGGGTGGTCAGGGCTCTGATTCAACAAGGACGCCCCCCTGCTGTGGCAGCAGCAATGGGTAAGGGTCTCTGAGCAGAGGAGGCTGAGCCCTTAATGTGGTCAAATCCATTGGAAACATCCAGAGTGAGGCTTGGGTCCTTCTATTGCTGGGCGCCCACTACCTGCCCAGGCAGCCCTTCTATTGGTAAGTCAATTTTAAAGATTCCTCCTGATGTTGCTCCCATAATGGAGGGAGATGAGGGGGGGAGAGAGAGAAGAAGTAATAACAGAGGCTGGGCCTGAACTTCCACAGAAAGACCAATTTTCATCTATGTTCAAACAGAGTAAGGATACTTTTCTTTTTTTTAATTATTTTTAAAAAATATTTTATTTTATGTAATTCTTACATCATTTTTCATCTTTGCACAATGTATGCATTTTCATTTTGGTTATATTCCCCATACAATTGCACCCCCCTTTATTTTGACTCTAGTTCTTCCTTTCCCTTCCCCCTTCCCCCCCCCATAGTGTGTCTATGGTTTATAGTTGCTTGTTGATTTTGATTATTACTTTGTATTGATTAGTCTTTTTTCCTGGTCTCTTATTTAGGTTTTCTAAATTCCTGCTATGAGTGGGACCATCCGGTATTTTTCTTTTTCTAACTGACTTATTTCGGTGATCATGGTCCCTTCTAGCTCCATCCATGTTGCTGCAAATTGCATGTGTTTATCTTTTTTGAATGCTGAGTAATATTCCATGGTGTATATGTACCACATCTTCTTGATCCAGTCATCTATTTTTGGGCATTTGGGTTGTTTCCATAACTTAGCTATTGTAAATAGTGCTGCTATAAACATGGGAGTGCAGGTGCCCTTTGGAAAAACCATCCCTTTTATTATCAAAACAGAAAAAATCAAATACTGGGGAATAAATCTAGCAAAAGAGGTAAAGGACCTATACAAAGAAAACTATAAAACACTGTTAAAAGAAATAGAAGAAGACACAAAGAAATGGAAAGACATCCCCTGCTCATGGATTGGAAGAATAAGGATACTTTTCACATAAATGGGCCCTCAAATATTTGAAATCTCTGTGTTCATAATCAGGGTAAATCACAACAAAATACATGGTTGTCTTCAGTATGTGGATCGGTAGGAAGGTTCTAGTCCATATTAACAACAAAAAAGTCCTCACTGACTGCTTTGTGTAGGACTGAGTTTCTTACAGGGCAGGGAGAGGGGCACCCAGACCCCCCAAACCTGCCTGCTCTAAATAGGTTCTGCCATCCACCACATCAACACAAAACATCTAAGACTTTAATGGGAAGGAACTTTAATGCAATTAGGGAACAATACAGAAAAGACAAAGAATGTAGTTTCTAAATCAAGTACCCAGTTACCCGTCCCCTTGCGGGAAAAAAATCCACCCAAAGGGGATTGGCCCAGAGCAAGTCCCCAAAGCCTGCCCCAAGTCTAAAGCACCTTTCAGTTGGGACCCACAGAAAAGGATCAGAAACAACCGGACACGTTTGGGAGGAAAAGAGCAAAATGAAAACCAAGATAAAAGCTGCCATTGTCACCTCCCCACGGGTCTCACCCACATCTGTGTCATCCAGTCCCCGAGCAAAAGCCAAGCGCAGTTTCTTCACGTGTCTCTCTGCTCCAATGTGCCTCGTCCAGGTCTCCTTCTGGCTCCAACCTGCTTCCTTCCTCCTCTGTCCCTTCTCCAGCTTCTTTTTCTCCCTGCTCAGCTCCATACTCTTTTGGGTGGGGCAGGAAACCTAGAACTTCCCCCTTTCCTGGGGACCACCCTGTTACAAGTTCATTTCTTAACTCAAATGACCTATATTTGGGGTGCCCTCTGCCAGGCACTGGGGCACAGAGTGAGCAGTCCCAGGGTTCTTTGTGTCTATAACTCAGAGTCCTGCTGGAGAGGAGCCCAAGGAGCACAGAGCAAGCAGCTCCTGAACTGGGGGCTGTTGGGCCTCCTCCCTGAGGAGGTGTAGTGCCAGGAAGGCCCAGAGCTGGTATCTTTATGATCTGAGCAGAAGGGGTAAAGGAGAGTCCTGGAGCCCTCTGTGGCTTTTTCAGGCTTTTATTGAGCTTTTACATGTAGTACAGCAACCAGGTACACAGCCGGCAGGGGTGCCTGGGCTGGCCTCTGAATCTTCACTCTTTACTGGGCTCTCTCCTCTTGTCTCTCCCGCCTCTTGCTTCTCTTGGCAAATATAAATATATCAATACTGCAACCATGGCACACAGAAGTAAACAATATAACTAAATATAACAATGTAACAAAATGCAGATATACCCCCCCCTCCCCAATCAGGCATGCAATGCTAATAGGGGAGAGCAGAAAAGCCTGAAAATCATTTACCTATCTACAAGGGGTGAAAGGTGACCTGAGCCCCAGGGGGAGCAGGAGGTGACAGGGAGGTGAGTCACCCAGGGAGACAGTGGTGAGGGTCCTGGGTGTTGCATTTCTAGACTCCAGAAGAACTGCCCTCTGTCATGGAGGCTGCTAGAGATGACAGAGCTGAGAAAAGTGTCCTGATCCAGCCTGTGTTTATACTCAATGTCCACCCTACACAGGCCTTCCTTTGCTTCTGTCATGCAGATACTTCAATTTGCCATATAAGCAGTAGGTGGGGTGTGTCAGACCCAGAAAAGACTTGAACAGGCTTAACCTGTGCCCCCTGCTCCTTAAGGTCAGCTTTGCTGCAGGTTAGGCTCATAGACCCCTCCGACACAGCTGTGGTATTGAGTTAGAGGTATAACAGTGCCTTGATGTGCAGGTTATGAGTTAACTCATTAGGTGAGTTGGCTCAAGAGTTAATTTGTTAGAAATAAATGTTATAATTGATTCTTTTCTACTAAAGCATTGAGAGATCAGATTAAAGTAATTTATTAAAAAGTCATGGGAAATAACAGTTATGAGTATGGAAGCCCAGGATTCATGTCCCATATCTGTCTTATGATAAATATGGGAATGTTTCCACTCTCACCTTTTAAATGGGGCTAATAGAGTCTGGCTTGTCTGTCTCACACAGACAAGTTAAAAGGATTAAGCAAGGCCTCCTGGTTAAAGACACACTACTATCAAGTTCGATCCCCGCCAGGGGGAAAACCCACATGGTGAAGCAGACCTCTTCTGTTTCCCCTACTGCTCCCCTCAGCAGTGTATTTCAGTAGATCCTCCTATTCTGCTCCCCACTGTCTCTGGTGAATCCTCTTACCCCTTGAACCTCTGGCTATACTTCAGTTCTTATATGCATAAATAAATAAATCTTAAAAAGAAATAAAAAGATCAAGCATTTTTTTTACGATTTATTTATTTATGCATACAAGAACTGGGATACAGGCCAGAGTTGTGGGGGGTGAAATTTAACCCCTTGCACCACCAGAGAGGCCCCAAGACATTTGAGATAATTAAAAACAGAGACTTCATAGCTAGCAGTTCTGTCCTAAGGAATTTTTTTTTAAGATTTATTTTAATTTATTTATGCATACAAGAACTGGGATGTAGGGCCTCCCTGGTGGTGCAAGGGGTTAAGCACATCATTATGAAGCTATTCTCAGCCTCTGCAGCAAAAGTTTGATCCCTGGCCTGCCAGGGAGCAACGCACATGGCGCAGCATACCTCTCCTGTCTCGCCCACTGCTCCCCTCAGCAGTGTATTTCAGTCATTCTGCCTGTTCTGTTCCCCACTCTTTCTCTGGTGAATCCTCTCACCCCCACCCTCCCTGCACCTCTAGCCTGTAACCCAGTTCCTATATGCATAAATAAATAAATCTTAAAAAAAAAAAAAAGAACTGGCATGTAGACTAGAGTCACTGAATTGGTGGAGGGGGAGGAAAGGATTCACTAGAGACAGAAGAGACAGAGTGGGGAGCTCTTGCATACAAGAACTGGGGTGCAGGCCAGAGGTGTGGGGGGGGGAGTGTAATCACCAGAGGCAGAGTGAGGAGCAGAATAGGCAGATCCACTGAAATACACTGCTGAGAAGAGCAGCAGGTGAGACCGGAGCTGTCTGCTGCACCATGTGGGTCAGCTCTCTGGCCAGGATCAAACTCATGCTGCAGTGGCTGACAATAGTTTGACAGTGCTGAGACTCAACCCATTGTGCCACCAGGGAGGCCCTGTTCTAAGGAATTTTAAAGGGAGTCTTCCAGGTTGGAGAGAAATGACACAATATAATAAATCACAAAATAGAGACACACATAAAACTCTGTTAATGTTGATTTGTCTTAATTTATTTAAAATATAAGATTGTTTAAAGTTTATTATGCACTATATAGTTTTATTGGGCTTATAAATGTATTTTGATGTAATATGTATGATAATAATAGCATAAAGTTGGTTAAATGGAGTTATATTGCTGCAGGTTTCCTATATTTAACTGGATGTAGTTCCATAAAGTAGATTGTGAAAAATTGAAGATAAAGATTTAAATCTTTATCACAATACAAGTATTAAAAGAAATATATCTAAAAGTCACTTGAAGAATTAAATTATACATGTAAAATACGTGCTTGAGTCAAATTAGGGTAGAAAAAAGGAAATAGAATTAACAGGATGTGAGACAATTCAAAAATAAATATAAAAATGATAAACTCAAACTCGGGCATATCAAAAATCATACTAAATATAAATTAACTAAAATTCCAATCACCTGCACCTCTGCCCTGTAACCCAGTTCCTGTATGCATAAATAAATAAATCTTTAAAAAAACTGGGATGTTATCAGATTGGATGCTATCAAAGCAGACTTGTATTCTATGTATGGTAGAAAGACTTTAAAAGCAAATAAAAATAGGTTGAAAGCTAAAGGGTGAAAGGATATGCCAAGGAAATAGAAAGGATCATGAAACTGGAAAGCTTGTATTATTATGAAGCAAAGTAGACTTTAGGACAAGAAGTGTTGCTTGAGGCAAAAAGGGCTTTTTCATGAAAATAAAGGTCAATATAAAAAAAGACAAAAGAAACAACTGTGTAAGTGCCTAATTACAGAGCTCAGTAATAGATGAAGCATAAAGTGGCTAAATGAAAAATATATACAAATTAAGAATTACATTGACATAGCAAACCTCCTCTCACTGACGGAACAGGGAAACAAAATAAATATGGAAAAAGATGATTGAACTCAGCCTCCCTGATGGTTTTGTGCAAGGGGTTACGTCCCAGCGCTATGAAGCTATCCCCAGTCAGTGCAGCAGGAGTTCAAGCCCAGGCCAAGGAACGAACCACATGGTGCAGTAGATCTCCCCTGTCTCACCCACCTCCAGCACCGCTGCTTCCCTCAGCAGTGTATTTTAGTAGATTTGCCTGTTCTGCTCCCCACTCTGTCTCTCGTGATTCTTCTCACCACCCCGCACTTCTGACTTAACACCCCAGCTCTTGTATGCATAAATAAATAAAATAAATCTTTAAAAAATAAAAAAATTGACCCATAAGATGAACCACCTTGATGTAATGTCCATGTAGTGAGTACCACATCCATCATGAACAGAATAAGCCACTTTTTCAAGTGTAAGCAGAATATTCAAATAACAGACCATGAGCTAGTCCTAACACATGTCTCAGTAAATTTAAAGGGATTTAAATTATTGAGAATATTCTCTATCACAGTGACACTAAATCAGAAATCCAGAACATAAAGAAAGTTATGTGAAAATTCTCCCAATTTTAGGAAAGTAGTCAATGTACTTCTAACCCATGGATTATCATAACTTAAACACACAATTCAACAATAAAAAGGACAAATGCACAATTAATAAATGGGCAGAGATTTGAATAGAATTTACCAAAGAGGGGATCGAGAAGGTCAATAGCTGTTAAAAAAATGTTCATCACTGTTTCCAATAAGAGCAATGCAGTTTAAAACCACAATGAGATGCCATCCACACTCATGAAAATGGCATATTAAAAAGCCCTCCAACACCCAGCTCTGAGAGGATGTGGGGCAAAGGGAGCACTATGACACTGCAGGTGGCAATGTAAATGAGGGCAGCTAGCATAGAAAACAGTCTGAATTTATCTTTAAAGACTGTAGATGCAAATCTAGCAATCTCAACCTTGGGTATCTACCTAAAGATACAAAACCATCAATGTGAAAAATGAATGTTCTGCTCTGTTCACAGCAGCAGTAACAAAAGCTGGGACGCTGAAGTCACCTAGATGCCAGTGGAGGATTGATCAAGAACAAGTGTCCTGTCCACACTATGGAATACTATTTAGCCATAAGGAAAGATGAAATAAACCATTTTCAGCAAAATGGGAGTTTGAGAGAATTGTGTGTACGAAGACAAGTGAGAATGATATAAATAAATACTGGACATTTGCACAGCAGATGATTTGACAAATTAACACACTTATAAAAACTAGTGGACTTTAGCGAACACCTTGAGGGCTCTGAGGCTGAGAGGGAGGGGAGGGAGAGGAACAAGGGGATAGAAAGGATGGTGGTGAGAAAAAAATAATAAAGACAAAATCATAAGGACAATGGATGCTTTCTACATTTATGAAAATAGAGTCAGAATTTGTGGGATGTAGGAGAAGTAGAGATACAGGGAAATTTAGAACATTAATGTCCATAGAGACTATGATGGACAAGAGCATATAAATTTGCTAGCCAATGTGAAATGTACATTCTTAAAGACACAAATTACCAAAGTGAATTAGGAAGAAATAGGGACCCTAAATAATCCCATATAAACTAAAGAAATTAAATACATTTAAAAATATTTCCCAGGCCTCCCCCCTGGCACAAGGCCTTAAGCAGAGCACTGTGAAGCTATCAGTAGCCACTGCAGCATGAGATCCATCCCTGTGGTCAGGGAGCTACCCACATGGTGCAGCAGACCTCTCCTGTCTTACCTGCTCCCCTCAGCAGTATATTTCAGCAGACCTACCTGTTCTACTCCGTACTCTGCCTCTGGTGATTCCTCTTACCCCCGGCACCTCTGGCCTACACCCCAGGTCTTGTATGCATAAATAAATAAAAATAATTCTTTTTAAAAAAGAATATCCTTAGGCAAAGAACATTTCTAGAATTCATAGGTGAATTTGCCAAAATTATAGGGCATCAAGTAAACTGTATTTCAATGTGGCAGTAATATAAAAATTTGAAAATGGATATTCTAAATTCTACTTTTAATAACAACAAAATAAAATATTTGACATCTATTTAAGGAAAGTGTATATGATTTGTACACTAAAATCTGGGGCCTTTCTGGTTGTGCAAGAAGTTGAGTCTCAGCACTATGAAGCCCCTTTCAGAGAGCTAACCCACATGGGGCAGCAGACCTCTCCTGTCTTACCTGCTCCCTCCTGTCTCTCACCCCCAGCACCTCTGGTCTATATCCCAGCTCTTGAATGTATAAATAAATAAAATTAATCTTTAGAAAAAGAAAAAAAAAGTATTTTGACTTCAAGGTTTTTTGCATTCAAAGTCTTTTGCATAACATTGTGGAAATGACTTGTCAATGTCTTTAAAAAAACCTGCCAACATTTTGACTGGCATTTAGGGTTCAGGATTGAATTGCTTTTAATCTAATGATCATTTTTGAAAGAATTGATACCTTAGCAATATGTAGTATTCCAGTCCTGAATATGGCCTTTCTCATCATTTGCTTTTCCTTCACTTTCCATAGTGCTATGTAAATTTCAGTGTACAGAGCTTTTTTTTTAAAGATTTGTTTTATTTATGCATATAAGAGCTGGGGTGCAGACCAGAGGTGCAGGAGGGGGTGTATGAGAGGATTCACCAGAAACAGAATGGGGAGCAGAACAGGCAGATCTACTGAAATGCACTGCTGAGGGGAGCACTGAGGCAAGACGAGAGAGCTCTGCTGCATTGTGTTGGCTATGTCCCCATGGATGGGGATCGAACTCTTGCAGCACTGGCTTGCCATAGCTTGATAACACTGACACTTTAACCCCTGTGCCACCAGGGAGGCCCCATTTTTATGTTTTCGTTTTTTTAAATGTAAATTTTATTTTATTTATATTTTTAAATATTTATTTATTTTTATTTTTTATATTTTTTTATTATTTTTTTTATAGAGGCATGTTTTCTTTCTTTCTTTCTTTCTTTGTTTGTTTGTTTGTTTGTTTATACATGCACTGGGTACAGTCAGAAGCGCGGGAGGGTGAGAGAATTCACCAGAGCCAGAGCAGGTCGCAGAGCAGGCAGAAGGACCGAAGTACACTGCTGAGGGGAGCAGCGGGCGGCAGGAGAGGTCTGCGCACCATGTGGGACCCTCCTCCGGTGGCCGGGAAGCAGCTGGGGATCGAACCGGCGCCGCAGAGGCCGCGGGCAGCTTTGCAACCCAGCGCTCAACCGCTGCGCCACCGGGGAGGCCCGATTTATTTATTTTTATACAAGAGCTGGGGTACAGGTCAGAGGTGTGGGAGAGTGAGAGGATTCACCAGAAGCAGAGCAGGGAGCAGAACAGGAAGATGACAGAAATACACTGCTGAGGGGAGCAGTGGGCATGACAGGAGAGGTCTGCTGCGCCACGTGGCCAGCTGAGATCGAACCCGCACTGCTGAGGCTGTGGACAGCTTCACAGACTGGCACTTAACCCACTGCGCCACCGGGTAGGCCCCCACTTTTATGTTTTGAGAAACCTCAACATTCTTTTTCATGGGACCTGGAATAGTCTCCATTTTTCTTTTTTTCTTAAACAAACATTATTTTAGGATAGTTTGTAATTTGTGCAAAACTTATGAAACTTGTTCAGTTTCCATCATTCCCATATTTCTATCTCCTGTTGTTAGCCTCTTATCACTGTTTTATTTGTATGGCCAATGAAGGAATATTGATATGTTATTACTAAACTCCATGCTTGATTTGGATGTCATCAGTTTATTTTTCTGTTCCAGGCTCCCTCGTGATACCGCACGAAGTAAAGTCCTAATTATGTCCTCTAAGGCTGCTCTGGCTGAGTCAGTCTTTCAGACATTATTTGTTTTTAATGGTCTTCACTTTTAGGGGAGCAATGCTCAGGTGTCTTGTAGAAGGGCCCTCAATTTGAGTTTGGTTGTCTGGGCTGATGGGTTTGGGGAAGATCACAGGGATGAAATGCCACTCTCAACTACATAGGAAGGGGAAATAAAATGCACTTGTTCTTAACTGATAATGTCACCTTCCCCAGCTGGGGTTAAGGGCATGTCTCCCACTTTCTCCCTGTGAGGGTCTTTCTTTTCCATGTCCCTTTCCAGTCTTTAGAAGGAAGTCACAATGTGCTGCCCATAGTTAAGGAGTGTTGTGCTATAAACATTTATGCGTAGGATTTGAGTAAACAAAAGTTCTCAAGTGGGTTGTGTAAATACCCAGGAGAATGATCTGCAGGTTTTAGGGAAGTTGGTGTTTAGTCTTATAAGAAACTGCCAAATCTCTTCCATAGTGTCCGGGCTATTTTGTACTCCTGCCAGCAGTGCCTGGGGGTCTGCAGTGCAAGCAGGCACAGGGCAGGTTCACTATAGCTTCAGGCAGACAGATAAAGAGAGTCCCAGAGACCTCAGTGGATTTTACAGGCTATAATGCACTTCCAAGGAACTAGGCAGGGAGGATGGCATGCAAGGAAGCAGGCAAGGGCCAGAGTAGGGGTAGAGGGGTACTGGGAGGCTAGGAGGCAGGCAGGCAACCAAACCTCCCAGTCCCCCATGATTCTTTTTTGCTCTTTCTCTGGCCTCCTTCTGGCATCTCAGTCTCCTGCAGTCTTGTGGCCTTGCCTCTTCTGCAGTCACATTGCTGCTGAGTGGGCCTCCTCCTGTCCTCTTGTAGCCCAGCCTCTAGACTCAGGCGTGCACACTTACTCATGTGCACGCCCGTGTTCTTTGGACCCAGGTGTCCACAATCAGGCACGAGTGCCCCTCACCCATGCTCCCAAGTGCCCCTTGTATAGGCCGCAGGTGGTAGCCACAGAGATTAGGGGCATAAAAAATCCTGTTTATCTCATTCACCCAACAGGGTCTCTGTTGTTCCTTATCCTGGTCCATACCTGGTGCACAGTGTCCCCCCCCACCTTATCTGAGCCTTCACTTTCCAAGGCTTAAGTTTCCCACATCCTACACAAAAACTTTTATTTATGATAAGATATTTAGAGAGGGATCACACTCACAGAACTTTTAAACAGTATATTACTAAAATAGTCTTTCCCCCCCCAAATAAACATACATAATTTTAAAAGTCCAAAACTTGTACAAAGCTTGTTGTGAAGACAGCGGTCCCCAATCTTCCATGAAACCATTTCTTAAATCTCAGAGACAAGCTGTTTTACTTCTTTTATCTGATTTTCTATGTTACTTTTCTGACTCCAAATTGCATCTACCAGGACTCTATTGAGTTTTATGTCTCATCTTTAGTGAATTGACTCCTCTTTCACACACCCTTGTTCACTCAACCTTGTTCTCCTAACATAGTAACATTATGTTGATAACCTCAGTGCAGTGTTTGCATTATTTTTTTTTAACATCTTGTAATTTAATTTCTACTACAAAAATGTCCCATCATTTGAACAAAACTGATAATTCCCATGGGTGAGGTGCACAGGACAGTGAAGAGACACAGGATCATAGGGGTGAAAGAATTCATTAGAGACAGTGCGGAAAACTGAAAAGGTGAATTTATTGAATTACTGCGGGGGAGAGGGGTGAGAGTAGAAATTTTTTCTCAGGCCACTGAAAAAAAAAATTGACTCTTTTTTATGCTGAGTTTGTAGGCTCTCTCTAAGATTTAAGACACAGGCCTGAGCTAGTTGCTGTCTGCTAGAGTGTCATGCCCTAATTAGCTCTTATTTGCTTTAGGGGCCGCTTGGGCTTTCTGGCCCTGTCTCTACAGCAATCAGGTGGTTCCATGTTGGCCAAGGGTTTGCACAGCCTGGTTCCCATGGTAACTCTTCAGCTCCCCAGTCTGTTTAAAAGTTCTTATCCCTGTCTACCAGGTGCCAGAAACAGAGATTTTAACCCTATAAACTCCAACAATAATAGCTCTCTGGAGCCAGAGGAGGAAAGCATTTTCAGACCAGGAGAGAGTAAAAAACATTGTGGGCTGTTGTTAACAATGAGAAACAGCAAAGTGTTGACTAACATGTGTCCACTAGTTTGGTGATGACCAGTCATTGTCACCCTCCTGTAGGACAGGAAGGGACGGAGCAGGTTATCTATGACCCGAGCACATGGGGTAAAAGAGAGAGTCCTGGAGCCCTTGGTAGCTTTTTGAGGTTTTTATTGAGTTTACCATGTACATGGCAGCCAGGGGTGCCAGGCAGGCCTCCCAGCCCCTGGTGAATCGTCACTCTTCCTGGGCTCTCTGGAGTTCTCTAGTGGTCTCGTTCTCTTCTGCTAGTTCTTTCTCTTCTGCTCCTTCCGTTCTTGCTTGTTCTCTTCTGGTCTGCTCTGTTTGGCGCTGCTGCCCTTATAAACCCCATCTCAGCCCAGGTGAATCCCACCTAATTGCCCACACCCTAATCTAGGTGCCCGCCATCAGGCATGCATTCAGGACCTCAAGGATCCATTATCAATCCTAATGGCGGAAAGGTAGAAAAGCCTGACAATCATTTAGCCTACACTTCCCCAGGCAAGGCCAGCACCTGAGCCCAGAGGAGAGGGGCTGCACAGGAGGGAGCAGGAGGGAGCAGGAGGGAGGGAGCATGGATGTGGACAGAGACCACCCTGTCCAGTATGAAGAGCTGTGGGGCCCTGGACAGGGAGGTCAGGAAAGCAGGGAGCATCTCCTCAAACCTGAGAGAAAGAATTTGCCTGAGAGAAACAAAGTAAGCTCAGTACATATAAATCAATTCTGCTACTATCTAAAGTACTATGTTCAAGAAAAACAATTTGTATGAGGTTAAATAGACTCATTTTTTAGGCAACACCATCTTTATTTGAAGGAATGAATGACAAAACTATGATTATATAGACTTAGTTACCTTGTAGGCACTTTCTAGAAATTGAATGTATGTCTGTCCCCCATTTACAGGAGCCTCCCTGGTGGCACAAGGGGTTAAGCATCAGCACTATGAAGCTGTCTGCAACTAGTGCAGCCAGAGTTTGATCCCCAGCCAGGAAGGTGACTCACATGGGGCAGCAGACTTCTCCTGTCTTTCCTGCTGCTCCGCTAAGCAGTGTACTTCGGTCAATCTGCCTGTTCTGCTCCCTACTCTGTCTCCTGTGAATCTTCTCACCCCCACCCCCGCACCTCTGGCCTGTACGCCAGTACTGGTATGCATAAATAAATAAATCTTTAAAAGAAAAGAAAATCTACTGACAGTTGACAATTGATAGTAATTAATTGCCTTGATGAAATGCAACCCCAAGGGAAAACCCAGTATTAGAAAATTGTGTCCCATCACTATAAGCTTGACCACTTCCTGTACCAACTCATTTTTCCTTTGGGATCTTTGTTTTATATATATATATATAATATATATATTTTATATATTTCTTTCTTTTTTCTTTTTTTATATTCCCCATACAATTGCACCCCCTTTATTTTGACTGCAATCCCTCTTCCCCCCTCAGCCCCAGTAGTGTGTCTCTGGTTTATAGTTGCTTGTTGATTTTGGTTTTTTCTTTATTATAGTTATTCTTTTTCCTGTTCCCTTATTTAGGTTTTCTAAATTCCTGTTATGAGTGAGACCATCTGGTATTTTTCTTTTTCTTTCTGGCTTATTTCGCTGAGCACGATCCCTTCCAGCTCCATCCATGTTGCTGCAAATGGCACAAGTTTATCTTTTTTGATTGCTGAGTAATATTCCATTGTGTATATGTACCACATTTTCTTGATCCAGTCATTCATTTTTGGGCATTTGGGTTGTTTCCAAAGCTTAGCTATTGTAAATAGTGCTGCTATAAACATAGGGGTGCAGGTGCCCTTTGGAATTAATGTTTCTGCATCATTTGGGTAAATAACTTAGGAGTGGAATTGCTGGATCATATGGAAGCTCTATCTTTAGTAGGTTGAGAAATCTCCACACAGCTCTCCATAGTGGTTGGACCAGTTTGCACTCCCACCTGCAGTGCAGGAGCAGTCCTTTCTCTCCACATCCTTGCCTACTAGCATCCTCATTGCTAGTTTTTTTTTTTTTAATATGTGCCATTCTCACTGGTGTAAGGTGGTATCTCATTGTCGTTTTGATTTGCATTTCCCTTATTACAAGTGATGTTGAACATTTTTTCATATGCCTGTTGGCCATTTGTATTTCCTCTTTGGAGAATTAACTGTCTTTTTAGCTCTTCTGCCCATTTTTTTTTTTTTCAAAGTTTTGCTAACTTTTTTTTTTTTTTTTTTTAATACAAGCACTGGGCACAGTCAGAAGCACTGAAGGGTGACAGAATTCACCAGAGCCAGAGCAGGGAGCAGAACAGGCAGAGAGACCAAAGTACACTGCTGAGGGGAGCAGTAGGTGTGGCAGGAGAGGTCTGCGCGCCATGTGGGACCGTCGCAGGCAACCGGAGGATCGAACCGGTGCTGCAGAGGCTGCGGGCAGCTTCCCAGCCCAGCGCCCAACCACTGCGCCACCAGGGGAGGCCCATTCTGCCCATTTTTTGACTTTGTTTTGTTGAGTCTCATCAGCTCTTTGTAGGTTGTTGTGATCAGTCCTTTATCATCAGTGTTGTGTGCAAAAATTTTCTCCCAGTTGGTGGGGTTTCTCTTTGTTTTGGTTATTGTCTCTTTTGCTGTACAGAAGCTCTTTAATTTGATATAGTTCCAGCTGTTTATCTTTGCCTTCACTATCACTGCTTTGGGTGATGTGTCTGTAAAGATGTCTTTGAGGTGCATGTCATGTAGTGTTTCACCTATATATTTTGCCTATATATTTTACGGTTTCAGGTCTTATGTCTAGTTCTTTAATCAATTTTGAGTTGGTTTTTGTGCATGATGTGAGATAGTACTCAAGCTTCATTCTTTTGCATGTAGCAACCCAGTTTTCCCAGCACCATTTATTGAACAAACTTTGTTTGCTCCAGTGCATATTCTTTGCTCCTTTGTCAAAGATTAGTTGACCATAAATCTGTGGGTTTATTTCTGGGTTTTCTATTCGGTTCTCTTGGTCCCTATGTCTGTTCTGGTTCCAATACCATGCAGTTTTGATTATTATGGCTTTGTGGTATAGATTGAAATCTGCATCCTTTAGGATCTTTGGAATATAAAATATATTTGATTTTTAAAATTTGATTCTAGAATAATAAACACAATGATCATACAGCCTAGTGAAACAATGCATTATTTTTAAAAATCATATATTAGTAAGAGCCATTAATATGTAAGAGAGGTCTACAGAAATAATGTAATAGAATAGAAAATATTCAGTGATAGTGTATCAGGTTTGTCTTTGCAAATAACATGTGAAAAACTACCACTTGTACAGTTTCAGTTTGTTATCAAAGTTGTAACAAAGTTGAATACTCACAATTATCCTAAAAGATTATAACATTTATTCCTACATATTTCTTTCAAGCTGTATATTTTTGCATTGACTGACCAAAACAACAGACTAAATGCAAAAGAAAAAATGACAATCCAACTTCTAATGAGACAGAGAAGACACTTGCAAAACTGTAACTGTAAAAGATCCACTTCTCACTACCATGATGATTTTCAGAAAGTTATTTGTCTTTAAAGAGTTAACATGCATTGGATTATTAATAATCTTCTAAATGAAATAAAAACATGTTTAAATTATTTTATTCCTTGTGTGGTGAAGATTGATAGTTTTATCTGCATAAAATTATACTTGGGGGTCCTTAGGAATTTGTAAGACTGAAAAAAAATGTTTGAGAATGGGTGAGGCAGTCCCAGGGCCAGGACAAAGGTCTGGGTGCAGAGGGGAGGGTGCAGGGCAAAGTCCCAGGTCCCGGGTGTGACTCTCAGGTGTTGGACCCCAGGGCGGTGTCTCAGGCATGAAGGTTACTGTTGAGGATTCCCCAGCTCCCTGCAGTTCCACTCCTCCCTCTCACCTGAGTGGGGCCCTCAAGCCTGGACTCAAGACTCACCTCCAGTTCTCACTCCCCATTGCCTGGAGGGTTTTCAGAGCAGCCAGTCAGCATCTCAGTGACTCCCGTTACACAGTCTGCACCCACATGCCTGGACTCCGGGCCTCCCCGGAGGCGGGGTGAGGGTCATGGGGCCGCCGCCCCTCCTGCTGCTGCTCTTGGGGGCACTGGCCCTGACTGCCACCTGGGCAGGTGAGTGCGGGTCAGGAGGGAAACCGCCACAGAGGAGTGGGGAGGCAGGGGGCCCCTGGTGGCTGCAGCGGCGGCGCTGGACCCGGTAAAGGCATGTTTTTGCCTTTGCCAGCCCCGGTGTCCCCCCTCAAACCCGACCTGTCCTGGCCGTTTTTTTGTCCCTCCCAGGCCCCTCCTCCTCTTGCCCCCGGAGTCTCGGCCCTTCTCATCCCGCCGCCCCTAAACAATCTCAGGAGCCCCCTCGCGCCCTCCCTCCCGCCTCGTCTCCCCAGCCCGGGTCTCCCTCCCGCCCCCAGGCTCCCACTCCCTGAGGTGTTTCCACACCGCGATGTCCGACAATGGCAAAGGCAACGGGGAGCCCCACTACATCGCCCTGGGCTCCGTGGACGACACGCAGTTCCTGCGGTTAGACAGCGACTCCCCGGGCCAAGGATGGAGCCGCGGGCACCCTGGGTGGAGCAGGAGGGGCCGGAGTGCTGGGAGGGGAGACGCGGACAGCGGAGGCCAACGCGCAGACGTTCGGAGAGAACCTGCGCGCCCTGCGCGGCTCCTACAACCAGAGCGAGGCCGGTGAGCGAACCTGGGCTCCGGGCGTGACCCCCATCCCCACTGACGGCTGGTAACCCCAAACTCCACGTCCGAGCAACACCCGAAGCTGGTGGGCACCCCTGTACCTCGATGGGGAAGAATCGGCGGGACTTTGTTCAGGGGTTTTAGTTTCATTAGCGGGGTTCGGGGGCGGGCGGGGTGACGCGTGGCGATGCGGGGTGACGGGGCGGGGACAGGCTCTCACACCTTCCAGAGGATGTCTGGCTGCGAACTGGGGCCAGACAGGGGCCTCCTCCGCGGGTACGATCAATTCGCCTCCGATGGCGCCCATTACATCGCCCTGAAACGGGACCTGCGCTCCTGGACCGAGGTGGACACGGCCGCTCAGATCACCCGGCGCGAGTGGGAGGCGGCCGCGGAGGCGGATCACCTGAGGAGCTACCTGGAGGGGGCGTGCGTGGAGTGGCTGCTCAGACACCTGGAGAACGGGAAGGAGACTCTGCAGGGCTCAAGTAAGGTGCTGCAAATCCTCCAAGGGCTTCAGCTCTTCCTCAGGGTGACACCCCAGGGGAAATGGAGTAATGGTCAGAACACAGACCTCTTTCTGGTCAGAGAGGGAGGAGACCTCCTGGGTTTCCTCTTCTGTGCTAGAGACTCGCCCCAGAGCCCTACTTTTCTGAAGGACAGTTAAGGAATCCAGCCTCTCCTGAGCTGGAGGGGATGGACCATCCCTGAACTCACCTTCATCTGATCCCGTTGACCCTGCAACCATCTTGGGAACACTCAGTTTCTCACTGTGTCTTGTTTTTGGAAAAATTAACATTTTCAGATCTGACTCCAGCTTTTCTGAGTCCCCAGGTCAGGAGCATAAGACCATGTTGTCCACCTTGGAGACCTGCATCTTCCTATCCTGAGCTCTTACCCTGATTTACCCATTCTAAGAAACAAATTATCCCAGACTCCCCTGGTCAGGCCGGTTTATAGGTTTTGTGCTTCCTCTTCCAAACCCATTGCCCTGTCTATTCTGAGGATGGTCACATGAAGGAAAGTCCCGAAGTGTGAATGTTCTGGCCCTTCTCCTCAGATGCCCCAAAGACATAGGTGACCCACCACCCCACCTCTGACCATGAGGTCACCCTGAGGTGCTGGGCCCTGGGTTTCTACCCTACAGACATCACCCTGACCTGGCAGTGAGACGGGGGGAACTTGATCCAGGACACTGAGTTGATGGAGACCAGGCCTAATGGAGATGGAACCTTCCAGAAGTGGGCTGCTGTGGTGGTGCTTTCTGGAGAGCAACAGAGATCCACGTGCCATGTACACCATGAGGGGCAGCTGGAGCCCTGAGTCCTGACTTAGGGTAAGGAGGGAACATGGACAGAGAGGAATCAAGAGCCCTTCTGGAGAACCTCAACTGGCTCAGGACGGAGGCCTGAGTGATAGGTTCTCACCTTCACTTTCCATTCCAGTGCCCCCTATTCCGCTCACTGTCCCTACTGACCCCAACATGAGCCTCATTGCTGGCCTGGTCCTCCTTGGAGCTGTGCTCACTGGAGCAGCAGTGGCTGCAGTTGTGATGTGGAGGAAGAAGCACTCAGGTAGGGAAGGGAGTGGGGGGTTTTGTCCACTGGGGTCTTTCATGTCCCAGAGAGAACTTGTCCTACCTGGTAATGGGAAGTACCATCCACACAGTGTGTGACCAGTATGGAGTAAATTGCTACTCCTCGCTCTTTGTAAACCATTTATGAAAATGAATCACCACTTGTTCACGTTGATAATTCTGGTGATGGGGTCCTGACTCCCAGCAAATGTCAGAGGGGAAGGTCCCTGCTGAGGACAGACTCCAGGAGGTGCTCCAGCCTCCTCTCATCTCCTTTCCTCATATTTCCTGGCCCTGCCCAGGGTCTTCAGTCACATTTCTGGAACATTCCTTGTGGCCCAGATTAGGGGTTCATTTAAGACTTCATGGCCTGACTCCTTTGTGGTCTCACAGGATGTTTCTTCCTGCAGGTAGACAAAGAGGAAGCTACACTCAGGCTGCAGGTAAGTGTGGATCAAGGGTTTATCCCTGAGCCTGTGGGGACAGTGTAGATGGAGCCCATGGGGGAGTCACCCCCATCAGTCCCTCCTGTGGTCTCATCTCTCATGGCTCTGACCAGGTTCTGTTTTGTTCTCCTCCAGGCAATGATAGTTCTCTGGATTCTGATGATTCTCTGCTAGCCCCTAAAGGTGAGACCCTGGGACCTGCAGTGGGAGGGGCTGGGTTAGAGAGGATGGGACCAGGTGATGGGGAAGCTGTGAGGGGACATTCTGAGGATGCGGTGGACTATCGAGAATGTCGACACTTCCCTAACATTGTTTATGATCATTTTCCTTCACAGTGTGAGACAGCTGTGGGGACCAAGTGATGCAGGATTTCTTCTCATCTTCACTTCATGCCTTCAACATCCATTGGTTTTCTTGTTGCAAATGGCCTATGAATGATTCTGTCTTTTAATTGATAATGTAAAGAGGTGGGGAGACTGGGCTGCTCATGTCCACCAGGACCCTGCCCGCACTGACCTGTTTTCTGTCTCTGATGACTTTATTGCTCCAGCAGGGGTGGGGCTGACTCCCCACCTGCCTGTACTTTGTGTTTTCCTGAGGAATAATGTCCATTTCCCAATTGAAAATACTATTACAGCTTTTAAGTTATTTTTCTTACCTTGTCATGTGGGATTGATGGGTTCAGTAGTGGTGTTACTAAAATTTATTACATAAATCAGAGGCATGAGGACCAGCCCGAACTGCAGGTTTGCTGTGCTGAGCCTGTGTAGGTGGGGCTGGGAGAGGCTGTGAGGAGCAGAGGGGGACGGGGCCTGTGTCCAGTTGGTGCTCAGTCGTGGGATTTGACGTGGTCACTTCTTAGGGTCATTTCTCTGCTCCTTTGTCCTTGTCCTTCAATAGCACCTGTCCCAGCAGGGCCTGTGATTACAGGGACTCAGACCCCATCTGGGCCTGTCCTATCTCCAGGATGTGGGTGGAGGCTTGGCGCCCAGGTTGCCCCAGGTACAGTTAAGGCCTCGGTCCTCATACTCTGTTGTGTATATATTTTACTTTTTTTGTTTAATTACTTTATGCCTGTTCTTTTTCATGTTTTGAGATCAGGCCTCATGTCCTCTGTGTGTCCCTGTCTCTAATAGCAACAGGAGGCATCCATCATTGTCCCCACAAGACACAGGTGGCCCCTAAACACAGGAGTATCTGGTGGTAGAGATGATTTTGCAGACTCGTTTAGCCTGGGGTCTCCTGTTAGGGCTGTTTTCTGCGTGGGGCTGGGGGTGTGGGCAGGAGAGAGCAGCACTTGGGAGAGAAGCAGAGGGGGCACTGATGTCACTATGAGTGGAGGAGTGTGTGGTTGTGGCCTGAGCCTGGAAACCTGCTATTATGACATGGAGACTGGGCTCTTCCATGAGGCCTGTGTCCATAGTCACTCACTAGGGAGGAAGTTTGAGGACCTCTAACATGACAGTGGACCTCTTCCTGCCGCTGGGAGCCCAGCGAGCCTGGGGAGGGCCTGGCTGAGCAGGAGAAAGGGCAGCTCTGGGCTCCTGTGCTCAGCCCTGTGGCCACACGGGGGCGCTGCCGCGCTGTTCCAGATTCTGGTGGAGCCGCCAGGACGGGGCTGGGGCTGAGGTGGGCAGAGTTGGGGGTCCTGGAGGGCGACGTCCTGGGGGTAACATGCTCTGTGAGGAGTCACAGAAGCTGGGCTCAGAGGAGAGTAGGCTCCGGAGCCTGTCCTAGATGTGAGGTTTCCAGCTTTTCCCCGGGGCCCCTCTCTCCAGTCCCTTCATGGCAAAATCCGGGAAAAGTAGATAGTAGATCACTTTTTCTTTCTACAACCTATAACTTTGTTAACGGTATTTTAAAGGATACTGGTAAATTTACAGAAAAGTTGCGAAGGTGGTAGATTTGCTATATAACCCACATCACTTGCAAACTGTTAACATCTCACACGACTACTAAGTCGTTTGTGAAGCTAAGGAAACGATGTTGATGCAGTTTCAATAAACTCCACACTTGATTTGGGTTTCTTTAATGTTTCCTGTTGTCCTTTTTATGCTCTGACATCCCATCCTAGACACCGCATGAAGTCCTAGACCCATCTGGTGTCCTTAACATGCCTCTGGCTCACAGTTTCTCAGACATGCCTGCATTTGACGACACAGTGAGGAGCTGCTTGGGAGTGATGGCTCAGTTTAAGGTCTTTGCCCAGGGCCAGTGGGTTTTGGGGAAGAGACCATAGAGGTGACGGTTGTTCAGTGCATTAAGTTTACAAATATGCAATTTTTTCCATTTATTTAGTAGTTACTGTTGTATTTGGAAGGACGTCACCATGGGCAGCTCACACTTAGTGGGTGTTTTGCTGTAAACATTTACTTCCATACGGGTTTTTTTTCCTTAATACAAGTTTTCAAATAAGTTGGGTAAACAGCTGGACTATATAGCCTGTCTATGATTGTCTTTAAAAGAAACTTTCAAAAATCTTCCCTGGTATCTTGTTTTGGGTAGGCCACCTGGCTCACTGCAGGGTTATGGTGTGTGCGTGTTTATGTATATTCTTGAATGTGAAATTTTCTTTTGTGTGCACGTTGTCTTTGGAAGACTTGTGAAACATTTCACACGGCACGTCTGTCACATGATAAACCTTCACATCATCTCTCATGGCCCTTGGCTTCCCTTAACGGTTCTCTCCTGGCAGTGTCCACGCTGTGGGGTTCAGACAAATATACAATGGTGTGGACACCATATTGTGTCCTACAGACTAGATTCACTGCCCTCGATATCTTCTGTGCTGCAAGGAAACAAAAGCAAAAATAGGCCAGCGGAACCACATCAAACTAACAAGTTCTTTCTCAGTGAATGAAACTGTCATTAAATGTAAACACATCATACTGAGTGGAAGAAAATATTTGCACATCATACATCAAATTACATAAATAACACACATAACAACCAGAACAATTAGCCCAATCAAAACATGGGGAGAGGAGCTAAGTAGAAACATCTCCAAAGAAGATGCATATGACACGTGCATCTTTTTTTTTTTTTAAGATTTATTTATTTATTTATTCATACAAACACTGGGTACAGTCAGAAGCACAGAGCAGAAGGACCGAAGTACACTGCTGAGGGGAGCAGCGGGCGGCAGGAGAGGTCTGCGCGCCATCTGGGACCCTCCTCTGGTGGCCGGGGAGCAGCCGGGGATCGAACCGGTGCCGCGGAGGCTGCGGGCAGCTTCGCAACCCAGCGCTCAACCGCTGCGCCACCAGGGAGGCCCTGACACATGCATCTTCCACAGGCACATGGAAAATGCACATCTCACATCATCAGGGGATGCAGATCAGAACAACAATGAGATACCGCCTCACACCTGTGAGATGGCTCATATTAAAGACAAAAAAACAAGTGTTGGCAAGGGTGTGGGGAAAAGAACCCTCATACATTGGTGGGAATTGGTCCAGCCCTACCAGCCCTGTGGAGAAAAGTTTGGAGTTTCCTGAAAATATTAACAAATACATCTGCCAGGTGACCCAGATTTCCACTCCTTGGTATTTATCCAAAGAATGTAAAAACTAATTTGAAGGGCTATATGAACTCTGTCTTCAGCTCCTGTGAACAATGTTCACAATAGCTAAATTATGGAAACAACCAATGTGCTTAACAATAGATGAGTGTGTAACAGGGTGGTACCCAGGAGAAGGGGAGGTTCCAGGTTCCCTGCCCCACCCAAGGGAGGGTGGAGCTGAGCAGGGAGGAGAAGCAGCAGCAAAGAACATGTGGTATAATATACACTGCTACTAGCTGTGAAAAGAGATGAAATCTTGAATTTACAACACTGTGGATGGAACTGGAAGAAATCACACTAAGTGAAATCAGGAGAACAACAAATACCAGATGATATTCATATGTGTGATATAAAGAAACAATGCAAAGGGGGAGATAATACCAAGCCAAACCCTTGGAGTCTGGCTGCAGAACTGAGGCTACCAGAGGGGGTGAGAGTGGGCAGTAGAAGGGGTAAGAAGGTCCGGAGGACGAGGGCTGGAGATTTGGGTACCCTGAAGGTGGGGGTGGTGAGGTAACACCTGAAGAGGTGTGAACCTGTCCCTCTGAGTGATGTACAGGGTGTAAATGAATCTTACCTCAAAAAATACAATAACAAGGCCTCAAGATGCAGAGACCCAGCCCGAAACAGAAAGAGCAAGCTCTTGGGGCCATCCGAACCCTGTGCAGCGGAAAAACTCCCCTTCCCTGGAAGAGGCAGCTGATACGCTCCTGGTTTGGGGATTACAGGGCTTGCATGGAGGCCGAGCGGCAGGAGGCCCTGCGGGCTCTCAGGGCTGCAGCCCACTGTGCCCGGGTGGGGCCTGTAGATGAGGCCACCAGAAGGAAGAACAGAAGGGTCTGCAGGCTCCGCTTGGCAGGGGGAGACAGGGCCACCCAGGACACTCCTGATGAAGAGTTTAGGTTCAACTTCTTCTGACCTCTTCCAGTCCTGGAACAGCCTGGTCTCTGGATGCAGTGGGGCTTGTCCTGGGTGTAGGCCTTTCTGGGAATGCTGTGTCTGGCACATGTGGGGTTGGTCTTTCTCTGATTAGTGTGTGACTAATGAGGGCAAATTACGTGATCAGATGATTTATCCATGTGGAGTGAGAGAGCACAATTACTTTTATGTCAGCTTTTTTGAGGCCTACGTAAAAATGCTTTCAACATTCAGTTGCTTATATTCTCAATGAACCCAATGGCCCAATCTCTCTTCCTCTTGTATGGCAGATTCTTGGCCCCTTGGAAGCTATTGGACAAACTCCCTTTTCCACCTGAAATTCTAGTCCTTGTTCCCCTAGAGGATTCCCCTAGTTTAGAATACAACACTGTGTATTAGATATTCTTCTTCTTTGTTCATGAAATTACAGCACTGTTGTTAAACTAGATATTCCCAGGTGGAGATATTTTACAGTATTTTTGGTGCTAATTATGTGGAAGAAATCTTAACTCCCTAGTCCTCAACTATAAAAATACAGGAGATTTTGTGAGGATAATATATGAGACACTTGGAAAAATAAAACTATTAAAAACAAACAAAAAAATACAATAACAAAATGAAACTCTTAAATCAAGAGAAAAAATAAATTGTCTCCTCCATCCATCACTGACCTCAGGACTTTGCCTTCTCCTCCTCACTGTCATGCAGGGTGAGGGGCTGGCTTCCCACAAGGGCAGAGGCAGGAGGTGCAGGGACTCCTGGGGCTGCTCAGACACCGCTGAGTAGAGACACTGCAGAGAGGGTGGCTCTGAGGGGGACCAGAAACAGGGTCAGAAAAACTCCAGTGTTGAGGATCTTGTTCCCAGTGTGAGAGGAATGAGTGTGTGTGTGTGACAGGAGAGACGGGCACACCATAAAAGACAGTGGGGGACAATTACACATCAAGCAGGTTTGGAGCAGGACTTGAGGCAGCAGAGGATCTGGAGACAGGAGGGGGTTGGGACTCTTCCCATGGTTAGATGTAAGGAGCCTGGGTGGGGCCCTGCTGGGCTGTGGGGGCAGTTCCCCCTGACAGCTCCCTCTCTCCTCCTCTAATGCTCACTCCAGGCTCATCTCCTTTGGGGTCAGAGAGCTCCAGCCAGGCAGCCCCTCTGTTTCCCAGGGGGTCACTGCCTCCATGGGCTGCAGCTACTCTCTAGTCCAGAGCTGGAGGGAGTCCCACAGGGGGAGGGGGGAGTGTGTGCCCCGCTGGCCTGGCCCAGGGGCAGGATTAGCCCAGGTCACCCCAGTTCCTGAGCTGAGCCTTTGTCTACAGTCCAGGAAGGGAGGGAGAGATGGAGCAGAGTCTGTCTCAGCTCCTGGAGGAAGGTGTAACATTCGCGTGGTTGAAATTATTGTTTCTCATTTCCAGGGTTTTCCCTTCTGTCCAGGGTCACCCTCCAAGTACATCAGGGAGAAAATCTCAGATAAACCCAGACTACTGGCCCCACCTCTTTCCCTTCTTTCGTCAGGAAGGATGTGTTCAGCAGGCATGTCCTAGAACAGATGGTCCACACTGGAATGATGTATGGAAAAAAACGTTGGATTATGGTATTAGCTTCTGGGATTTGAGGTAAGATTTTTCTTTTTACTGTAAAATTTATTTTGCTTTTGTTGTCACTATACTGATGTGCAAACTGAAAAATACTGGGAGTGAGAGAAAGTGTTGAATTGAGTTTTCAGAGTGCAGATGAAAAAGGGAACAAGAAGCCAACAATGAATATGAGACAGACATTTGCGCAGAGTGTCCAGTTTAACCCATGTAAGATCCCCTTAACCCATGACTATGACCAATTTTGATCTCTGTTCAAACAGAATAAGGATGCTTTTTTACATAATGGCCCTTGACATATCTGAAATCCCTGTGTGCATAAGCAGGGCAAATCCCAACAAAACACATGGTTGTTTGCAGTATGTTGGTTGGTGTGAAAGTCCGAACCCGCCATTACCAGAAATAAGAGTCCTTCTGAGCTGCTTTTTATGTCACTTTATTGATTAATTAATTCAAATGACATATATTTAGGGTTCCATCCACCAGGCATTGAGGGAGCAGAGTGAACAGTCCCAGGACTCTGTGTGTTTGTAACTGAGAGTCCAGCTGAGGAGGTGACAGATGCCCTGAGCCCCAGGGGGAGCAGGAGGTGACAGGGAGGTGAGGAACCCGGAGGATACAGCGGGGAGGGTCCTGGGTGTGGGCGCAAGGCGGGTTCAGGGCTTGGCTTGGGCAGAAGCTGGAGCTGCTGCAGTGGGTGCTGAGGGGCGTGGGCCTTGCCCTGGGCCTGGACTCCAGCCTGTCCCCATAGCACGCGGGTGGGACCCACACAGGGACTCACTCCCTGAGCCTCAATTTCCTCACCTGTGTGAGGTGAGGTTAGGGACATGGTGAGGATGGTGAGCTGATGCCTGTGAGTCTCCGCTCAGGGCCTGTCACCTCGTGGGCGCTCAGCCCCTGTCTGCTCTCCTGGCTGCAGGGAAAGGGGGTGGGGGAGAAAATGGAGGTGATGACAGGCCCTGTGAGTCCTCCCTGCCTGGTGTGGGGAGCAGAGAAGGCAGGTGAGGGTCCATGTTGAGAAAGGCCTGGAGTGCCATGGAGAGCAGAGACTGGAGAGGGTGAGCGTGTGGGGGGCAGGGAGGAGGCTCCTGTGGCCTGACCAGGTTGGTGTGGTCACCTCCACCCTGACCATCTCTTCTCTCCATTTATTCACTTCCTCCCCACCTTGCAGCATAGTCATGACCTCGTAGCCACGACTGGACCCTCTTGGCAGAGGGGACCTGCAGCGTCTACCTAGATTCAGGTGCCCCTGGGAGTATCTCCTATGGCCACAGCTTCTGCCAGGCCGGTCACAGCTGAGTCACTCTCAGATCCACCAACAGGACATGTGCTGGCCACACTGCCAGTAGTGACTGCAAGAGGAGACAGCAGCCCCCCTGGTGTGCTTGTGTTCTGATCCCCAATACTAGAGCCCTGGGGTGAAAATCCAGCTAGGAAGTTTGAGTTTGGGAGTGGCACAAATAAAAGGGTGTTTTTCTATCTCTAGGACAACTAGGAGGGTGTGGTTTGTAAAGATCTCAAGTACAAATGTCACCCACTGTTGCAGAAGCTGAAGATTCTAGGTCTCATAAGGTGGGTAACCTCTTACTGACGTTCTGAACTTCTGACAAATCTTTGGTGACTTGCTCCACTAGGACTAAGCAGCACTATTCTAGAAAGAGAAACTCCTGCATTTTTAACTCAACACTGCATGCAACACTAGCATCTCCATCACTCCTGGAAAATGTTGGTAAATATGATTGGTGGATGCAGATGACTTCCCTGCTAAAACTCTAGCATCAGAAGCCTTCGCAATTGCTCCACCTGCAGGCCAGAGGAGCTTCAGGGTTGCTCTGAGATGTCGCACACACCCCAAGATCATCTTAAGATTTCTGGGGGTGAAGGACGCATCATTGGGCAGATAAGGAAAAGCACAAAACAGCCCTGAGGAGATATGGCTTTACATGAGCACATGAAAACACCATGCTATTTCTAGAGTATGTGTGACCTGGTATAGTCATCAGGTATTGTTTGGCTGAAGATGGCAAATCTAACTCAGTCTTGTCAACATGGGGATTCACTTACTTATTGAATAAACCAAAAGCTAAGCAGGGGTGCAGGCACCCCTGCACAGAGCCCGTGGCCCCTGCTGCTCCTGCTGGATGCTGGGACCAGCCTGTCCAGGGAGGACTGTCCTGGGCCAGAGTAGCCCTGATGGGGGCTAGCTCTGGGTCAGTATCAAGAAGCAACTTGGCTCTGCTCTCAGCCCTGCCCTCAGTGTCCTGCTGTCGGTTCTAGAAATGACCCCAAGTCTTCTGTCTCCCTCATCCTATTTCCTCAACTTGTCATGGAGGAGGGTCTGTGCATCAAAGACCCTTCCAAGGTGACAGCAGGAGGGTCTCTCAGGCTTGGGGACCCTCTGACCCTGACAGGGGGGTTGTAGGGGGTCACAGATCACTGAACTTTCTTTCCCTCAGGTGCAAGGGAGTGCAGTTTCTAGTCCCATAGCTGTGTCCTCAATATGCTCACATGACTTAATATCCCCCCACCCATATACTTAGGATAAAACTGAGCTTGGAGAAATTATGTGGTTTATTGAAGGCTGCACAAGGAGGAGCAGAGTCAGGAATCCAACACAGTTTTTGTCCATTTGCGAGATCATGCTTTTTGCTGGATCACACACTACAACTTTCCAAAATGATCTTGAAGGACAAGGACAATAAAATCAGTCAACTCTACGAGCTTAGTGAGCAGGAAGCTGCCTTACTAGGCTCACTAAAGGCAGGTCACTGAAGGCACATTTCTGCTCCTTCTTCTTCTTTTCAGTGAATCTCCCTCTGCAGCGACGGACCCTCTGTTTCTTCTTCAAGAGGCCATGTCGGTTGACTGGGGGCAACACCAGGAAAATCTAGGAGCAGTGTCATCAGCAGGTACAAGCACCAGGACCCTGAGGTGAAGCCCCTGCTGAGCTAAAGAGCGTGAGTCACACCTGGGCCATAACCTGAGGAGGGGCTTCTCCTCCCCCTGAGTGATGGCCCTGGGAGCTGGTCAGCATCTCCCTCCCCAATCTGTGGAGGCTTCCTGGTGCTGGGATCCCCACAGGCCCAGGAGAGAGGAGCCTCCAAAGGTCCTGAAGTGTCCCTGGGGGTCATTCTCAGAGTCTACAGGCTATTAGACTTGCAATAATGTACTGA
Source organism: Talpa occidentalis (assembly GCF_014898055.3). NCBI lineage: Eukaryota > Metazoa > Chordata > Mammalia > Eulipotyphla > Talpidae > Talpa > Talpa occidentalis. Next base: position 44,353,704 of record NW_023602073.1, on the reverse strand, counting down.
TCTTGAGAAAAAGACATTTTCGCTACTTCTGTGGATTTTGATTATGTAGGTTTTTAACTTCAGTAGGATTAGAAAATTACAAGTTTGTAATTTTCAGAGCCCCCAAACCTGCCTGCTCTAAGAAAGTTCTGCCATCCGCCGCATCAACACAAAACATATGCGACTTTAATGGGAAGGAACTTTAATACAATTAGGAAACAATACAAGAAAGGCAAAGAATATAGTTTCTAAATCAAGCACCCAAAGTTACCCGTCCCGTCCTGGGTAAAAGTTCACCCAAACAGAATTGGCCCAGAGCAAGGCCCTAAAGTCTGCCCCAAGTCCGCCACCTTCTGGTGGGGACCCACAGAAAAGGATCAGAAATAAGGAGATAATTCTGAAAGGAAAAGAGAAAAATCAAAATCAAGACAAAAACTGCCATTGTCACCTCCCCACGGGTCTCACCCACATCTGTGTCACCCAGTCCACGACCAAAAGGCAAGTGCAGTTTCTTCACATGTTTCTCTGCTCCATGTGCCTCCTCCAGGTCTCCTTCTGGCACCATCCTGCTTCCTTCCTTCCTCAGTTTTCTCTGCAACTTCTTAACTTCTCTCTTTAGCTCCACCCTCCTTTGTGTGGGGCAGGGAACCTGGAACTTCCCCTTTTCCTGGGGACCACCTGTTACAACCTCACTAAACTCAGTCTCTACCTGAAATAGTGTCCAGAATTTCCAACCATAACATGTGGAATTCCCACCTGGCAAAACAATTAAGGATCTTGACAATAAGCCAGCCTAGGAAATTTCTAAGTGTAATAAATGACACCAAGGTCGAAGTAAGAGAATCAAAAAAGAACTTTAAGGAGAAAATTAGAATTTTATGGAGATTATAAATATGCTGAACTAAATACTCCACATGTGTCCAACGGGGTGAATTACAATGTACTGGGAACCTTCTGTGGGTCAGGCCCTTTTGTAACAAAGTCTCTTGCTTCATTTCTTGCTACTGGTTTTCTTTTTTTTCTTCTTGGTCAGCATGTGTTTTCCTCCAATAACGACTTTGATCTGGGGTCTCTGCCGATGGAAACCTGCCAGCGCTTACCTATTTCTTCCAGCTTGGGGCCAAGGAAGGAAGTTTGGGAGCCCAGAAACTGGAGAATATGAGTTTTAGTGAGATCGAAAAACAAGCCCAAGCTGTGGATAAAATGAAGGAACAGGAAGACCTGGCCAGGGCAGCTCCTAAGGAAGAATCAATGTAAGTGGTTTTGGTTACAGTAGTGTATTTTGTGAATAAAGTTATTAATTAAATAACTCTAAAATTTACTTTCCAAACACCATTTATTTTTGCATATGTGTGCAAGGAGTTTCAAGAACACTAGCCTCGTGTTGAAATGCAGGTTGGAAGGGGGAGACAGAGGCAGGCGAACAGGGCAGCTCCCAGGCGAGGCTGTGAGGGCAGGGTTGGGATGGCGTCACCAGGGAGAAGCAATCGCCAAGCAGGCTATGTGCACATGCACACGTGCATGTGCATGTGAGTGTGTGTGAGTGTGCAGGGGAGATGCTCAGCACCGCTAGGGAAACGCAAATCAGCACCACACTGAGGCCCTCCTCGCTCACTGCAGTGACTGTGCTCAGAGGACAGTGGCAGGTGCCGGCGGGAGCCCAGAGGCGCGGAGCCCTACGACAACAGTGGGAAACAGTCAGCAGTTTCTTGGAAAGTCCACCATAAAGTTGCCACATGGCCCAGCAGTTCTACTGCTCAGTATATCCTCGGAGAAGCTAAAGTGCACCCCACCCCGCCTCAGTGCCACACTCACGTGTGCAGGATGCCCCCGGCAGCATCCCCTTGGCAAGAGGCAGAAGCAGCCCAGAACCCCGTCAGCTGGCGAGCAGCTCACGAGCATGGCCTCTTCGTGCGCAGTCACTCAGCTTTGCAGGCCCGGTCATGGCGGCCTCGTGTTGTGTGGTCCCACACAGGAAATGTCCAGACTAATACTGGAGACAGAACAGAGGCCGCTGGTGTCAGGGCCAGGGCAGAGGAGGGCGGAGAGCCACTGCTGGTGGGGCTTGGTGATGGCACTTCTTTGGGGCCACTGGAAGTTTCTGGAACAAGATGGCAGTGATGGTCGTGTAATCTGGGACTACGAAAATCCTGGTGTGTGAATTATAGCTCCGCATTGTGAGTTATAGCTCCCCGTTGAAAAGTGCACTCCAGTGTGGAAGCTGCTGGCCTGGTGCTGAGTTCCGAGGTGTGGTGGGAGGGTTAGAGGTGGTGGCATCTCCAGAGAGCATGAGCCTGGCTCGTGAAGGGGTCTCAGAATCACGCTGGGCGCAGAGGAGGCGCCAGGAGCATCTGAGAGAACGACTCAGGGCACCAGGACCTCAGACAGGGGGACCCGCCTGAGGGGAGAGGTGGGGATGACGGTTTGGACCTTGTCAGGCCGGGAGTTACTGTGTCGTCTGAGGGGGGCCAGGCAGAAGGGGATGTCCACACAGAAAAATTGGGGGAGAAACTGGAAGGCAGGGGCCGGTCAGGAGACAGTGTGAAGCAGATGCCTGAGGCTCTCGAGAGTTTTCCTCTGTGCTGAGAGCAGAGGAGAACTGAGGCCCCCTGGAGGTGCGAGGGCTACGGGGAAGTGGTGGGAGCATGAGCAGGGCACGCACCAGGGAGGGGAGGCAGCGTGAGGGCTCTTCCATGCAGTGTCTTCTTGCTTGTGGGGACCTCGTCCTCTCCGGCAGTGCATGGGGAAGATACTCCTCACGCCTGGGCCTGTTCTGAGATAGCTTAGTGTGTGCTCACTGGGTGATGGTGCCAGGCCTGGAGCTGGCCAGGGTCATGTCCACTCCTCGCTGTCCTCGCTTTGTGGCCCTCCTCGAGGGTCCAGCTGCTGCTCCTTGTCATCCAACTCGCAGCACACAGGGGCAGCACTCCCTGAAGTTGGCTCCATGGGGCTTGAAGTACCTTCCGGGGACCTTACTTTGTTGTTTTTCTAAGATTTATTTTGCATAGAAGGCCAGAGGTGCGGGCGGGGGTGAGAGGATTCACCAGAGACAGAGTGGGGAGCAGAACAGGAGGATCCACTGAAATACACTGCTGAGGGGAGCAGCAGGGAGACAGGAGAGGTCTGCTGTGCCATGTGGGTAGCTCCGTAGTAGCCGGGGAGCAAACTCATGCTGCAGTGGCAGCCAATAGCTTCACAGTGCTGAGATTTAACCCCTGTGCTACCAGGGAGGCCCAAGCAGAGCTCACTTTGAGTTGCCTCAGTCTTGGCTTTGTTTTCCCTTAGTGCGGGGCGTCTGGCCGGGCCAGAGGTGGGGTGAGAGTGCAGCAGCGTCTGTGGGGAGTGGGCTCTGTCGCGTGCTTGGGCCTGTCCTCTTCCCAGGCCTGGTCAGAAGGGAGCCAGGAGTGCAAAAGGCCCCGTGCCCTCCCTGACGGTCAGGGGCCCCCAACCCCCGCCCTGCAGCCCTCACCAGCCTGCCTTGGGCCACTTCGTGCAGCACGAGCACGCAGGACCATGGATTTTGGTTGGAAAGGAGAGGAAAGGAGACAAGAGGTTGTTTTTGCCTAGTGAGGAATTCTGCTCTCGTTCCCTGTTACTACACAAAAATGCGTTTATGGAGCACCTTTCTTAGAACATTCCCCGCAGTTCCATAAAGCAGAAGATAGCTTAGGAGTCCTTCACTTTTCAGGATTCTGAAATCTGGTTATTAATATGATACAGTTTGTTATTGCTAACAGGCACTTCTTGATGGGAAATTAAGTGTTGAGATCACTTTTAGAAATCCGAGGGCAAGGAAAACTGTTTTATGCGTCTCCTGGCACCTCTGGTGTGTTGTTTGCGACAAGTTTTTGACTGGCTGAGAACCAGTGTCTGACTGTGGTGTCAAAGAAACTCTTGGCTGAGGAACCCAGCTCTGTGTTAAATGCTCACAGAACCTGAATCTATGAGGACACCCAAGGGACAGCTTGGAAACTGAAGAGTGCGTTTGTGCTGAAATAATCCCACCTTAATTTATCCATATGTAAAGTCAAATGTATATGTGTGTGACTTTATCTTAAACCAAAACAAATCAATGACAGGAAAACCCAGTATTTTTGACATGTAGTGTGGAAGGGTAATGAAATGCTAGCCCATGTCAGAAGTCCTGCCTCTTCCTATCCTATGTGGAAATGCTGGATTTGATGTAAGTCAGCTTAGCGCACGGTCACGGAGCAGAACAGGTGCATACACTGGGGCAGGTGCAGGCTCTGCTCACCCCAAAGTGGCTGTAAATTCATTCACATTTTCTTGCACATCTCCTCAAAAAAATACCTTTAGAGGGAAAAAAGACCATCTTGCCTTCATCGTTGTTAATTATGGACAGAGGCACAAAGTTAGAGTCTAAGTGTTTGACCTTGCTTAGTTTGATGTTTAATTTTGCTTAGTATTTCAACTGAGAGATGCAGCCTTGAAGCTAAATTGAGGAGCACTTGTTTTCCCTGGCAGAGTCTCATCATTGCGATTACTTTATAAAGATCTTGAAATCTAAATAAAGAAAGATGAAAAGATGACCCTGAGTGGCAAAAATAAGATCGAGTTGGAGAGACTTGGCATGGGGTTTGGAAACTGCAGAAGGTATGTGTGACTCACTCTCTTGGGTTCCAGAATTTATTTATTGATTTATTTTTGCATAGAAGAACTGGGGTACAGGCCAGAGGTGTGGGGGTGAGAGGATTCGCCAGAGACAGAGTGGGGAGAAGAACACGCGCATCTACTGAAATCCACTGCTAAGGGGAGCAGCGGGCGCTGCTGCGCCGTGTGGGTAGCTCCTTGGCTAGGGATTGGGGATGGAACTCAGGCCCTAGCAGTGACAGCCTGAGGCTCAACCCCGAGGCCACTGGGAGGCCTGGATTCCAGAATTTAAACCAGCTTGCTAACCATAGACAGCCTTTCCTTATCAATGTCAGCTTTAGAGGCGCTGCTTCATTGTTCTTCTCTTCTTCAGTTGTGTTTGCTTTACTATTCAGTATAGCACAAAAAATTCCAAACCTGTGGTTCTTAGAAAGATGGAAACGGGGTGGGGGGGCGCCCACTGAGCGGCACCCACGGGCGCAGGAGACCGTCAGCCTTGGCTGCAGTCCTCCCAGAGCCTGGTATTTCCCAGTGCTTAACCCCCCCAACACACTGCCTTATCGCTCGTGTTTTTAACCCCGCCATGGAGCTCACGGGCCGAGAGACTCTAGTCCTCCTTCAGTGAAGTGTCTTCGGGAACTCACATGGCATCCCCCGCCCCTCGTTTTTCCCAGTGGCGTCTCACACTCGGTGGCCTCAGACCTGCAGACCATTGAGCAGGTCTGTGACCCCAGTCACAGCCACGCCCAGGAGGAAGTACAGCAGCGACAGTGAGGACCTCTACTTCACCTCCAGCTCCAGGTGACAGTCCTCGAGGGCCGGCGGGCTGGGGAGGGCAGGGGCCGGCTCACCGGGGTCTGCAATGGCAGCAAGTACAGGCTCTTTCTGGCTGGAGCCGAGGTGTCCTTTGGAGTAAAAGGTGGGAGCCCTTCCTAAGTTGGCCATGTTGGCTAATACTCCAATATGGATCATAAGGTCGGCGCTAAGGGCTGGCATCGGGGTTGGGAGGTTGTGTTTCCCTAAAAGTGGGCGCTGGAGACGGGGCGTAGCCCGAAGGATGGGTCAGTTGTTTCATCTTGTTCCTGCGCTGAGCCTTCCCCGCCTGGCCTTCATGCTCAGGGACTACAGGTGGCAGGACACAGTATTAGATACGTTTGCGGGTGGCCTGCACTCTCGGGGTGCCCAGGATTCGTGGGCGCTGGCTATCCATTAGGACCATCGCCCCTTCTGTGTGAAGCTGACCGCAGAGAGGGCCTGGGGTGTGGGCGCAGGGAAAAGGAGTTTAAACTTGACCCTGTCTGTAAGGTTCCTCTGGGACCTATGTAGCCTGGCCCAAGAGGTGCCAGGCAGCCCGGGGTGTGGCTGGAGCAGGCAGGGTATGAAGGAAGGCCCAGGGCCGGATGCTGGGGCTGCGCCACTTAGGGACCAGGGCCTCTCAGTGCCCGGCATCCGCATCTGTATCTTAGGGATCCCCAGCTGAGTCTACGTCCCAGAGTGGTGTGAGCATGAGATGCGTTAAGACAGCCAGAACAGTCCTCGTAGCTGCTGTTGTATGGAGACAGAGCGCCAGAGACGTTGACTCAGTCTGAACATGTAATCACTGTTGTTAGATACTTAGCCACGCTGACGGCCACCTGCAGGTTTGGCGTTCATGCTTCTCATACATGTGTGGTGCCCACAAGGAGGCGCTCATGTCTGAAAGAGTCCCCTGAAGGTTGTCCAGGTGCCAGGCATCCTCGTGTTCAGAACAGACTGCTCATGGCTATAGCAGACAGGGTTATGACAACATGTGAAATCTAATTGTGAGGCTATATAGTCTCCTACCAAAATTCGTACATAAGGAATGGTACCAGAGCAGATCCTTAAGAAGTCTCTTAGCATAGCTTCAAATTAGCTGAAGCCCGGATATTTTTCCAAAAGAAGTCAGCAGTTTAGTGGTGCTCCTGGTCAACTTTCAGAGCCAGGCGTAGGTTTCCACTTCCGTGTGAGTGGCCTGCATCACACTGCAGGCTTCAGTCTACTAAGGGGTAACATCCAAATCGTGTCTTTTTGTAAATACATGTAAATACATTTTGTGCAGAATACAATTACATTTTTAACTGGATTTGAAAGCTGTGTCAGGTCAGATCATTTGAGGCATGTGCACTGACTGAGGGAGGGGTCTGGTGGGAAGACCCGCTCAGCCTCACGGGGTCCAGAGCACCCATGCGGCATGTCCCCTCCCACCCACTACACTGCTCATGAGCAGCCCCCGCAGATGCGGCCTTGGGGAGTTAGGACAGTGAGTCTCACGTTAAGTCGAAACTGCAGCTTGGGAGTCGAGGGGGAAGGAGAAGCAACTCCAGAGAGCCCCTGCCCCAGCACCCGGCAGGTGCCTCTGGGTTCCACCTGCCTGCAGGAGCTTCAGGAACCCCCAGGTGTCCCCTGTGCAAAACTCCGTCAAGAGAGTCAGCCCTAAAGGCCTTTGTTGCTAGGAAACAATTATGTGTGTTTTGCAACCCGGGAGCAAATGGTGTTTTGCTGGAGACCACATTCTCTGGGCACCCCCAGAGCTTGGTGCGCGTCTCCAGTCACCTGCAGGTCCTCTGACAGGACCAGAAGCACCTTTGCTGGTCCCCCCGTCAGTGGCCATTGTCAGTAGGACAAGGGTCCCGTCAGTACTTTGGCCACGAAGGTCAAAAAAACATGGACGCTGTGAAGGCCAGCATTTCAGTCCCAAATTATCCATTAGCCCATTAGCTCTTGGAGCCTATGAATTATGAAAGAGTGCTGTTTCTCTGAAAAATAGGGTCAACCATATCTTTGGTTCCTGTTTTTATTGAATTCCATTATCTCCAGCATGAAAATGGTGAGCCTGGAACAACCGCTCAGCCTCACGAGTCAGTGTGGTTCCAGGACCGACGCCTGCCTGGGGCTGGTCCTCAGGGAGGATGTGGCTTTAGGGTGCGCTCGTCAAGGACTGTTCTGGGGCTGGAGGAGGCTGGGACAGGAGGGCGGAAGTGAACGTGGAAAGTACCGAGAAATGGGATCCAGAAATCTGAACGGGAGGACGTGGATCAGGACATGGATCCAAATGCGGAGGTGGGGCCCGCCGCTCTTTCTCAGGAGAGGGGTGCTGCCCGCCCGGAGCCCATCCGTCCCTGTGCTCCCAGCGGCAGCCAGAGGCCTGGCCGGCGTCTGTCCCCAGCAAGTTGCTGCGCCTCCCAGGCCAACACGTGTCTTTGGAACCTCACTCTCGTGTGACCCCAGGCTCTCCCTGTCCTGGTCTCTCCGCTGAACAAGGATGGCCATCTGTTCTTCCGAGCAGAGCCGGCCCCGGGCTCCTCCGCTGGCTGCCTCCTGCCACGGGGACAGCCTGCTCATTTTCCAGCTGACATCCACACATGCCTGACCCTGCGTGCTTTCCTTCTCGGAGAGAGAAGTCGAGTGTAATGAGATTTGTCCTTAATGGCCTCTTGCCAGAGCTGCAGAAGCCACGTCCGGAGAGCTTGCCTTCCCCCCGTGGCCCCGGAGTCGCCTCCCGTGATGCCAGCTGGCCCCTGTGCTTCTGCTCTGACTCTGCAGAAAGCCTGGTGACATGCAGAGGCCTCTGCTCCGTTCTCTGCCCTTGCTGAGACCCGAGCCTTGGAATTTGCCTCCACCTCTTGACCTCTGTGAACCCCACCTCATTATGAGCATGCACCTGATGGCTATTATCCCCCTGAGCTGCGGTGAACCCCGAGGTGGCGTCTTCACGTCTCATGACCACCCCTGCCGTCAGCTCACCCCTCAGCCCCTCTCCTCCTGCAACGCTCTGCTCTCGGTCAATTTCTCCCACTGTACAGGACCGGACGCTGCTGTCAGATGCTGGCCAATGAAGGTGTGAACTGGCCCTGAGGGCCAGCCTCTGCCTGAGATGCACACCAGCCACACCCTCCTCACACTCGGGACTGAGAAGCCCCCGGAGCTGGCGGCAGCCATGTGGCTCTGGCTCCGGGAGCCGGCCAGTTAGCACTGTCTACACTGTGTGGCCATCAATGCTAGGCTCGGTGCCCTGTGCAACTGTCTCTGCGGGGGTGCCAGGGAGGAACTCCATGATGGGGTCAGTCGTGCTGGCCCAGCTGTGCGATTGCAGCCACCTGCCTGGGCAAGACCAGGCTGCCAGGAAGTGACGTTCTCCACTGCGGAGCAGATGTGATGCCGACACGTGCTGTGCAGACAGACACCCCGGCTCTCCAGTCTCCACACCACGACGGGCTTTCTTTTCATTTCTTTTTTTTTTTTTTTTAAGATTTATTTATTTGTTTATACAAGCACTGGATACAGTCAGAAGCGCAGGAGGGTGAGAGAATTCATCAGAGCCAGAGCGGGGAACAGAACAGGCAGACTGACGAAACACACTACTGAGGGGAGCAGTGGGCAGCAGGAGAGGTCTGCGCACCATGTGTGGAACCCTCGCCGGGGGCCGGGGATTGAACCGGTGCTGCAGAGGCTTCGCAACCCAGCTCTCAACTGCTGTGCCACCGGGGAGGCCGGCGACGGGCTTTCTTATTGCTAGAAAGTCTCTTTGCATAGCATAGAGTCAGCTGAGAGGCAAGTGACTGTCCAGATGGCCTGTCCTCCGGTGGCAATGACATTGTCCAGGTGGATGGAGATTGTCCCTGCCTGCAGCAAGGGACGCGCGGCCTGGGTGTGTGGGCATGGCAGTGCCGAGGCCTCCTGTCTGCTCCTGCGTGGGGGCCAGGTCTGGCCACGTGATGCCCCCCAACTTCGAGGGGCTGGGACACACCGTCCCCACGTACCTGTGGGTCGGACGTCAGTAAGGCCTCCAAAGTCACCTTCCTACTCTGTCCTGCAGGTACTTTGAGGAGCCAATGGAGTTTAGGACCAGTTCTTTTTCCAGCTGGGATGACAGTTCAGACTCCTATTGGAAAAAGGAGACCATCAAAGACAGGGACCTGGTTCTGAAGACCCTGGGCCACCCAGACAGGTGGGTTCAGCACATTGCGGGCCCCCGACACACCCAAACCCCAGCTGCTGCATCTCCAGCTCCTCCCAGCCCCTAAGCCACACAGATCCCCTCAATATTCTTGATGGACAGGGCCAGTATCCCCTGCCCTGGGGAAACCAAGCCCCCAAATCTCACCCTCCCCCGTGGGAGAAGTTTCAGGCCAAGAGACTTTCGTGGTGCTGAGCTGCCCCACCTGTGGGGTGAGTGACACGGGCACATGGCACGTCCCCCTCACCTTCTTCAGTGAACCCAACCTCGGATGGAGGGATGGAGGGATGGGTGGGTAGGTGGGTGGGTGGCACCTCCTTGTGGGCCCCTGGACTCCCACAAAGGCAGCCTCATCTGTGGGTGATTTCTGTTGGGGGGTTGAAAGCTCCAGCTCAGCATCTTGCTGACGCTCTCCCTCTGGGCCGGTTCTGCTCTCAGGCCTGCTGCTCGCCACAAGCCAGACTACGAGCCTGCTGTGAGCACTGATGAGGCCCAGAAGAAGCTTGGCAATGTCAAAGCCATTTCATCAGACATATACTTTGGGAGACAAGCCCAAGCCGACTTAAATGTCCGGAGTGCGTCTCTGGGCCCCACAGCAGCGAACAGGTGGCGTGAGCAGTGTGGGCAGGGGCGAGGGGCACCCACTGGCGGGGACTGCCAGGCCTCTGGGCCAGTGCTGAGCCAAGCTTCACACCCGGGTGCTTGGCTCACCAGCCCCTCGGCCCAGGGAGTGTCGGGGCGTGAGGCGGGGCGCCCCTGCTCCTCTCACTCCTTTCCCAGCGCTTTGAATAGTCTTCCCTTTGCCCTTTGGGATGCATTTCAGGGAGCCTTTGTTTTCTGCTGTGTTGTGTTTTACATGATGTTTAAGTGTTGACGTGTGTCTGCAAGTTTTGGGGGCGGACACCTGCATTTTCAGGTTGTTGCTTCTTGTCTCAGAAACGGTGATGAGTCCATCTCAGTGGGGCTTGCTGAGCAGAAGACTCCAGGGCACGTGTCTCAGCCCCTCCTAACCCCAGGCCCTGGGTCCCCAGAGACACTCGCGGTTGGCAGTTGCTGGGCCAGTCGTGGGGTTCCGAGCCCAGGGGAGCCTGTGGTTCGTGGCAGAGAATTGTCCCTTAGTTCTGAGGGTGCCGGCCTCCCCGGTGGCACAGCAGTTGAGAGCTGGGTTGCGAAGCCTCTGCAGCGCTGGTTCAACCCCCGGCCCCCAGCGAGGGTTCCACATGGCGCGCAGACCTCTCCTGCTGCCCACTGCTCCACTCAGCAGTGTGTTTCGTCATTCTGCCTGTTCTGTTCCCCACTTTGGCTGCCCCCAAGTCGGCCTCATGTGGAGCCGAGTTTGGCCGCCCCGTGTGAGGCCTGGGGGGACTGGCCGCCGTCCTCACTGGGTGTGTGCAGCTGCACAGCCACCTCACTCTCTGGCCCTCTGGTGTCCCCTCCACGGCTGTCGCTGGCCGCTGGCCGGGGGTGCGTGGCAGCTGTGAGCTGCAGGACGCCAGGCCTGGCTGTGGGGGCCACAGGGAGCCAGGATACATGCAGATGGTGGCCCCTCCATGGTCCTGTGCATGACAGGAGCTGATGTCTCCTTGTCCTTGTCTTCTCTAGTACGAGACCAGGGCCCGGCTGGAGAGGCTTTCGGGGAGCTCCTCCATCACTTCCGCAGACCTGTTCGAGGAACAGAGGAAGCAAGCAGAAGGTAACGGGCCGCGGGTCAATGGGCCTCTCCAGGTGTGTGCTGCACAGAATCTTCCATGCCCCTAGGCAGCCACACCTGACACACCCCGCCCTCCTGGTCCACAGCAGGCTTTCCAGCCGAGGGGTCAGGCCTGAGGCTTCGGCCTGTCCCCCAGTTCCCAGAGCCTCTCCCATCCCCAGAGCCTCTCCCGTCTGGGTGTGGGTAGAGTCTGCTGCAGGTGGGACGCTGGGTGGCCTGGGCTCTGGTGTGACGCCCCCATCCTCAGCCATGACGCCTTGGCGGCCCCTCATGGTGTGTAGCCCCGACCGCCTCTTCTGGGAAGGCTGCCCTTCAGTGGCTGTCCTGGGCTAAGTAAGGTCCTGCTTGCACAGTGCCACCTGGGTGTCTCTACCCCAGCAGGCAGCTAGACTGTCTTTCCCGCGGGGAGCTGCCCCAGGGAGTGGGCCTCAGCTGTCACCACCCCGAGGGGCAGTGTCCCTGAGGTCATGGCTGGAACCTGCTCCAAGTAGGAGACTCCGGGGAGGTGGATCTCCAGCATCCAGTGGCCGCCGCTCCTCGTTTCCAAGCCTGGAGGAGCTGGGCACGGGGTGGGGGCACCAACACCAGCAGCTACTGGGCCCACCAGACATAAGGCTCTAGAACAGACCAGAGAGCCTGGGGGTGGCCACCAGGGTGCAGTGGCCCTGCGGCTGCTGTCAGTGCCGGGTCACGGACAGGAGCCCTGGCCCAACAGACAGTGCAGCCCAGAGAACCTGAGGTGTTGAAAATCTCTCTGGCTGTGTGTGTTTTTATAATTCAAGTTGCTGGAAGTGTTCGTTAAAACAGGGCGCTTGGAGATCACATGAGAGCCGCCTTCTGTCTGCTGGAGGGAAGCTGTGCCGGCTCATGTTCACCTCCCGCCCCCTTTCAGAGAACAAAGTCCATTAGTTGTTGGAGTCTGTGGGTCCCAGACACACTAGGCCCTGGGAACTTGCAGCCACGGTGAAGTGCACCTGGGGTGCCAGGCCCCCCAAGGCCCTCCTCCCCAGACAGCACCCTGGCCCTCCCCCAGCCCAGATGGTTCGGACAGTGGTCATCCTCCCTCTGCATCTTCCAGCAAGCTCGTCGTAAACACTGCCGTAATAACCGCCCTAACCATAAGCGCATTGAACAGTTCTTATTAAATATTTACTTTTTGATTAGAGCACATATCAGCGAGGAACAAAGGTTGGTTTTAGAAGACCATTCTGTGTTCCTTATCTTGGCACGTTTCCCCACCTGTGAAAGGTCGGAGTCTCTGGTAGATCCTCTTACCTCAACTGTGGTTTCACTGGGGTGGGGGAAGGGCAGCTCCACATGTGAGCCCCTCCAGGTAAGGGAGATGTGCCTCCTTGGGCGGCCTTCTCCTGGCTGTACCTGTGCCTGCACGGGGGACCCCAGGAGTGAGCCAGCACCCCAGGAATGAACTGAGCCCTGCTCAGGCCCACAGTCAGCCCGGCACAGCACTGTGGTCACTCTCAGCGCAGGGTTACGGCAGGATAGGCACTGCCCAGAACAGGAGCCATGCAGGGCACTGGCTGCACCCACCCCAGCTCCTCCTGATGATGTGGGTCTTGTCACCGGACAAGGGAGCGGATCCAGGTTCCCTCAGCCCGACCTTACCCTCAGCATCACAGGTGCATAAGCTGGAAGCAAGCCAGCTGCCGTCGCTGCTCTGCCCGTGGGGATCAGAGGGAGGGGTCGGGCCTGCTCCCAAACATGGGAAAGGGCTCTTGAGACCCACTGGTCAATTGAAAGAGAACCCGCGGGTGAGGGGGCAGGCAAGGAGTGGGGGTCACTGATCAACAAAAGGCCGGGGGATGCGCTCCCAGGAGACCTGTCTGGGCACAAGAGATCCTCTGTGGTGCTATAGGAAGGCGTCTGCATGGGTCGTTTTTTTTTTTGTTTTTTTTTTTAAGATTTTTAATTTATTTTTATGTAGAGGAACTGGGGTGCAGGCCAGAAGTGTGGAGGGTGAGAGGATTCCCCAGAGACAGAGTCGGGGAGCAGAACAGGCAGATCTACTGAAATCCACTGCTGAGGGGAGCAGCAGGCAAGATAGGAGAGGTCTGCTGCGCCGTGTGGGTAGCTCCCTGGCCGGGGATTGAACTCGTGCTGCAGAGGCTGTGGCTAGCTTGAGAGCGCTGAGACTTAACCTCTGTGCCCTGCATGGGTTTTAGGGCTGGGGTGGCTCAAGTGCCCTCGTCCATCTGAGTGTGTCCACTCTCAGTGCTGACTGTGAGCGCCAGTCCCGTGGCGTGAGCATGCCGGGCGTGTAAGGTCTGAAGATTTAACCCGGCGTGGAGGCCCCAGGGTCTGTAACTCCTTTGATCCATAACAGCCACTTGATAAGTGGTAACGGTGTGGGAGCGCGACCTCAGTAATGGAAACCGTGGACTGAGGTGCTGGTGGCAGCTGTACCAGGCCCCTTGGTCGAGTCCCACGGGCCCCTTGCTGTTCCATCTGAGCCTGCCCACCCAGAGTGAGGTGCCGCGGCCGCCTCCCTTCAGCCCCATACGTGCCCACCCGAGCCCCAAGTGCCTTCTGTGGCTTCTTGTTCATTCGTGTCACTGGACCTCGGGCTCCCGAGACCTTGGCCAGTCTCTTCTTTTCCTCCTTGCTCTGACCCAGAGTCCAGCAGTGGGGCCTTTGGGGCCCACGAGCCTCAGAAGCTCTGACTTCGGCCTGGCCAGGAGCTACTGGTGATTTGCGGGTGTGTCTGTCCCACACCAAGGCTATGGGGCGCTGTGGCCCAGACTCCATGCCACCAACAGGGTCCCTCTGTCGCCCCCAGTGTCCGCTGGGCCGGCCTTGCTTCCGCATCTGGCTTGTCGGCCCTGCCCTCTAAGTTCATTTTCTCTTGACTTGTTTTCATTTCAGGGAGATTAGTACATGATGTTCTACTGAAAATTCGTTGTTTGGATGAAGTGCCGAGAGCCGTACTAGGCACCTTCAGTGTGCGGCCCCGCGGTCCAGCCCAGGCCGGCCTCCCTGTGCCCCTGGCCACAGCCACAGCCCTGCCTGGGCCTCCCCTCCTGCCTCTGGGCATCCTCCCACATCCTTCCAGAGGCCAGTCTAGTCATCCTTTGTTTCAAATCCCGCCCCTAGCTTCTGGCATGGCCCCGCCACCAGGTCATCATCTACCCTCAGGGCTGTGGCTCCTGTCCCCTTTACCACTGGCCTGGCTACCCCTGGCCCCCCAGGGCCTCTCCCTCCTCACCCGCCACCCCTGGTGTCCACAGGCCTGGCAAGGGAGCCCTCACTCAGGTGAACGAATGGACAGTAACGCGGGAGCTGTGCAGCTGGGGGCCCCACAGCTAGTCCTCATCCTTCCGCCCACAGTGGCATGGCCTGGCATGACAGGCACACAGCCTGATGTGTCCCCTCCAGCTCCACGAGCCAGGGAGAGCCCCCACCTAGCTGGCTGCTCTAGCTGGAAACCTGGGAGACCCCTAGTTCATGTCCCTTCTAGTCCCCACGGCCAGCGGGTCAGTGGCCTCCTCAGGACAAATCTCCATATGCCCAGGGTCCCACTGTCCAGCCTAGGCTGCCCACAGGCCCCTTGGCGGACCCCACGTACCTTCTGCCCTCACTGCGCATTGTCCGTGGGGGAGCAGGGCTGGGCCCAGCCGGCCCATGGCAGGTGTCAGGGACTGAGAGCAGAGAGCGGGGCCAGACGAGTCCGCGGGCCCAGGATCCCCTTCCTGAGGAAGCACCTGCACTGCTGTTTCCTGAGCCCATTGTGCGACCAAGACAGCGTCGGTGACCGGCGGTGGCCAGCCCAGCCCGCCGCCCTGGGGGCCCTCAGAGTCGCATTGAGTCTGGAGGAGGCTTTGGGGCACTCAGGCTCTGCCGTCAGGCTCCACTGCATCTGCCGCTGCCATGGGGTGGCCCTCTGCTCAGACAGGGGAAGGCCTCCAAGGCTTTGAGGTCAGCGGGGCTGAGGAGCGGAGGACCCTGCCCAGCGTGCGGGGTTGGGGCCGGCGTGCACCAGCCCAGTTGATCCTGGGAGAGGGGCCTGGGGCTCTTGCTTCCAGGCACGGCGGTGTCCGGGTGTGTGTGGGCCTGCGGGGCAGCTACGCTTGGCTCCCCAAAGGGCTGCTTGGCTCACTCGCATCCCCCCACAAGCATCTTATTACAGCTACAAGACCTATTACAAAAGTTAACCTCAAGCCCTGCCTGGCAGCTCTGGGGGCCCGTGAGGTGTGGCCACGCTGCCGGCTTCCCCGGGCTGGGATAAGTGTGTTGATGTTTGCATCGGGGCGACCAAGACGTGAGCGATGGGGCTGCGGTCACTGGCTCAGCGGGAAAGGGCGGATGGGCTCTGGCCATGGGGGCCAGCCATGAGCTGGGCTGCAGGTCAGGCAGAAAGGGGCGCCGGGCAGGCTCACCCACGCGGCCCCTCTGGGGTGCTGGGCTGTGTGCAAACGGGTGTGTAACGAAACCAGGGCCTGGTAGTGTCGTTTCTGGGATTTCTTCCCCCTCAACATCCCACGGAAATGCAGCTGGGGGAGACAGTGTTGCTTCAGGGCCCGCTGTGCTGGGGCCGCTCCCCCCAGGAGCAAGCGGGAGGGCGGCCGTGCCTTACCCCGGTCACCCCACAGCCAGCACCGCTCCTCTCTGAGGCCGAGGACCCCAGAAAGGCTCTCATCGGCCAGGCCTGGTCACGGCATCCAGAGAAGGGCCAGGGCCTCTGCAGAAGGGAACATGGGCAGCTGCGCTCAAGGCCGCGCCTCTCTGGTCTGGGGTCACCCCCTGGAGGGAACAGCCCAGAGACTGAGGCGGAGGCGCTCATGCTGCTGGACTGAAGCCCCAGGGCCTGGCTGCCCTCGGGTGGGTCTTGCAGCTGGTTCACGGGGACAGTGCCCAGCCCCGCCACTTCCCCCTAAACCTGTGAGCTTCCGGAGGGAGGGGTCCCAGCGGCTCACTGTCCCCAGCCCTGGGCGCCTGGGCCGTCTGCTGAAGCCCCGTGACCAGCGTCTGCTCTGCGCAGGAAACTACACTCTGACGAGCATGCTGCCCGCCACGCCAGACATGGCCCAGCTGAAGCAGGGCGTGCGCACCGTGGCCGGGAAGCTCTCCGTCTTTGCCAACGGGGTCATGACTTCCATCCAGGTCAGTGGGGCCGGGCAGAGCACGGCGCGGGGCCAGGGCTCCGAAGTCAGGTCTGGACCAGGCTTCAGTGGCCAGAAAAGTAGATTTCCCGTCACTGATGTCTGTGTTCCCTGTAGCGTGGCCTGCGGCATTCTGGAAAGCACGGGCCTTCCCTCTGGCCGGTTTTCAGATTCTTGGCTCAAGGGGAACGGGCACAGGAAGTGCCGGGGCTGCCCCCCACTTTCTCCTGCTCTGAACAGGGAAATTAAGAAGGAACGTGAAGTGACCCGAAACCCCACGGGGCCCGGCACTCAGCCTCTTCAGGGCTGGGTTTCGGGCTGGGTTTCTGGGCGTCCTTTTCTGGGCACATCTTTTTGAAGTGAGAAGGGACAGTTGTGTGGCCGGCTTTGTCCCGTTTTTCTCCACCACGTTTTGTTGCGAGCATTTCCATGTAATTAAAATTCCTTCAGAAGCCACTCTGTGGAGTGAACATAATGCCATTTGTTCAGCTGGCCTGTTGCTGGAGACCCTGGCCCAGCGAGGGGGTGCAAATGCCTGTGGAGGGGTGGGGGGTGCTGGTCGGCTGTGCCGCAGGCTTGTTCCCTGTTGCTCTTCGGGCTGTTTGGGAGGGAGTTAGAGGACGTAGGGCCTGATGGAGTGGGGGCCCTGGTCCCTCCAAGGGGGTCCCCAGGATAGGAGGGTGGGATACCCCTCAGGTGGAGGGGCCTTGGGCCCTGCGCGTTTTGTTTTCCCTCCGGCCAGCTGTACTCACATTGTTCCTTGCCCCCGGGGACACCCCTGTTTGACAGATGGTCACCCCCATTTCATAGGTTGAGACACAGTCACAAAGAGGTTAAGTCACTTCTGCGGGACCCCTCCGCTGGCCAGAATTTCAGGGTTCAGGCTCCCAGCATATGCCCTGCTCCCTGGAGGTGCCTGCCAGCCCCCACCCCCTGCCCAGGGCTCAGCATTCCTGGCCTCACTGCCCCACCCCCTGCCCCCAGCCCAGGGGCCCACCAGAGTCCCTGTCAGCCTCTATGAGAGGTGCAAACACCTGTGCTCTCCCTCCAGGACCGCTATGGCTCTTAGGCCATCCGAGCCCCCTGCAGGAGCTTCCTTCCTCAGGCCAGGGCTGGCCAGGCCGCCACGGAAGGAGCCACTTAGGCGGATGGTTTTGCTACTTTTCACATCCTACACGCACTTGATCTAATCTTGCCTTTGAGAAACCCTGTTCTGATGCAGAGCTGACGGTAACGTCTGGTGTCACCCGCACGAGCGCTCCCGCCTACCCAAGCCTGCCCCTGCTTTCATTTGGAACCTTTAGCTCTAACTGCGGGGAGCTGGAGACCCCTCCCTCCGCTCTCCCTGCACCGGGAGCCCCATGTGCAGCCTGTGACCATGGCCCAGAGGCCCCAGTGCCTGCGCCTCTGCCGACCAGGCCGGAGTCAGGAGACCCACAGTGCATGCAGCCTTCAGAAGAGGGAGCCCAGAATAAAAACAAAAGACCGAAAATGACCCTTGTCCTGTGCGACAAACTGCTTCACCTGTGTTTCACATATTAAGGTGATTTCAAAATAATGTTTCCAGTCATCTGACCCTTTGTAAATTGTTTATTTTGTATGGTCTACAAATTGAAACATAATTTTCAGTGAGTGCTTCTTAACACAACTAAGCTTCAGCACAACCAGGGGAATTAATTTTCTCTTCTGACACGGTGTTGCTGTTTGAACTTTAGAGAAATGTAAGACGAGACCCCCTGGGCGTGCTTATAAATTGGCATGGTATGCAGAGTTAAAAAGAGTAAGGTAAGCAGGTACGCCCACAGAGAATGCCTCACTGTAGGGGAAAATATCACTGAGTAGTTTTGTTAATATTTTTTATTTTAATCTTGGGTTTTGCAAAAATTACAGAATATGTGTAAATGAATAAAGAAAAATAATTCTAATGCTGTGTTTTAGACAGCATTAGAATATATTGTTCAGCACAGTAAAATATATTTGAAATTTGAACCAGAGATGTGGATTCAGCTGAATATTTTGTGAATCTTTCTTAAAACCTAAAATTTGTAGCCTTCTAAACGGAATAAAGAGTTACAGCAGATCTCCTGTCTTCCTCGGGGCACCGTGCGGGGCTGGGCCGGCCTCTCCCCACCTGCTCTCCCTTCCTGATGCAGTGGGGCCCGGGTGTTCCCGGGGTGGGGGTCCTGCTGAAGTGAGGGTGTGCATGTGCAAGCGAGCGCGTGTGTCTCAAGCTCTGAGCGCTGGGGACACCCCCATGCAGAAAAGAGCGCTCTCTTCCTGCTCCGGCCAGAGTCCAGGGCAAAGAGTCTGCAGGGCTGGTTTCTGGAGAGGCTGCCCTCCTGCGCGGGGCAGGCAGGCTGCCCTCTCCTCTGTGTCCTTCCTCACATGGTCTTCCCCAGAAGGAGCCAGACATGGGGTGTTGCTTACCCCCCAAAAGGACTCCAGTCCTCTGGGGCCGGTCCCGCCTGTGTGCTCGGTTACCTCACCTCCTCCCGCTGGGGCCAGAGCGTGGGCACACTGAGGGGGGGTGACTTCCCTCTGCCCTTCAAGGTTCTTGGCTGTGAGGCCCCCTGTAGTCAAGGGCAGATTAACAGCCCTAAGTCACACACATGGGTAGCTGGTGTGGGGGACGGGGTGTAGGGAGCTCTTCAGGGGCCGGTCTGGGGGGTACCTTGAGAAGGGA
The DNA here is from genome assembly GCF_014898055.3 of Talpa occidentalis. NCBI lineage: Eukaryota > Metazoa > Chordata > Mammalia > Eulipotyphla > Talpidae > Talpa > Talpa occidentalis. The sequence continues at coordinate 44,334,628 of NW_023602073.1, read as the reverse complement.
TTCACAGAGAAGGCCACAAGCCAGTGAGTACAGGAGGTGTCCCCAGCCCCCGGGGAGTCAGAGGCCACACAGCCTGAAAGACCAGTCGCTCTGCAGAGGGAGAGGAAATCCTCCAGAAAGAGGAGCAGAGTTGGGCTACCCTTTCTGATAAAAGGTGAGGACTCAGGGATAAAGGGGAGGAGGGTGGAAGGAGAGATGGGCAGCGGGGCTGGCGCTGTCTCCCCGCTGGCCAGGACCCTCCCACGTCCCGCTCGCAGCCCCACAGAAATGCCTCCTTTCCCGGGCATCCGGGGAGGCCAATGGATACATGCCAGATGCCAGGAAAGGATGAGGGGAGAGGACAAATGGAGGGGGCAAAGAGAGACGGGGCACTTTATATGGGGGCTAGGGAAGGCAGCACTGGTGGTGACATTTGAGCAGACTCAGTTGACGTGAAGGAGTAACGAGGAGAGGGGCTGCAAGTGCAAAGGCCCTGAGGCATGCAAGGAGCCCTGGGAAGGCCAGACCAACAAGCAGGGTCAGCTGGGGTCAGAGATGGTGCTGGCCAGTCACTGTGGGGTCTTTGCCATTTTATTTTGCACAAAATGAGATGCCCCAGGATCTTCTGAGCGCAGCAGCACGACCTGACCTTTAACTGGCAATGCTGAGAATGTGTGGGCACAGGCGGGCATGGAAAGACTGCAAGGAGGCCGCTGTGCAGTCAAGGCCTGGGGATATGGCTTTAGGATTTAACTGGGGTAAAGGCAGAGCTGGGCTTTGCTGAGGCTTTACAATGGAGTGTGAGAGCAAGTCAGGGATGGGGACTCTGGCAGCTGGGAAGGGGCCCGATGAGGGGTTGTGGGCTCCGGGGGAGGCAACGGAGAGGTTGGTTTGGGGTGTGTTCATCTGAGATGCAGTTGGATTCCCAGGCTGGCTCTGTGAGTCTGGAGCTTAGGGACCGGGTGGGGCTAGGAGCCCTCAGTCTAGACAGAAATGGCTTTCAAAACCGGAGTTTGCGTGTGGCTGCTATTAGCAGGAACCCCCAAACAGTGTCCGCATTCAAATAGGCTTGTTTTCCTTTCCTCAAAGCATGACCCTAGTGAGCAGCCTAGGGGTAGAGTAGCATGACCACTGGCCAGGGCCTGGCAGCCACTCATTTCTCTGCTAACCTCCTGGTGTGTCCTTCACCCCATGAGCTCAACACGGCTGCCTCGCTCCAGCCATCGAGTGTGCGTTTCAGGCAGAAAGGGAAGGACAAATGGGTTGGATGCCCCCTGTCTGCCTCCCCCCTACACCTTAATGGCCAGAAACGGTCACAGGCCCACCCTGAGCTGCAGCTAGAGGTGCGGGAGGAGAGGCTCAGGGAGGCCTGCAGAGGCCCGGGAGGAAGGACCTGGTGGCCAGGAGGGGCGCGAGTGTCCCAGCCATGCCGGCACTGGCCTTGGGAGTGAGCAGTGAGCAAGACACCTGCGTGTCTGCATTTACTGACCAGACCTCACAGAGAGGGCCGGGCCCCGCGATGCCTGCTCATGTCACCCCCACAGCAACCATGTGCGGCGCACATCCCCTCTGCCCTTATAAATGGGGAAACTGAGGTGCAGGGCAATGTCCTAGGACAGGCAGCTGGAAGGCAGTGGAACCAGGACCAGCCGTTTGCATCTGGGCCTCCGGCATCCTGGGGGATTCCACTGTAGTGCCACAGGATGTTACCTGGGTGTCTGTGTTTGGGGGCACCTGTGGCAAGTGTGAACCAAGACATGTTTCCACTCCCCCCAAACCAAATGCACCCCTGACTCTACTTCCCTCTGGCTGGATTTCCAAAACCCCATGGCCAGGCCCAGCAAAAAGCACCACCCTGGCCATGGGAGTAGGAGAGGAGGTGGAGGCGCCGACCGGAGAGAGACCCCCAGCAGCCCTGGGCTTGCCTCTCCTCCCCTCCGCCCCAACCCCACCTGCTCCAGCTTAAATAAAGCTCCAGAAGGGGCCTGATGGGCTTTGTGCAGGCAGGAGCCGCCCGCAACAACCAAGCAGCCTGAGAGGGTGTCAAGCAAGAACTAGAGCTTCTGTCACCCCACGCAATGGGTGTGGTGTTCCTAGGAGAGGGGGGTTCAGGGCAGCAGAATAGGATGATGGGAGAGAAACACACGCCTGCTCCCCAGGTCGGACATTGCCAAGGTCAGCTCTGGCACCTGTAAAACATCCTCGGCTTTACCCGCAGGCGGGGAGAACCCTGAGGCCCAGCAGCGGCACCGCTAGTAGCGGGAAGAGCTGGGAACGGGGCGCCCCAGTCTCCACCTCGCACACGGAGGTGAGGCCTTGCGTCTTTCCTTCCCCAGCCAGACGCAGGTTTCTCCACGCCGGGCCCGGCACATCCCTTTTGGTTTCTCTGGGGGTCCCCAGAGAGTTTGGCTGATGGTACAAAGAACAAGGCCTGCGCCCCCTGATCCTCACCAACTTGCCAGGCGTGGTCGTGATGGGACGCAACGGACGCTGACTCCTCTGTAGCTCTAGGGCCTCAAAGGCCAGGCCAGGTGCGCCAGGCACCCACCTCCAGCCCCCAGCAGGTACATTTGCCTGTGTTTGCCAGTTCGGGCTTCCCTGGGTGAATTTGCATTTGCTCTGTTACTATGGTGTCGCGTTCCGCCATGAGGACTCTGCAAGAGGGAAGCCAGGTGCAGACACCCAACCTCTTCCCGCTGCGACTCCATTTTACCAACAGCAGCACAGCTGAGGAGGTGTCGGGCAAAGCCCCCCTTCCCAGCAGCCAGGCCATCTTTAAGCACCTGCTGCTGCCGCTGCTTCCACCTGACGGTGTTTGAGGAGGAGCTAGCACCCGGCTGTCCAGGAGGGGCAGAGGTGGGGGCATGTGCTTCGGGAACAGCGCCCATCCCGGCTCCTCCTCACCGTGGTTACAGGCCGAGGGGCACCCACGCCCGCTGCTCAGAGGGTCCCAGCTGACCTACAAGGAGCTCTCCCAACAAACACCCCGAGAGAGGCTTTGGGCTCTGCTCACCGAGACACCCCAGGACCGGAGGCCCGCACTGCAGGCCACTGCGGGGATGTGTTCCCAGCTTCTGAGTTCAGTTTCACCCAAACACCCTGAGGATGCGAACTGGGGTCTGGGAGGAGTGGGCAGACCAGCTGGAGAATGGGCCAGAAACTAGAGCTGAACAGACACTGCCCAGGCCGCCGCTGCGGGGTCCCCCTGGGAAACCCCAACTTGGCTCCACTTTCTCACCAGCGTGGTGCAGGGCCTGTGGTCAGCCTGCTGATGGTGGGTGGCGCCAGGGAAGGTGCCAGCTCTGGCTCGTTTCCCAGCGGCCCCTGCCCACCACCTCCAGACCCTCTTCTGTGCAGCCATCCGCCCCGTGTCAACTCTCTTCGTCATGTCCACCCGCAGGCATGCCGGTATCCCAGACACCTCCACGGTGGACTGACGTTGCAATTGTCTTCTTCACTCTACGGGTTCCCCATCTTCTCTCTTAATAAACAGAAATTCCTGGGGCCTCCCTGGTGGCGCAGGGGTTAAAGATAACGCTATCAAGCCATCGCCAGCCACTGAGGCACAAGTTCGATCCCCGGCCAGGGAGGTGACCCACATGGCGCAGCAGACCTCTCCTGTCTCCCCGCTGCTCCCCTCAGCAGTGTGTTTCAGTCAGTCTGCCTGTTCTGCTCCCCACTCTGTCTCTGGGGAATCCTCTCACCCCCGCACCTCTGGCCTGCACCCCAGTTCTTGTATGCATAAATTAATCTGTAAAAAAATAAACGGGCCTCCCTGGTGGCACAGCGGTTGAGTGCTGGGCTGACTGCAGCCTCTGCAGCGCCGGTTCGATCCCCAGCTGCTTCCCGGCCACCAGAGGAGGGTCCCACATGGCGCACAGACCTCTCCTGCCGCCCACTGCTCCCCTCAGCAGTGTACTTCGGTCCTTCTGCCTGCTCTGCTCCCCGCTCTGGCTCTGGTGAGTTCTCTCACCCTCCCATGCTTCTCACTGTGCCCAGTGCTTGCACACATAAATAAATCTTAAAAAAAAAAAATACTGTTAAAAAAAAAAAAAAGAAACTGAGAAGAAAAGAAGCAGAACAAAAAAGCCGAGAGAAACAGAACCACAAGAGCAGCAGAGATCACCAGAGAGCCCAGAAAGAGTGAAGACTTGCTGGGGGCTGGGAGGCCTGCCAGCCTACCTGCCATGTGCCCAGTAAAAGCCGATAAAAGCCTGAGAAGCCACTGAGGGCTCCAGGACACCTCCTTTACCTGGTCTGCTGGATCAGAAAACCTGCCCTGTGTCATTCCTGTCCCCTACAGGTTTTGATTTGCATTTCCCTGATTATAAGGGATGTTGAACATTTTTTCATATGCCTGCTGGTGAATTGGTAAAGGAAATTCTATGGGGACTACACCTGGGGGGATGGGGGAAAGCAAACATTCTTGAAAAATGAACAATGGTGTAAAATATATATATAAATAAAAAAAATAAAAGCGGGGAAAAAAATAAAACCTTAAATGGCATCTCCCTTGGCCCCAGAGGCTCACATCCAGCAAACAGACCAGGGAAATAATGGGGCTGGGCGCTGAGGTGGGGCATTGGCATGGACACAGAACCACGTCTCCTCTGGTCAGGATGGGAGAGGGGCAAGCACAGCGGACAGCTGGAGCCGCCCTGGGGAGAGATCCCCAGGGGCCAGGAAACCTGTATCAAAGGAATACAAAAGAAGCTTTGTGCTGGTGTGTTTCACACACCCTGCGCAGATAGCTCCAGCAGCTTTAGAAAATGTGTGTAGTTGTGTGGCCACCGGCACCCGCTGGATAGAATACAGGCCGCAACTATTTTTTAAGTGAAAAATAAACAAGGGGTGGAACCACCCATGTAACAGGATCTGCTTTTGTGAGTCTCCTGGAAGTGATGGTATCTCCATGGCTCCCTGTGAGTGGAGGCAACAGAAAAGGATCAGAGAAAATACACCAGAAGGCCAGCAGGTACCCTCTGTCCACAGCAACTGGCGTGTCCCAGGGCCGGTATGACTTTGAGATGAGTAGCAGGCGTCCCTGTAGGGATGACAGGTGCCCCCCTTGGAGCAGGTAGGCCCCAGCACTGGCTCATGTTCCTGTGTGTGTCCTGGAGCTACAGAGACAACACGCACAGGCATGAAGACAGCTCAGTAACACTAGCCCTTACTGCTGGCATTAGGGCCCCTACTGCGGGAAGACCTGCAGCGTGTTGGAGAGTTCTTGGCAAATGCCCACTCTGCATCCCTACTATAGTTGGGAAGCTGCGGGGCATTGGGGACGTCGAGGGACATTTTAGGAAAGGAAACCCCATGTGGCAGAAGCGGGATTCTCAGGGCCTGGTGGGGCTGAGCTGGGCTGGCGAGGCGATGGCCACCCTTCCGAGTCTTGAGCATCATTGTCAAAGGCATCATCGGTGAGGCTTTCCTTATGCCCCCCCATGCCGTGGCGTGCCTGCTGGTGCCAAGCCCTCCCTAATTCAATGTCACTGACAGTGAAAGCAGGGTGGGCAGCATCTGGCTCCCAGCTCACTCCCAAGACAGTCACCTGGTCATTCCCAAGAGGACTCACTGGAGCATTAGGCTGTGGGTATGGCCTACAGTTTGGGGTAAGTGTTGCTCATGCCCTCCCATTTGGCAGGTAGCCACAAGCTCCTACTGTGTATGAGCACGGGGCCCCCACTGATGGACCACAGTGAGGACTGTGCTAAAATCCAGGTGGCTTCCTGGAGTTGACTGCTCTGCTCACCTAAGTCAGGAGAGACTCAGAGAGGAAGAGGGTCTGAGAGTTGGGGGCAGACCTAGCCAGGTCCAGGTGCAAGTCCCACCTCCCACACTGTCTGCCTACACAAGCTAGGAGGCTCACCTCTCCTTTCTGCGGCTGAGCTTGGGGCCCTCATGGCGACGTGAGCATGATGTCTAGTAAAGAATAGAGTTCTTGGCAGGGCTCCTGGCACATGGAGAGTCTTTGGTGGCTCTTCCTGCACATAATTAGGCTGTTCCTGGGCAGGGAGGATGAGAAACATTCAGGAAGAGAATGAGCATATTGCAGAAGGTAGAAATCCCCAGAGTTTGGTGGCTGCAGCAGTCAGTAGAGGTCAGCTTGCTGGTCTGAAAGCTGTGCAGCCTGGAAATGTGTGGTGTGGTTACCTAGTGGGATCGAGGGAACTAGGAAGTCATGGACGTGCTGGGACGAAAGGTCCCAAGGCAGAGACAGGAGGCAGCCTGGCACCAAAGGACAGGTCAGGGGTCTGACTGCAGGACTGAGCTCTGTCTTCACACCTTTGAGTGTTGCCTCTGAAGTTCCAGCTTTTGACCAAGACTGCCTTTGGAAAGCTGCCTCTGATGGAATGGACCAGATCTAGATCCAGAGACCACATTAGAAAATCTTTCTAGAAGGATCCTTAGGGCTTGTCTTTTACACACTCTTTATATCACAGATGAAGAAATTGGATGAGAATTGGGTTGGTCCCTTGTTCAGGCAATATCCAGTTAGCAAAGACCATTCAGAAGAATACCCAGTGCAGACCCCCCTGGGATCCAGGGGAAACAGGGGCTAGGTCCCCCCAAATCCTCAGGTGCTCAAGCCCCTTATAAAATGGCATAGCATTTGCATCTGACTTACACACATCCTCCCCTGTATTTTAAATCACCTCAGGTTACTCCTAACAGTGAATGCAAAGCGAGTGCTATGGAAATAGCTGTTGTCCCTGGCAGCCCAGACAAGCCAGGGCATGCTACCCGTGGACGTGGCAGGCCAGCTCCCACCCAGACCAGATTTTCATATGACAGTCTGTGCTCCTTGGGGGAGGTGGGGCGGGCTAGCCTTCTCTTTCACTGCCAAGTATTTCTGATCTTTTATATAGTTCAGAAAAAGGAGGATGTGGGACAGCAGAGGAATGTTCTTCTAGTTAGCTTTGAGTAAATGCCTCAGCTCGGCACCACCTTGCACCCAGCTCGTGGGCAGTTTAGGGGTCATTTACTCATCCCCTCTGCCACATGCACCTGCTGTGTGCTAGTGCTGGGCTGCCCAGGTAGGATGGAACAATGGGTAAAGCAGCCTCAGCCCCTGCCTTGTGTGTCCTGACTTGTTCTCTGTGGTATTGGTGTGCCTTGTGTATTTTATCAGTCCCTTCCAGAAGGACTTTGGGTAGGGCCTCCCTGGTGGTACAAGTGGTTAAAGTCTCAGCACTGTGGACTTATCTGCAGCCACTGCAGCACTAGTTTGATCCCCAGCCAGGGAGCTACCCACAAGGTGCAGCAGACCTCTCCTGGCTCGCCCACTGCTCCCCTCAGCAGTGTATTTCAGTAGATCTGCCTGTTCTGCTCCCCACTCTGTCTCTGGTGAATCCCCCACCCCCAAACCTCTGGCCTATACCCCAGCTCTTGTATGCATAAATAAATAAAATAAATCTTTAAAAAAAAGGACCTTGAGTAGTGTCTTAGTGTCTCGTCTTTGCCATGTCAAACAAATCTGTCCCCTGTGCAAGTGTCACCTCTCTATAGGGCACATTTCGGGGTAGGGGCCCTGCATGGTGGGAAGGTGATGGTGTGTGATTTTCGCAGGGGCCATTCCCATGCCCTCTGCCTCAGCAGGGCACGCTGCTGTCGGCCCGGGGCACGGCTTGCCCACCCAGTCTGTTCAGGAGAGTGTGTTGCCAACTTTTGGGATTTTACATTCAGTGTTATGAGTAACCTTAGGTGATTTAAAATGCAGGGAAGGATGTGTGTAAGTCAGATGCAAATGCTATGCCATTTTATAAGGAGCTTGAGCAGCTGAGGATGTGGGGGGACCTAGCACCAGTTTCCCCTGGATCCCAGGAATGGCGGCACTAGGACTCCAAAGTTGAGTATCCAAAGTCTACAGAAACCCGCCATTCCCCGAAAAGTCCTCAGCTGTTTCTGAGTAGCTGGAGGGCTGAGGTTGAGGATGACTTCCTTTGTCTCGTAGGACAGATATTTAACCTTTTCGGAGGAAATCTGAGCTTTTGACCGAGACAGTTGGTATCCTCTCTGTCCTAGGAAATTTAGTAAGGACCTAAAGCTCCTTTGGAAGCTCCTTTGGAAGGACTGCAGGAAAGGAGGTCATCCACAGCTGTTGGATGACAGCTCCCCCTGAGAGAGTTAAGTCTCTCAAGGCCCTTCCCAAGGCATTTCCAAGAAGATGGGGACTGTCCCTGAACCCCCTGGGGAAGAACAGTCCAAGTATATTGGCAAGAAAGGTTTGTGTCAGGAGCCTTCCACTTGAAGGCAAGAAGGTTCTGTGACTCCGGGTGGAGGGGGATGCAGAAGAATGCATGTTTTAAATCAAGGACAGTAAACCACTTGGTGTGCCCAAGGATCTGAGTGGGAAGAGTGTACGGATTTGGGACTAGAGGGTGCCGGGGAACCACTGCCTTATTTAGAAGGCGCAGGTCCCGCACCAATCAGTATTCACCATTAAATTTTTTTTCCAGGCAGTATGGGAGCGTTGCACAGAGACTGGCAGACTTTCGCAGGCCATGCGGGAGACCGGCAGGCTGTCCCAGGCCGTGCTTCAGGAACTGAGCAGTGCGAGGCCGGAGTCCTCAGCGAGCGTCAGGTTTGATAGGGTGTTGTTTCCTGTTTGGGTAAGTTTCAGGGGTTTTTTTTGTGGGTTTTTTTTTTTTTTTGTGTGTGTGTGGGACCCTCGCCGGCGGCCTTGTATCAAACTGGCGCTGCAGAGACTGCGGGCATACTCGCAACCCAGCACTCAACCGCTGCTCCACGAGGGGAGGCCCCTAAGTTTCAGGGTTATTAAGTGGGATTTTTACTGGAATTGCATTTATAGCTTTTACAGGTACCTTTGATCCCAAACCAAGGGATCTATTTTTTTCCTCTTTTCTCTGGGTGTGGGACAAATCTGATCTGATTCGAAGGTGGCTCGGGCAAAAAGGCTGGCAAGGGCCGGCGTCTCCATGGAGGAAAACTGCGTGCCCAGCCTCATCATTAAATCTATCCCTGATAGGGCCTCCCCCGGTGGCACAGAGGTAGAGTGCTGGGCTGAGAAGCTGCCCACAGCCTCTGCAGCGCAGGTTCCATCCCCTGCCACCGGGGAGGGTCCCACATGGCGTGCAGACCTCTCCTGCCGCCCGCTGCTCCCCTCAGCAGTGTACTTCAGTCCTTCTGCCTGCTCTGCTCCCCGCTCTGGCTCTGGTGAATTCTCTCACCCTCCTGCACTTCTGACTATACCCAGTGCTTGTATAAATAAACAAATTTTTTTAAAAAATCCCTCCCTGATAAGGGAGTTGGGCAGGTGGGGTAATAAGGAAGTGTTAGGGGGAAAGGATGTCCTGAGCAAATTCCATACAGGCTTTATGGACTCCACCCCCACTCCAGACCAAAGCCATCAGGACACTGGGAAAGACAAATCCCATCAACACCAAAGGGAAAGTGGCTGGGACCTGAGGGTGAGGTTAAGCAGCCAGGTTGGTATAAAACCAAACAGGGTCTCTCTCTCGCTCGCCTCCTGGCTTCACAGCTGGTGGCTCGTGGCCAGCTCTGAGAGTGCCATTTGGGATTCTACGTTGGCAGATCTGGTAGGACGCATTTAAGACTTTATCTCCCACTTTTCTCCTGAATTGTACATTTCCTCATTTGCCCTTCCCTTTTACTAACCTTTCGTGTGTGCCTGCGGTAGAGTATTAATAAGTCCCTTTAAGCGTGCGGGTGAGGACCCACAGTCAGGCACCCCGTTTTGTATCGGGGCTACCCTGGAACAGAAGGAATGAGAGAATATAGAGTTGGAATAAGAACAGGATAGAGTTTGGGTGGATGGATATTTTTGTGGTTTTCCATCTACTCCTACTATATTTTGTGAGGAAGGGAAGGAAGGTCCAGAATGCTGGGTGAGTACAGAGTAAGTGGCTCCTATATCAGTCAGAAAATTAATATTCTTTTTTTTAATTTAAATTTTATTTTTATATTCCCCCATACAATTACAACCCCCTTATTTTGACCCCAATCCCTTCTTTCCCCACCCCCACCCCCATAGAGTGTCTCTTGTTCGTAGTTGTTTGTTGATTTTGATATTTTCTTTCTTATAGTTATTCATTTTCCTGGTCCCTTATTTAAGTTTTCTAGATTCCTGCTATGAGTGAGACCATCCGGTATTTTTCTTTTTCTTTCTGGCTTATTTCGCTGAGCATGATCCCTTCCAGCACCATCCATGTTGCTGCAAATTGCATGTGTTTATCTTTTTTGAATGCTGAGTAATATTCCATGGTGTATATGTACCACATCTTCTTGATCCAGTCATCTATTTTCGGACATTTGGGTTGTTTCCAAAGCTTAGCTATTGTAACTAGTGCTGCTATTATCATGGGGGTGCAGGTGCTCTTTGGAATTGATGTTTCTGTGTCCTTTGGGTAAATACCTAGGAGTGGAATTGCTGTATCATATGGAAGCTCTATGTTTACTAGGTCCAGAAATCTCCACACAGCTCTCCATAGTGGTTGGACCAGTTTGCACTCCCACCAGAAGTGAGGAGAGTTCCTTTTTCTCCACAACCTCGCCAACATTTGTTGTTGCTAGTTTTTTTAATATGTGCCATTCTCACTGGTGTAAGATGGTATCTCATGGTAGTTTTGATTTGCATTTCCCTGATTACAAGTGATGTTGAACATTTAGAAAATTAATATTCTTACCTGCAACATCCAGGGTTACCCCGGGCTCAGCCATGGAGACAGTCAGCTGGGGAGCCGACATCATCCTTGGACCCTGTCACTCATTGTCCAGGAAGCGGGCTGGCAGCTGAGAGACGGGTCCCTCCTCCCTTCGGAGCAATCCCTTTTCCAGTGGCCTTCCTTTTTGCAGGAGGGGCACGGCCCAGGTGGATTTCTGGGTTGTGTACGGTTTGTGCTGCTCAGTCCAGTCTTGTTGTACCTGCAGCACGGGGCCGTCGAAGCTCCTCTGTTCTCTCTTCCAGGCAGGTCAGTCTTTTGTCTTGCTGTGCCTGGGGAAGCCTGGTCTGCAGGGCGCCGGCAATGGCGGCGCCTATTGATTGAGCTGCCTTTTCTCACTCACCTCAGCCTTCATTTCCTTCTCCAACCCTGCACTTTGGTCCCTGTTATTAAAGATTTTAAAAGCCACTTCTAAAAGCTCGTGTGGCAGAGTTTGGGGTCCCATGGCTAGTTTTTGGAGTTTTCTGCGAATATCTGGTACAGACTGACTAATAAAATGAGTCCCCAGAATCACCTCGCCCTCTCCCGTATTAGGATCCCTGTCGTTTCTTCTTCCTGAAAATTGCTGCAGGGCCATTGTGAATTCTCCCATTTAGCATAATTAGCTCTCCTTGGCTCACTTAGTGATATATAGCCTGAAATCTCATTGTCTGATGTTAAGATTATGACTCCAGCATTGTTCTGTTTGTAATTTTCTTTATACCTCTGCCCATTCTTTTACTTGAAACCATTTAAAAATCACTGTTTGAGGGCCTCCCCAGTAGTGCAGTAGTTGACCGCTGGATTGCAAAGCTGCCCGCAGCCTCTGCAGTGCCAGCTTGATCCCTGGCTGCCAGGCAAGGGTCCCACATGACACACAGACCTCTCCTGCTGTGCCTGCTGCTCCCCTCAGCAGTGTCTTTCATCAGTCTGCCTGTTCTGTTCCCCGCTCTGGCTCTGGTGGATTCTCTCACCCTCCCACGCCTCTGACTCTACCCAGTGCTTATATAAATAAATAAATAAATCTTTAAAAAAAATCACTGTTTGAGGTATAACTCTTTCAGAGCTAGTTTTTGCTTAGGATCTAAACTAAAAATCTTTTGTCAAAGATAATGGAGTTTAACCATTTATATCTGAATAGAACAGCCTCTTCTGCCTTGTCCCCTCGTGCAGGCTTTGGAGGGACTATATTCTTTTTTTTTTTTTCCAAAGGAGGTTTTTTTTTTTTTCAAGATTTATTTATTTATGCATACAAGTACTGGGGTACAGGCCAGAGGCGTTGGGGGGTGGGAGGATCCACCAGAGACAGAGTGGGGAGAAGAACAGACTGAATGAATGAAGTACACTGCTGCGGGAAGCAGCAGGAGAGTCAGGAGTGGTCTGCTGCACCATGTGGGTAGCTCCCTGGCCTGGGATCCAGCTTGTGCTGCCGTGGTCGTGGATAGCTTCATAGGTTGTGTCTTAATGAATCCCTTGCACCCCCAGGGGGTGGGTAACCATCCACCCAAAGGGGACTGGCCCAGAGCAAGGCCCGAAAGCTGCCCCAAGTCAAAAGCACCTCTCAGTGGGGACCCACAGAAAAGTATCAGAAACAGCCAGACAAGTCTGGGAGGAAAAGAGCAAAATGAAAACCGATATAAAAGCTTCCATTGTCACCTCGCCATGGGTCTCACCCATATCTGTGTCACCCAGTCCATGACCAAAAGGCAAGTGCAGTTTCTTCACTTGTCTCTTGGCTCCATGTGCCTCCTCCAGGTCTCCTTCTGGTTCCATCCTGCTTCCTTCCTTTCCAGTCTCCTCTGCAGCCTCTTCTCCCTGCTCAGCTCCACCCTCCTGGGTGCGGGGGAGGGGGCAGGGAACCTGGACCTTCCCCTTTCCTGGGGACCCCCCTGCTTCAAGACCTCTTTCACATGTTATCTGTTTTTGCTTCTGAAATCCTTTGAGATCTAATTCTTTCAGCAATGTCTACTCACTTTTCTCTTGAAATCTCTTCCTATTGGTGGAGTCTGTTCCTTGTCTGTTCCTTGTAAGATGGCCTTCCCTTCTGAAATGCTTTAGTCTTTTTTAGTTCTTTCTTTCTCACACACTACCCTCATGTCCGCCTGCCCTTTATCTGTTCCTTTCTTTCTTTTTTTTTTTTAAATACATCTTTTTTTTTTTAAGATTTATTTATTTATACAAGCACTGGGTACAGTCAGAAGAACAGGAGGGTGAGAGAATTCACCAGAGCCAGAGCAGAGAGCAGAGCAGGCAGAAGGACCGAAGTACACTGCTGAGGGGAGGAGCAGGCGGCAGGAGAGGTCTGCGCGCCATGTGGGACCCTCCTCTGGTGGCTGGGGAGCAGCTGGGGATTGAACCGGCGCCGCAGAGGCTGTGGGCAGCTTCACAACCCAGCACTCAACCACTGCGCCACCAGATAGGCCCTTTATCTGTTTCTTTCTAACCTAATTCTTATATTTCTGCTTTTGGCTCTTCAACTAGAATTTCATTTCCATTTTTTTTTTTTTTTGTCAATTCATGCTGTAGTTTGGATTAATTTTTGTTTTGTTTTGTGACAATATTTTGTAGTGAATTTTCCTCACATATAAGGGAGTATTAGTGTTCCTTTCCCCTGTCTGTCTTGTAACATCTTTGCATGCATAGTATATTTAGTGCTTTAAAAAAAGGGCTTTTTTCTGTATTTGAATTACTTGGATTTTCCTGGACCAGCAGTTAGCAGGAAGTTTTGGTGGAAATTGGGAGAGAGGCCAGGATAGTTCTAGAGGCATCTCTGCTGAAAGCTCTCTCTTATTCCTTTGATAAGGGCTCTTCCCCCTGTCCACACCTCTTTTGCTTTCCAGAACCCAACCTGGCTGCCTTCTAACCTGTCAACTTCTTTTTAAGGGGTTGCTTCTGAGACATTCCACTGCTGGGCTGCTCTGCACCCCATTCTCCCCACTTCACTGCCAAAGCTGCTGGCATGCTGGGCTTTGGGCCATGCTTACGTGTGATTTGTCCCCTGGCCCTGGTCTCCCGAAAGCTGTAGCTTGTGGTTTATTTTTGCTTGTCCCTGCTGCTCCCTAGGACATCAGGGGAAGAGAAAAGATTCAACCCGAGAATCTGCCTTATTCCTAACAGTAAAAGAAATGTCTGTCTCCCCAACTTTTTTGTTTGTAGTAGCCCCCGAAAAGCAAACACTACCTCCCTGATTTCTGGCTTTGAAGGAAGTACAGATTGTAAAAACAGGCATTCTTACAAAGATCACCACTTGCTGGTCACTGTCACACTTACTTCTTGCATAGAAATCATAATTTATGCCCTAAAAGATCGGAGGGTGTGGGGAGGTGGCCAGGGGACAGGACAGTGAACCCTCCAGCAGGATTTAAAAGCTCTAGACATTCACTTTATTTTATATTGAACAGCATCTGAACTTCATGACCAAAAAGCTCCCCCACCCCTCAATTTTATGGATGAAGAAGCTGAGATGCAGGCATGGGCGCAGGTCATGTGGGTTATTAGTGGCAGATCTACTGCTGTCAGGAGGAAGCTGCCTTTCTGGCCCAGTGACCTTCCTCAGATATGTCACACTTCTCTGAGCCTCAGGTATCTGCTCGTTTGAACTTATCAAGGAGTTGATCAGCCCTTGCCCTGTGTCTCCAGGTCAGAACTTTCGGTTGCTCCCACCCTCCCTCACCCTCTTCCTTTGTGTAGAAGGAATCTGAGGCCCATAAAAGAAAAATGACTTGCCCAAGGTCACGCGGCCAGCTGCGAGCAGGTTTGGGCAGAGCCAGAAGCAAACGCCAGCCCCAGCACCTCTGGCCACCTCTGACAAGTCACTTTTCTGAAAATTGAACAAGAGCTGCCGTTGGCTGGAAAAGTGCCACCCACCCTCCCCGGCGCTCAATGTGAACTCAGATGGCATGGCCGGGCCAGGGCCTCCTGGCTGCAGTGGGGCTTTGTGGCCAAGTGCAAGAGCACAGCGGGCCCCACCACCCCATCAGCACGAAGATGCCACCACCAAGTCACCCAGCTCCAAGCCTTGCGGGTTTCCTCTCCCTGGCATGGGGTGCTGGTGCCCTTCAGAGGCAAGTGCTCACCCCTGGCTTGGGGAGCAGCTTCCTTGGGGTGTACAGACAATATGGCCATGCCTCTTTCCCCCCATCTCCTGGCCCTGCTAGCCCCCGGGACCGCTGCCTCTCAGGAGGCTCTCCCCTACCCCTCACCCCCGCTCATGTCTTAGCCCCCTGTGAAGGGGCATATCTGCCTGGCTGATGCCCCCATCGTGATGGTCAGTGGCCAGAACTGAATCACATGCCCACCCCAGAGCTAGAGAGTAGGGTCTGTGGGGTACAGGGGTTCCCCAAGGAGTCAGGATGCTGTTATGAAGGGAAGGGGGTGGATGTAGGTAGCCTCACGCAGGAGCCTCGCACAGGTGTTCTCGCGTGCTGAGTCATTGCACCTCACCCCATACTCACAGGCCAGGTAACGCAGCCACGCACTGTTTTGGATGCCTGTCCTCATGGGGTTATGCTCCCAGTAAACCCCAGAAGTGCATACCCAGACACACGGTGCATAGCGTCACTGCTGTGGCGTGAGCTCTAGGGGGGAGGTTGGTAGACATAACAGAGCATGACCCCCCTGCACTGGGAACCCTTTTTCCTGCCCAGCAAAGGCCACCAGCACATTCCCCATGAACTGCCTTGTCAGGGATGTTCAGGGCAATATGTGACCCCGGGGTCACCAGACCAGAGAGGAGGGGCCCCAGAGGAGGTGCTGGGAGACACATCCACAGGCCCTTGTGCCTGTGTCCAAATCCCAACTTAGCCTCTGTCCCGGGCTCTGTGCTGGGGGCTCGGAAGGACTACCTCTGGTCCTCCGGGAGCCACTAGGCCAGCCCCCAGCCCAGCAGCAGGGTTCTGGGTAGGCTGGGCCTGACTAGCACTGAGACTGTTGTTAGGATTGTTGTCAGCTAGGACTGGGATAAACCGGGCTGGACATGGGGGCCCACAGAAAGTCAGAGGTGCAGCTCCCCCACAGTGGAAGCTGAGGTGGGTGCAGGCTTTGAAGGGGTGACATGCACCAGGTTGTGGAGCCTTTTCCCGGCACCTACACCTGCTGCCTGAGGCCCTGTTCCCCAGTGGGGTGCCACTGGCCGGACCAGCAAGGTTTGGTCAGGCCCTGGGCCCTGTCTCCACCAGCCATGAATTTCTCCCCTTTCACTTCCTGCCTGTGATGGACTGGGGTTCCTGAGATTCAGGAGACACGGAAGCGTGTAGAGCAGGGTGTGACCGAGTCACAGGCTAACTGGCGCTGTCTGCCAGGTGTGGGGCTAGAACTGGGGGGTGGGAGGCAGCAGTGGTATGAGCCTCCACTGATGAGAGCCAGGGCTTGGACGGCAGCTGTGAGGCCCACCCAGGGGGCAGGAGCATGCTTTGGGCCTGAGGTCACAGGGGTATTGGACTGTGACCAACTTGGCTGCATACACACTTTCTATTCCTGGGTCTCGGGCTCCAGCACCAAACATGGAGCTACCCAAGTCTGCTCCCTCGGCTTAGGCGGAAGCACTGGCGCCACCATGAGACCCCACCCTGCACCATGGCTGCGCCAGATCAGCCCGCACCAGCCCACAGCCAGGGCCATCCAACTGTGTGTCCAGTCCTGGGTGTGCTTCACCTTGGTTTAAAAATGCTCAGAACTGGGCCTCCCTGGTGGTCTAGGGATTAAGTCAGCGCTGTCACCACTATGGCCCGAGTTCAATCCCCGGCCAGGGAGCTAACCACACGGCGTAGCAGCCCTCTCTTGTCTCCCCGCTGCTCCCCTCACAGTGTGTTTCAATGGATCTGCCTGTTCTGCTCCCCACTCTGTCTCTGGTGAGTTCTCTCACCCCCTGCACCTCTGGCCTGTACTTCAGTGCTTCTACACACACACACACAAAATGCTCAGAACCATCCAAAAATGCTCAGGGCCAAAATAATGTGTCTCCCCATAGAGGAAAACTGGGGTGGGGTACCCAGAGTTACAGCACAGCTGTGCCCCTCCCAACCCCCACTCACCCAGTTTCCTCACTCACTTATTCACTAGCTCACTTGTTCACTCAATGGTTTGCTTGTTCACTGACTCACGCAGTCGTTGATTTACCCGCTGATGCGCTGCTTCACCCCTCACTCCTATCTCACACAGGAGCTTCACGCAGGAGCCTCATGCAGGTAGCCTCATGCAGGTAGCCTCACGCAGGTGCTCTTGTGTGCTGAGTCATCGCACCTCACCCCATACTCACAGGCCAGGAACGCAGCCATGCACTGTTCTGGATACCTGTCTTCATGGGGTTATGCTCCCAGTAAATCCCAGAAGTGTACACCCAGACACGTGGTGCATAGCGTCACTGCTGTGGCGTGAGCTCAGAGGAGGCTGTGACGTGATGGGGGTTGGCATTTTAGGGGAGCTGGAGTGGGCCCTAGCAGAAATATGATTTTTTTAGGGGCTACCCAGATCCCAGCCCTCTTTCTGGGGAGCCCCTACCTATACTTAGCTCTGTGCCTAAGCATGACCCTGCCTCAGACCCCAGTCTGGAACCCCAGTCTCTGCTCCTTCGGGAGATGATTTTTGAATGAAGGCATGCGGTCAGGGGCAGTGTGGAGGCCTGAGACAGCAGCCGGGGTGGATTTGCGAAAGAGGAGGAGGCTGGGAGATGGGGCAGAGAAGAGGCCAGGGGAAAAGTGGGGTGTGTGGACACAGGACCTGGGAACCGGCGCCCCACGCCCTCGGGGTCTGCAGAGGAGTGGCACGGCCTTGCTTGCACTTTAGATGCATGTCTCTGACTACTGAGTGAGTCAATGAGAGGAAGCCCGTTCCCTGTGTGCCTACTGTGTGCCAGGCACTGAGCTGAGCAGCAGGGAGGGGGGTCCCTATGGAGAAGCCCCTCTCAACATCCCACAGCTGCGCCTCCCCGGAAGGCACCTTCTCCCGGCCACCGGCCCTTTGCTCGCTTGTGTGTTCCAGGCAGTCAGGGGACAGGCCCCAAGCCTGTCTTATTCTCTTAAGACACCTGTGGGCTATTGACCCAGTAGGCATCACCCTAAGGACAAAACAGGGTCATGGGCAGTCTCCCTGTTCTCTTCCTTCCAGACCTTTGTCTGTGAGAAGCAAAGTCCAGGGCAAGGGCTGGGGAAACCAGCCTGGGCAAGGCTTCTGGACTGGGTAGGCATCCCCACGTAGCTGGAACACACCACCCTGACTGTCAGTGAGCTTGCCATGCTGGCGCCTTGGCCATGCGGTGCCTAGGCTGGCCCAAGCCCTGGGCCATGCTGGAAGTTCTCCCTGCTGCCAGGCAGCCGGCCCTCTGGGGGAAGTCCCAGGCCTGGTTGGAACTGTGGGCCCTGGGACCACAGTCTATCCGCCTGGTTCTGACAGCCTCTCACGCACCTGGCTGGCCTGGGCCGTGATGACTGCACTTTGTAGGTGCCACTTGGGAAACTCACAGGGGAGTCCTGCCCAGACCTCCGCCCACGGCCCACTGCCCCCGCTTACAGGAGAGGGAGGACACAGAACTCTGACCCAGGGGTGGAGGGTCCACAGTCACTGTTGGCTCTGGCTGGTCTTGGTGGGGTTCTTGGGTCGTGGAGGCCAGCAGCCTGCCTGAATGTGGTGCCCATCTCTTGCAGATTGGCCAGTTCCTACAGGAGGTTCCTGGTGTCTTGGGAAGAGACCATGTCCACGTCCCCCCACTGTCTGCCCCAGCAGCTCTGTGGCACCAGGCGGAAGCGGGTTTGCACCCTGTTCATCATCAGCTTGAAGTTCATGTTTTTCATCTCCATCGTGATCTACTGGCACGTTGTGGAAGAGCCCAGGAACCCGAGACAGCTCTCTAGCCTGCCCTTCGACGTGCCCTGCCCCCGCCTCCAGCCCCCCGCCCTGTCCCCCAGCAGCCCCCCTCCCCGCAACATCTTCTTCCTGGAGACTTCCGACCGCACTGACCCCACCTTCCTGTTCCTGTGCTCCGTGGAGTCAGCGGCGCGCGCGCACCCCGAGGCCAGCGTGCAGGTCCTGATGCAGGGGCTACGGGGCAGCGACGCCTCCCTGCCTCGGCGCCATGGCCTGTCGCTGCTACGCTGCTTCCCCAACGTGTGGCTGCGGCCACTGGACCTGCCCGAGCTGCTCCAGGGCACGCCCCTGGCGGCCTGGCACGCGTCGGCCTGGAGGCGCTGGGAGCCCTACCGGCTGGCGGTGCTGTCCGACGCTGCGCGCCTCGCGCTCCTGTGGAAGTTCGGAGGCGTCTACCTGGACACCGACTTCATCGTCCTCAAGAGCCTGCAGAACCTGACCAATGTGCTGGGCAAGCAGTCCCGCGACGAGCTCAACGGCGCCTTCCTGGCCTTTGAACGCCACCACAAGTTCCTGGCGCTGTGCATGCGCGACTTCGTGGCGCACTACAACGGCTGGGTCTGGGGCCGCCAGGGCCCGGAGCTGCTCACGCGCGTCTTCAAAAAGTGGTGCGCCATGCGCAGCCTGGGCGACAACAGCATCTGCCACGACAACAGCACCTGCCGCGGCGTCAGCGCGCTGCCCTGCGAGGCCTTCTACCCCATCCCCTGGCCGGACTGGCAGAGGTACTTCGAAGATGTCAGCCCCGCCGAGCTGCCGCGCCTCCTCCATGCCACCTACGCCGTGCACGTGTGGAACAAGATGAGCCAGGGCACGCGCCTCGAGGCCACCTCCCGGACCCTGCTGGGCCAGCTCCAGGCGCGCTACTGCCCCACCACCCACGCAGCCATGAAGATGGTCTCCTGACGGCCGCGGGGCCCCCCACCCCAAGGGAAAAGGGTCTCCGCCTTTCTTACTGGGGACATGGAGATGAGGCCAGGCAACTGTCAGTGCCCTGGAGAGGACAGACGATGAAGTTCTCTGCCATAAATGGAGACCCGGAGTATAAATGAAGCTGCAGCAGGAGGAGGCTGGGGAGAGCCGTCGAGAGCAGCGCTGCCTCCCACTCTCCCAGCCCAAGCTTTTATTAAAGACATGAACAAAGGAACAAGAAGATAGCACACACTTGTGTTTTTGCTTATACAGATTAATAAGTTACTGCCGAAAACAAGTTTACCAGGCACATGCCAGCACGTCCTCAGAGAACAAGAGTCAGTTCTGGGAAGAAGTTCTGTTTGCAGAACTTCCAACGTCCTGGAACTCCATATGTGAGTAAACAGGTGCTCTCCAAAGGCTCCAGTTCCCCGCAGGGCAGCAGGCTCCCGACATGTCAGCCCAAGGAGTATTCTTTTTTTATATATATAATAAATTTTATTTTTATATTCCCTATACAATTGCAACCCCCTTTTTTTGACCCCAATCCCTCCCCTCCCTGCCCCCCACCCCCCATAGAGTGTCTCTGGTTCATAGTTTTTTGTTGATTTTGATTTTCACTTTTTATAGTTACTCATTTTCCTGGTCCATTATTTAAGTTTTCTAGATTCCTGCTATGAGTGAGACCATCCGGTATTTTTCTTTTTCTTTCTGGCTTATTTTGCTGAGCATGATCCCTTCCAGCGCCATCCATGTTGCTGCAAATTGCAAGTGTTTATCTTTTTTGAATGCTGAGTAATATTCCCTGGTGTATATGTACCACATCTTCTTGATCCAGTCATCTATTTTTGGGCATTTGGGTTGTTAACAAAGCTTAGCTATTGTAAACAGTGCTGCTATAAACATAGGGGTGCAGGTGTTCTTTGGAGTTGATGTTTCTGTGTCCTTTGGGTAAATACCTAGGAGTGAAATTACTGGATCATATGGAAGCTCTATGTTTAGTAGGTCAAGAAACCTCCACACAGCTCTCCATAGTGGTTGGACCAGTTTGCACTCCAACCAGCAGTGCAGGAGAGTTCCTTTTTCTCCACATCCTCGCCAACATTTGTTGTTGCTAGTTTTTTTAATATGTGCCATTCTCACTGGTGTAAGATGGTATCTCATGGTAGTTTTGATTTGCATTTCCATGATAACAAGTGATGTTGAACATTTCTTCATATGCCTGTTGGCCATTTGCATTTCCTCTTCAGAGAAGTTTCTTTTTAGCTCTTCTGCCCATTTTTTGACTGGATTATTTTCTTTGTTGTTGTTGAGTCTCATCAGCTTTTTGTAGATTTTTGTGATCAGTCCTTTATCATTAGTGTTGTGTGCAAAAATGTTCTCCCAGTTGGTGGGGTTTCTCTTTGTTTTTGTTACTGTCTCTTTGCTGTGCAAAAGCTCTTTAATTTGATGTAGTCCCAGCTGTTTATCTTTGCCTTCACTATCACTGCTTTGGGCGATGTGTCTGTAAAGATGTCTTTGATGTGCATATCATGTAGTGTTACGCCTATATTTCCTTCTATGTATTTTATGGTTTCAGGTCTTATGTCTAGTCCTTTAATCCATTTTGAGTTGATTTTTGTGTATGGTGTGAGGTAGTGGTCAAACTTCATTCTTTTGCATGTAGCGACCCAGTTTTCCCAGCACGATTTATTGAACAAACATCCTTTGCTCCAATGCATAGTCTTTGCTCCTTTGTCAAAGATTAGTTGACCATAAATCTGTGGGTTTATTTCTGGATTTTCTATTCAATTCCATTGGTCTGTGTGTCTGTTCTTGTTCCAATGCCATGCAGTTTTGATGATTATGGTTTTGTAGTATAGGTTGAAGTCTGGGAGTGTGATGCCTCCATTCCCTTCTTTTTTTTTTTTTCAGGAGAGCTTTGGCTATTCGGGGTTTTTGGTGATTCCATATGAATTTCATCAATAATTGTTCTATTTCTTTGAAGAATGACATTGAATTTTTTATTGGAATAGCATTGAATCTGTATATTGCTTTTGGTAGGATGGCCATTTTAATAATGTTTATTCTTCCAATCCATGAGCAGGGGATGTCTTTCCATTTCTTTGTGTCTTCTTCTATTTCTTTTAACAGTGTTTTATAGTTTTCTTTGTATAGGCCCTTTACCTCTTTTGTTAGATTTATTCCCAAGTATTTGATTTTTATGGTTTTGATAATAAAAGGGATGATTTTTTTTTATTTCTTCTTCTTCAGATTTATTGTTTGTGTATAGGAAGGCTACAGACTTTTGCATGTTGATTTTGTATCCTGCCACTTTGCTGAACTGATTGATGAGTTGAATTAGTTTTTCTGTGGAGTTTTTGGGGTTCTCTATGTATATTATCATATCATCTCCAAATAGTGATAGTTTGACTTCTTTTCCTATTTGGATTCCTTGTATGTCTTTCTCTTGTCTTATTGCTCTGGCTAGGACTTCCAGTATTATATTGAAAAGCAGTGGTGAGAGTGGACATCCTTGTCTTGTTCCAGATCTTAATGGAATTGCTTTCAGCTTTTCACCATTGAGAATGATACTGGCTGTTGGCTTGTCATAGATGGCCTTTATGATATTGAGGTATGTTCCTTGTATCCCAAGAATTTCAAGGGCTTTTATCATGAATGGGTGTTGCACTTTGTCGAATGCTTTCTCAGCATCTACTGATATTATCATATGGATTTTATATTTCTTTTTGTTGATGTGTTGGATAACATTGATTGATTTTCGGATGTTGAACCATCCTTGTGTCCCTGGCATGAATCCTACTTGGTCGTGGTGAATTATCTTATGGATATAGTGTTGGATTCTGATAGCTAAAATTTTATTGAGGATTTTTGCATCAGTGTTCATTAGGGAGATTGGCCTGTAGTTTTCTTTTTTTGTGTTGTCCTTGTTCGGTTTTGGTATTAGTGTAATGTTGGCTTCTTAGAACGTGTTTGGTATTAACCCTTCCTTCTCAAATTTTTGGAAGAGTTTGTGAAGGATAGGCACTATTTCATTTCTGAATGTTTGGTAGAATTCATTTGTAAATCCATCAGGTCCTGGGCTTTTGTTTTTGGGGAGGTTTTTGATTACCATTTCAATTTCGCTGCTTGTAATTGGTCTGTTTAGGTGTTCTATTTCTTCTTTATCTAGCTTTGGGTGATTGTAGAGTTGTAGGAATTTGTCCATCTCCTGTAGATCGTTGAACTTGTTTCCATATAACTGTTCATAGTAGTTACTGATTATTTTTTTGATTTCTGCTGTGTCCGTTGTGATTTCTCCTCTTTCATTGATGATCCTGTTTATTTGTGTTTTCTCCCTTTTTTCCTTTGTGAGCCTGGCTAGGGGATTGTCTATTTTATTGATTTTTTCAAAGAACCAGCTCTTGGTTTCATTGATCTTTTGGATTGTTTTTTTTAGTTTCAATTTCGTTTATTTGTGCTTTGGTTTTTATTATTTCTTTTCTTCTACTGGTTTTGGGGGTTTTTTGTTGTTCTTTTTCTAGATCTTTGAGCTTTGAGATTAGGTTGTTTCTTTGAGTTCTTTCTTGTTTCTTGATGTGAAGCCTCTATTGCTATATATTTTCCTCTTATTACTGCTTTTGCTGCATCCCATACATTTAGGAAATTGCTGTCCTCCTTGTCATTCAATTCAAAGAATTTTTTAATTTCTTCTTTGATCTCCTCATTAGTCCAGTGGTCTTCCAGTAGTGTAGGTTTCAATCTCCATGAGGTAGGAGAGTACCTTGCCTTCTTTTTATGGTTTATTTCTAGTTTGATGCCTTCATGGTCAAAAAAGATGGTTGGTATGATTTCAATCTTAGTGTATCTGTTGATGTTTGTCTTGTGTCCCAGTATGTGATCGATCCTGGAGAATGATCCGTGTGCGCTTGAGAAACATGTGCACTCAGATTTTTTTGGGTTTAGTGTTCTGTAGATGTCTGTTAAGCCCAAGTGCTCTAGATCCTTATTTAGAGCTTTACTGTCTTTACTTGTTTTTTGTCTCGTTGATCTATCCATTGTTGATAGTGGTGTGTTGAAGTCTCCCACTACGTATGTGTTTTCTCTAATGTCTGTTTTCAAAGATGACAATAGTTGTCTGATATATTTTGGTGTCCTTCATTTGGTGAATATATGTTAATGAGTGTTATTTCTTCTTGAAGTATTGTCCCCTTGATCATAATGTAGTGACCATTGGGGTCTCTTTTTATCTTTTTTAGTTTGAAATATGTTTTATCTGATATAAGTATAGCTGTTCCTGCTTTCTTTTTTGGTCCATTTGCTTGTAGGATTGTTTTCCATCCTTTAACTTTGAGTCTATTTTTATCTTTTGTATCTAAATGTGTTTCCTGGAGACAGCAAAAGGTTGGGTTTTGTTTCTTAATCCAGCCTGTGACTCTGTGTTTTTTTATTGAAGAGTTTAGTCCATTTACATTTAGAGTTAATATTGATATGTTAGCATTTGTATTTGCCATTGTGTTTGTCTTCCTTTGATTTTATTTATTCTTTTAATAACTTTTTTGGGGGCCTTCTTTTTTTGTTATTCATCCCTCTGAGGCTCTGGCTTTAGGACTCCTTGTAGTATTTTTTGGAATGGGGGTTTAGTCATAATGAAATTCCAGAGTTTCTGTTTGTCTGAGCAGGTCCTTATTCTTTCTTCATAGAGGAAGGAGAGCTTTGCAGGATAGAGTATTCTTGGTTGGCATCTGTTTTCTTAGAGTCTGTTGACTATGTCCCTCCACTCTCTCCTTGCCCGTAGTGTTTCTTCAGAGAAGTCTGATTGGTTTTCCTTTGAATGTTATCTGTTTCTTCCCTGTTGTCAGCTTCATTATTTTTTCCTTGTCTTGGATTCTTGGGAGCTTTACTATTATGTGTCTTGGTGTATTTTTCCTCGTCATGGAAGTTTGGTGTTCTTCTTGCTCTTGTATATCAATTTTCAGCTCCTTCTTCACATTTGGGAAGTTCTCTTCAATTATTTCCTTGAATATTTTCTCTGTTCCTACATCTCTCTCCTCTCCTTCTTGGATTCCTATAACTCTTATATTTCCTTTCCCCATGGAGTCAGATATTTCCCGAAGTCTTTCTTCGGTCTTTTTCCTTCGTACTTCTCTTTCTTTTTCTGTTTTGATTCTTTTTATTTCTGTGTCTTCAAGAGTGCTTATTCCTTCTTCCATTTCATCTATTCTGTTTGCATTGCTTTTCCCAGAGTTCTTTAGCTCCTCCATTAATTCTTTGATCTCCTGCATTTCTTTTACTTCCCTCTTTAGGGACTCAATTTCATTCTTCTGATTGTTGATTATTTTTCCCTTATCATTGTTTTCCTTTATGACTTCTGTCAGTTTTTTAATCATGGCAATTTTAAATTCTCTTTCTGGAAGGCTCAGAAGTTCTTCCAAGTTACTGTTATTGCATTCTGGTGGGTGTGGGTTTTTTTTTTGTTTTTTTTTTTTTTTTTTTTTTTTGTGGTGTGCCTTTTTCCTGAGAAGTTGCTGGGTTGCATGTAGTTTTTCTACTCCTTACTGCCTGTTTTCTAATTTGCTGTATGCCTTGCGACAGTGTGTTGCTGGTACTGGTCGGCATCTTTTTGGTGTGGTTTTTGTGGGGTTCGGGAACTGGCGTTCTAAACGAGTCAAATACTGTTATGCCAGAAGTCTAATGAGGCAGGGGTACTTTGAGTATGTTAATTGTTGCTGTCCCAGAATATTTCCTCCTTCTGTGTTTAATTACAAAGGTGTGTCTTGAAGTCCCACAAACTTCCCTGGAGGTGGGGCAGCTGGATTGCACTCTGGGTTCCAAATCACTGGATCCCTCTCTGGTTTCCAACTTCCTGCCAGGCGGGACCAGGCTTGTGGGGTCCTTCAGCTCACCTCTGACTGCACAGGGAACCTTTCCCTCTGGTTCCACAGGGAGCCTTCTGCTGGTTTCAAGCATTCATTACTGAAGAAAGGTCCCTGTTCTAAAATGGCGATGCAGGTACACACTCCCCTGCGCTCCCAGTCTGCCCCGGCCCTGGGTGCCCGCTCCCCCTCTGGGCTCGGACTGCTGGCCAGAAGGGGCCTGGTGTGGGTGAACTTCCCAGCTCACCTCTGACTCCTCCAGGAGCCTTCTGCAGGTTTCAAGCAGTCTGTACTGAAGAAAGGTCCCTATTCTATGGGGTGATTTTTTTTTCTGGTCACAGGGGGCACCAGAGATCTCTCCTAGTGTCCTTGGGGAGCTGTTTTCTTTTTCCCATGGGACTGGGGAACAGAGTGGGAGTGATGGGGAAAGCCTCAACGGCTTTGGGGTGCTGTGTCTGCCTTGTGCCCCATCGTCGTAGGGAACCCATGCCCCAAATTTTGTGCCCCCGGTCTCAGTTCCAAAGCCCTCAAGTCCAGGATGCAGACTGTAGCCCAGTTCAGTTTCTGCAGAAATGGCGCCTTTTGCACCCCGCTCCCGTATCCGGGTGCCTGGTTTCTGATTACTCAGTGAGGGACATTCACCTCAGTGAGGGCCCCCGCGCATCTCCCTGCAAGCCTAGGTCGCAGGCACGGGGACCTGGGCAGCCACGATCTGTGTATCCTTTTCAAGCCACTTTTCCGCACAAGGTTACCAGCTCGTCTTGGGCTGTTTGTAGGTCTCCAAGGAGTATTCTTAAAGGCACCCTGGGACCTGCTCCTACAAGCCAGTGTGCTCCTACATGCCCCCTGAGCCAGCAACGGTCTCAGTGGAGGTGACAAGTACGGGGAGGGCCCCCCAACCAGAATCAGCAGGAGTGAGCTGGGGGCACATGAGGCTGACATGTCAGTGTAGGTGCCATGTTCTGGCACCTCCTCTGGGCAGGGAGGCGCCCAGAGATGCCTCCTGGGCTGTGCCTCTTGCCTCTTTTGCCTCGTGGCATCATCTTTGCCATCAAATGAGTGAGCCTGGCAGCTGGCACTTAGCGAATTACATGCAACTCACAGGGAATAGGCTCGGCAAGAATGGGGGTTTGAGCCCTTGGCTGGCTGAGGACTGAGCTCAGCGCAGGAAGGAAGCTGGCCCGGGGAGCTGTCTGGAGTAGCTGAGTCTGCCAGCCAGCGGCGGGGGTGCAGGGGAGCTTCAACTTCCACCACAGTCCGGACTCCTCCCCAGACTCCCCACCTGAGCCCCCGCCCCCCTCAATCTGCCAGTCACCTTTGCTCCCACAGCCCAGCTGTCCCCTCATTGGGACTCCATTTCTTTGACTGAGTCAGCACGAACCCCGAGGTTTCAGCTGAGTCATGCCCTGAGTCTTCAGAACATCATGCCTCTCCCCTCTGGGCCAGATATCTCTGGGTATCCTAGCATCTGGGCGACCCCTGTGTCATGAAGGCCCCTGGGCAGGAGGCCACTGAGGGCCGGCTGCCACGCTTCCTCCCGCCACTAGACGTGGCACCAGTGGCGTCAGCTTTGATGCCTGCCTGGGGAAGTCGGGGTACAGTCCCCTCCAACCGAACATACTCAAGAAGCGCTCATCTTACTGGGAGGAAACAACAGGGAGAGATGATCATGGAGGCTTAGAGAGAAATGAAGGCCCCTCCAAGTGCCTACGTGATCTTATTCTATTCAAAATGGTGATGGGCCCAAACAATGGGTGCTTCATGAGGCTGCAACACTCACCAATGGTCCTGAGGATCCATTTTGTGTTATGTGTATTTTACCACAATCATTTTAAAAATAATAATAATAATAAAGAGATAGGATGTGAGAGGCGAGGTCAGGAAGCAGACGGGCAAGTCCGTGACTGAACTTAAAATCCACCCAAAGGAGAAGTCTCCATGGGGACAGGAATCCCCAACCTAAATTTCCTCTAGTTTCAGGGAAGTTGAAGCACCTTCCTTTTTTGCTGGCTACCTCCGCTGTTTTAATACCATGAAACATTCTAAGGACCAACCTTTCTTGGTCACGCAGGACCATGCTGGCTTCAGGGCATGTGTCAGTTTAACGGGAAATGGCAGTGACTGACGGCCGGGCTGCAGGCACTCTCCTTTATGTCACTCAGTCCTCACTCACTCCGCAGCAGAGGGCTAATCCTCACTCTACTTTGCAAGGTCTCAAAACACCTTCTTATCAGAAAGAATTACCTGTGGTCAATGTCATGTTGACCTGGCCCCTGCCTTCCACCTCTGTGCCTGCGGGGACTGCCCTGCCACACGCGTCTCCATTTCTGTCCTGTAGCTGGGACACCAGGCCCCATTCCCGCCATTCCCTCCCTCCATCCCAGTCTGCTTTTGTCTCTCCTAGCCCCATGTTCCCTGTTCCCCGCCTCAGGGAAGCCCCTGCTTGCCTCAGATGAGCTGATATTCCTGGAATCTTTCAGGAAATCTTAGAAATGAGATGAATTCAAACCTGGATATTTCTTTACCAGGAAACTCCACATCCTACCCATTCTAGGAAAACAAATAAATATACATTTTTTAAATTAGAGTCAATAAAACCCCCAAATGGTTCTGTGATGCTTTGGTAGAAAATCAACAACAACAGAGACAGCTTTTCACAGAATGGATTTCTGGTCATTGCAAAATGATCATAAACTGAGCCAACTTCCCAGAGACTGAAAGGAAAAGGAAAATTCATTGGCAAACAGATGGGCTTCTTTTTTAAATTATTTATTTATGCATACAAGAATTGGGGTACAGGCCAGAGGTGTGGGGGGGTGGGGATGAAAGGATTCACCAGAGACAGAGTGGGGAACAGAAGAGGCAGACTGACGAAATACACTGCTGAGGGGAGCAGTGGGTGAGGCAGGAGAGGTCTGCGGCGCCATGTGGGTTGCTCCCTGGCCTGCAGGGGATAGAACTCATGCTGCAGAGGCTGCGGATTGCTTCCTAGTGTGGTACCTAACCCCCTGCGCCACCAGGGAGGCCCCAGATGGGCTTTTAAAGCAGTCCAACCCTCAATTCCATTATAGAAGGTCAGAACCGAGGTTGAAGGAGTAAAAAGTTCACATGAAGGAAGGGAGGAAAAGATCAACTTCCAGTTCAAGGCCTAGAAATTGCTGGAAACCCCAAGCCAGTCCAAACCTTTCCCAGCACAGAGCACAGACTTTCAGGACTGGTAAGGACACAGAGCCACCTGGCCAGCTGCTTACCCTTCATCCGAAGGTAGTTTTTAAGTCATAATACATCATCCACTGCAGAAACATTATTATTCACAGTGGCTTAGAGAAGGTTGGTTTTTCTTTCTCTCAGGTAAGAGACCAGAGATGTGCAGTCACGGCTCAAAGGTTTAGCTACTTCCCGAGTCATCCAAACATCCCAGGGTCTTGCTCCCCTGCTCCACCCCATGACACTCAACTTTCACCTCATGATCCAAAATAGCTGCTCTAGCTCCTGCCATTGCCCCCAAACTCAACAGCAGACCTATCCCAGATTGCTCCCATCGTTTTTATCCCACTGGCTGACCTTACTCTCCTAGTTACAAGGGGAGCCAGGGGCCCAACTAAAAAGTCTGTGCTGCATAGGACAGAAAATTGGTCTTGGAGAGAAACTGGCCACGTCTGCAGCGAGGGTTCCTGTGGGAACATGCTGGTCCTTCCATGACACACTTTTCCAGAATACACCCACTGAAGTAGGAGGAATGTTGCATTTTGCTTTATTTGGAACTTGCTGGCATCTTGGGCGCAGTTTCACTTTGTTGTGAATGCCAGAACCATGTCCCAAGACAAAAAAGTAATGGTTTTTGACTTTGCTGCTGGTTCAGAGGGTGGGGCCTGGAGTCGGACCCATCAGGTTTTATTCTGAACTTTCTTCCTACAAACTGTACAGTCTTGGGCGAGTTACCTATCTGCTTGTGACAGCTGCCCCAGGTGATGACTATGAGATTGTAGGTGGGGCACCCATCACTCCTGGCACTCGTGAAAACTAGACTGGTGCTGCCATTTCTGTTATTACTCTGCCCCTGAGCCTCCCGTCCTGTCATTGAAACTCATTTTCCCCAGTTGAAAAATCAGGATGTGGTAGTTAGTGTCAAAAAATGCCTCCAAATTGTTGCTTCCCTCTTTGGACACACCTGCCAGCCCTCCTGTCAAGATGTGGTGCTTCCATCTGGCCCCTTGAGCCTGGATTGGGCCGAGGTCCCCACACAGGTGATGGCGGGCTGCTCAGCCTGACTTGAAGAGAACAGGCAGCTTCCACTTCCTCCCTCACAGATCCCACACGCCACGCCGGGGGAACCCAAGCCGCTGCGTGGATGGGCCCTCGTGGAGCAGGGTGAGGTTCCAAGCTCGCCAAGAGCCCCCAGAGCTCCCAGCCAGGGAGGAAGCCTACTGGAAAGCAGGTCTTCCCTGCTGTCAACTCCCCTGCTCAGTGGCCGGCCAGAGCAGCAGACTGTGAGCCAGGAAATGACTGTTGCCTCAAGCTGCTAGATTGGGGCTGTTCCGTTATGCGGGAGGAGAGGCTCGGAAGGCAATCTGCTGTGAAGCCAAATGCTCTCGAGGCAAAAATCTTAACCGTGTGACATTGGTTTGGGGACCAGATGGAAGGGTCTTGTGGAAAATGTTCCACAAAACTCAAGTGATTGAATTTTAAAGATCTCGTTTCTTCATTCGGGGATCCACGAATCGGGCAGCATCCAGTCGAGAAGGACTGAGGGTAGAAGGGAGCAAGATCAAGGGGTAACACTAGCGGGGGGGGGGGGGGCGCTGTACAAGGCCAGCATCCTCGAGGGGCTGGCAGGGGCCCAGCAGGCACCTGCCCGGACCAGTGCTAACCCGGCGTCCCCTGGCTGACTGCGAGGAGAGGCCACTTCCGGAAGAGGCTGGAGCTTGAATCAAGTTCAGTCTCAGTCTGGAGATGTGGGGCTTGGCATACGTGACTCCATTTGGGCCTGTTGTCTTATTTTTAATAAAACTGTGAGTGAAAAGCTTCAAGCACAAGGGAGCTGTATCGGCTGCTGAAGGGAATGGGACCCCAGTTACGTTACCCAAGTTAGATGGGAGCAGACACTTGCTTTCGTCTCCTCGCGGGTGAGAGAGGGATCCCACCTCAGGGTGACGGGGATGGCACGAGCATGACACCCAACACTGGGCAGAGGGACGGACAACAGTTTATGCCCCCCAGGGCCCCGTTCAGCAAGCAGGCCCACCTGAGGCTGGCGCTCCACGCTGGAGCGCGCACCGGCGGGAGCCAGGCTGGGGAGCGCCAAAAGGGTGGGTGTCTCTGGCTCCACGGGAAGATGCCATGAGCTTGTTTGGATAACTCCACAGGCTGCCAGGGCTGTGAAGCCAGCTACGCCTGGCAGGTGGACACTGCCCCAGGTCCAGGGGCTAGGGAGGACCTGTGAGCCAGGGGACCTCATCCACAGGAGCAGAGCTGGGGCTGGGGTCTTGCCATGAGGCCACGTGAAGGCCTCCTGATGCCAGCAGAAGCCGACGAATCTAGCCGACCTGCAGATCCAGTGGTGGGAGCCCCAGGCCCCATGCTGACGCGCCAGCTGCCTGCAATCAGAGAGGGAGAGGCGCCCAGGAAGGAGCTTCAGGTTTGAGGTAGAATGAGGAGGAAATAGGAGCCGACACACCAGGCACATCAAGCGATGGTTTTATTTCCTTCTTGAACAACAAGGTTGATTTCTTTGATGATAAAATTAACCTCAGAATGAAAGTTGAAAAATCTTGGCTGTCTTGGTGCCGAGGACAGAGCGCATCGTGGTGCTGTCTCAGGGAGCAGCTGAGTAAACGCGGGACAACCAGCCAACAGCCTGGGGCCCCAAGGGCTTCGTGGGATCCCAGAGCAAGCAACCCCTGCCACAAACAGGGTCCCAGGAGCTGAGATGACCACCAGCTGCCACGAAGGTATTTTCCAGCAACTGTGCTTTTTTTTTCTGGTACCACGTCAACAGCCACCACATTGCTTTCCAGAGAAAATGGTCTGGAATGGTGCGGCTCCTCCTGGGCCATCCATGGAGGGGGTGGGCAGGTCCAGCCCCGTTCACTTCGCAGGTGTTCCCACCTACACCTTCTCGGTCAACTCACATATCCCCTCATGAAGTTGTTGACTTTCCCATTCTAGAGATGATGCCTCTGAGGCTCAGAGGTGGTCGCACAGTCAAGCTTCGAACGCCCGTCCCGGAGGACAGACTGCTTTGAGCCGTGAGCTGTCTCCCAAAGACGGGGGGCAGTTACCTGGGGGACCCATAGAAGTCCCAGATCACAGAGGGGGTGAAAATACCTGGTGCTGCCAATTCTGTGCATATTGCCATGCAAAAGCCTACAAGTTCACCTGGGACCATGAGCAGGGTGGGGGCGGATGCCCCAACCCTCTAAAATGGGAATGCCGACAACTTCGTAAGGGGATATGTGAATTGACCCAGTCTGAGGGGGTCAGATGGTCGGACCCTCTCTCCACAGGGCACCTTCACGGCGTCATAGGCATAACCACTGTGCGCTGCGAGCCACCCCGCAGCAGCCCCCCAGGCCACGGGCCAGGCACCTGGGTCTCACTCACACCTGCTACGTGACACTGCGTGAGTCAGTGGCCTCCATCTTCTCACCTGTGAGATGACGGGAATAGACATCAGCCTCCCCGAGCTGTCGGGAGCCGCCAAGCAGTTGAGGCAGGAGCCCTGTGCCAGGCATCAGGCCTGCACACTCCTTTCTTATTAGGTGATTATTATTTGATAAATAGATGGGTGGATGTAATAGCAAAATTATAAAGTAGACAGCAGAGGCTGTGATTAACCCCGCCTTACATATGACTAATGGAGACTTAGGGCATTCAGAAGGTTGCCAGAGACAGGAGAGGGGTAATTATGCTCATTTTACAGCTGAGAAGACTGAGGGTCACGATGGACACGAGCTCAAAGTCCGTGTCTAAGCCGGGCCCCTCTGGCAGCCCCCGCCCTTGGTAGTGTCCCTCTTTGGAACCATAAGTAAGGACACAGGACTTCCCAGCAGCTGCAGGTGACCCTGGCCCAGCTTGGTTCCTCTAGCTGAGCCTGCCCAGGCCTCCCCGCCCAGGCCTCCCCACCCAGGCCTCCCAGCCCAGGCCTCCCCGCCCAGGCCTTCCCTGCCCAGACCTCCCCGCCCAGGCCTCCCTACCTAGGCCTCCCTGCCCAGGCCTCCCTGCCCAGGCCTCCCTACCCAGGCCTCCCTACCCAGGCCTCCCCTGCCCAGGCCTCCCTCCCCAAGCCTCCCTACCCAGGCTCTGCAGCAAGTCCCCTGGGAAATGACTGTGGCACACCCTCCCCTGTCTCCCAGGTAGCTCAGCACCTGTGCCTGACAGGATGGAAGGAAAGGCGGGCTGGGCCCACAGATCTAGGATCCCATCCTCACCTGGCTAGATTAGAGGGCCTGGCTCATGCCTGAAATTCCTCCGTGACCGTTCCCTTGGGTCTACCTATAGCAGGTGCTTTCTCGTAAAACAGAAGAGTCACCTGAGGGAGGACTATTAGGAACTCTTACTGCGTAGAAGACAGAGAGGGAGGGGCTGGGCCCTTTTTTCTTGATTTTTAGTGAAAGGAATCAATTGGTTTTGAAAGGAGGGAAATGGAAAGGTATGGAAGACTGAAGAGTGAAAATTTCAGGGAGGGGTTGAAGGCACCTGAGGGGGCTGGGGGGCTGCTATTAGGAAGTGCTGGTATTTACCAACCCCTTCACTGCACCTGGCCTGTCCTCAGCACCCCAGGGCACAGCTTCCTCCAGCTCTCCAGGTGGGGTCACCAGGGCCTGGCCCTCTGCCTGCCCTGCTTCACAGACCCAAACAGGGCCTCCAACATCGGGAGTCCTCGGGGTGCAAGAGAACTAGGGGGCAGGGAGAGAACTAGGAGCCCTGGTGGGGTGGATAATAAATGGAATGAAGAGGATGGAGGGAAGGAGCAGGAGCGGGGTGGGGGTGCGGGAAGGGTGCGGGGTGGGGGCACAAGCCTATGGGCTCCTTCTTACCCAGGGCTCCCCAACACCCCCCCTCCATGCTCCAGCCGCTTCCAACTCTCCCGCCTCCTGGCCTTTGCTCAAGCTGCGCCTGCTGCCCAGAACACCTTCACCCTATAAGCCCTGCTGTCTCCCAGGCCCCAGGCGGGCCTCACACCCTGGCACAGTGTCTGCCCAACACCTGAGAGATCCCCGGGGGTCCGCCTTCTCCCCAGCAACCCCCTCAGAGTCTGCCCCCATTCCTCCCCAGCGGGGGGTCTGCGGGGTTATCAGAGGGGAATGAACTGGAACATCTCCTGGAGCAGCGGAGATGGCGGCGCTCTGGATAAGCCTCAGGGACTCACACCCCAGAGAGGGGTGGGGGGGCCCTATTTTGCCTGGAAGGCTGGGCTGTGCGGGTGCAGGGAGTCTTTCCCTGACTCGGGGGTGCCCCCTGGAGGCCGAAGCCTGCCAGCAGGACCGCATCCCCCGTTTTGTGTGCCAGCATTTCTGATCTCAGTCAGGGCGCCTCCTGAGACCCCTCTAGGCCCGGGCTCCCCTATTCCGCCCTCTCTCCCCCCCTCCCCTCCACATCTTCGCGTTCCTGGAGATCCGAGCGGCCGGCAGGGGGAGGTCCCGCGGGTCCCCCCCCACCAGGACTCTGCGTCCCGGGGACGGGGTGACAGAGCACCCCGAGGGCGCGCACACCTGCGGGGCGCATGCTCCAGGCCGGGTCCCGGACGCTCCGGCGCAGCAGACCCGCGCAGATGCGCACCGCGGACACCCAGCGCGCTGCGTGAGCTTTTGCCCTGAGCGTGCGGGTTCTGTGTGGACACAGGCTGTCAGGTCAGCCGGCTGAAGACGAGCAGGGTGATTTCTGGGTCACACCATGGAGCCAGGCTCGGCCTGGTGAGAAACCTTCCAGCGGGGAACTGGCGCTCCCAACTGCAGGAGAGAGGGTTTCTGTGGCTCTGTGCCAGCAGGTGCTGGGCTGGGTTTTGGAATTTGGAGGGCTTTAGTTGTTGTTTTCTTTCTTCTTTCTCTCTTTCTGTCTCCCCCCCTCCCCCCCATTCTTTCTTTTGCCATTTGGATTTTTTTTTTTTTTTACTTCTCCAACAGATTAATTTTTTAAAAGATTTTATTTATTTATGCATACAAGAGCTGGGGTACAGGCCAGAGATGCAGGAGGGTGAGAGGATTCACCAGAGACAGAGTGGGGAGCAGAACAGGCAGACTGACTGAGGTACACTGCTGAGGGGAGCAGCAGACGAGTCAGCAGAGGTCTGCTGTGCCATGTGGGTAGCTCCCTGGCTGGGATCAAACTCGTGCTGCAGTGGCTGCAGATAGCTTCAAAGGTGCTTCTTAACCCCTTGCGCCACCAGGGAGGCCCTAATTCTATTCTATTTTTTAAAGATTTATTTATTTATTTATTTATTTATTTATTTATTTATTTATTTATACAAGAACTGGGGTACAGGCCAGATGCACGGGAGGGTGAGAGGATTGACCAGAGACAGAGCGGGGAGCAGAACAGGCAGATCTACCAGGGGAGGCCCCAGATAAATTATTTTTTTAAGCAGTGGATTTTTTTTAATTTTATTTTTATATTCCCCATACAATTGCAACCCTCTTATTTTGAACCCAATCCCTCCTTTCCCCGTCCCCCCCCCCCAAGCAGTGAATTTTGAGGAGAAAAAACAGGGCAGAGATGTACGGCATAGAAAATAAATGCCAATGAGCTAACTGGTTTATAACCACACCTCTGAGGGCTGGGGCAGGGGGTGCTGTCCCTTGCACCAGCTGAGGATCCAGTCCCTGGCTTGGGGGGGGATAGCTCCAGGCTCCTGGGATTTGAGGGCTCACTGGGTGGAAGGGGCATGCCCAGGCTTTAACCCAAGCTGAGCAGAAGGAAGGCCCAGTCAGCCAGGAGGCCCACAGTGTGGACTGGAGGAAGTGTGTGCTTCACGTTCATCCAAACACCCACATTCCCCGCCAGCACGGGCTGATGGGGCCCCTTGTCAGGCTCCCTCTTACTGTGACCTGTCCTAGTGGCATTTGGTGATTTAACTTGCGTAGTATAGAGGGTGTTGGCTGTCTTCTCATCGACTTATTTGAAACCTCTATATCTCCCCCCACCCCCCCAGCATGAAACCTCTCTATCTTTTTTGATGAGGTGTCTGGTTCCAATTTTTACCCCCTTTTTGGGTGCATTTTAAAATTGGGTCGTTCTTTTGTTTTCTTCTGGTTGAGCTGAGTTCCTCATATTTTGGACAAGTTATTTCTGACATGTATTTAAAAAATATTTTCTGCATATCTGTGGCTTGTCTTTTCATTCTCTTGTTGGAGGTTTTTTTTTCTAAAGATTTATTTACAGACGCATACAAGAACTGGGGTATAGGCCAGAGATGCAGGGGGTGAGAAGATTCACCAGAGACAGAGTGGGGAACAGAATAGGCAGACTGACTGAAATACACTGCTGAGGGGAGCAGCAGGGAGACAGGAGAGGTCTGCTGCGCCATGTGGGTTTCTCCCTGGCCGGGGATCGAACTCGTGCTACAGAGGCTGACTGATAGCTTCATAGCTCTGCGTCTTAACCCCTTGCCCCACCAGGGAGGCCCTCTCTTGGTGGAGTTTTAAGGCCCACATTGCCCTGCTTATACCCAGCCTCTACTGCAGCTTCTATCAGCAATCAAGAGGATTTGTTGATTTCCATGGACCTGATCTGTCTTCTCTGTCATTTTGAACTTGGGAGGGAGGAGGGGCGAGGGAAGGGAGAGTACTCCTATTGAACCCTTAAAACCCTAGTTCTTTTGCCTCAAGTGCTGTGATGAAGATCAGATGAGTGAGTTTCTATAAAGCCCTTGAAACTGAGTGTGGAACATACTGATGCGTAATTAGCTTGGATAATTAGAATTACAAGCATTACATCTCTTAATAGCTAATGAAATCAGTCCTTCCTAGCTATTTTCACATTTTGCTCTCCTAGAGAAATCATATGGTTTTCTTTAATATCCTGTTTGGATTTATTAAATGCATAATTAAATTAGGGGAAAAAAGACATTTTAATGGTGTTGGGTTTCTCGGTCAAGAGTAAAGCCTGCCTTTCCTTCACTCTTCTCTTATGCCCTTGCCCTTCGTTTTACTTTTTTTTCCCCCCTTCGAGCTATTATGGATAAGGTCTTTCCTTCTGAGACCTAATGGATCACTACAAATCTATAGCTGCATCGAGGCAATTGATTGTTCTAAATAGACTACCTGGGGGGGGGCAGTTTTAGGCTCATAGCAAGACTGAGCAAAAGGTGCAGAGCTTTCCCATACAATCCTGCCCCGACACATGCACAGCCCCCACTCGCGTCTCCCCCTCCAGGTGGATGCACCACGACCACCTAAAGCCCCACACCTTTTGCTCTAGGCACGGACCCTTCCATGAGTTCGACAGATGTCCGATGAGCCATACCCAACCTTGGTGTCACGCAAAGGAGCCTCACTTGACTTTTAACGATGAACTTTTTTCTAATCTCAAAGTTTCATATTTAAATTGATTCTCTTAGCTCTTCCAAGTGACCATCTAAAAACAGTGGTGTTTTGCCCAGCATTCCCCACACATCACCCTTGTCCTCGATGCAGTGGCTCCTCCAGACTGGTGTTAAATGGTGACAGGGCGTCCTTGCCTTTTCATGGACATAAAATCTATTCTTATTTTAATCGTCATTTTCTAAAATTAAGAATGGATGTTGGATTCCACCAAATGCCTCCTTAGAATCTATAAAGATGCTCAGCTGACGTTTCTCCTATAATCAGTGGTAGATAGGATTCTCTACAATTCAGCAAACAAGGCTCAGAGAGGTCAAGTCGCTTGCACACAGGGCCACACAGCAGGCAGGTTGCAGAGCTAGGGTCTCTTTCCTTGAGTCCCTGCTCCTTTTCCCTGGCCCTGGTGCTTGGAAGTCTTGGGGCCCTGCAGTCCCTGGGACATCCTGTATCCCTGTGAACTGGGATGAGCACCATAACAGGGGCAGGATAGAAGCCCAGAGTGCTTCCTGGAGGAAGTGGCAAGGTAGGCAGGACTTGGGAGCAAGGCTGAGGGAGCCAAGCAGTTTGGTGAGAGGACTGTGTTTGGACAGGTGTGTTCAAGGCTCCTGTGGACACTTGATTTAATAGAAGCCACTCAGGAAATGACCGATGTGTCCACCAATCTAGTGGAACAAGTGAGATTCTAATCACAGAATGGGGCTGCAGGTAACTAATACAAGGACAGGCAGCCTCCACATGCTGTTGGTCTAGATAAATGGCCTTGTGTGCAAAGGGATTGCTGCGCATTTTATTCATTTAAAATATTTGGTTTCATTTTCGGTGAATTTGCACTGACACCCCAGTTCCAGCCCAACATCCAAGGGTTTGTTCAGATGAGAAGGCTGAATATATTTACATATTTGCTTGATCCTCTATGCATATCCCAAGCTCTCCCCGTGTAGATACCCTCCGTACCCCACTGTAGCCCCAAATCCTTTCCTGGGTCACTTTCCCTTGGACACCCCTCATCACACCACTAGTTCCAACAAGCAACTCCAGGAGCTGTCTTCCTGCACATCGGTCCTCCTGACCCCTTCTGGTCAGTGCCCCCTCACCCCCACACTGGGGGTCACATGATGCCCACCCGCCTGGTTCAGCTCCACTGCAGCTTTGGGACTGAGTTGTTCAGGGAGGCAGCATCACTGGGGTGGGGTGGGGGGAAGGACGGTGGGCAGGAAGGGGCCTCCAGTTAGCTGAGGGCTCCTGGGATGGAACCCCATTTTACATATGACAATGCTGGGTGTATGAGTGACCTGCTGAAGTCCCGGAGCAGGTAGGTGGTGGAAGCTGGAATAGATGGGGTCGCCCTCATCCACATCTGAGGTAGGATCCTGCAATTTCCTTTCTCCTCTTGTGGACAGCCTAGAATTGGCCACCAGGGGGCGCAGGAGGCCTTCGTGGGCTCTTGAAGTAGGATGCGGAGCCTGTGACTTAGTTTTGCAGAGAGATCTCTGACCCAGCTGGCCCAGGATGTCTCTCTGGGGACCCCATGCGCCTCCTCCTGGTGGCAGCCAAGCTCCTGGCCTCTCCCTCCCTTGCCCTCCTCCCCGCCCCACCCCCACCCCCGTCGCCATCTTGCCCAGAGCTGCACTCAAGCTTACAGGCCTGCCCGGGTCAGGACTTGGGAGCTAGCCGGGCATCCCACCTTGCTGACCTCTCCCAAAGCCAGCCCAGCTGTCGGCCACGCCCCCTGCCTCTTCCAGCCCCTCAAGGCCTCCTTTTGTGTCTCCATCTTCCCTCTGAAGCTCGCCCTCATCTCTCTGCAACCACCTGTTCTGGGCCTCAGGTCTGAGGAGCCCTTCCTGTGGGCTCTGAGTGCCCCTGTGGGTGAGGGGTGTTTCCACGAAGGACAGGGCTGCTGGGGGTGGGACGGAGGCTGGCGGTAGCCCCATCCAGGACCACGGGACCCAGAGGACAGGCCCCCTCTGCTCTGCTAACGGGACTCCAAAGGACTGAGTGAGGACCCGAGTGTCAGGGTCCTGGTTTACACAGCTGGACACGCATGGGTGGCATCCGGGGGAGCAGCTGAGGGCTGCTGGAGGCCTGCAGCAGGGCACCACTGCAGGGAGGCCCCTGGCTGCCCCAGCAAGCCCTTCCCAGCCCCGCTGAGTGGGCGTGACCCTCTGTGGGCAGGGCAAGGGTGGGGGTGCGGTGCCTGGGTTGCTTAGTACTCTGTGGACTGACTTAGACTCACTAACATGGCTTCCCTGGGGAGAAAGTTCTCTTTCCGGCCCTCTAATGGGGCTGAGGAGCAGCCACCATGGGTCCGCGGACCCCAGCCGCCCCTGCGACCGGGTCCTGGCACACACGCTCTCTGGAGGCGAGGCTGGCCAGACTGGCGGTGCAGTGGCTAGAAATCAATCATATTTCTATGGCACTTACCTTTCTGGTCACTTTCTATTTCTGGCAAGTGATCCTTGTTCTCTGTTTACAATGACATAAAGTTTCCTTTCCTAAGGAAAAAAGTGAATCGGTTTAAGGACATAACAAAAGGGGTGAGGCCTTGGGGGACAGAGCTCTGAGGTGCCCTGGCATGACCGGTGCTGGGAGTGGAAAACAAGCCCCCGGGACCCCCACACCAACTAGGGTCGCTGACCCCCTTGCATAGGTGAGGAGCTGAGGCCCTGAGCAGGTCACGATGCAGAAAACCCCTTGGCTGGGCAGGGGGAGCCGCCACCAGCCGGGCAAGACCTGGGCCGGGACCCTGGGCCTGGGGACTGGGCTCAAGTGCCAGGGCCTGAGCAGCACTTCAGTCTCCCACGCAGCCCTGCCAGGTACCCGTCCGCAGAGACCCCCTGATGGAGGAGGGAGCCCAGGCCCACAGGAGGGGTGTGTGTGGCACAGGCATCCTCCTCTCCACTCTTCAAGTGGGAATACAGACTCCAGCCAGGATGTGCCTGAAGCCACACAGCTGGTGGGCAGCCTTGATCCAGTGCCCTCTGACTCAGGAGCCCGCTGTTCCTTCCTTTGTGCAACTCCCAGCTGTGTAGGGATCTGAACCCTGAGGCCCACCCTCAGGGACACACTCAGGGCAATCCCTGGCCTTGTTCCTTTCTTCCAGGCTCTCTCCATGACACAGAAGAGCACGGAGAGCCTGGGGGGCAGCCCCACCCACGGCCCTGGGTGGCCACTCCCTCCTCCCAGTCTCCATGGTGGCCTCTGGGAATTGGAGCCCTTCACCTTGGCCACCTCCAGCTCAGGGATGCTGCATGCACCCCAGGAACTGAGACCATGCCCTGAGTGCGTGGACCCCCGCTCTCCGGACAGCCCCTCATCCCCTGGAATGCAGGAGCCCATCCTGTGGTCCAGGCCTTTTGTCCTATGCAGCTGGCCAGGGGACAGGCAGTGCCTGCAGGTCACTGACTGGTGTGACTGTAATAGGGTGGTCTCCAGGAAATGGGGTGGTTCCAGGTTCCCTGCCCCACCCAAAAGGAGGATGGAGCTGAGCAGGGAGAGAAGAAGCTGAAAAGGAGAATGAGAAAGGAAGGAAGCTGGATGGAGCCAGAAGGAGACCTGGAGGAGGCGCGTGGAGCCTAGAGACACGTGAAGAAACTATTAGGGGGAAAGGATGTTCTGAGCTAATCCCATACAGGCTTTGTGGTCGCCACCCCCACTCCAGACCAAAGTCATCAAGACATTGGGAAAGACAAATCCTGTCACCACCAAAGGAGGGTGGCTGGGACCTGAGGGTGGAGTTAAGCAGCCAGGTTGGGTATAAAAACCAAACACGTGGGCCTGGGGGTCTATC
Organism: Talpa occidentalis; assembly: GCF_014898055.3. Classification (NCBI taxonomy): domain Eukaryota; kingdom Metazoa; phylum Chordata; class Mammalia; order Eulipotyphla; family Talpidae; genus Talpa; species Talpa occidentalis. The sequence continues at coordinate 44,294,013 of NW_023602073.1, read as the reverse complement.
GCTCTGTCACTCTCTTGCTCACCTCCTGGCTTCATGGTTCCTGGCTCGGTCAGCTCTCAGAGTGCCATTTGGGATTCCAGATCAGTGGATCAGGTAGGACGCATTTAAAACTTTGTCTCCCACTTTTCTCCCTGAGCTGTACATTTCCTCATTTGCCTTTCCCTTGAAAATAAACCTTTTATTAACCTTTTGCGTGTGCCTGCAGTAGAGCATTGATAAGTCCTTTTAAGCGCGTGGGTGAGGACCCACAGTCAGGCACCCCGTTTTGTATCGGGGCTGCCCTATAACAAAAAGAATGAGCCTTTTTCCGATTTCCTCTTTTGCTTAGAGGATGCTGTTGAAAAACAGGTACAGGGCCGAGACATTCGACAACTGTTGACTCAGCTGGCTTATGATAATGCTAATAAGGACTGCCAGAATGCTATACGCCAGGTTAGGGATACTATTAACATCATAAAATATTTGCGGGTTTGCCTCGATGTTGGGTCAATAGAGCATAGAGTATATGTGGTGGCTCTCGCTACAAAAGCGGTAACGTGCCACGAACAAACAAAAAAAATGCTTCAATTGTGGCAAAACGGGGCATTTTAAAAGACTACAAGGCAGCGTTTAACAATAAATCAAGCAAGAGTTACGCCACTTTCTCCCTGTGCCCCAGGTGCGCCATAGGGTACCATTATGCCCGCGATTGCCGGTCTCAAGTTCATAGAAATGAAAATTTTTTTCCATGGGCCAGCGAGAAACGGAAGGAGGGGCCAGCCCTGGGCCCGGATAATAACAGGGCAATCCCCGATGATGATGATGCAGGGCCCCAATCAAGGATGCCCCGCTCTGCTAGTACCCAACCAGCCAATGCCACAACCTCCATCCTGTCTCTCCGTCCCTCCACCTCAGGAAGTGCAGCCATAGATTTGCCTGCCGCAGTGCACCTCATAATAAAGGCCGAAATGTGTCCGCGCTGGGTTCCTACTGGCTACTATGGACCCCTATCCCCCAAAACTGTAGGATTACTTTTAGGAAAATCTAGTTCAACTGCCAAAGGATTACAAATGTTTCCCGGAGTAATAGACTCCGATTATGAGGGCGAATTACAGGTTGTGCTTCAGTCCCTGCCACTTGGAGCATCAAAAGGGGAGACGGAATAGCTCAATTTCTGCTGTTGCCCCATGTGCCCATTGGCCAGTCTAAAAGTGAAAGGACCAGGGGCTTTGGTAGTGCCGGAGGTTCTGCCTCAGGTAGATTGGACAGAATTACTATCTAAAATAAACAGGCCAATTTTGGAGTTAAAGATTGAGGACAGATGTTTTAGGGGATTGGTCAACTCTGGCACGAATGTTACAGTTTTGTCAACTTCAGAGTGGCCTCCCTCGTGGAAGACTAAAGTCTCCACTGCAGATATGGCCAGAATAGGCACTGTATCCACCCAACAGATTCAACAAAGTGCTCGAGTCTTACAGTGTCAAGGGCCCAAGCGACAGATGGCTGCCATTCAGCCCTGTGTACTAGATGTACCACTAAATTTATGGGGAAAGGATTTATTATAACAATGGGGTGCACCATTATTACAAATACCAGCTAATAATCCAGTGGTTCAAAATATAATGTTACGGATGGGCTACATCCTAGGTAGGGGATTAGGCAAAAATTTACAAGACAATAGGCTGCACACAGCCAGTCATCTTTTCCATAGGGGCCTTGATGGAGCAAATACAACATGTGCCTAAGATACAGTGGAAAATGGAAAAGCCTGTCTGGGTAGGTCAATGGCCCCTTACTAGAGAAAAGACCCAGGCATTAGAACAATTAATTCAAGAACAATTGGCTGCTGGCCATATTGAACCCTTGATTTCCTCTTGGAACTCCCCTATATTTGTAATTAAAAAAAATTAGGAAAATGGAGATTGCTTACAGATTTAAGACAGATGAATGCTGTGATGCAACCCATGGGAGCTTTGCAGCCCAGGGTGCCTACACCAGCGGCTATCCCAGCCAGATGGCCTCTTATACTTATAGATCTCAAGGACTATTTTTTTCTATCCCGGTCCATCCAGAGGATGCGTTACGGTTTGCTTTTAGTGTACCTGGTTTAAATAATAAAGAACCTATGAAAAGATATCAGTGGAGAGTCTTTCCTCAGGGGATGGCTAATTCCCCCACTATGTGTCAATTTTTTTGTGGCACAAGCACTTAAGGCTGTTAGGCAGCAATATCCTCAAGCCTACATTCGTCACTACATGTATGACATTCTTATAGCGTCCTCTGATGGCTCACAATTAAAATTGGTTTTTCATGCTATTTCTGATGAACTCCCTAGGTTTGGCCTTCTTATTGCCCCCGATAAAATACAACAAACAACTCCCGTTAAATATTTAGGTTCTGTGGTCGATTGCTTAACTGTCAGGCCTCAGACCGTACAAATTCGCACAAACCCCAAACATTGAACGATTTTCAGATGCTATTAGGAGATATTAATTGGATATGCCCTCATTTGGGAATTCCTAATTACCAACTGCAACATTTATTTAAAACTTTGGAAGGAGAGCCTGCCTTGGCTAGCCCTAGACATTTAACAGAGGAAGCTGAACAGGAGTTACAATTTGCTAATCAACAAATAAAAAGTCAATTTGTGTATAGGTATGACCCAGATTTACCATTCACTCTTTTGATATTCAATACTCTGTATTCTCCAACTGGTGTCACAGCCCAGCAGGACAAACCTTTGGAATGGGTCTATTTAAAACATAAAAACAACAAAACAGTGACCCCCTATGTAGACTATTTAGCTAATCTTATTACAAAGGGCGTCTGAGAGTGAGATCCATTTGGGGCTATGACCATCATTTAATAGTCCTTCCCCTAACAACCCAGCAATTTGTTAAAACTCTCTCTCTCCCTCTCTCTCTCTCTCTCTCTCTCTCTCTCTCTCTCTCTCTCTCTCTCTCTCTCTCTCTCTCTCTCTCTCTCTCTCTCGGATGCCTTGCAATTGGCGCTGTCTGATTTTCCAAATGCTATTGGCTGTCACTACCCTGCTGGAAAGCTATGGGATTTTTTAAAAAGAACTCAGTGGGTTATTTCGGATGTGGTGTTAGCCGAGCCGATTCCTTCTGGGCCCACATATTTTGTTGATGGTTCTGTAACAGGGTGGTCCCCAGGAAAGGGGAGAAGATTCCCCCATTTTGGCTCTCTGCCAGCTGGCAGCGAGACTGGCCAGCTCTGAGCGTGCCTTTGGGTTTCTAGGTCGGCGGATAGGGTAGGATGCATTTAAGACTTTATTTCCCTATTTTCTCCCTGAGTTGTACATTTCCTCATTTCCCCTTCCCTTGTAAATAAACCTTTTATTAACCTTTTGTGTGTGCCTGTAGTGGAGTATTAATAAGTCCCTTTTAAGCGCGCGGGTGAGGACCCACAGGCAGGCAACCCGTTTTATATCGGGTTGCTCCGTAATGGTATCAGTGGTCCTGGTGTCAGGGTCATCTTGTCTTTTTCTATGTGGGCTTCCTCATTCCTGGCCTCTGCATCCACCTTTCACAAATGGGGTTTAAACGACGGGAAAAAAAAGTGGTGTCCGTTTGCTAAATTTGATTAGCCGTCAGACCTTGGGAATTAACCCCAGAAACGTGAGGTTTGCGGAGGAAGGGAGCACAAGCAGTGCACCGCTGGACTATAAGTCTAGTTTGCTGCAACGGAATTGAATATCCACTATGCAAACGAAGGGCTTTAGTGTGCAAGTGGGCGTGCTCATCCTCTGGGGAGCTAAAACTAGGGAAGGCTTTTCACTTTAAATTTTTTGAATTTACCACAAGGGGAGCCCTACTCTTGGGCAGATAAACATTTTGCGAAGGAACAACCCTCCTCAGTATGGGTTCGTGTTCCAAGCCAGAACAATTGGCCAGCCGCCCTTTTAATCTCGTTAGGGAGAGGATATGCTTCTGCTGTGTTTTGCTTTTTTTTTTTCAAGATTGACTGATTGACTGATTATTTATTTATTTATTTGTGTTACATTCTAAAGTACAATGTTGCAAGAAAAATAATTTGCATGAAGTTAGACTCATTTTTTCGGCAATATCGTCTGAAGGACCAATGACAAAACTACCATTATATTCATTTAGGTAACTTTTAGGCACTTCTAGAAATTGAATGTGTCCCTTTAAGAAAATCTACTGGCAATTGACAACTGAAAGTAGTTAATTGCCTTGATAAAATGCAAACTCCAAGGGAAAACCAGGTTTTAGAAAATTGTGTCCCATCACTATGAGCTTGACAACTTTCTGCACCAACTAATTTTTCCTTTGGAATATTTGGAATATAAAACAAATATGATTTTTAAAATTAGATTCTAGAATAATAAACACAATGATCACATAACCTAGTGAAACAATGCTTTACTTTTAAAAATCATTTATTAGTTCAAGATCTATCAATATGCAGGAGAGGTCTATGGAATTAATGTAACAGATTAGAAACATTCAGTGGTAGTGTTTCAGGCTTTTCTTTGTGAAAAACTACTGTAGAGGTAGGAAGGACCACTGAGCAGGTTTTCTAAGATCCCATGCAGAGGGGGTAAAGGAGGGAAGAGTCCTGGAGACCTCGGTGGCTTTTGCAGGTCTTTTATTTAGATTTACCAGGCATATGGCAGGCAGGGGTGCTGGGGGCCAGGAGACTGGCAGTCCCCCGGGGCCCCAGCAAATCATCACTCTACCTGGGTTCTCTGGAGTTCTCTCTGCTTCTCTTCTTCTTCTCTCCGCTTCCATTCTTTCTCGGCTTCTGCTGGCGTCCCCATGATGCCTCCCTTATAAACTCAGTCTCTCAGCCCAGGTGTACCCACTTCAGGTGCCCGCCATCAGGCATGCATTCAGGACCACAGGTTTCCCTCATCTATCCTGATGGCAGGATGGCAGAAAAGCCTAATACTTTTTCCTTACCCTACAACTACCAATTATATAGTTTCAACTTATTATCAAAGTAGTGACAAAGTTGAATACTCACATTTATCCTAAAAGATTATAAAATGCAACTCCTACATGTTTCTTTAAGGCTGTATTTTTTTATTGACCCACTAAAACAAGAGACTAAGTGCAGAAGAAAATTTGAAAATTCAACTTCTAATGAGACAGAGAGGACTCTTGCAAAAGTGTAAACTGTAAAAGGTCCACTTCTCACTAGCATGATTATTTTCTCAAAGTTATATTTCTTTAAAACAGTTATGCAATGGATTATTAATAATACTCCAAATGAAATAAAACCATGTTTAAAATATTTTATTCCGTGTATGGTAAAGATTAATAGCCACATAAATTTATATTTGGGGCCTCTCCGGTGGCGCAGCGGGTTGAGCGCAGCGCTGTGAAGCTGTCTCCAGCCCCTGCAGTGCCGGTTCGATTCCCGGCTGCCCAGAGCACGTCCCACATGGCACAGCAGAGCTCTCCTGTCTCGCCTGCTGCTCCCCTCAGCAGGGTGTTCAGTCCTTCTGCCTGTTCCGCTCCCCACTGTCTCTGGTGAATCCTCTCACCCTCCCGCGCCTCTGGCCTGTACCCCAGCTCTTGTATAAATAAAATAAATCTTTTTTAAAAAATTATATTTGGCGGTCCTTGGGAATTTGTAAGACTGCGCGTGCAGAGATCCTGAGACGAAAATGTTTGAGAATCAGTGGCGCAGTCCCAAGGACTGACAAAGATCTTGGTGCAGAAGAGAAGGGGGCGGAGCAAAGTCCCAGGTCCCGGGTGAGGCCCTCAAGTCTGGGTCCCATGCCCGAGTCCCGGGTGGCGTGAGGGTAGGCACTGAGGATTCCACAGCTCCCCGCAGCTTCACTTCCGCGGCTCACTGGGCCCTCCTGGGCTCTGACTCACCCCAGTTCTCTCTCCCCATTGCCTGGAGGTCTCCAGAGCAGCCAATCAGCAGCCCCGCGGCCCCGGTTACACAGTCTACACTCGCCAGCCCCGACACCCAGCGTTTCTGGCCGCGTAGGTAAGGGCCATGGGGCCCCCGTCCCTCCTGCTGCTTCTCTTGGGGGCCCTGGCCCCAGGGAGACCTGGGCAGGTGAGTTCGGGTCGGGAGGGAACCCGCCGCTGAGGAGCCCGGGGGGGCCCCGGGTGAGGACAGCGGCACCTCTGGACCCGGTAGAGGCTCGTTTCCGCCATCGCCGCCCGCCCAGGTGTCCCCCTCGACCCCGCCCTGGCCCCTTGCTGCCCCTCCCCGCCCCCGTCCCCTCTTGCCCCCTGAGTCCCGGCCCTTCTCGTTCCACCGCCCCTTAACTCTCTGGGGAGCCCCCTCGCCCCCGCCCCTCCCGCCCCGTCTCCCCAGCCCGGGTCTCCCTCCCGCCCCCAGGCCCCCACTCCCTGAGGTATTTCTACACCGCGATGTCCCGGCCCGGCCCCGGGGAGCCCCGCTTCATCGCCGTGGGGTACGTGGACGACACGCAGGTCGTGTGGTTCGACAGCGACTCGGTGGATCAGAGGGCGGAGCCGCGGGCGCCCTGGGCGGGGCAGGAGGGGCTGGGGTGCTGGGCGCGGGAGACGCGGGCCGCGAAGGCAACGCACAGACTTTAGGAGCGAAGCTGCGCGCTGCGATCCGCTACCACAACCAGAGCGAGGCGGGTGAGCGGCGCGGCCCGAGGGGACACCCACACCCCCAAGTACTGGGGAGTAACCCCAGACCCCGCGTCGGAGCGACGCCCTTAGGCTGGTGGACCCGCCCGACCCTCGACTGGGGACGAGCCCGCGGGACGTGGCTCCGTGCGGTCGTTTTCAGTTGAGGGTTATTCCCCGCGGGGGTCGGGCGGCCACGGTAAGGCTGACGCGGGCGGGGACAGACTCTCACCCCTCCAGGAGATGTACGGCTGCGACGTGGGGCTCTACGGGCGCCTCCTCCGCGGGTACAGTCAGGTCGCCTACGACGGCGCCGATTACCTGGCCCTGAACCGGGACCTGCGCTCCTGGACCGCGGCGGACACGGCCGCTCGGATCACCCGGCGCGAGTGGGAGGCGGACTGAGAGACCGAGCACTGCAGAGACCGAGCACTACTGGTGGAGTGCGTGGAGTCGCTGCTCAGATGCCTGGAAAACTGGAGGGAGAAGATGCAGCTTTCAAGTAAGAGAGACCTTGCAAGGCCTCCATGGCTTCAGCTCTCCCTCAGGCTGACACCCCAGGGGAAAATGGAGTAATGGTCAGAACACTCTGGGGCCTCTCTGGCGGCCTAAAGGGTTAAGCAGAGCACTGGGGACTGCCAGGGAGGCGACCCACATGGCCCAGCAGACCTCTCCTGTCTTGCGGGCTGCTCCCCTCAGCAGTGTATTTCAGTCAATCCACCTGTCTGTTCTCCACTCTGTCTCTGGTGAGTCCTCCTACCACCCCTTGCCCCCCCATCTCTAGCCTGTACCCAGGTTCTTGTGTGCATGCATGCATTTATTACAAATAAATAAATAAATAAAAACTTTAAAAAACAAACAAACAGACCTCTTTCTGGTCAGAGAGGGAGGAGACCTCGTAGGTTTTCTGTTCTGTGCTAGCAAGACTCACCCTCAGGGCCCTACTTTTCTGAAGGACAGTTAAGGAATCCAGCCTCTCCTGAGCTGGAGGGAAGGCCATCCCTGAAATCACCCTTCATTGGATGACCCGGTGACTATCTTGGGGATCTTCAGTTTTTCACTATGTCTTGTTTTTGGTCTAATTAACATTTTTTCAGATCTGACTCCTGCTTGTTTGAGTCCCTAAGTCAGGAGCATAAGTCTGTGTTCTCCTCCTTGGAGACCTGCATCTTCCTATTCTGAGCTTTTACCCTGATTCTGGAACATTCTAAGAAACACATTATCCCACACTCCCCAGATCAGGCTGGTTTATAGGTTTTGTGCTTCCTATTCCAAACCCATTTCCCTGTCCATTCTCAGGATGGTCACATGAGGCTGCTTCAGTCTCCATGAAGGAAAGTCCCAAAGTGTGAATGTTCTGACCTTCTCCTCAGATCCCCCAAACACAAACTTGACCCACCACCCCACCTCTGAGCATGCGGTCACCCTGAGGTGCTGGGCCCTGGGCTTCTACCCTGCGGACATCACCCTGACCTGGCAGAGAGATGGGGAGGACCTGACCCAGGACACAGAGCTGGTGGAGACCAGGCCTGAGGGGAATGGAACCTTCCAGAAGTGGGCAGCTGTGGAGGTACCTTCTGGAGAGGAGCAGAGATACACGTGCCATGTGCAGCATGAGGGGCTGCTGGAGCCCCGAGTCCTGAGATGGGGTAAGCAGGGCATGTGGGCACAGAGGAATCAGGAGCCCTTCTGGAAAACCGCAGCTGGCTCCAGATGGGGGCCTGGGACTCAGGGTCTGACCTTCCCTTCCCTCCTCCCAGTGCCCCTCCTCAGTCCCCCTCCTCAGTGGGGATCACTATGGACAAAATTGTTGGCCTGGTCCTTGTACCTGTGTTCACTGGAATTGTGGCGGCTCTAGCTTTTGTGGTTGTACAGCGGTGGCTATCGTAGTAACTGGATGAAGAAGCGCTCAGGTAGGGAAGGGAGTGGGGGATCTTGTCCACTGGGGGCTTTCATGTCCCAGGGAAAACTTGCCCTGCCTGGTTAATGGGAAGTACCATCCACAAACTCTGTTGCCCAGTCTGCAGCTGATTGCTACTCCTCCCTCTTTGTAAACCACTTACAAAAATGAATCACCACTTGTTCACCTTGATAATTCTGCTGATGGGGCCCTGATTCCCAGCAAATGTCAGAGGGGAAGGTCCCTGCTGAGGACAGACTCCAGGAGGTGGTTGCTCCAATCTCCCCTCATCTTCTTTCTTCATAGTTCCTGGTTCTTCCAGGGGTCTTCAGGCACAGTTCTGGAACATACCTTGTGGCCCAGATTAGGGGATTCATTTAAGACTTCATGGCCCAACTCCTTTGTGGTCTTACAGGATGTTTCTTCCCACAGGTGGAAAAGGAGGAAGCTCCACTCAGGCTGCAGGTAAGTGTGGATCAGGGGTTTATTCCTGATCCCCTGGAGACAATGTAGATGGAGCCCGTGGGGGAGTCACCCAGCTCAGTTCCACCTATGGTCTCATCTCTCATGGCTCTGACCAGGTTCTGTTTGTTCTCCCCCAGGCAGCGAGAGTGCCCAGGGCTCTAAAGGTGAGACCCTGGGACCTGCAGTGGGAGGTTCTGGGGCAGAAAGGATGGGACCAGGTGATGGAGAAGCTGTGACGGGGACATTTTGAGGATGCAGTGGACTGTGGAGAATGTCGACACTTCCCTAACTTTGTTCATGGTCATTTTCCTTCACAGTATGAGACGACTGCCTTTGGGGACCGAGTGATGCAGTATTTCTTCTCATCTTCACTTTTTGTCTCCATCCCTGCATGTACTTTGTTTTTTCCTGAGGAATAATATTCACTTCCCTATTGAAAGTAATAATCCAGATATGTAATTTTTTTCCTTAGCTTGTCATGTGGAATTGATGGATTAAGTTGAAAAATTCCAAAATTTGAGAATAAATAAAGAGACCTCAGGACTAGCCAGAACTATAAGTTTGCTGTGTTGAGTCTCAGGGAGGGGGGCGGGAGAGGCTGTGAGGAGCCGGGGCCAGGGAGGGTGGGGCCGGGGCCTGTGTCCAGTCGGTGCTCAGTGCGTTGTGGTCTTTGACGTGGTCACTCCTCAGAGATCATCTCGCTGCTCCTTTATCCTTGTCCTTCAGTAGCACCTGTCCCAGCAGGACCTGTGATCACAGAGACTTAGACACCATCTAGGCCTGTCCTGTCTCCAGGAATGTGGGTGGAGGCTGCGTGTGGCTGGGTCAGTCTAGGCTCAGGCCAGGGTTTGGTCCTCAGTCTTTATACTCTGTGTGTTTGTATTTTATTTTGGTTTTTATTTTTTACATCTGTTCGTATTTAGAGACCAGGCCTCATGTCCTCTGGGTGTCCCTGTCTCTGACAGCAGCAGGAGGCATCTGTCATTGTCCCAAGAAGGCCCAGGGTGTCCCTGCACACAGGAGAATCTGGTGTTAGAGATTGATTTGCAGACTCATCCTGTTTTTGGCCTCATTTTAGAACTGTGTTGTGGATTATTTTTTCCATCTTTTTATTTTTTATAAGACTTATTTATTTATGCTTACAAGAACTGGGGTACAGGCCAGAGGTGCAGCAGGTGAGGATTCATAGAGACAGTGGGGAGCAGAACAGGCAGACTGACTGAAATACACTTCTGAGGGGAGCAGCGGGCGAGACAGGAGAGGCCTGCTGCACCATGTGGATAACCTCCCTGCCCAGGGATGGAACTCGTGCTGGAGTAGCTGCAGATTGCCTCATAGTGCAGATGTTTAACCCCTTGGGCCACCAAGGAAGCCCTCCACATCTTTTTTAAAGAACTAGTATTAATGGTATTAGTAAAGAGGAGGATTCATTTTTCATCTTAAATAAATCTTTTTGGATTTCTATTTCCTCTACAGCGTCTCCTTCTAACACTACCCTTAACTAACCTGCCCAGAGTGTGTTGGAACAGGGAGGATGGCTGCTACCCAGCATGGTCAGTGTGGGCCTCACTCAAGTGACCCTTGAGAAAAAGTTTGATGGACGTGTTCCCGACAAGGATGTGCAGGGAAATTCTTTCCAGGCAGGGTAACCTCCAGTGAGGATGACCGAGGCAAAAATTTCTGTGGCTGAGATAAAGGCTGCTGGACCAGAAGGCAACTGAGATGGGATCTGTGTGCACCCAGATCATTCGAGCCTGGAGGATGTTGGGTCTGACTCTCTGAGTAAGATGTGAGGTGACAAGACCTCCTGAACTGAGACCAACCTTTGTGACTACTCTCTAGTAGCCTCTGTCTGGCTGTTGTGTAGCATCAAAGGGTGCAAGGTGGGAAGATAAATGTCGGAAACCAGTGCAGATTCTAGAACAGAGAGGTTGGTGGCTTCGTTGCGGGAGGGGGAGGTGAACAGGAAAATAATAGGAAGTGATTGGATCTGTGTGTATTTAAACATGGACTCTGCAGCATTTCCTACTGCTGGGGTGAGAAAGGGGTCAAGTATGACACCCAGTGTTTCAGACTGTGCAGACAGTGGTGGAGCCTGCAGTGACATGGGGAAGACCCCAGAAGAACCATATGTGGGCATCCTAGGCATTCAATTTAGGAAAGTTGAAGCTGAGATCTATTAGAAATGAAAGTGATATTGAAACTGGACAGAAAAGTCTGGAGTCTAGATGAAATATCTGAGTTAAGGAAATAGACTTGGGAGATGATAGGATGTGAATGTTGTTTGCAGTCTTGAGCTCGGAAGGGTACCCTAGGTAGTGATGACTAAGGAAAAGAAAGAGGCAGGTTAAATCCCAGAACCCCAGTGATGAGTGATCTGAGCAGACACCCCCTAGAGCTGACTGCACAGTCTGGCACCATGTGGAGAAGACAAGGAGATCAGGGAGCCTCTACTTCAGTCAGCACAGGAGTCTCCTGGATGTTAGAAGTTCTAGATCAGAGTCTGAGATTCTATTATTGACTCCTTTCCTCACCTTAGGGATGGAGTATTTGGGGTTGATTCAGAGGACACGCTTTCATCCCTGGAAGCGGGAACAAATAACAGGGACTCTGCAGTCCAAGGTTTCATCCAAAGAGACTGAGGGAAACTGTATTCTTGGGGGACTCACCCCCCAAACTGTATTCTTGGGGGGCCTGGGAACCTGGAGACGTGGCTCTTCCCTGAGGCCTGTGTCCACCGTCACTCACTAGGTTTGAGGACCGCTAACGTGACAGTGGACCTTGTCCTGCCGCTGGGAGCCCAGGGAGCCTGGGGAGGGCCTGGCTGAGCAGGAGAAAGGGCAGCTCTGGGCTCCTGTGCTCAGCCCTGTGGCCACACGGGGCGCTGCCGCGCTGTTCCGGATTCTGGTGGAGCTGCCAGGATTGGGCGGGGGCTGAGGTGGGCAGAGTTGGGAGTCCTGGAGGTAGGCGTGCTGGGGTGAGATGCTCTGTGAGGAGTTAGAGAAGCAGGGCTCAGAGGAGAGGACACTCCGGAGCCTGCCCTGTGTGTGAGGTTTCCAGCTTTTCACGGAGACCCTCTCTCCAGTCCCTTCCTGGCAAAACCTGGGAAAACTGGACAGTAGATCATTTTTTCCTTCTACAACCTATAATCTTGTTAACAGTATTTTAAAGGATACTGGTAAATTTATAGAAAAGTTGCAAAGGTAGTAGAGTTCCTATATAACCCATATCATTTCCAAACTGTTAACATCTCACATGACTACTAAGTGATTTGTGAAGCTAAGGAAATGTGATATTGATGTAGTTTCAATAAACTCCACACTTTATTTGGGTTTCTTTAATGTTTCCTATTGTCCTTTTTATGCTCCGGCATCCCATCCAGGACACCACATAAAGTCCCCACCAGTCTCCTTGACATGCTTCTGGCTCACCGTTTCTCTTACTTTCCTGCCTTTGATGACACTAGAATCTGTGAGGAGCTGCTCAGGAGTAATGGCCTCAGTTTGAGTTCTTTTGCTCAGACAATAGGTTTGAGGAAAGAAGGCCACAGAGGTGAAGTTCTGTTCTCCATCAATGCATCAAGTGTACAAATATGCACTATTTTTCCCCATTTATTTAGTAGTTACTGTTGTCTTTGGAAGGATGTCACTATGGGCAGCTCACACTTAGTGGGTGTTTTGCTGTAAACATTTACTTCCATACAGGGTTATTTTTTCAAATATAAGTTTTCAAGTAAGTTGGGTAAATAGCTGGGACTGTGCTCACTGGACTGTATGGCCAGTCTGTGATTGTCTTTAAAAGAAACTTTCAAAAATCTTCCCTGGTAACTGGTTTTGGATAGGCCACCTGGCTCACTGGAGGGCTATGGTGTATGTGTGTTTATGTATATTCCTGAATGTAAAATTTTCTTTTGTGTGCATGTTGTCTAGGGAAGGACAACTTGTAAGACATTTTACAGATTATGTCCAAATCATGTTAAGACCACAGTGGCATGTCTGTCACATAATGAACCTGCACATCATCATCTCTCATGGCCCTTGGCTTCCCTTACAGTTCACTCCTGGTGGTGTCTATGCTGTGGGTTTCAGACAAATGTACAATGAGGTGGACACCATATTGTGTCCTGCAGAGTAGACTCACTGCCCTCAATATCTTCGGTTTTCCGAGGAAACAAAAGCTAAAATATGCCAGTGGAACCACATCAAACTAACAAGCTCCTACACAGCAAAGGAACTGTCATTAAATGTAAACACATCATATTGAGTGGAAGAAAATATTTGCAATCATACATCCAAATTATATAAATAACACACATAACTCAACAACCAGAACACGATTAGCCCAATCAAAACATGGAAAGAAGAGCTAAGTAGAAACTTCTCCAATGATGCATATTGCCAGTCACATGGAAAATGCAGATCACAAATGATCAGGGGAATACAGATCAGAATCACAATGAGACATCACCTCACACCTATGAGATGGCTCATATTAAAGACAAGAAACAAGTATTGGTAAGGGTGTGGGGAGAAGGAACCCTCATACATTGGTGGGAATTGGTCCAGCCCTACCAGCCCCATGGAGAAAAGTTTGGAGGTTCCTTAAAAGATTAAAAATACACCTGCCAGATGACTCAGATTTCTACTCCATGGTATTTATCCAAAGAATGTAAAAACTAACTGAAGGGATATATGAGCTCTGTGTTCATTGCAACAATGTCTACAAGAGCCAAATTATGGAAACAACCAAGGTGCTTAACAACAGATGAGTGTGTAACAGGGTGCTCCCAGGAGACGGGGAGGTTCCAGGTTCCCTGCCCCACCCAAGGGAGGAGGAGCTGAGCAGGGAGGAGAAGAAGCTGGAAAGAATATGTGATATAATATACACAATGGAATACTACTCAGCTGTGAAAAAAGATGAAATCTTGAATTTACAACACTGTGGATGGGACCAGAAGAAATAACACTAAGTGAAATCAGGAAACAACAAATACCAGATGATTTCATTGCTATGAGTAATATAAAGAAACAATGCAAAGGGGGAGATAATACCAAGCCAAATCCTTGGAGTGTGGCTGCACAGCTGAGGCTACCAGAGGGGGTGAGACTGGGCAGTAAAAGGAGTAAGAAGGTCCGGAGGACTAGGGCTAGAGACTTGGGTACCTTGAAGGTGGGAGAGATGAGGTAACACCTGAAGAGGTGTGAACCTGTCCCTCTGAGTCATGTACAGTGTGTAAATGGATCTTACCTCAAAAAATACAATAATAAAATGAAACTCTTAAGAGAAAAAATAAATTGTCTCCTCCATCCATCACTGACCTCAGGACTTTGCCTTCGCCTCCTCACTGTCATGCAGGGTGAGGGGCTGGTTTCCCACAAGGGCAGAGGCAGGAGGTGCAGGGACTCCTGGGGCTGCTCAGACTCCACTGAGTAGAGACACTGCAGAGAGGGCGGCTCTGAGGGGAACCAGAGACAGAGGGTCAGAGTAACCCCCTGTGCTGAGTGAGGATCTGGTTCCCTGTGTGTGTGTGTGTTTGTGTATGTGTGTGTGTGTGTGTGTGTGTGTTGTGAGAGAGAGAGAGAGAGAGAGAGAGAGAGAAACATACCATATAAGACAGTGGGAGGACAATTTCACATCAAGCAGTTTGGAGCAGGACTTGAGGCAGCAGAAGATCTGGAGACAGGAAGGGGTTTGGGACTATCCCTATGGTTAGATGTAAGGATCCTGGGTGGGGCCCTGCTGGGCTGTGGGGGCAGCTCCCCCTGACAGCTCCCTCTCTCCTCCTCTAATGCTCACTCCAGGCTCATCTTTGGAGTCAGGGAGCTCCAGCCTGGCAGCCCCTCTGTTTCCCAGGGGGTCACTTTCTCCATGGGCTGCAGCAATTTTCTCTCTAGACCCGAGCTGGAGGGAGTCCCACAGGGGGAGGGAGGAGTGTGTGCCCTGCTGGCCTGGCCCAGGGGCAGGATTAGCCCAGAAAAAATGTTCCCATTCCTTAATCTCCCTTGGCCCAGCACAGCTGACCCTGTGAGCCTGACAGGGACATGATTTCCTATGGCCTCTCCTGAGAACCTGCTCAGAAGTGGGTTAATCACCAGAGTCAGGGGTCCTGCCATGTTAATCTAATGTTGGCATCAGTGAAGGGACAGGTTTGTCAGCCTCCCCACATCACAACAGGAGGTTCATGAGGATGGAGGGTCTGTGTTCCCCATGTGTCCCCGAATCTGCTCACTGATGCCAGTAGGAGCCATGCAGGTGCTCAGGTCCTAATCACCGTCCATTTCCAGCCACAGCCTGTGCTCAGATTCCCCACAATCTAAATCAACAGTTCTAAAATCTCTGTGTGCAGAAAATCTAGGATGACTGCGGAAAACACAGATTCCTGGGCTTAACGCTAAGAAAACCGGATATCACACTTGTGGATGGAGCTTGAGAATTTTCATTCTGATATGAGCTCCAGGTGTCTAGAGATCACACTTTAAGAAACATGGTCCACAAGCTGAGTTCTGAAATTCTGTTATGTCAGCAAACAAGAGAGTATATTACCCGGCAATCCACTCTTGGGCATCTATCTATCCATGAGATATGGAACCATCAAGGAAAATAACTATATGTTCTACAGTGCTCATAATGGCACTATTTACAATGAGCAGGGCCACTGATAGAGGACTGGGTCAAGATGTGGGCTACCTGCACTATGGGATGGTATTCAGGCATAAGGAAAGGTGAAAAAAGACATTTTCAGCAAAGTGGAGGAAGTTTGAGAGAACTATGTCTGGTAAAGTAAGCCAGAGTGACAAAGAGATATGCTGGACATTCACATAGTGATGATTTGATAAAGTAACATACATAGAAAAAGTAGTGGCCATTAACAAGCACCATGAGGGCTCCAAGGTTTACAGCAGGGAAAGAGGCAAAGGCATAAGGGATCTAAGGGATAGTGGTGGGGAAAATAAATAAAGATGAAGTCACAAGGAAAACTGGAATGTTTCTGTACTCTATGAACATATGAACACAATTTGTGGAACATAGGAAAAGCAGAGTTACAAGGAAATTTAGATCATTAAGTGGGTAAGAGATTATGACAAACAACTTAAGCAATAAATTGGAAATGAAATGGATATTTACCCTAAAGACACAAATTACCAAACTGAATTAAGAAAAAAAATAGGGGCCTCCCCGGTGGCGCAGCGGTTGAGCGCTGGGTTGCGAAGCTGCCCGCAGCCTCTGCAGCGCCAGTTCGATCCCCGGCTGCTCCCTGGCCACCAGAGGAGGGTCCCACATGGCGCAAAGACCTCTCCTGCCACCCACTGCTCCCCTCAGCGTGTACTTCGGTCCTTCTGCCTGCTCTGCTCCCCGCTCTGGCTCTGGTGAATTCTCTCACCCTCCCGTGCTTCTGACTACCCAGTGCTTGTATAAATAAATAAAAATGAATCTTTAAAAAAAAAAACATAGGAAACTTAAATAATCCTATTTGAATTAAAGTAATTAAATCAGCAATTTAAAAAATGTTGCACAAGGAGAGCCCCAGGCTTAGATGGCCTTACTGTGAATCCATCAAATATTTAAGCTTTAACACCAGGACTACATGAGCTGTTGGAGCTGTTGGAGGAGGGAGAAACACCCTCCACATCATTTCATCAGGCTGTTAGAGACTCATGTCAAAACCAGACAGATGTCAAAAGGTAACTTCAGGCCATTGTCTCTTCTGCATCCTTAATGAAATATAAAAAAATTTAAGTGAATACATTAGGACCATTAAGTTTTATCTCAAGATTCAAGTTTGAATAAATTTATAGACATCAATGTACTGTATTATATTCATATAATAAGGAATAACTATAGGATCACTTCCATGAAGAAATGGCATTTTCAGTATTTAAAACCTATTTATGATAAAAATAAATGTCAGCAATGTTGGAGTAACATAGCACTTCTTCAAGTTGAAAAAGGCCATCTATGAAAAACCTACAACTTACATTATACCTCATGGTGAAAACTGAATGCTTTCTACTTAAAATAAGGAATAGGAAGGGGATGTTGATTCTCACATTCAATTGCACATTGTATAGAGATCAAATATAGAACATTATGAAAGATAAATAAAAGTACCATGGATAATAAAGATGAAGTAAGTGTTTAAGTTGTAGCTGACAAGATCATGTACATAGAAAATTCTAAGGCCAAAAAAAGCTTCTAGATCTAATAGGTGACTATACCAAAATGTGGGGTAGGTCAAGGTCAACTGTATTTCTATGTACCAATGATGGAAAATTTAGAAAAATGGACAAGTATAAATTCCATTTATAATGACATCAAAATGAAATACTTAGATATAAATTTGAAGAAGTGGATAAGATTTGCACACTGAGATCTACTTAGTACCATTGAGAGAAAGCAAAGAATTATCACGTAAATGGACAGATATTCAAGGATTGTGACACTCCATGTTGTTAAGGCCTAATTCTTCCAAAATTAATTTTTAGATTAAAAGCAATTCAATCCTGAATCTGAGTGCCGATCAACATCTTGGTAGTTGTTTTTAAAATACATTGACAAACTGTTTTCCACAATTTTTATGGAAATACAAGGAAATTTGAAAGATTAAGATTTTTTTTAAAAAGAGAAAATCTTGGAGGAGGCTCAGCACCTGATTTCAAGACTTATTATAAAGCTCAGGGGATCAGAATGAGTGTGGTGTTGGCACAGGCATGGTCTAGGCCAGTGGAGCAGAATAAAGAGTGTGTGGTGAGAACGTGCAGATACGCTCTTGAGAAAATGCAGATAAGCTTCTGAGAAAGGCAGTCAAGGCGATTTGGTGGGGACGCAATGTGGAAACTAAGCAGACACAGGAACAGACACCCTCGCCACACACTAACTGAAATGAAGCAGAGACCTAAAGATTAAAACTAAACTCTGTGGTCCAAAAGTAGTATAATTTAACCACAGATGTCATTTTACACTTCCTGTAGACACATTTAAAAGGACAAAAATGTAGTGGGTGAAAATAATATTTTATAAAACTAAACAATGCAAAATGCTTACTTTCACAAAGATAAACAATAGAAAGATTATGAGATATTTTACATTCTTTTCCTCATATTTCACCTTTCTTGAAATCACTGTTTCACGCCTGCAAAGGCTAGAAAGTCCTCATATTGCTGTCCTGACACATGGTGGCTGGATCCTCTCCACTTATAACAAAAACCTCCCCTAGACTGAAAACTAGGAATAGGCGGAATCTAACTCCAACCACCCTTTGTTCTCTCTTCCCCAGATGCTTCCTCATGATGAACCCTTACTTGGCTCTACCTGCATTCCTGGAAACTTGGAAAATTGATTGTCACATCCCTAGAAAGATCTCTGTCTTCTGGGGTTGGTAGTGGCTTCAGAAACAAACATCCCCTGATGCTGAGAAAATGCCCTGCAGGGCAGTCACACCCCTTGGCTCCTGTCACTTAGACATGAGCACCTCCTTGGGCCTCCAGGTATGAATCCCTGCCCCTCCCTCACATTCCTTCACCCCTTGTCATCCAGCACTCCCCCCTCCGGGAGAGTGAGTTGTTTGGGGTGCTAACCCTGCTGACTCCTTGAGAGCCTTCTCCAATAAATTTTTCTGTTCAAAGACATTTTGGGGGGTTTAGAGTTTGGCTTTGTCTACTCCAGGGAAAGGCCTAGTTGTGTCCTTTACAAGGTGGTGACTTTGCTCCAGATCCAGGGACTTTGGGATTTGTGACCATGTCAGATCCCTGACCCCTCACACTGGGTGCAAGAGGGGGTGAGCACAGACACGGCTTGGGTGGACCCCTCAGCCTCCCTTTCCTCTCCCCACTCCCCTCCGCTCACAGCCTCATCATCTACCCCAGTGTCCGGTCCTTCCTCTCCCCCAGTGTCCAGCACAATGGGGAGCAGGTCAGGAGACTCACCCCTGACCCCACAACTCTCTGCAGGAGGTGCTTCCTGAAGTCTGCACCACCCCCTGCCCCTGCTGCAGGCTCAGGGCTTCCCCAGCAGAGCCAGGGCAGTGGAGAGGGTAATTCTAGAACACTCTCCTCCCGGTGACATAGGACTCACTGCTCACCTCCTTCAGATGTCACCTATGTTATGGTTTAGTTTCATCTGACATTTTGTTTTGTTTCTCCTTATTCCTCAAATGTGTGAAATCATCTACAATCTGTCTTTCTCTTTCTGATTCAATATTTCACTCAGCACAATCTTCTCCAGTTCCATCGATGTTGTCACAATTGGAAAGATTCCATCTACATGTATAGCTGGGTAACATCCCTTTGTGCATATACCACCTCTTCTTTTTCCACTCGTCTCCTGTGGACACTTAGCTTGTCCCCACAGTGTGGCTATTGTAAAATGCGCTGTAATTAACAGTGTCGTTGCAGTTTGGGGGATTAAAAATTAAAGTGTCATTTTCAACATTTTGAGAATCTGTTACCGCAACCCAGCTGCTTCAGTGGTGGGAGCCGGCAGGAGCAGCGCAGTTTTCTCACCCTGCTGCTCCACTTCAAGTCAGTTGTGGTTGTGGCTCCTCAGAACCCAGCAACCACCCCCTCATGGCAGTTGTGGCCATTGCTCCTCAGAGCCCAGCAACTGTGCTGTTACTACCTGGATCATGGCTGGACAATCAGGTCCGAGCTATGAGCTCATTGGTGCTATAGGATCCAATCAGCATGAGGACGGAAAAATGGTCCACCCAGACTTGTGGGTGTGGCACCCTGAAAGAGGACATAAACCAGCATCAGAGAACACTTTTGGACAGACTGTTTCAGCGTCCAAAGAAAGAAGGGCAAGACTCCATTCCTGGCCTCTGAAGAAAGAAGAAGGACCAGAAGCTGAAAGAGGAAAACAAGCATCCAGCAGCTGACCTCTGAGGGGGAAGAGAAGCCAAAGCCCTCTGTGAGAGACTGGGCCTGAGAGGAGCACTGAAGGCTTGGGGCCTGAGGTCACAAAGAGCTGTTAACACTTGGTGTTAACAAAATGTTCCCCTTGGGGGACAAGAAGTAGTGACCATCATTACTGGCCGGTGCTGTCGGCACTCCTGGTGACAGGTGGCTGGTACTCTGCTTGTTCTTCTGGTGGGCACTATCTGGGTGACAGTGTCAGTCACTTGTGGCTACAGTGAGCTCTTTGTTTGCCCTGCTCGTAAAATAAAGTCCATGGTTGTTGTCCCTGAGCCTGAGGTCTTTTGCAGTTATGTACTGGTGTGAGAACTCAGAGGTCTGTCCTTTTGTTGGACACTGTCCTTTGTTCGGCTATTGCCCATAGGCCCCTGTTGTGTGGGTGTTGTATTGCTACAGCCCATGGTTTTGGCTCTGGTCTCTTGGGGCTTTTTGGCAGCTCTCCTGTCTTGGAGCCCAGGCAGGTGGATAGCCATTCTGGCCTATCCTGGCATCCCATCATCCCCCTGCCCTTACTGCCCCTGTTTCAAAACCACAGCATTATTATTTTTCCCACAGGGATTGGACATTCCTAAGGGCTATTTTTAAAATAACATCATTGTTTTAAAATAGTTTGTAATTTATGGAATAGTTGAAAATCAGTACAGAGTTTCTATAATTCCCACATTCATGTCCCTTGTTGCTAACATGTTATGTCATGATTTTATTTGTGCAGCTAATGAAGCAATATTGACACCTGATTACTAGAATTCATGCTTTATTTGGCTCACAGATTTTTTTTTCTATCCCAGGCTCCTGTGCTGATACCGCATTTATATGCAATAAATAAATGTGGAATCTAACTCCAACCACCTTTTGTTCTCTCTTCCCCAGACGGGTCTCCTAAGGCTCCTCTGGCTAATCAGTCTCTTAGATTCTCCATGTGTTTGAGGGTTTTGACATTTTTGGGGGCACTACTCAGCTGTTTTGTGAATGAATTTGAGTTTGGTTGACTGGGGTAATGGGGTTGGGGAGAAAAAACAGAAACATGAAGGGCCCTTCTCAGCACAGCGCCCTGGAGAGTCACCTGCACCTGCTCCTCACTGATGATGTCACCTTCCCCCCCTGGTTGAGGCCATGTGATGTTCTTTTTTTCTGTTCTTTTCCACACTGTAGTCTGTGGAAAGAAGTGACAACATGCAGTCACACTTAAAGGTGTTTTTCTGTTAACATTTGTATGCAGGTTTGTGTAAACATAAGTTTTATAATGAATTGGGTAAATACCTAGGACAGTGATCAGGAGGTTTTAGGGTGAGTCTGTGTTTAGCTTTATAAGATGATGTCAAATATTTCTCATAGTGACTGTGCTACTTTCTATCCCTGCCAGCAGTGAGTGGGGGGCCCTGTTGCTCCACATCCTGGTCAGCTCTTAGGGCACAGTGTCCCCCTGGAGGTTTCACTGTCCAAGATTTCAGTTTTCCACAATCAGCTGGTGCCCAAAACTTTGGTAAGCTATTTAGAGAGACATCATATTCACACAACTTTTATTAAATATGTTGTTAAAATTGTCTGATTTTATTTTTAATTATTAGTATTAATCTCTTACTCTGCCTAATTCATAAGTTAAGCTTTATCATGTGTACATGAGGAAAGTCTCAGTATGTACAGGGGAGGTTCAGGTATCCATTGAGAGTCTTGGAATGTATCCCACATGGATAAAGGGGGGCTGCTGTACTGCTTTTAGAATTTAGACCATCTAACAGGTGTGTCATAGCATCTCCTTGTTGTTTTTATTCCCATTTCCCTAAAAACATGATGTCGATTATCTTTACATATATTTGCCATCACTAGACCTGTCTTGGTGTCTGTTTAGAGTTTTGCTCATTTTTAAAGCTTTTCTTCCTTACTGTTGAATTCTAAGGCTTCCATGCATTCTCTAAAACATGTCTTTTACCAGTTACGTAATTTTCAAATCTTTTCTCCCAGTCTGTGGCTTGAGCTCTTTTACAAACCAAACACTGACATCCAGGCATCAGCTGCAGTGGTTTCAGAGTGGAGAGGACTTGGGAGACTGGAGTAAGATGTGACTTATTATTTTTATGTATTCTTGAGTTGTTTTGAATTCCCTTGTGTGTACATGAATATTAATTATTATTAAAGTAATTATTACAAAAATAAATTACACGAGAATCCTTGACACTATGAAGCACTTTACAGATCCCCCTCAGTCATGTGTTCTCAGGCTCTGAACCTCTACTCTAGGACCCACCATCTTGTCACCGAATGATTTTGCCTTAGAATTTCCACCTGACAAAGGTGGGCTGGGTGGATGGACACACTTTCCCACTGAAAAGAGCTAAAATGTGAGATGCAACCCATCTTCTTAAAAGCATCAGAACTTACAATATAGTAATAAATGGCTATACTCAGACAAGAAGGGAGAGACCCTGCATGAGCCCCATAGAAAGCAGCGTCCTGAGGAGGGAGGAAGGGCTGTGAGGGCCCCGCCCAGAGCAGACACAGAGCCCAGCCCTCAGCTGGGCCTGTCCCTTTCAAAATTGAGGAAGAGATATTTTATTCTGATTAGATGTATATGTATAATATACAGTTTATATGCTAGAATGTATATTCATTGTAAAAACACATAAAATGTTACATATGGGAAAGTAAAAGTAACTGTAGTCCTCACACTTGAAGAGATTTTTTCATTCTTTCCCTGTCTGTTGTAGATCCTGCTGCTGCTGCTGCCTAAGTCACTCTCTCTCTCTCACTCTCTCTCTCAGTTTTTGGCTACAGAGCCCAGTGACTTCAGCCCTGCAATTTCCAGATGCCATTGCCCAGATAAGCTCACTGTCACCCTGAGAGGGCTCTTTCTCACTTCCTCCTCCCTACTTAGCCCCTCAGCCCTCTACACTCTTCACTCTTCGCTGATGAGTTGATTTCCTTTTTCTTCCATAAAAGATGAAGCACTCAGGTGAGAACTGCACCATCACCCTCACACTGCACTTGGATCCTCTGACTTCACCCCAGTGATGGTAGAAGGTCTCCTTCAGTACAAGGTCACCCGTCAGCTTGGGACAGGAACAAGCCCCTCTGTTCTCTGGGTTATCAATTTCCTACTCTCTTCTGGCTCATTCATCCCTCTACAAAAACATGCAGTAATATTTCCCATTCAAAAAAAAAAAAATCCTAAGTCAACCAAACAATCTCTTTACACAGTAATCTACAACTTGATCCCATGTCTTCTTTGAACAAACGTCCCTTTTTCTATGATACTCAGTGAACAATTCCTGAGAGTCTTTGCTCTCACCTGCTGGGTTGTCTTTTTATTTTTTCCAAATAAACACATATGTGAATATCTAAAACACACACACACATACACACACAGAGAGAGAGAGAGAGAGAGAGAGAGAGAGAGAGAGTTTACAGTCCCTACTTCTACAAGGCTTGTTATGAAGACACAGGTCCCTATTTTCCATGACCCACTTCCTGAATCTCAGAAAGTTTGGTTTCATTGAACAGATTCTGTTTTTGTTTCTTCAATGTCTCCAAACACCATGTAATAATATTTTCTTTGCTTTTGAGTTTTATGTCTCATCTTTAGTGAATCAACTTTTTTTTCACAGAATCATGTCCTCTGTAATATACTAATTTCCATCAATTCAATGGGTAGTGTTTGTAGTTTGTTTCAGAACATCTTATTATTTAATATCATTATTAAAAATTTCCCATCACTTAAACAAACTGAAAATTCCTCTCAGTGATGAGAAAATATATTATTGAGCAAATGAATATAATAAAGATCCAGAAGAACTTCCAGCCCAGGTGCAATGAACACTCCAAAGCAGGCATAATCAACAAGTTTGCTTACTTACAGCTCCTTCCCTTTCCATATTCATGGCCAGGGCCTCAGCACTCTTATTTGCAAGGTCGGGCAGGCAGGAGATTCCCCCCACCCCAATGCCTGCATCTTGCCCACCTTGCCTTGCCCCCCTTGTCTGGGGACTTTGCCACAAATGGTTGTGCCTGCTGAAAAAATGATGTTATCTGCTGCAGGGAGCCTTGATGCCCCAGCCAGATAAGACACTGGCAAGCAGCTAAGCTAAAGGGCCTCACACCGTGGGGCTGAAGATTTAACATCCCTTCGTTTTTTGTTCTTGGTCATAAAAAGAGAAAAATTTCTCAGAAAGTACACTAGGCAATAAATTATATGTATCACTATACTGCAAGCAAATGGCACGGAAAATTAGCTGTTTAGAAATTAGTTATTACACAATTTGGTCTACTTGACAATGGGAGACGATTTATTGTACATGCCTGACAAGCAATCCAGCACAATAATTATAATAAGTCCTTCTTTTGCTTTTTTAGAAGTTTCTTTTTTAGAAGTTTCTTAGGAAAGTTTTTAAATGAAGTTAGCTGTATTAAGAAGTTTCTAGATAGAGAACCCTGCTAGCTGATAACCAGAAAGCAGCTGGCCTCCTGCTGAAGGCCATATGAATAGAAGAGTCTTTGGATGCTTAGGCTTTTGCTGATCGGGGTGCACTGGCGGCTATCCACTGTCTTAGGTAATTGTCTAGCTGAAATAATGAGTTTTAGTGTAAGGTTTAGTTTTTTATCTATTAACCTTGAAGGCTACCGTCTAGCTGAGACCCATAGGAGCCAGTAGTCTATGGGAAAATAATACACTAATTGTTTCTGCTTTGTACATGATGATGCAATTTTTCTGCTTGCTAAAAATGAATAAAGACAGACTTGCTGGTCCCTCAGCAGAAGATACTTGTACCTCATCGAGTGTCAGTGTCTCCTCACTACCTCATTCCCTTCCCCTTAGCCCTTAAGTTTTCTCCGATGCCATCTCATCCTTTCAGGAACCCCTGACACGACATTTTGGAGGCTGGTCCCTGGCGGTTATCAATGTAACAGATATGGAGACAGTGGTGCACAAAAGGAACCCTTGGTCTTTAAACAGGTGCTCAGACCTTACAGGGCTACCCAGGTCTGGGACCTCATGCATGAGTCATAAAGCTTCTCCTGATCTCACTATTCCTAAAGCACTGCTTGTTCTTTCTCTGCCTGGGTAAAGGCCAGAATTTATTTCTACAACATTTTGGTGCATTGTCCAGGAAAGAAAAGTGCGTTAGCCCTTTGAACCAGGGACTTAGGAGGATGCAAGTGGGGGAGGGGAAGGAGAGCCAACAAAGGGGATGCATGCTCCTCTGAGGACTTCTAGGAGTCTCTGACTTGGCTGCTCTTGCCCAGCCCCCTTCCAAGCAGGACTTCCAAAGGGCTGAATGAGGCAGGACTTAGGGTCCATGTCGGATCAGGTAAGGTCCCAGGACCCTGGTTCCCATGTGGCCTGCCCAGAGTGGTAGAAGGAGAGGCTGATCACCTCTCAGGGAGAACTCGAGGATCTCATTTGGTTATGGTCGGGAACCTTGGAGCTCCAGAAAGGGAGGGATGGGATGGTTATAACCTCCAGTGTGTGTGTGTGTGTGTGTGTGTGTGTGTGAGAGAGAGAGAGAGAGAGAGAGAGAGAGAGAGAGAGATGTATGTGTGAAATGTCCACAACTGCAGCTGTGCAGATAGATTGGGCTTTATCTGTGGTTCTGTTGACAAGACATATGGCTGATCAGTGACTGGACTTGTTAAAATCTCCGAGAGGGGGATGGCCAGGAAAGCATCTGTGTGCTACCCCTTCCCTTGCTGCAACATTGAAAACAATAGGAGGGAATTGGAGCAAACAGGCAGTCCTCATGACCACGCTTTAAAAAAAAGGGGGGGTCCTCCCTTCTGGGCCAAGGGGTTAAGCACCGCACTATGAAGAAATCTGCAGCCTCTGCAGCACGAGTTCAATCCCCAGACCTCCAGGGAGCAACCCACATGGTGCAGCAGACATCTCCTGACTCACCCGCTGCTCCACTCAGCAGTGTACTTCGGTCAATCTGCCTGTTCTGTTCCCCACTCTGTCTCTAGTGAATCCTCTCCCTCCTGTGCCTCTGGCCTGTACCCCAGCTCTTGTATGCATAAACAATAAAACTTAAAAAAAAAAAAAAAAAGTTAAAGGGCGGAGCAACATGGCGGCGAGGAGACGCTGCGAGTAAGATCTCCCATTAAAAAAAGTTAATAGGGAGGAAAAGCGGCAGGTCCCAGTGAGAACTGGGACACGGAAGATAAACGGACGACTCCAGCAAACTGCCCGAAGAAGAAAGTTGCCATAAAAGAGGACGAGAAGGAAGGGAAGCGCAGAACCCTGCTCCCCTCCCCCGCCCACAAAGTCGGCACTCTCCGACCGGCAGAGAGGAGGGAAACAACAAACCAAAACGGCCAACAAGAAAAACGGACACAGCAAGCGGGACTGTGAGTGGAAAGGAACTATTGCAGCCACCACACCCCGTGAACGGGAGCTGAGGCGAACCCTGCAGGATCCGCCGCGGAGGTGAGCTCCAGGCGCCATTAAAGAGAGCCCCGCCCCCCAGGAGGAGACCAGCACCAGCACACAGCCCCGGCCACCCGGCTGCTTGAAACTGACAGATGACTCCTGGAAGAACCAGAGGGGAACAGAGAAGCCCACCCAAGATGCCGGCCAGTCCCAACAACACAGTGTCCCAACGCATACGGCAAATTAGAAAACAGACAGTAGGGAGGAGAAGAACCACACGCAACCTAGCAACTCTCCAGAGAAAAAGCACACCACAAAAAGAAAGCCAGCCCCCAGATTGCAAAGACAATAACTTGGAAGAATTTCTGAGCCTTCCAGAAAGAGAATTTAAAATTGCCGTGATTAAAAACTGACAGAAGTCATAAAGGAAAACAATGATAAGGGAAAAATAATCAACGATCAGAAGAATGCAATTGAGTCCCTAGAGAGGGAAAACAATGGTCAGAAGAAAGAAATTGAGTCCCTAAAGAGGGAAGTAAAAGAAATGCAGGAGATCAAAGAATTAATGGAAGAACTAAAGAATTCTGGGAAAAGCAATGAAAGCAGAATAGATGAAATGGAAGAACGAATAAGTAATCTTGAAGACACAGAAATAAAAAGAACCAAAACAGAAAAGGAAAGAGAAGTACGAAGGAAAAAGAACGAAGAAAGACTTCGGGAACTATCTGACTCCATGAGGAAAGGAAATATAAGAGTTATAGGAATACCAGAAGGAGAAGAGAGAGATGTAGGAACAGAGAAAATATTCAAAGAGATAATTGAAGAGAACTTCCCAAATGTGAAGAAGGAGCTGAAAATTGATATACAAGAAGCAAGAAGAACACCAAACTTCCACGACGAAAGGAAAAATACAGCAAGACACATAATAGTAAAGCTCCCAAGAATCCAGGACAAGGAAAAAATAATGAAGCTGGCAAGAGGGAAGAAACAGATAACATTCAAAGGAAAGCCAATCAGGCTGACATCAGACTTCTCCGAAGAAACACTACGGGCAAGGAGAGAGTGGAGGGACATAGTCAACAGACTCCAAGAAAACAGATGCCAACCAAGAATACTCTATCCCGCAAAGCTCTCCTTCCTCTTTGAAGAAAGAATATGGACCTTCCCAGACAAACAGAAACTCCGGAATTCATTGCAACTAAACCCCCACTCCAAAAAATACTACAAGGAGTCCTAAAGCCAGAACCTCAGAGGGACGAATAACAATGAAAGAAGGCCAAAAAAAAAAAAAAAGTTATTAAAAGAATAAATAAATAAAATCAAAGAAAGACAAACACAATGGCAAATACAGATGTTAACATATCAATATTAACTCTAAATGTAAATGGACTAAACTCTTCAATAAAAAGACACAGAGTGGCAGCCTGGATTAAGAAACAAAACCCAACCTTTTGCTGTCTCCAGGAAACACATTTAGCTACAAAAGATAAAATAGGCTTAAAGTTAAAGGATGGAAAACAACCCTACAAGCAAATGGACCAAAAAAGAAAGCAGGAACAGCTATACTTATATCAGATAAAACAGATTTCAAACTCAAAAAGATAAAAAGAGACCCCAATGGTCACTACATTATGATCAAGGGGACAATACTTCAAGAAGAAATAACACTCATTAACATATACTCACCAAATGAAGGAGCACCAAAATATATCAGACAACTGTTGTCCTCTCTGAAAACAGACATCAGAGAAAACACATACGTAGTGGGAGACTTCAACACACCACTATCAACAATGGATAGATCAACAAGACAAAAAATAAGTAAAGAACCAAAGCTCTAAATAAGGACCTAGAGCAATTAGGCTTAACAGACATCTATAGAACACTAAACCCCAAAAAAACGGAGTACACATTTTTCTCAAGCGCACACGGATCATTCTCCAGGATCGATCACATACTGGGGCACAAGACAAACATCAACAGATACACCAAGATTGAAATCATATCAACCATCTTTTCTGACCATGAAGGCATCAAACTAGAAATAAACCATAAAAAGAAGGCAAGGAACTTTCCTACCTCATGGAGATTAAAAACCACACTACTGGAAGACCATTGGACTAATGAGGAGATCAAAGAAGAAATTAAAAAGTTTTTTGAATTGAACGACAAGGAGGACACTAATATCCTAAATGTATGGGATGCAGCAAAAGCAGTAATAAGAGGAAAATATATAGCAATAGAAGCTCACATCAAGAAACAAGAAAGAACGCAAAGAAACAACCTCATCTCGAAGCTCAAAGATCTAGAAAAAGAACAACAAAAAACCCCAAAACCAGTAGAAGAAAAGAAATAATAAAAACCAAAGCAGAAATAAATGAAATTGAAACTAAAAAAACAATCCAAAAGATCAATGAAACCAAGAGCTGGTTTTTTGAAAAAATCAATAAAATAGACAAACCCCTAGCCAGGCTCACAAAGGAAAAAAGGGAGAAAGCACAAATAAACAGGATCATCAATGAAAGAGGAGAAATCACAACGGACACAGCAGAAATCAAAAGAATAATCAGTAACTACTATGAACAGTTATATGGAAACAAGTTCAACAATCTAGAGGAGATGGACAAATTCCTACAACTCTACAATCACCCAAAGCTAGATAAAGAAGAAATAGAACACCTAAACAGACCAATTACAATTAGCGAAATTGAAATGGTAATCAAAAACCTCCCCAAAAACAAAAGCCCAGGACCTGATGGATTTACAAATGAATTCTACCAAACATTCAGAGACGAATTAGTGCCTATCCTTCACAAACTCTTCCAAAAAATTGAGAAGGAAGGGACAATACCAAACACGTTTTATGAAGCCAACATTACACTAATACCAAAACCGAACAAGGACAACACAAAAAAGGAAAACTACAGGCCAATCTCCCTAATGAACACTGATGCAAAAATCCTCAATAAAATTTTAGCTATCAGAATCCAACAATGTATCCATAAGATAATTCACCACGACCAAGTTGGATTCATTCCAGGGGCACAAGGATGGTTTAACATCCGAAAATCAATCAACGTTATCCAACACATCAACAAAAAGAAATATAAAAACCATATGATAATATCAATAGATGCTGAGAAAGCTTTCGACAAAGTGCAACACCCATTCATGATAAAAGCCCTTGAAATTCTGGGGATACAAGGAACATACCTCAACATCATAAAGGCCATCTATGACAAGCCAACAGCCAGTATCATTCTCAATGGTGAAAAGCTGAAAGCAATTCCATTAAGATCTGGAATAAGACAAGGATGTCCACTCTCACCATTGCTTTTCAATATAATACTGGAAGTCCTAGCCAGGGCAATAAGACAAGAGAAAGACATCCAAGGAATCCAAATAGGAAAAGAAGAAGTCAAACTATCACTGTTTGCAGACGATATGATATTATACATAGAGAACCCCAAAAACTCCACAGAAAAGCTAATTCAACTCATCAATCAGTTCAGTAAAGTGGCAGGATACAAAATCAACACCCAAAAGTCAGTAGCCTTCCTATACACAAACAATAAATCTGAAGAAGAAGAATCAAAAAGACCATCCCTTTTGTTATTGAAACAAAAAAAATCAAATATTTGGGAATAAATCTAACCAAAGAGGTAAAGGACCTATACAAAGAAAACTATAAAACACTGTTAAAAGAAATAGAAGAAGACACAAAGAAATGGAAAGACATCCCCTGCTCATGGATTGGAAGAATAAACATTATTAAAATGGCCATCCTACCAAAAGCAATATACAGATTCAATGCTATTCCAATCAAAATTTCAATGTCATTCTTCAAAGAAATAGAACAATTATTGATGAAATTCATATGGAATCACCAAAAACCCCGAATAGCCAAAGCTCTCCTGAAAAAAAAAGAAGGGAATGGAGGCATCAGACTCCCAACTTCAAACTATACTACAAAGCCATAATCATCAAAACTGCATGGTATTGGAACAAGAACAGACATACAGACCAATGGAATCGAATAGAAAATCCAGAAATAAACCCACAGATTTATGGTCAACTAATCTTTGACAAAGGAGCAAAGAATATGCATTGGAGCAAAGAAAGTTTGTTCAATAAATGGTGCTGGGAAAACTGGGTCGCTACATGCAAAAGAATGAAGCTTGACCACCACCTCACACCATACACAAAAATCAACTCAAAATGGATTAAAGAACTAGACATAAGACCTGAAACCATAAAATATATAGAAGGAAATATAGGCGAAACACTACGTGATTTGCACATCAAAGACATCTTTACAGACACATCACCCAAAGCAGTGATAGTGAAGGCAAAGATAAACAGCTGGGACTACATCAAATTAAAGAGCTTTTGCACAGCAAAAGAGACAATAACAAAAACAAAGAGAAACCCCACCAACTGGGAGAACATTTTTGCACCCAACACTAATGATAAAGGACTGATCACAAAAATCTGCAAAGAGCTGATGAGACTCAACAACAAAGAAAATAATCCAGTCAAAAAATGGGCAGAAGAGCTTAAAAGAAACTTCTCTGAAGAGGAAATGCAAATGGCCAACAGGCATATGAAAAAATGTTCAACATCACTTGTCATCAGGGAAATGCAAATCAAAACTACCATGAGATACCATCTCACACCAGTGAGAATGGCACATATTAAAAAAACTAGCAACAACAAATGTTGGCGAGGGTGTGGAGAAAAGGAACTCTTCTGCACTGTTGGTGGGAGTGCAAACTGGTCCAACCACTGTGGAGAGCTGTATGGAGATTTCTGGACCTACTAAACATAGAGCTTCCATATGATCCAGCAATTCCACTCCTAGGTATTTACCCAAAGGACACAGAAACATCAATTCCAAAGAACACCTGTACCCCTATGTTTATAGCAGCACTGTTTACAATAGCTAAGCTTTGGAAACAACCCAAATGCCCAACAATAGATGACTGGATCAAGAAGATGTGGTACATATATACCATGGAATATTACTCAGCATTCAAAAAAGATAAACACATGCAATTTGCAGCAACATGGATGGCGCTGGAAGGGATCATGCTCAGCGAAATAAGCCAAAAGAAAAAGAAAAATACCGGATGGTCTCACTCATAGCAGGAATCTAGAAAACTTAAATAAGGGACCAGGAAAATGAATAACTATAAGAAAGTGAAAATCAAAATCAACAAAAAACTATGAACCAGAGACACTTTTAGGGGGGCGGGGGTGGGAGGGGAGGGATTGGGGTCAGAATGGGGGGGCTGCAATTGTATGGGGAATATAACAATAAAATTTATTAAAAAAAAAAATAAATGTATATATATTTAAAAAAAAAAAAAAAGGTAACTGATAGGGAATTTTTTTGTTTTAGAGGCATGTTATTTATTTATTTATTTATTTATTTATTTGTTTGTTTTTGTTTTGTTTATACATGCACTGGGTACAGTCAGAATCGCACCAGGGTGAGAGAATTCACCAGAGCCAGAGCGGGGAGCAGAGCAGGCAGAAGGACCGATGTACACTGCTGAGGGGAGCAGCGGGCGGCAGGAGAGGTCTGCGCACCACGTGGGACCCTCCTCCGGTGGCCGGGGAACAGCCGGGGATCGAACCGGCGCCGCAGAGGCCGCGGGCAGCTCCGCAACCCAGCGGTCAACCGCTGCACCACCGGGGAGGCCCTGATAGGGAATTTTTTGCCCTACTTTCTTTAGAACCTAAGGGGCATTTTACAAATATAATTTGAGAAATGTTTTCTTATCTGAAGGAATAAATTAAAAAGGAATATTTAAAATTAAATTAATAATTATTGTCAGCAATACCGGTAAAATAGCTATCTCTAAAAAATTAGTGCAAATGGCCAAAATTCTAAATGGAAGAGATCTCTGTGTTTGTGTCTTTGCCTTTGTGTCTCTTGTCTCTGGAGGGTTGCTGTGTTAAAATTACTACAAATGGCGTCTATGTAAATTCTAATAGAAAAGAACCCAAATTTTGAGATCACGATCTAAAATTTTTGGTAAACATAAATTATTTCAAAATGTAATGGTTTAATTAAAGCCTGCATGTCTTAAATTTATAATAGTGGGAGTTAATAGTTCTATTGTATGTTTAAGTGTGTTTTATTTGGGGAAAAAAAAAAAAAACACAAACTTGGAGTAGTCAAAAGAGTTATTGACCTGGTCTATGTTAACAGAGATAAATGTGGATAAATGTGGTTTTGTTTATACCTGGACTTCTTTTGATAAAATTCGTTTCTAAACAGAGTAACCCACTATTTCTTCCCTTAAAAGAAGTAAATTTTTTCCCCAGGTAAGCACCTTAATTGATTTTTCCTTCCCTTGTCTTAGCCAAAAAATTCTCTGGTATATGAAATTGCTTCATTCGTAACTCTGAATTTCCTATCCTAAGAAAAACTAAAGCTGCAGTTGGTATCTCTATCTTAAATCTGTTATTTTTCATCATTGTTTAAATGGTGGTATATTTCTCCTATAAAACTAAGGATCTACTAAGTTTAATAATGAAAATTTGTTGACTACTTAATGAGCTTTTGGTGTATTTTTGCTTCTTATTGTAGGAAAACTAAACTTTATTGTCATCTCACCTAAAAAAAAAAAAAAAAACGTGTTCATGTATGAGTTATCCAGTACAAAGGAATAATAGCATAACAGCTCTTACAATGTCTTGAAGTGAAAAATGTGAGGCTGACCTGTTAATTAGCTGAAGTTATGTTGGGACAAGGCCTCGGTGTGGACTAAAAGTTTCAAGTAGTCACCATTGGACTTTCTCTAGCCAGGCGCCTGACTTGTGCGCCACAGATGACCTGCTGCGAGTCTCCTGCTTCTATACTCCCTGCTTGCTTTACAGTGTGAATGTGCCCCTGCTGGGGCAATGGATGCTCTGTTGCCTAATTGCTTGGGGGTGCACAGACTTTGTAAAAAAGATCTCCTCTGGGATGAAAGATGAAACTCTGCCACAACAGTCTTACAATCTAAAAAAATTAAAAACTAGAATGTTGTAACTCTAAATGCAAATAAAGTGAGGAGTGTTAAAAAATGTATTTAAAACAGATATGTTAAAGGTCTTGGAAAATTTAGTGACAAAACAAAATGGCTATCTGAAAAAAAAAATGATGCAAATAGGAAGGAAAAAAGTGTTGAAGGTCTGAGAGAAGTATCTTAAGAAAATGCTATGTGCTAGAATGACTTGCTTTAAAACTAGTTAAGTTTGGGCCTCCCCGGTGGCGCAGCGGTTCAACCCTGGGTTGGGAAGCTGCCCTTGGCCACTGCAGTACTGGTTGGGCCATCGGGCAAGGGTCCCACATGGTGCACAGACTTCCCCTGCTGCCCGCTGCTCCCCTCAGCAGTGTACTTCGTCACTCTGCCTGTTCTGCTCCGTGCTCTGGCTTCGGTGAATTCCCTCACCCTCCCACGCCTCTGACTGTACCCGTGCTTGTATAAACAAATAAATTAAAAAAAAAAAAAACCTAGTTGAGTTTATTATCAGTAGTGTACTTAAGAAAAACCAAAGTTTAATTTCTTTTTCATGTGCAGTAAAGACTCAAGTATTCTTAAACTGCTTTTACTGGTTCTTGATGACAAATTAAAAACTGTTTAGCCTATCTAAAATCTTAGTTCTTTTTTTACCCTCAGACTTGGTTAACTGAAAAATATAGTCCTGTCAGCATTGTTGAGCACTGTAAAAATATATCTCCTTATTAAAAATCTCTAGTTATCACTCTGGGTAATTTATTATTGTTTTATAAAAATCTGTATACATTTATTAGCCTGTGAGAATATTTTTCTTTAAGTCAAATTTCAAAAATAGTAAAGTTTTTGATCAGTAAAATGATTTGATATGTCTTAGGACTCTTAATAAATTATTTTCCTTGTAGGAATATGCTAAAACATATTGGATCAATCTACAAATGTTACAACTTCATAGAGAAAACATTGTCATTGATTAAAGTATTCTAAAATACATGAGAATTTTAAAACCTAGTATGTTCTGGTACAATATTATTGAATGATTTTGATTATTCTGAAATATATGTGTGTGTGTCAAAAAATTAAGCAAACATCCTAGTCCTTTGCCTTAAACCATAATTTTAGGTACAGTCAATTTCAAGATTTTGTTATATCTGAAGGTTACTTGCTGAGCTTTGTCTTCTGAAAACTCACAAACAGACTGACAATATAGATATGTTTTGGAACTGAGAAGACCTACCAAGCCTATTAAAAAAATTGGATTTATAAAAATTACCAACAGAAGATCAAGACTTAATACATGGAAAAAGTACACTGAGGAGGATTTGTATAATATTTAATGACTTTTTAAATATATTGGTCTTTAATGTTTTGTTTTGTTTTTTTAATCTCTAAAAACTTGTCTTTAAACTGGGCTATGATCTTAGCAGTGGCAATTTGCTTCTTTTATGAGCAAACTGGAACATTTTCTTTGCTCTTTTCTCATCCCAAAAATGTGTAGGCAATATTTGAACTTCTCAGGACAATGTCTGTCTTTGATAATCTCAATAGGAAATTTTATTTATTTCTCCTTAAACTAGAAAATTAAAAACATGTTTTGTTACAGGCTTTGATTGAAATTCTTGTGGGAGTAAAATTGGGGTTGAGCTGAGAAGAGCGAGCCAAGAAGAGCCTGTCACCTTGCTTACCGGGTTCCACAGACCTCCAGGAAAGGTGAGGAAGCTGCCTCCATTGGCAGGACTGGAAAAACCCTGGAAAAGCCCTGGGAACCTTGAGAAGAGGAAATCTCAGGTGAAGTCTGGTAAGACTGTGACTGATGAAGCCTGCATGGACTGGGTGTTAAAAAGTTCACTCCAGGCTCGAGTTTTCAACAAAGCCAACAACATTCTGCTTGGTTATTCTGCCCTGTGAGTTTATGCAAATATAGGTAAAATATTTAAAATTAATTTGGTTTACTACTTTAAAGAATTGGAATGAGGGTAGAGAAAATTTATGTCTCAGTAACTATTTATATTAGTCTTGGTCCTCTTCAGTGAGGGCTGTATCCTCAATGTCATCATCTTGAGGAAGGGAAAAGCCATCCCTGTTACATTTAGGACTATGCTATGTTGTACACCTTATTGCTGCCACACCGCCACCCATGCCTTAATATCATGTCGGGAACTGTGGCACCTTCCATAGTAAACCCCCCACCACGACGACCCCATTCAGCAGGAAGCAGCCCGAAGATGCGACTCCCCTTTCTCCCATAGAAATGGAAGGTCATAACAGACAGGGGGGATTATGAGGGAGTTAACAATTTTGTCTTTCCTGTATCTCTTGCAATTCCCCCTTGTTTGATACAAGTGCTGCCCTGTGAGAAACCCACAAGGGTATCGAAGGGGGGAATGATGACCAAGGAGAAGGGAGGTAAACAGCAGAGCCAGCTGGCGCCCACCAGTCTCTGTGCCGACCCTTTCCCTCTCCCCTTTGCAGACCCTTGCCCATCAACCCCTCCTTTTTCCTTTGTAAAAGTCTCAAGTTCCACCCCCTTGGGTGCATCACTCCAAAGTGAAATGGGCCTACAAACCAGAAAAAGGACACTTCAGCCAGCGGATGGACAGCAGCCCCTGACCCAGAGAATCCCCTTTGCTTGAAGCTACAACAGGATCAACACACCAAGGAGGCCTTAGTCATCAAGCCCTGCTGGTTCCACACTGGGAAAGCTAGTCAGTTTACTCATGGCAGAAGCTTGAGGACCATCTGCATGTGTGACCTCTTGTTTGTTGTTTTTACTGTTCCTGTAGTGACTGTCTTTGCATTTGGCCTAGCCATGGTGGCTGGGCCCTGATTGCTGGGATTGGGAGGCACACCTTCTTGCCTTAGGCTACCTGATACTGTGTGTGGACATAATTGTTTTCAAATGTTTGCTAAAATGAGCCTGCTGGCCAGTATCCTCCTACACCTGCTCCTTACCCTCTCTTCTGTATTTGAGGTCTTATCTCCCAAACCCCGAGTAACTGCAATGAAGCCAGGGTTTGTACCCAGCCTGACAGAAGGGCCAGAAAGAACAAGGGAGGGCTCTGGTCTCCCTCCACCCTGGGCTGCTTCTGGTTGCTCCCCGCAGATGCCTGTGTCCCAGCTATGAGACATAATCAGTGTGCACACATGGCTCTCAACTGCTCTAACACGGCTCTTGCTTCAATTTGCAGGATTTGCATAAAACCAGGTCCTGTCCAGTATGAAGGAGTCATACTCGACCCAGGTTTGTTCCCTCCAAAGGTATCACCTAACTCCTCCTCAAATCTTGTCCTGGGTCCTGTGTCTCTGTGGGAAATGCTACAAACCCTTTGCTCCGTGCCACAGATGGCCCTTACCCGGCCTGTGCTCAGGGAGTGTAACGATGTGTTACTCCACACAAA
Source organism: Talpa occidentalis (assembly GCF_014898055.3). Lineage (NCBI taxonomy): Eukaryota > Metazoa > Chordata > Mammalia > Eulipotyphla > Talpidae > Talpa > Talpa occidentalis. The sequence goes on along the minus strand of NW_023602073.1, from coordinate 44,257,388 downwards.
CAACTGTGCTTTGTTGTAAATTTGATGCCTAACTTGTCTCTTTTAACTAAAAGACATATACTCTCAATGTTAAAATCCCCTCACTGGATGAAGAGAGTCCTCCAGACCATCCACTAGTAGTGGGCCTGCTGACTACATCCGGAGCAGCTGAGGTAAGAGAGCCTGAAATCCAACATAAAGGGCCGGGTGGCCGACTTAAGTCAAATTTGAATGCTCTCATTAGATCACCCCTAGCCCTCCAGGCCAACTTGACTCCCTGGCAGTGGTAGTGTTCCAGGATGGGCATAGACTAGACCTGCTCACTGCTGCCCAGGGAGGTATCTTTCTGCATTTACACGCACAATGTTGCTTATATGCAAACAAGTTTGGGATAGTTCAGAAACACACACCCAGCTCCTAGACCAAATTGATGGCAGGGAAGAGGCCCTGCAGCAGCCCACCAAGTAAGATTCCTCCTCCCTGGGATTCCTGTGACTCTCAACTCATAACAGCCACTGGCTAATAATCAGGGTTTCCTTAACAAAGCTATATAGGTGATGCCCTGTGGGAAAAAAAAAGATAACTCACAAGGGCATCAAAGCGGGGAATGATTAGAAAGTATATTATAGAGCAAATGAATATAATAAAGATTCCAGCAGAACTCCCAGCCCAGGTGCAATGAACACTCCAACGCAGACGTAATCAACAGGTTTGCTTACTTACAGCTCTTTCCCTTTCAAGATTCATGACCAGGGCCTCAGCACTCTTATCCACAAAGTTGGGCAAGCAGCCAGCTTGTCTATCTCTCCAAGGCCATCCCCGAATGCCTGCATCTTTCCCCCCTTGCCTTGCCCCCTTTGTCTGGGGACTTTGCCGCACATGTTTGTGCCTGCTGAAAAAACGCTGTTATCCATGTAACAGATATGGACACAGTTGTGTATGAAAGGAACCCTTGGTCTTTAAACAGTGCTCAGAACTCACGGGGCCACCCAGGTCTGGGACCTCATGCATGAATCATAAAGCTTCTCCTGACCTCACCATTCCTGAAGTTCTGCATATTCTTCCCCTACCTGGGTAAAAGGCTAGAATTTATTTCTGTTAGGGGGAAAAGGCGGTCCCAAAGCAAATTCCATACAGGCTTTGTGGACTCCACCCCCACCCCAGGTCAAAGCCAAAGACACTGGGAACTCCAAATCCCATCACCACCAAAGGGAAGGTGGCTGGGACCTGAGGGTGGGGTTAAGCAGCCAGGTGGATACAAAAGGCAGACACGTGGGCTTTGGGGTCTCTCTCCATTTTTGGGCTCTTGGCCAGCAGCAGCGTCCGGTCAGCTCTGAGAGTGACTTTGGGGTTTCCAGGTCGTCGGATCGGGTAGGACGCATTAAAGACTTTATTTCCCTATTTTCTCCCTGAGTTGTACATTTTCCTTATTTCCTTTCCTCTTGTAAATAAACCTTTTATTAACCCTTTTGTGTGTGTCTGTAGTAGAGTATTCATAAGTCCCTTTAAAGCGCGCGGGTGAGGACCCACAGCCAGGAACCCATTTAATATCGGGGTTGCTCTATAACATTTCTACAACATCAAGAGCCAAAGAAGGAGGGAATTTTCAGACCAGGAGGGAGTAAAAAACATTATCATCTGTTGTTAACAATGAGAAACAGCAAAGTATTGACTGAAATGAGGCCTTGAGTTTGGTGATAATGGGTGATTGTCAACCTCCCACAGGCAGGGCCAGCACCTGAGCTCAGAGGAGAAGGGCTGCACAGGAGGGAGCAGGAGGGAGGAAGCAGGGATGTGGACAGAGACCACCCAGTCCAGTATGAAGAGCTGTGGGGTCCTGGCCAGGGAGGGTCAGGAATCAGGGAGCACCTCCTCAAGCCTGAGAGAAAGAAACTGGAGATAAAGTAAACCTGGTTTCTGTTCTGGAAGCTTCAGGGAGATCAAACCACAGACTTGGCTTCAGAGGAACAACGACTGTGAAACTGCCCGGCTTAGGGGTCACTGGGGGCCCAGGGTATTCACAGGGTATGTTATTTCCACTCAAGGCTTAAAGAGCTTGACACCCATTTACAACACATTCTCAGTGAGAATTTTAGTATTATCTTCTGCTTAGGCCCAAGGAGGCAAATAGTCCCCAAAAGGTGATAAAAATCGTAACACTTAGAGAGGGTCATTTCAAATGAAACCTGGGAAGCAGGAAGCTCACAGCTGACTGTTCCACCTCTTTACACACATATACATGTGGTTTAGGGCTGTTACTTGAAATGGTCTTTATTTTCATGTTCTCAAAAAACTAAGGAAAGTTGATGATCACTGTGAAAATTCAGGCTATAAGGTTTCTGATTTGTATGTTTTCTGTTAATAACTTTTGATGTAATGTTATAGTAATATTCATATACAGGAATTGATGTGCTCTGGATGACTTCATAAAGGTAAATTATAGAAAAATCATTGTTTCCTTGTCTTTCATTTTAACCCTGGAAGTTTGTTTTGCTAGACGAAATGATCATCTTCTGCTCTAATAAAATTATGCTTCAGAAATTGCCTGTACATATAAGATTTCTTTTTTAAAAAAGATTTATTTATTTATGCATACAAGAACTAGGGTACAGGCCTGAAGTGCAGTGGGGAGAGAGGATTCACCAGAGACAGAGTGGGGAGCAGAACAGGCAGATTGACTGAAATACACTGCAGAGGGGAGCAGCATCAAGATAGGAGAGGTCTGCTGAGCCATGTGGATATCTCCCTTGCAGGCTGGAGCTTGAACTCCTGCTGCAGAGGCTGCTGATAGCTTTATAGTGCTGTGCTTAACCACTTGTGCCACCAGGGAGGCCCGTGTACATATAAGATTTCTGTCTGGGGTGGAGAAGATTACTCTTGAGAACACCTGGTCCCCTTTTCACTTCCTGTCACAACCTGTGTTGTGTCCCCCAGCCTGGATATGAGTGACTCACCCCCAGTTCTCACTCCCCATTGCCTGGAGGGTTTCCAGAGCAGCCAATCAGCATCAGCACCTCTCACTACACAGCCTACAGGCAGATTCTCACTAGCAAAGTCGTGAAGCTTTGCAGGTCATGAAGCTTCCCACTCTTCTGCTGCTGCTCTTGGGGGCCCTGGCCCAGACCAAGACTTGGGCAGGTGAGTGAGGAGTCGGGAGGGAAACCCTCACTGCGGAAGGAGAAGAAGGGGACCCTGGACCAGCGCGATCCGCTGCAGTTGGCCCGATTGCCCTCCTTACGCCCCCTCCCTGTCCTGGCCCCTTTCTGCCCCTCCCAGCCTCCTGCCTGCTCTTGACTCCCAGAGTCTCAGCCCTTCCCGTCCCACTGCCCTTGACCTATCTCAAGACCCTCCTCGTCCTCCTCTCTTCCCGCCCCATCTCCCTGGGACCTGGGACCTGGGACCCGCGCAGGGAGGAGGGTCAGCCCGGGTCTCCCCTCCCCGCCCCAGGATCTCACTCCCTGAGAATTTTCGAAACCGCGATGTCCCGGCCGGGCTTCGGGGAGCCCCGATACATCTCCGTGGGCTACGTGGACGACACGCAGTTCGGGCGGTTCGACAGTGACTCTCCGCGTCGGAAGGCCGAGCCACGGGCGTCCTGGATGGAGCAGGTGGAGCAGGAGGCTCTGGACGAGGAGACGCTGAACCAGAGGCGCAGCATAGGCAAACACCGAGAGAACCTGCGCAACCTGCGCGGCTACTACAACCAGAGCGAGGACCGTGAGCGCCGCGGGCCCTCCAGGGTCGCCCCGAGTCATCATCGGGTCCCATCGACATCCCAAGGCTGTGGGGCCCCCCTGGACCCTCAACCCGCCAAGAGCCCGCGGGCCTTTCTTCCGCGCGGTTCCGTTTGTAGTTTAGGTTTATTCAGGGCGGGAGGTCGGGGCGACTGACGCGGGGCGGGGACAGGGTCTCACACTTTCCAGAGGATGTTTGGCTGCAAATTGGGGCCCGACGGGCGCCTCCTCCGCGGGTACAGTCAGTGGGCCTACGACGGTGAGGATTACATCGCCCTGAACGGGGACCTGCGCTCCTGGACCACGGTGGACACGGCAGCTCGGCTCACTCTGCGCAAGTGGGAGGCGGAACGCAAGGCCCAGCGCCTCAGGAACTTCGTGGAGGGCAAGTGCCAGAAGTGGCTCCGCAGGTTCCTGGAGCTAGGGAAGGAGGAGCTGCAGCGCACAGGTGAGCTACATGGAGGACGCCTGACCACCCTCTGACTGGCGCCCCACAGAGAAAATGGGACAGTGTCCACTTTCTGGCCTCAAGATGGGAGTCAGCCTGGATTGCCTGTCCTGTGCAGAGAGAGGTTGTCCCACAGGCCCCTTGGTTAACTGAAGGGCAGTTCAATCCAGTCTCTCCTGACATGGAGGGAGACCATCCCTGGTATGACCCTTCACGGGGTCCATTTGACTCAGCAGCCATCTTGGGAACCATCATTTTCTCTGTCAAGGTTTTGTTTTTGGTCTGACATCATTTTTGGACGTCTGATTCCTCGTTTACCAGATCAAGAGCAAGAGTCTGTGTTCTCCTCCTTAGAGACCAGCATCTTCCTACTCTATGCTTTCACCCTGATTCTAAAGAGTAGAAACCTCTACAAACTTTCTAAAGAGTAAAAAGTTATCCCATATTTCCCAGATCAGACTGGTTTTGGAGTTTTCTGTGTCCTCTTTCCAAGATTTTCTGTCCATTCTGAGGATGGTCACTGAGGCTACTTCAGTGTCTGTGGAAGAAACCCCAAGCCTATTTATCTGACCCTTCTCCTCAGATCCCCCAAAGACACACGTGACCCACCACCCCACCTCTGACCAGAAGGTCACCCTGAGGTGCTGGGCCCTGGGCTTCTACCCTGCGGACATCACTCTGACCTGGCAGCGAGGTGGGGAGGACCTGACCCAGGAGATGGAGCTGGTGGACACCAGGTCTGGGGGAAATGGAAACTTCCAGAAGTGGGCGGCTGTGGAGGTGCCTTCTGGAGAAGAGCAGAGATACACGTGCCACGTGCAGCATGAGGGGCTGCAGGAGCCCCACGTCGTGAGATGGGGTAAGGAGCACAGAGGCTCTACTCAGGGCCATCAGAGCCCTTCTGGAGACCTTCAGAGGGTCAGGATGGAGGCCTGAGGCTCAGGGTCTCACCTTTCCTTCCCTTCCAGTGCCCCCTCCTCAGTCCTCCATCCCCACTGCGGGCATCATCGCTGGCCTGGTTCTCCTTGGAGCGGTGCTCACTGGAGCTGCAGTGGCTGTAGCTGTGATGTGGAGGAAGAAGCGCTCAGGTAGGGAAGGGAGTGGGGGGACTTGTCCACTGGGGTTTTTCAGGCCGCAGGTAGAACTTGACCTGCCTGGTAATGGGAAGTACCACCCACACACTTGTGTCCCCCAAATTGGAGCTGATCTCTAACCTCTTTTGTAAAGCACTTACGAAAGTGAATCACAGATTGTTCACCTTGATAATTCTGGTGATGGGCCCTGACTCCCAGCAAATGGCAGAGGGGAAGGTCCCTGCTGAGGACAGACCCCAGGAAGCAGTTGGGGTCTGCTTCAGACCACCACCACCCATCTTCTTTTGTCATATTTCCTGGTCCTGCCATGGATTTTCAGTCACAGTTTTGAAAACTTCCCTGTGGTCCAGGATTAGGCGTTTCCTTTAGGAGTTCATGGCTCCACTCTTCCTGGTCTCACACGATGCTTCCTTCCACAAGAGGACAAGGAGGAAGCTACACTTAGGTTGCAGGTAAGTGTGGATCAGATGTTTGGTCCCTGAGCCCCTGGGGACAGTGTAGAAGGAGCCCATGGGGGAGTCATCCACATTAGTCCTTCCTGTGATCTCATTTGTCCTGCTTCTGACCAGGTTCTGTTTTGTTCTCCCCCAGGCAATTGCAGTACCCTGGACTCTGATGTGCCTCTCAGCCCCTCCCTAAAGGTGAGACCCTGGAGGCCTGCGGTGGGAGGGGCTGGGCAGAGAGGATCAACCAGGTTATAGGGAAGTTGTGAGGGGGACATTCTGACATTGCTGTGGACCATTGAGAATGTCCACACTTATGTAATTCCATGAGTTTGATCATGATATTTTCTTTCACAATGTGCTGGGGACTAAGGAATACTGATTTTTCTTATCCACACGTCATGACTTCAAGATCCCCTGAAAAGGGCATTGCATGTATCTGTGATCTCACTGGCATAACATGAGGAAGTGGGGAGACTGGCCCAGCCCTGCCCATCAGGCCCCTCCTCACACTGACCCTGCTGACTTTTCTGCTCCAGCAAAGGCGGGGCTGATTCCACCCCTGCCTGTACTTTGTGTTGTCCTGAAGAATAGTGTCTACTTCCCTGTTGAAAATAACAATGCAGATATGAAATTATTTTTCTAATCTTGTGAATTGGAGTTCATGGATTAATAAACTAGTGTCCTAAAATTTGAGAAAGGAACTAAATGGAAGACAAAGTACTTACTCAAGTCTATTTTTGGCTTCCTTTAGGGCTATTTCCTGGATTATTTTTTCCATGTTTTCAGTTATTTTTTTTTTTCTTTTAAAGCAAATCAAGTTCTGGTATTAGTAGAGAGAAGGATCACATAATTTCTCCTCTTAAATAAGTTCTTGTTGGATCTCTACTTTCCAAGCTGCCCCCAAACCGTGCCCTTAAGTGTAGTTATCCCAGACTGGCTCAGTTCCAAATTCATGGGTTTTTAAATAAGAGTCAAAGTGACACTTATGGTTGAAAAGTCAGACCCATACAGCTATGATTATCCCTTCTGAAGAATGATGCTTGTGGCCTGTGGTGGGTGTAGGAGGAAGCGGGGAGGAAGAGGGAAGAGCAGTGCTTGTGAGAGAAGCAGAGGCAGCATTAATGTCATTGAGTAGAGGTTGTGCTCAGCAAGTGAGGCCACATTACTGGGCCACATGCTAAAGATACTGTTTCTAGAATAAGGAAGTGCTCTACACTGATCGTTCATTCAACTAATAATTGTTGCACCAGATATGTGGCAGGCTGTTTTTCACCTAGGCAACCTTAATGCACTGAAAACATCCCCAGCTTGCTGGCCTGTGGATGTGTGACCTAGTGGGAAGGGGAGACAGGAGACTGTGTGATAGTAAATAAGGGACCTGCTTGGTTAGAAGTGGGTAAGGGTTGTGGGAAGGTGACCCAGAGTCAATGTATGGGGACAGGGAGGATGGCTGTCTTCCTAGTGTGGTCAGTGTGGGCCTCACTTAGGGGATTGTTGAGAAAAAAGTTGGAGGGACAGCTTGCCCACAAGGATGTCCAGGGAAGCAGTGTCCAGGCAGGACAACCTCCAGTGCAGATGCCTGAGGCAGGAATGTGTCTGAGTGACTGAGATGAGCAAGGAGGCCAGCTGGCTGGAGCAGAGGGTAATAGCAATGACACCAGCAGGCCTCAAGCATGTTCAAAGGGTTTTGACTTTTCTCTATGTAAGTTGTGGGGTTACACGACCTTTCTGGACAGATATTGACTTGTGAGAGTTCTCTTTAGAAGCCTCAGTCTGACCTTCATGAAGAAGCAAGAGCTGAAGAGTGAGAGGTGGGAAGAAAAGTGTAGGAAACCTGTGCAGATTCCAGGACAGAGACGTTGGTGGCCTTGTTGGGCTGTGAGCAGGAAAATAATATGAAGTGATTGGATGTGGATATATTTAGAGATGGATTTGACAGCATTTCCTAATGGAACATCTGGACTGTGAGAAAGAGGGTCAAGATTGGCACTCAGTATTCCAGACTATGAAGTGAGATATGGAGGGTCTGCAGTGACATGAGGAAGGTTCTAGAAGTAGTACCTTTGAGGAATGGCATCCTAGGCATTCAATTTAGGAGCATGGAAACTGAGATCTACCAGCACGTCAGAGATGGTGGCAGTTGGACAGACAAGCCTCTAGCACAGGTGGAATGTCTGAGCTGAGAATAGCTCTGGGAGATGGGATAGTATAAACGATACCTAAACTCTTGACCATGAATGAGGTCACCCAGGGAGCAATTCTTTCGATTTTCTTTCTTTGCAGGAGAGAAAGGAGCAGGATGGGACCTCAGAAAGCCCAGTGTTCAGCAGAGTAAATTGCACAGACAACACCACATGCAGAGGCACAGAGACCAGAGACCCCCACTTCAGCGAGCACAGGAGTCACTTGGACACTCATGAAGACTTAGCGGGTCTAGAGTAGATCCTGAGATTCTATTATGAGACCCCTCTCCTCATCTTTGGGGAGAATTTAGGGTTGATTCCTATCAGGGGGCACTTTATCCCTGGAAACAGAAGCGGAAGAAGTAACAGGGAACCTGGAGTCCCAAGCGGAGCTGTAGCTGTTCTCTGTGTGCTGTTGTCACCGCTGCTTGATAATGCAGATCTTTGTGAAGACCCTGATGGGCAAGACTGTCACCCTTGAGGTGGAGCTCAGAGACACCATTGAGAGTGTCAAGGCCAAGATCCAGGTAAGGATCTCGGAGGCCTGCCCCCTGACCAGTAGAGGCTGATCTGTGCTGGGAAGCAGCTGGAAGATGGGCGCACAGTGTCTGACTACAACATCCAGAAGGAGTCCACTCTTCATTTTGTCCTGCACTTGAAGGGAGCTTTCTTAAATATACCTCCCTTTTAAGCTTTCAAAGATTTCATTGCACCTCCTCCCACCTCCTCCTCTGGGGTGGGATGCAGACCTTGAAGACACTGATGGGTAAGACCATCACCCTTGAGGTGGAACCCAGTGACACGATCAAGAACATCAAGGCCAAGATTCAGGACAAGAAGGCGCTCTCTCTGAGCAGCAGGGATTGATCTTTTCTGGGACACAACTGAAGATTGGGTGCACCTCATCTTAGTACAATATCCAGGAGTCCACTCTTCATTTTGTCCTGCACTTGAAGGGAACTTTCTTAAATATACCTCCCTTTTAAGCTTTCAAAGATTTCATTGCACTTTTCTTTCAATAAAGTTGTTGCATCCAAAAAAAAAAAAAAAAAAAAGGACTCCAGAGACTGAGGGACCCTCTTTATTTGGGGTATCTGCACAGAATCTGCAAACCAGTTCTTTTTATTTCTTTATTTTTTTACATAATTTTCACTTTTGTACAATGTATGCATTTTCATCTCGGTTATAGTCCCTGCAAAATTCCCGTGAACTGTCACCATGGTCCCTTGTGCTCTTCCCACCCTTGTTTTGATCCTACTCCCTTCTCCCCCCCAGCAGAATGTCTCTGGTTTACAGTTGCTGTTGATTTTGAATTTTACTTTGTTATTTTTACTTTTTTTTTTTTCCCTGATCCCTAGTTTGGATCCTCTACATTCCGCCTATTAAGTACCAGTTGTTATGACTTGGAAACTAAGTTCTTTCCTGAGTCCATAGGACACCCTAGGGAGATAATTTGAGTATCTGTCACTTGTCACTAGACCTGGTGCCCCTATTCACAGATCCCTGTCCTGCTGTTGGGAGCCCCGGGGCCCTGGGGAGGGCCTGGCTGAGCAGGAGAAAGGGCAGCTCTGGTCGCCTGTGCTCAGCCCTGTGGCCACACGGGGGCGCTGCCGCGCTGCTCCGGATTCTGGTGGAGCCGCCAGGACGGGGCGGGGGCTGAGGTGGGCAGAGTTGGGGGGCCTGGAGGGCGGCGTCCACCTGGAGGGTGAGGTGCTCTGTGAGGAGTCGGAGAAGCAGGGCTCAGAGGAGAGGAGACTCCGGAGCCTGGGCTGTGTGTGAGGCTTCCAACTTTTCTCCCCAGTACTCCTCTCTCCAGTCTTTTATAGCAATACCTGGGAAAACTGGAAAGTAGACCTTTTTTCCCTTCTGCAATCTATTACTTTACTGAGAGTTATTTTTTGAAGTTACATTAAAAATACTATTTGCAGATAATTTGCAACGGTATTACAGCATTCCTTTACATCCCACACTGTTTTCCCACATAGTTAACATCTTACGTGGCTGCACTGCATCTGTGAAGCCAATGAAGCCATACTGACTCATGTTTACTAAACTCCATGCTTTATCTGGAGTTCATTACTGTTACTTTTTATTCCCAGGATCTCATCCAGGATCTCAGTAAGTTCCAGCCATGTCTCCTTTAGGCACCTCTGGGTCAGGCAGTTTCTTGGACTTTTAATTTTTTGGTAACTGACATTGGGGAGACCACTCAGGAATAATGTCACTGAATTTGAGTTTTTTCACTGGGGCTATGATTTTGAGAAAGAAGGCGACAGAGGTGAAGTACTCTTCTCCATTCAACATACCACATGCTATGCACTTTTTCTTCCATTTCTTTTTTTTTTTTTTTTTTCCATGTCTTTGGAAGGAAGTCACTATGGGCAGCTCACACATAATGGGTGTTCTGCTATAAACATTTAGATGCATGTATGGTTTTTGTGTAAATACAAGTTTTCAGATTAGTAGGGCAAATAGCTGGGGCAGTGCTTGAAAGGGAACTGCTAAGAAAAGGAAATCTTTCCCTGTTAAAGAGTCACAGACCTGGAAATGTAAAGAAAAGTAAGTTTGCTTCCATAATAAGCGTATCTAAACAAGGTCTGGCAGCCTGCTAGGCTGATTGATCTCCCAGGCCATCCTCCAAGATCTGTATCCTTCCCCTTTTCCTGTGTCAAGAATTTGTATGCTAACTAACCAACTTTATTAATGTAAAGTAGTTGTGTATAAAACATACTCTTTGTCTCTAGACCAGTGCTCAGGCCTTATGAGACTACCCAGGTCTGAGACCTCATGTATGAGTAATAAAGCTTTCCTGACCTCACCATTCCTAAAGTACTGCTTGTTCTTCCCCTGCCTGGGTAAAAGGCTAGAATTTATTTCTGCAACATGCTCACTGGACTGTCTGGTGGGTGTGCGTTTGGCTTTAAAAGAAGCTTTCAAACCTCTTCCCTAGTGACAGTGCCACTTTGAATCTTGCAGCAAGGAATGAGGGTTCCTGTAGCTCCTGGTCAAGACTTGTTTCTGTGAGGTTTTTTGATATTTGCCTTCTAATTAGTGTGTGATGACATATTGTTGTTTGTATTTGTCTTTCCTTAAACTCTTGACTCCTGTCACCTAGACGTGGGCTCCTCCTTGGGCCTGGAGATGTGAAGCCCAGTCCCTCCCTCACATTCCTTCACCCCTTGTACATCCCAGCACTCCCCCATCCAGGGAGTGAGTTGTTTGGGGTGCTGATCCTGTTATGGGGCAACCCCTATATAAAACGGGTTGCCTGGCTGTGGGTCCTCACCCACGCGCTTAAAAGGGACTTATTAATACTCCACTGCGGGCACACACAAAAGGTTAATAAAAGGTTTATTTACAAGAGAAAGGGAATTAAGGAAAATGTACAACTCAGGGCAAAAATAGGGAAATAGAGTCTTTAATGCGTCCTACCCGATCAGCCAACCTGGAAACCCAAAGGCACTCTCAGAGCTGGCCAAACAAACGCTGCGAGCTGGCGGAGAGCCAAAATGGGGGATCCCCTCCAAAGCCCACATGTCTGGCTTTATACCAACCTGGCTGCTTAACCCCACCCTCAGGTCCCAGCCACCTTCCCTTTGGTGGTGATGGGATTTGGAGTTCCCAGTGTCTTTGGCTTTGGCCTGGGGTGGGGGTGGAGTCCACAAAGCCTGTATGGAATTAGCTTTAGGACATCCTTTTCCCCTAATAACCCCAGTGACTCCCTTGAGAGCCTTCTGCAATAAACTCTTCTGTGCAAAGACATTACTCGTGGCTTAGAGTTGGGCTTTGTCCACTCCAGGGAAAGGCCTGGTTGTGTCCTTTACAACGTGGTGACTTTGCCCCAGATCCAGGGACTCTGGGATTTGCTGACCACGTCAGATCCCTGACCCCTCACACTGGGTGCAGGAGAGGGTGAGCAGAAGTATGGCTGGGGTGGACCCCTCAGGCCCCCTCCTCTCCCCACTCCCCCCCACTCCCTGTCCCTTCTGAAAGGTTCCCCGCAGTAAAGAAAAGGAGAGCCAGGCTAAATTTCTCAAAGGAAGGGAAAATTTATTGTGCCCCAGGCGGCCTCACGGACCCAACGTGGGGGTCAGTGAAGCCTTGCACATTGTCAGGGGGAGGCAGGCTTTTATAGGGTGAGGAGAGGTCAGGTGGGAACCTGGGTTTGTATGGCAGGAAAAAGTTTGTAGGGTGGGAAAAGATTTGTAGGGTGGTGGGGGGAAGTTTCTTTGAGAAAAGATTTGTAGGGCAGGAGGAGGTTCATTGTCTGAATTCTCCAGGCAGGCTTCCGCATTCCTATTCCCAGGTGGGCTGCCTGGTGGGTTTTTGCATTCTGGTCTCCTGCATGGACGTTTCACCTTCATCTCCCCCAGAGTCTGGATATCATGAAGTCCCAGCTCAACTGGGAGCAGGACAGGAGACTTACCCCTGATCCCACAGCTCCTCACCAGGAGATGCTTCCTGAAATCTGTCCCCCACCCCCATCTCCCCCTGCTGCAGCCTCGGGGCTTCTCCAGCAGAGCCAGGGATGTGCAAAGGGTTATTCTAGAACAGTCTTCCTCCCAGTGACACTGGACTCACTGCTGTAAATCCCAGCATTCCCCTCTCAGGTCTGAGCTCTAATGTCACCTACAGGAAAGTCTTCCCTGTAGATAGCATTTTATACCACACCTGGCTCCCTCATCTCCCCTACCTTGTTTGTTCTCTAAATAACTCTTTACTCTTTGACCCTGATCACTGCAGTTGCTTTGTTGTTTATTGTCAGGTGTTCAATCAGTATGTAAACTCTGGGAGGGGAGGGATTTTACTTCCTTTGTTGAAATATCCCAAATTGCCTAGACAGTGCCTGGCACACAGCAGGTGTGGAATAAGTATGCCAATGAGTGAGTGTCTGGAGCAGAACTCCTTAAAGCTGAGTCTGGCTGGGGCAGGAAGTGAGGCAGTTCTCTGGTAAGGGATGGGGCTGGGGGTACCTTGGCGCTTGGAGGGGAGGGAGCAACTCATTAGCTCACTCCAGATGAGGAGCCAAACAGAAAACCCCCAGCAGCCCCTCAGCAAGGGGCACGCAGCCAAAAGTGCTTGGGGTCAGAGCACCTGCTGCCTCTGCAGATCTGCACTGGAGGGCCCAGGCCAAGTGGTGGGATTGCAGGCACTGAAGTCCTTCTGGCTCCAGACTTATGTCCAGAATCCATTGATTCTGCCCAAGTAAAGGTATGACTCAGCCATAGTATATGGGTCCTGTGACCCTTGACCCCTATGGACAAGCTCCTGAGACTGTCCAGGAGGCTGAGAGCTGTGAGTTGAGATGGAGTCAGACCTGGCTGTGAGGTCCCAGCACAGGGAGGGGGCTCTGGAATCTGGGGTGAAGGCACAGGGCTGCCCCCTCCAGGTGGCACAGGACTTGTGCTCCCCCTCTCTGGGCAGTTTGACTCCCCCTCTCTGGGCAACTTGATTCAGCATTAGGGGGGCTTGCTCTGGAAGAGGGGAATTCCCTAAATTAACCCCTCTTTGCCCTTTTTTCCATGTGTATTTGAATTACACCACAGCTCTAAGTATGCAGAAACCCTTAAACCTAAGTATAGAGCTAAACCCTGTGCAATTGTCACTCAAGGTAAAGTAGAGGCTCTCCCAACCCCAGCCAGAAGCCCCTGGGCCTCTCCCCACACAGACCATCCCTCCCACCCAGGCGTCCACCTAGCTGACACTTCCCTGCCCCACCCCTCTGGTCCCTCCATTTTCACTTCTGTTGGCCTCTGTCCAGTACATCCCTACATCCTCCCTCTCCTCACTTCTCCAGAAGCCTCCCCTCTCCTTGCCCATGATCCTGGAGCAGGAGAAGATCCTGACCCTCTTCCCTCCAATCCTAGGGCTGGGAAGCCAAAGACTGTTACAGGTGGAGCCCCCTAGAAGGAGGTGCTGGTAAGGATGGATAGCCCCAGTATGGGTTGGGGTGGAGACTGATAAGAAATATAAGGAGTTGAGATGTATGTCTTATAGTGTTTTACCTATATTTTCTCCTATATATTTTATGGCTTCAAGTCTTATGTCCAGATCTTGTATCTGTTTTGAATTGATTTTTGTCACGGTGAGAGGTAGAAGTCTGGATTAATTCTCTTGCTTATGTTGGCCCAGTTTTCTAGCACCATTTATTGAGCAAACTGTCCTTGTTCCATTGCATAGTCTTTGCTCCTTTGTCAAAGATGAGTTGTCCATATATCTGTGGCTTTATTTCTGGAGACTCATCACCCAAAGCAAAGAAAGTGAAGGAAAAGATGAACACCTGGATTACATCAAACTGAGAAGCTTCTGCACAGCAAAAGAGACATTAACCAAAACAAAGAGACACCCCACTGATTGGGAAAATATCTTGGCACTCCATACAACTGATAAGGGACTGATCACAAAGATCTCCAAAGAACTCACACAACTTAACAAGAACAAAGTAAACAATCTAGTCAAAAAATGGGCAGAAGAACTTAAAAGACAGTTCTCCAAAAAGGAAATGCAAATGGCCAACAGGCATATGAAAAATTGTTCAACATCCCTTATCATCAGGGAAATGCAAATCAAAGCCACAATGAGATACCACCTTACACCATTGAGAATAGCACATATTAAAAGAAAAAACTAGCAACAGAAAATGTTGGTGAGGATGTTGTGAAAAAGGAACTCTCCTGCACTGCTGGTGGAAGTGCAAACTGGTCCAACTCCTGTGGAAAGCTGTCTGGAGGTTCCTCAGTCTACTAAAAATGGAGCTACCATACAACCCAGCAATTCCACTCCTAAGGATGTACCCAAAGGATGCAAAAACTTTCATTCAAAAGAACACCTGCGGAGGGGGCCGGGCGCCATTGCTGGCTGGCCGAGAGCGCGCCGTCCCGGGCGCCCCGCCGCTGCTCTCCGCCGGCGGGAGGGGCCGCCGCCTGCCCCGGCCGGGCTCCGTGAGTCGGTCTCTGGTCGCCTCGCCCGCCGCCGCCGCCGCCGGGCCGGGCCGCCCTGGCCGAGACCATGTTTGACAAGACGCGGCTGCCGTTCGTGGCCCTCGATATGCTCTGCGTGTTGCTGGATAATTATTGGAGAAACCTTGTCTGTTTACTTCAACCTCTTGCACTCGAATTCCTTTATCAGAAATAACTACATAGCCACTATTTACAAAGGCATTGGAACATTTTTATTTGGTGCAGCTGCTAGTCAGTCCCTGACTGACATTGCCAAGTATTCAATAGGCAGACTGCGGCCTCACTTCTTGGCTATTTGTGACCCAGATTGGTCAAAAATCAACTGCACTGCTGGTTACATTGAAAACTTCATTTGTCAAGGGAATGCACAAAAAGTTAAGGAGGCCAGATTGTCCTTTTACTCAGGCCACTCCTCGTTCTCCATGTACTGCATGCTGTTCGTGGCATTTTATCTCCAAGCCAGGATGAAGGCAGACTGGGCAAGACTCCTGCGCCCCACACTGCAATTTGGCCTTGTTGCTTCATCCATTTATGTGGGACTTTCTCGAGTTTCTGATTACAAACACCATTGGAGTGATGTGTTGACTGGGCTCATCCAAGGAGCTCTGGTTGCAGTATTAGTTGTTGTATATGTATCAGATTTCTTCAAGGACAGAAATTCTTTTAAAGAAAGGAAAGAGGAAGATTCTCATACAACTCTGCATGAAACACCCACAACAGGAAATCACTATGGAAACAGACACCAACCTTGAAGGTGGCAAGAGTGCCGAGATGAAGCTGGCTTGCTAAGAGAAAATGATTGCCACCAGAAGACAAGAAGGATGTGTTTTCTTCCCAGTGTACAAGCCTTAAGGAACTGCTGCTGCTATACCTCTTGGATGCCCACTTTACCTGTGTGTATATAGTTACATTTAACACAACAGTTATCTAATAGCTCTAACTTCATTTAAAGAAAATCAAGCCTTTCACAAAGTGTCCCACCTATACATTTTTTATTAAAAAATGTAATGCTCATGTAAAAAAAAAAAAAAAGAACACCTGCAACCCTAAGTTTATTGCACCACTTGTTACAACAGGTAAGCTATGGAAACAACCCAAATGCCCAAAAATAGATAACTGGCTCAAGAAGATGTGGTATATATACACAATGGAACACTATTCAGTAATCAAAAAAGATAAACTCATGCCATTTGAAAGAACATGGACGGAGCTAGAAGGAGTTATGCTCAGTGAAATAAGTCAGAAGGAAAAAGAAAAATATTGGATGGTTTTGCTTATAGGAGGAATATATGGGAGCCAAAAAAGACATGGCGGGGGAGAATAATAACAAAACAAAAAACGGACAATTATAAACAGACATCCAGTGTGGGTGGTGAGGGGTGGGGACAGGGATCAGAGGTGGGCAGGGAGAGGGATCAGAGAGAGGGAGGAAGGAGCACCACCAGGGACTGTGGTGATGGCAGGAGTGAATTGGTGGAGGAAATTCTATGGGGACTACACCTGAGGGAAACAAACAAACATTGTTTAAAAATGAACAATGAGGGCCTCCCCGGTGGCACAGAGGTTGAGCACCACGCTGAGAAGCTGTCCAGCAGCATCTGCAGTGACTGTTAGACTCCCTGCATGCCAGGGAGAAACCCACCTGGCTCAGCAGACCTCTCCTGACTCACCCACTGCTCCCCTCAGCAGTATCTTTGGGTCTGCCTGTTCTGTTCCCTGCTCTGTCTCTGGTGAATCCTCTCACCCTCCCGTGCGTCTGACCTGTACTCCAGTTCTTGCATGCATAAATAAGTAAATCTTTTAAAAAATTGAACAATGATGTAAAATATAAATTAATTAATTAAAAAAGATGTGAAAACTAGCAAGCTGACCATAGAAATGAGGCATTCAGCAAGGGAGGGGGGGTGAAGGGGAGGAATATGGTGATGGTTCATAGGTGAGACAGTGGTGGAGAACTATGAGGACTACAACAATGTAAGAAAAAATTAATAAAAAAGTAATTAATTAATTTAATTTAAAATGAAAGAAATATAAGGAACTGTAGAAGCAGACCTCAGGTTCAGAGTTTGGGATTTCAGCATTTTTGGATCTTCAGTGATTCCAGGGTCAGTGATTTCTGTGCCCACCACGCAGATCTTCCAGAAGGCTGTTGTGGGCCTCTGAAGGATGTGAAGAGACCTCCAGCAGCCAAGCTCAGAGAGGAAAACCTCAGAGGCTTTGTAAGTAATTGAGCTACTGAAACTGTTCCTGTTTTTGCTGCTCTTACAGCCTGGCAGGGAAGGTGAAGGCCCAGAGCTGGGCGCTTCACTGAACTGCGAGTGTGGCCATTTGTCTGGTCATTCGGCTGCTGCAACTGCTGCTTTGAGCGTTGCTTGTCTGGTGCTGCGCTGGAGCATCTCGGCAGCTCTGGGAGCATTTCCTGTTGTGTCTTCTGTTGTCCTTGTGAGTTGGATCCTGGCCTATAATATGGCTGCCATGTGCTCCAGGCCCTCAGTGGCAGAAGAGACCATCTTGGGAGCTTTCGTGTTTAGTATTTTAAAACACTGGACACGGTTCAGGTGAGGTAAACAGTCATTTTTGGCCACAGTAACTCTTGTTTTTCCCTGGTTTGTTACATAAATCCCATTATTGTTGTTCTCTTAACCTGAATAGTCTTGCAGTTGTGCCACTGGTGAAGAATTCAGGCAGTGACCTGTAAATTATTGGGGCAGTGTCCTTGGTCAGTTTTAGTGCCCCTTAATGCCCTGTATCATTCAGAGTTGATTCCCTGGAGGAGGAGCCTTCATCCCTGAAACCAGCAACAGGAACAAGTGACAGGGACTCCAGGGTCAAGATCTCATCCCAGAGACTGAGGGCACCTGCCTCCCTTATGGGGCTCACCCTGATCCTGGGAACAAGCTGTTATATCCTGGGATGTGCTCCTGCCTGAACCAAAGAGTATGGTAATTGATAGAGAGGAGCCATCTCTGTCTGTCTGTAATTTAGGAAACAACTTGGACATAGAACGTGAGACTGGATAAGGGATAGCCTTTATGCACAATTCATTCCTACCGGAACCCAGAGAGATCCTGTGAAGAACTAAAGGCTCTGGGCCGCGTCCTCACCCCAGGGCCACACGGGGGCGCTGCGGCACTTTCCTAGTCTGCCCAGCCTGGGGAGAGGATGGGTGTGAGAGGGTGAGCTGGGGCTAAGCATCATTGCAGGGGTGGGGTGACAATGCCCTGTGAGCAGCCTTGGCACCAGGCTGGGGTGGGGGGAGGGAGGAGAGGAGAGGAAGTTCTGGAGCTCCCCTGTGTCTGAGGCGCCATCTTCTCTCCCCACAGCCTCTCTCTGCAGCCCCTTGATGACAACACCCTGGAGACTGAAAAGCAGATGCTTTACCCTTCCACTCCCTGTGCCTTTCCTGAGGGCTATTTTTAATTTTTTTTTAATTGAAGCAACACTGATTTACAGTACTGTGTGTGATTTAGGGGAATAATTTCACATCTCTTTGGATCTATGTCACCACACCACCCCCTCCACCACAGCACCCAGAGTCCTTCACCGATCCATTGTGCCCCCCACACTCTGCTGTCCCCCGTCCTCCCTCTCTAGTAGCCTCATTTCTGCAGTCAAGTGTCAGGGGTTTGTTTTGGGTATTTTTTTATTATTATTATTATTTTTCACTTAGCCTAATCCCCTCCAGGTCTATCCATGGTGTTGCAAATGGAAAGGTTTTATTTCTTTTTATAGCTGAGTAATAGTCCACAGAGTATATACACCATATCTTCTTGCCTGGCTCCTCTGCTGTTGGGCACTTAGGTGGTTCCCATAACTCAGCCACTGTTCAGGGTGCTGCAGGATGCGTGCATCTTTTCAGGTTGGTGTTTTTGCATCTTTGGCTAGATAGCAAAGAGTGGAATTGCTGGATAATATGCTCTATCATTTTTAATGTTTTGAGAAACCTGAACATTATTTTCCACAGGAGTGGATCAGTCTACATTCCTGAGGGCAATTCTTCAAAATAAACATTGTTGTTTTAGGGTAATTTATAATGTACAGAAAATCTGTAAAATTAGCAGAGTCCCTGTAACTCCCACACTCATGTCCCCTGTTGTTAACAATTTATATCACTTTCATGATGAACAGGGCCTGGGGGCCTGGGGACTCCTGGGGGGTCTCTTAGTTCTTTTGTAGTTAAACAGGAAAGCAAGAAGTTTGCTGACAGATAAGAAGGACAGGAAAGCTCTCTAAGTAGAAAGGGGTCCCCAGGGGGCTACTTCTGAGGAGCCTAAAAGCAGGAGTTTATAAGGGTATAGTGGGCAAGGAATGCGGGTGTTTGGCCACTGGTTGTCTCCACATTGTGTGTCTTGCTGATTGGTTGGGGTCCGTGGGTCTCCTAGGTCCCTGAGGTCCACTGACTTGTCCACGTTCCCTGGCCTGTCTTTCCAGAACCAGCTTTGGTCTGTGGCCTCAGCGTCCTGTCATTGTCAGTGTCCTGCACATTCCATTGTTAACTGGGTTGGTGGCCCCTGATGCCCATCCACGGTTTCCCATTTAGTTTGATAAATGAGTCTGAGACATCTGGGCTTGGGGGACCCCCCCCGGGTTCCTACTGATTGTTCAGTTTGAGAAATGGGCTTGAGGCTTGGGGTCCCCTTCTTGTACCCATTTCCTAACTTCTTCCTTCAGTGTTTGCACAGCTAATGAGGTGATACGGATATGTTATTACTAAACCCCACACTTATTTGGATGTCATTAGTTTGTTGTTGGTTTTTTTTTTCCTTTTTCTTTTCCAAGCTCTCATCCTGATACCGCATTAAGCAAATCCCAGTCGTGTCTCCTGAGCTCCTCTGGCTGAGTCAGTCTCTCAGACTCTTCTTGGTTTGGATGGTCTTGGCATTTGGGGAGCGCTGCTCAGGGGTTGTGTTGCATGTACTGCTTGACGGGGTGATGGGCTGGAAGAGGAGACCACACACAGGAACTTTCATTTTTAACAACACAGTAAGGGGGAATAAAAAGCACTTGATCCTCACTGATGAGGTCACAGTCCCCTCTGGCTGAAGTCTCCCACTTCTTCCCTGGGAAGTTCTTTCTTCTCTATGTCCCTTTCCACACTGCAGTCTTTGGAAGGCGTCACTATGTGGAGCCCACACTTGAGGGGTGCTCTGCTATGAATGTTCATGTGCAGGTTTTGTGCAAACATAACTTTTCAGATGAGTTGGGTAAACACCTAGGAGGGTGATCAGCAGGTTCTAGAGTAAGTCTGTACTTCACTTTATAAGAAGCTGTCAGATAGCTTCCACAGAGACTGTGCTATTTGGTATTCCTGCCAGCAGTGAGGGGGGTCCCTGTTGCTCCACATCCTGGTCACCCGTATGCAGGTGGTGCAGTTTCACTTTCCAAGATGTCAGTTTCCCACAATCAACTGGGGTCAAAGCTTTTATGTATAATGAGATACTGAAAGGGAGATCACATTCCCAGAACTTCTATGCACTATGTTGTTATAATTGTCCTATTTTATTTTTTTAAATATATATGTATTTAATTTTATTTATTTTTTTAAAGATTTATTTATTTTTGTACAGGAGCTGGGGTACAGACCAGAGGCATGGGAGGGTGAGAGGATTCACCAGAGACAGGAAAGGGAGCAGAACAGGCAGACAACCTTAGGGGAGCAGCCCGGCATGTCAGGAGAGGTCTGCTACAC
Source organism: Talpa occidentalis (assembly GCF_014898055.3). Classification (NCBI taxonomy): domain Eukaryota; kingdom Metazoa; phylum Chordata; class Mammalia; order Eulipotyphla; family Talpidae; genus Talpa; species Talpa occidentalis. The sequence continues at coordinate 44,236,856 of NW_023602073.1, read as the reverse complement.
CATGTGGGAAACTCCCTGTCCGGCTGGGAATCAAGCCTGAGCTGCATTCAACCTGCTGCCCCCCCACCCCCCCTGCGGAGGCCCCATACTTAATTTAAAAGTCCAATACTTGTATGGAGTTTTTTATGAAGCTAGATGTCCACATCTTCCATGTTCCCCATTTCGTGAATCTCAGCGACAACCTGTTTTAATTTCTTTTCTTGATTCTCTAATTGTTATTCTCTGCCTCCAAATACCATCCTGCCAGGACACTGTTGAGTTTTGTGTTTTTCATTTAGTGAATTGACTCCTTTTTCACACAACCTAATCCTCCCAATATAATACATTATAATTTTGATTAGATCAGGGCACGGTGTTTGCATTATATTTTTCAGAATATCATATGATTTAATTTCATTGAAAAAACTGGGATCCATCCAACTAAACTAATCCTAAATCTCAGGACCCAGAGAAGGAAAATATTTTCAGACTAGATCATTGTCAGCTGTTGTTAACAATGAGAAACAGCAAAGTGTTGACTGAAATGAGGCCTCAACTTTGGTGATGCGACATCATTGTCAACCTTCCACAGGCAGAGCCAGCACCTGAGCCCAGAGGAGAAGGGCTGCACTGGAAGGAGCAGGAGGGAGGGAGCAGAGAGACCACCCTGTCCAGTATGAAGAGCTGTCCGGCCCTGGACAGGGAGGCTCAGGAAAGCAGGGGGCATCTCCTCAAGCCTGAGAGAAAGAATCTGGACACAAAGTAAGCTCAGTACATACAAATCCCTTCTGCTACAGTCTAAAGTACCAGGTTCTAAGAAAAACAATTTGTATGAGGTTACATAGACTCATTTTTTAGGCAATACCATTCATTTGAAGGAATGAATGACAAAAGTATCATCATACAGATTTAGTTAACTTGTAGGCACTTTCTAGAAATTGAATGTGAGTTTGTCCCTTTAAGAAAAATCTGACAGTTAACAACTCATAGTAATTAATTTTTAAGAAGATAGATGTCCCCATCTTCCATGTTCCCCATTTCTTGAATCTCAGAGACATCCTGTTTTACTTCCTATACTTGATTTTCTAATTGTTATTCTCCAGGAGGAGTCCTGGAGTCTTGATAAAATGTAAACCCAGGTACTAGAAAACCAGGTATTAGAAAATTGTGTTCCATCCACTATAAGCTTGACAATTTTCTGTACCAAATGATTTTTCCTTTGGGATCTTTGGAATATAAAATATATATGATTTTTAAAAATTTGATTCTAGAATCTAATAAAAGTTGAGTCTAGAAACACAATGCTCATATAACCTAGTGAAACAATGCATTACCTATAAAAATCATATATTGGTTCAAGAGCCATTAATATGCAAGAGAGGACTATAGAATTAATGTAACAGAATAGAAAACATTAGTGATAGTGTATGAGGTGTCTCTTTGCAAATACAGTGAAAAACTACCACTCGTTTAAATTTACTATCAAAGTTGTAACAAAGTTGAATACTCAGAATTATCCTAAAAGATTATAAAATGCTACTCCTACATGTTTCTTTAAGGCCGTATATTTTTCCATTGACCAACCAAAACGAGACTAAATGCAAAAGAAAATATGAAAATTCAACATCTAATGAGACAGAGATGACATTTGCAAAAATATAAACTTTTCTCACTACTGTGATTATTTTCAGAAAGTTATTTTTCTTTAAAGCAATTAACATGGGGCCTCCCTGGTGGCACAAGGGGTTAAGACACAGCACTGTAAAGCTATCAGCAGCCACTGCAGCACAGGTTCAATCCCCAGCCAGGCCAGGTAGGTGACCCACATGGCACAGCACATGGCACAGCCTCCCCCGCTGTTCTCCTCAACAGTGTATTTCAGTAGATCCCCCTGTTCTGCTCCCCACTCTGTCTCTGGTGAATCCTCTCACCCATAGCATCTCTGGCCTGTACCCCAGCCTCTTGTATGCATGAATAAATTTTAAAAAAAAACAATTAACATGCAATGGATTATTCATAATATCCTAAATGAAATAAAAATATGTTTATTATAATTTTATTCATTGTATATTAAAGATTAATTGTTATACCCAAATAAAATTATACTTGGGGGTCTGTAGTGCCAGGAAGGCACAGAGCAGGCTCTCTGTTGATTTAGGCAGACAGGTAAAGGAGGAGTCCCAGAGCCCTCAGTGGCTTTTTCAGGCTTTGAATGATCTTTCTACACCCTTTGGAGAGAGGCGACCAGGTACAGGGCAGGCAGGGGGCTGGAGGCCAGGAAGCTGGTAGATCTCCCAGCCCCTAGAGAATCTTTACTCTTTCTGCACTCTCTTGTGGTCTCTTTGCTGGTTTCCACTGCCCTGGGCCACACAGTCCTCTGCCCTCTGCCGTATAGGCTCAGTCTGGGCTCAGGTGCTCCCACTCATGCAGGCCAGCATCATGCTCCAGGTGCAGCCATCAGGCACGGGGTAAGCCCACAGGCGTCCATCATGGATGCTAATGGCGGGAGGACAGGAAAACCTGATAACTTCCACTTAAACTTCAGGGTCTTTGGGAATTTGTAAGACTGCGTGCAGAGCTCCTGTAATGAAAATGTCTGAGAATCAGAGACCCAGACCCAGGGCCGGGACAAAGGTCTTGGTGCTATAAGGTAAATAGGTGTCAGGCTTTTCTGCCTTCCCACCATTAGGATTAATGATGGATCCCAGTGGTCCTGAATGCATGCCTGATGGCGGGCACCAGAGCAGGGTGTGGGCATGCGTAGGTGGGTACACCTGGGCTGATAAGGGTGGCATCATATGGATGCCAGAGGAACAGCAGAACCATGAGAGAGAGAACAAAGCCACAAAGCCACGCTGGGGAGCCCCGAAAGAGTAAAGACTTGCTGGGGGCTAGGAGGCCTGCCAGCTTCCTGGCCCCACAGCAACTCTGCCTGCCCTGTACTTGGTAAATCCCCTTAAAAGCCTGCAAAAGCCATGGAGGGCTCCAGGAATTCTCCTCACCAGTCTGCTCCAATCATAGAGATCCTGCTCTGTGCCCATTCTGCCCCTACAGTGCAGCAGAGGAGGAGGGGGCGAAGCAAGGTCCCAGGTCCCAGGTGAGGCTCTCTGGTCTTGGTCCTCAGGACATGTCTGGGGCTGCCAGAAGGTTACTGTTGGGGATACCCCACCTCCTCACAGTTTCCCTTCTCCCAACCTGTGTCAGGTCCTCCAGCCTGGATACTGGTGACTCCCCCAGTTCTCTCTCCCCATTGCCTGGGGGTCTCCAGAGCAGCCAACCAGCAGCCCCGCGGCTCCGGGTACACAGTCTGCACCCACCTGCTGGACTCCTGGCGTCTCTGGCCGAGTAGGCGAGGGCCATGGGGCCCCCACCCCTCCTGCTGCTGCTCTTGGGGGCCCTGGCCCTGACGGAGACTTGGGCAGGTGAGTGCGGGTCGGGAGGGAAACTGCCACTGAGGAGCGAGGGGCCCCGGGTGACCGCAGCGGCGCCGCTGGACCCGGTAGAGGCTCGTTTCCGCCATCAGGGCCCCTTGTTCGCCTCAACCCCGCCCTGGCCCCTTTCTGTCCCTCCAGCCCCCTCCTCCTCTTGCTCACTGATTCCCGGCCCTTCTCCTCCCGCCGCCCCTGAACTCTCTCAGGAGCCCCCTCGCCCCGCTCCCTTCTCCCCCCCACGTCTCCCCAGCCCGGGTCTCCCTCCCGCCCCCAGGCTCCCACTCCCTGAGGTATTTCTACACCACGATGTCCCGGCCCGGCCCCGGGGAGCCCCGCTTCATCGCCGTGGGCTCCGTGGACGACACGCTGTTCGTGCGGTTCGACGGCGACTCCCCGGGCCCGAGGGAGGAGCCGCGGGCGCCCTGGATGGAGCAGGAGGGGCCGGAGCACTGGGCGCGGGAGACCGGGACCTTCCAGACCGCGGCGCAGCAGGGCAGGGTGAACCTGCGCATCCTGCGCGGCTACTACAACCAGAGCGAGGAGGGTGAGCAGGACGGGCCGGGTCCTGACCGCATCCCCACAAATGGTGACCCTCCCCCCACCAACGCTGGACGTGGGAAGAGCCCGCGGGACTTTGTTCTCTGTGGTTTAAGTTTCACTTTCTTCTCGGTGGGGCGGGGACAGGCTCTCACACCCTCCAGGAGATGTCTGGCTGCGAAGTGGGGCCCGACGGGCGCCTCCTCCGTGGGTATGAGCAGTACGCCTACGACGGCGCCGATTACATCGCCCTGAGCGAGGATCTGCGCTCCTGGACGGCCTCGGACACAGCGGCTCGGCTCAGATCACCCGGAGCAAGTGGGAATCCCGCATAGATGCGAAGCTCCTTAGAAACTACCTGGAGGGCACTTGCTTGGAGTGGCTGCGCAGATACCTGGAGAAGGGGAAGGAGATGCTGCAGCGCTCAGGTAAGAGGGGCCGAGCATGGCCTGCAAGGCTTCAGCTCTCCCTCAGGCTGACACCCCAGGGGCAGTGGAGTACTGGTCAGAACACAGACCTCTTTCTGGTCAGAGAGGGAGGAGACCTCCTGGGTTTCCTGTTCTGTACTAGAGAGAGCAACTCACCCACAGGGCCCTACTTCTTCTGAAGGACAGTTAAGGAATCCAGTCTCTCCTGAGCTGCAGGGAAGGCCATCCCTGAAATCACCCTTCATTGGATCCTTTGGACCCTGCAGCCATCTTGGGAATCATCAGTTTGTTTTTGGTCTCATTAACATTTTCAGCTCCGACTCCTGTTTTTTCTGAGTCCTCAGTCCTATCCTGAGCTGTTACCCTGATTCTAGAACATTCTAAGAAACAGATTATCCCAGACTCCACAGGTCAGGGTGGTTCATAGGTTTTGTGCTTCCTCTTCCAAACCCATTTCCCTGTCCATTCTGAGGATGGTCACATGAGGCTGCTTCAGTCTCCATGAGGGTAAAAGCAAAAGTGTGACTATGTTGACCTTTCTCCTCAGATGCCCCAAAGACACAGATGACCCACCACGCCACCTCTGACCAGAAGGTCACCCTGAGGTGCTGGGCCCTGGGCTTCTACCCTGCGGACATCACCCTGACCTGGCAGCGAGATGGAGAGAACCTGGCCAAGGACATAGAGCTGGTGGACACCAGGCCTGGGGGGGATGGAACCTTCCAGAAGTGGGCAGCTGTGGTGGTGCCTTCTGGAGAGGAGCAGAGATACACGTGCCATGTGCAGCATGAGGGGCTACTGGAACCCCAAGTCCTGAGATGGGGTAAGGAGGGGAACATGGGCACAGTGACTCTGCTCGGGCATCAGGAGCCCTTCTGGAGACCTTTGGAGGGTCAAGATGAGGCCTGGGGCTCAGGGTCTCACCTTCCCTTCCCTTCCAGAGGCCCCTCCTCAGTCCTCCATCCTCACCATGGTGGTTATCATTACCTGTGTGGTTCTCCTTGGAGCTGTGGTGGCTGTAGCTGTGATGTGGAGGAAGAAGGTCAGGTAGGGAAGGGAGTGGGGGATCTTGTCCACTGGGGGCTTTCAAGTGCCAGGGACAACTTGCCCTGCTAGGTTAACGGGAAGTACCATCCACATGCTTGTGTCGCCCAAATTGGAGCTTATTGCTGACACTCTTTTGTAAAGCACTTATGAAAGTGAATCACAGATGGTTTAACTTGATAATTCTGGTGACGGGGCCCTGACTTCCAGCCAGTTGCAGAGGGGAAGGTCCCTGTTGAGGGCAGACTCCAGGAAACAAGTTTGTCCAGTCCCCCCTCATCTTCTTTCATCATATTTCCTGGTCCTGTTCTGGATTTTCAGTCGCAGATCTGGAAACTTCCCTGTGGTGAGGACTAGAAGATTCCTTTAGGACCTGACTCCTGCCTGGTTTCATGTAATATTTCTTTCCACAGGTGGACAAGGAAGAGGCTACTCTCAGGTTCCAAGTAAGTGTGGATCAGGGGTTTGTTCCCTGAGCCTCTGGGGACAGTGTAGATGGAGCCCATGGCGGAGTCATCCACATCATCCCTCCTGTGGTCTCCTCTCTCTTGCCTCTAACCAGGTTCTGTTTTGTCCTTCCCCAGGCAGCGACAGTGCCCAGGGCTCTGATGTGCCTCTCACAGCTACTAAAGGTGAGATCCTGGATGCCTGTGGTGGGAGGGGCTGGGGTGGAGAGGATAGGACCAGGTGATGGGGAAGCTGTGAGGGGGATATTCTGATGTTGCAGTGGACTATTAAGAATGTCCACACTTATGTAATTCCATGAGTTTGGTCATATTTTCTTTTACAATGTGCTGGGGACTATGGAATACTGATTCTTTCTTATCCACACGTCATGACTTCAAGATCCCTTGAAAAGGGCATTGCATGTATCTGTGATCTCACTGGCATAATGTGAGGAGGTGGGGAGACTGGCCCAGCCCTGCCCACCAGGCCTCTCCCCACACTGACCTGTGCCTCTTCCTGATGACTTTCCTGCTCCAGCAGAGGAGGGGCTGACTCTACCCCTGCCTGTACTTTGTGTTTTCCTGAAGAATAGTGTCTACTTCCCTGTTGAAAATAATAATGCAGATATGAAATTATTTTTCTAATTTTGTGAATTGGAGTTGATGGATTAATAGTTTCCTAAAATTTGAGAAAGGGACTAAATGGAAGGCAAAGTACTTACCAAACCTAGTTTGAGGACTATTTCCTGGATTATTTTTTTGATGTTTTCCCAGCCTTTTTTTTGAAACAAATCAAGTTCTGGTATTAGTACAGAGAAGGATCACATAATTTCTCCTCTTAAATAAGTTCCTGTTGGATCTCTGTTTTCTCAGCTGCCCTCCAACTGTGCCCTTAAGTGTAGTTATCCCAGACTGTCTTGGTTCCAAATTCCTGGGTTTTTAAATAAGAGTCAAAGTCGACATTCATGGTTGAAAAGTCAGACCCAGTACACCAGGGTTATCCTTTCTGAAGAAAGACACTTGTGGTCTGTGGTGTGTGTAGAAGGAAGGGCGTGGGATGGGAGAACAGTGCTTGTGAGAAAAGCAGAGGCAGCATTAATGTCCCTGTGAGTAGAGGTTGTGCTTCGCAAGTGGTCTGAGGCCACATTACTAAAGATATTGTTTCTAGAATAGGGAAGTGCTCTACACTGATGCTTCATTCCACTGATAATTGTTGCACCAGCTATGTGACAGGCTGTTTTTCATCTAGAAAACCTTAATGAATTAAAAACATCCCCAGCTTGCTGGCCTGTTGACATGTGTCCTAGTAGGAAGGAGAGACAGGAGACTCTGTTATAGTAAATAAGGGATGTGTCTGGTTAGAAGTGGGTAAGGGTTGTGGGAAATGACCTAGAGTCAGTGTGTGGGGACAGGGAGGATGGCTCTCTTCCTAGTGTGGTCAGTGTGGGCCTCACTTAGGGGACTGTTGAAAAAACACTTGAGAAAAAATTTTACATGACAGCATGTCTACAAGGATGTCCAGGGGAGCTATGTTCAGGCGGGACATCCTCCAGTGCCAATGCCTGAGGCAGGAATGTGTCTGTGTGACTGAGATGAGCAAGGAGGCCAGCTGGCTGGAGCAGAGGTAATAGCAATGACACCAGCAGGCCTCAAGCATGTTCAAAGGTTTTAACTTTTCTGTGTGTAAGATGTGAGGTTACATGACCTATCTGGACAGATATTGACTCGTGAGAGTTCTCTTTAGAAGCCTCAGTCTGACCTTCGTGAAGAATCAAGAGCTGAAGAGTGAGAGGTGAAGAAAAATGTAGGAAACCTGTGCAGATTCCAGGACAGAGAGGTTCATGGCCTTGTTGGACTGTGAGCAGGAAAATAATATGAAGTGATTGGATGTGGATATATTTAGAGATGGATTTGACAGCATTTCCTAATGGAACATCTGGACTGTGAGAAAGAGGGTCAAGACTGACACTCAGTATTCCAGACTGTGAAGTAGAGATGTGGAGGGCCTGCAGTGACATGAGGAAGGTTCTAGAAGTAATACATTTGAAGAATGGCATCCTAGGTATTCAATTTAGGAGCGTGGAAACTGAGATCTACCAGAAAGTCAGAGATGGTGGCAGTTGGACAGACAAGCCTGTAGCACAGGTGGAATGTCTGAGCTGAGAATAGATTTGGGAGATGGGATAGTGTAAACGATACCTAAACTCTTGACCATGAATGAGGTCACCCAGGGAGTAATCCTTTCCATTTTTTTTCCTTTGCAGAAGAGAAAGGAGCAGGACTGGACCCCAGAACTGCCGGTATTCAGCAGAGTAAACTGCACAGTCCAACACCACGTGCAGAAGGCACAGAGACCAGGGAACCCCCACTTCATTGAGCACAGGAGTCACCTGGACACTCATGAAGACTCAGAGGGTCTAGAGTAGATCCTGAGATTCTATTATGAGATCCCTCTCCTCGTCTTCAGGGAGAATTTAGGGTTGATTCCAAGCAGGGGGCACTTCATCCCTGGAAACAGAAGCAGGAAGAAGTAACACAGACCCTGGAGTCCCGAGCTGAGCTGTAGCTGTTCTCCATGTGCTGCTTTCACTGCCGCTTGACAATGCAGATCTTTGTGAAGACCTTGACAGGCAAGACCCTCACCCTTGATGTGGAACCCAGTGACACTATCGAGAATCTGAAGGCCAAGATCCAGGACAAGGAAGTCCTTGCCTCTGACCAGCAGAAGCTGATCTGTGCCTGGAAGCAGCTGGAATATGGGTGCACCCTGTCTGACTACAATATCCAGGGGTCCACTCTTCATTTTGTCCTGCACTTGAAGGGAGTTTACTTAAATGTACCTTCCATTTTAAGCTTTGAAAAGCTTTTTTAAGCTGTGGGGTCTCTGCACAGAATCTAGGAGCCAGTTGTTTTTATTTTCTTTACATCATTTTTCATTTTTGTACAATGTGTGCATTTTTATCTTGGTTATAGTCCCTGTGAAATTCCCCTGAACTATTGCCGTGGTTCTTTGTGCTCTTGTTTTGATCCTAATCCCTTCTCCCCACCCTGCAGATTGTCGCTGGCTCATATTTGCCTGTTGATTTTGAATTTTACTTTATTATTATTTTTTTCCCTTATTTGGAAGCTCTTCATTCCTCCTGTAAGTACCAGTTGTTGTGACTTGGAAACTAGGTTCTTTCCTGAGTACATAGGACACCCTAGGAAGGTAATTTGAGTACCTGTCACTTATCACTAGACCTCATGCCCCTATTCACAGATCCCTGTTCTGCCCCTGGGAGCCCAGGGAGCCCGGGGAGGGCCTGGCTGAGCAGGAGAAAGGGCAGCTCTGGTCTCCTGTGCTCAGCCCTGTGGCCACACGGGGGCGCTGCCGCGCTGCTCCGGATTCTGGTGGAGCTGCCAGGACCGGGCGGGGGCTGAGGTGGGCAGAGTTGGGGGTGCTGGAGGGCGGCGTCCTGGGGGTGACATGGTCTGTGAGGAGTCAGAGAAGCAGGGCTCAGAGGGGAGGAGACTCCGGAGTCTGCCCCGTGTGTTTCTCTCCAGTACCCGTTTCTCCAGTTTTTTATAGCAATACCTGGGAAAACTGAAAAGTAGACATTTTTTTCCTTCTACAACCTATTTATTGAAGCCTTTTTTTAAAGTTACATTAAAAATACTATTGCAGAGAATTTGCAAAGGTGTTGTAGCGTTCCTTTATATCCCACACTGTTTTCCCACATAGTTAACATCTACATGGCTACTGTGCATCTGTGCAGCCAATGAAGCAATACTGACTGGCGTTTACTGAACTCCATGCTCTCTTTGGAGTTCATTACTGTTACTTTTTTATGTCCCAGGATCTCAGTAAGTTCCAGCCATGTCTCCTTTAGGCGCCTCTAGCTCAGGCAGTTTCTCGGACTTTCCATTATTTTGGTAACTGACACTGGGGAGACCGCTCAGGAATAATGCCGCTGAATTTGAGTTTTTTCACTGGGGCTGTGATTTGGGGAAAGAAGGTGACAGAGGTGAAGTGCTCTTCTCCAGTCAGCATGTCACATGCTCTGCACTTCTTCCATTTCTTTTTTTTTTTTTTCCCATGTCTTTGGAAGGAAGTCACTGTGGGCAGCTCACACGCAATGGTTGTTCTGCTATAAACATTTAGATGCATGTATGGTTTTTGTGCAAATACATGTTTTCAGATGGGTAAATAGCTGGGGCAGTGCTCACTGGACTGTCTGGTGGGTGTGTGTTTGGCTTTAAAAGAAGCTTTCAAACCTCTTCCCTAGTGACAGTGCCACTTTGTGTCTTGCCGCAAGGAATGAGGGTTCCTGTTGCTCCTGGTCAGGACTTGTTTCTATGAGGTTTTTTGATATTTGCCTGCTAGTAAGTGTGTGATGACGTATCGTTGTTTGTATTTGTCTTTCCCTAAACTCTTGACTCCTGTCACCTAGACATGGGCTCCTCCTTGGGCCTGGAGATTTGAAGCCCTGCCCTTCCCTTACATTCCTTCACCCCTTTTACATCCCAGCAGTCCCCTATCCAAGGAATGAGTTGTTTGGGGTGCTGATCCCACTGACTCCGTTGAGAGCCTTCTCCAATAAACTCTTCTGTGCAAAGACATTTCTCGTGGCTTAGAGTTTGGCTTTGTCCACTCCAGGGAAAGGCCTGGTTGTGTCATTTACAATGTGGTCACTTTGCTCTACATCCAGAGACTCTGGGATTTGCTGACCATGTCAGATCTCTGATCCTCACACTGGGTGCAGGAGAGGCTGGGGTGGACCCCTCACTCTCTAGCCTCCTCTCCCCACTCCCCTCACCTCCCAGCCTTGTCATCTCCCCCAGTGTCTGAATTTCCTGATGTCTCAGTACAGTGGGGAGCAGGTCAGGAGACTTACCCCTGACCCCACAGCTCCTCAGCGGGACTTGCTTCCTAAAGTCTGTCCCTCCCCCCTCCCCCCACTTCCTGCAGCCTCTGGGCTTCTCCAGCAGAGCCAGAGCTGTGCAGAGAGTGATTCTAGAACACTTCCTCCCAGTGACACAGGACTCACTGCTGTAAATCCCAGCATTCCCCTCGTTCAGGTCTGAGTTCTAATTTCACGTACAGGAAAGTCTTCCCTGTAGATAGCATTTTATACCACACTTGGCTCCCTCATCTCCCCTGCCTTGTTGGTTCTCTAAATCACTCTTTTCTGTTTGACCCTGATCACTGACAGCTGCTTTCTTGTTTACTGTCAGGTGTTCAATCAGTATGTAAACTCTGAGAGGGGAGGGATTTTACTTCCTTTGTTGAAATGTCCCAAATTGCCTAGACAGTGCCTGGCACACAGCAGGTGTGGCATAAGTATGCTAATGAGTGAGTAAGTGTCTGGAGCAGAACCCCTTAATGCTGAGTGTGGCTGGGGCAGGAAGTGAGGCAGTTCTCTGGTATGGGATGGAGTTGGGGGTGACTTGGTGCTTAGCAGGGAGGGAGCAACCCACTAGCTCACTCCAGATGAGGAGCCAAGCAGAAAGCCCCCAGCAACCCCTCAGCATGGGGCACGCAGCCATACCTGCTTGGGGTCAGAGCACCTGCTGCCTCTGCATATCTGCACTGGAGGGTGCCCCAGCCAGGTGGTGGGATTGAAGGCACTGAAGTCCTGGTCCCAGACTTATGTCCAGAATCCACTGATGATGCCCAGCTAAAGGTATGACTCAGCTACAGTATATGGGGCCCTGGGCATCTTCTGTGCCCTTGAACCCTATGGTCAAGCTCCTGATACTGCCCAGGGCTGAGGTCTGTGAGCTGAGATGGACTCAGATAGGGCTGTGAGGTCCCAACACAGGGAGGGGCTCTGGCATCCTATGTCAGGGCTCAGGGCTGCCCCCTCCAGGCACACAGACCTTGTGCTCCCACTCTCTGGGCTCCTTGATTCTCCCTGTCACCCCAGCATAAGGGGAGCCAGCTTTCGAAGGGGGGAATCTACTAAATTACTTCTTTTCCCTTTGTTCCATGTGGTACAATTTGAAATATACCACAGCTCTAGGCATGGAGAATCTCTTAAGCATTATTTACCATCAATATAGAGCTAAACTCTTTGTAATTATCATTCAAATTATAGCAGAGACTCTCCCAGCCCCAGCCAGAACCCCTGGGCCCCTCCCCACACAAACCATCCTTCCTGGTTCCTCCCCTTCTACTTCTTTTGGCCTCCATCCCTTAAGGGTCCAATTTTCCACCCTCTCCTCACTCCTTCTGGAGCCTCCTTCTTCCAAGCCCATTCTAGGAGTGGAGAGTTAAGAGTTGATTTCCTGGAGGAGGAGCCTTCAACTCTGAAGTCAGCAGCTGGAACAAGTGACAGGGACTCTGAGTCAAGGTCTCATCCCAGGAGACTGAGGAGACCTGCTATTTTGTGGGGCCCACCCTGGTCCTGGGAACCAGCTGTTATGGCCTGGGGATCTTCTCCCTGAACCAGAGATGATTATTGATGGAGAGGGACCATCTGTTTCTGTGTATAATTTACAAAATAATTTGGACCTAGAACGTGAGCGGAATAGGGGATCCCCCTTATGCACACTTATTCCTGCTAAGAGCCCTGGGAGAAACTGAGGAAACCACAGGGTTCTGGCCCGTCTTCAGAGGGGGCGCAGCGGTGCGTTTCTAGTCTGCGCAGCCAGAGCACGCGCACGAGTGCGTGTGTGTGACTGACTCAGGCTGAGAGGGTGAGCTGGGTGACCATCACTAGGTAAAGTGGGTGAAGATGTCCTGTGAGCAGCCCTGGCACCAGGCTGGGGTGGGGGGAGTGGAGGAGAGGAGAGGAGGCTCTGGAGCTGCCTGTGTCTGAGGCGCCATCTTCTCTCCCCGCAGCCCCTTGATGACCACACTCTGGAGACTGCAAAACAAATTTTCTCTTCCACTCCCTGTTTTTTTTCCTGAAAGCTATGTTTTAATCTTTTTTTTTTACATTGAAGTAGCACTGATTTACAGTAACATTGATTTACAATTCATTTAAGGGAAATAGGTTCACATCTCTTCAGAGGTAGTGACCACACCACCCTCTCTACCACAGCACCCAGAGTCCTTCACCAGAGTCCATTGTGTCCCCTCCACACCAAAGAGTGGAATTGCTGAATTATATGCTCTATCATTTTTATGTTTTGAGAAACCTCAACATTATTTTCCTGGAACTGTATTTCTGAGGGCTATTTTTTTTTTTTTAATTATGTTAGAATAGTTTGTAATTTGTAGAAAACTTGTAAAAGTCATAGTTTCTGTCATTCCCATACTCATATCTCCTGTTGTTAACATGTTATCACTGTTTTATTGGTACAGCCAAGGAAAGCATATTGATGTTATTAATAAATTCCATGCTTTGTTTGGGTGTCATTAGTTTATTTTTCTGTTCCAGGCTCCCTCATGATACCACACTAAGTCCTAATCATGTCTCCTAAGGCTGCTCTGGCTGAGTCAGTCTTTCAGAAATTATTTGTTTTTGATGGTCTTCACATTTAGGGGAGTGCTGCTCAGGTGTATTGTAGAAGGGCCCTCAATTTGAGGTTGCTTGACTGGGCAATGGGTTTGGGGAGGAAGATCAGAGATGAAATGCCACTCTCAACAACACAGTAAGGGAGAATAAAACACATTTGTCCTTAACTGATGATGTTTAATCCCCCACCTGGCTAGGGTTGTGTCTCCCATTTTCTTCTTGTGATTATCATTCTTTCCTATCCCTTTCTGGTCTCTTTTTTAAAAAAGATTTATTTATGCATACAAGAACTGGGATACAGGCCAGAGGTGTGGGGGGTGAGAAGATTCGCCAGAGACAGAGTGGGGAACAGAACAGGCAGAAATACACTGAAATACACTGCTGAGGGGAGCAGCGGGTGAGGCAGGAGAGGTCTGCTGCGCCATGTGGGTAGCTCCCTGGCCAGGGATCAATCTCATGCTACAGTGGCTGTGGATAGCTTCATAGGCTGTGTCTTAACCCCTTGTGCGACCAGGGAGGCCCCCTTTCTGGTATTTAGAAGGAAGCCACTGTGTGCAGACCATAGTTAAGGATGTTGTACTATAAACATAATGTGCAGGTTTTGTGTAAACAAAAGTTTTCAAGTGAGTTGTGTAAATACCTAGGAGAAGGATCAGCAGGTTTTAGGGTGTGTGTTTTACTATATAGGAAACTGATACGAATGCTGGCCTCAGTTTCCCTCAGCCAATAAAAGGAAACAGTTTGAGGAGAGGGAAAGTAGTTTAATTTGTTGACAAGCTGAGGAGGGCAGCACACTCTCATCTGAAAGTCCAACATCTACTCTTTGGCAGAGGGTAGAGGTATTTATACAAAGGGGGACAAAAAAGGGGAGATAGGAAGGGTTACCATGTCCTTTTGATGCAGGCATCTAGAGATTTTGATTTCAGGTGGGCTCCAACTTGCTTTTTAACACCTGGTGTTTAACTTCCTTAGATGTTTAACCTCCTTATTATCCTATTAGGGGTGTCTTTCCTTTTCCTTAGAATGCAAGAAGACAAACTTGTTAAATGCAACAGATAGGAATGCTTATCTGGTGGGGCAGGAAGAGAGACCTGTCTTGTTTCATTGCATCAAAACTGACAAATACCTTCCAGTAGCTGTGCTATTTTGTATTCCTGCCAACCCCCTGACTGGGGTCTCTAGTGCAGTCATGCACAGGGCAGGTTCCCTATGGATTCAGGCAGACAGATAAACAGTACCCTAGCCCTCAGTGGATTTTACAAGCTTTAATGCTCTTCCAGGGAACCAAGTACACAGGCTCATCAGGAAGGCAAGATGGCATGCAAGGAAGCAGGCAAGGGCCTGGCCGTGGGGGGCTGCAAGGCAGACAGGCAACCAAGGCTCCCAGCTCCCTCAGGAATCCTTATACTCTTTCTCTGGCTTCCCTCTGGCATTCTCAATCTCTTGCAGTTTGTGGTCTTGCGTGTCCTGTAGTCACCTGGGTGCTCTTGCTGCTGAGTGGGCTTCCTCCTATTTACTTCTAGCCCAGCTTCTAGGCTCAGGTGTGCACATTTATTCATGCGCACAGCTATACTTTTGGGGCACAGGTGTCCACAATCAGGCATGAGTGCCCTTCACCCACATTCCCAAGCATCCCTTGCTTAGGCCATAGGTGGTAGCAACAGAGGTAGCATCATAAAAAAGCTTTATTAACTCATTTACCCTACAGGGTCTCTGTTGCTCCTCATCCTGGTCAGCACCTGGTACACAGTGTCCCCCCTTATCTGAGGTTTCACTTTCCAAGGTTTCAGTTTTCCACAATCGACCTGGATTGAAAACTTTTATGTATGATGAGATATTTAGAGAGAGAGAATACTCACATAACTTTTATATAATACATTACTATAATTGTCTTGTTTTTTAAAAAATAGATAAATGTACATAATATAAAAGTCCAATACTTGTATAAAGCTTGTTATGAAGACAGAGGTCCCCAATCTTCCATGTTCCCCATTTCTTAAATCTGAGATATAAGGTGTTTTACATCTCTTAGCTGATTCTCTAGTTGCTACTTTCTTGCTTCCAATACCATCCCACTAGGACTCTTCTTGTGTTTTATGTCTCATGTTTAGTAAAGACACAGGGCAGCAAGGGGCACTAAAACTGTCCAAGGACGTTGCCCAAATAGTTTACCAGTCACTCTCTAAAATTGCAAGACTACACAGGTTCAGAGTATCAATGTGTTTTATTTAAAACAAAGAGTTACTGAGGGAAAAAAAAAAGACCATCTACCTCACCTGGAGTATCCAGTGTTCTATTTTTTTTTATTAAATTTTTTTTATATAGGCATGTTTTTATTTATTTATTTATTTATTTATTTGTAGGAGAGGTCTGCGCGCCATGTGGGGCCCTCCTCTGGTGGCCGGGGAGCAGCCAGGGATCGGCCGGGGATCGAACCGGTGCCGCAGAGGCCGCGGGCAGCTTCGCAACCGAGCGCTCAACCGCTGCGCCACCAGGGAGGCCCCTTATCCAGTGTTTTAAAGTCCTAAACACAGATGTTCCCAAGATGGCATCTTGCTGTCACTGAGGGCCTGGAGCACATGGTAGCCAGACTATAGGCCGGGATCCAACTCACGAAGATAGCAGAAGATACAGCTGAATCCCGAACACTCAATCCTGGGGGCTGCTTCTGCTGTCAGTTATATTTCTTTATCAGACTCCATGCTTTGTTTGCGTTTTCCCTAGATGTATCCATCCTCATCAGCACCCCCCTCCCAGGGGTCACCACCTGTAAGTCTTTGGCTTCATCCCCCTGTTACAAACTGACTCCATTTCACACAACCTTGTTCTCCCAGCATAATAACATTATAATGTTGATTAGCTCAGTGCACAGTGTTTGCATTTTGGGGGAACATCTTATAATTTAATTTCTATGACAAAACTGTCCTATCATTTAAACAAAACTGATAATTCTCATGTGTGAGGAAGAAAGGGCAGTGTGGAGAAGCCAGGATCTCAGGAGTAACAGATTTCACCAGAGACAACATGGAAAGTAGAAAAGGTGGATTTATTGAATTACTGCAGGGAAACAGGGGCGGGGATGAGAAATTGTTCCTCAAGCCACTGAAAGAAAAATTTGGCTCTTGGATTGAAAGAATTAACATTATCAAAATGGCCATCCTACAGAAGCAATTAACAAATTAAATGCTATTCCAATGAGAATTTCAATGACATTCTTAAAAGAAATCAAACAAATATTAATGAAATTCATGTGGAATCACAAAAATCCTTGAATAGTCAAAGCTCTCCTGACCAAAAAGGAGAATGGAGATATTACACTCTCAGACTTCAAATTATACTACAAAACCATAATAATTAAAACTGTATGGTACTGGAACAAAAACAGACACACAGATCACTGGAATTGAATAGAAAACCCAGAAATAAACCCACATATTTATGGACAGCTAATCTTCGACAAAGGTACAAAGAATATGCAATGGAACAAGAACAGTTTGTTCAGCAAATGGTGCTGGGGAAACTGGACTGTTGCATGCAAAAAAAAAAAAAAATGAAGCTAGACTACTACCTCACAGCATGCACAAAAATCAACTCAAAGAGGATAAAAGACTTGGAGTAAGAGCTGAAACCATAAAATACATAGAAGAAAATATAGGCAAAACACTGAATAACTGCATCACAGTAACATCTTTAAAGACACACCCCCCCAAAGCAAAGAGAGTGAAGGAAAAGATGAACAGCTGGGAGTACCTCAAATTAAAAAGCTTCTGTACAACAAAAGAGACATAAACCAAACAAAGAGACACGCTACTGAATGGGAAAAAATTTTTGCACACAATACTACTGATAAAGGACTGATCACAAAGATCTACAAAGAACTCAAGACTCAACAAAAACAAAGGAATCAATCCAGTCAAAAAATGGGCAGAAGAGCTAAAGAGACATTTCTCCAAAGGTAAGCAAATGGCCAACAGGTGTGTGAAAAAAATCACTTGTAGGGAAATGCAAATCAAAAGCACAATGAGATACACCTCACACCAGCAAGAATGGCACATATTAAATAAACAGGAAACAACAAATTTTGGAAAGGATGTGGAAAAAAGGAACTTTCCAACACTGCTGGTGGGTATGCAAATTGGTCCAACCACTATGGAAAGCTATGTAGAGGTTCCTCAAATTACTAAAAATGGAGCTTCCATATACCGCACAATTCTACTCCCAAGAATCTACCCAAAAAGCACAAAAACATTAATTCAAAAGGGCACCTGCTCATCTATGTTTATTGCAGCACTATTTACAATTGGTAAGATATGGAAACAACTCTAACGCCCAAAAATAGATGACTGGATCAAGAATATGTGGTGTGGAATGGAATATTATTCAGCAATCAAAAAGATTTACTGATGCTGCTCCCAGCAACATGGATGGAGCTGGAAGGGATTATGCTCATTGACATAAGCCAGAAAGAAAAGGAATAATATTGGATGGTTTCACTTATAGGAGGAATGTAGGGGAACCGAATAAGGGATCAGGAAAAAAATAATTATAATAAATTAAAAAACAAAATTAACAGGCAACTATTAATCAGAGACACTGCAGGGGAGGGGAGAGAGAGGGATCAAAACAGGAGAGGCAAGAACACAAGGGACTATGGTGATGGTGCACTCGTGAACTGGTGGTGGGAATTTTATAGGGACTACACTGGAGAGGAGAAAGAATGCATTGTACCAAAAAAGAGAATGATTTAAAATATATATAATAATAATAGTAATACTGGTCAGAGAACGACATAGTAGAAAGTTTGGGAACCAACAATAACTCAGCAATTTCACTGCTTGGTAATTACCAAGGGGGGGGGGTGGAGAAATGGCATTCCTACATATTTCTGTAAGGGTATATATTTTTTCATTGACCAACCTAAAAAGCAGACTAAATGCCTAAAAAACAGACTAAATGCAGAAGGAACTATGACAATCCAACTTCTAAGGAGACAGAAGACAGTTGCAAAAATAGAAAACCTAAAAGATCTACTCTTCTCATTAACCTGATTATTTCCAGAAAGTTGTTTTTCTTTAAACACTGGGTTAATATGCAAATGATTATTAAAAATATACTAAATGAGGGCCTCCCCGGTGGCGCAGCGGTTGAGTGCTGGGTTGCTAAGCTGCCAGCAGCCTCTGCAGCGTCGGTTCGATCCCCGGCTGCCAGGGGAGGGTCCCACATGGCGCGCAGACCTCTCCTGCCGCCCGCTGCTCCCCTCAGCAGTGTACTTCGGTCCTTCTGCCTGTTCTGCTCCCTGCTCTGGCTCTGGTGAATTCTCTCACCCTCCAGCGCTTCTGACTGTACCCAGTGCTTGAATAAATAAACAAACAAACAAACAAATAAATAAATGAATAAATAAATCTAAGAAAAATCCTAAATGAAATCAAAACATCTTTAAAATGGTTTTATTCTTTGTGTGGTATAGATTGTAGGTATAACAGCAAAATATTATACTTGGGGGTCCTTGGTAATTTGTAAGTCTGAGCAGAGATGCTGAAAGGAAAATGTTTGCGCATCACTGACTCGGGCCCTGCGCCTGGACTCCAGGGACAAGGAGACAAAGTTCCAGCGGCTGAGAGGAGGGGTCGGAGCAAAGCCCCACGTCAGTGCTGAGGCGCTCAGGTCTCTGTCTGCGGGGAGCTGTCTGGGCCCAGAAAGTTACAGATCGGGATTTCCCTTCTCCCAAGTTTCGCTTCCCTTTCTCACAACCTGCGGCGAGTCCTCCCGCCTGGATACAAGTGACTCGCCCCGGTTCCCACTCCCTATTGCCCGGCGGGTTTGCAGAGCAGCCAATCAGCAGCCCCGCGGCTCCAGGCCGAAGCTGCCGGGAATCCGCCTCTCAGTTGGTGATGCGGTTCCCGAGCTTCTGGCTGCTGCTCTTCTGGGCCCCGACCTGGACGGAGACCTGGCGTGGTGAGTGCCGGCTTGGCGGGGAAAAGGCCTCTATGAGGCGGGAGGAGCTAGCGGAGCCCTGGCTGCAGCGCTAGACCAGGTAAAGGGGCCCTTCCCGTCACCCGCCCGGATGCGCCCCCACCCCCAACCTCGGCCTCTGCCTGTCCCGGCCCCTTTCTGCCCCCCCCCCAGCCCCCGCCTGCTCTGGCCCCCTGACTCCCGCCCTTCTCGTCCCGCCGCCCCTTAACCCTCTCGGGAGCCCCCTCGCCCCCCCCCTCCCGCCCCGTGTCCCCAGCCCGGGTCTCCCCTCCCGCCCCCAGGCTCCCACTCCCTGAGGTGTTTCTCCACCGCGATGTCCCGGCCCGGCCGCGGGGAGCCCCGCTTCATCTCGGTGGGGTACGTGGACGACACGCAGTTCGCGCGGTTCGACAGCGACTCCCCGGGCCGGAGGATGGAGCCGCGGGCGCCCTGGGCGGAGCGTGAGGGCCCGGAGTACTGGGCGCGGGAGACGGGGACCGCGAAGGACAAGGCGCAGACCTTCCGAGTGAACCTGAGTGTCCTGCGCGGCTGCTACAACCAGAGCGAGGCCGGTGAGCGGGGCGGGCCCCGGCGCGACCCCCATCCCCACGGAAGGGCGGGTAACCCCAGATTCCAGGTCCGAGTGACACCCCGAGGCTGGCGGGCCCGCCCCGCCCCTCCACCGGGAAGAGCCCGCGGGACTTTCACCCGCGAGGTTTCACCATTTTAGGGTTATTGGGGCTGGAAGTCTGGGTGCTGATGGGGTGACCGCGGGGCTGACTTGGGGCGGGGTTCAGGGTCTCACACCCTCCAGGAGATGTACGGCTGCGACGTGGGGCCCGACGGGCGCTTTCTCCGCGGGTACTGGCAGTTCGCCTACGACGGCACCGAGTACATCGCCCTGAGCAAGGACCTGCGCTCCTGGACCTTGGCCGACACTGCGGCTCATACAGATCTGTGCGAGTTGAAGGCACTGAGTCAGGTGGACCACTTCAGGCACTACCTGGAGGGGGAGTGCGTGGAGTCACTGAACAGATACCTGGAGAACGGGCATGAGAGGCTACAGCGCTCAGGTAAGAGGGGCCTCACAAGGCCTCAGTGGTCTTTGATTTCCCTCAGGCTTCACTCCCCGGGGAGGAAATGGAATGATGGTCAGAACACCGACTTCTCTCTTGTCTGAGAAGCTGAGTCCTCCTGGCTTTCCTGTTCTGTACCAGTGAGACTCACCCACAGGGCCCTACTTTTTCTGAAGGACATTAAGGAATCCAGCTCTCCTGAGATGCAAGGGATGGACCATTACTGAAATCACCCTTCACAGCACCTTGAACAGGCAGTGATCTTGGGAAGCATCCATTTGTCTCTTTATGTCTTGTTTTTGGTCTGACAATATTTTTAACTTCCAACTCTTCCTTTTCTGAGTCCCCAGGTCAGGAACCTACGTCTGTGTTCTCTTCCTTAGAGACCTGCATCTTCCTTACCCTATGCTCTCACCCATATTCTAGTACTTTCTAAGGAATAGGAGATGATCCCAGATTCCTCAGACCAGGCTGGCTTATTGGTTTTGGGCTTCATCTTCCAAACCCATTGCCATGCCCATTTTGAGGATGGTCAATGAGGCAGCTTCAGTGTCCTTGAAGGAAAACACAAAGTGAATTTTCTGACCCTTCTCAGATCCCCCAAAGACACATGTGACCCTCCACTCCACCTCTGAGCATGAGGTCACTCTGAAGAGCTGGGCCCTGGACTTCTACCCTGCAAACATCAACATGACCTGGCAGCGAGATGGGGAGGACCTGACGGACATAAAACTGGTGGAGACCAGGCCTGGGGGAGATGGAACCTTCCAGAAGTGGGCGGCTGTGAATGTTTCTTCTGGAGAGGAGCAGAGATACAAGTGCAATGTGCAGCATGAGGGGCTGCTGGAGCCCCGAGTCCTGAGATGGGGTAAGGAGGGGGACAGGGCCCAGAGGCTCTGCTCATGGGTACCAGGAGCTCTTTTGAGACCTTCAGAGGGTCAGACTGAATTCTGGGGCTCAGGGCCTCACCTACCCTTCCCTTCCAGTGCCCCCTCCTCAGTCCTCCATCCTCACCGCGGGCATCATTGCTGGTCGGGTTCTCCTTGGAGCTGTGCTCACTGGAGCTGTGGTGGCTGCAGCTGTGATCTGGAGGAAGAAGCGCTCAGGTAGGGCAGGGAGTGGGGGATCTTGTCCACTGGGGGCTTTCATGTCCCAGGGAGAACTTGCCTTAATGGGAAGTACCACACACACACTGTGTTGCCTAGTCTGGAGCTCATTGCTAACATTCACTCTTTTGTAAAGCATTTATGAAAAGGAATCGCCAGTCGTTCACCTTGATAAATCTGGTGATGAGCCCCTGATTCCCTGCTGAGGACAGACTCCAGGAAGCAGTTGATTCAGTTCCCCCTTTTTCTCCTTTCTTCATGTTTTTGCCCTGACTTTCAGTTCTAGAAACTTCCCTGTGGCCCAGATTAGCGGATTCCTTTAGGACTTCATAGGCTGACTCCTCCCTGGTTTCACATACTGTCTCTTCCCACAGGTGGAAAAGGAGAAAGCTACACTCAATCTGTGGATAAGTGTGGATCAGGGGTTGGATTCCTGAGGCCCTGGGAACAGTGTAGATGGAGCCCGTGGGGAAGTCACCCTCATCAGTTCCTCCTGTGGTCTCATCTCATGTGGCTCTGACCAGGTTCTGTTTTGTTCTCCCCCAGGCAGCAACAGTGCCCATGGCTCTGCGGTGTTTCTCATATCTCCTAAAGGTGAGACCCTTGAGGCCTGTGGTCGGAGGGGCTGGAACAGTTATGGGGATACTTTATGTAAAACATTTTGAGGATGCAGTGGACTATTGAGAGTGTTGACACTACATGATACCCGATTTCATTCCTGGTTATTTTCCTTTACAATATGAGACAGCTGCCTGAGTGATGCAGGATTTCTTCTCATCTTCACTTTGTGACTGCAAGATCCACTAGTTTGATCTTTTTGCAAACAGCATATGAATGATTTTTTGTTTTTATTAGGTAGTGGTGAGGAGTGTAGTCTTCCTCTGCACACCAGGCCCCTCCACACATTGACCTGTGTCTCTCCCTGATGACTTTCTTGCTCCAGCAGAGACGGGGCTGACCCATCCCTGCCTGTATTTTGTGTTTTCCTGAGGAATAATGTCTACTTCCTTCTTGAAAATGATAATCCAGATATGAAATTATTTTTCTTACCTTGTCATGTGGGATTGATGGGTAAATAAGAAAGATACCTAAAATTTGAGAATAAATAAAGAGGAGCCCTGAGAACCAGCCAGAACTGCAGGTTTACTGTGCTCAGTCCGTGCATATGGGGGCGGGAGAGGAGGAGGCTGTGAGGAGCCGAGCGGGACGGGGCCTGTGTCCAGTTGGTGCTCAGTGCATCGTGGTCACTCCTCACGGGTCATCTCTCTTTGTCCTTGTCCTTCAGTAGCACCTGTCCCAGCAGGACCTGAGATCACAGAGACTCAGACATCACCTGGACCTGTCTTGTCTCCAGGATGGGAGTGGAGGCTACAAGTGGCCGGGTCAGCCTAGGCTCAGGCCAGAGTTTGGTGCTCAGTCCTCATACTCTGTATGTTAATATTTTACATCTTTGGTTTTTATTGTTTTATTCCCATTCATTTTCATGTTTAGACACCAGGCCTCATGTCCTCTGGGTGTCCCTGTCTCTGACAGCAGCAGGAGGCACCTGTCATTGCCCCAGCAAGGCCCAGAGCAGTTGCTGCACACAGGACTCTGATGTTAGAGATTGATCCAGTTTTTGTCCTCATTTTAGGACTGTGTTCTGGATGATTATTTCCATCTTTTCCACATCTTTTTTAAATAACCAAATTGTGGTACTAGTAGAGAGGAGGATTAGATAATTTTTCATCTTAAATAACATCCTGTTGTATTTCTGTTTTCTCTACAGCTTCTTGCTGTTGCCTTACCCTTAAGTAACTCTACCCAGAGTGCGGACAGGGAGAACGGCTGCTTCCTAGTGTGGTCATCGTGGGCCTAACGTGACCTTTGAGAAAAAGTTTGATGACTTCATCCCACACATGGCTACTTAGAAGATGGTGACCCCTGTCTAACCACTCTCCTCTCTACCCTGAACTGGGGGGGAAGCCAGGAAGACAGAGGGAGGACCCAGCAGCCAGAGGTGAGCAGCAACCATTCCAGAGAGAGCCCTTTGGCCCGCACAGGCCTGCTAGAAACTGGCATCTCCCGCACACCCATGGATCTATGCCCACCCCATCCCAAACTGCAAGTGAAGCCAAGAAGGCAGAGGAAGGGCCCAGCAGCCAAAGATGAAGATGTACACACAGGGAAGAGACCAGCAGCCTACAAAGATGTGGTGACCTCCAAGGCCAGACCATCACAACAGCACATCCAGAGCATCACTGTCCTTGGGAGGCGTGGTGGGACAGCACCAGACCCAGCCCGACTACCAGACCTGGAGGAGGAGTACTATTCCATTTTGTGTGGGAGGGGGATGGGTGGGTGGGTGGGTGTGTATGTGTGTGAGATATGTAGAGAGATGTGGTATATACCACATTTAAAAAAAATATTTATTTATGCATGCAAGAACTAGGGTACAGGCCAGAGGTGTGGGGGGTGAGAGGATTCACCAGAGACAGAGCGGGGAACAGAACAGGCAAATTGACTGAAATACACTGCTGAGGAGAACAGCGGGTGAGTCAGGAGTGGTCTGCTGCGCCATATGGGTATCTCCCTGGCGAGGGATTGAACTCGTGCTACGAATAGCTTCATAGGTTGCATATTAATCCCTTGCGCCCCCAGGGACACCCTATGCCACATTTTGTTAATCCATTCATCTGTCCTCCACGACATGGGTTATTTCATACTTTGGCTGTTATAAATAGTACTGCAGTGAAAATAGAGGGCTATCTTGATTTGAGTAAGTGTATTCATATTCTTCAGGTAAATACCCAGGAGTGGAATTACTGGATCATACTGTAATTCTATTTTATTTTTTCAAGAACCCGCCATATTTTTTTCCAAAATGGCAGCACTAATTACATTCCAACCAATATTGCACAAGGGTTCTTTATCCCCTGATCCTCACAAAATTTATTTTTTGACTTTTGATCATAGCCATTCTTACTGGTATGAGCGGAAATCTAATTGATTTTTTTAAATGTTGAACCATCCTTGTGTTGCTGGGATCAATCCCGCTCAGTCATGAGGTGTGATCCTTTTAAATGTATATTTGAATTTAGTTTGCTAAGGTCTTATTGAGGATGTTTGTGTCTACATTCATCAGGGATATTGGTCTGTAGCTTTGTTTTTTTGTGATGTTCTCTGATTTTGGTATCGTGGAAATGTTGGCCTCATGAGATGTATTTGGCAGCATTCCCTCTTCCTCTATTTTTTTGAAGAGTTGAAAAGGACAGGTATTAATTAGTTCATCTTTGAAGATTTGGTAGAACTCACTAGTGAAAATGTCTGTCCTGGACTTTGTTTTTTGGGAAAATTTTGATTAGTTTTCTGTCACCTCATGGTAGGGGGCAGCATCATTGGGAGTGGTGTGGGACTGAGGAAAGACAACTCTCAAAGTCCATGTAGAAAGAGCAAGAGAGAAACCTAGAGGGGCTTGCACCTCTGGAGATGCAGCAGCAGATTTTCCAGGCCAGTCTCACATTTATTAGTTATCAGATTCAGGGAAGGAGGCAAGTACTTGGAGAAATATGTGTGGTCGGGATGTGTATTGGGGATGCATAATTGTCTGGCACAAGCTAGGGAGGAATGAACAGGGGCTATTGACTGGGGGGCTGCGTTGCTGCTGCTGATCAAAACATCCTAGCTCTAGTTCCTGTTTACATTTAACTTCTGTTAAAGTGGTCTAGCTGGTGATGCTAATCTGGCCATAATGTCTGCCTGTTGTTTTCAGCAGATATCCTCATACCTCACTTTTGTCAGGCCCCCCTGCCTGAATCTACATTTTAGCTTGACCAGCAGAAACTCTGGGTGCCAAGACTACATTCTGAGAACAAGGTGGGCTGGGAAATCCACTTCTCCCCCTTTTGGTTATTCAAGCTCAAGCTCTGGGTAGGAATCTGGTGGAGACAGATAATGGCTGATATTGGGAGAGTTGCAGGAAGGTCAGCATAAAGAGTTCTCTGAAACAGGTACAGAGCTTTTACAACTTACGTCCTTTGGAGTTTATGGTGACATGGGACAGCATTGTTAAAAAAAGATTTGCTGGGGTTTCAGGTGATGCCATCATTTTTACGGTAATCTTAGCCATGTTTGATAGTCTTTTTAATTTGCTCCAGGTTGGTCTGGAGGACTCCATAGTCGGTGGTAAGGGATCTTCTTTTGACTCATCTCATGTTGGGTACCTGGAGCTCGTAGCTAGAGCTCTGGAATAGGATTGGTCCTCTTTTGATGTCAGCTCATGATAGGAGCATACTTTTGGTGGTACCCAAAGAGGACCTGTAGGTGATAAAACAGAAACATACCCTCTCCCCCATGTTAAAAGTTTACAGCTCCCAGCCAAGTTGGTCCTTGCAATGGGTGGCAATACAAAACCAAGGGCCTAGGGCCTGATTCTGCTGGGATAAAATGTCATTCGTTCTACTGCAGTGAGATAAGAATTACAATTTAAAGATTTAAGGTAAATAATGCTTTGTATATTTGTTCCTGAGGGGGCAAGTTACTCTCCAGATTCCCCCTTTTGTGTTTCAAAAGTTTGTGTTTTAAGGATTTTTGTTTGTTTGTTTTTGAGTAACTGTCCTCAGCTTTTTATAATTGACTGGCTTAACAATTGTCTTCTATACTTTCTGCAGAAGGCAGGTGATCATATATTTCCTGCTTCTATGACCAGAGTCTTGTAGTTGTGAACTCTATGGGGGTCAGTGTTAGGGTCCTACCAGAACATATGACGGTTTAAAAAGTCCTAGGTATTTTTAGAACACTCTTTATTAGTTTATACTGATGTTGAAAAGCTGTAACAATTTATATGACAGTATTTTCTGTGAGATATCAGTACACCCAGATTGACCAAATTTGTTTTCCACAAGGGAAATACTTTTATTGGCTGTCTTAGAAGTCCTTTTAAGACAAAGACTGTAATATTTTAGAATTTTTGATAATCATAGGATTAATAAACTTACAGATGTTTATAAGATAGTTATTTAGATGACAAGGATTTTTAGGAATAGATTTATTTTTATGACACGTCTCAGCAGTACTGCTAGGATAAGAATTTTCTCAGGTGACCCTGTAACAGGGTGGTCCCCAGGAAAGGGGGAGGTTCCCTGCCCCACCCAAGGGAGGGTGGAGCTGAGCAGGAAGAGAAGAGGAAGCTGCAGAAGAGACTGAGGAAGGAAGGAGCAGGATGGAGCCGGGAGACCTGGAGGAGGCGCAGGGAGCCTAGAGACATTTGAAGAAACTGCGCTTGTCTTTTGGTCGTGGACTGGGGTGAGACCCATGGGGAGGTGACAATGGAAGCTTTTATCTGGATGTTGATTTTGCTCTTTTTCTTTCGGGCTTGTCTGGTTGTTTCTGACCCTTTTCTGTGGGTCCCCACTGGAAGATACTTTAGACTTATGGCAGGCTTTGGGGCCTTACTCTGGGCCGATCCCATATGGATGGACTTTTACCCACGAGGGGACCGGTAACTTTGGGTGCTTCATTTAAAAACTAGACTCTTTGCCTTACCTGTACTGTTTCCTAGTTTTGTTAAAGTTCCTTCCCATTAAAGTCTCCTATGTTTTGTGTTGATGCGGCTAATGGCAAAACCCATTTAAAATAGGCAGGTTTGCGGGGTTTGGGCTGCCCCTCTCCCTGTCCTATAACAACCCAAGGGTGAAAGAGCACCTAAACAGTCTTTCATTTGTTACAGGAAGCTAGTGAAAGTGGTTTTAGAATACCTTAATTTAAAAAAAAATTTTTTTTGCAAAAAGGACTGAAGTTTGGTGTTATATAGATAGCAAAAAGGTAAACCTAAATATTTAGTAATTTTTCATTTAAATGATTTTAGATATTTAACAAAATTTTATTTTTAAACTTAGCAAAACTTTAGTTTTAAAAGAGATTTTGGTCACCATGTAAATAATGATAAAAGGTGTTAGGAAAGGGAGGAGGCCAAGAGTATCAGAATGAAGTGGGCTTTATTGAAAGTCCCTGAGGGACGACTCCCTGCAGGCTCAGAGTGCCCCTGGAAATGCGGAGAGTGGGGCTTTATAGGGTTAGGCAATTCCTGGAATTTTTGGTGTATGTGAGGGGTCTCTTCTGCCGGGGGCGGTCTGCTGGGGTTGTTGATGCCAGGGCAGTTCTGCTGGAATTGTTTACTGTTGTTAGCTTGATCTCAGATTCTGTTTATCTCCAGTTCCCTGGTGCAAGGTTGTACGAGTTTTAGGGTTTTACTTGGGCCGGTGTGTGTTCTCTTCATTCCAGACTGTGAAAGGGGGTAAGAAAAAAAAGGTGGGGAACGATGTTATCATATCTAGCTACTTCCTGCTGAGAAGGGGTGGAGTCAGGACCCCAGAGTCCAGGATGGAACACTGTTGTGGCTGGGGGATCAGTTGGTGATGGAGGAGGAGGAGGGCCTTATCGAAGAAGCAGATTTCTAGGAAAGGATTGCAAGGAGAACAGCTAAAGGCCCCAGGAGGATGGAAAATCAGGGTGTTTGAGGAGGCTTACTAGACCCCATCAGGAAGATCCTGGTTGCCGGAGTTTTGCGAAAATGGGAAGTTTTCTAACACTCCGGAGGCT
This sequence comes from Talpa occidentalis, assembly GCF_014898055.3. Lineage (NCBI taxonomy): Eukaryota > Metazoa > Chordata > Mammalia > Eulipotyphla > Talpidae > Talpa > Talpa occidentalis. The sequence continues at coordinate 44,208,836 of NW_023602073.1, read as the reverse complement.
ACTGAAATTTAAAGCAGAGATACTTGTGGTCTGTGGTGTAGGTCTGTTCCCAGGATGGGTTGCCCCCTGTTGGGCCCAGAGGGAGGATGGGCTGGACTGGATGGTGGTGCCAGCATCAAAAGTGAGGACAACTGTAGGGAGTGAGTCATCCACTGAGTTTGGTTGAGGAGGTGTCTCCTGCCTCCTTGTGCTGTCACCTGGAATTCACACCCTGGGGAGTGGGAGGGTTCACAAGAAAAGTAAAAGGCAAAGGAGTAGAATTGGATCTGGGTGGGGTTGAAATTGCAGAAGGTTCCTTGGAGCCAGAGGTCTCTGAGCCGTTGCAGGGTTTGGGAGGGATCCAAGAGCAGGGGCAAGGAGGGCGGAAACTATGAGCAAGTAAACAAGAGTAAAATTTACCAGTGAGGGAGGCCATGGGCCAAAAGAATTGGAGCAAGGCAGAGTAAGTGGCCCTTTACCAAGAAGGTGATCTTTTTGTCTGTTCCTTTTAGGGTCACCCGAGTCTTGTCTATAGAGATAGTAAATGGGGGAGCCTGTGTCACCTCTGGGCTTCTTCCTAGGAGGTCTTCATAGGTCCTGTGGATTGGGCTAGCCCCTCCTCTCTGGAGGGTGGAACAGTCTGTAAGTGGGCCAGGTTTGGGTGGAGAGCCGAATAGGCCATCTGGACCTTAAACTGGTTTAATCCCAGTTTTGAGAGGTTGTGGAGGAGGCATCCCAGAGGGCAGCCAGTGGGGGACGGATATGGTGGTGGATGAGGTGTTGCCCATATGGGGGGTGAAACAGAGATGGAAGGGGAGACTGCAGGGGCCTTCCAGGCTGGAAGGGAGAAGGGACAGGAGGGGACAAAGGAAGAAGAGGAGGAGGAGCGGGGATAGTGCCTCGGAGTCAGCAGTCTGGTTGTGGTCAGGGCATGGGGATTTTACCTTAAATGCTGGCTTGTGGTAGATGTGGTCGAGATGGTGGGATATTGTTTTCCGTCTGATGGCTGGAAAGGACAGATCTAGAAAAGGAAGATTGAGGAGTAGTAGATTCGAGGCTTGTCAGGAGGTCCAATATAGGACTAGGACAAGTCCTTTCTCCGCTCACGTGGCATTGAGGTCCATACTCCCTGTTGGGAGGAGGTCTTGGGGTCACTTATCTGCTGCTGTTAGGACTTCGTGAGTTCCGAGGTTTCCTGGAGCCTCCCAGATGAAAGGAGGGAAATGGAGCCAGGGAAGAAGGAGAAAGGAAAGAGCAGAGGCCTGGAGGACCAGGCTAGTGTACAGGCCGGGGCCTAACTCTGAGCCCTCATCCCAGGTTTCATCACCAGAGTGTTAGAAAAGGGAGGAGCCAAGAGTATGAGACTGAAGCAGGCTTCACTGAAAGTCCCTGAGGGACGACTCCCTGCAGGCTAAGAGTTGCCCCCGGAAATGTGGAGAGTGGGGTTTTATAGGGTTCGGCACTGTTGAAATGTTTTATTTTTTAAGATTTATTTATTTATGCATACGAGAACTGAGATACAGGCCAGAGTAGTGGTGGGGCATGAGAAGATTCCCCAGAAACAGAGCCGGGAACAGAACAGGCAGACTGACTGAAACACACTGCTGAGGGGAGCAGCGGGCAAGTCAGGATAGGTCTGCTGAGCCATGTAGGTAGCTCCCTGGCCAGGGATCAAACTCATGCTGCAGAGGCTGTGGATAGCTTCACAGTTCTGAGACTTAACCCCTTGCACCACCAGGGAGGCCCCAACTGCCAGAATTTTTGGTGTATGTGAGGGGGTCTCTTCTGCCAAGGGGGTCTGCTGGAGTTGTTGATGCCAGGGCAAGTCTGCTGGAATTGTTTACTGTTGTGAGCTTTATCTCAGATTCCGCTTATCTCAGGTTGCCTGGTACCTGGTTGTGCCCTTTTATAAGGGGCCTGTTTGTGTTCTCTTCAAATGAACAAATTTAAGGTGGAGACACAAGCTATAGCTTCAGTTCTTTTCTTAGGACTGAAATTTTAAACTAATCGCAGAGTTGCAGAGTTGTAAACGTAATAATCACATACACCAGTTGTGTGTGTATGTGTGTTTTTTTTAGGGAAACACTGGATAGATTTGATAAAAGCAAGAAAAACCAGAAAGACTTAATATCATATACTTGCGAGAGACTAGTATGGCCGAGCAGCTCATCCTTGTGGCTTTGAGTTTTTTGGTTAGGACAAGGGAGGAGGAAAGAAGTTAATTAGGGCATTTACCTGGGCAACAAGAATATTTATTTTTATTTCCAAAGGGAAAAAACAAGTGAATTAGTCTTCCTGGAAAGGAATAAGTTTCTTTTTAGCTCTTCTGACCATTTTTTTGCCTGGTTATTTACTTTGTTTTTGTTGTGTCTCACCAGCTCTTTGTAGATTCTTGTGATCAGTCCCTTATCATTTCCCTTATCCTTAGTATTGTGTGCAAAAGTTTTCTCCCAGTGGGCAATGTTTATTGCAGCACTATTTACAATAGGTAAGCTATGGAAACAACCCAAATGCCCAAAAATAGATGACTGGATCAAGAAGATGTGGTATATATATATATACACACAGTGAAATATTACTCAGCAATCAAAAGAAGATAAGCTCATGCAATTTGCAGCAACATGGTTGGAGCTGAAGGGATCATGCTCAGTGAAATAAGCCAGAAAGAAAAAGAAAAATACCGGATGGTCTCACTTAGCAGGAATGTAGAGGATCCAAATAATTGATCTTGGAGAAAAAACTAATTATAATAAAGTAAAACTTGAAATCAGCAGTGTACTTAGTCTGCTTGTTCTGTTCCCTGCTCTGTCTCTGGTGAATCCTCTCACCCTCCCGCACATCTGGCCTGAACCCTGGTTCTTGTATAAATACATAAAATCAAAAAATAGAAAAGCAAGGGTGGGAAGAGCACAAGGGACCATGGTGATAGTTCAGGGGTGAATGGGTGGTGGGAATTTTACGGGGAGTATACCCAAGATGAAATGCATACATTGTACAAAAATGAAAAATGATGTAAAAATATATAAAATAATTTTTTTAAAAGTCTGGGGAATATAACCAAAATGAAAATGCATACATTATGCAAAAATGAAAAATGATGTAAGAATTATATAAAATAATTTATATAAAAAGAAAGAAAACAGTGGCAAAAAAATTTATGAAAAAATGAGAACATTTTTAAATACTATTTTGTGATATTTTAAAGTATTGTTAAATGCTAATATGTGACAATAGCATTGTGTTCATATACTTTAATGTGTTCTTACAAATAAATACTGAATAATTGTGTATTAAAAAAAAAGTCAGTCTGCCTGTTCTGTTCTCTGCTCTGTCTCTAGTGAATCCTCTCACCCTCCCATGCATCTGGCTTGTACCCCAGTTCTTGTATAAATAAATAAAATCTTAAAAAAAAAAAAAAAAGCAAGGGTGGGAGAACACAAGGGACCATGGTGATAGTTCAGGGGTGAATGGGTGGTGGGAATTTTATGGGGACTATACCCAACATGAAAATGTATAACATGTACAAAAATGAAAAATGATGTAAAAAAATATAAAATAATTTTATAAAAAGGCTTTCCCTTAGGACAGCCCAGGACGTTTTGAGACTTCAAGAAAAGGAAACATGCCCAAGGCTCAGGGCATTTCCAGGCAACGTCTACCAGGACTGTGACAGGTCCTCTGCTCGGAGAAGGGACCATCAGTCAAGAGGTCTAGTCTCAGATTCCTTGTGGAGTTTCCACTAAAGCTGATCTTAAAAACATAGCTATAGGGCCTCCCCTGGTGGCCCAGGCAGTTGAGCGCCAAGCTGTGAAGCTGTTGGCAGCCTCTGCAGCGCTGGTTCAATCCCAGCCAGCCGGGTCCCACATGGCGCAGCAGAGCTCTCCTGTCGTGCCTGCTGCTCCCCTTAGCAGTGTATTTCATCAGTCTGCCTGTTCTGTTCCCTGCTCTGTCTCTGGTGAATCTTCTCATCCTCCTGAGCATCTGGCCTGTACCTGGGTTCTTGTATAAATGAATAAATAAATCTTTAAAAAAAATTCATAGCTATAATTTTGCTCATGTTGTGTTTATGCAAAACAACTAGCCATGTTTAGTATAACTAAACTTAACCTGTCAATTGGATTTTTTCCACAACCATTTAGTAAAACTGAAGTGAGGATAGAGAAAACTCATGTTTCAGTAACAACAATTTCTAGTTCTCTTCAACCTACAGATAGGACTAGCACTTTTTATATTTAACTATTTTCTCTAGTTTTGTTTCTAACAGATTAGTCTCCTATAGACTTCCCTTTATATAACTGGTCCTTCTGAAAACTCAGAATTGTCCTCATCCTGGAGCTCGAGAAGGGTCCAATATCGTCTTTCCTGATACCCGCTCTGCCTCAGAATTGGAGGATATAAAACCTTGGATTCATCATACTTGTGGGAAGTTCTTCAGTTTGAACTCCTGCAAGAGGACCAGACACCCTACCCCTTTGACTCTGTGTATGCCTCCTTCTGAAACCAGCAACAATAGGTAGCTCAGGGACGATGTTAGGGAGACCATATCCCAGGCCCTTTTACGTAGGGCCAGCTCTACATCCCACTCCAGCAGGAAGCAGCTACAGAAGAAAGATCGACTCCCTTCAACTCCCCAAAAGATTGTGGGCTGGATATGGTTGAGGGGGAGGGGATGATGGAGGAAAGGAGATACAAGGTTAAGAACCTAACTCACACAAGGAGGTAGGGGTAGAGAGGATTAGCCTAAGCCATTAACCCAGTTATAGAAACCAAGACCCTGAGGCATCAATGTCCAGATCAGGAGGCGCAACACCCAGAAACTATGAGACTGCCATAGGGAGTGTCAGGGGCACAGAGCTTCCACCCACAAAGATGAGACCCTCCCTGAAGATGATAAAACCTAACGCTGCCCCCACAAAGGAGCACCAGTCTTTCTTGCCCACTTGTGACTATGCCGGTGCATCTTTTCACCAACTCTCTCCCTCCACAGGGCAGCAGCCTCCTGCCTGCCCATGACCTGTACCATGCTGGGACTTCTTTTACTGACCTCCCTCAGCGGAGGCCGCTCTCCTCAAGGCTGCCCGCCTGCAACCAGGCAGGCCTCTCTCAGCAAACCTGTCCCTTTTGGGGCAGCTCTTTCTGCCCGCTTGTGTCTATGCAAGTGTCCTTTATTCTTCTCTCCCTTTCCCTAATAAGCCTGCTCTTAAAATATAATTAACGTCTCTGTCGCATGGGGAAACTCACTGTGATTGGGGGAAAGGATGTCTTGAGCAAACTCCATAGAGGCTTTGTGGACTCCACCCCCACGACACTGGGAACTACAAATCCCATGATCACCAAAGGGAAGGTTGGAGGAACTGAGGGCGGAATTAAGGAACTATGCTTTCAGTGTGGGTATTTAACTGGCCATGTGGCCGGGGGTGTCTGGCTTGGCCACCAGGCATGGTAGGTTTTTGCCAACTTGGCGGGTCATTGGGATTCCAGGTCAGTGGAATGGGTAGGACGCATTTACGAACTTACCTCCCTCTTTTTCTCCCTGAGTTATTCATTTCCCATTCCCCCTTCCCTAATAAATAAACCTTTTATCAACCTTTTGTGTGTGTCTGCAGTTTACCATTAATAAGTCCCCTTTAAGCACGCAGGTGAGGACCCACAGTCAGGCAACCCCATTTTATACTGGGGTTTGCCCTGTAACAACTGTGTGCCGCTGAAAGGGGAGCTCTGGTGAAACCTTTCCCGGAGTAAACCCAAGGACCCTGCACTCCAAACCCACTGACTCCAAAAATGACATCAGTACTGTTTGGATAAACTTTTAGTTCCATGTAGTCATATTATACCCATCTTCTATAATTTTCACAGTTCCTTTTGTAAATGAGCTATCATTTTTAGAAGTACTTTCTGTAAATTCCTTAAAAATAGCAAATGGCAAACTCTAGTGTTGGGGTGACCATTTGTTGCCTTGCGGCGTGGCAGCCTTGAGAGTGGCATAGGATGGAGAAAGGACAACTCAAAGTCCAAATAGAGACCTAGAGGGGCTTGTACCTCTGGAGATGCAGCAGCCTATTTTCTGGCCCAGTCTCTCATTTATTGGGGATCAGATTCAGGGAAGGTGGGCAAATATGTGGAGGAATGTGCTTGGTGGGGATGTCTATTAGGGATGCATAATTTCTGGCACAAGCTAGGGGGGGAGTGAAAAGGGGTTATTTCCTGGGGGGCTCTATTGTTTGCTGCTTAGCAAAACATCCTATCTCCAGTCCCTGTTTACACTTATCTTCCTGTCAAGGTGGTCTAGCTGGTGATGCTAATCTGGCCATAATGTCTGCCTGCTGTTTTCAGCAGATATCCTCATACCAACACTTTTGTCCTGGTGAGAGGGCCCCTCCCCCCAGCATTTTAGTTTGACCAGCAAAAATTCTGGGCACCAAGACTATAACCTGAGAATATGAGGGGCTGGGGAATCCACATAGAGCAATGTCCTTGCTTATAATTACTCTGTTCAGGATTTCTATTTCTTCCTGATTCAGTCTCAGAAGGTTGTATACTTCTAAGGATTTGTCCACTTTTAGGTTATTCTGGGTTATTCAATTCATTGACATATAAATGTTTAGTATGATCCTCTGTATTCCTGAAATGTCTGTTGTAACTTCTCTTTCATTCTGATTCTATCAGAGTGTTTCTTCTTTTTTTTTTTCCCCTGTAAGTCAGAAAGATGTTTGCATACATTATTTTTCCAGGAACAAGCTTTCCTTTATTCTACTGTCTTTGGTTTCATTTTCTCTTTCAAGTTTTGTTAGGTATAAGGTTAGAGTATTTATTTGCACTCTTTCTTGATTCTTGGTGTGGGCCTGAATTGCTGTATACTCTCCGCATAGTACTGCTTTTGCTGTGCTCAACAGATAGGTTGTGTTCTCATTGTTATTTGTCTCAAGATATTTTAAAACTTCTCCTTTGATTTCCTCCTTAACCAGTACTTGGCCCCCTCTGAAGCAGGCTACTGCAACCCTTCTCTCCTCCCGCATCCCAGGCTGCAGGGCCTCCAGGACAGGGTCCATGGTTCTCTGTAACCCCAGACCAGTGGACTGTGCTCTGGGAATCAGCGTGTGTTGGGCTAGGGGACCCCAAATGCCCAGCCGCAGGTCTGTGCCATCAGAGTTGCCAGGCGTGTGTTCAGAAATAGGTCCCATAGGCTTATACCCAAAGGTAGAAAGTGGGTTCCTGGCGGCCCAGTGCTGGGAGAGTATGATGGGGGTGATGCCCATGGGCCCAGACTTAAGTTGTGGGTGATGTTCTAAAGTTAGATTATGGGATGGTTGTGCTCTTTTTACTTATGAAAATGTTGCTGGGTTGTACACATTCAACAAGTGACTTCATGGCAGTAAGTTGTATCTCAATAAAATGTTTTAAAAATACATAAAAGCATATGTCTACAAGTTGTCCTGTTTCTGTCCCCTCCATCATATCCACATCGAGGGCCTGTGAGGAGTGTGGCCTCCTTTCCGCTTAAGGTGTCTGCACCTGTGTGCACTTGGCCTCTCTGTGCACTTGAGTGTGTGTGAAAGAATTGGATAAGGCACTCCTGCATGCCTTCCCAGAGACAATGGCCCACATCACAGGTGGCCAGGGATGCCAAGGTGACCGTTGACTGTGTGGTCAGGTTCTGAGACAGTCTGGGAGTAGCTTGAAAATTATACCATGCACCTGCACGGGAAGTACTCCTGTACATGCGGTCGACATGTCCTCCCCTGTTCCCCATAAAATCGATCACCCTTTGATCCCGTTGAAATCCTATTCCCCAAAAGACGAATATCCTTTATTTCTCCTGGATCCTGCTTCTCCTGCCATTGTCACAGAATCAATCATGCTTGTTCACTATTACTCAATAAATAGCAAGAGTGCTGTTCACTGGACAGCAGAATTTTGCCTTGCAAACCTGCTGCAAGACTCCTTTCTCAAGCGTTCCCCCAGGGACGTGCAGGCACACCCTTGACCATCGAAGGGCAGGAAACTGTCCCTTCATGTCACAGGCCTCAGCCCACGAGGAGCTCAAGCACAAATGGGCTTCACTGCCTAGATGCTCTCAAGGAGCCTCCTTTGCATGGTCCTGAATTAGAGAAGATCCTGGACATCACGCTGCTTCTGTGATGGAAGAGACTTTTAGGGACTTTGGGTAGAAGGGAATTTATTTTGTATATGGGAGGAATGGGAATAATTAGTGTCTATAGAGGATAGACTATGTTGGTTTTCAGGTTTATGCAAATTCCATGATACTCAAGAAGTAGAGGCAGTTTCCTCCTCGTGAGTATGACAGGACTTATTGGCTCTTCCTCATGAAGAGAACAAATAAAGAGAGATGGATCAGTGTCACAGAGGCAGGCTTACAGGGGCTGAGATTTCCTGCCTTGTCTCCTCTCCTTGTCACTCTCTGGGGTACCTCACCCAGACACTGTGTGGATAGTCAGCTAAGGTGATATCCACATGATGAGGACACAGGACATTTTTTCAGGAGCCACATGAATGAGCGCTGAGGCAGGTCCTTCCACGCTGATCACAGCCGTTCAGATCCGCCAACACCACTGCAAATAGTGATAGTTTGACTTCTTCTTTTCCTATTTGGATTCCTTGTATGTCTTTCTCTTGTCTTATTGCTCTGGCTAGGACTTCCAGTATTATATTGAAAAGCAGTGGTGAGAGTGGACATCCTTGTCTTGTTCCAGATCTTAATGGAATTGCTTTCAGCTTTTCACCATTGAGAATGATACTGGCTGTTGGCTTGTCATAGATGGCCTTTATGATGTTGAGGTATGTTCCTTGTATCCCAAGAATTTCAAGGGTTTTTATCATGAATGGGTGTTGCACTTTGTCAAAAGCTTTCTCAGCATCTATTGATATTATCATATGGTTTTTATATTTCTTTTTGTTGATGTGTTGGATAACGTTGATTGATTTTCGGATGTTGAACCATCCTTGTGTGCCTGGAATGAATCCTACTTGGTCGTGGTGAATTATCTTATGGATACAGTGTTGGATTCTGATAGCTAAAATTTTATTGAGGATTTTTGCTTCAGTGTTCATTAGGGAGATTGGACTGTAGTTTTCCTTTTTTGTGTTGTCCTTATTCGGTTTTGGTATTAGTGTAATGTTGGCTTCATAGAACGTGTTTGGGATTGTCCCTTCCTTCTCAATTTTTTGGAAGAGTTTGTGAAGGATAGGCACTAATTCGTCTCTGAATGTTTGGTAGAATTCATTTGTAAATCCGTCAGGTCCTGGGCTTTTGTTTTTGGGGAGGTTTTTGATTACCATTTCAATTTCGCTAATTGTAATTGGTCTGCTTAGGTGTTCTATTTCTTCTTTATCTAGCTTTGGGTGATTGTAGAGTTACAGGAATTTGTCCATCTCCTCTAGATTGTTGAACTTGTTTCCATATAACTGTTCATAGTAGTTACTGATTATTCTTTTGATTTCTGCTGTGTCCGTTGTGATTTCTCCTCTTTCATTTATGATCCTGTTTATTTCTGCTTTCTCCCTTTTTTCCTTTGTGCGCCTGGCTAGGGGTTTGTCTATTTTATTTATTTTTTTGAAGAATCAGCTCTTGGTTTCATTGATATTTTGGATTGTTTTTTTAGTTTCAATTTCATTTCTTTCTGCTTTGGTTTTTATTATTTATTTTCTCCTACTGGTTTTGGGGGGTTTTTTGTTGTTCTTTTTCTAGTTCTTTGAGCTTCAAGATTAGGTTGTTTCTTTGCGTTCTTTCTTGTTTCTTGATGTGAGCCTCTATTGCTATATAATTTCCTCTTATTACTGCTTTTGCTGCATCCCATACATTTAGGAAATTGGTGTCCTCTTTGTCATGCAATTCAAAGAATTTTTTAATTTCTTCTTTGATCTCCTCATTAGTCCAGTGGTCTTCCAGTAGTGTGGTTTTCAATCTCCATGAGGTAGGAGAGTTCCTTGCCTTCTTTTTATGGTTTATTTCTAGTTTGATGCCTTCATGGTCAGAAAAGATGGTTGGTATGATTTCGATCTTGGTGTATCTATTGATGTTTGTCTTGTGTCCCAGTATGTGATCGATCCTAGAGAATGATTGGTGTGCGCTTGAGAAAAATGTGTACTCCATTTTTTGGGGGTTTAGTGTTCTATAGATGTCTGTTAAGCCCAAGCTCTCTAGATCCTTATTTAGAGCTTTAGTGTCTTTACTTATTTTTTGTCTCGTTGATCTATCCATTGTTGATAGTGATGTGTTGAAGTCTCCCACTACGTATGTGTTTTCTCTGATGTCTGTTTTCAAAGATGACAATAGTTGTCTGATATATTTTGGTGCTCCTTCGTTTGGTGAATATATGTTAATGAGTGTTATTTCTTCTTGAAGTATTGTCCCCTTAATCATAATGTAGTGACTATTGGGCTCTCTTTTTATCTTTTTGAGTTTGAAATCTGTTTTATCTGATATAATTATAGCTGTTCCTGCTTTCTTTTTTGGTCCATTTGCTTGTAGGATTGTTTTCCATCCTTTAACTTTGAGTCTATTTTTATCTTTTGTAGCTAAATGTGTTTCCTGGAGATAGCAAAAGGTTGGGTTTTGTTTCTTCATCCAGCCTGCGACTCTATGTCTTTTTATTGAAGAGTTTAGTCCATTTACATTTAGAGTTAATATTGATATGTTAGCATCTGTATTTGCCATTGTGTTTGTCTTTCCTTTGATTTTATTTATTTATTCTTTTAATAACTTTTTTGGGGGGTGTTCTTTTGTTGTTATTCGTCCCTCTGAGGTTCTGGCTTTAGGACTCCTTGTATTATTTTTTGGAGTGGGGGTTTAGTCGTAATGAAATTCCAGAGTTTCTGTTTGTCTGGGAAGGTCCTTATTCTTTCTTCATAGAGGAAGGAGAGCTTTGCGGGATAGAGTATTCTTGGTTGGCATCTGTTTTCTTGGAGTCTGTTGACTATGTCCCTCCACTCTCTCCTTGCCCGTAGTGTTTCTTCAGAGAAGTCTGATGTCAGCCTGATTGGTTTTCCTTTGAATGTTATCTGTTTCTTCCCTCTTGTCAGCTTCATTATTTTTTCCTTGTCTTGGATTCTTGGGAGCTTTACTATTATGTGTCTTGCTGTATTTTTCCTTTTGTCATGGAAGTTTGGTGTTCTTCTTGCTTTTTGTATATCAATTTTCAGCTCCTTCTTCATGTTTGGGAAGTTCTCTTCAATTATCTCCTTGAATATTTTCTCTGTTCCTACATCTCTCTCCTCTCCTTCTGGGATTCCTATAATTCTTATATTTCCTTTCCTCATGGGGTCAGATAGTTCCTGAAGCCTTTCTTCAGTCTTTTTCCTTCATACTTCTCTTTCCTTTTCTGTTTTGTTTCATTTTATTTCTGTGTCTTCAAGAGTAATTATTCGTTCTTCCATTTCATCTATTCTGCTTGCATTGCTTTTCCCAGAGTTCTTTATCTCCTCCATTAATTCTTTGATCTCTTGCATTTCTTTTACTTCCCTCTTTAGGGAACTCAATTTCATTCTTTGGATCATTGATTATTTTTCCCTTATCTTTGTTTTCCTTTATGACTTCTGTCAGTTTTTTAATCATGGCAATTTTAAATTCTCTTTCTGGAAGGCTCAGAAGTTCTTCCAAGTTATTGTCGTTGCAATCTGGGGGGTGGTTTTCTTTTTGTGGTGTGCTTTTTCCTGAGGAGTTGCTGGGTTGTGTGTGGTTTTTCTACTCCCTACTGTCTGTTTTCTAATTTGCTGTATGCATAGGGACACTGTGTTGCTGGTACTGGCCTGCATCTTGGGTCAACTTCTCAGCTCCCCTCTGGCTCCTCTGGGAGCCATCTGCTGTTTTCAAGCAGTCTTTACTGAAGAAAGGTCCCTGTTCTAAAATGCCGATTCGGGGATATGCTCCCCTGCATGCCTGGTCTGCCCCTGCAGGGGGTTCCCGCTCCCCCTCTGGGCTCGGACTGCAGGCCTGAAGGGGCCTGGCATGGGCGAACTTCCCTACTTACCCCTGGCAGCTCAGGGAGACTTCTGCTGTTTTCAAGCAGTCTTTACTGAAGAAATGTCCCTGTTCTAAAATGGCGATGTGGGGCACATTCCCTGCAAGCCCGGTCTGCCCAGGATGTGGGTTCCCGCTCCCCCTCTGGGCTGGGACTGCAGGCCAGAGGGGTCTGGAGTGAGCAAACTTCCCAGGTCACCTCTGGCTCCTCCAGGAGCCTTCTGCTCTGTTTTGTTGTCTTTACACTATCCCAGAGCGGTGTCTGCAGGGTCATGACACAGAGTCTGTCAGGAGCCTGGAGCTGTAAAGCGGGACTGACTCTGATCTGCCTGTGAGACTGGGGCCCTGGAGCCCCAGAATCAGCCCCCAGGGCTGTTCCTCCAGGGTGGCACAAGCTTTGCTCTGCCTTCTCTAGGCCCCCTGAGTCTCCCTGTCACCCCAGCATTGGGGAACTGAGGGAGATGTTCTGGTTCAGGAAGGTGGGGTAGGGGGTTCGCATTAACTACTTGATCCCCAGCATCTCTCTTGTCCTTCAGTGATGAGTGTGTGCCTGTCTGTCTTATACTAGCCCTGCAAGGACAAGAAAGGCCCCAAACTTAAGAAGTTTACTGGTCAGTTATAGCACCAACCCCTCTGCAGTCCCACCAGGAAAAAACAGAGACACCCCCCACCCCTAGCCAGGGCCCCATGTCACCCGCACAGACCTTCCCCTCATAGTGTCCCCGATGCTTACTATTCCCTGCCTCATCCTCTGGTCCTCCCCTTTCCATTTCTTTTGGTCCCCAATTACTAAAGTTCCCATTTCCAGGTTTCTTCCTGAAAAGCTTTTTTTCGTTCCATTTTAGATGCTGTTGTCTTTGGAAGGAAATCACTGTGGGGCTCTTGCACTTACAGGTGTTCTGCTATAAGCATTTTCATGCACGCAGGGTTTTTGTGCAAATATAAGTTTTCAAGTTAGTTGGTAACTAGCTGGGGCAGTGATCACTGGGTATATTGTCAGGTTTTTTGGTTTTCAAAGAAACTGTCAAAGATCTTCCCCAGTGACTGTGACATTTCACATTCCTGCCTGCGGGGATGAGGTTCCTGTTGTCCACATGCTGAGCAGCACCTGGTATTATGCAAGATTTGGATTTTTGCCTTCTAATAGTGAAACAGGGGGGTCCCCAGGGAGAGGGGGGTTCCAGTCTCCTTGTCCCACCCAAGGAAGCATGGAGCTGAGCAGGGAGGAGAAGAGCTGGAGAGGACACTTAAGGGAGGATGAGAAAGATGGAGAGCAGGAGACCTGGAGGCGGCACAAGGAGCAGAGGGATACCTGAAGATGCTGCACTTGCTCCTCGGCCTTGGGCTTGTACCAGGGACTTGGGGGACATGAAAGGAGACCCTTTAACAGACATGGGTGAGAGACCCATGGGGAGGTTAACAGTGCCAGGATTTACCTTGATTTTGATTTTGGTCTTTTCCTTCCAGACTTGTCTGGTCCCTCCTGCGCCTTTCCTATGGGTCCTCACCAGAGGTGCCTTACACTCGGGACAGGCTTTTAGACCTCAGCAGTCCTGTTTTAGGTCAACCCTGTTTGACTGGGCATGTCTCCATGAGGGGACGGGTGCTTGATCTAAACACTTTAATCTTTCTCTTGTCTTTGTTGCATACTAATTGTATTAGAGCTTCCTTCCTAATATTAAGGATCTTACGCACTAGAGTATGTTTTGTCTTGATGTGGGGGATGGCAGAACCTGGAGTGTCCCTCCCCCTGCCCACTAACCACAGGTGTGTGATGGGGGATCATTTTTGTTCTTATCTGTCTTTCCTTAATGACCGATGATACTTAGCATCTATTCATATTCTTGTTTGTCGTCTGTATCAATTCTTGGTGAAGTGTCTGTTAAAGTCTTTTGTCCATTTTTAAAATGAGTTTCCATTCATTTGAAGCACTGTTTTTGTCCTTTTTAAAGTTGAGTTATTTCTTTCTCTGATCATTGAGTTTTAAGGGTTATTTTTTATTTTTTATTTTTTTATTTTTAAATATTTATTTATTTATTTATTTATTTATTTATTTATTTATTTATACAAGCACTGGGTACAATCAGAAGTACAGGAGGGTGAATGAATTCACCAGAGCCAGAGTGGGGAGCAGAGCAGGCAGAAGGACCGAAGTACACTGCTGAGGGGAGCAGCGGGCGGCAGAAGAGGTCTGCATGCCATGTTGGACCCTCCTCCGGTGGCCGGGGAGCTGCTGGGGATCGAACTGGTGCCACAGAGGCCGCAGGCAGCTTCGCAACCCAGCGCTCAACTGCTGCACCACTGCGGAGGCCCTTAAGGGTTATTTTTTTTAATTCTAGATACACATTTCTTATCAGATTCACAATTTGCAAAGGTTTTCTCCCACTCTGTGTCCTGAATCCATATTGATATTGAAGCATAGATATATTGATATTTTTTGAAATGAGAAATGATAAGTAGTGAACTGATTTTGAGCAGATACTGGCTGACTGGGTGTTGGGGGTGGAGGGAATGACTTATCTAAGTGTATCCTTGTGTGTTCTTTAAATGCTCTTGCATGCACAGGAAATAATGTTTTCAAAAGTAAATTATACTAAATTCCTCAACTTATACAACACTTCACAGACCATGTCCAAATCACGTGGTAACACCAGAATGGCATGTGTGTTACAAGTGAGGGGCCCGCACGTCATCCCCTCTCAGAATCCGTGGTCTCCCTTTGGGTTCACTCTGGTGTTGTCCATTCTCAGGGTGTTGTAGAAATGTATGATGACCTGTGTCCATCATGAGAATATCATGCAGAATATTTTCACTGCCCATAATGTCTTCTGTGCTCCAAGGAAGCAAAAGCAAATATAAACCAAAGGGACTGGTGGAGGCTAAGTAAAAATTTGGGAAGGAGGCATCACAAAACAAAACTGGTGCCCTAAGACCAGAACCCTGAGGTGGGGGTAGAAATGATTAATGTGGTCATTAACCAGGCCACAGAAAGATAAAGTATCTGGAGGCACAGTCTGAAGGTGTATATGGAGATTAAATGCCATTAATATGGAGATTAAAGGCCATTGTAAAAAATCACAGGTGCTTTCAAATTGACCTCATCAAAACAAATACAGAAAAAAATCCTGAGGCACCAACCCTAGAAACTTAACAGTGGTTAACAATCCCACAAGGAATGAGCCCCTCCTAAAGAGACGAAAACTGTATCAGCACAGTCTCTACTCTGGCAAGAGGCAGCAGGCCTCCTGCCAACCTCTGCCTCTGAAGGTGTTTGTCTTCGCTGACCTCTCCCTTTGCAAAGCAGCAGAGGCAGCTCCCCTTCCCAAGACTGCCTGCCTGGGACCATGCAGGTGCCTCTTTTAGCAAACCTGTCCCTTTCAGGGCAGCTCTTTCTGCCCACTGTGTTTGCGCAAGTGTCCTTTTCTTCCTTTCCTTTTTTTTCCCCCAAAAGATGTATTTGTTTACGCATACAAGAACTGGGGTACATGCCAGAGGTGCGGGGGGTAAGAGGATTCACCAGAGACAGAGTGGGGAACAGAACAGGCAGACTGACTGAAATACACAGCTGACGGGAGCAGCGGGCAAGGCAGGAGAGGTCTGCTGCACCATATGGGTAGCTCCCTGGCAGGGGATCAAACTCGTGCTGCAGTGTCTGAGGCAGCTTCATAGGTTGTGTCTTAACTCCTGCGCCACCAGGGAGGCCCTCCTTCCCTTCCCTTTTTATAATAAACTTACCCTTTTGAATATAACTGAATGTCTCTGTCTCGTGGGGAAACTTTTCTGGGGAAACTCACCTTGTGCTGCTTAAAGGGACACTCTTATGAAACTTTTCCAGAGTTAACCCAGGACTCTGCTCTCTGAACACAACACCTCTCCATACTGACATCAGAACCACATTAAACTAGAAAGCTTCTACGCAGTGAAGGAACTATCATTAAAGTGAGAAGACAGTTTATTGAGTGGGAGAAAATATTTGCAAAGCATCCATCTGAAGAATAGTTGATATCCATGATCTACAAAGGACTCCAAGACAAGAAAACAACCCAATTCCATGGGCAGAGCAGCTAAATATGCACTTCTCCAGAGATGAAGTATAGATGGCAATCAGGCGCATGGATAAGTGTTTATCATCATGTATCATCAGGGAAATGCCAGTTAAAACCACAATGAGATACCATCTGACACCTAAATCAAAAAGACCAGAAACCACACGCATTGCAAAGGTGTGGAGATAAAGTAACTCTGGTACAATGTGGGTGGTGATGGAGACTGGTCCAGCTGCATAAAAAAAGAAGGAAGGTTCCTCAAAATATTCAAAATAGATCTGCACATGGTGCAGTATTCCACCCCTCGGTATTTATCCAGAGAAGGTAAAAACACTAATTCCAAGAGATATATGCCTCTTACGTTCATTGCAGCACTGTTTACAATAACCAACCTATCAATAGATAAGTGGATAAAGACGATGTGATATATACACAGTGGAATACTATAAAGCTGTGAAAAAGATGAAATCTTGAATTGTGACAATATAGATGGATGTGGATGGGATTATGGTAAGTGAAATAAGTCAGAAGGAGAAAATTAAATACTGCATGATTTTGTCCATGTGGAATATATAGAAATATAGAAGGGACAGATGAAACTTACCAAAACAAACATTAGAAACATGACTGAAGAAGTGAGGCTGTGTGTGTAGGAGGGAGGAGTGGTTTGAGGGTAGGAAACAAAGAGGGAAGAGGGCCCAGTGGTCTATAGTGGAGAAGTATGGATGCTTTTACGGCGAGTGTGAAGTGGTAACAAACATTGAAGAACTGTGAACCTGTACCTCTGAACCATATACAGTGTTGTAAACTGATGTTATGGCAATAGAAAATAATACAATAATGAGGGGAAAAAAGAAGCCATCTTAAGCAAAAGCAAAAAAAGTTAATTGTCTTCTCCATCCATCACTGACCTCAGGAGTTTGCCTTCGCCTCCTCACTGTCTTGCAGGACAAAGGGTTGGTTTCCCATAAGGTCAGAGGCAAGAGGTGCAGGGACTCCTGGGGCTGCTCAGACACTGCTGAGTAGAGACACTGCAGAGAGGGCCGCTCTGAGGGGACCAGAGACAGATGATCGGAGTAAACCCCCAGTGCTGAGTGAGGATCTGACTCTGTGTGTGTGTGTGTGTGTGTGTGTGTGTGTGTAACAGGAGCGACCAGCACACAGCATTAGATAGTGGGGGGACAATTACACATCAAGCCCCAGCATGAATGAATTCAAATCCTGCTGAATCTCACTACCACCGTGATGATGCCATGAGGAGAGGGGATGTTACTATATGCAGCCTGTGGGTCTGTTTGGTTGGATCTGACAGCAGCCTGCACTCTAGGGTGAGACTATCTGACCTTAGGCATCTGGGAACACTGGCAGGTATTTCACTCATGAATACCATGCCAGAATTGTAAACAGACCAATTAGGTTCAAGCTCCCAATAGACCAATCAGATTTGAGTTCTCACCAGTGTCAGTCACGGTTTTTGAGACCATTCAGGGCTATAAAAGGACCAATCTGATTGGAGCTCACCAGGCATCAATCAAACAATTGGGCTTATAAAGGGGCCAATCAGTCTTAAATGCGGGAACCCTAAAGAGGATATAAGGCAGAGCAGAGGCCAGCTTGAGCTACCTGATTAGATGGCTGGAGGTCAGATTCATCAGTACTCCTAGAAAGACCTTCACAGAGAACTGTGCAGACTTGGATGCCTCAATATACCTTTTAAACCTCTGTGGAGACCTTTGCAGAGACCTTATCACTACACCTGCCTCTGGCCCTGCCTCTAACACTGCCTGCAGAGAACATCATCAGGCTGTCCCTCGTGTTTCTAAAGGAGCTGTTTGCGGGTGGTTTATGCCCAGCCTCTTTAAGGCTGTTTGCTGTTGGTACAATGGCATCTCTACAAGCTGTGACACTGGCATCTCTGGCACCATTGCCTGCTGGACCAGTGCTGATCTCTGAGATCTGTGCACCACTTCTGATGCTTTGGCACCATCTCCTGGTGCTATTGCACCTGTCATTGTCCAGTTCAGCATCTGGTGCTGTCTGCTTGGCCTTTGGACAGCTGTTGTTGGCTGCTGCAGTGTCACTGAAGCAGCCCCACCTGGGATCACCTCCGGCTGACACGTAAGTTGGATCCTGGTCCACTTTTTACCTATGTGCCACCAGCTCCATGTTCTCATCAAAAAGCCAGCACCACCTTGTATGAGTAGCACTTGTTTGGACAGCTGAACACTGTGGTAGGATAAGTGGTCATTTGTGGCCTTAGAAACTCCTCTCTTTTTTCCATTCTCTCTTTGTTAATAAGCCCTGTTGTTGTTGCACCCTGATCCTGACTGCTCTCTTGCAATTGTATATGTATGTATATATATATATGCATGTGTATATATGTGTGTGTATGTATGTGTATATGTGTGTGTCATTTCCACATCAATGGGATTTTTTTTTTACTTTTCCTAATTATTATATTTTGACTCACAGAAGAACCCTATGCATGAGAAGTCTCATATTTTTCCTTTGGGTGATAATTGGTATTCTTAGTATTTGAAAACAATAATGCAGGTAAATTTCTTGGAATTATTTTCTAGAAATTAGATTTGAATTATTTTCTGCTATATCTTAAGAAACTGAAGAGGAAGGATCAGACAATGATTGTGAGGTTCCTGTAGGCACTTTTCCTCACAGCCCGGTTCCCAGGAAAGTCCCCATGTGTTTCCTCAAGCACCACTGCTGATTCCTCTAAGTGAGCCAAGGAGGAGGGAGACCTGCCCTGTCATGTCTTTCATTCTGGGGCTTAATGCTGGTGAGCAAGCACCCACGCTTGTGTATAAGACAAGAAGGAGACAAAACCCCTGGGCATACTTGAACCTGAGGGTTTCTAGGGCCATTTTTTTTTTTTTAAGAACTTGACCTATCCCTAGAAGAGCACAAGAGCAGTGTCTGCTCCTCTGCTGTGAGTCCAAGGTCTAAGTTCCAGTGACGACTGTGGGGCTCTCAGACGGGGCTGGTTCTGTGATTCACCTGGTGGCTTCCTTAGCCCAGCCTGGGCCTGCCTTAGTCCTTGACCCATCCTGTGAGATTGAGTTAGAGGTATAACAGTGTCTTGTTGTGCCAGGTTATGAGGTAACTCATTAGGTTAGTTGGCTCAAGAATTAATTTGTCAGGAATAAATATAATAGATATTTTCTTCTACTGTAAAGCCTTTGTGAGATCAGATTAAAGTGATTTTATCTTGATTGAAGTGATTTTATTGTGAGATTTTATTGAAGTGATTTTATTGTGAGATCAAATTGAAGTGATTTATTTTAAATTCATGTCAAACAACAGTCATGATTGCCCAGGGTTTGTGTCCCAGATCTGTCTCATGGTAAATATGGGAATGTTTCCACTCTCACCTTTTAAATGGGGCTAGTAGAGTCTAGCTTGTCTGCCTCACACAGGTGTTAAAAGAATTAAGCAAAGTTAAAAGCTTTAACCTACAGTTCTATATAAATAAATGAGGTGCGGCCCCCAAGTGGCACAGTGGTTGAGCGCTGGGCTGCGAAGCTGCCTGCAGCCTCTGCAGCACTGATTCCATCCCTGGCCACCGGTGAGAGTCCCACATGGCGTGCAGACCTCTCCCGTCGCGTCCGCTGCTACCCTAAACAGTGTACTTTGTCATTCTGCCTGTTCTGCTCCCCGCTCTGGCTCTGGTGAATTCTCTCACCCTCCTGAGCTTCTGATTGTACCCAGTGTGTATAAATAAATAAATAAATATTTTAAAATAAATAAATAAATGAGGTTACACACATTTTTTAATTTAAAAAAGGCAGAAATTGTCAAAATAATTTAAGGAAAAAACCAACTATATACTGCTTACCAGAGATGAACCCTCTGTATAAAGATAAAATAAAAATAAATTGATGGAAAATTATCTGATCTGAAGATAGAAACTGTAATGCAATTTGGAGTGGCTCTATTCATAACAGGGAGAACAGACTTCAAAATGGTATCCATTGCCAGAGTTAAAGAGAGACCCCTCATGAGGATAAAATCAAATAGAATGAGAAAGTTCACAATTGTAGACAGAAAGGAGACCATAGATGCCTGGGCAGGGATAGTGAGAGAGGACAAGTACACAGGTGCAGGAGGAGAACTTTTAGGGTGTGGGGGCTGTGCTGTCTGTGCTATATGGTAGGAATCCCATGATCCTAACAATTACTGACATCCATCTGACTGCCCATCTGAAATGGGTGAATGTTATTCCATCTAAAGGTCTTCAGAAATATAAGAAGTAGGGAGAAAGAAGACAAAGACTCTTGCAGATAATTAAAAACAATTCATTGCTGGGCCTTCCTGGTGGCACAAGGGATTAAGACACAACCTATGAAGCTCTCTGAAGCCACTGCAACATGAGTTTGATCCCCGGCCAGGAAGATACCCACATGGCGCAGCAGACCTCCCCTGACTCGCCCACTGCTCCCCTCAGCAATGTATTTCAGTCAGTGTGCCTGTTCTGTACCCCACTCTGTCTCTAGTTAATCCTCTTACCCACCCCATACCTCTGGCCTGTATCACAGTTCTTGTATGAATAAATAACTCTCGGGAAAAAACCCATCTCATTGCTACTCATTCTGTCCTAAGGAATTTTAAAGGGTGTCTTCCAGGCTGAAGGGAAATGACACTAGATTATAACTCACACATTTATAGCACTAACTTACAACAAAGGTAAACATAATACTCTGTTTATGTAGCTTTGTCTTAATTTATTTAAAATACATGATTGTTGGGCCTCCCCAGTGGCGCAGCGGTTGAGCGCTGGGTTGCGAAGCTGCCCGCGGCCTCTGCGACGCCGGTTCGATCCCCGGCTGCTCCCCGGCCACCGGAGGAGGGTCCCACATGGCGCGCAGACCTCTCCTGCCGCCCGCTGCTCCCCTCAGCAATATATTTCATCAGTCTCCCTGCTCTGCTCCCTGTTCTGGCTCTGGTGAATTCTCTCACCCACCCACGCTTCTGACTGTACCCAGTGCATGTATAAACAAAACAAACAAATAAACAAACAAATAAATAAATAAAAACATGCCTCTATAAAAAAAAAATGTGAGAAACTTTAAAAAAAAAAAATTAAAAATAAAATACATGATTGTTTAAAGTATGTTATGCATTATACAGTTTTATTGGGCTTATAATTATTTTTGATATAATATGTATGACAGTAGTAGCATGAAGTTGGTTAAATGAAGATCTATTGCTGCAAGTTTTCTATATTTAACTGGATGTAGTTCAATAAAGTAGATTGTGGAAAATTAAAGATGTAGATTTAAATCCTTACCACAATAAAAAGTATTGAAACAAATAAATCTAAAAGTTGCTTGAAGAATTAAATCACACATGAAAAATATTTTCTTGAGTCAAATTAAGGTAGAAAAAAGAGGAAATAGGATAAAAAGGGTATGAGAATTCAAAAATAAGTGTCAAAATGATAAAATCATATCATGATTTTTGATATGATTTTTGATATGGCCATGATTTGATTGATATGGCCATGTTTTTTGATATGGCCATGATTTTTGATATTCCAATTTTGATTGGAATTTTAATTTTTATTTAGTATGATTTTTGATATGGCCATAAAAATTAAAATTCCATTAAAAATTAAAATTCCAATCAAAATTCTGAGATCAGATTGGATAATATGGCAGACTTGTATTCTGTGTATGGTAGAAAGACTTTCAATGTGAATAAAAATAGGTTGAACGTTAAATGGTGAAAGATATGCCAAGTAAATCGACAGGATTATGAAACTGGAAAGCTTGTTTTATGAAGCAAACTAGACTTTAGGACAAGAAGTGTTGCTAGAAAAAAAAGGACTTTTTAGGAAAAATACTAGGTCAATATATAAAAAGACAAGAGAAACAAATGTATAAATGCCTAATTACAGAGCTCCATGTTAGATGAAACATGAAGTGGCTAAAATGAAAATATATACAAATTAAAAATTACATTGACAGATTAATACTTCCCTCTCACTGACAAAACAGGAACACATAAAATAAATATGAAACAAGAAGACTGAACCATATGATGAGCCACCTTGACCTAATGGCCATGTAGTGAGCGCCACACCCACCATGAACAGAATAAGCAAACTTTTTAAGTATAAACAGAATATTCACAAGAATAGACCATGGGTTGGTCCTAAAACTTGTCTCGGTAAATTTAAAGGGATTTAAATATTCTCTGTCACAGTGACATTAAATCAGAAACCCATAACATAAAGACATGTGGAAAGTCTCCCAGTATTAGCCAACATATTTCCAACTCATGGATTATCATAACTTAAACACACAATTCAACAATAGAAAAACAAATACACTATTAATAAATGGGCAGTAGATATGAATCATGTCAGTAGTAAATTACATACTGGAGGAAGAGCCTTTATCCCTGGAGTCAGCAGCTGGAACTAGTGACAGGGACTCTGGGGTCAAGGTATTATCCTAGGAGACTGAGGCACCTGCTATGTTTGTTGGGCCTGGTCCTGGCAACCAGCTGTTATGGCCAGGGGATCTTCTCCTCCCTGATCTAAAGTCTATGGTTATTAATGGAGAAGCCATCTTGGCAGCATGTATTTGGGCAAACAATTCAATCAGAACCTACTCTGGATGGGGCTTCCCATTGTGTGCACAGCCCTGTCCTGGGAGCCCCAAGGAGACCATATGGTTCCTGACCTCTGTCAGCCTCGTGGCCACACGGGGGCACAGTGACCGCTTTCCTAGTCTGGTAGTCAGGGGAGAGGCTGGGTGTGTGTGCCTCAGGCTGAGAGGGTGAGCTGGGGCTGAGCATCACTGGGGGGACTGGGAGAGATGCCCTGTGAGCAGCCCTGGCACCAGGCTGAGGTGGGGGGAGTGGGGGAGAGGAGAGGAGGCTCTGGAGCTGCCCCGTGTCTGAGGCACCATCTTCTCTCCCCACAGCCTCTCTCTGCAGCCCCTTGACGACCACACCCTGGAGACTGCAAAGCAGATGATTTTCACTTCCATCCCCTGTGCATTTTTTAATGCTATTTTTAAATTTAAAAAAATTTTGAAGTAATACTGATTTATGGTAACATTGATTTACGATTTATGTAGGGAACAGGTTCTCATCTATTCAAAGGTAGTGACCATACCACCGCCTCCACCATAGAGTCCTTCACCAGATCCATTGTGCCCCCCACACTCTGCTCTCCCCCTCCTTCCCCCTCTAGTAGCCTCATTTCTACAGTCATATGTCCAGGGTTAATTTTTTTTTCTGACTCCCCTTTTTTTGGTTTCTCATATTCTGCATATGAGTGAAATCTTCAGATACGTTTTTTTTTTCCTTCTGACTTATTTCACTTTAGCCAATCCCCTCCAGTTCCATCCACAGTGTTGTAAATGGATTTTATCCCTTTTTATAGCTGAGTAATATTCCATTGAGTATGTATGTACATCTTTCCCCACTTCTCTGTTACTGGGCACTTAGGTTGCTTCCATGACTCGGCTACTGTACAGCGTGCTGCAGTGAGCACAGCAGTGCATGTCTCCCTGCAAGGTAGTGTTTTGCATTCTTTAGATAATACCAAAGACTGGAATTGCTGAATTATATGCTCTATCATTTTTATGTTTCTTTTTAAAGATTTATTTGCTTATATATTTATTTAGATACAAGAACTGGGGTATAAGCCAGAGGTACAGGGGTGAAAGGATTCACCAGAGACAGAGTGGGGAGCAGAACAGGTGGATCTACTGAAATACACTATTGAGGGGAGCAGCTGGGAGACAGGACAGGTCTGCTGTGCCATGTGGGTCAGCTCCCTGGTCAGGGATCTAACTCAGGCCACAGTGGCTGGTGATAGCTTGATAGTGCAAAGAATTTAACCCCTGTGCCACCAGGGAGGTCCCATTTTTGTCTTTTGAGAAATCTCAACATTATTTTCTGTGGGGCCTGGAACAGTCTCCATTCCTGAGGGCTATTTTTAAAAAACAAACATTATTTTAGGATAGTTTGCATTTTGTAGAAAACTTGTGAAGTTCATGTAATTTTTGTAATTTCTATACTCATATCTTCTGTTGTTAACATTTTTTATCACTGTTTTATTATTTGTATGGCCAATGAAGTCATATTGACATATTATTAACCTGCGCGCTTGATTTGGATGTCATTAGTTTATTTTTCTGTTCCAGGCTTCTGTCCTGATACTACACTAAGTAAAGTCCTAATCATGTCTCCTAAGGCAGCTCTGGCTGAGTCAGTCTTTCAGACTTTCCTTGGTTTTGATGGCCTTCACATTTAGGGGAGCACTGCTCAGGGTATTGTAGGAGGCCCCTCAATGTGTGTTTGGTTGACTGGAGCGATGGGTTTGTGGAAGATCAGAGATGAAATGCCACTCTCAACACAGGAAGGGAAAATAAACCACACTTGTTCTTAACTGATGATGTGCACCTTCCCCACCTGGGGTTAAGGCTGCTCCTCCCACTTTCTCCCTGTGAAGGTCTTTCTTGTGTATGTCCCTTTCCAGGCTTTAGAAGGAAGTCACAATGTGCTGCCCATATTTCAGGAATGTTGTGCTATAAACATTTATGTGCAGGTTTTGTGTAAACAAAAGTTTTCAAGTGAGTTGGGTAAATACCCAGGAGAATGATCAGCAGGTTTTATGGTAAGTCTGTGTTTAGCTTCATAAGATACTGCCAGATCTCTTCCATAGTGGCTGCACTATTTGTATTCCTGCCAGCAGTGACTAGGGGTCTGCAGTGCAAGCAGGCACAGGGCAGGTTCACTGTGGTTTCAGGCAGACAGATAAAGAGAGTCCTAGAGCCCAAGGTGCTCTTCCAGGAAACCATACAGGAAAGATGACAGGCAAGGAAGCAGCCATGGGCTAGACAAAGAGTCTGGGAGGCTGGAGGCAGGGAGGCAACCATATTTCCCAGGCCCCAATGACTGTTTTTTGCTCTTTCTCTGGCATTCTCAGTCTCCTGCAGTCGTGTGGTCTTACCTCTTCTGTACTCACAAGGCTGCTGAGTGGGCCTCCTCCTGTCTGCTTATATCCTAGCCTCTAGACTCAGGTGTGCACACTTACTCATGAGCGCACCCATGTTCTTTGGGCCTAGGTGTCCACAATCATGTACAAGTGCCCTTCACCCACGTCCCCAGCACCCGTTGTATAGGTCGTAGGTGGTAGCCACACAGGCTAACGACATAAAAATGCTTGATTAACTCATTTACCCTACAGAGTCTCACTTGCTCCTCATCCTGGTCAGCACCTGGTGCACAGTGTCCCTCTTATCTGAGGCTTCACTTTCCAAGATTTGTTTCCCACAATCATCCAGAATCTAAAACTATTATGTATGATGAGATATTTGGAAAGAGATCACACTCACATAACTTTTATACAGTGTATTACTATAATTGTCTTTTTTCCCCAAATACATATACATAATTTTAAAAGTCCAATACTTGTACAGAGCTTGTTGTGAAGACAGTGGTCCCCAATCTTCCATGTTCCCCATTTCTTAAATCTCAGAGACAAGCTGTTTTACTTCTTATTTATTTATTTGTTTGTTTATTTGTTTGTTTGTTGTTTATACACGCACTGGGTACAGTCAGAAGCGCGGGAGGGCGAGAGAATTCACCAGAGCCAGAGCGGGGAGCAGAGCACGCAGAAGGACCGAAGCACACTGCTGAGGGGAGCAGCGGGTGGCAGGAGAGGTCTGCGTGCCATGTGGGACCCCAATCCGGTAGCCAGGGAGCAGCGGGGATCGAACCAGCGCCACAGAGGCCGCAGGCAGCTTCGCAACCCAGCGCTCAACCGCTGCACCACCGGGGAGGCCCTGTTTTACTTCTTTTAGCTCATTTTCTACTTGTTACTTTTCTGACTCCAAATACCATCTACCAGGACTCTTGAGTTTTATGTCTCATCTTAGTGAACTGACTCCTCTTTCACACAATCTTGTTCTCCCACCATAGTAACATTATAATGTTGATTAGCTCAGTGCAGTGTTTGCATTATTTTTTTTAACATCTTGTAATTTAATTTCTACTACAAAAATGTCCCATCATTTAAACAAAACTGAAATTCTCATGGGTGAGGAGAAAAGAACAGTGAAGAGACACCAAGATGGTGGGGATGAAAGAATTCATCACCGACAGCATGTGTAGCAGCAGGAAGGCACAGAGCAGGATCTCTATGACTGGGCATACGGATGGAGGAGTCCTGGAGCCCTCAATAGCTTTTGCAGGTTTTTATTGGGATTTACCAGGTACATGCAGGCCTCCCAGCCCCCAGCATGTCTTCAGTCTTTCTGTGCTCTCCGGCATTCTCTGGTGGCCTTGTTCTCATGCTTGTTCTCCGCTTTTGGTCTGCTGTTCCCCTGGCATCCCCGTGACATTGCACCTATAAGGCCAGTCTCTTGGCCCAGGTTTACCCACCTATGCATGCCCGCACCCCACTCCAGGTGCCCACCATCAGGCATGCGTTCAAGACTGCAGGATTTATCATTAATCCTAATGTCAGGAAGGCAGAAAAGCCTAATACTCATTTACCCCACAATTGACCCCCTCATTGTTTTCTGCCATACAGTCTATATAAGAATACAACTGCACAAATAAGTCCAGGCAGAGCACCAACCTAGTGGCAAAAGACAAAATTATTGGCACCAGCAAATGATCCACCACATCTGCTGCTGCAGAACTGTTCATACAAGGGGGGATCCACTCAGGCATCTGCCGTCACACACCAGGAGCCGTCAGGCTTCCTGGCCTTCTCTGGCTGTGGTCCGCATCCACCTCCAGGATGCGCTCACTCTTGGATTGGCGATTCTGTCTTCTTTGAGGGTAATTGCCCAACCCTCAGGGTTTCTGTCTGCGGTCACTCCAACACTCTGCTTTCATAGCCACCAATGCAACACGCAGACCCCTGCACTCAGGCCAACCCTTTGTCTAAGCACATGGGTCGGGGATCCGTGGATACAAGCTCCACATGCAGCCTCTCTTGGGTCCCCTCTTTGGCTGTGGGCTCCACCACAGCCACGTACCCCACCTGTCCCCCACCTGTCCCCCAAGGACAGGCTCCTCAGCTCCTCACCCTCACTCAACAATAAACAGAGCACCACCCACAGGTGATTTTAAGAGACTCACTGTCCTTCTTTAGCATACTTAGGCTACTTAACAGACACTCAGGGCTTCCCAATATCAGCAGGAGCTTTTGCCTTTCTAAGTTGGCTTTTTGATACATCTCCTCTGCTTGGCTACAGAGAACTTGGAGAGGGCTTCCTCCCTCAGCCAATCTTGGGCTCATCTCATGCCTGCCCCTTCCTCTATCCTGGCCATTGCCTCTCTTGGCTGTGGCCCTAAGATTGCTGGGCAGTACACAGGCTGCTTTTGGCCACTGAGGCCCACCTGGCCATCCCTTGATTTTATATCCTGGGGTTTACAAATGATACCATCCACCCCTGGGGTCCCAAAAACATAAAATTAACCTGCCAACGTTCCTCCTCCTTCTGGCGGGATTGTCAGTCCAAGTCCATTAGTCCAAGTCCATAGGCTTCTTCCTGTGTCAGCATTGGGTGAGCTCCTATGATTCTTCTGCCTCAGGGGTCATGGGCGGATCCTCTCAGGCCATCTCCTCCTCTAAGCGAGGTCTTGTTCTGCAGCTCCCGGACCTTGTCCACCTCCTGTGCTCCTGTAGCACAGAAGTTTGTAGCTCTTCCGGGTTCTCCTGGACTTTGGTCATCACCAGGGCTGCCATAGCACCTCCAGTATTGTGAGTCTCACGGTCTTTGTAGGGCTCCAAACCCATCTGCATTGTATCATCCTACTAACTACACCAATTGTAGCAGCAGGAAGGCACAGAGCAGATGAGTGAAGGAGGAGTCCTAGAGCCTCAATGGTTTTTGCAGGCTTTTATTGGGTACATGGCAGGCAGGGGTGCCAGGGGGCCCGGAGGCTGGCAGGCCTCCCAGTCCCCAGGAAATCTTCATTCTTTCTGGGCCTCCAGCATTCTCTCATGGCCTTGTTCTCTTGCTTGTTCTCCTCTTCTGCTCTGCTGTTCCTCTGGCATCCCCATGCCGCCACCCTTATAAGCCCAGTCTCTCAGCCCAGGTGTACCCACCTATGCATGCCTGATGGCGAACACCTGGAGTAAGGTGTGGGCATGCATCAGGCATTCATTCAGGACTACAGGATTCATCATTAATCCTAATGGCGGGAAGGCAGAAAAGCCCAATATTTACCCTAAAGAATGGAAAGTAGAAAAGGTGGATTTATTGAATTACTGAGGGGAAACAGGAATGAGAGGAGAAATTTTTCCTCAGGTCACTGAAAAAAAAGTTCGGCTCTTTTTTGTGCTCTGAGTTTGTAGGCTCTCTCTCTAAGATTTAAGACACAGACCTGAGCTAGCTGCTGTCTGCTAGTGTCAGGCCCTAATTAGATCTTCTTTGCTTTAGATTGTGTTTAGTGGCCACCTGGGCTTTATGGTCCTGTCTATATAGCAATCAGGTGATTCCATGCCTGCCAAGGTTTTTAACAGTCTGGTTTCCATAGTAACTTCATTTCTCCAGTCTGTATAAAAGTTCTTATCCCTGCCTACCAGGTGCCAAAAAGACAGATTTTTACCCTATAAACTCCAACAATATCTCTCAGGAGACAGAGGAAGAAAGCATTTTCAGACCAGAAGGGAGTAAACAACATTGTCAGCTATTGTTAACAATGTGAAAAAGCAAAGTGTTGACTGGAATGAGGACTCAAGATTGGTGGTGACCCAGCATTGTCAGCCTTCCACAGGCAGGTTCTGCACCTGAGACTAGAGGTGATGGGCAGCACAAGAGGGAGTAGGTGGGGAGGGAGCAGGGATGTGGACAGAGACCACCCTGTCCAGGATGAAGAGCTGTGGGGTCCTGGACAAGGAGGCTCAGGAAAGCAGGGAGCATCTCCTCAAGCCTGAGAGAATGAATTTGGAGACAAAGTAAGCTCAGTATATATAAATCTCTTCTGCTACAATCCAAAATAAAATACTATCTTCCAAGAAAAACAATTTGTAAGGGGTTAAATAGACTCATTTTTTAGGCAATACCATCTTTATTTGAAGGAATGAATGACAAAGATTTAGTTAACTTGTGGGCACTTTCTAGAAATTAAATGTGAGTCTGTCTCTTTAAGAAAATCTACTGACAGTTGACAACTGATAGTAATTAATTGCCTTGATAAAATGTACACTCTAAGGGAAAACAAGGTATTAGAAAATTGTGTCCCATCCACTATAAGCTTGACAACTTCCTGTATCAACTAATTTTTCATTTGGGATGTTTGGAATATAAAACAATATAATTTTTAATATTTGATTCTAGAATAATAAACACAATGATCATATAACCTAGTGAAACAATGCTGTAGGGTAAGTGAAAAAAATATCAGGCTTTTCTGCCCTCCCGCCATCAGGATAGATGATGGATCCCTGCGGATCCATCCTGAATGCATTCCTCCTGAATGCATGCCTGATGGCGGGCACCTGGAGTAGGGTGTGGGCATGAGCAAGTGGGTAGACCTGGGCTGAGAGACTGGGATTATAAGGGCAGCGTCACGGGGACACCAGCAGAGAAACATGAGAAGAAAAGAAGCAAGACCACGAGAGCAGAGAAGCAGAGACCGCCAGAGAACACCAGAGAGCCCAAAAAGAGTGAAGACTTGCTAGGGGCTGGGAGGCCTGCCAGCCTCCCGGTCCCCCAGCACCTCTGCCTGCCTGTAGGGTAAATAAAAAGCATCAGGCTTTTCTGCCCTCCCACCATTAGTATTGATGATGGATCCTTGCAGTCCTAAATGCATGCCTGATGGCAGGCACCTGGAGTAGGGTGTGGGCATATGTAGATGGGATTCACCTGGGCTAAGACTGGGCTTTTAAGGGCAGCATCGTGGGGAACAAGGAGAGCAGAGAGAAAAACCATGAGAAGAAGAACTGTGAGAAAACACTGGAGAGCCCAGACAGAGTGAAAACTTGCTGGGGGCTGGGATGCCTGCCAGCTTCCTGGCCCCCCAGCACCCCTGCCTGCTGTGTACCTGGTAAATCCCAATAAAAGCCTGAAAAGCCACTGAGGGCTCCAGGACTCATTCTCCTTTACCCCATCTGCTCGGGTCATAAAGAACCTGCTCCATTCCTTCCTGCCCCTTTCAAATGCATTACTTTAAAAAATCATATTAGTTCAAGATCCATTAATAAGTAAAGTGAAGTCTATGGAATTAATGTAACAAAATATAAAACATTCAGTGGTAGTGTTACAGGACAGGGAGAGGGGCAGCCCAGACCGCACAAACCTGCCTGTTCTAAATAGGTTCTGCCATCTGCCACAAAACATAGGCGACTTTAATGAAAAGGAACTTTAATACAATTAGTAAACAATACAGGAAAGGCAAAGAATATATTTTCTAAATCAAGCACCCAAAGTTACCTGTGCCCTTGTGGGTAAAAGTCCACCCAAGCAGGATTGGCCCAGAGCAAGGCCCCAAAGCCTGCCACAAGTCTAAAGCATCTTCCAGTGGGGACCCACAGAAAAGGATCAGAAACAACCAGACAAGTCTGGGAGGAAAAGAGCAAAATCAAACTCCGGACAAAAACTGCCATTGTCACCTCCCCACGGGTCTCTCACCCACATCTGTGTCACAACAGAAGGACTCCTCCAGGTCTCCTTCTGGCTCCATCCTGCTTCCTTCCTTCCTCAGCCTCTTCTGCAGCTCATTTTCTCCCTGCTTAGCTCCACCCTCCCTTGGGTGGGGCAGGAAACCCAGAACCCCCACCTTTCCTGGGAACCACCCTGTTAGAGTAGTGTTTCAGGCTTCTCTTTGCAAATAACATGAAAAACTACCACTTGTACAGTTTCAATTTATTACTAAAGTTGTAAAATGTTGAATACTCACAATCATCCTAAAGGATTATAAAATGCTATTCCCACATATTTCTTTAAGGCTGTATATTTTTTCATTGACTGTAGTGCCTGCAAGGCACAGAGCAGGTTTTCTGTGATTAGGGCAGACCAATGGATAAAGGAGAGTCCTGGAGCCCTCAGTGGCTTTTCAGGCTTTTATTGAGCTTTTTACAGCATTTGATCATTTCTAGTGCGGCAACCAGGTAAGGGGGGTGGGGTGGGCAGGAGCTGGCAGGCCTCCCAGTCCCAGGCAAATCTTCACTCTTTCTGTGCTCTCTGACATTCTCTAGTGATCTCTACAGCACTCTACCTCAAGGTATCCTGCCCCTCCTCCTCTGCTCTCTCTGCTGCTGCTGGTGTCCCAGTGAGGCCACCCTTATATGCCCAGTTCTCAGCCCAGGTGCACCCACTCACGCATGCCCACAGCACGCTCCAGGTGCCACCCTCAGGTATGCATGTAAGCCCACAGGTGTCGATTAATGATGCTAATGGCAGTAGGGCAGAAAAACCTGACAATTTCCATTTACCCTACATTGACCAACCAAAACAAGACTAAATGCAGAAGAAAATATGACAATTCAATGTCTAATGAGACAGAGAAGACACTTGCAAAAAATTAAAGTAAAAGGTCCACTTTCTGACGACCGTTATTCTCAGAGATGTTTTTCTTTAAAACACTTTGTTAATATGCAACGGATTATTAATATTCTAAATGAAATAAAACATGTTTAAAATGATTTTATTCCTTATATGGTAAAGATTGATAGTTACATCCGCATAGCATTATACTTGGAGGCCTGTAGTGCCAACAAGGTACAGAGCAGGTTCTCTATGAATCCCTGCAGACTCGCAAAGGAGAGTCCTGGAGCCCTGGGCAGCTTTCTTAGGCTTTTAATGATCTTTCTGCACCACTGGTAGTGAGGCAGCCAGATGCAGGCCAGGCAGGGGGGCAAAGCCAGGGGCAGGAGGTTGGCAGGTCTCTGGCAAATGTTTACTCTTTCTGTGCTCTCTGGCATTCTCTCCTGGTCTTTTTGCTGGTCTCCACTGCCACCCCCTCCCTCCCCTGGCCCTGCCCCATGCTCTGCCGCTGCCCTAATGTGCTCCCTCTCTCGGCTCAGGCGCGCCCACAGCACCTCCAGATGCCGCCATCAGGCGCAGGTAAGACCACAGGTGTTCATCATTGATGCTAATGGCAAGAGGGCCGAAAAAACCTGATCGCTTCCACTTACCCTGCAGGGTTCTTTGACTTTGTAAGGCTGTGCGTGCAGAGATCCTGAAACGAAAATGTTTGAGAATCAGTGACCCAGAACCAGGGACAGACAAAGGTCTTGGTGCAGAAGAGGAGGAGGGGGCGGAGCAAAGTCCCAGGTCCAGGGTGAGGCTCTCAGGTCTAAGTCCTGGGGCCCCGTCTGGGGCGCATAAGACTGCTGTTGGGGACTCTCCACCTCCCCAGTTTCATTCTCCCTCCACAACCAGTGTCGGGTGTTACTTCCTGGGTACTGGTGAGTCACCCCAGTTCTCTCTCCCCATTGCCTGGAGGTCTCCAGAGCAGCCAATCAGCAGCCCCGCGGCCCCGGTTACACAGTCTACACTCGCCAGCCCGGACACCCAGCGTTTCTGGCCGAGTAGGTGAGGGCCATGGGGCCCGCGCCCCTCCTGCTGCTGCTCTTGGGGGCCCTGGCCCCGGGGGAGACCTGGGCAGGTGAGTGCGGGTCGGGAGGGAACCCGCCGCTGAGGAGCCCGGGGGCCCCGGGTGACGACAGCGGCACCTCTGGACCCGGTAGAGGCTCGTTTCCGCCATCGCCGCCCGCCCAGGTGTCCCCCTCAACCCCGCCCTGGCCCCTTTCTGTCCCTCCCAGCCCCCGTCCCCTCTTGCCCCCTGATTCCCGGCCCTTCTGGTCCCGCCGCCCCTTAACACTCTCAGGAGCCCCCTCGCCCCCCCCCCCTCCCGCCCCGTCTCTCCAGCCGGGTCTCCCCTCCCGCCCCCAGGCTCCCACTCCCTGAGGTATTTCTTCACCGCGATGTCCCGGCCCGGCCTCGGGGAGCCCCGCTTCATCTCGGTGGGGTACGTGGACGACACGCAGTTCGTGCGGTTCGACAGCGACGCGGCGAACCCGAGGATGGAGCCGCGGGCGCCCTGGATGGCGCGGGAGGGGCAGGAGTACTGGGAGCAGCAGACTGGGACCCTGAAGGCCGCGGCACAGCTGAGCCAAGTGAACCTGAACATCCTACGCGGCTACTACAACCAGAGCGAGGACGGTGAGCGAGGAGGCCCCGGGGCGCTCACGACCCCCAGCCCCGCGGACGGGCGGAACCACAGACTCCTCGTGGGAGTGACACCCTGAGGCAGGTGGACCCACCAGGACCCGAGACGGGCCCGCGGGACTTTGCTCCCTGCGGTTTCAGTTTCAGTCTAGGTTTATTCCCCCCGGGAGGGCGGCGGGGCGCTGGCAAGGCTGACACTGGGCGGGGACAGGGTCTCACACCCTCCAGGAGATGTTTGGCTGCGAAGTGGGGCCCGACGGGCGCTTCCTCCGCGGGTACAGTCAGTCCGCCTACGATGGCACCGATTACATCGCCCTAAACAAGGACCTGCGCTCCTGGACCGCGGTGGACAGGGCGGCTCAGCTGTCCCAGCGCAAGTGGGAGGAGGAGGGAGTGGCCGAACATGAGAGGAACTACCTGGAGGGCACCTGCCTGGCAGGGCTGCGCAAATACCTGGAGAAGGGGAAGGAGAGGCTGCAGCGCTCAGGTGAGAGGGGCCTCGCAAGACCTCCTTGGCTTCAGCTCTCCCTCAGGATGACATCCCAGGGGAAAATGGAGTTATGTTCAGAACACAGACCTCTTTCTGGTCAGAGAGGGAGGAGACCTCCTAGGTTTCCTGTTCTGTACTAGAGAGAGACTTGCCACAGGGCCCTGGTTTTCTGAAGGACAGTTAAGGAATCCAGTCTCTCCTGAGCTGGAGGGGATGGACCATCCCTGAAATCACCTTTCATCTGATCCTGTTGACCCTACAGCCATCTTGGGAACCATAAGTTTCTCACTATGACTTGTTTTTGGTCTGATTAACATTTTTCATATCTGACTTCAGTTTTCTTGAGTCCTCAGGTCAGGAGTATATGTCTGTGTTGTCTCTCTTAGAGACCTGCATCTTCCTATCCTGAGCTGTTACCCTGATTCTAGAACATTCTAAGAAACAGATTAACTCAGACTGCCCAGATCAGGCCGGTTTATAGGTTTTGTGCTTCCTCTTCCAAACCCATTTCCCTGTCCATTCTGAGGATGGTCACATGAGGGTGCTTCAGTCTCCATGAGGGAAAAATCCAAAGTGTGAATGTTATCAACCTTCTCCTCAGATGCCCCAAAGACACATGTGACCCACCACCCCACTTCTGACCAGAAGGTCACCCTGAGGTGCTGGGCCCTGGGCTTCTACCCTGCGGACATCACCCTGACCTGGCAGCGAGATGGGAAGGACCTGACCCAGGAGATGGAGCTAGTGGACACCAGGCCTGGGGGAGATGGAACCTTCCAGAAGTGGGCGGCTGTGGAGGTGCCTTCTGGAGAGGAGCAGAGATACACATGCCATGTGCAGCATGAGGGGCTTCAGGAGCCCCAAGTCCTGATTTGGGGTAAGGAGGGAATGTGGGCACAGAGGAATCAGGAACCCTTCTGGAAAACCTCATTTGGCTCAAGATGGAGGCCTGGGGACTTACAGTATCATCTTCTCTTCCCTTCCAGTGCCCCCTCCTCAGTCCTCCATCCCCACCGTGGGCATCATTGCTGGCCTGGTTCTCCTTGGAGCTGTGCTCACTGGAGCTGCGGTGGCTGCAGCTGTGATGTGGAGGAGGAAGCGCTCAGGTGGGGAAGGGAGTGGGGGATCTTGTCCACTGGGGGCTTTCAAATCCCAGGGAGAACTTACTCTATCTGGTAATGGGAAATACCACCCACACACCTGTGTTGCCCAGTCTGGAGCTGATTGCTAATTCTCTTTTGTAAAACACTTATGAAAATGAATCACAGGTTGTTTGCGTTGATAATTCTGGTAATGGGGCCCTGATTCCAGCTAATAGCAGAGGGGAAGGTCCCTGCTGAGGGCAGCCCCAAGAGGCAGTTGGTCCAATGCCCTCTCATCTTTCTTCATATTTCCCAGTCCTGCCCTAAGTGTCCAGTGACAGTTCTGGAAGTTCCCTGTGGTCCAGAACTAGGGGATTCCTATAGGACTTTATAGGCTGACTCCTCCCTGGTTTGACATGATGCCTCTTCTCATAGGTGAAAAAGGAGGAAGCTACACTCAGGCTGCAGGTAAGTGTGGATCAGGGGTTTGGTCCCTGAGCCCCTGGGGACAGTGTAGAAGGAGCCCATGGGGTAGTCACCCCCATCAGTCCCTGCTGTGGTCTCATCTCTCATGGCTCTGACCAGATTCTGTTTTATTCTCCCCCAGGCAGTGACAGTAGCCAGGGCTCTGATGTGTCTCTCACAGCTGCTAAAGGTGAGACCCCTGCGGTGGGAGGGGCTGGGCAGAGAGGGTGGGACCAGGTTATGGGGAAACTGTGAGGGGGACATTCTGAGGATTTGGTGGACTATAAAGAATGTTGACACTTATGTGATTCCTTGACTTTTTTCCTGATTATTTTCCTTCACAGTGTGAGACAACTGCCTTGTGGAAACAGTGGTGCAAGGTTTCTTCTCACCCCCACACCCTTGCTGCAAAGGGCATCCTCATGTGTCTGTGTTCCTATAGCATAACGTGAGGAGGTGGGGAGACTGGCCCAGCCCTGCCCACCAGGCCCCTCCCCACACTGACCTGTGTCTCTCCCTGATGACTTTCCTGCTCCAGCAGAGGCGGGGCTGGCTCCACCCCTGCCTGTAATTTGTATTTACCAAAGAAAAATACACACTTCCCTATTGAAAGTTATTGTTATTTTTTCTTTTCTTCCCATATGGGATTGATCGGTTAATTAGCAGAATTCCTAATATTTGAGATTAAACAAATAGAGGAGACCTGAGGACCAGCCAGAACTGCAGGGTTGCTGTGCTGAGTCTGTGCAGGTGTGGGCAGGAGAGGCTGTGAGGAGCCAAGGGGGACAGGCCTGTGTCCAGTCGGTGCTCAGTGCATTCTGGGCTTTGACATGGCCACTCCCCAGGGTCATCTCTCTGCTCCTTTGTCCTTGTCCCTCAGTAGCACCTGTCCCAGCAGGGCCTGTGATCACAGGGACTCAGACCCTACCTGGGCCTGTCTTGTCTCCAGGATGTGGGTGGAGACTGCGTGTTCGGTCCTCAGCCTTTGTACTCTATCTATATATTATTTTGGTTTTTATTTTTATGCCTGTTCAATTTCATATGTAGAGACCAGGCCTCATGTCCTCTGGGTGTCCCTGTCTCTGATGGCAACAGGAGCATCTGTCATTGTCCCTACAAGGCCCAGGGAAATCCCTGCACACAGGACTGTCTGGTGCTAGAGCTTGATTTCCAGACTCATCCAGTTGTTAGTCTCATTTTAGGACTCTGTTCTGGATGATTAATTCCATTTTCTCCATATCTTTTATAAAGAACTAAATTCTGGTATCAGGTGGATTAGGTAATGTTTCATTTTAAATAATGTCTTGGAGGCCTCCCTGGTAGCACAAGGGGTTTAGACACAGCGCAAGTACAGTCCCCAGCCAGGGAGGTAACCCACATGGCACTCAGACCTCTCCTGTCTTGCCCGCTGCTCCCCTCAGCAGTGTATTTCAGCCAGTATACCTCTTCTGTTCCCAACTCTGTCTCTGGTGAATCCTCTCACCCCCAACACCTCTGACTTTTACCCCAGTTCTTGAATGCATAAATAAATACATCTTTTAAAATAATTTTAAAAATATGTTCCTCCCTGGTGGTGCAAATGGTTAAGACTTCAGCCCATGAAGCAATCTGAAGTCTCTGCAGCACCAGTATGATCCCTGGCCTAGGAGCTGACCCAGGCACAGCAGACCTCTCCTGGACTTGCCAGCTGCTCCCCTCAGCAGTGTATTTCAATCAGTCTGCCTGTTCTGTTCCTTACTCTGTCTCTGGTGAATCCTCTTACCCCCACACCTCTGGCCTGTACCCCAGTTCTTAAATAAACAAAATTACAAAAAATTAAATAATGTCCTGGTTGGTTTCTGTTTCCTCTACAGCTTCTCCTGCTAACCCTACCCTTAAGTAATTCTACCCTGAGTGTGTGCAGACAGGGAGGATGGATGCTTCCTAGCGTGGTCAGTGTGGGCCTCACTTAGGTGACCTTTAAGAAAAAGTTTGATGGGGCCTCCCCTGGTGGCGCAGTGGTTGAGCGCTGGGCTGCAGCTGCCTCTGACGCACCGGTTCATTCCTTGGCCGCCTGCGAGGGTCCCACCAAAAAAAAAAAAAAACAAAAAAAACAAAAAGTTTGATGGACACATTACCAACAAGGAAGCAGGGGAAATTCTGTCCAGGCAGACAACCTCCAGTGCAGATGCCTGAGGCAGGAATCTGTGTGGCTCAGGTAACAGCTGCTGGATCAATGGGTGATTGAGATGAGATCTGTGTGACTCCAGATCATTCAGGCCTCGAGGATGTTGGGTTTGGCTTTCTGAGTAAGGTATGGGGTGACAAGACCCCCTGAACAGATATTTGTCTGTGTGACTTCTCTTTAGGAGCCTCCATCTGGCTGTTGTGCAGCATTGAAGGGTGAGGGCTGGGAAGATAAATGTAGGAAAACAGTGCAGGTTCCAGGACCGAGAGGTTAGTTGCTTCGTTTGTGGAGGGGGAGGTGAGCAGGAAAATAATAGAAAGTGATGGGATCTGTGTGTATTTAGACATGAACTTTGCAGCATTTCCTACTGCTGGGTTGAGAAAGGAGTCAAGGATGACACTCAGTGTGTCAGACTGCAGGCAGTGGTGGAGCCCGCCTACATGGGGAACTATATATGGGAAAAATCTATTTTTCTTCAATTTAGGAAAGTTGAAGCTGAGATATGTTTACAATGAAAGTGATATTGGCAATTGGACAGACAAGTCTGGAGTAAAGATGAAATATCTGAGTTAAATAATAAACATGGACTTTACAACGTTGGGAGGTGATGGGGTGAATGATTATTGAAGTCTTGAGCTCAGAAGTGTCCCCAGGTAGTGATGACTAAGGAAAAGAAAGAAGTGGGACTGAACCCCAGACCCCCCTGTGATGAGGAATCTGAGCAGACACCCCATAGAGCCTACTGCACTGTCTGACACCATGTAGAGAAGACAAGGAGACCAGGGAGGCTCCACTTCCGTGAGCAAGCGAGTCACCTGGATTCTAGAAAGTCTAGAACAGAGCCTGAGATTCTATTATTGGACTCCTTTCTTCACCTCAGAGTTGGAGAATTTAGGGCTGATTCCCAGGAAAAGACTTTTTTATCCCTGGAAGCAGGAACAAACAATAAGGACTCTGGAGAGCAAAGTTTCATCCAAACTGAGGGAAACATACTTGGGGAACTCACTCAGCAATCTGGGAACAACTGTTATTACCCGAGGACCTGGCTCTTCCTGAGGCCTGTGTCCACAGTCACTCGCTAGGGAGGAAGCTTGAGGACCGCTATCCTGACAGTGCACCTGTCCTGCCGCTGGGAGTCCGGAGGGCCTGGGGAGGGCCTGGCTGAGCAGGAGAAAGGGCAGCTCTGGTCTCCTGTGCTCAGCCCTGTGGCCACACGGGGGCGCTGCCGCGCTGTTTCGGATTCTGGTGGAGCCGCCAGGACGGGGCGGGGACTGAGGTGGGCAGAGTTGGGGGTCCTGGAGGGCGGCGTCCTGGGCCTGAGATGCTCTGTGAGGAGTCAGAGAAGCAGGGCTCAGAGGAGAGGAGACTCCGGAGCCTGCCCTGGGTGTGAGGTTTCCAGCTTTTTCCCGAGACCCTCCTGTCCCTTTTTAGCAAAACCTGGGAAAACTGGAGAGTAGATCATTTTTTCCTTCTACAGCCTGTAACTCTGTTAACAGTATTTAAAAGATTCTGACAGATTTACAGAAAAG
Source organism: Talpa occidentalis (assembly GCF_014898055.3). Classification (NCBI taxonomy): domain Eukaryota; kingdom Metazoa; phylum Chordata; class Mammalia; order Eulipotyphla; family Talpidae; genus Talpa; species Talpa occidentalis. The sequence goes on along the minus strand of NW_023602073.1, from coordinate 44,169,936 downwards.
TTGCAAAGATAGTAGAGTTGCTATGTACCCCACATCATTTCCAAACTGTTAACATCTCACATATCTACTAAGTTATTTGTGAAGCTAAGGAACGATGTTAATGTAGTTTCAATAAACTCCACACTGTATTTGGGTTTCATTAATTTTCCCTATTGTCCTTTTTATGCTCCGACACCAGGACATCCACATAAAGTCCCCACCTGGTCTCCTTAAGCCTCCCTTGGCTCACAGTTTCTCAGACTTTCCTGCTTTGATGACACTGACATCTGTGAGGAGAGCTGCTGGAGGAGGTCACCATGGACAGCTCACACTTAGTGGGGTTCTGCTATAAACATTTACTTACACGCAGGGTTTTTTTTTATTCTGAATATAAGTTTTCAAATGAGTTGGGTAAATACCTGGGACAGTGCTCACTGGACTGTATGGCCGGTCAGTGTTTGGCTTTAAAAGGAACTTTCAAAAATCTTTCCTGGTGACTGTGCCATCTCTTATCCTGCCAGCAGTGAGGGTCCTGTTGCTCAGTCAGCACTGGGTATTACCCTTTTTTTTTTTTTTTTGACTTCTGGTATGTTTGTAATGGTTATCACCTTGTTTTTAATGTCTTTCCCTAATAACAGGAATTATTGAACATCACTTATTTGGTACCTGTATCTCTTCATTGGTGAAGTCTTTTGTCTATTTTTAAATTGGGTTATTTTCTTATTGTTGAGCTGTAGGTGTTCATTTATAAATAATAAATACAAGTCCTTTATCAGATATGTGATTTCATTTACAAATGCTTTCTCCCACTCTGTGTCCTAAAACTCTTGTGCTTATATGACAATATACACTAATGACTAGATACAAGCACATATATATTTTTTTCAGGGAAGGGAAATGATAAATTTCTAACTCGTTTTGGAGATAGGTCACCTGGCTCACTGGAGGGCTATGGTGTGTGGATGTGTGTGTTTATGTAAATTCTTGAATGTAACAACTTGTAAAACCCTTCACAGGTTATGTCCAAAACATGCTAAGCCCAGAGCAGTACGTCTGCCACATGATGAACCTGCTCTTCATCATCTCTCACAGCGCTTGGCTGTACATTGGGGTAACTCTCGGCAGTGTCCATGCTGTGGGTTTTAGACAAATGTACAATGACATGGACACCATATTGTGTCCTAGAGAGTAGATTCACTGCCCTCAATATCTCCTGTTTTCCGAGGAAATAGAAGCAAAGACAGACCAGTGGGGACACATCAAACTAATAAGCTCCTGCACAGTGAAGGAAACTGTCATTAAATGTAAACATATCATATTGAATGGAAGAAAATATTTGCATATCATGCACCCATGTTACGTAAATAACACACACAACTCAACAACCAGCACATGATTAACCCAATCAAAACATGGAAAGAAGAGCTAAGTTAAAACTTCTGCAAAGAAGATACAGATAGTCTCTGGAATTCTGTACGTGAATTATATGTAACCTATTCTGTGGCACTGTTTTGGTTAACTCTGGGCTTAACTGTAGGTCCAAAACACACCGTGTTCTCCAGACCTTTCCACCATTTCATTGCTACGAGCAATGCAACATATTTGAAATGGAGAAGAAGACACAGATGGCCACAGGTACATGGAAAATGCTCCTATCACACATCATCAGGGGATGCAGATCAGAAGCACAAAGAGATACCACCTTGCACCTGTGAGCTGGCTCACATTAAATTACCAGAAATAACAAGTGTTGGCAAAGGTGTGGGGAATAGGAACCCTCATACACTGGTGGGAATTGGTACAGTCCTATGGAGAACAGTACGACGTTTCCTCAAAATATTAAAAATAGAGCTGCCAAAAGACACAGCTTTCCACTCCTTGGTATTTATCCAAATAATGTAAACACTAATTTGAGGGGATATATGTGCTCTTCTGTTCATACAACAATGTCTACAATAGCCAGATTGGAAACAACCAATGTGCTTAACAATAGAGGAGTGTGCAACAGGGTGCTCCCAGGAGAAGGGGAGGGTCCATGTTCCTTCCCCACCCAAGGGAGGGAGGAGCTGAGCAGGGAGGAGAAGAAACTGGAAAGAACATGTGGTATAATATACTTGATGGATTACTACTCAGCTGGGAAAAAAAGATGAAATCTTGAATTTACAACAATGTGGATGGAACTGGGGAACAAAATCATACTAAGTGAAATCAGAAGGAGAACAACAAATACCAGATAATTTCACTGATATGTATAATATAAAGAAGCAATGCACAGGAGGAGATAAACCAAACCAAGCCCTTGGAGTCTGGCTGCAGAACTGAGGCTACCAGACAGGGGTGAGAGTGGCCAGTAAATGGAGTAAGAAGGTCCAGAGGTCTAGGCATGAAAACTTAGGTACCTTAAAGTTAGGAGTGGTGAGGTAACACCTGAAGGGGTATGAACCTGTCCCTCTGAATCATACAGAGTGTGTAAATGAATCTTACCTCAAAAAATACAATAATAAAAAAATGAAACTCAAGAGAAAAATTGTCTCCTCCATCCATCACTGATTTCAGGACTTTGCCTTCGCCTCCTCACTGTCATGCAGGCTGAGGGGCTGGTTTCCCACAAGGGCAGAGGCAGGAGGTGCAGGGACTCCTGGGGCTGCTCAGACCCTGCTGAGTAGAGACACTGAAGAGAGGGCGGCTCTGAGGGGACCAGAGACAGAGGGTCAGAGTAACCCCAGTGCAGAGTGAGGGTCTGGTTCCCAAGGAGAGGGGAGTGTATGTGTGTGTGAGACAGTAGAGACAGGGCAAACCATGTAAGACAGTGGAAGGAGAATTACACATCAAGCAGATTTGGAGCAGGACTTGAGGCAGCAGAGGATCTGGAGACTTGGAAGGGGGTTGGGACTATTCCCAGGTTAGATGTAAAGAGCCTTGGTGGGGCCCTGCTGGGCTGGGGGTCAGCCCCCCCTGAAAGCTCCCTCTCTCCTCTAATGCTCACTCCTTTGGAGTCAGGGAGCTCCAGCCTGGCAGCCCCTCTGTTTCCCAGGGGTCACTGCCTCCATGGGCTGCAGTTACTCTCTCTCTAGACCAGAGCTGGATGGAGTCCCACAGGGGGAAGGAGGAGTGTGTGGCCTGCTGGCTTGGCCCAGGGGCAGGATTAGCCCAGGTCACCCCAGTTCCTGAGCTGAGCCTTTGTCTACAGTCCAGGAAGGGAGGGAGAGATGGAGCAGGGTCTACCTCAGCTCCTGGAGGGAGGTGTACTGTTAGAGTGGATGAAATTAGTTTTTCATTTCTGGATTTCCCTCATCTTCCCTAGGTAATCCTCCAAGTGCATTAGCGAGAAAATCTCAGGTAAACCCACCTCTCTCCCTTCCTTCTTCAGCAATGATGTGTTCAGATGAATGTCCTGGAACTGATGGTCCACACTGGAATGAAATATAGAAAAAGTTGGATTATGGTATTAGCTTCTGGGATTTGAGGTAAGATTTTTCTTTTTACTGTAAAATTTATTTTGTTTTTGTTGCCACTGTAATGATGTACAATCTGAAAACAAGACTGGGAGCAGGAGAAAGTGTTGAATTGAGTTTTCAGAGTACAAATAAAAAAGGGAACAAGAAGCCAAGAATGAAAAGGAGAGACGTTTGCACAGAGTATCCTTAACCCATAACACCTGTAAATTGCCAGATCCTATGATCCCCTTAACTTAAGACTATGAGGAGTGAGGCTCAGAAGCGCAGCTGGGTACCCAGGGCTCTGACCAGCTCAGCCCCCCATCTCCGATGGCAGCTGCAGTGAGGGAGGGTCTCAGAGCTGGGGACACTGAGAACTTACTATCATCAAAATCCACTGGACAACATCCTGAGTGAGGGTTGGGTCCTCTCAGTGATGGGCGCCCACTACCTGCCCAGGCAGCACATATATTGTTGAATTAAAAAAATTCCTCCTAATATAGGGGAACCAAATAAGACATTTGGGGAAAAAATAATATCAATACAAAAGACAGCAAATGAAAACAAAAAACAAACAGACAATTATAAAGCAGAGCCATCCTGCAGGGGAGGAGGAGGGAAAGGGATGAGAGGGAGGTAGGGAGGAGCACAGGGGACTGAGGTGATGGTGCACGGGTGCCTTGGGGAAGGAAACTCTATGGGACTACACCTGAGGGGGTGGGAAAGCAAACATAGTTTAAAAACAATGATGTATAAAATATATAAATAAAATAATTTTATTCTAGAGAAGTGTTATATTATTCTAAAATTTCCTCCTGATGTTGCTCTCCTGATGGAGGGAAGAAAGTTGGGAGAGAGGGGAGGTGATGACTGAGGCTGGGCCCCAAAACTTCTACAGAAACACCAATTTCTGACCTCTGCTCAAACAGAATAAGGACACTTTTTCACATCGGAGCCCTTGAAATGTCTGAAATCCCTGTGTGCATAAGCAGGGCTAATCCCAACAAAACACACGGGTGTTTGCATATGTTGGTTGGTGTGAAAGTCCTAACCTGCCATTACCAGAAATAAGAGTCCTCCTGAGCTGCTTTTTGTGTCACTTTATTAATTCATTAACTCAAATGACATATATTGGGGTGCCACCTGCCAGGCACTGGGCACAGAGTGAGCAGTCCCAGGGCTCTGTGTGTCTGTAACTCAGAGTCCAGCTGGAGAAGGGCCCAAAGAGCACAGAGCAAGGGGTCCTTGACCTGGCAGCTGCTGGGTGTCCTCCCTGAGAAGGTGACAGGTGACCTGAGCCCCAGGGGAGCAGTAGGTGACAGGGAGGCAGTGGTGAGTGCCCTGGGTGCTGGGCGTGGGGCGGTTTCCAGGGCTGGGCACAGGCAGGACCTGGAGCCACTGCAGGTGCTGAGGTCCTTGCCCTGGGCTTGGACTCCAGCCCATCCCCCCACTACAAGGGTGGGACCTGCACATGGGCCTTGCCCACCAACAGCCCAGAGCCTTTCTTTTCCTCAGATGGAAGGGGGTGCAGTTTCAAGTTCCATAACTGTGTCCTCACTTTCTTCACCTGCGTGTTGTTAGGTTAGGGACATGGTGAGGACAGGGAGCTGATGCCTGCGAGTCTCAGCACAGGGCCTGGCACATCGTGGGTGCTCAGCCCCTGGCTGCAGGGAAGGGGGTGGGGAAGAAAGTGGAGGTGATGCCAGGCCCTGTGAGCCCTCCCTGCCTGGTGTGGGGAGCAGAGAAGGCAGGTGAGGGTCCATGTTGAGAAAGGCCTGGGGCTCTGTGGGGAGCAGAGACTGGAGAGGGTGAGAGTGTGTGGGGCAGGAAGGAGGCTCCTGGTACCTGACCAGGGCAGGTGTGGTCACCTCCTTCCTGAGCGACTCCTCTGCCCTCCCTTTGTTCCCCTTCCTCATCCACCTTGCGGGACAGTCATGACGTCAGGGCCACTAATGGACCCTTCTGGAAGAGATTGTGGGAGCTTGTTCCTTAACTATTCTGTGTCATTGCCTAGATTATTCTTTGCTTTGACTATTCTGTGTCTCTCAGAGCTGAAACAGGCAAAGTTTGAAACAAGGAACCTCTTAAGGCAGAAGTCCTGATACGAGGACCTATACATGCTGAAAACAGCAATAGCTGTTATGCTTGGATTAGCAAAACCATTGAGGCCTCCTTTGACTCCCTCCCTGATTTCCCAGCCTTGGCTGGGCCAGCTGGTTATGCGTATCCCACACACCTGGGTCCAAATTAGGTTTTCACAAGCCAATTTATAACTAACTTACATTTGCATTAAGCAAGAACAAACAGAGGTGTATTAGCAGGCTTTGCGGTGAAGACTCCCTAGTTCAGATCTTCTGGGAAGTGCAGGAACTCCCCTCTTCTCGGGAGTCTCCCCCAATGCCTGGACCTTGTCAAGAGACAGCATGGTTAGCACAGCCTGACACATTTCCCCCTTTTTTGTTTTTGGCCAACATTTGCATTGTTTTTAATTCAGTATTAGCTTGCTTGATAGCATGAAAAAACAATTTAGCGAGAACTGGGAACAAGAACAAGAGAACCAGAATTATGAGCAAGGAAATGCCAATGTTAATGAAGGAGGGAAACCATGGGGCTTTATTGGTGTAATGCTGTAAGGAGGCCAGGAAGGAATTAGCAACTTCAGCAGGAGTGGAAGAGGAGACATGAGCTAAACTGCCTAAGTATCTTTTTGCAGAGCAGTAAGGTTCAGGGAAACATTTGTATTATCCCAAACACCCAGCAAATGAATTTTGACATTATTTCAAGAAACATAAGATGAGTTATAAATATGTGGAGTAACACAAATTCATTTATAATCAGTGACATTTAGTGATCAAGTGAGTTTTGATATGCTGAATTTGATTACCAATATACAAAAGTGTTTCCTCGAGAACATCTAAACAAGTCTTAAAATTTTTTATCTAAGAGCATAAATACCAAAATTATCATACCAATACTTTTCTAGATCTACAGGCAGTATAACATAAGGAGATTGATAAACAATTACAAAGATAATCCGTCTACATTATCTCAAGCACTATTTACATCAACAAGCACGGTTTCACACAAGGGAACAGAGGGAGGCAGGTTACTGCGCAGCGCAGAAGTTGGTGACAAAGTAGGTGTAACTAGCAATAAAATATAATTGCTAGCCCTGTGCACAGGTGTTTGAGGGAGACTTGATCTCCGTGGGATTTAATGACCACACCGTATTAAAGGAAAAAGGATTTATTGTGAGCAACAGAGGTGATGTGCGAGCAAAATTATAAACAGTGCCCCAAACCCAACCAAACCGATGAACATGCATACATACTGTACAATTTCCTCAGAAATCAGCATCATGGAGGCAAAGAGTCAGCACTCCGGAGAACAGCACGGGAGACATATACAAGTTCAGCAGCAGCTAGGCGACCACTGTGTTTTTATCTCCCAAGGTCGGATATGGCCAGTATCCAACCTCAGGGATTCATGGTGGGCTGGTCATGTTTCTGCGCACGACGCCCCGGAGTTACATAACCAGCCATATTTCTTGATGGTCCCGGACATCGCGAACAGTTACATAACCAGCCCTATCTTTTGGATCCTGGTCCGGGCGCTGGCCAGGCTCCCGGATCAGGGGGCCAAAAGGTGGTCGCACATCTTCCAATGTCCCCAGCAAAACGACATTAACACTTTATTTTCCTACAGTAGGACTGGTCTGTGACTCCTCAAGTCGCAGTCAGTGAAGAGGAGGAATCAAGGCCTTGGATTGGTCGATGGAGGATCCAGACGGATGAATCAGTGTCCTGTAGAAAAACACAAGCATAGCCTCGCCCACAGGTTAATAAAGGACTGGGCCCTTTCCAGGAACCCGATAACAGATCTTTCCACATAGCCAGTGGTTTTGGCTTGGGCTAGAGGACTTAAATGTGAACACACAAGGTAATATGACATTAGAAATTCCAGCTTTTACAAATAGGTGCAAAAAGTAAACCTGAAAGTTTAGTTGTAGCTTTAGTTTCTGTTATGACTGGAATTTCATTTTGCACGGCTATTAATAAAACAATGACACATACCAAGGTTTTTCTAAGCTGGCTAATAAACAAGTATTAGGCAAATCAATAAAAAGAAACAAAAAGAAATCAGAGCCTATGTACATTTTTCACATACAGGTGACTCAATAGGAAAGACAAAAAAGTACCTTTTATACCAGAAGTTTCTTTTGAAATACACACATTTAAACAAAGCAAATTATTAATACTTAACATAACATTAAGGCATATATGCTTGGAATTATATCATAAAATTTGAACTAGTTCTTGTTTACCAAAAAAAATTTTTTTGATCGTGATTGTAAGATTTGTTTCTATGAGAATTTATATAGGTGCTGTTTATAATTAGTCCTCTGGAGGTAAAAAACAAAACAAAACACAAAGACAGACAAACAGATACAGAGATCTCTTGATATACATTTAAAAAATTTGGTCATGTGTATATATTTTAAGAGATAGTTATTTTACCAATATGTGTGAAGATACTGAGGGTTTTTTAATGAGTTAAAAGCTAAAATCTGTACAGAGACTAAGTGTCTAATCTTATTTATTACCAAAGACCTTGGGCTCGAGACCACAAAAGTCACGGCAGTTTTTACTAACCTTTTATAAGAAAATATTTTTTGAGTTTATATTTTTAAGAAATGATCCTTTGGCTTTAGGTTGTTAATGCTTTATCTCACTGAGAACAAGCATATTTTAAAACAAAAAGAACACTGTTATCTTGAGAACAGGAGAAGAGGTAAATTTTTACAGACTGCCTGTTTTTAGGCTTTTATCAAAGTCTGAGGTTTAGAATTTAGCTCAAAAAATGTCTGTATTATCACTTTATATTTTACCAGTTTAATTAGTTTTAACAAGAAACTTAACCTTTCACAGGTCCAATAAGTAAATTTAAAAGCTGTTATTCAAGCATTTTGTATAGCTTGTTAGCAAGTCCAAAGTAACTCAGCAGTTTTTACCTTAGACAATCTAGACTTTAAAATCAGAAAAACACAGGGAAATAGAACTTTTTTCCTAGAATGAACCAAAATAGTTTTTAAGGTGAACAATAGAAGAGTCCAGTCCCCCAAAGCGGGAAGGCAGTAGAGACCTGCTAGTGATCTTAACACCAGAGAAAAAGTCCAGGCAGCTGCTTGTTGAGACCAGGGGCAGCCCCCACCCATCCACTGCAGTGGGTTTATACTATTTTAATAAAAACCTTTTAGTCATATTATAGTCATACAGTCTCATATACTCATATTTAGCCATTTTCTATTACCTTAACAATTGTGAATGAACTTTGTATACTATTATTTAGAAATACCTTATTTATTTATTTATTTTTAAAAGAACAAATGGAAAAACTCTAGTGGGGGAAACCTCTAGTGGTGGAAACCTAGCCTCCTCCCCAATTAATTAACAGGAAAGGCTCGAAGCATTTTTTTTTTTTTAATTTACAAGATCGTGTCACATTATCTCTTACTTGTTTTTTGAGTTTTTATTTTTATCTCCTAATAATCTCAGCCCAGTCCGGGCTGGAAATCAGTTCGGATTTTGGAATGGTTTCATAATTAAGAGCCACCGTCCCTGCAAGGAGGTCAGTATTGGCTCGGGAATCAATTTTTGACTTTTGAAAAGCAATCTCGTCATCCAAAGAATTCTAATCACCTTTCCTAATACTGCAGGCTATTTTATTATTATTATTATTTTTTACTTTCAGTTTTGCATCTTTCTTTTTGACTCCAGCCAGGCTAAAATGATTTATTTGTTCAGGCAATTGTTTTGTTAATATTGGGCTGTCAGCTAAGGACTCTTTGATGCCTTCTAAGGATAGAGAGGCACCAGGCACAGATAGCTGTGACTCCCTGAGTTTTTCATTTGTTTTTTCCATTCAGACCCTTGATCTAGCATGTCTTGTAGTAATCCCCACAGTGAAAATGCATCTATGGGGACCTTTTCGGGTCTGTGGAGAGTATAATAGTTTGTCATTTCCTCTCCTACTCTGGTCCAAGTTCTTGCATCCAGAGTTCCATCCCTTGGAAATCAAGGACAACACATCTCAACAAAATTTAGGAAGCTAGCCAATTGTGCATGAGAGGTCTTAATGCCTCTCTCTATACTTAATTATATCAATGAAGAGTCCTCTTTCCTTAGACCCAGTATGACCCATAACTTCTCAATAGATAAGACACCCAATCGACTTATCTGTTCTGAATTACTGCTCCAATACACACCTTACCCACGAGCAGAGCCTAGCCATCCCCAAAAAGGAAAGAAAGATTACCTTTCAGGTCCCTATTCGGGCGCCCCTTGTCAAAGACCAGCTCTGGCAAAATGTCGGGTCAGGTGTCCCTGAAAGGATGAGACGGCCTAGGCAAAACTTTAAGGGCTGAAGGGAAGGGGAGTGATGAGGTAGATGAGGTAGTGAGGAGACACTGACACTTGATGAGGTGCAAGTATCTCCTGCTGAGAGTTTCAGTCGGTCTTTATACAGTAAGGCAAGCGGTGAGATTATATCAGCATAAGCATCGAAGCAGAACAGAGACAATCATTACATATTTTCTCATGAACATACAGAGGCCCTCTTGGTCTCATACTACAAAAGGGCACTTCTTTAATCTGATTAAGAAAAACAACAGGGACAATTACGCTCCTTGGTACAACTCATTTCCAAGCATGATCAATTGTCTAAGACAGCACAATGTTCAGTAACAATCAATCATCCTGTCAAGCTTTCCTAATTTCAGAGTGGGCATGAAAGTCCACTCTTATGCTTTATTACTAAAATCAACCCATTCCCTAGTGCTCAATTCATCTAGCCTATCTATCAATTACTTCAAAGTGGTCTAAAGTAACTCATCAATACTGTTTTAATTCTACAGAAGTCTAACTTTTAACTAGAAACACCTAACCTCCAGACAACCTGTGAACTGTTGACCTTTTGCATACACCAGGAAATGTACTGTTGCCACAAACACATACCCCCCAGGTTAGCCTATGGTTTCCAAGCACAGTTGGTTCAGGGCAGCTTGTTCTCCCTAGTTCTCAGGGCCAGGACATTTCTATCCTAACTATATCTTTAACAATTTTTACTTCTTTTGTGATAGTTCATGCATAAGAACAATAAGCCAATTATCATCTGGGTCCAAGTTAGGTTTTCACAAGCCAATTTATAACTAACTTACGTTTGCATTAACCAAGTACAAACAGAGGAATACTAGCAGATGTTGCTGTGGAGACTCCGTAGTTCAGATCTTCTGGAAAGTGCAGGAACTCCCCTCTTCTTGGGAGTCTCCCCCAATGCTTGGACCTTATCAAGAGACAGCATGGGTAGCTCAGCCTGCCACACCTACCCAAACTGTTGCAGAAAACAGAGGAAGAAACACCTCCTAAATCATTTCTGAGGCTATTGTAACACTACACCAGGACCAGACAACAATATTGAAGGGTAACTACATACCATGGTCTCTGCTGAGTCCTTAAGGAAATATCAGCAAATCTAAGTCAACACCTTATGTCCTACTAAGTTTATTTTACCATGCACGTTTGAATAACTATATAGACATCAACCTAATGTATTATAGTCATAAAATAAGAAGTATAGGATCATCTCCACGATGAAAAAACATTTAAAATTTTCATGATGAATTGTGCCTCCCCTGGTGGCGCAGGCAGTCAAGCGCTGTGCTGTCCGCAGCCTCTGCAGCAGCGATTCGATCCCAGCCAGCCTGTGAGGGTCACATGTGGTGCAGCAGACCTCTCCTGTCTCATTGCTGCTCCCCTCAGCAGTGTATTTCGTCAGTCTGCCTGTTCTGCTCCCCACTCTGTCTCTGGTGAATCCTCTCACCCTCCCGCACATCTGGCCTGTTGTCCCGCCCCGCGGGATTCGGAGGCACGGAAAGAGAAGGGCTGAGGATTGAAATGAGGGGCTTGACGACTTGACGCTAGCGTTTGCTTCTTTATTTTTCCTTTATCCTTCTCTTTTACTTTTCCCTGTCTTTCTTACTTCCCTGGCCTTCTCTCTGCTCCTCTCGCAGCACTCTCCTCTCTCGTGGTTCTCCTCTTAAATCTCTTTTCTTCTTCCCCTCTCTCTCCCGTTCTCCTCTTATACCCTCGTAGCTCCCCCCCCCCCCCGTACCTCCCAGTCTCATGTGCTTTACAGGAAAAACCTGTGGTTCTCCAAAGGTGAAACGGTAAAGCGAACTCATGGCACGCATATGCAACACGGCACATACTCCGGACGGCTCCGGACAGCCTGTAACCTGGTTCTTCTATAAATAAGCAAATAAATCTTTAAAAAAAAATTTTTTCATGATGAAATTTTTCAGCAAACTAGAAATAACAAGCCACTTCTTCCATTTGAAACTGACTGTCTATGAAAAACCTACAGCTGACATAATACTTTATGGTGAAACATAAGTGTAGCGGCAGGAATGGGCACAGTGCAGGTTTTCTATGATTCCAGCAGACAGGTGAAGGAGAAATCCTGGAGCCCTCAGTGGCTTTTCAGGCTTTTATTGGGACTTACCAGGTAGATGGCAGGCAGGCAGGGGTGCTGGGGGACCGGGAGGCTGGCAGGTCTCCCAACCCCCAGGAAGTCCTCACTCTTTCTTGGCTTTCCAATGTTCTCTCCTGGCAGTTCTCTTTCTTTCGCTCTGCTCTTCCATTCTTTCTGCTCTCTACTCTACTGGCATCTCTGTGACACCGCCCTTATAAGCCCAGTCTCTTAGCCCAGGTGTACCTACTTATGCATGCCCACACCCTGCTCCAGGTGCCCACCATCAGGCATACATTCAGGACCACAGGGATCCATCATCAATCCTAATGGCAGGAGGACAGAAAAATCTTGAAAATCACTTACCCTGCAATAAGGAACAAAACAGGGATGTTACCTCTCAGTCTAGTACACATGAGACTGGAGATCTTCCATGGTGCATTTTACACCAGGTTTACTATGGATTCAGGCAGACGGAATTCTGGAGCCCTCAGTGGCTTTTTCAGATTTTAATGTCTCTCAGGGAACCAGGTACACAGGCACACCAGGCAGGGAGGCCTAATGTGAGGAGGCAGGCATGGGCCTGGCGGGGGGCTGGGAGACAGGCAGGCAACTGAGCCTCCCAGGCCCCAGGATTCTTTAAGCTCTTACTCTGATGTTCTCTCTCTCCAGGCCACAGAGGTTAGTGGTATAAAAAGCCTGATTCATTCATTTACCCTATGTGCATTATGAAAGAAAATGAAATAAAAGGTGCGGCAGGCTGCACCTCCCATGCTGTCTCTTGACAAGGTCCGGGCATCGGGGGATACTCCTGAGAAGCGGGGAGTTCCTGTGCTTCCCCGAAGAGGGAAAGTTGTACTTCCCAGAAGAAGGAAGTTCTTGTACTTCCCAAAGAAGATCTGAACTAGGGAGTCTCCATGGTAACGCCTGCTAAAGCTCTCCTCTTTGTTCTTGGTTAATGCTGAAGTAAGTTAGTTATAAATTGGCCTGTGAAAACCTAATTCGGACCCAGATGATAATTGGCTTACTGTTCTTACTCATGAACTATCAAAAAGAAGTAAAAATTGTTTAAGGCATAGTTAGGAAAGAAATGTTTTGACCCTGAGAACTATGGAGAACAAGCTGCCCTGAACCAGCTGTGCTTGGAAACCATAGCCTAACCTGGGGGGTACGTGTTTGTGGCAACAGTACATTCCCTGGTGTATGCAAGAGGTCAATAGTTCGCAAGCCGTGTGGAGGTCAGGAATTTCTAGTTAAGAGTTAGACTTCAGTAGAACTTACGTAGATTTGAGGAACTGTTGTAGACCACCTTGAAGTAATATATTAATCAAGATAACAGTGCTAGGAAATAGATTGATTTTAGTAATTGAATATAGAATAGGAATTTTACACCCACTTTTGTAATTGGGAAAGTTAATTATTGCCAAATGTTGTGCTGTCTTGTATGACTGATCATGCTAGTAAACGAGCTGTACCTAGGAAACTAATTGTTCTTAGGTTACCAAAGAAATGGCCTACAGGTGTAAGGCCAAGGGAGTCTTCACATGATTATGAGAAAATATGTATTGTCTTTGCTCTGCTTCAATGCTTACACTGATGTAATCCCACCGCTCACCTTAAGGTATAAATAAAGACCCGCTAAGACACTCAGCAGGAGATACTTGCATGAAATAAGGTGTTTGTGTCTACCTCACTTCTACCTCACTCCACTTCCCCTCAGCCCTCTGAGAAAGAGAAAAAACTTTCACTGACTCTGTCCTCTCCTTTCTGAGATCTCTGACAGGACTTCTAGCTGGAACTGGTCTCCAGCAAAAAGGACTAAAAATTATAAAGAAAATGTAAAGTATGTATGTAATTTGCAACTGACATGATGACATGATGTTGCAGGGTCGCCCTGGTGGTACAGGGGTTAAAGTCTCAGCACTATCAAGCTGTTGCCAGCCACTGTGACTTTAACTTGATCCCCTGCCAGGGAGGTGATCCACATGGTGCAGCAGACCTCTCCTGTTTCCCCACTGCTCCCTCAGCAGTGTATTTCTGTAGATCTGCCTGTTCTGCTCCCCATGCTGTCTCTGGTGAATCCTGTTACCTCCCCAGCACGTGTGGCCTACACCCTAGTTCTTGTATTCATAAATAATAAAAATACTTTTTTTAAAAAAGAATATCCTTAGGCAAAGAACATTAGTAGAATTAATAGATAAGCTTACCAAATTAAGAGGCACCAAGTAAACTGTATTTCAATGTAGTGGCAATATAAAAATTTGAAAAATGGATAATTCTAAATTCTACATTTAATCGCATCAAATAAAATATTTGACATCCATTTAAGGAAAGTGTATAAGATTTTCACATTGAAATCTACATAGCACTAGAGAAAGTGAAGGAAAAGTAAATGATGAGAAAGGCCATATTCAAGGACTGGAATACTCCATATAGTTAAGGCATCAGTTCTTCCAAATATGATCTTTAGATTAAAAGCAATTCAATCCTGAAATCTAAATGCCTGTCAAAAGCATTGCAGTTGTTTATAAAAGACATTAAGCAACTTTTTCCACAATTTTTATACAAATGCAAAGGACCTCCAAGAGTCAAAATACTTTTATCACAAAGAAGAATCTTGGAGGAGACACAGCACCTGATTTCAAGACTTAGTATAAAGCTCAGCTGTTGAAAATCAAGTGGTATTGGCACAGGGATGGTCCAGGCCAGTGGAGCAGAATAAAGAGTTGGGGTGAGAACATGCTGATATGTTTGCGAGAAAGGCAGTGAAGGCAGTTCAGTGCAGATAAGATGTGGGTAACAATTGATAGAGGAAAGGGTGACACCGTTGCCACACACTAACTGACATGAACAGAGACCTAAAGAGAAAAGCTAAACTGTACTACCCAATATAAGTTCAATTTGAACCACAAATTTGAACCACAGATAAGTTTACATTCTTTATAGCTGCACTTAAGAAAAAAGGGGTGAAAATAATATGGATATTTTATAAGACTCCAAAGATGCCAAATACTCTACATAAAGACATAGAACTCATGGGCTTAACAGACATCTATAGGACACTGCACCCCAAAAAATCCAAGTACACGTTTTTCTCAAGCGAGCATGGATTGTTCTCCAGAATGGATCACATACTGGGCCACAAGACAAACATCAACAGATACATGAAGATCAAAATCATTCCAACTATCTTCTCTGATCATAAAGGCATCAAACTAGAAATAAATCATGAAAAGAAAACAAGGAGCAGTCCTTACAGCAGCTCTCAGCCCACGTGTACCCACTTTCGCATGCCCACACCCCACTCCAGGTGCTGGCCATCAGGCATGCATTCAGGACCACAGGGATCCATTATCAATCCTAATGGTGGGAGGGCAGAAAAGCCTGACACTTTCTCATTTACCCCACACAGGCTTCTCTTTGCAAATAACATGAAAAACTACCACTTGTATAGTTCAATTTATTATTAAAGTTGTAAAAAAGTTGAATACTCACAATCATCCTGAAAGATTATAAAATGCTATTCCTACATATTTCTTTTTTTTTTTTTTTTTTAAATTTTTTTTTTTTTTAAATAGAGGCATGTTTTATTTATTTATTTGTTTGTTTTGTTTATACAAGCACTGGGTACAGTCAGAAGCGCGGGAGGGTGAGAGAATTCACCAGAGCCAGAGCGGGGAGCAGAGCAGGCAGAAGGACCGAGGGACACTGCTGAGGGGAGCAGTGGGCGGCAGGAGAGGTCTGCGCGCCATGTGGGACCCTCCTCCAGTGGCCGGGGAGCAGCCGGGGATCGAACCGGCGCCGCAGAGGCCGCGGGCAGCTTCGCAGCCCAGCGCTCAACCGCTGCGCCACCTGGGAGGCCCTCCTACATATTTCTTTAAGGCTGTGTATTTTTCATTTGCTGTAGTGCCAGGAAGGCACCGAGCAGGTTTTCTGTGATAGGGGAGGATGGGGAAAGAAAGGAGTCCTGGAGCCCTAGGTGGCTCTTCAAGCTTTTATTGAGCTTTTTACTGGAGTGCGGTGGGGGGGGGGAGGGGGGCAGGGGCTGGCAGGCCTCCTAGTCCCCAAGCGAGTCTTCACTCTTTCTGGCCTCTCTGAAGTTCTCTGGTGGTCTCCACTGCACTCTACTGCAAGGCCTTCTCCCCTCCTGCCTCTGCTCTGTCTGCTGCTGGTGGTGTCCCTGTGAGGCCGCCCTTACAGGCCCAGTCTTTCAGCCCAGGTGCGCCCACTCACGCATGCCCACAGCATGTCCAGGCGCCGCCCTCAGGCATGGTGTAAGACCGCAGGTGTTTATCATGGATGCCAGTGGCGGGAGGAGAAAAAAACCTGATCGCTTCCATTTACCCTGCAGGGTTCTTTGACTTTTAAGACTGTGCGTGCAGAGATCCTGAAACGAAAGTGTTTGAGACTCAGTGACCCAGAACCAGGGACTGAAAAAGTCTTGGTGCAGAAGAGGAGGAGGGGGCGGAGCAAAGTCTGGTCCGGGTTCCCAGGGCCCTGTCTGGGAGCCGGAAGATTACTGTCGGGGATTCCCCACCTCCCCAGAGTTTCACTTCTCTCTCTCTCACAACCTGTGTCGGGTCCTATTTCCTGGATACTGGTGACTCACCCCAGTTCTCTCTCCCCATTGCCTGGAGGTCTCCAGAGCAGCCAATCAGCAGCCCCGCGGCTCCGGTTCCCAGTCTGCACCCACCCGCCGCGACTCAGAGCATTTCAGGCCGGGTAGAGCATTTCAGGCCGGGTAGAGCATTTCAGGCCGGGTAGGTGAGGGCATGGGCCCCCCGCCCCTCCTCCTGCTGCTCTTGGGGCCCCTTTGCCTGACGGAGACCTGGGCAGGTGAGTTTAGGTCGGAAGGAAACCCGCCGCTAAGGGGGGTGGGGTGGGGAGGGGACCCCGGTGACGGCAGCGGCTGCGCTGGACCCGGTAAAGGCTTTTTCCGCCATCGCCGGCCCCGGTGTCCCCTTCAACCCCGCCCTGGCCCCTTTCTCTCCCTCCCAGCCCCCTCCTCCTCCTGCCCCCTGATTCCGGCCCTCCTTGTCCCACCGCCCTTAATCTCGGGAGCCCCCTCGCCCCCTCCCCTCCCGCCCCGTCTCCCCAACCCGGGTCTCCCTCCCGCCCCCAGGCTCCCACTCCCTGAGGATTTTCTCCACCGCGATGTCCCGGCCCGGCCTCGGGGAGCCCCTCTTCATCTCGGTGGGCTACGTGGACGACACGCAGTTCGTGCGGTTCGACAGCGACTCCCCGGGCCAGAGGATGGAGCCGCGGGCGCCCTGGGCGGAGCGGGAGGGGCCGGGGTACTGGGAGGAGGAGACTCGGACTTCGAGAGGCAACGTGCAGACGTTCCGCCTGAACCTGAACAACCTGCGCCGCTACTACAACCAGAGCGCGGCCGGTGAGCGGGGCGAGCCCGGGGCGCTCACGACCCCACCCCCGCGGGCGGGCGGGGACCCCAGACCCCGGGCCCGAGCGTCCCCCGAGGCAGGGGGACCCGCCGGACCCTCGACCCGGGACGAGCCCCGGGACGTTCCCCGCGGGGTTCCCGCGTCAGTTTCGGTTTATTCCCCGGGGGCGGGCGGGGTGACCGCGGGGTGACGGGGCGGGGACAGGCTCTCACACCATCCAGAGGATGTCTGGCTGCGACGTGGGGTCCGATGGGCGCCTCCTCCGCGGGTACTATCAGTTCGCCTACGATGGCGCCGATTACCTGGCCCTGAACGGGGACCTGCGCTCCTGGACCGCGGCGGACACGGCCGCTCATAAATCCCGGAGCAAGTTGGAGGCGGCAGGAGAGGCGGATCACCTGAGGAACTACCTGGAGGGGGAGTGCGTGGAGTGGCTGCTTAGACACCTGGAGATCGGGAAGGAGACGCTGCAGCGCTCAGGTAAGAGGGGCCAGGCAAGGCCTCCAAGGCTTCAGCTCTCCCTCAGGCTGACACCACAGGGGAAATGGAGTAATGGTCAGAACACAAACCTCTTTCTGGTCAGAGAGGGAGGAGACCTGGGTATCCTGTCTGTGCTAGAGAGAGACTCGCCACAGGGCCCTGCTTTTTCTGAAGGACAGTTAAGGTATCCAGTCTCACCTGAGCTGGAAGGGATGGACCATCCCTGAAATCACCCTTCATTGTCTCCTTTTGATCTGGCAGCCGTCTTGGGAACCTTCAGTTTCTCACTATGACTTGTTTGTGTTCTGATTAACATTTTCCAGATCTGACTCCTGCTTTTTTGTGTCCTGAGGTCAGGAACATAAGTCTGTGCTTTCCTCCTTAGACACCTGCATCTTCCTATCCTGAGCTCTTACCCTGATTCTAGAACATTTTAAGAAACAGATTAACCCAGACTCCCCAGATCAGGCCGGTTTATAGGTTTTGTGCTTCCTCTCCCAAACCCATTTCCCTGTCCATTCTGAGGATGGTCACATGAGGCTGCTTCAGTCTCCATGAGGGAAAAATCCAAAGTGTGAACGTTCTGACCCTTCTCCTCAGATCCCCCAAAGACACACGTGACCCACCATCCCACCTCTGAACGTGAGGTCATCCTGAGGTGCTGGGCCCTGGGCTTCTACCCTGCGGACATCACCCTGACCTGGCAGCGAGATGGGGAGGACCTGACACAGGACACAGAGCTGGTGGAGACCAGGCCTGGGGGAGATGGAACCTTCCAGAAGTGGGCAGCTGTGGTGGTGCCTTCTGGAGAAGAGCAGAGATACACGTGCCATGTGCAGCATGTGGGACTGCAGAAGGCCCGAGTCCTGACTTGGGGTAAGGAGGGAACGTGGGCAGAGAGGAATCAGGAGCCCTTCTGGAAAACCTCAATTGGCTCAAGATGGAGGCCTGGGGCTCACGGTCTCACCTTCTCTTCCCTTCCAGTGCACCCTCCTCAGTTCTCCATCCCCACCGTGGGCATCATTGCTGCCCTGGTTCTCCTTGGATCTGTGCTCAGTGGAGCTGTGGTGGCTGCAGCTGTGATGTGGAGGAGGAAGTACTCAGGTAAGGAAGGGAGTAGGGGATCTTGTCCACTGGGGCTTTCAAATCCCAGGGAGAACTTGCTCTACCAGGTAATGGGAAGTACCACCCACACACCTGTGTTGCCCATTCTGGAGCTGATTGCTAATTCTCTTTTGTAAACCACTTATGAAAATGAATCGCAGGTTGTTCACCTTGATAATTCTGGTGATGGGACCCTGATTCCAGCAAATGGCAGAGGGGAAAGTTCCCTGCTGAGGGCAGCCCCAAGAGGCAGTTGGTCCAATGCCCTCTCATCTCCTTTCTTCATATTTCCCAGTCCTGCCCTAAGGTGTCCAGTCACAGTTCTGGAACTTCCCTGTGGTCCAGAACTAGGGGATTCCTATAGGACTTCATAGGCTGACTCCTCCCTGGTCTGACAGGATGTCTTTTCTCACAGGTGGAAAAGGAGGAAGCTACACTCAGGCTGCAGGTAAGTGTGGATCAGGGGTTTGGTCCTTGAGCCCCTGGGAACAGTGTAGAAGGATCCCATGGGGGAATCACCCTCATCAGTCCTTCTGTGGTCTCATCTCTCATGGGTCTGACAGGTTCTGTTTTGTTCTCCCCCAGGCAGTGACAGTAGCCAGGGCTCTGATGTGTCTCTCACAGCTGCTAAAGGTGAGACCCCTGCGGTGGGAGGGGCTGGGCAGAGAGGGTGGGACCAGGTTATGGGGAAACTGTGAGGGGGACATTCTGAGGATGCAGTGGACTATTAAGAATTTTACACATGATTCCCTGACTTTATACCTGATTATTTTCCTTCACAGTGTGAGACAACTGCCTTGTGGAAACAGTGATGCAAGGTTTTTTCTCTCCCCCACAGTGGTCTTTGGCTGCAAAGGGCATCCTCATGTGTCTGTGTTCCTATTAGCGTAATGTGAGGTGTAGAAAGACTGGCCCAGCCCTGCCCACCAGGCCCCTCCCCACAGTGACCTGGTCCTCACCCTTTGTACTCTGTCTATATATTATTTTGGTTTTTATTTTTATGCCTGTTCATTTGCAAATGTACAGACCAGGTCTCATGTCCTCTGGGTTTCCCTGTCTCTGACGCCAGCAGGAGGCATCTGTCATTGTCCCCACAAGGCCCAGGGAAATCTCTGCACAGGATTGTCTGGTGCTAGAGATTGATTTCCAGACTCATCCAGTTTTTAGTCTCATTTTAGGACTCTGTTCTGGATGATTACTTCCATTTTTTTCCCACATCTGTTATAAAGAACTAAATTCTAGTTTCAGGTGGATTAGGTAATGTGCGGCAGGCTGCGCTACCCATGCTGCCTCTTGACAAGGTCCAAGCATTGGGGGAGACTCCCAAAGAAGAGGGGAGTTCCTGCACTTCCCAGAATATCTGAACTAGGGAGTCTCCATGGCAACGCCTGCGAATGCTCTCCTGTTTGTTCTTGGTTAATGCAGAAGTAAGTTATAAATTGGCTTGTGAAAACCTAATTCGGACCTAGACGCTAATTGGTTTATTGTTCTTACCCTTGAATCATTATCAAAGGAAAGCAAAAAATGCTAAAGGTATAGACAGGAGAGAGATGTTTTGGCACTGAGAACTATGCAGAACAAGCTGCCCTGAACCAGCTGTGCTTGGAAACCGTAGCTTAACACAGGAGGTACGTGCTTGTGGCAGCAGTACATTTCCTGGTGTGTGCAAAAGGTCGATAGTTTGCAGGCTGTGTGGAGGTTAGGTATTTCTAGTTAAGAGTTAGACTTCAGTAGAACTAACATAGATTTGAGGAGTTGCTTTAGGCCACTTTGAAGTAATTAATAAATTAGCCAAGTTAATCGAGTGCTAAGGAGATAGATTGATTTCAGTAATAAAATATAGAATAGGACTTTCACGCCCACTCCGAAACTAGGAAAGTTTAATAGAATGATTGTTACCAAATGTTGTGCTGCCTTAAATAATTGATCATGTTAGAAAATGAGCTGTACCTAGGAAACTAATTGTCCCTGATGTTTTTTTAAGGTAACCAAAGAAATACCCTTTTGATATGAGACCAAGGGAGTCTCTATATGTTCATGAGAAAATATGTAATGATTGTCTTTGTTCTGCTTTGATGCTTTCGTTGATGTAATCTCACCACTCACCTTACTGTATAAATAAGACCCTCAGCAGGCGATACTTGCACCAGAGAGAGAGTCTGTGTCTACCTCACTCCACTTCCCCTCAGCCCCCCAAGTTTTCGCCGACATTGTTCTCTCCTTTCTGGGACCCCTGACATGACATTCTGCTGGAGCGGGCTTCCAGCAGTGAAGTTTCATCTTAAATAATGTCTTGGAGGCCTCACTGGTGGCGCAAGGGGTTAAGACACGGCGCAAGGGTTTAAGACACAGCGCAAGGGGTTAAGACACTGCGCAAGTACAGTTCCCAGCCAGGGAGCTACCCACATGGCACGGCAGACCTCTCCTGTCTTGCCCACTGCTCCCCTCAGCATTGAATTTCAGCCAGTCTGCATGTTCCCCACTCTGGTGAATCCTCTCACCCCCAACACCTCTGACTTGTACCCCAGTTCTTGTATGCATAAATACATCTTAAAAAAATTAAAGAAATATGGGCCTCCCTGGTGGCAAAAGGGGTTAATTAAGACTTCAACCCATGAAACTATCTGAAGTCTCTGCAGCACCAGTATGATCCTTGGCCTGTGAGCTGACCCAGGTGCAGCAGATCTCTCCTGGACTAGCTAGCTGCTCCCCTCAGCAGTGTATTTCAATCAGTCTGCCTGCTCTGTTCCTTTCTCTGTCTCTGGTGAATCCTCTCACCCCCACACCTCTGGCCCCACACCCCCACACCTACCCCAGTTCTTAAATAAAATTTACAAAAAATTAATGTCCTGGTTGGTTTCTGTTTCCTCTACAGCTTCTCCTGCTAACCCTACTTTTAAGTACTCTACCCTGAGTGTGTGGGGACAGGGAGGATGGCTGCTTCCTAGCGTGGTCAGTGTGGGCCTCACTTAGGTGACCTTTAAGAAAAAGTTTGATGGACACACAAGGAAGCCAAGGGAAATTCTGTCCAGGCAGGACAACCTTCGGTGTAGATGCCTGAGGCAGGAATCTGTGTGGCTCAGATAACAGCTGCAGGATCAGTGGGTGATTAGATGAGATCTGTGTGCCTCCAGATCATTCAGGCCTTGAGGATGTTGGGTTTGACTTTCTGAGTAAGGTGTGGGGTGACAAGACCCCCTGAACAGATATTTATCTGTGTGACTTCTCTTTAGGAGCCTCCGTCTGGCTGCTGTGCAGCATTGAGGGGTGGGAAGATAAATGCAGGAAAACAGTGCAGGTTCCAGGACCTAGAAGTTAGTTGCTTCATTGGCAGAGGGGGCGGTGAATAGAAAAATAATAGAAAGTGATGGGATCTGTGTGTATTAAGACATGAACATTGCAGCATTTCCTACTGCTGGTTGAGAAAGGGGTCAAGGATGACAGTGTGTCAGACTGTGCAGGCAGTGGTGGAGCCTGCCTACATGGGGAACCGTATATAGGAAAATCTATTTTTTTTCGATTTAGGAAAGTTGAAGCTGATATCTGTTTACAATGAAAGTGATATTGGCAATTGGACAGACAAGTCTGGAGTAAAGATGAAATAGATATCTGAGTTAAATAATAAACATGGACTTACAGCATTGGGAGGTGATGGGATGAATGGTGATTGAAGTCTTGAGCTCAGAAGTGTCCCCAGGTAGTGATAACTAAGGAAAAGAAAGAAGAGGGACTGAACCCCAGACCCCCCTGTGATGAGGAATCTGAGCAGACACCCCATAGAGCCTACTGCACTGACACCATGTAGAGAAGAAGACCAGGGAGCCTCCACTTCAGTGAGCAAGCGAGTCACCTAAATTCTAGAAAGTCTAGAACAGAGTCTGAGATTCTATTATTGGACTCCTTTCTTTACCCTAGAGTTGGAGAATTTAGAGCTGATTCCCAGGAGAAGACGTTATTATCCCTGGAAGCTGGAACAGATAATAAGGACTCTGGAGTGCAAAGTTTCATCCAAACTGAGGGAAACTATACTTGGGGAACTCGCTCAGCAATCTGGGAACAACTGTTATTACCTGAGGACCTGGCTCTTCCTGAGGCCTGTGTCCATAGTCACTCGCTAGGGAGGAAGCTTGAAGACCGCTAACCTGACAGTGCACCTGTCCTGCCGCTGGGAGTCCAGAGGGCCTGGGGAGGGCCTGGCTGAGCAGGAGAAAGGGCAGCTCTGGTCTCCTGTGCTCAGCCTTGTGGCCACACGGGGGCGCTGCCGCGCTGTTTCGGATTCTGGTGGCGCCACCAGGACGGGGCGGGGTCTGAGGTGGGGAGAGGTGGGGTCCTGGAGGGAGGCGTCTGGGGGCTGTCAGGAGTCAGAGAAGCAGGGCTCAGAGGAGAGGAGACTCCGGAGCCTGCCCTGGGTGTGAGGTTTCCAGCTTTTCCCCACGACTCTCTCTCCTGTCCCTTTATAGCAAAACCTGGGAAAATTGGAGAGTAGATCATTTTTTCCTTCCACAACCTGTAACTCTGTTAACAGTATTTTTTTTAAGAATTATTTATTTATTTATACAAGCAGTGGGTACAGTCATTTTCTTATTGTTGAGCTGTAAGTGTTCATTTATAAATAATAAATACAAGTCCTTCATCAGATACATGATTTCATTTACAAATCCTTTCTTCCACTCTGTGTCCTAAAACTCTTTTACTTGTAAGAGAATACACACTTATGTCTAGATACAAGCATACATATATTTTTTTCTGGGAAGGGGAATAATAAATTTCTAACTGGTTTTGGGTAGGTCACCTGGCTCACTGGAGGGCTATGGTGTGTGCATGTGTGGGTTTATGTAAATTCTTGAATATAACAACTTGTAAAACCCTTCACAGATTATGTCCCAATCATGCTAAGCCCAGAGCGGCACGTCTGCCACATGATGAACCTGCTCATCATCATCTCTCACGGCCTGTGGCTGTACATTGGGGTCCTTCTTGGCGGTGTTCATGCTGTGGGTTTTAGACAAATGCACAATGACGTGGACACCATATTGTGTCCTACAGAGTGGATACACTGCCCTTGATATCTCCTATTTTCCAAGGAAATAGAAGCAAAGATAGACCAATGGGGACACATCAAACTAATAAGCTCCTGCACAGTGAAGGAAACTGTCATTAAATGTAAACATACCATATTGAGTGGAAGAAAATATTTGCAAATCATGCATCCAAGTTACATAAATAACACACATAACTCAACAACCAGCACACGATTAACCCAATCAAAACATGGAAAGAAGAGCTAAGTTAAAACTTCTGCAAAGAAGATACAGATAGTCTCTGGAATTCTGTATGTGAATTATATGTAACCTATTCTGTGGCACTGTTTTGGTTAACTCTGGGCTTAATTGTAGGTCCAAAACACACCATGTTCTCCAGGCCTTTCCACCATTTCATTGCTATGAGCAGTGTAACATATTTGAAATGGAGAAGACACAGATGGCCACAGACACATGGAAAATGCTCCCTTCACACGTCATCAGGGGATGCAGATCAGAAGCACAAAGAGATACCACCTCACACCTGTGAGCTGGCTCACATTAAAAAGACCAGAAATAACAAGTGTTGGCAAAGGTGTGGGGAATAGGAACCCTCATACACTGGTGGGAATTGGTACAGTCCTATGGAGAACAGTACGATGTTTCCTCAAAATATTAAAAATAGAGCTGCCAGAAGACCCAGCTTTCCACTCCTTGGTATTTATCCAAATAATGTAAACACTAATTTGAAGGGATAGATGTGCTCTTCTGTTCATTACAACAATGTCTACAGTAGCCAGATTGGAAACAACCAATGTGCTTAACAACAGATGAGTGTGCAACAGGGAGGTCCCAGGAGAAGGGGATGGTCCCGGTTCCTTGCCCACCAAGGGAGGGAGGAGCTGAGCAGGGAGGAGAAGAAACTGGAAAGAACATGTGGTATAACATACTTGATGGATTACTACTCAGCTGGAAAATAAAAGATGAAATCTTGAATTTACAACAATGTGGATGGAACTGGGGGGAAAAAATCATACTAAGTGAAATCAGACGGACAACAACAAATACCAGATGATTTCATTGATGTGTGTAATATGAAGAAACAATGCACAGGAGGAGATAAACCAAACCCTTGGAGTCTGGCTGCAGAACTGAGGCTACCAGACAGGGGTGAGACTGGGCAGTAAAAGGAGTAAGAAGGTCCAGAGGTCTAGGCATGAAAACTTCAGTACCTTGAAGGTGGAGTGAGGTAACACCTGAAGAGGTGTGAACCTGTCCCTCTGAATCATATAGAGTGTGTAAATGAATCTTACTTCAAAAAATACAATAATAGGGCCTCCCCGGTGGCGCAGCGGTTGAGCGTTGGGTTGCGAAGCTGCCCGCAGCCTCTGCAGCGCCGGTTCGATCCCCGGCTGCTCCCCGGCCACTGGAGGAGGGTCCCGCATGGCGCGCAGACCTCTCCTGCCGCCCGCTGCTCCCCTCAGCAGTGTACTTTGGTCCTTCTGCCTGCTCTGCTCCCCGCTCTGGCTCTGGTGAATTCTCTCACCCTCCCACACTTCTGACTATACCCAGTGCATGTATAAATAAATATAAATCTTTAAAAAAAAAAGTATGTTTTAAAAAAATACAATAATAAAAAAATGAAACTCAAGAGAAAAACTTGTCTCCTCCATCCATCACTCCCCTCAGGACTTCGCCTTTGCCTCCTCACTGTCATGCAGGGTGAGGGGCTGGTTTCCCACAAGGGCAGAGGCAGGAGGTGCAGGGACTCCTGGGGCTGCTCAGACACCCCTGAGTAGAGACACTGCAGAGAGGGCAGCTCTGTGGGGACCAGAGACAGAGGGTCAGAGTAACCCCCAGTGCTGAGTGAGGGTCTGGTTCACAAGGAGAGGGGAGTGTGTGTGTGTGTGTGTGTGTGTGTGTGTGTGTGTGTGTGTGTCACAGGAGAGACAGGCACACCATATAAGACAGTGGAAGGAGAATGACACATCAAGCAGATTTGGAGCAGGACTTGAGGCAGCAGAGGATCTGGAGACTTGGAGGGGGGTTGGGGATTCTTCCCATGGTTAGATGTAAGGAGCCTGGGTGGGACCCTGCTGGGCTGTGGGGGCAGCCCCCCCCCAGCTCCGGACAGCTCCTTCTCTCCTCCTTTAATGCTCACTCCAGGCTCATCTCCTTTAGAGTCAGGGAGCTCCAGCCTGGCAGCCCCTCTGTTTCCCAGGGGGTCACTGCCTCTGTGGGCTGCAGCTACTCTCTCTCTAGACCAGAGCTGGATGGAGTCACACAGTGGGGGGGAGGAGTGTGTGTCCTGCTGGCCTGGCCCAGGGGCAGGATTAGCCCAGGTCACCCCAGTTCCTGAGCTGAGCCTTTGTCCACAGTCCAGGAAGGGAGGGAGAGATGGAGTAGGGTCAGCCTCAGCTCCTGGAGGGAGGTGTAATGTTAGAGTGGATGAAATTAGTTTTTCATTTCTGGATTTCCCTCATCTTCCCTAGGTAATCCTCCAAGTGCATTAGCGAGAAAATCTCAGGTAAACCCACCTCTCTCCCTTCCTTCTTCAGCAATGATGTGTTCAGATGAATGACCTGGAACTGATGGTCCACACTGAATGAAATATAGAAAAAGAAGTTGGATTATGGTATTAGCTTCTGGGATTTGAGGTAAGATTTTCCTTTTTACTGTAAAATTTATTTTGTTCTTGTTGCGGCTATAATGATGTGCAAACTGAAAACAAGACTGGGGCAGGAGAAAGTGTTGAATTGAGTTTTCAGAGTGCAAATAAAAAATGGAACAAGAACCCAAGAATGAAAATGAGACAGACATTTGCAAAGAGTGTCCAGTTTAACCTATGACACCCTGTAAATTGTCAGGTTTTATGATTCCCCTTAACTTAAGACAATGAGTGAGGCTCAGAAGCGTAGCTGGGGACCCAGGGCTCTGACCTGCTCAGCCCCCCACCTGCTGTGGCAGCTGCAGTGAGGGAGTAGGGACACTGAGTACTTACTATCATCAAAATCCACTAGACAACATCCTGAGTGAGGGTTGGGTCCTCTCAGTGATGGGCGCCCACTACCTGCCCAGGCAGCACATATATTGTTAAGTTGAATTAAAAAATTCCTCCTAATATAGGGGATCCAAATAAGACATTTTGGGAAAAATAATAACAATACAAAAGACAGCAAAACAAAACAAAAACAAGCAGTCAATTATAAAGCAGAGCCATCCTGCAGGGGAGGAGGAGGGAGAGGGATGAGAGGGAGGGAGGGAGGAGCACAGGGGACTGAGGTGATGGTGCACAGGTGCCTTGGGGAAGGAAACTATGGTGACTACACCTGAAGGGGGGTAGAAAAGCAAACACAGTTTAAAAACAATGATGTATAAAATATATAAATAAAATAATTTTATTCTAGAGAAGTGTTATATTAGTCTAAAAAAATTCCTCCTGATGTTGCTCTCCTGATGGAGGGAGGTGGGTGGGAGAGAGGGGAGGTGATGACAGAGGCTGGGCCTCAAAACACAGAAAGACCAATTTCTGACCTCTGCTCAAACTGAATAAGGACACTTTTTCACATCAGAGCCTTTGAAACGTCTGAAATCCCTGTGTGCATAAGCAGGGCAAATCCCAGCAACACACATGGTTGTTTGCAGTATGTAGGTTGGCGCGAAAGTCCTAACCCGCCATTACCAGAAACAAGAGTCCTCCTGAGCTGCTTTTTGTGTAACTGTATTAATTTCCTAACTCAAATGACATATATTTTGGGGTGCACTCCGCCAGGCACTGGGGCGCAGAGTGAGCAGTCCCAGGACTCTGTGTCTATAACTCAGAGTCCAGCTGGAGATGGCCCCTGGGAGCTACTGGGCCTCCTCCCTGAGGAGATAACAGGTGACCTGAGCCCCAGGAGAGCAGGAGGTGACAGGGAGGCAGTGGTGAGTGCCCTGGGTGTTGGGCATGGAGAGGTTCTAGGGCTGGGCACAGGCAGAAGCTGGAGCCTCTGCGGGTGCTGAGGGGCATGGGCCTTGCTCTGGGCTTGGACTCCAGCCCATCCCCCCAGAATGAGGGTGGGACCCACACAAGGGCCCCACCCACCAAGAGCCTTTCTTTCCCTCAGATGGAAGGGAGTGCAGTTTCAAGTTCCATAACTGTGTCCTCAATATGCTCACCTGTGTATGGTGAGGTTAGGGACACAGTGAGGGTGGGGAGCTGATGCCTGTGAGTCTCAGCTCAGGGCCTGGCACATTGTGGACGCTAAGCCCTTGTCTGCTCTCCTGGCTGCAGGGAAAGGGGGTGGGGGAGAAAGTGGAGGTGATGCCAGGCCCTGTGAGCCCTCCCTGCCTGGTGTGGGGAGCAGAGAAGGCAGGTGAGGGTCCATGTTGAGAAAGGCCTGGGGCTCCGTGGGGAGCAGAGACTGGAGAGGGTGAGAGTGTGTGGGACAGGGAGGAGGCTTCTGCGGCCTGACCAGGGCAGGTGTGGTCACCTCCACCCTGAGAGTCTTCTCTGCCCTCTGTTAGTTCCCCTTCCACAAGCAAGACAATAATGATCTCGGGGCCACGACTGGACCCTCCTGGAAGAGGTTGTAGGAGCTTGTGCCCCAACTATTCTTTGTCTTTGCCTTGATTATTCTTTGCTTCGACTATTCTGTGTCTTTCAGAGCTGAAACAGGCAAAGATTGAGATAAGGAACCACTTAAGGCAAAAGTCCTGGTATGAGGCCCTATACATGCTGAAAACAGCAATAGATGTTATGCTTGGATTAGCAAAACTACTGAGGCCTCCTTTGACTCTCTCCCTCCTTTCCCAGCCTTGTGTACACACTTGTGCATTCCCTGTTTGCCTGCTGCTTCTTTGATCTTTTTTTATTTTCTGTCTGATTTTAAATAAAAACGAGACTGCCCTTGGAGCTGGGCTGCACCTTTGTGGTCTGGGTGCTCTAGGTGTCTCGTTGCTCTGCACACAGACTCTGAGTAATCCCTTTTCATCCCACTGCCACTGGTGTAATGAGACAAGAGGTGACCTGCAGCATCTGCCTGGAGACAGGGGCCCCGGGAACATCTCCTGTGGCCACAGCTTCTGCTACCCTGCTTAGCAGCTGAGTCACTCTCAGACCCACGGAGGGGCCATGTGCTGTCCACTCTGCTAGGAGCCACCACAAGAGGGAACAGCAGGTTCTACTGTATTCTGGTCAGTTTGTCCTCTGGGGGGCAGCTTGGGCTAGTGGTCATTTTCCTGTAACTACATTGAATCAGGAACCCTGCAACCTGTTGCAAGCCGTGTGATGTGACCAGCTTTGCTGAGGCTGCTTCAGAGCAAAGTTTGACACAAGCTGTGGGGAAAGAGGCCTATGGTATGTCAGGCCCAAGCTCAGCATGAAACCATGGGCATTCCCCAGCTCTGATAGCGATGGCCTTGGCTATCCTGTGGCGGGCAGTAGACCGGCCTGGTGAGCTGTGATAGAGGGGTACCTTCTCTGGATGCTCAGGTGAGTGTTTGTCCCTGCTGAACACTACGGCCACTGTGGTTCCCTAAGGCCATGGAGACAGAGGACCTTACTGTGTGCAGCCTGTGGACCCATTTGGTGGACTCTGAGTGACAGTGGCCTGCACTGCAGGGTGAGGCTACCTGACCTCAGGCATCTGGACACACTTACAGGTGTTTCACTTATGAATACAGCGCCAGAATTATAATGGACCAATCAGGTTCAAACTCCCTATGGACCAATCAATTTAATCTTTCATAGGTACCATGCAAGGGTTTTGAGACCATTCAGGCCTGTAAATGAGCCAATCTGATTGCAGCTTGACCGACACCAATCAAACAGTTGGGCTTACAATGGGACCCATCAGTCCTGAAAGGCCGGCTCCCTGAAGAGGATACAAGCCAGGGCAGCAGCCAGCTTGAGCTACTTGATTAAGTGGCTACAGATCAGATTCATCAGTCCTTCTAGAAAGAACTTTACAGAGACTTTCACAGACTTCAAAACCTCAATATACGTTTGAGACCAATCCTGAGAACTGAACACTACTCTTCCCTCTGGCCTTGCCTCTAACATTACCTGCAGAGAGCATCGTTGACCTGTCCCTGGTGTTTCTTCAACAATAAAAAAACAAACACCCAATTAATAAATGGGCAGCAGATATGAATAGAGAGTTCGTCAAAGAGGATATGCAGAAGTCAATAGAAGTAAAAAAGGTTTTCATTGTTTCCAACAGAGAGATGCAGATCAATACCATGGTGAGATGCCATCCCACATTCATAAAATGACCCAGTGCTGAGAGGGGGTAGGACAAAGGAGCCCTGAATTACTGCAGGTGACAATGTAAACTAGGTAAGTATTATGGGAAAGAGTCTGGATTTATCTTTAAAAACTGAAGATGCAAATCTAGCAATTCTACCCTTGGGCATCTACCTAAAGATATAAAACCATCAATGAAAAAACTAATATTCTGCTATAGTCCTGGCCACATAAACAAAAGCTAATACCCATCACCTAGATCCTGGAGGATAGATCAAGAACACGTGTCATAAAGTAAGAGGAAATAAACCATTTTCAGCAAAATGGGAGTTGTAAGACAAGTGAGAACGCGTAGTAAGACAAGGGAGAATGATGCAGATAAACATTGGACATTTACATAGTAGATGCTTTGATAAAGTAACACACTGATAAAAAGTAGGGCACTTTAACAAAATCCTGAGGACTCAGAGGCTGAGAGGGAGGGGAGGGAGATGAACAAGGGGATAGAAAGGATGGTGGTGGGAAAAAAAATAATACAGACAAAATCATAAGGACAATGGATGCTTTCCACCATTATGGAAATATAAACATAATTTGTGGGATATAGGAGAAGCAGAGATACAGGGAAATTTGGGACATTAATGTGGATAGATGGAGACTGTAATTAACAAGACACATAAATTTGCTAGGCAATGTAAAATGTACAATTCTCCTAAAAACACAAATTACCAAACTGAATTAAGAAGAAATAGGGACCCTAAATATTCACATTTGAACTGGTAGGGTCAATGGAAATTGTCAGATTTTTCCACTCTCCCACCATTGGCGTCTAAGATCCACACCTGTGGGCTTACCCTCGAGCCTGATGGGGGCCCTGGAGTGAGGTGTGGGCCTGCATAAGTGGGCAGACCTGGAAAGACACCAGCAGCAGCAGAAGCAGCAGAGCAAGCAGAGAGCAGGAAACAATGCCAGAGAGCCCAGAATGAGTGAAGATTTGCAGGGGGCTGGGAGGCCTGCCAGCCTCCTGGTCCCCTAGTCCCCCCTGCCTGCCATGTACCTGGTTGCTGCACTACCCATGGTGTAGAAAGATCATTAAAAGCCACTGAGGGCTCCAGGACTCTCCTTTACCTGTCTGCCTGCTCTGTGCTTTGCTGGCACTACAGAACTAAAGAAACTCAATACATTTAAAAATATTCCCCAAAGAAAACTCAGGCACAGATGTCTTCTCTTGTGCATCTATCAAACATTTAAGTATTAACAGGAAACCTACCCAAACTGTTGCAGAAAACAGAGGAGGAAGAAACACCTTCTAAATCATTTCTGGGGTTATTATACCACTACACCAGGACCAGACAATGATATCCAAGGGTAACTACACACCGTAGTCTCTGCTGAATCCTTAAGGAAATAACAGCAAATCTAAGTCAACACACTATGTACTACTAAGTTTATTTTAGCATGCAAGTTTGAATAACTATATAGACATCAACCTAATGTATTATAATCATAAAATAAGAAGTATAGGATCATCTCCACGATGAAAAACATTTAAAATTTTCATGAAGAATTGGGCCTCCCCTGGTGGCGCAGGCGGTTGAGCGCTGCGCTGTGAAGCTGTCCATAGCCTCTGCAGTGGTGGTCTGATTCCGGCCTGCCTGCGAGGGTCCCACATGGTGCTGCAGACCTCTTTTGTCTTGCTGCTGCTCCCTCAGCAGTGTATTTCATCAGTCTGCTTGTTCTGCTCCCCGCTCTGTCTCTGGTGAATCCTCTCACCCTCCCGCGCATCTGGCCTGTACCCTGGTTCTTGTATAAATAAATAAATCTTTAAAAAAATTTTTTTCCTGATGAAATTTTTCAGCAAACTAGAAATAACAAGCCACTTCTTCAATTTGAAACTGTCTGTGAAAAACCTACAGCTGACATAATACTTTATGGTGAAACATATGTGTCGCGGCAGGAATGGGCACAGTGCAGGTTTTCTATGATTCTAGCAGATGGGTGGAGGAGAATCCTGGAGCCCTCAGTGGCTTTTCAGGTTTTTATTGGGACTTACCAAGCACACAACAGGCAGGTGTGCTGGGGGGCCGGGAGGCTGGCAGGCCTCCCAGCCCCCAGCAAGTCCTCATTCTTTCTTGGCTCTCTGACGTCCTCTCCTGTCCTTGGCTTCTCTGCTGGTAGTTCCCTTTTGCTCTCTTCTTCCATTCATTCTTCTCTCTACTCTGCTGGCATCTCTGTGACGCTGCCCATATAAGCCCTGTCTCTCAGCCCAGGTATACCTACTTATGCATGCCCACACCGCACTCCAGGTGCCCGCCATCGGGCATGCGTTCAGGACCACAGGGATCCATCATTAATCCTAATGGCAGGAGGACAGAAAATCCTGAAAATCACTTACCCTGCAATAAGGAACAAAACAGGGATGTTACCTCTCAGTCTAGTACACATGAGACTGGAGATCTTCCATGGTGCATTTTACACCAGGTTCACTATGGATTCGGGCAGACAGAATTCTGGAGCCCTCAGTGGCTTTTTCAGATCTTACTGCTCTCTCAGGGAACCAAGTACACAGGCACACCAGGCAGGGAGGCCTAATGTGAGGAGGCAGGCATGGGCCTGGCGGGGGGTTGGGAGACAGGTAGGCAACTGAGCCCCCCAGACCCCAGCAATCTTTATGCTCTTACCCTCGGCTCTCACTGGTGGTCTCTCTCTCTCCAGGCCCCAGAGATTAGTGATATAAAAAGCCTGAGTAACTCATTTACCCTATGTGCATTATGAAAGAAAATGAAATAAAAGGATTATAAATTATAAAGAAAATGTAAAATACCTACGTAATTTGCAACTGACAAGATGACATGTTGCAAGGACTCTTTGGTGGCTCAGGGGTTAAAGTCTCAGCACTATCAAGCTGTTGCCAGTCACTGTGACTTTCACTTGATCCTCTGCCAGGGAGCTGACCCACATGGCGCAGCAGACCTCTCCTGTCTCCCCGCTGCTCCCCTCAGCAGTGTATTTCTGTAGATCTGCCTGTTCTGCTTCCCACGCTGTCTCTGGGTGAATCCTGTTACCACCCCAGCATGTCTGGCCTACAGCCCAGTTCTTGTATTTATAAATAATAAAAATAAATCTTTTTTTAAAAAAGAATATCCTTAGGCAAAGAACATTTGTAGAATTAATAGGTAAGTTTACCAAATTAGGGGGCAACAGGTAAACTATATTTCAATGTAGTGGTAATATCAAAATTTGAAAATGGATAATTCTAAATTCTACATTTTATTGCATCAAATAAAATATTTGACATCAGTTTAAGGAAAGTGTATAAGATTTGTTCTGCACCTCCCCCTGCAGTGACCTTCAGGGCTAATGGCTGTTGCCATGGTCCCTGAGGTCCAGCGTGGGCAAGGAACTATGCCCGCAGGGGGAGAACAGCAAACTCCCTAAGATGCAGAGAAGCCGAATACCTGCCAAGAGATAACGACCACCAGAAGCCGCCACAAAGACTTAAAAGGGATGCTGACCACATGGAACCTTATCTCGCTTTCTCAAGGCCCACAAACTTTATTCTACTATAACTGTCTTTCTAAAATCTTTTCTTTTCCTGGTCTAAAAAGGACATTGGTTGTGCGTAATTTAATAATTAGGCTAATCCAAATGAAACATTACTAAACACTGTGTTATAATAGAATTGTTGGTTTAATAATCTTTCTATTATGTGCTTGACTTTAGTACCTTTGATATTAACTGCACTGTAAAATAAATTCACCCATGACAATTAATTATGAGTAAAAATGAGTAGGTAGTAGTAGTAGTTAGTACAACAAGAATATAATTATATAGAACAAAAGAAAGAGTTAATAGCCTGTCTACTTAGAAATGTAGCTAGGTCCAGATGTAACTTCGGACATAGATCACTGCCCTGTCAATGATAAGCTAAACCTATGAGCAAGCTGGTTTATTTCACTGATAACCGATCCTATGCCTTTAGAAAAACATATATATATACTGACCACTGACTCAAATAAAGTTGCACTCAGATTTACACTCTCTATTGAAGTGTGTCTGTTTGTCATTTCTTTAGCCAAATCCCTGACCACCCTGTGCAGTCTCTCATCCCTGAGACGGCCTCATTGTTCACTGCTGTGCTGGTCTGCGGCAGATTTGCACACTGAAATCTACATAGCACTAGAGAAAGTGAAGGAAAAGTAAATGATGAGAAAGGCCATATTCAAGGACTGGAATACTCCATACTGTTAAGGCATCAATTCTTTCAAATATGATCTTTAGATTAAAAGCAATTCAATTCTGAACCCTAAATGCCTGTCAAAAGCTTTGCAGTTGTTTATAAAAGACATTGACAAAAAAAAGACATTGACACACTGTTTCCACAATTTTTATGCAAATACAAAGGACCTCCAAGAGTAAAAATACTTTTATCACAAAGAAGAATCTTGGAGGAGGCCCAGTACCTGTTTTCAAGATTTAGTAAAAAGCTCAGCTGTTGAAAGCCAAGTGGTGTTGGCACAGGGATGGTCCAGGCCAGTGGAGCAGAACAAAGAGTTGGGGTGAGAACATGCAGATATCCTCGTGAGAAAGGCAGTGAAGGCAGCTCAGTGGGGACAAGATGTGGGGACCAACTGACAGGAAAGGATGACACCGTCGCTGAACACTAACTGACATGAACAGAGACCTAAAGAGAAAAGCTAAACTGTACTACCCGATAGAAGTTCAATTGTACCACAAATCTGAACCACAGAGAAGTTTACATTCTTTATAGCTGCACTTAAGACAACAAAAGTAAGGGGTGAAAATAATACGGATATTTTATAAGACTCCAGACATGCCAAATACTCTGATCTTAGCAAGTAAACAATAAAAACATGATTGAGATATTGTTCATTTTTCTCATCACTTTTCTTTCTCAAAATCACTCTTTACTGGCTGACCCTGATCATTGACTGAAGGTGCTTTGCTGTTTACCGTCCAGCGCCCCATCAGCATGAGGCTCCCAGAGGAGCAAGAGGACAGGGGTTTCACCTGAAATGTCCCAAATAGCCTGGCATCTGGCACACAGTAGGTACCAAACAAATATGTTAATGAGAGAATAAGTGAATGACTCCCTAGAGCGGAGACTGGAATGGAAAGGTAGAGTTCCCTGGTATGTGATGGGGTGGGGATGTCTTAGTGTTCAGAGGGGTAGAAGCAACTCACTAGCTCAACCCAGGCCAGGAGCCAGGTGGCAGCAAGAAAGCAGCCCTCAGCACTGGGCATGCTGCCCAAAAGCCAGAGCACCTGCTGCCTCTGCAGACTGCACTGGAGGGAGCCTTGGCCAGGTGGCAGGGTTGTAGGCACCAAACTTCTCATTCCAGACTCATGTCCAGAATCCATCGATTCTGCCCAGCTGGAAGGCAGGACTCAGCTATTGTCTGTGGGTCTCTGGGAGACTTCCCCTGCCCCTTTGTGGGATCCCCAGCCCTCCTTGTTCTTGGGGCGCTTGTCTCAGTGCCCAGAGTTCCTGCTGGTCAATCTAAATGTATAGTCATGCGGGGGCCTCTCATCAGAGCAAAAGTCCTGGTATGAGGAACACACTGGGAAACCAGGATCTGCTGAAAACAGCAGGCAGACATTATGGCCAGACTAGCAAAATCAGCTAGAACGTCTTACTAGAGTAGGGACTAGAGATGATGTGCTTTGATTAGCAGGAACTATGGAGCCTCCCAGTAACAGCCCCTGGTCACTGCACCAGAGCCTACACCAGGCAATAACACACACCCATAACATCCCCACACATGTACATTCCTCCACATACTTGCCCATCTTCTCTGAACCTGGGTTAGAAAATTGTGCCTCATCACTATAAACTTGACAACTTCCATACTGTAAGGCAGGAAGACCACAGGGCAGGTTTTCTGATCCAGCAGACCAGGTAAAGGAGAAATCAGAGTCCTTAGTGGCTTTTTGCAGGCTTTTATTGGGATTTACCCGGTACACAGCAGGCAGGGGTGCTGGGGGGCAGGGAGGCTGGCAGGCCTCCCAGCCCCCAGCAAGTCTTCACTCTGGGCTCTCCGACCTTCTCTCACATTCTCTTTGCTCTTCTCATGGCTCTGCTTCTCTCTCGGCTTCTGCTGGCGCCCCCGTGACGCCGCCCTTAAAAGCCCAGTCTCTCTGGGCCTCCCCAGTGGCGCAGCGGTTGAGCGCTGGGTTGCGAAGCTGCCCGCGGCCTCTGCAGTGCCAGTTCGATCCCCGGCTGCTCCCCGGCCACCAGAGGAGGGTCCCACATGGCGCGCAGACCTCTCCTGCCGCCCGCTGCTCCCCTCAGCAGTGTACTTCAGTCCTTCTGCCTGCTCTGCTCCCCGCTCTGGCGAATTCTCTCACCCTCCGGTGCTTCTGACTGTACCCAGTGCTTGTATAAATAAATAAATAAATAAATAAATAGAAGTATTTCTTTATTAAAAAAAAAAAAAGCCCAGTCTCAACCCAGGTGAATCCCATCTACCTATGCCCACACTCTATTCCAGGTGCCCGCCATCAGGCATGCATTCAGGTCCGCAAGGATCCATCATCTATCCTGATGGCGGGAGGGCAGAAAAGCCTTACATTTTTTCCTTATCCTACAGTCCACCCCTTCAGGGTTTTCTGCCATATAGTCTTCATATATACAATTTTCTTAGCAAACAAACAATGCAGCCATGGCCCACAAAAGCAAATATATCACAATATAACAAAATACAACAGAACACAAATAAGTCCAGGCAGGGCCCCAACCTAGTGGCAAAAGACAATTATTGGTACCAGCAGATGAGCCACCAAATCTGCTGCCGAAGGCACTGCTCATACGAGGGAGGGGAATCATTCACAGCATCTACTATAACATGCCAGGAGCCGTCAGGCTTCCTGGCCTTCTCTGGCTGTAGTCTCGGCTACAAGCCACACACAGCATCCACCCCCAGGATGCACTCGCTCTGGGATTGGCAATTCTATACTGTTGGTGGTAATCGCCAACCCTCAGGGTTTCTGTCTGCAGTCGCTGCAACACTCGGCTTTCATAGCCACCAATGCGACTTGCAGACCCCTGCACTCAGGCCAACCCGTTGCACAAGCACATGGGTCGGGGATCCAAACTCTACATGTGGCCTCTTTCAGGTCACCTCTTCAGCTTGGGCTCCACCCCAAGCCACGTTCCCCACCCGTCCCCCAAGGACAGGTTCCTCAGCTCCTCACCCTCACTCGACAACAAGCAGGGCATCACCCACAGGTGATTTTACGAGACTCACAGGTCTTCAGCATACTCAGGCTGCTTAACAGCTACTCAGGGCTTCCCAAACTTAGCATCAGTACCAGCTTTTGCCTTCTCAGTTGGCTTTTCTCCTCCACCTGGCTGCTGGGCATACACAGGCTGCTTTTGGCCACCAAGGCCTACTGGCCACCCCCAGATTCCCATCTCCTGGGGTTTACAAACAAAACTGTTCCACCCCCAGGGTCCCAAAATATATCAACCTGCAAGGTCCTCCGCCTTCTGGCGGGATTGTCAGTCCAAGTTCACCAGTCCATGTCCATCAGTCGAAGTCTGTTGGCCTCTCCCTGCATCAGCACTGGCAAGCTCCAAATCGTGGTCCTCTCCTCCCCGACAATTCTGCTGCCTCAGGGGTTGTTGGCTGGTCCTTTCGGGTGTCGTTGGCTGGTTCTCTTGGGCATCTCCTTCATGCCAGGTTTCGTCCTGTAGCTCCTGGACCTTGTCCCTCTCCTGTGCCATGACGCCTCCAGCGTTGTTGCAGCCAGACACAGTCTGTTTTAGTCCCTCCAGGTCTTCAGAGGGCTCCATACCCGTCTGCATGGATCATCTTGCCAACTTACACCAATTGTAGGGACAGGAAGGACCACAGTGCAGGTTTTCTGAGATCCAGCAGACCGGATAAAGGAGGAGTCAGAGTCCTCAGTGGTTTTGAAGGTTTTTATTGGGATTACCAGTTACACGGCAGGCAGGAGTACTGAGGAGCTGGGAGGCCTTCTCTCTCGGCTTCTCTTTCAGCTTCTACTTCGGTTTCTGCTGCTGCTGGCGTAACCGTGACGCCGCCCTTAAAAGTCCAGTCTCTCAGCCCAGGTGTACCCACTTGAGGTGCCCGCCATCAGGCATGCATTCAGGATCACAGGGTTCCCTCATCTATCCTGATGGCGGGAGGGCAGAAAAGCCTGACACCTTTTACCTTATCCTACACAATGCATTACTTTAAAAAAATCACATTAGTTCGCGATCTATTATTATGTTAAGCGAGGTCTATGGAATTAATGTAACAGAATAGACAGAATAGAAAACATTCAGTGGTGTTACAGGTATAGCTGCAGGAAGGGCACAGAGCAGAATCTCTATGACCCTACGCAGCTGGGTGAAGGAGGAGTCCTGGATCCCTCTGTGGCTTTAGCAGGCTTTTATTGGGATTTACCAGGTACATGGCAGGTGGGGGGGGAGGGGCAGCGGGGAGGCTGAAAGGGCTCCCAGCCCCTGGGGAGTCCAATCTTTCTGGGTTTCCGGAGTTCTCTAGTAGCCTCTGCTTCTCTGCTGGTTCTGTTCCCCATGCAAGTGCTCACTCTGGTATTCCCCTGGACACTGTCCTTATGAGCCCTGTCACTCAACCCAGATGAATCCCATCTATGCATGCCTTACTCCAGTTTACCCCCATCAGGCATGCATTCAGGACCACAGGGATCCATCATCAATCTTAATGGTGGGAGGGCAGAAAAGCCTGATACTTTTTCACTTACCTTATGCAGGCTTCTCTTTGCAAACAACATGAAAAACTACCACTTGTTTCAATTTATAATTAAAATTGTAAAAAAGTTGAATACCCACAAGCATCCTGAAAGATTATAAAATGCTATTCCTATATTTTTAAGGCTGTGTGTTTTTCATTTACTGTAGTGCCAGGAAGGCACCGAGCAGGTTTTCTGTGATAGGGGAGGATGGGGAAAGGAGTCCTGGAGCCCTAGGTGGCTCTTCAAGCTTTTATTGAGCTTTTTACTGGAGTGCGGTGGGGATGGGGGCAGGGGCTGGCAGGCCTCCTAGTCCCCAAGCGAGTCTTCACTCTTTCTGGCCTCTCTGAAGTTCTCTGGTGGTCTCCACTGCACTCTACTGCAAGGCCTTCTCCCCTCCTGCCTCTGCTCTGTCTGCTGCTGGTGGTGTCCCTGTGAGGCCGCCCTTACAGGCCCAGTCTTTCAGCCCAGGTGCGCCCACTCACGCATGCCCACAGCATGTCCAGGCGCCGCCCTCAGGCATGGTGTAAGACCGCAGGTGTGTATCATGGATGCCAATGGCGGGAGGAGAAAAAAACCTGATCGCTTCCATTTACCCTGCAGGGTTCTTTGACTTTTAAGACTGTGCGTGCAGAGATCCTGAAACGAAAATGTTTGAGACTCAGTGACCCAGAACCAGGGACTGAAAAAGTCTTGGTGCAGAAGAGGAGGAGGGGGCGGAGCAAAGTCTGGTCCGGGTTCCCAGGGCCCTGTCTGGGAGCCGGAAGATTACTGTCGGGGATTCCCCACCTCCCCAGAGTTTCACTTCTCTCTCTCTCACAACCTGTGTCGGGTCCTCCTTCCTGGATACTGGTGACTCACCCCAGTTCTCTCTCCCCACTGCCTGGAGGTCTCCAGAGCAGCCAATCAGCAGCCCCGCGGCCCCGGTTACACAGTCTACACTCGCCAGCCCGGACACCCAGCGTTTCTGGCCGGTAGGTGAGGGCCATGGGGCCCGCGCCCCTCCTGCTGCTGCTCTT
This sequence comes from Talpa occidentalis, assembly GCF_014898055.3. Lineage (NCBI taxonomy): Eukaryota > Metazoa > Chordata > Mammalia > Eulipotyphla > Talpidae > Talpa > Talpa occidentalis. The sequence continues at coordinate 44,130,000 of NW_023602073.1, read as the reverse complement.
GGGGGTCCTGGCCCGGGGGAGACCTGGGCAGGTGAGTGCGGGTCGGGAGGGAACCCGCCGCTGAGGAGGGAGGAGCGAGGTGTCCCCGCGTGACGGCAGCTGCAGCGCTGGACCCGGTAACGACTTTTCCTCCATCGCTGGCCCCGTTGTCCCCCCTCAACCCCTCCCTGGACACTTTCCTCTCCCTCCCAGCCCCCTCCTCCTCTTGCCCCCTGATTCCCGGCATTTCTGGTCCCGCTGCCCCTTAACACTCTGAGGAGCCCCCTCGCCCCTCCCCTCCCGCCCCGTCTCCCCAACCCGGGTCTCCCCTCCCGCCCCCAGGCTCCCACTCCCTGAGGTATTTCTTCACCGCGATGTCCCGGCCCGGCCTCGGGGAGCCCCGCTTCATCGCCGTGGGCTACGTGGACGACACGCAGTTCGGGCGGTTCGACAGCGACTCCCCGGGCCAGAGGATGGAGCCGCGGGCGCCCTGGATGGAGCAGGAGGGGCCGGAGTACTGGGAGGAGGCGACTCAGAGAGCGAAGGGCATCGCACAGGCGTTCCGAGAGAACCTGCGCACCCTGCGCGGCTACTACAACCAGAGCGCGGCGGGTGAGCGGGGCGGGCCCGGGGCGCTCACGACCCCACCCCCGCGGGCGGGCGGGGACCCCAGACCCCGGCCCGAGCGTCCCCCGAGGCAGGGGGACCCGCCGGACCCTCAACCCGGGACGAGCCTCGGGACGTTCCCCGCGAGGTTCCCGCGTCAGTTTCGGTTTATTCCGGCGGGGGGGGGGGGTGTGACCGCGGGTGACGGGGCGGGGACAGGCTCTCACACCCTCCAGAGGATGTCTGGCTGCGACGTGGGGCCCGACGGGCGCCTCCTCCGCGGGTACTGGCAGTTCGCCTATGACGGCGCCGAGTACATCGCCCTGAACGGGGACCTGCGCTCCTGGACCGCGGCGGACACGGCAGCGCAGATCACCCGGCGCAAGATGGAGGCTGCCAGAGACAGGAAGCTGCTGAATTACCTGGAGGGGGAGTGCGTGGAGTGGCTGCGCAGATACCTGGAGATCGGGAAGGAGACGCTGCAGCGCTCAGGTAAGAGGGGCCTTGCAAGACCTCCAAGGCTCAGCTCTCCCACTCCTGACACCCCAGGAGCAGTGGAGTAATGGTCAGAACACAGACCTCTTTCTGGTAAGAGAGGGAGGAGACCTCCTGGGTTACCTATTCTGTGCTAGAGAGAGACTCCCCCACAGCGCCCTACTTTTTCTGAAGGACAGTTAAGGAATGCAGTCTCACCTGAGCTGGAAGGGATGGACCATCCCTGAAATCACCCTTCATTGGCTCCTTTTGATCTGGCAGCCGTCTTGGGAACCTTCAGTTTCTCACTATGACTTGTTTGTGTTCTGATTAACATTTTCCAGATCTGACTCCTGCTTTTTTGTGTCCTGAGGTCAGGAACATAAGTCTGTGCTTTCCTCCTTAGACACCTGCATCTTCCTATCCTGAGCTCTTACCCTGATTCTAGAACATTTTAAGAAACAGATTAACCCAGACTCCCCAGATCAGGCCGGTTTATAGGTTTTGTGCTTCCTCTCCCAAACCCATTTCCCTGTCCATTCTGAGGATGGTGACATGAGGCTGCTTCAGTCTCCATGAGGGAAAAATCCAAAGTGTGAATGTTCTGACCCTTCTCCTCAGAGCCCCCAAAGACACACGTGACCTACCATCCCACCTCTGACCAGAAGGTCACCCTGTGATGCTGGGCCCTGGGCTTCTACCCTGCGGACATCACCCTGACCTGGCAGCGAGATGGGGAGGACCTGACACAGGACACAGAGCTGGTGGAGACCAGGCCTGGGGGAGATGGAACCTTCCAGAAGTGGGCAGCTGTGGTGGTGCCTTCTGGAGAGGAGCAGAGATACACATGCCATGTGCAGCATGAGGGGCTACTGGAGCCCCGAGTTCTGAGATGGGGTAAGGAGGGAACGTGGACACAGAGGAATCAGGAGCCCTTCTGGAGAACATCACCTGGCTCTGGATGAAGGCCTGGGTGACAGGGTCTCACTCTTCCTTCCCTTCCAGTGCCCCCTCCTCAGCCCTCCATCCCCACCATGGGCATCATTGCTGGCCTGGTTCTCCTTGGAGCTGTGCTCTCTGGAGCTGCGGTGGCTGCAGCTGTGAAGTGGAGGAAGAAGTGCTCCGGTAGGGAAGGGAGTGGGGATCTTGTCCCCTGGGGGACAAGATCAAATCCCAGGGAGAACTTGCCCTGCCTGGTAATGGGAAGCACCTTCTATGCACTATGTTGTCTAGTCTGGAGCTGATTGCTAACACTCATGCTTTTGTAAATCATTTATGAAAATGAATCACCACCTGTTCACCTTGATAATTCGGTGATGGGACAAATGTCAGAGGGGAAGGTCCCTGCTGAGGACAGACTCCAGGAGGTGGTTACTCCAGTCTCCCTTTATAGCCCTTCTTCATATTTTCTGATCCTGTCCTGGGTCCTCAGGCACAGTTTTGTAAACTTCTTTGTGGCCCAGACTAGGGGATTCATTTAAGACTTCATGGCCTGACTCCTTTGTGGTCTCACAGGATGTTTCTTCCCACAGGTGTAAAAGGAGAATGTTACACTCAGGCTGCAGGTAAGTGTGGATCAGGGGTTTATCCCTGATCCCCTGGGGACAGTGTAGATGGAGCCCATGGGGTAGTTACCCACCTCAGTCCCTCCTCTGGCCTCATCTCTCATGGCTCTCACCAGGTTCTGTTTTGTCCTCCCCCAGGCAGCAGCAGTTCCATGGATTCTGGTGATTATCTGATAACCCCTAAAGGTGAGATCCTGGGACCTATGGTAGGAGAGGCTGGAGCAGAGAAGATGGAACCAGGTTATGGGGAAGCTGTGAGAGGGACATTCTGACGATGCGGTGGCCTATTGAGAATGTCGACACTTCCCTAACTTTGTTTATGATCATTTTCCTTTACAGGGTGAGGACAGCTGCCTTGTAAGGACTGAGTGATGAAGGATTTTTTTCTCATCTTCACTTCATGGCTTCAACATCCATGGTTTTTCTGTTGCAAAAGACCTATGACCTCCCCGGTGGCGCAGCGGTTGAGTGCTGGATTGCGAAGCTGTCCGCAGCCTCAGCAGCGCTGGTTCGATCTGATATCCGGCTGTTCCCCGGCCATCGGAGGAGGGTCCGCATGGCACGCAAACATCTCCTGCCGCCCGCTGCTCCCCTCAGCAGTGTACTTCGGTCCCTCTGCCTGCTCTGCTCCCGCTCTGGCTCTGGTGAATTCTCTCACCACCCCGCGCTTCTGACTGTACCCAATGCTTGTATAAATAAATAAATCTTTAAAAAAAAAAAAAAAGGCCTATGAGGGCCTCCCTGGTGGCGCCAACATCCACTGATTTTCCTGTTGGATAAGGGCTATGACGGCCTCCCTGGTGGCATAGAGAGTTGAGTGCATTGCTGTGAAAGTGCCTCCAGTCTCTGCAGCATGGCTTTGATTCATGAGCCATATGGCCAGAAAGACCCACATGGTGAGGCAGACCTCTCCTGTCTCCCCAGCTGCTCCCCTCAGCAGTGTATTTCAGTAGATCTGCCTGGTGAATCCTCTCACCCCCCACACTTGTGGCCTGTATGCCAGTTCTTATACAAATAAATGTAAGATTGATGAGTTCATTAGTGGGGTTACTAAAATTTGTGATTACATAAATCGGAGACATGAAGACCAGCCAGAACTGCACGTTCACTGTGCTGAATCTGTGCAGGTAGGGGCAGGAGAGGCTGTGAGAGCCAAGGGAGTTGGGGCCTGTGTTTAGTTGGTGCTCATGGTCACTCTTGAGGCATCTCTCTGCTCCTTTGTCCTTGTCCTTCAGTAGCGCCTGTCCCAGCAGGACCTGTGATCACAGGGACTCAGATACCACCTGGGACTGTCCTGTCTCCAGGAATGTGGGTGGAGGCTGTGTGTGGCCTGGTCAACATAGGTTCAGGGCACAGTTTGGTCCTCAGTCTTCATACTCTATGTGTTTATACCTTATTTTGGCTTTTACTTTTTTATGTCTTTTCATATTTAGCAAACAGGCCTCATCTCCTCTGGGTGACTCTGATGGCAGCAGGAGGCATCTGCATTGTCCCCACAAGACCCAGGGTGACCCCTGCACACTGGAGTACATGATGTTAGAGATTGATTTCCAGACTCATCCTGTTCTTGGCCTCATTTTAGTACTATATTCTGGATTATTCTTTCCATCTTTTCACATATTTTTTAAAGAATACTACTACTGGTATTAGTAGAAAGGATGATTCGGTAAATTTTTGTCTTAATGTCCTGTTGGATTTCTATTTCCTCTACAACTTCTCCCTCTAACCTGACCCTTAAGTAACCCTGCCCAGAGTGTGTGGGGACAGGGAGGACGGCTGCTTCACAGTGTCGTCAGTGTGGGCCTCACGTAGGTGACCTTTGAGAAAGAGTTTTAGGGACACTTTGCACATGGCGTTGTCCAGGGTAGTTCAGTCCAGGCAGGACAACCTCCAGTGCAGATGCCTGAGGCAGGAATTTGTGTGGCTGAGATAAAGACTGCTGGACCAGAGGGCAGCTGAGATAAGATCTGTGTGCACCCAGATCATTCAGGCCTGGAGGATGTTGGGTTTGACTTTGAGTAAGATGTGGCGTGACAAGAGCATCTGAACAGATACACACCTGTGGGAATTCTCTCTAGTAGCCTCAGTCTGGCTGCTGTGCAGCATTGAAGGATGCAAGGTAGGAAGAGAAATGAAGGAAACCAGTGTAGGTCCCAGGACAGAGAGGTTGGAGGAGGAGAGGAGGTGAACAGGAAAACAATAGGAAGTGATTGGATCTGTGTATATTTAGAGATGGACTTTACAGCATTTCCTACTGCTGGGCTGTGAGAAGGGGGTCAAGGATGAGTGTCTCAGACTGTGCAGGCAGTAGTGGAGCCTTAGTAACATGGGGAGACCCCAGAAGAACCATATGTGGGCATCCTAGGTATTCAATTTAGGAAAGGTAAAACTGAGATCTATTAGAAATGAAAGTGATGTTGGCAACTGGACAGACAAGTCTGGAGAATAGATGAAAAATCTGAGTTAAGAAATAGACTTGGGGCCTCCCCGGTGGCACAGCGGTTGATCGCTGGGTTGCGAAGCCGCCCACAGCCTCTGCAGCACCGGTTCAATCCCCGGCTGCTCCCCGGCCACCAGAGGAGGGTCCCACATGGCGCACAGACCTCTCCTGCCATCTGCTGCTCCCCTCAGCAGTGTACTTCGGTCCTTCTGCCTGTTCTGCTCCCTGCTCTGGCTCTGGTGAATTCTCTCACCCTCCCGCGCTTCTGACTGTACCCAGTGCTTGTATAAATAAATAAATAAATCTTAAAAAAAGACTTTAGGGCCTCCCCGGTGGCGCAGCGGTTGAGCGCTGGGTTGCGAAGCTGCCCGCGGCCTCTGCGGCGCCGGTTCGATCCCCGGCTGCTCCCCGGCCACCAGAGGAGGGTCCCACATGGCGCGCAGACCTCTCCTGCCGCCCGCTGCTCCCCTCAGCAGTGTACTTCGGTCCTTCTGCCTGCTCTGCTCCCCGCTCTGGCTCTGGTGAATTCTCTCACCCTCCCGCGCTTCTGACTGTACCCAGTGCATGTGTAAACGAACAAACAAACAAACAAATAAATAAAAAATACATGCCTCTTAAAAAAAAAAAAAAAAGAATAAAAAAAAAGACTTTATTAAAAAAAAAAAGAAATAGACTTGGGAGGTGATAGGATGAATGATGTTTGAAGTCTTGAGCTTAAAAGTTCCCCCAAGTAGTAATAACTAAGGAAAAGAAAGCAGGTTAAATCCCAGACCCCCCAGTTATGAGCAATCTGTGCAGACAGCCTCTAGAGCCTACTGCACTGTCTGACACCATGTGGAGACTGCATGGAGACCAGGGAGCCCCCACTGCCCTCAATGTCTTCTGTTTTCCTAGGAAACAAAAGCAAATATAGACCAGTTGGAACCACATCAAACTAACAAGTTCCTACACAGCAAAGGAAACTCATTAAATATAAACATATAATATTGAGTGGAAGAAAATATTTGCACATCATACATCCAAATTATATAAATAACATACAGAACTCAACAACCAGATCGTAATTAACCCAATCAAAACATGGGGAGAGGCGCTAAGTACAAACTTCTCCAAAGAATATGCACATGATCACAGGCACATGGAAAATACACATCACACATCATCAGGAGATGCTGATCAGAACCACAATAAGACACCACCTCACACCTGTGAGATGGCTCATATTAAAAAGACAGGAAACAAGTGTTGGCAAGGTGTGGGGAGAAAAAACCCTCATACATTGGTGGGAATTGGTCCAGCCCTACCAGCCCTAAGGAGAAAAGCTTGGGAGTGGGAGTTCCTTAAAATATTAAAAAATACATCTGCCAGATGACCCAGCTTTCCACTCCTTGGTATTTATCCAAAGAATGTAAAAACTAATTTGAAGGGATATATGAGCTCTGTGTCCATTATGGAAACAACCAATGTGCTTAACAATAGGTGAGTGTTCCCTGCTCCACTCAAGGGAGGGTGGAGCTGAGCAAGGAGGAGAAGAAGCTGGAAAGAACATGTGGTGTGTATACACAATGGAATACTACTCAGCTGTGAAAAAAGATAGAATCTTGAATTTACGACAATGTGGATGAAACTGGAAGAAATACTAAATGAAATCAGAAGGAGAACAACAAATACCAGATGATATCACTGATAAGTATAATATAAAGAAACAACGCAGGGCCTCCCTGGTGGGGCAGTGGGTTGAGCACAGTGCTGTGAAGCTGTCCCACAGCCCAGGTTTGATTCCCGGCCAGCCAGGGAGATTCCCACATGGCGCGGCCGATCTCTCCTGCCTCGTCTGCTGCTCTCTCAGCAGTGCTTTTGGTCCGTCTGCCTGTTCTGCTCCCCACTCTGTCTCTGGTGAATCCTCTCACCCTCCCGTACCTCTGGCCTGTACCCCAGCTCTTGTATAAATAAAAACTCTTTTTAAAAAAAAAAAAAAAGAAATAATGCAAAGGGGGAGATAATACCTAACCAAACCCTTGGAATCTGGCTGCGGAACTGAGGCTACCAGACAGGGGTGAGAGTGGGCAGTAAAAGGAGTAAGAATGTCTGGAGGAGTAGGGTTGAAGACTCTGGGCACCTTGAAGGTGGGAGTGGTGAGGTAACACCTGAAGAGGTGTGAACCTGTCCCTCTGAATCATGTACAGTGTATAAATAAATCCTACCTCAAAAAATGCAATAATAAAAAAATGAAATGCAAGAGAAAAAGTAAATTGTCTCCTCCACCCATCATTGATTTCAGGACTTTGCCTTCGCCTCCTCACTGTCATGCAGGGTGAGGGGCTGGTTTCCCACAAGGGCAGAGGCAGGAGGTGCAGGGACTCCTGGGGCTGCTCAGACACCACTGAGTAGAGACACTGCAGAGAGGGCGGCTCTGAGGGGGACCAGAAACAGGGTTGGAAAAACCCAGTATTGAGGATCTGGTTCCCAGTGTGAGAGGAATGAATGAGTGTGTGTCTGTGTGTGTGTGTGTGTGTGTGTGACAGGAGAGACAGGCACACAATATAAGACAGTGGAAAGACAATTACAAATCAAGCAGGTTTGGAGCAGGACTTGTGGCAGCAGAGTATCTGGAAGAAGGAGGGGGCGTTGGGACTATTCCCATGGTTAGATTGTGGGAGCCTGGGTGGGGCCCTGTTCCAGGACCCCTGGTGGGATGGGGAGGCCCCCTCTTCCCCACCTCAGGTCCCTCTCTCCTCCTCTAATGCTCACTCCAAGCTTATCTCCTTTGGAGTCAGGGAGCTCCAGCCTGGCAGCCCCTCTGTTTCCCAGGGGGTCACTTCCTCCATGGGCTGCAGCTACTCTCTCTCTAGACCAGAGCTGGAGGGAGTCCCACAGGGGGAGGGAGGAGTGTGTGCCCTGCTGGCCTGGCCCAGGGGCAGGATTAGCCCAGGTCACCCCAGTTACTGAGCTGAGTCTTTGTCCACAGTCCAGGAAGGGAGGGAGAGATGGAACAGGGTCAGCCTCAGCTCCTGGAGGAAGGTGTAATGTTAGTGTGGGTGAAATTATTGTTTGTCATTTCAGGGATTTTCCCTTCTCTGCAGGGTAACTCTCCAAGTGCATCAGGGGAAGATCTCAGATAAACCCAGACTAGTGCCCCCACCTCTCTCCCTCCCTTCATCAACAATGATGTGTTCAGGAGGAATGTCCCAGAACTGATGCTCCACACTGCAATGATACATAGAAATAGACGTTGGATTATTGTATTAGCTTCTAGGATTTGAGGTAAGATTTTTTCTTTTTACTGTAAAACTTATTTTGTTTTTGTTGTCACTGTAATCATGTGCAAACTGAAAAATACTGGGAGCGGGAGAAAGTGTTGAGTTTTCAGAGTGCAGATGAAAAAGGGAACAAGAAGCCAACAATGACAATGAGACAGACATTTGCGCAGAGTGTCCAGTTTAACCCATGTATGATCCCCTTAACCCAAGACTATGACCAGTTTTGATCTCTGCTCAAACAGAATCAGGATGCTTTTTCACATAACAGCCCTTGAAATATCTGAAACCCCTGTGTGCATAAGCAGGGCAAATCCCAACAAAACACATGGTTGTTTGCAGTGTGTTGGTTGGTGTGAAAGTCCTAACCTGCCATTACCAGAAACAAGAGTCCTCCTGAGCTGCTTTTTATGTTACTTTATTCATTTCTGTATTCAAACTACATGTATTTAGGGTACCATCCACCAGGCATTGGGGTTGCAGAGTGAGCAGTCCCAGGACTCTGTGTATTTGTAACTAAGAGTCCAGCTGAGGAGGTGACAGGTGACCTGAGCCCCAGGGGGAGCAGGAGGTGACAAGGAGGTGAGTAACCCCAAGGAGACAGGGTGAGAATCCCAGTGCTGGGCACAGGGCGGGTCCAGGGCTGGGAAGGGTGGGAGCTGGAGCTATTGTAGCGGGTGCTGGGGGGCCTGGGCCTTGCCCTGGGCCTAGACTCCAGCCCGTCCCCCCAGCGGGTGGGTGGGACTCGCACAGGGACTCCCCCCGAGAGCCTCAGTTTCCTCACCTGTGTGTGGTGAGGTTAGGGATGTGGTAAGGACAGGGAGCTGATGCCTGTGAGTCTCAGCTCAGGGCCTGGCACATCGTGGACGCTCAGCCCCTCTCTGCTCTCCTGGCTGCAGGGAAAGGGGGTGGGAGAGAAAGTGGAGGTGATGCCAGGCCCTGTGAGCCCTCCCTGCCTGGTGTGGGGACCAGAGAGGGCAGGTGAGGGTCCATTTTGGGAAAGGCCTGGGGCGCCGTGGGGAGCAGAGACTGGAGAGGGTGAGAGTGTGGGGGGCAGGGAGGAGGCTCCTGGTGCCTGACCAGGGCAGGTGTGGTCACCTCCTCCCTGAACGTCTCCTCTGCCCTGTTTGTTCCCCTTCCTCACCCACTTTGCGGGACAGCCATAACCTCGCGGCTACTAATGGACCCTCCTGGAAGAGGTTGTGGGAGCGTGTGCCTCAACTATTCTGTGTCTTTGCCTTGATTATTCTTTGCTTTGACTATTCTGTGTCTTTCACAGCTGAAACTGGCAAAGTTTGAGATGAGATAAGGAATCTCTTAAGGCAAAAATCCTGGTATGAGGACCTATACGTGCTGAAAATAGCAATAGATGTTATGCTTGGATTAGCAAAACCACTGAGGCCTCCTTTGACTCTCCCTGATTTCCCAGCCTTGGCCGGGGTCAGGTGGTTATGTGTCCCCCACACACTTGTGCATTCCCTGTTTGCCTGCTGCTTCTTTGATCTTTTTTATATTCTGTCAGATGCTAAATAAAAATGAGACTGCCTTTGGAGCTGGGCTGCACCTTTGTGGTCTGGTTCGTCAAGACATCTCATTATCCTGCACATATGTTTGAGACCCAGAACCAGGGACTGACAAAGGTCTTGGCGCTGAAGAGGAGGAGGGGGCGGAGCAAAGTCTGGTCCGGGTTCCCAGGGCCCTGTCTGGGAGCAGGAAGATTACTGTCGGAGATGCCCCAACTCCCCATGTTTTCACTTCTGTCTCTCTCAACCTGTGTCGGGTCTTCCTTCCTGGGTACTGGTGAGTCACCCCAGTTCTCTCTCCCCACTGCCTGGAGGTCTCCAGAGCAGCCAATCAGCAGCCCCGCGGCCCCGGTTACACAGTCTACACTCGCCAGCCCGGACACCCAGCGTTTCTGGCCGAGTAGGTGAGGGCCATGGGGCCCGCGCCCCTCCTGCTGCTGCTCTTGGGGGTCCTGGCCCGGGGGAGACCTGGGCAGGTGAGTGCGGGTCGGGAGGGAACCCGCCGCTGAGGAGGGAGGAGCGAGGGGACCCCGGTACGGCAGCGGCGGCGCTGGACCCGGTAACGACTTTTTACGCCATCGCCGGCCCCGTTGTCCCCCCTCAACCCTGCCTTGGCCCCTTTCTGTTCCTCCCAGCCCCCAACTCCTCTTGCCCGGTGAGTCCCAGCCCTCCTTGTCCCGCCGCCCCTTAACTCTCTGGGGAGCCCCCTCGCCCCCGCCCCTCCCGCCCCGTCTCCCCAGCCCGGGTCTCCCTCCCGCCCCCAGGCTCCCACTCCCTGAGGTATTTCTACACCGCGATATCCTGGCCCGGCCTCGGGGAGCCCCGCTTCATGGCCGTGGGCTACGTGGACGACACGCAGTTCGTGCGGTTCGACAGCGACTCCCTGGACCAGAGGATGGAGCCGCGGGCGCCCTGGGTGGAGCTGGAGGGGCCGGAGTACTGGGCGCGGCAGACGAGGAAGGCGAAGGGCGCCGCACAGACGTTCCGAGACAGCCTGCGCGCCCTGCGCCGCTACTACAACCAGAGCGCGGCGGGTGAGCGGGGCGGACCCGGGGCGCTCACGACCCCACCCCGCGGGCGGGCGGGGACCCCAGACCCCGGGCCCGAGCGTCCCCCGAGGCAGGGGGACCCGCCGGACCCTCGAAAGGACGTGCCCCGGGACGTTCCCCGCGAGGTTCCCGCGTCAGTTTCGGTTTATTCCCGGGAGGGGGGCGGGGTGACCGCGGGGTGACGCGGGGTGACGGGGCGGGGACAGGCTCTCACACCCTCCAGGAGATGTACGGCTGCGACTTGGGGCCCGACGGGCGCCTCCTCCTCGGGTACGATCAGTGTGCTTATGATGGCGCCGATTACCTGGCCCTCAACGAGGACCTGCGCTCCTGGACCGCGGCGGACACGGCCGCGCAGATCTCCCGGCGCAAGTTGGAGGCGGCCGGAGACACGGATCAACTGAGGAACTACCTGGAGGGCACGTGCGTGGAGTGGCTGCGCAGATACCTGGAGTTCGGGAAGGAGATGCTGCAGCGCTCAGGTAAGAGGGGCCAAGCATGGCCTGCAAGGCTTCAGCTCTCCCTCAGGCTGACACCCCAGGGGCAGTGGAGTACTGGTCAGAACACAGACCTCTTTCTGGTCACAGAGGGAGGAGACCTGGTTTTCCTGTTCTGTACAAGAGAGAGACTTGCCCCAGAGCCCTGCTTTTTCTGAAGGACAGTTAAGGAATCCAGTCTCTCCTGAGCTGGAGGGGATGGACCATCCCTGAAATCACCCTTCATTGGCTCCTTTTGATCCGACAGCCACCGTGGGAACCTTCAGTTTCTCACTATGGCTTGGTTTTCTTCTGATTAACATTTTTCAGATCTGACTCCTGCTTTTTTGTGTCCTGAGGTCAGGAACTTAAGTCTGTGCCCTCCTCCTTAGGGACCTGCATCTTCCTATCCTGAGCTGTTACCCTGATTGTAAAACATTTTAAGAAACAAATTATCCCAGACTCCCCAGATCAGGCTGGTTTATAGGTTTTGTGCTTCCTCTTCCAAACCCTTTTCCCTGTCCATTCTCACGATGGTCACATGAGGCTGCTTCAGTCTCCATGAGGGAAAAATCCAAAGTGTGAGTTCTGACCCTTCTCCTCAGATCCCCCAAAGACACACATGACCCACCACCCCACCTCTGAGCATGAGGTCACCCTGAGATGCTGGGCCCTGGGCTTCTACCCTGCGGACATCACCCTGACCTGGCAGCGAGATGGGGAGGACCTGACCCAGTACACGGAGCTGGTGGAGACCAGGCCTGGGGGGGACGGAACCTTCCAGAAGTGGGCGGCTGTGGTGGTGCCTTCTGGAGAGGAGCAGAGATACACATGCCATGTACAGCATGAGGGGCTGCTGGAGCCCCGAGTCCTGACTTGGGGTAAGGAGGAGAATGTGGGCCCAGAACTTCTCAGGGGCATCAGGAGCCCTTCTGGAGACCTTCAGAGGGTCAGGATGAGGCCTGGGGCACAGTCTCACCTTCCCTTTCTTTCCAGTGTCCCATCCTCAGCCCACTGCCTCCCCCATGGTCTTCCTTGCTATTGTCCTGGTTCTCCTTGTAGCTGTTCACATTGGAATTCCAGTGGCTACAGCTGTGAGGTGCAGGAAGAAGCACTCAGGTAGGGAAGGGAGTGGGGGGATCATGTCCAATGGGGGCTTTCAAATCCCAGGTAGAACTTGTCCTACCCGGTAAATGGGAAGTACCACCCACACACGTATGTTGCCCAGTCTGGAGCTGATTGCTATTCCTCGCTCTTTGTAAACCACTTATGAAAATGAAACACCACTTGTTCACCTTGATAATTCTGGGGATAGGATCCTGATTCCCAGCAAATGTCAAGAAGGGAAGGTCCCTACTGAGCACAGACTCCGAGAGGTAGTTGCTCTAGTCTTCCCTCATCTCCTTTCTTCATATTTTCTGGTCCTGCCCTGGGTCTTCAGGCACAGTTCTGGAACATTCCTTGTGGCCCAGATTAGGGGATTCATTTAAGACTTCGTGGCCCAACTCCTTTGTGGTCTTACAGGATGTTTCTTCCCACAGGGGAAAAAGGAAGAAGCTACACTCAGCCTGCAGGTAAGTGTGGATCAGGGGTTTTATCCCTGAGCCCTGGGGGCAGTGTAGAAGGAGCCCATGGGGGTGTCACCCACATCAGTCCCTCCTGTGGTCTCATCTCTCGTGGCTCTGACCAGGTTCTGTTTTGTTTTCCCCCAGGCAGTGACAGTTCCCTGGATAGTAGTGATTCTTTTATGGTCCATATAGATGAGACTCTGGGACCTGTGGGTAGGAGGGGCTGGGGGCAGAGAGGATGGGACCAGGTGATGGGGAAGCTGTGAGGGGGACATTCTGAGGATGCGGTGGACTATTGAGAATGTTGACACTTCCGTAACTTTGTTCATGATCATTTTCCTTTACAGGGTGAGGACAGCTGCCTTGTAGGGACTGAGTGATGCAGGATTTCTTCTCATCTTCACTTCGTGGCTTCAACATCCACTGGTTTTCCTGTTGCAAAAGGCCTATGAGGGCCTCCCTGGTGGTGTAGAGAGTTGAGCACAGTGCTGTGAAAGTGCCCGCAGCCTCTGCAGTACGGGTTCGGTTCGTGGCCAGCCACAGAAAGACACATATGGTGAGGCAGACCTCTCCTGTCTCGCCAGCTGCTCCCCTCAGCAGTGTCTTTCAGTAGATCTGCCTGGTGAATCCTCTCACCCCCCACATGTGGCCTGTACCCCAGTTCTTATATAAATAAATATAAGATTGATGAGTTCATTAGTGGGGTTACTAAAATTTATGATTACATAAATCAGAGACAGGAGAACCAGCCAGAACTACACGTTCGCTGTGCTGAATCTGTGCAAGTAGGGGCAGGAGAGGCTGTGAGAGCCAAGGGAGTTGGGGCCTGTGTCTAGTCGGTACTCATGGTCACTCCTCAGGGGTCATCTCTCTACTCCTTTGTCCTTGTGCTTCAGTAGCGCCTGTCCCAGCCGGACCTGTGATCACAGGGACTCAGACACCACCTGGCACTGTCCTGTCTCCAGGATGTGGGTGGAGGCTGTCTGTGGCCTGGTCAACTTAGGTTCAGGGCAGTTTGGTCCTCAGTATTCATACTCTATGTGTTTATATTTTATTTTGGTTTTTACTTTTTTATGTCTGTTCATATTTAGCAAACAGGCCTCATCTCCTCTGGGTGTCTCTGACAGCAGCAGGAGGCATCTGCATTGTCCCCACAAGACCCAGGGTGGCCCCTGCATACTGGAGTACATGATGTTAGAAATTGATTTCCAGACTCATCCTGTTCTTGGCCTCATTTTAGTACTATATTCTGGATTATTCTTTCAATCTTTTCACATCTTTTTAAAGAATACTACTGCTGGTATTAGTAGAGAGGATGATTCGGTAATTTTTTGTCTTAATGTCCTGTTGGATTTCTATTTCCTCTACAGCTTCTCCCTCTAAAACTTCCCTTAAGTAACCCTGCCCAGAGTGTGTGAGGACAGGGAGGATGCCTGCTCCCTAGCGTGGTCAGTGTGGGCCTCACTTAGGTGACCTTTCAGAAAGAAGGACACTTTGCCCACGGCATTGTCCAGAGAAGTTCAGTCCAGGCAGGACAAATTCCAGTGCAGATACCTTAGGCAGGAATTTGTGTGACTGAGATAAAGACTGCTGGACTGGAGGGCACCTGAGATAAGATCTGTGTGTACCCAGATCATTCAGGCCTGGAGGATGTTGGGTTTGACTTTGAGTAAGATGTGGCGTGACAAGAGCTTCTGAACAGATACACACCTGTGGGACTTCTCTTTAGGAGCCTCAGTCTGGCCGCTGTGCAGCATGGAAGGATGCGAGGTCGGAAAAGAAATGGAGGAAACCAGTGCAGGTCCCAGGACAGAGAGGTTGGGGGAGGAGAGGAGAACAGGAAAATAATAGGAAGTGATTGGATCTGTGTATATTTAGACATGGACTTTACAGCATTTCCTACTGCTGGGCTGTGAGAAAGGGGTCAAGGATGACAGTGTCTCAGACTGTGCAGGCAGAGAGGTGGAGCCTCAGTGACATGAGGAGACCCCAGAAGAACCATATGTGGGCATCCTAGGTGTTCAATTTAGGAAAGGTGAAGCTGAGATCTATTAGAAATGAAAGTGATGTTGGCAACTGGACAGACAAGTCTGGAGAATAGATGAAAAATCGGAGTTAAGAAATAGACTTGGGAGGTGATAGGATGAATGATGTTTGAAGTCTTGAGCTTAGAAAGGTCCCCCAAGTAGTAATAACTAAGGAAAAGAAAGGAACAGGTTAAAACCCAGACCCCCAGTTATGAGCAATCTGAGCAGACACCCCCTAGAGCCTATTGCACTGTCTGATACCATGTGGAGACTGCACGGAGCCCCCAATTCAGTGAGGGAGCCCCCAATTCAGTGAGGCCAGAAATCACCTGGCTGCTAGAATGTCTGAAACAGAGTCTGAGATTCTATTATTCAACTTCTTTCCTCACCCTAGTGATGGAGAATTTAGGGTTGATTCCCAGGAGGAGATGCTTTCATCCCTGGAAACAAGCAAATAACAGGGACTCTGGAGTCCAAGGTTTCATCCAGAGACTGAGGGAAACTGTATACTTGGGGGACTTACCAGAACCTGGGAACCTGCTATTATGACATGGAGACCTGGCTCTTCCCTGAGGCCTGTGTCTCCTCCCCCTGAGTGATGGACCCTGGGGAGCTGGTCAGCACCTCCCTCCCCACTCTGTGGAAGGTTCCTAGTGCTGGGATCCCCACAGGCCCAGGAGAGAGGAGCCTCCTGAGACCCGAGTGTCCCTGGGGGTCATTCTCAGAGTTGCAATAATGTACTGACCTTGAGGAAAAGACATCTTCGCTACTTCTGTGGATTTTGGTTATGTGGGTTTTTAACTTCAGTAGGATTAGAGAATTGCAAGTTTGTCACATCACTAAACTCAATCTCAACATGAAATAGTATCCAGAATTTCCAACCATAACATGTGAATTCCCACATGGCAAAATGATTAAGGAGTACTTACAAATAAGCCAGCCTAGGAAATTTCTAAGTATAATAAATGACACCAAGATCAAATTAAGAAAATCAAATAAAGAACTTAAAGGAGAAAATTTGAATTTTATGGGGATTATGAATGTGCTGAACTAAATATTCCTTCATGTGTCCCACGGGGTGAATTATAATGCACTGAGAACCTTCTGTGGGTCAGGTCCTTTCAGTCATAATTTCACTCTCCCAACGATAATCCCTCCAGGCACCTTCTATCCTCGATAAAGCAGATGATGTTCAGAGAAACACTCCATGTCCTATCCCACAGCCTGGAGTCTGCTGAGTCAGAAGCCCCCCAGTGCTGCAGGGGGCATTGTTGCCCCAGCCAGATAGGATACTGACAAGCAGCTAAGAGAAAAGGCCACACACCGTGGGGCTGATGATATGGCATCCCTTTGCTTTTTGTTCTTGGTCATAGAGAGAGAAAAATTTATCAGAAAGTATATTAGGCAATAAATTATATGTGTCAGCATACTGTCAGTAAATGGCACAGAAAATTATCTGTTTAGAAATTAGTTGTTGGGCTGTTTGGCCCACTGGACAATGGGAGATGGTTTGTTGAACATGCCTGACAAGCATTACAATACAATAATTATAGTAGGTCCTTCTTTTGCCTTCTCTTGAAGTTTCTTGGGAAAGTTTTTAAATGAAGCTATTTGAGTTAAGGAGTTTCTAGGTAGAAAATGTTCTGATAGCTGAGTAGCAGCCGGTCCCCGGCAGAAGGCCATGAGGATAAGAAAAGTCTTTTCTTGCTTAGGCTTTAGCTGATAGGGATGTACTGGCGGCGATCCACTGTCTTAGGTTATTGTTTAGCTTAAACAATGAGTTCTAGTGTAAGGCTTAGTTTTTTATTAAGCTTGAAGGTTGCCTTCTTGCTGAGAGCATGTAGTGGCCAAAAGCCCATGGAAAAAGAGATGCACTGATTGTTTCTGCTTTGTTTCTATGCACATGATAATGTCATCTCACTGCTTGCAAAAAATGTATAAATAAAGAACCTGCTGAGTCTCTCAGCAGAAGATACTAGCACCTCATCCAGTGTCAGTGTCTCCTCATTCTACCTCATCCCCTTCCCCTCAGCCCTTCCGTTTTCATTTTCACAGATGCCTTCTCATCCTTTCAGGAACCCTTGACACAACATTTTGCCGGAGGCTGGTCCCCAGCACCCCAGCCCTGGCTCTCCTTTGATCTCAGAATCTGTGTCTCCCACCCCCTCGGGGCTGCCTCTCCAACCCCACAGCCCAGTGTCCAGGAGATACATGTGGTCAGACAGACACAGGCACTGGCTCCCCCAGGCCCGGGGAGGAGGGGCGTGCAGGGAGGGGAGCACCCATGTTTATCCCACTGTTTTCATCCTCCCAGGGGGACCTCCCATGAGGTCACAGAGTAGAGAAAAAGGAAGGGCTGCCGGCACCACCTCCATGTGAGTATTCTGTGGGAGCCAGGCAGAGCCTAATACCCACACCCCAGGGACCCAGATCTAATTCCTGTTGATGGGGCCTGCATTCTGCTCCCAGGGATGGTGAAAAATACCACACAGAGCTGATCCGTGCACACAGGCTAACGGGAGTGGCTGGCAAATGGATTTATAGAATGACCTTGGTGAGACTCTGGCTCCACATCCATCTGCTAGAGGGACAGTGAGTCATGATGGCTTCTCCCAGAGCCTGAGGCAGGATACTCATCAGCCCCCCAGAGGAGCAGTCCCCACCACCCCCCCAACCCTCACCCACATCCCCTCTGAGGCAGACTTGGCCAGTGGGCATTTTCTTGCAGCCACATGACCTGAGGCTGGAAGTGGTGACTGCCCCTGTAGGGTATGTGCTGACACCTGGAACCTTCCTTCTCTGCTCAGCCCTGAGAAGCGACACTAAATAAGGGAGGGGACACTCCAGACAGTCAGGGCTGTGGGACATGTGAGGACTTGAGCTGGAAAGAACTTCAGGTCATTCTCACTCTGCCCATGTGGGAGAACAATGGAAAGACCATCAGGCCAGTGATGGCAGAACCTGGACACAGCCCAGGGCCCTGACTCCCCATCTCTGCTCATCCCCTGATACCTGAGGGAGGACAGAGACTGAGGGTCCCCAGAGAAGAGCTGGACACTCACCTCCTCCTGCTCTTCCCTCATGGAACATGGAGAAAAATATTTCAGCCATGGAAGCCATTTATCTATAACGAGTATATTCCTTATCCTCGGTTGAATATAATTCAAGATATTTGACCATAGCTTTAAATTCTGGTGCCAATATCAATCTAAGGGCCATGTAGGAGAAAGTGTCTGTTATCTCTGCAAGAACTTCAAATCTCCTCACTAAAATGTTGTTAATATAGAGGGAAAATGAGGAATCAAGGTTCGATATCAATAGGACGCTGATTTGTAAGAATCCTATGTAGTGAAGTGACGTAACACACTGTTGTTATAGGGCCAGGGGGATTTCAGGACACGGCACAGGTGCAGGAGGAAGCTCTCCAGGGTGAGGCCTGTGAGCACATGTGTGAAGACCTTTTTAGGGTCCACAGTCAACACAGATGCTCCTGTTTCCTCCTGGTGGAGCTGTAGAAGATTGGTAAATATTTGTGAATGAAATAATGAAAGACACTCAAAGGCTTGTGTTGGGGGAGCAGCTGGGCTTAAAATAACATCAAGGGGAACATTTGATATTCTCTAGTGAAGAAATAACTTAGAATTTTAAAAGAAATGATTTTTTTGTTAGTAAACAACAGTCATGGCCAGCAACCCAGAGAGAATGAAGGACACATGGGACTTTGTGAGCTGCAGAGTGAGTGTCCACATCAGACACCAACAGCTTATGCAGCCACAGACAGTGAGGATGGACATTAAGGGCAGAGATGCCTAGAGACCCCTCTCCCCACGTGGACACTGCAGACACCAGAGTAAGATCACCTCCAGGCTCCCATTAGAGCTGCTCTTCTACTCGAGGGAGCAAGTCACCCACAGACCACGCCCTCCTGAGACCCACTTCTCTCCTGGGAAGGAGAAGCCACACTTTCCCCTTTGCCTCCAGAGTCGCGTGAGCAGTAAAGTTTCTCTGTGTATTGTAAGAGCATAATGAAGTCAAGCTGTTTCAATAATATTCATTACTAATAATGACATTTCTCAGCTTCCAGAGGAAAAAACTGAGCAACAGTTCGCTCCTGTCATCTGCTCTGAGACTTCCCAGGGGGAGGACATGGGGTTCCGTATCTATCATCACTCTGACCCTCAGTCTCTTTCCTGAGCAGTGCTATTGGTTCTGGACCGAGACACTGCTCACCTGAAGCTCCTGGTCCTAGCTCCTGGACGCTGTCACATGGGGAGCTGCAGCCTTGGGTGGCTGGAGCGTCATAAGAATGACGGGAAGAATCTCTCTCTACAAGTTAGGGATTGGACTATGAGGGTCACCAGGGGAAAGTTCTGGGCTCTCTCACCCCAGAAACCACACTGACCTGCATGAAAATCTCCAATAATAGAGGTGATCTTGGATTACAAAAAGGGCGGGTGACCTTCACTAATATAGAAAAACAGGGTATATTTTTGCTTTTCAGTATATTTTTGTAGGAAAAAGTTCCCATTCCTTGGCCTCTGAGGACCAGGACATAGCTGACCCTGTGAGCCTGACAGAGATATGATTTCCCATGGCCTCTCATGAAAACTTGCTCCAAAGTGGGTTAATTACCAGAGTCAGGGGTCCTATCATGTCAGCCTAATGTTGGCGCCAGTGAAGGGACAGGTATGTCAGCCTCCCTGCATCACATGGTGTGGCTCATGAGGATCGGAGGTCTGTGTTCCCCACGTGTCCCCAGATCTGCCCACTGATGCCAGTAGGAGCAGTGACAGGTGCTCAGGTGCAAATCACCATCCATTTCCAGCCTCCACCCCACCCCCCCACAGATTCCCCACCACCTAAAGCAGCAGTTCTCAAGCCTTAGTGCAGTTATTCTAGGATGATTGTTGAAAACACAGATTCCTGGACTTTAACACTGAGAGAACCAAATGTAGCACTTGTGGACAGAGCATGAGAATTTTCTTTTTGCGATGAGCTCCAGGTGTCTAAAGATCACACTTTAAGAATGTGATCCACAAGCAGAGCTTCTGAAATTCTATTATGTAAGCAAACAAGAGATATATTACCCAGCAATCCTACTCCTGGGCATCTATCCATGGGATATGGAACCATCAATGCAAATAATAATATGTTCTACAGTGCTTATAATGGCACTATTTACAATAACCAGGGCCACTGAGAGAGGGCTGGATCAAGATGTGGGCTACCTGCACTGTGGGACGGTATTCAGCCATAAGGAAAGGTGAACTAAGATATTTTCAGCAAAGTGGAGGAAGTTTGAGAGAACTATGTATATTAAAGTCAGAGTGAGAAAGAGAAACCGGATATTTGCTTAGCATGATTTGATTAAGTAACATGTATAGAAAAGCTAGTGGACATTAACAAACACCTTGAGAGTGCTGAGTTTAAGAGTGAGGAGGGAGGAAAGTGGACAAGAGATCCAAGGCATGGTGGTGGGGGAAAATAAAGACGGTATCACAAGGAAAATTGGAATGTTTTTGAACTCTATGAGCATAAAAGCACAATTTGTGGAACATAGGAGAAGCAGAGGTACGGGGAAATCTAGAATATGAAGTGGATAATAAGAGACTATGATGAACAACTTAAGCAATAAATTTGCAGTGAGCTGGTAGGAGTGCAAACTGGTCCAACCACTATGGAAAGCTGTATGGAGATTCCTCAACCTACTAAAGATAGAGCTTCCATATGATCCAGCAATTCCACTCTTAGGTATTTACCCAAAGGACACAGAAACATCAATTCCAAAGAGCACCTGCACCTCTATGTTTATAGCAGCACTGTTTACAATAGCTAAGCTTTGGAAACAACCCAAATGGCCAAAAATAGATGATTGGATCAAGAAGATGTGGTACATATACACAATGGAATATTACTCAGCAATCAAAAAAGATAAACACATGCAATTTGCAGCAACATGGTTGGAGCTGGAAGGGATCATGCTCAGTAAAATAAGCCAGAAAGAAAAAGAAAAATACCAGATGGTCTCACTCATAGCAGGAATCTAGAAAACTTAAATAAGGGACCAGGAAAAAGAATAACTATAAGAAAGTGAAAATCAAAATCAACAAACAACTATGAACCAGAGCACACTATGGGGGGGGGGAGGGAAAGGAGGGATTGGGTTCAAAATAAGGGGGTTGCAATTGTATGGGGAATATAAAAATAAAATTTAAAAAATAAATAAATAAATTTGCAGTGAAATGAACATTTACCCTAAAGATACACATTGCCAAACTGAATTAAGAATAGGAACCCTAGGGCCTCCCCTGGTGGCGCAGCGGTTGAGCACTGGGTTACGAGGCTGCCCGCAGCCTCTGCAGCACCAGTTTGATCCCCGGCCACCGGCGAGGGTCCCACAAAAAAAAAAAAAGCAAAAGCTATATATATATAAAAAAAATAGGAACCCTAGATTATCCTGTATGAATTAAAGAAATTAAATCATAATTTAAAAACATTCCCCAAGGAAAACCTCCGGCTCAGATGGCTTCACTTTGAATCTATCAAACACATAAGTATTAACACCAGACCTACACAAGCTGCTGGAGAGAACAGAGGGAGAAACACCCTCCAAATCATCTAATGAGGCTGTTATAACCTATGTCAAAACCAGACAACTGTGTCAAAGGTTACTTCAGATAATTGTCTCTCCCTAAATCCTTTAGGAAATATCAGAAAATCTAAGTTAATGTACTAGGACACTAAGTTTTATCTCAACACGCAAGTTTGGATGAATTTATAGACATCAATCTAATGTGTTATATTCATATATAAGAAAGAATAACCATAGGATCACCTCCATGCAGAAATGGCACTTTCAATATTTAAAACCTATTCATGATAAAAAAAAAAAAAAACTCAGTAATGTTGGAGAAACATAGCACTTCTTCAATTTGGAAAAGGCCATGTATGAAAAGCCTATAGCTGCATTATACTTTATGGTGAAAACTGAATACTTTTGAATTAAAATAAGGAAAAGAAGGGGATGTTGACTCTCACATTCTACTGTACATTGTATAGAGATCAGACATAAAACATTATGAAAGGTAAAGAAATAAAAGCACTATGGATAATAAAGATGAAGTAAATGTTTAAGTTGCAGCTGACATGACCATGTATATAGAAAATCCTAACAAACAAAAAAAACTTCTAGAATTAATAGGTGAATATACCAAAATGTGGAGTAGGTACAAGGTCAATAGTATTTCTTTGTACCAGTGATGTAAAATTAGGATAAATGGATAATTTTAAAATTCATTTATAATAACATCAAAATAAAATATTTAGATATCAATTTGAAGAAAATGTCTAAGATTTGCACATAGAGATCTACTTAGTACCACCGAGAGAAAACAAAGAATATTCACATAAATGGACAGATATTCAAGGGTTGGGATACTCCATGTTCTTAAGACATCAATTCTTTCAACAATGCTTAGGTCCCAGTGCCATTCTTTTAATCTTTAGATTAAAAGCAATTCAATCCTGAATCTGAATGCCAATCAGCATCTTGACAGTTATTTTAAAAAGACATTAACAAGCTGTTTGCACAATTTTTATACAAATTCAGAGGAGTTTGAAGAGTCAAAATACTTTTTTAAAAGGAAGAAACTTGGAGCAGGCATAGCACCTGATTTCAAGACTTAGTATAAAGATCAGATGATCAAAAACCACGTGGTATTGGCACAGGGATGGACTAGGCCAGTAGAGCAGAATAAAGAGTGGGTGGTGAGAACACGCAGATACGCTCATGAGAAAGGCAGTCAAGGCAACTCAGTGATGTGGGAACTAAGCAGAAGCAGGAACAGACGGACACCCTCGCCACACACTAACTGAAATGAAGCAAAGACCTAAAGATAAAAATTAAACTGTACTGTTCAATAGTAGTATAATTTAACCACAGATGTAATTTACATTTTTGGTAGACGCATTTAAAAGAAAAAAAAAGTAGTAGGTGAAAATAATTAATGTTTTATAAAACTCCAACCATATAATATACTATACTTTCACAAAGATAAACAATAAAAAGATTATGAGATACTTTACATTCTTCTTGTACTTCACCTTTCTTGAAATCTGTTTTGCACCGCAAAGGCTAGAAAGTCCTCACATTGCTGTCCTGCAGGTGGGGGCCAGATCCTCTCCACTTAGTGACAAAGCCTCCCCTAGACTGAAAATTAGGACGAGGCAGAATCTCACTCCAACCACGCTTTGTTCTCTCTTCCCCACACTCCTCCTCATGACGAACACTTACCTGTCTCACCAGCATTCCTGTAATCTTGGAAAACTGGTGTCACATCCCTAAGTGAAGTTCCCTGTCCTCATGGGGTTGGTAGTGACACCTGAAACAAACATCCCCTGGTACTGAGGAAACCCCCCGCCCCACACAGAGGCAGTCACACCCTTTGACTCCTGTCATCTAGATGCGGGCATCTCCTGGACCTGGGCATGTGAAGCCCTGTCCCTCCCTCACATTCCTTCACCCCTTGTAAATCCCAGCACTCCCCCATCCAGGGAGTGTGTTGTTCGGCATGCTGACCCCACTCATCTATTGAGAGCCTTCTCCGATAAACTCATCTGTGCAAAGACATTTCTCGTGGCTTCGAGTTTGGCTTTGTCCACTCTGGGGAGAGACCTGGTTGTGTCCTTTACAATGTGGTGACTTCCCTCCAGATCCAGGGACTCTGGGATTTGTGACCACACCAGATCCCTGACCCCTCACACTGGGTGCAGGAAAGGGTGAGCACAGACATGGCTGGGGTGGACCCCTCAGCCTCCCCTCCTCTCCCTACTCCCCTCCACTCACTGTCCCTTCATCTCTCCCAGTGTCTGGATTTCATGACATCCCAGCACAACTGGGAGCAGGTCAGAAGACTCACCCCTGATCCACAGCTCCTCACCAGGAGGTGCTTCCAGAAGTCTGCCCCACCCCCCACCTCTGCTGCAGCCTCAGGGCTTCCCCAGCAGAGCCAGGGCTGTGCAGAGGGGCATTCCAGAACACTCTTCTTCACAATTACACAGTACCCCTCACCTACTTCAGGCTTAGCTCAGATGTCACCTACAGGAAAGACTCCCTGAGGATAAGAGATGGAACCAGTGTACATTCCTGTCAATGGTGTAAAAGGATTTGTTTTTCTCCATGTCCTTGGAGGGCTACTTTTTAATCTTTTTTTTTTTTTTTTTTTAAGATTTTATTTATTCTTGGGCCTCCCGGGTGGCGCAGCGGTTGAGCGCTGGGTTGCGAAGCTGCCCGCGGCCTCTGCGGCACTGGTTCGATCCCCAGCTGCTCCCCGGCCACCGGAGGAGGGTCCCACATGGCGCACAGACCTCTCCTGCCGCCCGCTGCTCCCCTCAGCAGTGTACTTCGGTCCTTCTGCCTGCTCTGCTCCCAGCTCTGCTCTGGTGAAGTCTCTCACCCTCCCGCGCTTCTGACTGTACCCAGTGCATGTATAAACAAACAAACAAAAACAAATAAATAAATAAATAAAACATGCCTCTATTAAAAAAAAAAAAGATTTTATTTATTCTTGCATAGAAGAACTGGGGTGCAGATCAGAGGCATGGGGAGGGAGTGAGAGGATTCACCAGAGAGTGGGGAGCAGAACAGGCACATCTACTGATATACACGCTGAGGGGAGCAGCAGGGGAGACAGGAGAGGTCTACTGCACCATGTGGGTAGCTCCCTGGCCGGGGATTGAACTCAGGTCTTCACCGTGGGCTGTGGACCGTGGTGGCAGTGGGACATAACCCAGGGAGGCCCCTACTTTTTAATCTTTTCTTGCTTCATCGAGGTAACACTGGTTTACAATACTGCATATGACTTACAGGAATAGGTTCACATCTCTTCAGATGTATTCCCCACAGCCCACCCACCACCAAAGCACCCACAGCCCTTCACCAGAGTCCACTGGGCCCCTCCACCATGTCCTCCACCCCTCCCCTCCCTTCTAACAGCCTCAGCTCTGCAGTCATAGTCTTAAGGTTTGCTTTGATTTGATTTTATTTGACTTTTATTTTGTTTCTCCATATTCCACATATGTGTGAAATAAACATCCACAGTCTGTCTTTCTCCTTCTGACTAACTTCACTCAGCACAATCCTCTCCAGTTCCATCGATGTTGTCATAAATGGAAAGATTCCATCTACACTTACAGCTGAGTAACATCCCATTGTGTGACTATACCATAGTTTCTTTATCCACTCGTCTGCTGTTGGACACTTAACCTTGTTTCCACGGCATTTCTATTGCAAATAGTGCTGCCATTGATATAGTGTTGTAGTTTTTGGATAAAAACCAAAGGGTGGAATTACTTGTGATATGCTGTGCCATTTTAAATATTTGAGAAGCCAAACATTATTTTTTCCACAGGGACGGGACCAGTCTACATTCCTGAGGGTTATTTTTTAAGTAGACATTATTATATTTTAAAATTGTTTGTAAATTATAGAAAAGTTCCTGTAATTCCCACATTCATGTCCCCGGTTGGTAACATATCACTATTTTATTTTTGCAGCTAATGAAGCAATATTGATACCTTATCACTAGACTTCATGCTATATTTGGATGTCATAGCTTTTCTTTTTCTGTCTCAGGCTTCCACCCTCATACAACATTAAGTTGCAATTCGGTCTCCAAAAGCTCTGACTGAGTCAGTCTCCCAGAGTCTTCTTGGTTTTGATGGTCTTGACCTTTTGGACTGGGGGATATTGCTCAGGTGTATTGTAGAACGAATTTGAATTTGGTTAACTGAGCAATAGGTTTGGGGAAGAGACCACACACACGAAGGACCATTCTCAGCACAGTGGTACCGAGTGCAACTGGACACCCTCCGCGGCCACTACAACCAGAGCCAGGACGGTGAGCGACAGGACCTTGGGCAGGTCTCCACCCCACCCCCCACCAGCCTGCTAGGGCCAGGGGCACCCCAAGGCTATGGGACCTGCCCCGTCCTTCGACCTGGGAAGGAGCCCGCGGGACTTTCACCCGGTTTCATTTTCAGTTTAGGTTTATTCATGGCAGGAGATCGTGGTGATCATGGTGCAGGTGGGGCTGACCGTGGGGCTGACCGCTGGGTGGGGACAGGGTCTCACACTTTCCAGAGGATATTTGGCTGCGACTTGGGGACCGACGGGAGCCTCCTCCGCGGGTACTGTCAGTGGGCCTATGATGGTGCCGATTACCACGCCCTGAACGGGGACCTGCGCTCCTGGACCGTGGTGGACACGGCTGCTCAGATCACCCAGCGCGAGTGGGAGGCGGGCAGCACAGCTGAGAACTTCAGGAACTTTGTAGAGGGAAGGTGCCTAGAGTGGCTGCTCAGATTCCTGGAGATGGGAAAGGAGGTGCTACAGCATTCAGGTAAGAGGGGCCTAGAGGACTCCTGACCTCCCCTGTGACTGGCACCCCACAGCTGAAATGGAATCATGGTCAGAATAGCGCCCACTTTCTGGTCAGAGAGGAAGGAGTCCCCCTGGATTTCCTGTTCTGTACTAGAGAGAGACTTTCCCACAGGGCACGACTTTAACTGAAGGACAAAGAATCCAGTCTCTCTTGACATGGAGGGGAGACCATCCTTCACTGGACCCATTTGACTAGGCAACCAGTTGGGGAACAATTTGTTTCTCTGTCAAGGTTTAAAGTCTGAGAATATATTTAACATCGATTCCTCATTTACTTTCTACCCAGATCAAGAGCAAAACTCTGTGCTCTCCTCCAGAGAGACCTGCATCTTCCTACCCTGTGCTCTCACCCTGATTCTAGAACTTTCCAAGGAGTAAGAGATTATCCCATATTCCACTGGTTTTTGGATTTACTGCTTCCTCTTTCCATTGCCCTCTCCATTCTGAGAATGGTCACTGAAGCTGCTTCAGTCTCCTTGAAGGAAAAACCCAAAGTGTGAATGTTCTCACCCTTCTTTTCAGACCCCCCAAAGATACATGTGACCCACCACCCCACCTCTGAGCATGAGGTCACCCTGAGGTGCTGGGCCCTGGGCTTCTACCCTGTGGACATCACTCTGACCTGGCAGCGAGATGGGAAGGACCTGACCCAGGACACGGAGCTGGTGGATACCAGGCCTGGGGGGAATGGAACCTTCCAGAAGTGGGCGGCTGTGGTAGTGCCTTCTGGACAGGAGCAGAGATACACATGCCGTGTGCAGCATAAGGGGCTGCTGGAGCCCCGAGTCTTGAAATGGGGTAAGGGGGAGGACATGGATACAGAGCTTCTTGGGGGAATTAGGAGCCTTTCTGGAAATTTCCCTTCTCTTCCAGTGCCCCCTCCTCAGTCCTCTATCCCCACCGTGGGCATCATTGCTGGCCTGGTTCTCCTTGGAGCTGTGCTCACTGGAGCTGCGGTGGCTGCAGTTGTGATGTGGAGGAAGAAGCGCCCAGGTGGGGAAGGGAGTCAGGGATCTTGTCCACTGGGGGCTTTCAGGTCTCAGGTAGAACTTGCCCTACCTGGTTAATGGAAATACTATCTATACACCTGTTGCTCAAACTGGAGCTAATTGAGAACACTCAGTCTTTTGTAAAGCACTTATGAAATTGAATCACCAACTGTTTGCTTTGATAAATCTGGGGATGGGATCCTGATTCCCAGCAAATGTCAGAGGAGAGGTCCCTGCTGAGGACAGACTCCAGTAGATGGTTGGTCCACTCGCCCCACATATCCTTTTATTATATTCCTAGTCTGGCCTGGGTCTTCAGGCACATTTCTGGAAACATCCCTGTGATCCAGAACTAGGGGATTCCTTTTGGACTTCATGGCTTGACTCCTTTCTAGTCTCACAGGATGTTTGTTCCAACAGGTGGAAAAGGAGGAAGCTACATTCAGGCTGCAGGTAAGTGTGGATCAGGGGTTTGGTCCCTGAGCCCCTGGGACAGTGTAGATGGAGCCCATGGGGGAGTGACCCCTCCATCAGTTCCTCCTGTAGTCGCTTCTCTCTGGCTCTTACCAGGTTCTGTTTTGTTCTCCCCCAGGTAGCAACAGTTCCCAGAACTCTGATGTATCTCACAGCCCCTATAGGTGAGACCCTGGAGGCCTGTGGTGGGAGGGGCTGGGGCAGAGAGGGTGGGACCAGGTTATGGGGAAGCTGTGAGGGGAACTTTCTGAGGTTGCAGTGGGCTATTGAGAATGTCAACACTGATGTGATTCCCTCTGTTCGTGATTATTTTTCTTTACAGTATGAGATATATTTGCCTTGTGGGGATTAAGTGAACAGATTTCATCTCATTTGCATGTCCTGACTTCAAGATCTCCTGGTTTCTCTTGCTGCAAGAGAACACATCCTCATGTGTCTGGGGTCATATTAGGATAATGTGAGGCGGTGGGGAGACTGGCCCAGCCCTGCCCACCGGGACCTTCCCGACGCTGACCTGTGTTTTCTCCCTGATGGCTTTCCTGCTCCAGCAGAGGTGGGGCTGGCCTTGGCTATTTTGTATTCCTGCCAGCAGTGAATGGGCGTCCCTGTTGCTCTAAATCCTGGTCAGCACCTGGTGCACAGTATCCCTCCCCGCCCCCCATATCTGAGGTTTCACTTTCTAAGATTTAAGTTTTCTACAATGAATTTGGGTCCAAAACATTTTCAAAATGTGTAACAAGGTATTTAGAGAGAGACCACATTAACACAACTTTAGTATATTGTTGTAATTGTCCTATTTTATTTTAGTTATTGTTATTAATCTCATTGTGCCTAATTTATAAATTAAACTTTATCATATGTATGTATGTATGTATAGGGAAAATCTTCGTCTGTGTAGGGATCCATCCTATTAGTGGTTCAGGCATCCCCTGGGGGACTTGAAATGAATTGCATGTGGATAAATGAGGGCTGCTGTACTAGATTTTGGATTTAGGCTAAATTAGAGGTGAGTAAAGCATGTCCTTGTTGCTTTCTTTGCATTTCATTTACATATGTCTTTCAATATATGATGTTGAGTATCAATGTACGTTCCTTGGTAACTTCAGAGTTTTGCTCAATTTTTGAAAAGATATTTGTTTTCTTGTTGTATTTTATGGATTCTATATATTCTAAAACATGTGTTTTATCAGGTATGTGTTTCACAGATATTTTCTTCTAGCCTGTGGCTCTTTTACAGCTAATGCTAACATTAAAGCATAGATAGACTTTTCTGGGAAAAGAGAACTTTCTAACTGCAGTGGGTTCAAACCAGAGAGATTACTTGGTTGAACAGAGGATGATGTGACTTATTTATTTTTGTATAGTCTTGATTTTCTTTTGAGTTCTCTGTGTGTGCATGAACAAGCAAATATTAGTTATTGTCAAAAATAAATGACATGAGATTCCCTGTCACTATAGAGCGCTTGGCAGATCAGCCTCAACCACATGTTCCACATGTTCTCAGGCTCTGAGCCTCTTCTCTAAGACCTGCCACCTTGTCACTGAACTGTTTTGTGTTAGAATTTCCATCTGACAAAGGTAGACTGGATGGATGGACACAACTTCCCACTGAAAATAGTTAAAAATGCCATCTTAAAATCATCAGAATTTACAATGTAATAAATGGCCACACCCAAAAGAGAAGGGTGAGACCCCTGTGTTGGCCCCACAGAAAGCAGCGTCCTGAGGAGGGAGGAAGGGCTGTGAGGGCCCCG
This sequence comes from Talpa occidentalis, assembly GCF_014898055.3. Lineage (NCBI taxonomy): Eukaryota > Metazoa > Chordata > Mammalia > Eulipotyphla > Talpidae > Talpa > Talpa occidentalis. Next base: position 44,100,379 of record NW_023602073.1, on the reverse strand, counting down.
CCCAGAGCAGACTGGGAGCCCAGCCCTTCAGCTCTGCGCTGAGCCTGACGACCAACACCTGCCTTCCTTTTTAAAATTTAGGAAGAGATGTTTTATTCTGATTAGGTATATATGTATAATGTAGAATTTATGTGCAATAGTGTTTTTTTATCATTTATAATTTTTATAATAAATTGTTTAAAAAAATGTTGCAAATGGGAGAGAAAAAATTACTGTAGTACTCACTCTGGGAGAGATTTTGTTTCATTCTTTCCTTGTGTGTTGTAGATCCTGCTGCTGCTTCCTGAGTCAGTCTCTCTGTATGTCTCTGTCTCTGTCTCTCTCTCTCTCTCAATTGAAGAGCACAGAGCCCAGTGGGCACAGCCCTGCCACCTCCAGATGCCATTGCCCATGTCAGCTCACCCCCACCCTTCCTGAGAGGGCTCTTTCCCACTTCCTCCTGCTTTTCAGCCCCTCAGCACCCACTTTCTGGTCAGAGAGGGAGGAGTCCCCCTGGGTTTCCTGTTCTGTACTAGAGAGATACTTGCCCACAGAGCCCTACTTTAACTGAAGGACAGTTAAGGAATCCAGCCTCTCCTGAGATGGAGGGGAGACAGTCCTTCACTGGACCCACTTGACTAGGCAGCCATTTGGGGAACAATTTGTTTCTCTGAATAGGCATCCCTATTGTTCTAAATCCTCATCAGCATCTGATGCACAGTGTCTCCAACTTATCGGAGGTTTCACTTTCCAAGATTTAAGTTTTCTACAATGAATTTGGGTCCAAAACATGTTCATATAAAATACCACACCAAGCGGTGTGTATGCAACCGGGGACCAGTCAAGGCCTCCAGCCTGGCCTTCAAAGCCCCCGAGTGCACCCAGTTTTCTGAGCGGCCTGAAGGATGGAGACCACCACTAAGTTGTTCTGCGTGCCTGTCAGCCTGGCAGAAATCTCGGCTCTGTCTGAGTTTTCAGTGTCTCCTCAATGTCAGCTCCCAACATGCTCACACGTCTGCTTCTTGGAGGTTCTGCAGCAGCTGCTCTCTGGACTTAGCCTGGTTTGTCTCTACCGACAACTGCATAGATTGAGATGTGTCCTGTTCACATTTTTTACTATCCTTTTTGACCACAGTCTTGTGTTCTCTCAGAAGAGATGTTTCCTGTGTCAGGGCTTGGGCACCACAAAGCACTTGGGGCATGATCTGAAGGGCCTGGTGACTTGCTTCCTCCATGTGTTTTCTCTCTTGCATGAGCAGCCACAGCTTCCTCCCTAGGGTGGCTGCCTGGCTGGCTGTCTTCCCAACTGCTGTTTTTTGGGGCTCCCTGAATGCCGCCATGTTCTACTCTTTCACATTGAAGTCTTCAGCCAGGATCTGAAGCTGACTCTGAGTGGTAAGGAGGCCTTGGAGGTGACCCCTCAGAATGCACAGCATGGGTATTTGCCCCCTGAGGGTCCTCTGGTAGGTTGTTGAGATACAACCTGGATCCAGGCTTTGCATCATTATGACCACATGAGAGCTAGTCACAGTTGAGCAGTGAGTAGACCAGGACAGTTTTCCTTCTTGGATTGATTTTTTTTATTGCCCCTGGAGTTATAATTATCTTGTTCCCTCATTACCTTAGTTCTTGTTGTGCTCATTCACCTCCAAAATCTCCCCCGAAGTCAGAATCTCCAGGAACATATTACACATACCAGCTATACTACCCGCTTCATCCTGGGCAGACCCCTGTCCCACAGCCTCAGTCCTGCCTCCTGGGGCATGGGTCATGCTCACCTGGGCAGGGCTGAAGGCCCAGATCCTTCACCTCACCCTTGGACTCTCTCCTGTCCTGCTCCCCTGCGGTTGATTTTCCTGTGTCCTGTTCTCTGTGTCCATCGTCTTTGTTTCCCCTTTGCCCACTAGAGGAGGGCCTTAGAAAGTAAACCCTGAGACCATGAACAGCTGAGGTGAATGTCTGTGCCCCCAGCACCTCCCTCACCTGGGCCTGACCTGGAGTCTGGGCTGGATTCCCCTGAGGACTGGGCAGGCCTGGCTCCAGGGTCTTCTGGCCTCCAGGCCTGAGTTGTCTCTTCAGGGCCCCAAGGTCTGTCCTTCTCCAGCCTCTTTCTGAAAGTCCCTGGGGCGGGTCATGGTGTGGGGCTGCTCATCCCCTGTAGGAGGAACCCGGATAGGACACTCGGCGTGCACATTTTACCTGTGAGTGCTCAGGAATTTTCTTGAATTTTTTTTTTTTTTATCATTTCCACTATCCACTCTTTAGAAACTTGTTAATAACTTGTTGGAATCTCCTGATTGGTAGACTCATATTCTTATAGATCTTCTGTTTGTCATTTCTTTTCCATTTCTTTTACTTAGTGGGAGTGAGACTTTAATATACTTTAATATAACTTTTATATTACCTTTAATATAACTTTTATATTATTTTAATATAAAGTTCATCTGCTGATATTATTCATTTCTATGATTAAATTTCTAATTTCCAGGAATACTCTCTTATTCTATGAGTATATACAATTTTATAAGATCTTTTTTCCTTATACCAATTTTTAAAAATATTTTTATACCTTATGATATTATTGATAATAGTGGCTCAAACCTGTTAGCACTCCTACTTCTCTGCTTTCACAATAAACCTGCTCCTTCCTCCCAGCACGGGGCTCAGGTGGGGTTTACACGTGTCTTTGTCACCTTTACTCAGTGTCCATCTCTCCTGACAGTGCAGGCTCCACATCTCCACGGGCCTCTCTCTGCTCCCCATTGTATCTGCAGGGGAGGCAGCTTGGGGAGGCAGGAGCCAGCCAGGGAGAGGGATGCTGGGAAGTGAAGAGGAGGCAAAGGCAGAGAACACTTGGGAGATACTCCCTGGTTCACTGAGAAAAGCATTTGCCAAAATGTAGTTTGTGAAACCCTTGAAGTCACCCAGAATGTTTCATGGGATCCATGAGATCAAAAGTATTTTCAAAACAGGGCCTCCCCGGTGGCGCAGCGGTTGAGCGCTGGGTTGCGAAGCTGCCTGCGGCCTCTGCGGCGCCGGTTCGATCCCCGGCTGCTCCCCGGCCACCGGAGGAGGGTCCCACATGGCGCGCAGACCTCTCCTGCCGCCCGCTGCTCCCCTCAGCAGTGTACTTCAGTCCCTCTGCCTGCTCTGCTCCCCGCTCTGGCTCTGGTGAATTCTCTCACCCTCCCGCGCTTCTGACTGTACCCAGTGCATGTATAAACAAAACAAACAAACAAATATAATAAATAAATAAAAACATGCCTCTATTAAAAAAAAAAAAAAGTTTAAAAAAAAAATACCTTTAAAAAAAAAAGTATTTTCAAAACATCTCTTAGACACTATTTGCCTTTTCACTATTTTGACATTTGTTGAGGTAAAACTTTATAAAATGGAGCTTATAGTGAAGCAGGAGGTTTCCCAAGGCTGCTGCTTGGGAGAGTCTACTGCCTTGATTCTGCTGCTTGCTGAAGTGGAGAAGTTGCTGGGTGTCTGCACTGCTTGTCCGTGGTGGTAGCCATGACCACCTTGACCCCCTTCCCGAACAATAAAGAATGCTTATGCTATGATGGATGGGATGGCAAGTTTCCGCATACAAACTATAAAATATTGCCATTTTTACTCTTGGGTGCTCAGCCCTTAGGGGGACGATCCCACTGAGCCCACCAGTGTGACAATTAAATCTCTCTCTCCACCTCTCTGAGTGCCGTCTGATTTCTTGGGGGAAATTGCCCTAACAGTAGTACCAACTGCAGTAGTAGTAATTCTTCACCAGCACTTACTTGCAACACAAAAACTCAAGCTAGTTTCACTTGAAATGTCCTGGTTGAAGCGTCAAAATTATCTTCACAATTGAATCATCCGAAAATCCACATATTAAAAATTATCTGATTGATGACATGGAAGTACACACAGCACTTCTGCAGCATTCCCAAGCACTGTTTTCCAAGGAAAGTAATTGTATGAGATGAATTAGGTTCTCTTTCTTTTTTTTTTTTTAAAGGCAATGCCATGTTTATGTGAATGGATAACTTACAGAAACTATGGATATTTAGATTGGTTAATTGGCACACACTTTCCTGGTCTAATCCTTTAAGAAAATCAGTGATGATCGTCAACTGACAGTAATTTTACCTTGATAAAATATAAGCTGTCAGAAAAAAATTACGGAAAATTGTGTCCCATCACTAACTTGACAACTTCTAGCGCTAATATTTTCTTTTGATATTTATGTAAAAAAATGGGTATGAGTTTTTGATAATTTGATTCTGTTGCAATTAACAATGATAACATATGTAACAGTGAAATAATGCATTTCTTTTAAAAATGCATACATTTGTAAAAAATCCATTCAATATGTAAAAAAGGACTATGGAAATGGAATAGAATATGAAATTATTCAATGATATTTCAGATTTCACTTTGCAAATAACCTTCAAGAAACTACTACTTGTATAGTTTTAATTTAGTATCAAAGCGGAACATTCACAATTATCTAAAAAAACCACGTCTACATATTTTTGTGAGGTTGTGTGTATTTTTCATAGACTTCACAAGATTACATGCAGAAGGAAGCGTGAATGAAAATCTGTCTTCTAATGAGACAAAAACATTTGCAAAAATATGAAATGTAAAAGATCCATTCTTCTCATTGCCCTGATTATTTTCAGAAATAGTTATTTTTCTTTAAAACACTTTCTGTTAATGTACATTGGCTTTAATATTACTCTAAATAAAATAGTAACATCATTAAAAGCAGTTTTATTCAGTGGATAGCTATAACCTTGTGAACAAAATTATACTCAGGGCTGTGGCTAATTTGTAAGACTGTAGAGATTCTGGAAGGAAAATGTTTGAGAATCGCTGAATCAGCACCTGGGCCTGTACTCAGGAGACACTGTGACAAAGCTTGCCATACAGGAGAGGAGGGGGCAGGCAAAGTTCCAGGTCCCCTGGTGGTGGTCTCATAGTCTCAGCCTCCAGGGCTGTGTCTAGGGTGGGAAGGTTGCTGTTGGGTATATCCCATCCTCCACTCACTTTCACTTCTTCCTCTCACCACCTGTGCCAGTCCTCCTTCCTGGATTTTTGTGACTCATCCCCAGTTCTCACTTCCCATTCTGGAACCTCAGGGTTCCAGAGAAGCAATCAATGTCACCATGATGCCCAGGTGTAAAGGCTCCACCAACCTCCACTGGAGTCAAATTGTAACAGAGTGATGTCCAGGAAAAAGGGAAGTTCCAGGTTCCCTGCCCCACCCAAAGGAGGGTGGAGCAGAAAGGAAAAGAAGCTAGAGATGAGAGTAGGGAAGGAAGGATGCAGTTGGAGAACCAGAAGGAGCCCTGGAGGAAGCACATGGAGCAGAGAAACATGTGAAGAAACTGCACTTGCCTTTTGGTCGTGGACTGCGTGACACAGATGTGGGTGAGAGACCAGTGGGGAAGAGACAATGGCAGCTTTTATCTTGATTTGATTTTGCTCTTTTCCTCCTTGTCTGGTTGTTTCTGATCCTTTTCTATGGGTCCCTGCTTTGGGGCTTTGCTCTGGGCCAATCCCATTTGGCTGGACTTTTACCCATAAGGGGACAGGTAACTTTGGGTGCTGGATTTAGAAACTATATTCTTTGTCTTTTCTGTATTGTTCCCTAATTGTATTAAAGTTCCTTTTCATTAAAGTCTTATGTTTTGGGGCCTCCCTGGTGGTGCAAGGGGTTAAGCACTGCACTATGAAGCAATCCACAGCCTCTGCAGCACAAGTTCCATGCCCAGCCAGGAAGCAACCCACACGGTGCAACAGACCTCTCCTGTCTCGCCCCCTGCTCCCCTCAGCAGTGTATTTCAGTCAGCCTGCCTATTCTGTTCCCTGCTGTATCTCTGGTGAATCTTCTCACCCCCTCACCCCGCCACCCCACTCCCACCCCTGCACCTCTAGCCTGAACCCCAGCTCTTGTATGCATAAATAAACCTTTTTTTAAAAAGTCTTATGTTTTGTCTTGATGCGGGGGATGGCAGAACCTATTTAGAGCAGGCAGTTTTGGGGGCTTTGGGGCACCCTTCTCCCTGCTCTGTAACAAATGACCCCAGAATTTGAGGGTGCTGATCATGAGGCCCCTAACCCTAGTGCTGCTGCTCTCAGGGTCCCTGGAGCTGACCCAGACCTGGGTGGGTGAGTGCGGTGTCCAGAGGGAAACAGCTGCTGCTGGAGTGAGGAGCAAGTTGTGCCCTTACTAAGCCACAGGACCCCCAGAAGGGCATGTCTCCTCAGCCAACCCAGTTGTCACCCATTGGCCAGCCCTGTCCGGGTCCCTTTCTGTCCCTCCCAGCCTCACACTGGTCACTTGAATTTCCCCACCTAGGGCCTGAATCTCCTTCTCCCTTCTAGTCCAATCTTATGAGTTGTCTCCACCCTCTCCCACTCCAAACCCCTCCAGGCCCATCTCCCTGGGGCCCCAGACCTGTGCTGGGAGGAAGGTTAACCGGGTCTCCCCCTCCCAGCCTTCAGGCTCCCCCTCCATGACGCTTTTCTACATCGTGTCACCATGGGGTATGCATAAACATGCAGTTCACGCAGTTAGACAGCTACGCCGTGATTCCGAGGATGGAGCTGCGGGCCCCTGGGTGGAATGGGTGGGCCATGAGGGTCCGGACGAGGAGACGCAGGCGGGTCCAAGACAACAACACACAGATATTCCTAGCGCTCCTAGACTCCCCACGCAGGTACTACAGCCAGAGTGAGCCTGGTACGTGTCGCGCTCTAGGTCATTCCCATGATCTCGGAGACCCAGCATCACTCTGAAGCCGTTGGACCCTCCCGCACCCGCAGGGCTTTCATCCTTGAGTTTGCATCCTCAGTTTAGGTTTTTTCCAGGAGGGAGGGATGTGGGTGGGCTGACACGGGGCCAGGGGGAGGCTCCTGGTCTCACACCATGCAGAGGTTGTGTGACTGTGATGTTGGACCTGACAGAGCTTCCTCTGCAGGTATGATCAGTACACCTGCGCTGCAGGTATGATCAGTACGACTGCGCTGATTATTACGTCATGAATGATCAGTATGATCATTCCTCTGCAGGTATGATCAGTACGACTGCGCTGATTATTACGTCATGAAAGGACCAGTGCTTCTGGACCATGAGGGACACAGTGGCCCAGATCATCGCGTGGAGTGGGAAGCTTGGGGCAGGGCAGCACGCCTCAGGCACAGTGTGCAGAGTAGATGCTTAATGTGGCTCTGCAGATTCCTGCAGTACTGGAAGGAGGTGCTTCAGCAACAAGGAAGAGGGATCATGAGGCCTCCCACCTCTCCTCTAACTGATACCCCAAGAGGGAAATGTAGTAATGGTCAGAACATGGCTCTCCTTCTGGTGGGAGAGGGGCCCGCCTGGGTTTCATATTCAGTACTAGAGAGACACTTGGTCCAGAATACTCTACTTTTTCCGGATAATGTAGATGGAACCTGTGGGGGAGTCACCCACATAAGTTCCTCCTTCATTCTTATCTCTTGTGGCTCTGACTAGGTTTTGGGATTTTTTTGTTGTTGTTGTTTGTTTTTGTTTGTTTGTTTTGTTCTCCCCCAGGCAGCAACAGTGCCCAGGGCTTTGATGTGTCTCTCAGCGTCTAAAGGTGAGACCCTGGAGGCCTGTGGTGGGAGGGGCTGGGGCAGAAAGGATGGGCCCAGGTTATGGGGAAGCTGTGAGGGGACATTCTGAGGATGCAGTGGACTTTTGAGAATGTCAGCTCTTAGTCACCTAAATTTTTCATGGTTATTTTCTTTCACAGTGTGACATAGCAATCTTGTGTGGACTGAGTGAGTGATGCAGAATTTCTTCTGGCCCCATTTTGTGACTTTAGGAGCCCCTGGTTTAAATCACAATGAGAAACCATATCACACCTTTGAGAATGGCTCAAATCAAAAACACCAGAAGAAACAAGTCCTGACTAGGATATGGAGAAATACACTGGTTTTGGAAATGTAGACTGGTTCAACCCTTATGAGAAACAGTATCAAAGTTTCTTAAAAGAGTAAAAGTGCATCTGTCATCAGACCCAGCAATTCCACTTCGAGGTATCTACCCACATGCACAAATACACTGCTTTGAAGGGAAACTTGCACTCCCATGATCACTGCTGCACTATTTGTAATAGCCACGCTATGGAAACAACCTAAATGCCCCAAAACAGATGAGATATCAAGAAGCTGTGGTTTATACACAGAACACTATTCAGGGATCAAAAAACAAACTCATGCCATCAGCAGCAATATGGATGGAGCTGGGAGGGATTACATTAATTGAAATAAGTCAAAAGAGGAAGGCAAATACCGGTGATGTCATTTTTAAATGGACGTAAAGAAACCAAAGGGTCAGATAAAGCCAAACTTCAAAACCAAAATTTGAGATCCTCCAGGCTGTGCCTGACAGTTGACTGGGGCTGAGATCAGCCCAGGCTTCCTGGCCTAGCAGTGCTGAATGGTGGACTGACCCTCTTTAGTTTGGCATCGAACTCATTTGACCACAAAGCCTGACTCCTGCTGACTGAGTCCCCCAATTTGTGTCTTGTTGCACCTGCACCATCACTGGGTCCCCAGCCTTTGCTGTTTGCTGGGTCTGAGATGGATCTTGTACTTGATTCTGCAGATTATTATTTTTTTACACCATTTATATATCCAACCACATGGCCAGAAAGCAGCATCTTCCAACAAACTTATTCTGCTGATTACAACAAATCGTAGTGTTTTTAATCCTTTTTTCTCTTTGCAACACTGAACTATAATTTTGTCTATGATCATTCTCTAATGAACCACCTATGATTTTTTAAAGAATTGAGTCTACTGAGAATCATGTTTACTGTTAGGTCTACTGCTGGAGACCAGCTCCAGCTAGAAGTCATGTAGGGGATCTCAAAAAGGAGAGGACGGAGTCGAAGTTTTTCTCTTTTGGAGGGCTGAGGGGAAGTGGAGTGAGGTAGGAGTGAGGAAGATATGGACACCTTATTTTGTGCAAGTATCTCCTGCTGAGGGTCTCAGCGGGTCTTTATTTATACCTTAAGGTGAGCGGTGGGATTACATCAGCGTAAGCATTGAAGCAGAGCAAAGACAATCAATACATATTTTCTCATGATCGTGTTCAGACTCCCTTGGCCTTACACCTGTAGGCCATTTCTTTGGTAACCTTAAAACAATTAGTTTCCTAGGTACAGCTCATTTACTAGCATGGTCAATCATACAAGACAGCACAACATTTGGCAACAATTAAACTTTCCCAATTACAAAAGTGGGTGTAAAATTCCTATTCTATATTCAATTACTAAAATCAATCTATCTCCTAGCACTCAATTAACTTGGTTAATATATTAATTACTTCAAAGTGGTCTAAGACAACTCATCAAATCTACGTAAGTTCTACTGAAGTCTAACTCTTAACTAGAAATTCCTAACCTCCACACTGCAAATATTTGACCTCATACACCTGGAAATGTATTGTTGCCGCAAACAGGTACCCCCCAGGATAGGCTATGGTTTCCAAGCACAGCTGGTTCAGGGCAGCTTGTTCTCCATAGTTCTTAGGGCCGAAACATTTCTTTCCTAACTATACCTTTAACAATTTTTACTTCTTTAGTGATAGTTCATGCATAAGGACAATTGTCACCTGGGTCCGAATTAGGTTTTCACATGCCAGTTAATAACTAACTTACTTTAGCATTAACCAAGAACAAAGAGGAGAGCATTAGCAGGCATTGCCATGGAGACTCCCCAGTTCAGACCTTCTTTGGGAAGTGCAAGAACTCCCCTCTTCTGGGAAGTACAACTTTCCCTCTTCGGGGGAGCACAGGAACTCCCCGCTTCTCAGGAGTCTCCCCCAATGCCCGGACCTTGTCAAGAGACAGCATGGGAGGCGCAGCCTGCCACAGTCTACCACAGATTAAGTGTTCCCACCATTTCACTGTTGCTGTGGAGCTGAGGGGATACAGCAAATTACATGTTAACATAGAGTTTTCAAATGACTGGATTCAACTCATTATTAGTATATAATAATGGTCCTTCTTTTTCACTGGCATGTCTCACTGACAGGTCTTTGCCATAAATGATATTGGACACTGCTTTGGGTGAGATAAAGGCCATTTTTGGCCTGAGCAACTCTTTGCTTTCCCCTGGTTTCTTAAATAAATTCCTTTGTTGTTGTTCCCTGAGCCTGAGTAGTCTTGCAATTGTGCGTGCAGGTAAAGAACTCAGTGAACGGTGAACTATTTGGGCAGTGTCCATGGACAATTTAGTGGCCCTTGCTGCCCTGTATCAACATGAGATTAGACCTGGGGTCTGGGAAGCACAGAACCTCCTCAGGAACCACTGACCGTGCACGGCCAGCACAACGGAGAACGGTCCCTCTGGCCTCACTGCGGAATTGGAAGCAGCACCTACAGACTGAGGATGCTTCTGCATTATCTGATGAGGTCACCAGAAATATAGTCAAATTTGAAAGGAGCCCTTGGAATTGGTTCACTAAAGTCTGAAACAATCTCTGAATTTGTCCTCTCTCCTCCCCAAAATCAAGAAATCAAGTGCCTCTCATCAACCTGACAGATGGTTTTAGCCTCAATAGTGAGAATCCCCATTACTCATGGGTCCTGAGCTGTTTGAATAAGGTTCCCTCCACCTCGAAGGAGCACAGGCTCTCTGCGATGTGACTGCTTTGGGTTGTCAAGCCCTACTAATTACCAATATCACACCAAAGAAAAAGATGTGGCTTCTCATCTCAGGGGGTCTTCTGTGAGTCAAAGTCTGATAGAGGGAAAGTGCAGAAAAAGCTCCCACCTGAAATGTAAATGGCACGTGCACTTGAGGGCCAGGCCAGGACCCAGGGTCCTGGCCTTGCAACAGCAGGAAGAGACAGTGGCAGAAGGTGTGCTCCTGTGTTCTCTACTCAAACCATGTCCTCTCAGCCTGGGCACAGATGTGCCACCTGATGATGAAACTGATTCAAATGGGACAGCTCATCGGTTCCATCCTGGCAAATCCAAGGAGCACGCAGCCCCTGTGACGTGATGGGAACCTGCCCACGGCCTGTGATGCTGAGACGGCGCAGACAGGTGAACAGGGCTGGGCCCGGAGCACACACTGACCCTCACAGAGCTCAAACTCACGCCTTGTGATGCACCTGCTGATGGACGGGCCGTTGGGGATCTGGACACTGGAATTCAGACACGTTATATGGTGAATCCCTTCATAAAGAAGGTAAAGTGATGTAGACTAAAACTTAATCTTTATGTTACACCTTTCATGTCTGTGAGAATAGATTTCAGGACCAGCCCCAGAATGACAGGATCAGGTCTTCTCTTATTTGCTTACCTGCTAGGAATTCAGAAACTCTGCTCTAGCATCATGATTCCTAATGTGTGATACCCAAATACCTGGAGCTCATCTCAGAAAGAAAATTCTCAAAATATGCCCCAGAGGTGCTGTACCTGGTTCTCTGAGGGATGATCCAGGAATCTGCCTTTTCAACAGTCATCCTAGATTTTCTGCACTAAGGTTTCAGAACCACTCCTTTGATGATAGGGAATCTCGCGGGGGTTAAGGGAGGCCTGGAAATGGACGGTGATTAGGACCTGAGCACGTGCCATGGCTCCTACTGGCATCAGCGGGCAGGTCCGGGGACACGTGGGGAACACAGACCTTCTATCCTCATGAGCCACATGATGTGATGCAGGGAGACTGACATAACTGTCCCTTCACTGATGCCAACGTGGGGCTAATATGACAGGACCCCTGACTCTGGTAATTAACCTACTTCTGAGCAAGTTCCTGGGAGAGGCTATGGGAAAGCCATGTTCCTGTCAGGGTCACCAGGTCAGCTGTGCTGGGTCCACAGAGGCCAATAATTGGGATTGTTTTCCCTGCAAAAGAACCCTAAAAGCAGAAGTGATGGTCTGCCTTTCCTGTGCTAGTGATGGTCACCTGTCATATAATTAATATTCAAATATAATAATGTGAAGATTTATCCTTATTCTGTTTGAACCTAGAGGTCAGAACCTGGTCATTTCTGCAGCAGTCTCAGGGCCCAGCCTGTCATCACCTCCTCTCTCCCGGTGTCTCCCTCCATCACAAAAGCAACATCAGGAGGAATTTTTAAATTCAACTTAATCACATATGGCTGCCTGGGCAGGAAGTGGGCGCCCGTCACTAAGAGGACCCAACCCTCCCTCTGGATGTTTCCAGTGGTTTTGACCACACGGAGGCCTCAGCCTCCTCAGCTCTGAGACCCTTCCTCACTGCAGCTCCACAGCAGGGGTTGGGGGTTGGGGGGGAGGGTGTCAGAGATCTGGGTCCCCTACTCACAGGGCCCACAGCCTTGGTCATCACCTCCACTTTGCCACCTCCTTTCCCTGCTGTGTGACCTGGGCTGAGCTTCTGAGTCTCATTCCTCATAGTTTTAGGTTAAGGGGATCATAATATCTCACAACTTACACAGTGGTCATGGGTTAGACTGGATAATCTATGCAAATAGTGGTTTTCATTTTGATGTTTTCTGTCTTTTGTTGTTTGCATTAAACTCGTGTCTTGTTATGGCGTATGGTGCGGGATCTAAAAGGATTACTCAGAGGCCATGTGCAGAGCAATGGGACGCCTAGAGGGACCACACCATGAAGGTGCAGCCCAGCTCCAAGGGCAGTCTCGTTTTTATTTAGAATCAAGCCGAAGATAAAACAAAGGAGCAAGCAGGCACAGGGGAATGTATAAGGGTGTGGGGGCTGAGTAACCATCTGGTCCCAGCCCCAACTGGGAAATCAGGGACAGTCAAGGGAAGCCTCGGTGTTTCTGCTACTCTAAGCATAACATCTGTGCTGTTTTCAACATGTTTCGATCCTCAAACTAGGACTTTTGCCCTGAGAGGTTCCTTTGCTAAGTCTTTCCCTGGTCATATTCTGGGTGAAAAGCACAGAATAGTCAAGGCAAAGACAGAATGGTTGAGGCACAGAATAATGAAAGCTCCCAGAAACTCAGGCCAACACTCTCCCTCTCCTGATTTTTTTTGATTGTGCAGCATCATTACAGCAACAACTTAAATTTTAAAAATAAAATAAAATAAATGACTTTTTAAAAGATTTATTTATTTATTTAGTTATACAAGCACTGGGTACAGTCAGAAGCACGGGAGGGTGAGAGAATTCACCAGAGCCAGAGCGGGGAACAGAACAGGCAGAGTGATGAAGTACACTGCTGAGGGGAGCAGCAGGCGGCAGGAGAGGTCTGCGCACCATGTGGGACCCTCGCCCAGTGGCCAGGGATTGAACCAGCGCTGCAGAGGTTGTGGGCAGCTTCGCAACCCAGCACTCAACCACTGCGCCACCGGAGAGGCTCTAAAAGAACTTTTAGAGTAAAAAACTGACCTCCACTCCTGGTGCTAATATAGCGTAAGACATCTTTCTGTGTTCTCCTCCAGTGTGGCCATGAATCCAAGGAGATTCATTCTGAACACTATAGTAGGGAGGGATGTAGGGGAACCAGCCTGGGTTTATCTGAGATCCTCTCCCTGCTGCACAGAAAGGGTTACCCTGGGGAGAGGGGAGAACCCTGGAAACAATCAAGAAACAATAATTTCACCCACTCTAATTTAACCTTCCTCCAGGAACTGAGGTAGACCCTGCTCCATCTCTCCCTCCCTTCCTGGACTTAGATAAAGGCTCAGCTCAGGAACTGGGGTGACCTGGGCTAATCCTGCCCCTGGGCCAGGCCAGCAGGGCACACACTCCTCCCTCCCCCTGTGGGACTCCCTCCAGCTCTGGTCTAGAGAGAAAGTAGCTGTATCCACGGAGGCAGTGACCCCTGGGAAACAGAGGGGCTGCCAGGCTGGAGCTCCCTGACTCTGCAACCAGTGGGTTTTCTACAGAGACCCCAAAGGAGATGAGCTTGAAGTGAACGCTGGGGACTGGGGGAGGGAGATGAAAGGTGTGGGGGTGCCACCACATCCTAGCAGGAGGCCTGGAGGGGGTTCCCACCCAGGCTCCTTACATTCTAACCACGAGAACAGTTCTAAACTTCCTCCCTTTCTCCAGTTCTGCTTTTTCAAGCCCTGCTCAAAAACAGCTTCTTCATGGAACTGTATTTACTGGGGTGTTGTACTGACATTCTTTACTCTGCGTGGGATTTGAATTAATTTATGCTGGGGCTTGGTGTGTGATTATCCTTCCATTGTCTTCTGTGTCCTGTCTTCCCTGTCTCTCTCTCTCTCTCTCTCTCTCTCTCTCTTTCTCACACACACACACACACATACATACACACACACACTCCCCTCTCCCTGGAACCAGACCCTCACTCAGCACTGGGGTTACTCTGACCCTCTGTCTCTGGTCCCCTCAGAGCCGCCCTCTCTGCAGTGTCTCTACTCAGCGGGGTCTGAGCAGCCCCAGGAGTCCCTGCACCTCCTGCCTCTGCCCTTGTGGGAAACCAGCCCCTCACCCTGCATGACAGTGAGGAGGTGAAGGCAAAGTCCTGAGGTCAGTGATGGATGGAGGAGACAATCTATCTTTCTTTTGCTCAAGATAGTTTCTTTCCCCTCATTATTGTGTTTTTTTATTGAGGCAACTTTGGTTTACACACTGTGTGGGTCACACCTCTTCAGAGATACATTACCACATCATACTGCTGAGGCACCCACTGTCCTCCACTATGGTCCATTGGGCCCTCTTCCCCCCTCCCCACTCCCCTTACAGTCTCTATTATGCAGTCAGGGTTCTTAACTTTGCTTTGATTGGTTCTTTTTCTGTCCTTGTTTGGTTTCTTTACATTCCACATATGAGTGAAATCACCCAGGATTTGGCTTTCTCCTTCTGATTTATTTCACTTAGCATCATCCCCTCCACATCCATCCATGTAGTTGCAAATTCAAGATTTTATCTTTTTTTCACCGATCCAGTATTCCATTGTGAACATATCACGTCTTACTTATCCACTCATCTGTCATTGGGCACTTAAGTTGTTTCCACGGTTGGTTATTGCACACAGCGCTCCGGTGAGCGTGGGAGGCGCACATTCCTTGGAATTAGTGTTTTGCCCTCTTTGGATAAATACCAAGGAGAGGAATGGTTGATCATGTGGTAGATGTATTTTGAATATTTTGAGGAAACGCCATTCTATTTTCCAGAGGACCTGGACCATCTCCATTCCAACCTACGGTGTACTGGGGTTCCTTTATCTTCACCCTTGCAATGCTTGTTGTTTCTGGACATTCTGAGATGAGTCATTCTCACAGGTGTGAGGTGGTACCTCATTGTGGTTTTGTCATTTCCCTTCTGATACACAATGACAAACATTTATCCATATGCCTGTTGGCCATCTGTTTGCCTTCTCTGAAGGACTGCCTATTTAGTGCCTCAGCCCATGTTCTGATTGGCTTGTTTTCTTGTTTTGGAGTTCTTTGTAGAGCTTGGATTTTAACCGTTTGTCAGATGCTGTGCAAATATTTTCTTCCACTGGGTAAGCTGCTTTCTCATTTTAATGGTAGTTTCCTTCACTGTGCAGAAGCTTTTGATGCGGTTCCATTGGTTTGTCTTTGCTTTTATTCCTTGGAGCACAGCAGATATTTAGTGGTGAAATACTCTGCATGATATTATAATGATAGATACAAATCATTATCCATTTGTCTAAAACTGACAGAATGTACAACACCAGAGTGAACCCCCAGGGAAACAATGACTTTGAGATATTATAATGTGCAGGCTCATCACTTGTAACCAATGTAGCACTCTGGTCTTAATACATGATTTGAAAACATTATTTTATGCACATGCAAGAACATTTAAATAACACTCAAGGATACACATAGATAAGTTATTCCTGTCCCCCAACACCTTAGTCAGCCAGTATCTGCTCAAAACCAGTTAGCAATTTATCATTTCTCATCTCAAAAATATATATCCATGCTTCTGTATGGACAATAATGTTTGTTTTCCCATCATTGCATGAGTTCAGGACACAGACTGTGAGAAAATATTTGTAAATCATGATTCTGATAAAGGACTTGTATCTAGAATTTACAAAATAACCCTTAAAACTTAATGATCAGAAAGAAATAACAAATTTTTTTTAAAAAAGACAGAAACAATATTGAAAACCAATGGTACCTAAATTTAAAAATGGACAAAAGACCTTAGTAGACACGTCACAAAGAAGTGACAAGTAAAAACATAAACAGATGCTCAGTATTACAGGTCATTAGGGAAACACAAAAAGAACAACAGTGACGCCATCACACCTAGGAGAGGCTGGAAAGGCAAACCCTGCACAAAATATCAGGTGTTGCCCAGGATGTGGACAACAGGAGCCTCATCACTGCTGGCAGGAATGCACAATGGCCGGTCACTGTGCGAGATACTTGACAGTTTCTTTGAAAAAAAGGCTGACCACACAATCCAGTGATCACTGCCCCAGCTATTTACCCATCTAATTTGAAATCTTGTATTTGCACAAAAATCCCACATGTATGTAACAGATAGCAGAACACCTGTTAATTGTGAGCTGCCTACAGTGACTTCCTTCCAAAGACAACAGTATTTAAAGAAATGGAACAAAAAGAAGCTTTGCAGGAAGAAATATGGGAATCTCTACCTTAGCCTGGTGCTGAAGGTTAATATCATTGGTGATCAGTCAGGTGGACGTGTTGTGCACTGGATATTCTGGATGGAGAATCACACTGTACCCCTGGGGTCTTCTTTCCTTTATAAAGCCCATAGTCCCAATAAGAGAGAGAGCGAGAGAGCGAGAGAGAGCGAGAGAGAGAGCGAGAGAGCGAGAGAGAGAGAGAGAGAGAGAGAGAGAGAGAGAGAACAATCCTGAAATCGAGGGACATTATTCCTGAGCAATATTCTTCACAATGTCAATGTTACAAAAACAAGGCAAGTCTGAGAAATTGTCAGCCAGATGCGCCTTAAGGAGACCTGGTTGGAACTGAATCAGAGGCACTGGGTAGGATCCTGGAACATAAAATAGACATTAGCAAAAGCTGATAAAATACAACTTGAGTATGGAGTTTGGTAAGTGCATCAATACTGCTTTTTTAGCTGTAAAAAAAACTTGAGTCATAGGAGTTGTTAACAAAATGGAAATGGTAGGGGATTACAAGAAATCCACTACCTTTGCCACATTTCTATAACAGCGATTTTTAATGTTATTTTAAAAAACTGTTCTTGTTATAGTAACAGGTTGTAGAAGGCAAAAAATAAGATAATTTCCAGTTTCCTCAGGTTTTGCTATCAAAGAACTGGAGAGAGGGGTTCTGGGGGAAAAGCTGGAAACTTCACACACAGAGAAGGCTCCGGAGTCTCCTCTCCTCTGAGCCCTGCTTCTCTGACTCCACACAGAGCATCTCACCCCAGGACAGGACGCCGCCCTCCAGGACCCCCAACTCTGCCCACCTCAGCCCCCGCCCCGTCCTGGCGGCTCCACCAGAATCCGGAGCAGCGCGGCAGCGCCCCCGTGTGGCCACAGGGCTGAGCACAGGAGCCCAGAGCTGCCCTTTCTCCTGCTCAGCCAGGCCCTCCCCAGGCTCCCTGGGCTCCCAGCGGCAGGACCCAAAGGGGTGCCCAAGTCCTGTGTCAGTGTAAGTGTCCGTTTCTCTCCAGTGGTGACTTTAGATTTAGGGCATAACCAGGTCTCCAGGACATAATAACAGGTTCTTAGGTTCTGGGCAATTCCCCAAATAGTTTCCTTCAGCCTCTTGGGATGGAAAGTTAGACTCTAGAGTCCCTTTGTTTCTGTTTCCAGGGATAAAAGCACCTCCTCCTGGGAATCAACCTTAATTCTTCAAAAGAGGATGGGGGCAGTGAAGGGCCAGCATGGGGGACACTGTGAGGGGAAGGTCTGTGTGGGTGACACGGGATCTGGCTGGGGTTGGGAGAGTGTCTGTCTCACCTGGTGGGACTGCAGAGGGGTTGGCTCCTCTGCATGACCAGGAAACTACCTACATTTGGAGCCTTTTTCTGTCCTTGCAGGGCTGGTATAACCCAAACATGCGCACTCACAGAGGATCATGGGGAGGAGAGTTGAGAGAGGTCAGGTGGTTAAAGGGCCCTTTTCCAGAGCTAGTACATCCCCCCTCAGCTCCCCAATGCTGGGGTAGCAGGGAGATTCAGGGGCCCATGAGGAGGACAGAGCAAGGCCTGTGCCACCCTGGAAGACCAGCCCTTGGGTCTGATTCTGGGGTTCCAGGGCTCCACTCCCTGAAGGCGGGTCAGAGTCAGCCCCACTCACAGCTCCAGGTTGAAGGCAGCCCTTCTGGTGTGTGGACACATACCACTCTGAAAATGTGTGAAAATACAAAACAAAACAAAACAGGGGAGGGACAAGCGCAAGGGACTATGGTGACGGCGCATGGGTGAATTGGTGGTGGGAATTCTATGGGAACTACACCTGAGAGGAGAAAGCAAACATTGTACAAAAATGAAGACTGATGTAAGATATATATAAATAAATAAAACTATAGCAAAAACAAAATGGAATTATAAATAGAAGTAATAAAAGTCAACTTGATTTTGAAGGACACTTCACAGGGAATGTGAACAACAGTTCATTTCTATCAGGGCCTTGACTGTCACGGGAGCTGTTTCTGGCCTCCACTGTTTCTTGTAAGAAAACAGCCACTGATCACTTTATTGCCTTAATTTTTTACTGGTTTGTACCAAATCACTTCAAACTTAGCAGCCACGCCACAAAGATCTGGCATCTGGCACATTCTCTGGGGAGGAGGTGGCAGGAGGGGCCTCACTCAGAGGCTCCAGCTCTGGGTCCCACGAGGCTGCGATGGGGACGAGATGTTGGCGGATCTGAACGGCCGTGATCAGCGTGGAAGGACCTGACTCAGAGCTCATGCATGTGGCTCCTGGAGAAAACCCTCAGGTCCTTGTCCTGTGGGCGTCCCCTTAGCTGAGGGTCCACCGTGTGCAGGGAGTCACCCCAGAGAGGGACCAGGAGGGGAGCCCGGGCGGGAAGTCTCAGTCCCTGTGAGCCTGACTCTGTGACGTGGCGCGTCCCTTCTGACTCATTCTCCTCACGAGGAAGAACCAGCAAGTCAGACACACTCACGGGGGGAACTGTCTCCCCTCCTGTGTATCCCAGAATTTGTAGATAATTGAAAGCCAACACAGTCCACCTTGTGGACACTAATTTCCATTCCTCCCATAGACAAAATAAACTCCCTCCCATCCAAGGCACCTAAAAGTCTCTCCCATCACAGAAGCAGCGTGATGTCGGCATCTCATCACGTGACTCAGGACCACGCAGAGGAGGCTCCTGAGAGCATCTGTGCAGTGAAGCCGTCTGTGCTCAGCTCCTCGTGGGCTGAGGGCTGTGACATGAAGGGACAGTTTCCTGCCTCACAGGCCCTCTGTGTGGATACAATGGAGGGACAGGCACAGGGCAACTTACACATTTAAAATAAGAGAAATGGAGTTACACAGTGTTGTTTGTCCATTGTAATGTTGAAATACAGCTGGGCAAACTGAAATCTGTCATTTTTTTCCCCAAATGCTTCCCTCCAACCTCTATCCCCAGAATGTTCCCTTTGCCCACAGTGGGGGAATTCCACATTTGTAGGAAGCAGAGGCCCCACTTTCCATACAGAGGAAGACTTAATTTCCCCAACATTCTTCAGGTGACACAACCGGAGTCTCCCCAGTCAGGTGACCATGAGCAGGACTCTGACAGAGGATGTGGGGACAGAGCGACTAGACACAGCAGAAGGCATGTGGTGAAGGTGGCGAGGGTGGCAGTAACGAAACCCCATGTCCTGGGGCAGTAGGCACAGCCACCGCACCTCAGGGGCTAGTGTGCAGCTGCGGGGGTGGTGGTGGTGTAAGCAGGGACGCGGTGCCCAGTGGAGGGGAACAGCTCCTGTGTGAGCCCCAACCTTGTAGAGGGAAAGGGGTTCTGTTCTAGCATGGGGAGCCTCAGGAGTGTTCTGTGGCTTTGAGAAAAATGAGACCCTCCCTGCCACATCTGCACCCCTTTCTACACCTGTATGTGTATTCACATTGTAGCTACTACTCATGCAGTGGTTATTGTACAGTATAGTAATATATACATATTTCATATGTATTTACCTATTCACTCCTGGTGGAAACACGTTCTAGTGAAGGGGTCCTCTCAACCTTTTCCTGTCCTCACCTACACAGACTCAAGCATAGCAAACACAATTCTGGAAGGTCCCTGGGGCTTCCATTTATTTCCTCTCAAATTTTAGGAACTGTTAAATTACCCAACAACCTCGTATGACAAGATTAGAAAAAATAACTTAATAGCTGTGTTAGTACTTTCAATAGGCAAGTAGACATTATTCCTCAGGAAAACACAAAGTCCAGGCAGGGGTGGAGCCAGCCTCGCCTCTGCTGGAGCAGGAAAGTCATCAGGGAGAGACACAGGTCAGTGTGGGAAGGGGCCTGGTGGGCAGGGCTGGGCCAGTCTCTGCACCTCCTCACATTATCAACAAGAACATAGAAACAATCAGATGCCCTTTGCAGCAAGGGAAATCAGGGGATCTTGAGGTCACAAAGTAGAGATGGGAAGAAATCCTGTATCACTCAGTTCCACGTGGCAGCTGTCTCACACTGAAAAAAAAAATCAGGAACAAAATCAGGGAATCACATACATGTCCTTAAAATGCATCCTCAAAATGTTTTACTCAAAGCATTCCCATAACCTGCTCCAGCCCCCCCACCCCCACTCCACCACAGGCCTCCAGGGTCTCACCTTTAGGGAGCTGAGAGACACATCAGGGCCCTGGGCACTGTTGCCGCCTGAGGGAGAACAAAACAGAACCTGGTCAGAGACACAGAGAGATGAGACCACAGGAGGGACTGATGTGGGTGACTCCCCCAAGGGCTCCATCTAAACTGTCTCCAGGGCTCAGGGACCAAACCCTGATCCACCCTTACCTGCAGCCTGAGTGTAGCTTCCTCCTTGTCCTCCTGTGGGAAGAAACATCATGTGAGACTAGGGAGGAGTCAGACCATGAAGTCCTAAAGGAATCCCCTAGTTCTGGACCACAGGGAATTTTCCAGAAATATGAGTGAAAACCCAAGCCAGGACCAGGAAATATGATGAGATGAAAGGGCACTGAACTAACCACCTCTGCAGAGACCTTCCCCTCTGACATTTGTTGAGAATCAGATCCCCATCACCAGAACTATCAAGGTGAACAATTTGTGATTCATTTTCATAAGTACTTTACAAAAATAACAATCAGCTCGAGCCTGGGCAATATGTGTGTAGAGGGTACTTCCCATTAACATGGAGGGCAAGTTCTCCCTAGGACTTGAAAGCCCCCAGTGGACAAGATCCCCCCACTCCCTTCCTACCTCAGTGTTTCTTCCTCCACATCACAGCTGCAGCTCCAGTGAGCACAGCTCCAGGGAGAACCAGGCCAGCAATGATGCCCAAGGTGGGGATGGAGGACTGAGAAGGGGGCCCTGGAAGGGAAGGGAAGGTGAGACCCTGAGCTCCAGGCCTCATCCTGACCCTCTGAGGTCTCTAGAAGGGCTCCTGAGTCCCCTCAGCAGAGCCTCTGTGCCCACATGCCCCTTCTCACCCCATCTCAGGACTCGGGGCTCCTGCAGCCCCTCGTGCTG
The DNA here is from genome assembly GCF_014898055.3 of Talpa occidentalis. NCBI lineage: Eukaryota > Metazoa > Chordata > Mammalia > Eulipotyphla > Talpidae > Talpa > Talpa occidentalis. The sequence continues at coordinate 44,078,792 of NW_023602073.1, read as the reverse complement.
CACGTGGCACATGTATCTCTGCTCCTCTCCAGAAGGCACTACCACAGCTGCCCACTTCTGGAAGGTTCCGTCCCCCCCAGGCCTGGTCTCCACCAGCTCTGTGTCCTGGGTCAGGTCCTCCCCATCTTGCTGCCAGATCAGGGTGATGTCTGCAGGGTAGAAGCCCAGGGCCCAGCACCTCAGGGTGACCTTCTGGTCAGAGGTGGGGTGGTGGGTCACTTGTGTCCTTGGGAGATCTGAGGAGACGAGTCAGAAAATTCACATTTTGGGTTTCCTCCATGGACACTGAAGCAGCTTCATATGACCAGCCTCGGAAGCACAAAAACAGATACCAGCTTAATCTGGGAATCTGAGATATCTCCTATTCCTTAGAAAGTTCTAGGTTCTAGAACCCTGGGCAGGAAGATTCAGGTCTCTAAGGAGGAGAAAACTGTCTTTGCTCCTGATCTGGGTAGAGGCTGAATGAGGACTCACATCTCATCTCAGACTGAAAACAAGACCTTGAGAGAGAAACTCAGGGTTCACCTGATGGCTGCTGGGTAAAAAGGATCCAGTGAAGAGTAATTTCAAGGACGTCTCCCCTACACTTCTGGAGATACTGGATTCCTTAACTGTTCTTCAGGAAGAGTATTGCCCTCTGTGCCAGTCTCTCTCCAGTACAGAACATTAAAACCCCCGGGGACTCCTCCAACTCTTGTCCGGAAAGAAAGTGGGGTTCTAACTATTATTCTTTTCCTCCCAGTGTTCCAGCCACAGGGGAGACTGGGAGGCCTCCCTAGGGCCTCTTACCTATTCGCTGCAGCATCTCCTTCCCGTTCTCCAGGAATCTGCGGAGTATCTCCACACACCTGCCCTCCACAAAGTTCCTGACTGCCTCAGCCTTTCTGTGCGCCTCCCACCTGTGCTTGTCGTTCTGAGCCACGGTGTCCGCCGCGGTCCAGGAGCGCAGGTCCTCGTTCAGGGCCAGGTAATCGGCGCCGTCATAAGCATACTGATCATACCCGCGGAGGAGGCGCCCGTCGGGCCCCAAGTCGCAGCCGTAAATTCTCTGAAAGATGTGAGACCCTGTCCGGTCCCCCCCCCACCCCCCTGCCGTCAGCCGTGCCGGCACCCCACCAGCAGCTCCACTCCCTCCCACCCCCCAATAAACTTAAATGAAAGCAGGTGAAAATCCTGCCGCCTCTCCCGGATGGAAGGTGCTGGAGGGCCTCACAGCCTCAGGGGGACGCTCTGACCAGGAGCCTGGCGTTACCCGCGCGTCCCTGGGGGTGGGGTGGTGCCCCGCCCCGGCCCACGTGGCTCACCCGCCTCACTCTGGTTGTAGTTGCCGCGCAGGCTGTTCAGGCACCTCTCGCCCCGCTCTGTTTTACTCCCTTGGGCCTGCGTCTCTTGGTCCCAAAACTGCGGCTCCACCTGCTGCACCCACAGCGCTCCTGGCTCCACCCTCCGACTTGAAGAGTCGCTGTCAAACCGCTGGATCTGCGTGTCGTCCACGTAGGCCACTTCCACATGCCGGGGCTCCCCCAGGCCAGGCCGAGACACCACGGTGTAGAAATACCTCAGGGAGTGGGAGCCTGGGGACGGGAGGGGTGAGCCCTGACTTGGCCCGACCCTCCAGGTGAGGCGCATGGACTGATGGGACACAGAGGGGAGAAAAAGGCGAAGGGCTGGTGAGATTGATAAGGGGCGGCAGGACCGAGAAGGCCCAAGATGCAGGGAGGGCAAAAAGAAGGGCAGAGGTTGGGTGTGGAAAAAAGGGACCAGGGTAGGGCTGGCACAGGAGGGGCACAGGGACTGGAGGAGACTTGCCTTTCCTGAGGTCCTGCACCTGCCCCTCGGGGGTCCCCGCCCTCCTGCCTCAGGCATTGGCCTTTTCCCTCCCAGCCCCGGACTCACCAGCCCAGTTCTCCAACGGGGCCAGGGCCACCAAAAGCAGCAGGAATAGCCTTGGTGGCTTCATCTGCTCCCTCCACATCCGTGAATCCTTGCTGAGTTATGGAGAGTTTTTAATCGGGAAGGCAGCGCTGCTGATTGTGTCCCTGGAAACTCTACAGCTAATGGGGAGTGAGCTTGGCTTGAGTCACTGGTATACAGGCAGGAGGACAAGATACAAGTCGTGAGAGGGAAACTGGGAATCCCCACCGGTAGCCTCCCCCATTCCAGACACCACCCTGGGTGTTGAAACCCTGAAAACTCCACCCAGGAACCTGAGACTGTCCCTGCCCCCTTCTCTCCTGCACCAAGAGCTTAGTCACACTGTCTCCCCGAGTCCAGGCCCAGGGACTGAGTCTAATGTATTTTCTTCCTTTTTAAAAAATATTTATTTATTTATTCATAGAGCTGGGGTACAGACCAGAGATGCAGGGGTGAGAGGATCATCGGAGACAAAGTGGGGAAGAGAACAGGCAGATGTACTGAAATACACTGCTGAGGAGAGCAGCGAGCTAGACAGGAGAGGTCTGCTGGGCCATATGGGTAGCTCTCCAACTGGCGGGGGATCGAACTTGTGCTGCAGAGACAGCAGACAGCTTCATAGTGCTGTGCTTAACCCCTTGTACAATCAGGGAGGCCCATCTAATGTATTTTCAAGCTCCTTCATTTGGTGAATATATATTAATGAGTGTTAGGTCTCCCTGGTGTTTTGTACCCTTGATCACTACATAGTGAATATCTATGTCTCTTATTAGCTTTTTTAGTTTGAAGTTTGCCTAATCTAAGTATTACTGCCCTGCCTTCTTTTGTGGGCCATTTGCTTGTAGAATTGTTTTCCAACCCTTTACTTTCAATCTGTGTTTATCTTTAGCAGTTGTGTGTTTCCTGGAGACAGCAGAAGGCTGGATTCTGTTTTCTTTCTTTTTTTTTATGTTTACTTTCACTTTCTATTTTTTTCAATAAAAATCATGTTTATTATATTTTATAATTTCTTTTAAAATTTTTTTAAAATTTTTTACATCATTGTTCATTTTTAAACAATATTTACTCCCCCCCACCCCCTCAGGTACAGTTCCCATAGAATTTCCTTCACCAATGCACCATCACCTCAGTCCCCTGTGCTCCTCCTATCCTCCCTCTTATCCTGCTCCCTCCTCCTCCCCTGCAGGATGTCCTTTGATTTATAATTGTCTGTTTTTGTTTTGTTGTGTTTTGTATTGTTGTTATTTTTTTACATGGATGTCTTATTTGGTTCCCCTATATTCCTCCTATAAGTGAAACCATCTGATACTTTTCTTTTTCCTTCTGATTTATTTCCCTGAGCATAATTCCTTCTAGCTCCATCCACATTGATGCAAATGGCATGAGCTTATCTTTTTTGATTGCTGAATATATATATATATATATATATATATATATATATATATGTCACATCTTCTTGATTCAGTTATCTATTTTTGGACACTAAGGTTGTTTCCAGGTTTTTCCTATTGTAAATAGTGCTGCAATAAACATAGGGGTACAGGTGTTCTTTTGAATCAATGGTTTTGTGTCCTTTGGATAGATACCTAGGAGTGGAATTGCTGGGTCATATGGTAGATCCATTTTTAGTAGACTGAGGAATCTCCAGACAGCTTTCTATAGTGGTTGGTGTATTCTGTTTTCTTATCCAGCCTCTACTCTGTGTCTTTTTATTCATGAGTTTAGTCCATTTACATTTAGGGTGATTATTGATACATGGAGTCTGTACTTGCTGATTTGTGTATTGTTTCATGGTTCTCTTTGGTACCGTGTTCATTTCTTTTGTACATTCTGTTTAGATTTTAAGGTTTCTTGTAATATTTGTTGGAGTGGGGGTTTAGTAGAAGCAAATTTTTGAAGGTTTTGTTTGTCTGAAAAGGCCCTTATTTTTTCCTTCATAGAGGAAGGAGAGCTTTGCAAGATAAAGTATTCTTGGTTGGCATTTTTTGCCTTAGAATTTTTGAAAATGTTACTCCATTCTCTTCTTGTCTGTAATGCTTCTTCATAGAAATCTGATGCCAGCCAAATTGGTTTTCCTCTATAGGTTGTCTGTTTCTTCCCCCCAGTCACCTTCATTACTTTTTCTTTGTCTTGGAGTCTGGGTTGCTTTTTATGTGTCTTGCTGTCTTTTTCTTTCATTGTGGTAGTTTGGTATCCTTCTAGCTTCCCATATGTCTATTTTCACTTTCTTCTTCAAGTTTGGGAAGTTGTCTTTGAACATTTTCTTGAACAGATTTTCAGATCCTGTGTCTCTCTCTTCTCCTGAGTCCTATGACTCTTTTATTTCCTTTCCTCATGGTGTCACATAAATCTTGAAGTGTTTCTTCATTCTTTTTCCTTTGTATCTCTTTTCCCTTTTCCTTTTTGGCTCTTTTTATAGCTGTATCTTTGAGAGACTGATTCATTCTTCCATTTCATCTATTCTATTTTCATCAATTTTCCCAGAATTTTTTTAGCTTCTTTATTTATGTTTCAACATACTGTGTTTCCTTTCATTTCTTTTAAAATGATTCAGTCTTGTTCTTCTGTTCATTGATTATGTTTCTCATATCATTTTTTTCCTTTTCTGCTTTATCTCTTAAATCTTTGAGTGCTTTCACGTTTGAGTATTTCATGGCTATTGTGAATTCTTTATCTGTCAGGAAGAGAAATTTTTCTGTGTCAGTGTTGTTCAGTTCTGGAGACTGACTGTCTTTCAGTGGTGTATTGTTTTCAGGAGGGCTTGCTTGACTATTTGCATTTTCCTTTCTTCCCATTGTCTGCTTCCAGGTTTGTCTTATGTGTTGAGCCACCATGCTACTTGTGCTGACAGGCATGACTTTTGGGCACTGTGGATATATCTGCCATGTGCCTGGGCCACTGTGGTTGGGAATGCGGCTACCCAGTGGCTGCTGTCCATGGGCAGGGCTCACAGGTGTTCCTGATGGGCACTGAAGCTCGCTGCTGTGGGCAGGGCTTGAGCATGGGGATTTTGCTTCTCTACCACCTAGGTGTAGCCGCCAGATGGCTGATGCTGGTGGGTGGGGCTCCAGGTCTGCTGTGATTTCAGTCTTCATGTAGTTGTTGGTATTTGTCTTGTGACCCAATAGGTGGTTTATCTTAGAGAATGACCAGTGTGCACTTCAGAAAAATGTGTGTTAGGTTTTTTGGGGGTGCAGTGTCCTATAGATGTCAGTTAGGCCCATGTGGTCTAGAAGTTTGTTTAGGACTATTGTATCTTTGTTTATTTTCTCATGCATTGATCTGTCCATTGGTGAGATGGGGTGTTGAAGTCTCACATATGTATTTTCTTTAATGTCTCTTCAGAGACAATAGTAGTTTTTCTAATGTGTTTGGTGCTTTCTCATTTGGTGAGTGTATATTAATAAGTGTTATGTCTTCCTGGTGTGTTGTCCCTTTGATCATTATATAGCGTCCATCCATGTCTCTTGTCATCTTTTTTTGCTGGAAGTCTATTTGTAGAATTATTTTCCAACCCTTTAATTTCATTCTACATTTATCTCTGGAAATCAGGTGTGTTTTGTGAAGACAACAGAAGGTTGGATTCTGTTTTCTAATTCAATGCCCTGCTCTGTGTCTTTTCACTGGTGAGTATAGTCCATTAATGTTTGGGGTGATTATAGATACTCAGAAGTCTGTTATTGTCGTTTTGTGTTATTTGTCATTTTGTGGGTCTATTTAATTCCTTGTTCTGTTCATCCTGTTCATTACTGTTTATTTCAATATTATTTGGTTGGGGTTTAGTTGTAGTGAATTTCTGAAGATATTTTTTGTCTGAGAAGGTCCTTATTTTTTCCTTACATAGGAGAGCTTTGCAGGGTAAAACATTATTGGCTGGCATTTTTTGCCTTGGAGTTTTTTGAATATATCATTCCATTCTGTTCTTGTCTGTAGTATTTCTTCACAGAAATCTGATGTTAGGCTAATTGGCTTTCCTTTGTAGGTAGTCTGAGCTTCCCCCTCATCTGTTTCATTATTATTCCTTTGTTTGGACTCTTGAAAACTTTACTACCATGTGTCTTGCTGTAGATATCTTTTCATTAAAATAGCTTTTAGCTTCTTTTATGCCTATTTTCATTTCCTTCTCTGAATTTGGGAAGTTTTCTTCAATTGTTTCCTTAAATAGCTCTTCGGCTTTCTTCTCACCCTTCTTCTTCTGGGATTCCTTCCTAAAGCCAGACACTATACTGAGCAGTGGTTAGTACTGTTTTAATAAGAACTTTTTAATGCAATGAAGTCATTTTATACCCATTTTTTATAGTTTTAACAATTATTTTGTAAATGAACTTTGAATATTGTTGTCAGAAATACTTTTTATAAATTTTTTTAAAGATTTATTTATTTATTTATTTATTTATTTATTTATTTATTTATTTATTTATTTATACAAGCACTGGGTACAGTCCGAAGTGCGGGAGGGTGAGAGAATTCACCAGAGCCAGAGCGGGGAGCAGAACAGGGAGACTGACGAAGTACACTGCTGAGGGGAGCAGGAGAGGTCTGCGCACCATGTGGGATCCTTGCTGGTGGCCGGGGATCAAACCAGCGCTGCAGAGGCTGGGGGCAGCTTCGCAGCCCAGTGCTCAACCGCTGCACCACCGGGGAGGTCCTTATAATTTTTTTTTAAAGATAGCAAATGGCACATTTTTATGTTGGGGACACTGGCTTCCTCCTTGAATATTATTTCTCCTTCTGATTGTCATCCTATTTTTATGAGGGGTTCAAAATTTGCTGGAGATGGCTGAGGAGGGCGAGGTGCAGGTGGAGGACGCGTTGGGGCAGAAAGCCCTGGGCCATGTGGATGTAAAATCTTTTATCCCCTTGAATGGGTCTTGGTGCTAACCGGCAGAGATTCCACACGGGAAGGGGAGACACTGTCCCAGGTCCCGCTGATTGCCTCAGCCACTGCCCTGCCTTCTTCCAGGCTTCCAGGTTTAACTCACTCCTTTTGGGTACTGAGGAGAGTGTTGTCTAATGATTAGAAGTAATTTATGGAGCTGGTGCTTGGTTACTTTGCATTCTTCCACTTTTAAAAGACTCTAACTATAATTTATGCTGTTTCTCTTCACATGTCAGTGCATTCCCCATAGTTAGGAGCAAAAGCAAAACTTAATTAAACAAGCAGAGAAAAGAAAAATAACTAAATTTATCTGTGAAATACCTAACTTGGCCTCCCCACAGGCTGGCAAGACTAGCCCTTTGCCGCCTATGTTCCTTACCGGAATAAAGTCAGATGTCCTTGCCTTGTGACAGGCTTCCCTTTTGTCAGGGTCGAGCTTGGAGAGGTCCCAGTTACCACACAGGGTTCCTCACATGGGGCACCAATTGTCTCGTTATTACGTGGGGCAGTGGGATGCAAAAGGATTACTCAGAGTCCATGTCCAGAACAATGAGAAGCCTAAAGGGACCACACCAAGAAAATGCAGCCTAGCTTCAAGGACAGTCTCGTTTTTATTTAGAATCAGAAAATAAAAAGATCAAAGAAGCAGCAGGCACACGGGGAATGCACAAGTGTGAGGGGGACACGTCACCAGCTGGCCCAGCCAAGGCTGGGAAATAGGGAGAGAGTCATGGAAAGTCTCAGTGTTTATGCTGCTCTCACCATCACATCTGTTGCTGTTTCTGCACACGCTGTTTCTAGCACATATAGATGCTCACACCAGGACTTCTGCCCTGAGAGGTTCCTTATCTCAGACTTTCCCTGTTTCTGCACAATGAGAGGCACAGAATAGTCAAAATAAAGAATAATCAAGGCAAAGACAGAATAGTTGAGGCACATGATAATATAAGCTCCCATAGGAAGTTGGGGTGTTGGCATTTTTAAAAAATGACAAATTTCAGTTTGCTCAGCTGTATTTCCACATTACAATGGGTCAGTGACATTGTGGCTCCATTTCTCCTTTTTAGATGTGTCTGCAAGTTGCCCTGCGCCCATGTCATTGTTTCCCACATCAAGGGCTTGTGGGGCAGGAAACTTTCTTCACATCACAGCCCTCAGCCCACGAGGAGCTGAGCACAGAGGGTTTCATTCACGCATATTCTTTAGGGACCTTCTCTGCACTGATTTGGTTGATGAGATGCTGGACCGCACACTGATTCTGTGATGGAGAGAGATGTTTCTGGGCCTTGAATGAGAGGGAGTTTATTTCTATGTGTGAGAAATGCAAATAGTGTCCAGAAGGTGGCCTGTGGTGGTTTTCAGTTGTCTACAAATTCTTCCATACTTAAGAGGTAAAGACAACTCCCCTCCCACAAGTGTGGGTAGACTTACTCCTCATGGAAAGAATAAGCAGAAGCTTATTCTTTGAACATGCAGCTTCAATGAACAAGGCCAAAACCACATTGGGGTTTCCTGCCTGGGCTCTCTGTTCACCCTGGGGAATTCATCTGCCACACTGTGTGGACACTCAGCCAAGGGGACACCCACATGACAAAGCACCGAGGCTTTTCCCAGCAGCCATGTGCATGAGCTTTGATGTATTGATCTTTGCCTGTCACTCAAGAATTTACCCTGGCTGACATCTCAATAACTGGCTCCCTCATCTCCCCTACCTGGCTTGATTCTCCAAATCACTCTTTCTTCTTTGACCCTGATCGTTAACTGAGCTGTTTTGTTGTTTGTGGTTGATATTCAGCGAGCATGTGTGCTCCACAAGGAGAGGGATTTTTGCCTGAGTTAGTTTGAAAATCCTGAATTGCCACTTGTCCAACCACTATGGAGAGCTGTGTGGCGATTTCTGGACCTACTAAACATAGAGCTTCCATATGATCCAGCAATTCCACTCCTAGGTATTTACCCAAAGGACACAGAAACATCAATTCCAAAGATCACCTGCACCCCTATGTTTATAGCAGCACTATTTACAATAGCTAAGCTATGGAAGCAACCCAAATACCCAAAAATAGGTGACTGGATCAAGAAGATGTGGTACATATACACCATGGAATATTACTCAGCATTCAAAAATGATAAACATGCAATTTGCGGCAACATGGATGGCGCTGGAAAAGATCATGCTCAGCGAAATAAGCCAGAAAGAAAAAGAAAAAGAACGGATGGTCTCACTCATAGCAGGAATCTAGAAAACTTAAATAAGGGACCAGGAAAATGAATAACTATAAGAAAGAAAATATCAAAATCAATAAACAACTATGAATCAGAGACACTCTATGGGGACTGGGGGTGGGGAAGTAGGGATTGGGTTCAAAATAAGGGGGTTGCAACTGTACGGGGAATATAAAAATAAAATTAAAAAATTAATTTTAATAATTTAATGGGCATGGAACAATAAAAAAAATCCTGAATTGCCTAAAATACTGCCTGGCACACAGTAGGTACTGAATAAAAATGTGAATGAATGAATAAATGTAGGGACCAGAATTCTTTAAAGCTGAGACTGATTGGGACAGGAAGTAGGCAGCCCCCTGGTATATGATGGGGATCAGGGGTGTCTTTGTGTTCACAGGAAGAGGAGACTCACTAGCTCATTCAGAAGCTCCAGACCCTCAGCACTGGACATGCAGCCAAAAGCCAAAAGCAGGAGGAGCCCTAGTCAGGCTGCAGGGCTGTTAGGCACTGAAGTCCTGCTGGCCAGACCCAGGTCCACTGTCCACTGATTCTGACCAGCAGGAAAGCAGGACTCGTCTATAGCCTATGTAGCCCAAGGAATCCTCCCATGACCCTTGACCCCTAGGTCATTATGCAGGGCCAAAAGGTGGATTAGTGTTCAGAACCACAGGGCCTTCAATTTTGGGCTCAGAAGATGCTAGGAAATGAGGCCCAAGAGATTCAACCAGCAGGTGCCTGTCTTTTTGATCTAGGTGGGGGAAGAAGAGACAGGACACCAGGTCTGGGCTGTCAGGTCTAGAGAGAGGGGAAGGGCCTGTCTTCCAACCTCCATAGGGTGGGTGTCTGACCCTCGGCAGGAGGGTCCACTCTGGGTATCTTGGTGTGGTGTGTGGACACCTGGCCCTGGAGGCTGGGGAGGGGGAACACATTCTGTTCTGGGGAGACATTAGCCAGCAGCTGAGGCCCCAACTCCTGGCTGATCTTGTGGCCACCTGAGACCCCAGGATCCTCCCACCCCTGCCTTCTGTGCTCCAGAATATGGAGTCCAAGGCCTGGGCCACTCCTCCTGGTGCAGGGGCTCCTGGTGCCTGAGACGGTGTCAGGGCCTGAGGGATGTGAACTGAGATGAACTCAGATGGGGCTGTGAGGTCCCAGCACAGGGAAGGCTCTGGAATCCGGTGTCAGGGCCCAGGGCTGCTCCCAGCAGGCAACACAGGCCTTGTGCGCCCCCTCTCTGGGCTTCTTGATTCTCCCTGTCACCCCAGCATAAGAGGGGCTTGCTCTGGAAGAGGGGAATCCCTTAATAACACACCCCCCTTTCCCTTTCTTCCCTGTGTTTGAGTCATATTAAACAGGGTTATATGGGGCGATAGCTGCAAAGGACAGCGCCCAATAGAGGACAGGTCACTGTCTGAGGGTCTTCACCCTTGTGCAAAATCGAAGGTTACTCAGGCTCAGGGACCAACAACTGGGGACATGTATTTAACAAATGGGGCAATCAATCAGTTCTTAAGTCCTTGAGTGGCTGGCTATGTCAACCCAGTGTCCACAGTGTCCAAAAGTCTTATTCAAATGGCTGCTCATCCAAGATGGTGTCCTGTCAATGAGGGTCTGGAGCTCATGGCAGCCAGCAAATTGTGGGCCAGGATCCCACAGCTGCAGCTGGAGGTGCTCATAGGTGGGGGCCGTTGAGATGACAGTACAGCAGCCCGCAGCCACATTCTCAAGGTCGGGATGGTCAGCACTAGAGACAGAAGCACCAGGAGGTGATGTCAGAAAATTAACAGCTCTCCGAGGTGATCCCGATACAGAGTGCCCGCCACCTGCCAACAGTGTTGGGCAGCACAGGCCAGTAGTGCTGGTCACTAATGTTACAGCTCTTTGTGAGTTGTTGGCCCACACCAACCACAGACAGCTCTTTGAGACACCAGGCCCGGAGCCTGTGGTGCTCCCCTCAGGCAGTGTCAGAGGCAGGCCAGAGGCAGGTGTGGCCAGCCTGGCCTCTGCAAAGCTTTTTGGCTTCTGTTCTTCCTTCAGAGGTTGGCTGCCGGATGCTTCTTTTTCCTTCGGAAGTCAGGAATCGAGTCAGGAGAGTCTGAGTCTCTCTTTCAAGTCCAGGAACTGAGAGTCAGTGTCCACCAGAGTATGCCCAGAGAGTCTGAGTGTCCGTTCTGAGCCAGTCCCAAGCTGGCTCCTGCCCTGCCTTATGTCCTCTCCCAGAGTCCCCCACCTACAAGTCTGATTGGACCTCTTTCAATCCTATGGCTGTTGGACCATTTGCTGATCAGCTCATAGGTCATACCTGATGGGTCGATTCCATGATCCAAGCACCAAATCCATGGGTCACTCTATGCCTGCAGCTGGAGGGAGACACGGCCCTGGAGCTGGCCCAGTGGGGCCCCCACACTCCTCCCTGCAGCCCTAAACCAGGGCCTATGGGGCCAGCTATTGCCTCCTATGCTGGTACAGGCACCTGGGTCCCTGCAGCCCGAGTGGGGCTGCACACCCTGGGGCGGCTTGGTAGAGGACAGCAGCCACCCGCTGTCACTGCTGGCCTCTGCCTGCAGCCTGAGTCCCAGTGGCGCCACAGTGGCTGGGAGTAAAATGCCCACCACCCGCTGCTCTTGCTCTGCCCACAGCAGTGCTGTGTGGCCAAGCGCCAGAGCCTCAAGGTGGGGTTGGGTTCTCTGGTTTCAATACCCCGCCTGTAGGATGGAGAATGTTTTAAACTTACTATAGTTTTCCAGCCAACTATAAGGCTGGTCTTGGGTAGTTATCGCCAGGTGAAACAGATTCCACCAGCTTTTATTTTGCTTTTTTATTGAGGTACCATTAGTTTACAACGCCCCAGTAACTCACGCTTTTTTTTTCCCTCCTGCCGCCCGCCTCTGCAGCCACAGTCTACAACTTTGTTTTCCTCCCAGGTTTCATTACCCACACGTGATATATCTATGATGTTAAAAAAAAACCCACACAAAACACATAGGAGCATGTGCACCTATAATAGGGGCACCCAGGCTGACAGGTGGGAGATGGGGGGATGTGGGGGTGGGATGGGAGGGGTTTGGTTGCTGTGTGCCTGCCTCCTCACCTGCTGGTCTGCCTGTGTATCTGGTCCCAGGCTTCAGCAAATCAGATCTACCTAAGGCTCCAAGATGCTTTTTCCATATGCCGGAATCAACCATGCACCTGCTCAGTCTGGGAGTTCTAGGATTAGAGGTTTAGGCTCACACGGCTTCAGATGTATGTCACCACACCAGCCACCACCGAAGCACCCGTAGTCCTTCACCATGGTCCCTTGGCCCCCCTCTATGTTTCCCACTCCTTTCCTCCCCCTCTAGTAGCCTCAGTCTGCAGTCATTTTTCTAGGGTTTGTTTTGGTTTGATTTTATCTGAACCTTTGTTTTCTTCGTATTCCACCTGTGAGTGAAATAATTCATAATCTGTCTTTTTCCTGATTTGTTAACTCAGTATCCTCCTCCCCAGTTCCTTTAATGTTGTCACACATGGAAAGACCCTATTTTCATGTATAGTAATAGCCCATCGTGTGTATCATGCACATCTTCTATATCTGTTTGTTTGCTGTTGGGCACTTAGCTTGCTACCATAATGTGCTACTGTAAAGAGTGCTGCCATTAACAAAGGCATGCACATATCCCTTCAAATAAGTGCTTTGCTTTTTTGGGGGGGAGATAAAAATTAAAGGGTGGAATTGCAGGACTATATGCTGTATCATTTTTTATAATTTGAGAAAACTTAACATTTTTTTTCCCACAGGAACTGGACCAGTCTACATTCCTGAGGGCTATTTTTTAAATAAACACTATTATTTCAAATAGTTTGTAATTAATGGAAAAGTTGAAAAAATCATTACAGGGTTCCTGTAACTCCCACACTCATGTTCCTCACTATTAACATAGCACTACTTTATTTCTGCACCAAATGAAGCAATATTGATGTGTTATTACTAAACTCCATGCTTTATTTGGATGTTATCGTTTTTTTCTTTTTTTGATCCCAGGATCCCATCCTGATACTGTAACAGGGCAGTCCCCAGGAAAGAGGAGGTTCCAGGTTCCCTGCCCCACCCAAGGGAGGGTGGAGCTGAGCAGGAAGAGAAGAAGCTGCAGAGGAGACTGAGGAAGGAAGGAAGCAGGATGGAGCCAGAAGGAGACCTGGACGAGGCACATGGAGCAGAGAGACGCGTGAAGAAACAGCGTTTGCCTTTTGGTCGTGGACTGGGTGACACAGATGTGGGTGAGACCCGTGGGGAGGTGACAATGGCGGTTTTTGTCTTAATTTTGATTTTGCTCTTTTCCCTCCAGACTTGTCTGGTTATTTCTGACCCTTTTCTGTGGGTCCCCACTGGAAGATGCTTTAGACTTGTGGCAGGCTTTGGGGCCTTGCTCTGGGCCAATCTCATTTGGGTGGACTTTTACCCACGAGGGGATGGGTAACTTTGGGTGCTTGATTTAGAAACTATATTCCTTGCCTTTCCTGTATTGTTTCCTAATTGTATTAAAGTTCCTTCCCATTAAAGTCTCATATGTTTTGTGTTGATGCGGTGGATGGCAGAACCTATTGAGAGCAGGCAGGTTTGCCGGGTCTGGGATGCCCCTCTCCCTGCCCTGTGACAATACCACATTAATTCCCTTTTTTCCTAAGTCTCCTCTGGCAAAGTCAGTTTCTCAGACTCTCCTTGGTCAGTGTGTGTTAAGAAACTGTTCTTTTCCTTTTGTGAAAAGAAAGTTGTAGGGGCAGGAAGGGACACAGAGCAGGTTCTCTATGATCCGGCAGACGGGTAAAGAAGGGTCTTGGAGCCCTTGGTGGCTTTCTCAGGCTTTTATTGAGCTTTACATGCATTGTGGCACACAGGTACACAGCAGGCAGGGATACCAGGAGGCCACCTCCCCACGGGTACCAGGGGGCCAAGGGGCCAGCAGGCCTCCAAGCCCCCCACAAGTCTTCACTCTGGGCTTCTCTGGCTTCTTTCACCCCTTCTCTCTCCTGCTGCTTCTCTTGCTTCTGCTCTTGCTTCTGCTTCTCTTGGTGACTATCTCTCAATATTCCTCCCATGGACCATAGAAGTAAATAGTCAGTTGGCAACAATGTAACAACTGCAGGTGCCCCATCAGGCAGGGCAATCCCAATGGTGGGAGGGCAGAAAAGCCTGAAAACCATTTACCCTACAAAAGTTTTCAAATGAATTGGGTGAATACCCAGAAGAGTGATCTGCAGGTTTTAGGGGAAGTGTGTGTTTCACTTTATAGGAAACTGCTGAATGTCTTCCACAGTAACTGTGTTATTTTGTATTCCTGCCAGCACTGAATGGGGGTCCCGGTTCCTCACCATCCCAGTCAGTACTTGGTACACTCTCCCTCCTATCTGAAGTTTCACTTTCCAAGGTTTCAGTTTGCCACAATCAACTGGGGTCCAACGTTTGGTAAGGTATTCAGAGAGAGATCATGTTTAGTCTGCCTCATTTATAAATCAAGCTTTATCATAAGTGAGGAAAAGTCAGTATGTACAGGTTTTGATGCTTTTGGTGGCTCAGGCATCCACTGAGGTTCTTGGATTATATTTCATGTGGATAAAGGGGGACTGAAGTGCAAGTTTTGGGATTTAGATCACCTAACAGGTAATAGTATCTCCTTGTTTTCGCTGCCATTTCCCTAAAGACATGATGCTGACTAACTTTGCATATATTTGCCACCACTAGAGCTGCTTTGGTGTCTGTTGAGAGTTTTGTTCATTTTTAAAGTTACTTGTTTTCTTATTAGTTGAATTTTAAGGTTTCTTCCATGCATACTCTAAAACATGTCTTTTATCACTTACATAAATTTCAAGTATTTTCTCTCAGTCTGTTACCTGAGCTCTTTTATAGACCTAACATTAACATCAATGCATAAACTGTAATGGTTTCAGAGTAGACAGGTCTTGGTTGACTGAGGGACGATATAACATGTTTATTTTTGCATATTCTTGAATATCTTTTGAATTCTCTTGTCTGTGCATGATTATTGATATTAATTTCACTTGCAATATATTTTTTACACCTTGTAGATATCATTGATAATTGTGGTAGGGACCTATTAGGGCTTCTGCTTATCTGATTTCATAAGATACAAATTACTTCCTCCCAGCAGTTGGCTCAGTTAGGAATTACAAGTGTCTTTGTCATCTTTACTAAGTGTCCACATCTCATGACAGTGCAAGCTCCACATCTTCGGGGTCCTTTCTCTGCTATTCAGGATCTAGCTGATCTCCTGATTCACTGGAGGCACCAAAATAAAAGCTGGATGATGAACATTTTGTGATTTGGGACGTTTTATCCTACTACCCCTTGATTTCCTTCTCAACTCTCAGCCCAGTAGCCTACTGTCATAGAACATTCTGGACATTGAAGCAATTCACTTGCAGCGGGTGCAGAGAAATACCAGGTACTGATGGACAGGGAACCAATGGGAAATGAGGCAAGGCTCAGAGTGAGAGCCCCCTGGGTATACACCCAGCTCCACAACCTGCTGCACTTCTCTTGAGTCTCCTTCCCCTGCTTATGCACAGGGACCACATGCTGGGTGCCTCAAGGCTTTACCCTGAGGGTTAAATCTGACCCTGTGTGTGCAAAACATATTATTGCCTTTAACACACCACATTTCCCATATACTCATTACCACAGTTGATTGATGAGGGCATTAGGTAAGCTCCATTGTTCTGCTTTATTAGCTGTGATTCAAGAAACATCCTTGAACACATTTTTTTTCTTTTTCTTCTCAAATTTTTATTTTTTGAATCATGTTTGTTCCTATATAACTTGGGAGTGCTTTTCACACTCCATATATATACACACTTGTAGGGTAAATGATTTTTCAGGCTTTTCTGCCCTCAGGCCATTAGGATTGCCCTGCCTGATGGTGGCACCTGCATTTTGTTACACTGTTATGCTTAGTTGTATTGTTTACTTCTGTGGGCCATGGCTGCATTATTGATATATTCCCAAGAGAAGCAGAGGTAGGAGAGAGCCCAGTAAAGAATGATGGTTCTCCAGGAGCTGGGAGGCCTACAGGACTCCTGACCCCCACCCCACATCCCGGCCTGCTGTGTACTTGTTGCTGCACTACATGTAAAAGCTCAATAAAATCCTGAGACAGCCACCCAGGGCTCCAGGACTCCTTTACTTGGTCTGCTTGAATCATAGAGATCATGCACTGTGCCATCTTGGCACTACAACGCTACACTCACCCTCCACCAAAACATCTGTGCCAATGTTCTGGCCCCTTCCTTCCCCTTGAACACCTATTCTTGTGTTTGTGTGATTATCCCTTAGATAACTTCCTAAAAGAGATATGTATGTCTTTGTCAAGATGTAAGCACATTTAAATTGTTGAGACATTTTGCGAAAGTTCCTTTTAGAATTTTGATTGGTTTTCCATCCCATCAATTTTTGTGACAGTATATTTTCCCTTCAGTTGATACTCTCATGATTTACTTTATCTTTGCCCAGCTGATAGACCTTCATTTTTATCCCTTTTTTATTCCACATTTAAATTTCTGGTTACAGTTATTTATTGGTGATACATATTTTTTGACATTTTCATTGATTTCCCCCAAATAGTTTTAAACATTCTTTAATTATTTTTTGATTGGGATGAATTTTTTTTAAATGTTGAATTTCAGGAAAAAGGAAAAGCAGCCCCCAAATAGGAAACTGGTCTGACACTAGAGCTGGGCCTCAGTGCTGTCAGGAGCTGGCCTGACCTCAAGGCCCTGCCTTGTCACTCTCCTGTGGGACAGGAACACCAACATCAGATGAGGACACTCTGAGACCATGGAAAAGTGACAGGGAAAAGACCAGCACATCATTTTGTCTAAGCACGGGAAACACAAGGTCCTGTGCAACTCACGAAACCCAAATAGTCCTGTGATGACAAATATAATCACTGATTTTTTTTTTTAACCAAATAGTGCTTTATCCTGTCTCTAGTCATCCCTGCTTGTGATAAGATTTGTTGAGTTGCCAAATCATGGAATTTTGGGCACTTCCTGAAATGTATGGAGAACCCCAATGTATGGAGAACCCTCAATGTATGGAGAACCCCAATTCCATATACCTTATAGGGCCTAGGGAAGGGGAGAATCAGGTAAGTCACCATGCACGGTAGAGTAGGAAACCTGTACACACATATACTTTATGGCCTGGGTGCTCTGAGTTAATCTTCACCCTAAGGACATGTCTGCAGGCTGCGGGGAGCCAGTGCTATCTGAAGACCAGCCCCAGAACACAGGGATGCACCTGAGACCAGGTGTCCCAGAGGGTGATAAGGAGCCCCCAGGCTGGGCATCACGGGCTCCTAGCAGCTGCTCACTGCTGAACTGTCTTTGTTCAACACTATAAAAAGGCAGCTGGAAATGAAATGTGAAGGTGGTTTCTTAGAGTGCTAATCCAGATTGTCTTCCAGATTGCCACTGTCTAATTAAAGTGCAACTTAAGGATTCAATTCCTGTGTCTACTTTATTGGCACTTGGTAGTGACAGGTGGCCTGAACCCTGGTCTTCTGGTACTCGCCCTTCCCCAAATCACATTCAAACCCAAAACCTAGCTGTTATTTCTTCACCTTTATGCTAATACTCTCTCTCCCCATGATACCTGATGGTGTGTGTTCTCCCTCCTTCAACCAGGAAGAAGCCCAACTTGTTTGCTGACAGGAGCTCCTGCTGGTCTTTTGCTGAAGCACATTGACTCATGTTCTCCCTTTGTCTCCAACATGTCTGTGTCTAATTTGATCATCTGTGTCATTAGTTTTTATCTCTGTGAGTTGGTGATTACCATAGAGAGGTTCTATAATTTTCTTTATGATTTTTATCTTATGGTCTTGCTTAGAGATCTCTTCATTCCAGTACTGTAAAAATGTCATGTGCATTTTTATCACAATAGAGAGGGTGAGAGAGAGGTCTGAGAGTGAAGGGAAACAGAGACTTTCAATTTTGGAATAAAACATGGAAAGGAGCAGTAGGAAAAGGAGCAGTATGGTGGTAGAATTCTTAAGGTTTATATCTTCTGCTTAATAATTTTACAAGTATGTCTACACAGCAGACAAGATTTTGATATATGTTGTATCAAAAAATTCTTTTCTTGGGCTGAGTGAAGACTCATGAACCTGTTTCTATTTACAAGTTTAGTGAAAATGACACCAAGGGTCCTGATGTAACAGAGACAAGGATCATCTCCATAAAGGGCGTTTTTGAACAGCTATGACTTTGGTGTAATAAATTATATTTTGTTTAATGTCTCTACTCCCTAGCTGTTAAAATACACATTAATTAAACTTCCCTGGGCCTGCTGTATTTTAAGGATTATCTAAGACCCACATAGAGAAATCCATAGCTTCCACATGAAGATAATTTCAGTACACATCAACCTATGAATGACACAGTATTTGGGGGCACTGAGCAGACACTAAAAAGTAAGAACAGAAAACAAAAAAACAAAAAACAAGAACAAACTAGAGATTAAGTGGGATAGTGAGTAGAAAGGAACTACAGCAGGCACTACACCCCGCTACAGGAAACTGTGGAGAACTGCAATGGAATTGCCACTGAGGTGAGCAAATGGCTCTGGGCACCATTAGAGGAGGATAAGGACTCCACGGAGAGACCTGGTAATAGCCAAAGGTCAGCCAGTGAGCTTGTGTGGAAAAGCGCATGCACTGGAAAAGCTTATGCAGATCAGGGCTGCCCAGGTCCCCATGCCCACAACCTAGGATTGAGGGGAGATGCACAGGAGCCATCACTGAGGTGAATGACGCCCACTAGGTAATCAAAAACCAGGCACCTGGGCATGAGAGCAGGGTGCAAAAGGTGCCATTTCTGCAGACACTGAACTGGGCTACCGCCCACGTCCCAGATCTGAGGGCTTCAGAACTGAGAACCAGAGCACGAAATTCAGGGCATGGGAGCCCCACAACAGCAGGGCACAGGGCAGACACAGCACCCCCACACTGTTGAGGCACTTCATGCCACCCCTTCTCTGTTCCCTGGAGACCCATGGAGGGGAGAAAATACAGTTCTGGAAGGATACTAGGAAAGATCACTGGGGCCACCCAGTGATCAGAACAAAATCACCAACTTCCTGATAGTTGGAAGTCAGGGATTCCAAAACCACCCTTAGGCTCTGAGTGGGGTGGGCCATGCAAATGGGGGTGAGACGGGAAACGAGGCATGGAGCGAGACCCTATTCTGGAACTGAGAGCCAAACACGGATTCCAGGGTGTGGGACACGCCATATCAGTGGACACTGCACAGGGTGACAGATAGCATTTTGGATCTGATAGCCCTGGAATCAAGAACTGGAGTGCAGAATTCAGGGCATGGGATCCATACACCTGCGGGCACAGCACCAGGTGAACATGGGGTAGACATAGCACCCAGCATAAGTAACAGCACCTGTGTTGAGGTTGCCCCCACTCTGTTTCTCAGAGAACCACTGGGAAAAAGCACAGGTCAGCAAGTACAGGTGCCACTTAGTGAACAGAGCAAAATCACCAGCTAGCTGATTCCCTGCTGGAACTGAGTAAATATGGAGGGAGGGAACTGTAAGGGACAATGCCCAGCAACACAGCCACAGCATCAACACCCTGGTGGAATTTTGGCCTAACAGTGCTGGTCTCGGTCTGGTAAACAGTTTCCAACACCTCTGAAGGAGCACTCCAAAAAGATGCCCTCCAGGGATAAGGAAAAATATAAACAACCAAGCAAGCCCAAAGGAGAAGGACACACCACAAAAAGAAAATCAGTCACCAGAGCTTAACAACAATGACATGGAAGAACTTCTCTGCCTGTTAGATAAAGAATTTAGAATCATCATGATTAACAAGTATAAAGAAAACAATAAGAAAAAAATGATATGAGACAATCAATGAACTGAAGAATGAAAATGAGACCTTAAGAAAGGAAATAACAGAAACACAGGAGACTAAAAGATTACTGGAGGAGACAAAGAGCTCTTGGAAAAGCATTGAAAACAGATTCAATAAAATGGAAGAATGGATCAGTACTCTAAAAGATACAGAAATAAAAAGAACAAAAAGAGAAGAGGAGAGAGAAGTACAAAGGAAAAAGCATGAGGACACTCTTCGACAATTATCAGACTCCATGAAGAGAGGTAATATAAGAGTTACAGGCATTCCAGAATGTGAGACGAGAGATAAAGGATCTGAGAAATTATTCAAGGAGATATTTGAAGAAAGCTTCCCAAACATGAAAAAGGAGATGAATATAGACATACAAGAAGCAAGAAGAACACCAAATTACCACAATGAAAAGAAAACTACAGCAAGACACAGAATAGTAATGCTTGCAGAGTCCAAGACAAGGAAAAAATAATGAAACTGGCAAGGGGGAAGAAACAGAACTTATAAGGGAAAACCGATCAAGTTAACTTCAGAATTCTCCAAAGAAACCTTACAGGAAAGAAGAGAATGAAGTAACATATTCAGCAAACTTCAGCACAGCAAATGCCAACCAATAATACTTTACCCTGCAAAGCTCTCCTCCCTCTATGAAGAAAAAATAAGGACCTTCTCAGATAAACAGAAACTCCAGAAATTCATTAAAATGAAACCCCCACTCCAAAAAATTCTACAAGAAGTCCTAAAGCCAACACCAACAGAGGAATGAATAAGAAGAACAGAATAAAGCAAGGAATAAAATCAGAAAAGGACAAACAAAATGGCAAATACAGATGCCAACATATCAATATTAACTATAAATGTAAATGGACTAAACTCATCAATAAAAAGACACAGAGTAGCAGACTATATTAGAAAACAAAATCCAACCATTTGCTGTCTCCAAGAAACACATATAACTACAAAAGATAAACATAGACTGAAAGTAAAAGGTTGGAAAACAATCCTACAAGCAAATGGACCAAAAAAAAGACAGAAACAGCTATACTTATATCAGATGAAATAAACTTCAATCGACTTCAAAAGGTAAAAGGAGACATAGACAGACACTACATTATGAGCTAGGGGACAATACATCAGGAAGATAAAACACTCTCATTAGCATATATTCACCAAATGAAGGCACACCAAAATATATTAGACAATCATTATCAGCTCTGAAAACAGACATTAAAGAAAATACATATATAGTGGGAGACTTCAACACCCCACTCTCACCAATGGACAGATCGATGAGACAAAAAATAAACAAAGACACTAGAGCCCTAAGTAAAGACATAGAACTCATGGGCTTAGCAGACATCTATAGGACACTGCACACCCAAAAATCTGAGTACACGTTTTTCTCAAGCAAGCATGGATCATTCTCCAGAATCAATCACATACTGGGCCACAAGACAAACATCAAGAGATACATGAAGATCAAAATCATTCCAACTATCTTCTCTGATCATAAAGGCATCAAGCTAGTAGTAAATCATGAAGAGAAAACAAGGACCTCTCCTACTTCTTGGAAATTTAAATCCACATGACTGGAGGACCATTGGATGAATGAGGAGATCAAAAAGAAATTAAAAGTTACTTTGAGTTGCACCACAAGGAGGACACCAATTTCCAGAATGTATGGAATGCAGCAAAAGCAGTAATAATAGGAAAATATATAGCAATACAAGCTCACATCAAGAAACAAGAAAGAAACTCAAAGAAACAACCTAATCTCACATCTAAAAGAACCAGAAAAAGAACCACAAAAAACCCCGCAAAACCAGTAGAAGAAAGGAAATAATAAAAACCAAAGCAGAATAAATGAAATAGAAATTTTAAAAAAATCCAAATCAATGAAACCAAAAGTTGGTTTTTTGAAAAAATAAACAAAATAGATAAACCTCTATCCAGGCTCACAAAGAAAAAAGTGGGAGAAAACACATATAACTAGGATTATAAATGAAAGAGGAGAAATCACTCAGACTCAATAGAAATCAAAAGAACAATCAGAGATTACTATGAACACTTATATGCAAACAAATACAACAATCTGGAAGAGATGGACAAATTCCTAGAATGATATAATCATCCAAAGCTAGATGAAGAAGAAATAGAATACCTTAATAGACAATTTACAAGCAGTGAAACTGAAGCAGTAATCAAAACACTCCCCAAAACAAAAGACCAGGACCAGACAGCTTCACAAATGAATTTTACCAAATGTTCAGCAATGAATTAGTACCTATCCTACACAAACTCTTTCAAAAAATTGAAAAAGAATAAATACTACTTATTTGTTCTACAACGCCACCATTACACTAATACCAAAACCAAACAAAAACAACACAAAGAAAGAAAATTATAGACCAATCTCCCTAATGAACACTGATGCAAAAATCCTCAACAAAACCCTTGCCAACAGAATCCAACAATGCATCAAAAGGATAATACATCACAGTCAAGTGGAATTTATCCCAGGGGCACAAGGATGGTTCAACTTATGAAAATCAATCAGTGGAATCCAACACATTAACAGAAAGAAAAATAAAAACCATATGATCGTATCAATAGATGCTGAGAAACATTTGACAAAACTCAAAATCCATTTATAATAAAGGTCCTTAAAATTCTTGGGATAGAAGGAACATACCTTAACATGATAAAAGCCATATACGACAAACCCACAGCCAATATTATTCTCAATGGCAAAAAGCTGAAGGCCTTTCCTTTAAGATCAGGAACAAGACAGGGATGTCCTCTCTCACCACTGCTCTTCAATATAATACTGGAGGTCCTAGCCAGAACAATAAGACAAGAGAAAGACATAAAAGGAATCCAAATAGGGAAAGAAGAAATAAAACTATTGCTATTTGCAGAAAATATGATAATATACAAAAAGAACCCAAAAAACTCCACAGAAAAACTACTCAAAATAATCAACCAGTTTAGTAAAGTAGCAGGATACAAAATCAACACACAAAATTCAGTAGCCTTTCTAAACACAATCAACATGAAGAAGAAGAAACCAAAAAACCCATCCCTTCAATAATTGAAACAAACAAACAAAAAATACTTGGTAATAAACTAACACAAGAGATGACCTATACAAAGAAATTTATAAAACACTGTTAAAATGATTAGAAGAAGACATGAAGAAATGAAAAGATATCCCCTGCTCATGTATTGGAAGAATTAACATTATTAAAATGGCAATCCTACCAAAAGCAATTTACAGATTCAACGCTATTCCAATAAAAATCTCAATGAAATTCTTCAAAGAAATAGAAGAAATACTAATGAAATTCATATGGAACAACAAAAAACCACAAATAGCCAACACCCTACTGATGAAAACAAAGGGGAATGGAGGTATCACACTTCCAAACATCAAACTATACTACAAAGCCATAATAGTTTAAGCAGATGGTATTAAAAGAAAAACAGACATACAGACAAATGGAACTGAAAAGAAAGCTCAGAAATAAAGCCACACCTATATGGACAACTCATCTTTGACAAAGGAGCAAAGAATATGCATTGGATTACGGAAGTTTGCTCAATAAATGGTGCTGAGAAAACTGGACCACCATATGCAAAAGAATGAAACTAGACAACTACCTCTCACCATACAAAAAAATCAACTCAAAATGTATAAAAGATCTAGACATCAGACCTGAAACCATAAAATACATAGAAGAAAATATAGGCAGAACACTACAAGACATACATCTCAATAACATCGTAAAGGTTCATTGCCCAAAGCAAAGAAAGTCAAGGAAATGATAAACACCTGGGATGACATCAAACTGAAAAGCTCTGTACAACAAAAGAGACATTAACCAAAACAAAGAGACACCCCACTGATTGGGAAAAAAAATCTTTGCACTCCATACAACTGATCACAAAAGTAAACAATCCAATCAAGAAATGGGCAGAAGAACTTAAAAGACAATTCTCCAAAGAGGAAATGCAACTGGCCAACAGGCCTATCAAAAAACATTCCATATCCCTGTAATCAGGGAAATTCGAATAAAAACCACAATGAGACACCACTTTACACCAGTAAGAATGGCACATATCAAAAACACTAGCAACAAGAAATGTTGGCAAGGATGTGGTGAAAAAGGAACTCTCCTACATTGCTGATGGGTGTGCAAACTGGTCCACCACTATGGGAAGCTGTCTGGAGATTCCTCAGTCTACTGAAAATGGAGTTACCATATAACCCAACAATTCCACTCCTAGGGATCTACCAAGAAACACAAAAAAACTTTTTTGAAAAAATATCTGTACCCCTATGTTTGTTGCAGCACTATTTATAAAAGCAAAAACCTGGAAACCCTCCAAATGCCCAAAAATAGATGACTGGATCAAGAAGTGTTCATATACATAATGGAATATTATTCAGCAATCAAAAACCATAAACTCATGCCATTTGCAACAATGTGGATGGAGCTAGAAGGAATTATGTTCAGTGAAATAAGTTGCTGCAGGAGGCCTTGATGCCCCAGCCAGATAAGACATTGGCAAGCAGGGAAGCTCAAAGGGCCTCACACCGTGGGGCCAAAGCGAAAGGGCCTCACACTGTGAGGCTGAGGATCTAACATTCCTTCACTTTTTGTTCTTGGTCATAAAAAGAGAAAAATTTCCCAAAAAGTACTTTAGACACTACATTATATGCATCAGTATACTGCAAATAAAATTTAAAAAAACACAATACAATAGGGCCTCCCCGGTGGCACAGCGGTTGAGCGCTGGGTTGCGAAGCTGCCAGCAGCCTCTGCAGCGCCGGTTCGATCCCCGGCTGCTCCCCAGCCACCGGAGGAGGGTCCCACATGGCGCGCAGACCTCTCCTGCCGCCCGCTGCTCCCCTCAGCAGTGTACTTCGGTCCTTCTGCCTGCTCTGCTCCCCGCTCTGGCTCTGGTGAATTCTCTCACCCTCCCGCGCTTCTGACTGTACCCAGTGCATGTATAAACAAAAACAAACAAATGAATAAATAAATAAATAAAACATGCCTCTATTTAAAAAAAAAAAATAGTTTTAAAAAACACAATACAATAGGTAATTAACCTAAATGAAATAATAGCATTTTTTAAAATTAATTTTATTTTTATATTCCCCATACAATTGCAATCCCCTTATTTTGACCCCAATCCCTCCCCTCCCTGCCCCCCACCCCCATAGAGTGTCTCTCTTGTTCATAGTCGTTTGTTGATTTTGTTATTTTCTTTCTTACAGTTATTCATTTTCCTGGTCCCTTATTTAAGTTTTCTAGATTCCTGCTATGAGTGAGACCATCCAGTATTTTTCTTTTTCTTTCTGGCTTATTTCGCTGAGCATGATCCCTTCCAGCGCCATCCATGTTGCTGCAAATTGCATGTGTTTATCTTTTTTGAATGCTGAGTAATATTCCATGGTGTATATGTACCACATCTTCTTGATCCAGTCATCTATTTTTGGGCATTTGGGCTGTTTCCAAAGCTTAGCTATTGTAAACAGTGCTGCTATAAACATAGGGGTGCAGGTGCTCTTTGGAATTGATGTTTCTGTGTCCTTTGGGTAAATACCTAGGAGTGGAATTGCTGGATCATATGGAAGCTCTATGTTTAGTAGTTCAAGAAATCTCCACACAGCTCTCCATAGTGGTTGGACCAGTTTGCACTCCCACCAGCAGTGCAGGAGAGTTCCTTTTTCTCCACGCCCTCGCCAACATTTGTTGTTGCTAGTTTTTTTAATATGTGCCATTCTCACTGGTGTAAGATGGTATCTCATGGTAGTTTTGATTTGCATTTCCCTGATGATAAGTGATGTTGAACATTTTGAAATAATAGCATTTTTAAAACAGTTTCATTCCTAGTGTAGAAAGTATTACTAGCTACAACCCACATAACAATTATACTTGGGGTCCTCACTATTGCTGAGACTACAGAGAATCTGAAACCGTCTCTGGGAACTCAGGGGGACAGTGTGACCAGGTCTCCGTGCAGGATAGGAGGAGGCAAGGCAAAGACCCAAGTTCCAGGATTTGGTTCTGGGGCTTCAGCCCCTAAGGCAGTGTCAGGGGGATGATCTGCCTCCCAGCAGTTTAATTTCCTCTTCTCACCTCTGTGGCAGCCTCCTGCCCCTGCCCCTGTGACTCCTCCTCATTCTCACTTCCCACTGCCTGGAGGTTTTGTGGATGAGCAGAGCAGCATCACCAGCGCCCCAGTTATAAAGTCTGCACCGACCTCAGATGCTCCCCTGACCCCTAAGACTGGGGGGGGGGGGGAGGTGATGAAGCCCCTGCCCCTCCTGCTGCCGCTCTTGGCGATCCTGGGCGGGTGACAGAGACCTGGGCAGGTGAGTGTGGGGTTGGGAGGGAAACAGTTGCTGCTGGAGGGAGGATCAAGAGGACCCCCAAGCAGGCAGGGGCCCAAGACCCCAGGAAGGCAGCCTCCGCTGCCAACCCTTGTCGCCCCTGGGCCCCACTGTGTCCAGATCCGTTTCTGTCCCTCCCAACCTCCCGCCTTCTTCTTGGTACCTGAGGTCTGGTCCCGCCGCCCCTTATAAATCTTATGAGCCCCTCGCCCCTCATCTGCTCCAGCCCTATCTCCCTGGGACCCCGAACCTGCACAGGGAGGAGGGTCAGCCCGGGTCTCCCCTCCCGCCCCCAGGCTCCCACTCCCTGAGGTATCTCTACACCGCGATGTCCCGGCCCGGCCCCGGGGAGCCCCGGTACGTGGAGGTGGGCTACGTAGACGACACGCAGTTCGCGCGGTTAGACGGCAGCTCCCCGGGTCGGAGGAAGGAGCCGCGGGCGCTCTGGGCGGGGCGGGAGGGGCCGGAGCACTGGGCGCAGGAGACGCAGAACTTGAAGACCGCCTCTCAGACGTTCCAAGGGAACCTGCGCGCCCTGCGCGGCTGCTACAACCAGAGCGCGGCGGGTGAGCGGGGCGGGCCCGGGGCGCTCACGACCCCCACCCTTACGTGCCGGGTACCCCTCACCTTCCGAATCTGAGCTGCATACACCCCGAGGCTATAGGATCCCCTCGGACCCTCGACCCAGGGAAGAACCCGCAGGACTTTCATTTTCAGTTTAAGTTTATTCCGGGGTGGGGGGGCAGGCGCGGGCGGGGTGACCGGGGGGTGACGCGGGCGGGGACAGGTTCTCACACCCTCCAGCAGATGTACGGCTGTGAGCTGGGGCTCAACGGACGCCTCCTCCGCGGGCATGACCAATCCGCCTATGATGGCGCGGATTACATCGCCCTGAACGAGGACCTGCGCTCCTGGACCGCTATGGACACTGCCCCTCAGATGACCAGGCGCTAGTGGGAGGCGGCCAGATACGCAGAGCATCTGAGGAGCTACCTGGAGGGCAGGTGCATGGAGTCACTGCACAGGTACCTGGAGCTCGGGAAGGAGACGCTGCAGTGCGTAGGTAAGAGGGGCCACGAGGCCTCCAAGCCTCCAGACCTCTCCCTGCAAGAGGAAAATGGAGCAACAGTCGCACCATGACACCAGCTTTCTGGTGGGGGAGAGGAGGGAGTCTGCCCCGTTCATATTCTGTACCTGAGAGATACGAGCCCGGAGGGCCCCACTTTGTCTGGACAGTTAAGGGGTCCAGTTTCTCCAAATGTGAAGAGACCCTTGTGAGGTTTTGGTGTTTGTGGATCTGGGGGTTCCTTGGTCCTTGACTATGGTGTGAGAAGAATTCACAGCCACCTCTTTAGCGGAAGAATAGCAAAGTCTTTCTAGAGACAAGTAAAAGATTCTCAGGGAAAGGCACCTGGGTGGGTAGAGACCTTTGGAAAAACAACTGCCAGGGAATTGTGGGGAGCTTTTGTCATAATGTGGTACAATAACTGCTCACTCCATCCCTTCCTGGGGTGCACTGCACAGGTGCTCTTGGGATGTTGGTTTATGGCCCAGGAGCAGGCTGGGGCAGGTTGGGCATGAGTTGCCTGGGTGTCAGCCAGCACCCCCTGCCCTCCCCTTGGGGGTAGGAGAGCATTTGGGTTTTTTCCAGATATTGCTTTTCCACAAGAGGGGAAATGTCTTATTATCCAGAAACTATCCAATCTCGAGAAATTCCCCTCTCTGGGTGCTTCTTGCTTTCCTTGTGCTTTGTAGGTTGGGGAGTGAAGGGCGAGAACTACTTTTCCCCCCACTGGGCATGTCTTGGATGTCCATGGGATTGTTCAGCTCTGGCAAGAGTCTTCTGGGGTCCTGGGTATAGTTGGGTGTTTAATTTTCTTTAGTCATTATCCTCACTGCCCTAAATATCTAACAAGACCATCCCTGAAATCACTCTTCACCTGGCCCTTTTGACCTGGCAGCCATCTCGGGAACCATGAGTTTCTCTCTCAAGGTCTTGTTTTTGGTCTGAGGTCGTTTTTGGATGTAACTCCTGATTTTCTGTGTCATTCACCCTCCACCCAGGTCAGGAGCAAAAGTCTGTGTTCTCCTTAGAGACCTGCGTCCTCCTACCCTGGGCTCTCACCTGATTACCCCAGAGTCCCCAGACCAGGCTGGTTTCTGGGTTTTGTGCTTCCTCCCTCCAAACCAGTGTCGTATCCATTCTGAGGATGGTCACATGAGGCTGCTTTTGTGTCCATGATGGAAACACAAAGTGTTAATTTTTTGATGGTTCGCCCTCAGATCCCCCAAAGATACACATGACCCACCACCCTATCTCTGACCATGGGGTCACCCTGAGGTGCTGGGCCCTGGGCTTCTACCCTGCGGACATCACCCTGACCTGGCAGCGAGATGGGGAAGACCTGACCCAGGACACGGATCTGGTGGAGACCAGGCCTGGGGGGAAATGGAACCTTCCAAAAGTGGGCGGCTGTGGTGGTGCCTTCTGGAGAGGACTAGAGATACATGTGCCATGTGCAGCATGAGGGGGTCCTGACTTGGGGTAAGGGGGGAATGTGAGCACAGAGCTTCTCCGGGGTGTCGGGAGCCCTTCTGGAGACCTTCAGAGCATCAGATGGAGTCCTGGGGCTCAGGGTCTCCCCTTCCCTTCCCTTCCAGTACCGCCTCCTCAGTCCACTTCCCTCACCATGGTCATCATTGCTGGCCTGGTTCTTCTTGGAGCTACACTCACTGGAGTTACGGTGGCTGTGGTTGTGATGTGGAGGAAGAAACATTCAGGTAGGGAAGGGAGTGGGGTGTTTTTCCACTATTGTTTTAAAGTTCCAGGTACAAATTGCTCTCCTGGTTAGTGAGAAGTAACATCCACATACTGTGATGCCCAGTCTAGAGTTGATTGTTAAACGTCTTTTGTAAAGCACTTGTGGAAATGAATTACAAATCTTTCTTGATATTTCTGGTGACAGGGACATGACTCCCAGTAAATATCCCTGCTAAGGACAGACTCTATCCAGGAGGAGGTTGGCCCAGTCCCCTCTCAATTCCTTTGCTCATATTTTCTGCTCCTGCCCTGAGTGTTCGGTCATAGTTCTAGAAACTTCCCTGTGGTCCAGACTTGGGCATTTCTTTAGGACTTCATGGGCTGACTCCTCCCTGGTTTCACATGATGTTTCTTCCCACAGGTGGACAAGGAGGAAGCTACACTCAGGCTCCAAGTAAGTGTGGATCGGGGTTTGGTCCCTGAGCTCCTGGGGACAGTGTAGATGGAGCTCTTGGGGGAGTCACCCCCTCATTTCCTCCTGTGGTCTCATCTCTCATGGCTCTAATCAGGTTCTGTTTTGATCTCCCCCAGGAAGTGCTAATGCCCAGGGCTCCTAAAGATGAGACCCTGGAGGCCTGCGGTGGGAGGAGCTGGGGCAGATAGGATGAAATCAGGTTATGGGGAAGCTGTGAGGGGGACATTCTGAGGACGCAGTGGACTACTGAGAATGTCCACACTTACATGATTCCCTGAATTTGTTCATGGTTATTTTCTTTCATAGGGTGAGACAGCTGCCTTGTGGAGACTGAGTGATGCAGGATTTCTTCTCTTCTCCACTTTGTGAATTCAATATCCCCTTGTTTTCACTGCTGAAATGGCATCTGAATTTTCTGTTTTTACTAGCATAGTGTGAGGAGATGGGGAGACTGGCCCAGCCCTGCCCACCAGGACTCTCCCCACACTGACCTGTGACCTTCCTGCTCCAGCAGAGGCAGGGCTGACTTCATCTCTGCCTGTACTTCGTGTTTTTCTGAGAACTAATATTACTTTCCTACTGAAAATAATAATAATCCAGATATGAAACTTTTTTTCTTGACTTGTCATGTGGGGGTGATGGGTTAATTAGAAAGATTCCTAAAAATCGAGAATAAAGAGGAGTCCTGAGTAACAGCCAGAACTGCAGGTTTGTGGTGCTGAGTCTGTGCAGGTGGGGACGGGAGAGGCTGTGAGTTGCCAAGGGGGATGGAGCCTGTGTCCAGTCGGGGCTCGGTGCGTCCTGGGCTTTGACGTGGTCACTCCTCAGGGGTCATCTCTCTGTTCCTTTGTCCTTGTCCCTTAGTAGCACCTGTCCCAGCAGCGCCTGTGATTACAGGGACTCAGACCCCATCTGGGCCTGTCCTGTCTCTGAGACTATGGGAAGTGAGGACTTCATGTGGCCGGGTCAGCTAGATTTAGGTTAGATTCCGCCCTTCTTTGGGGTATTTGTGATTTTTTTCTTAGAATCCACAGAAGATTAAGGTTATTCTTGTCTTTGTGTGCAAGTTCTGCTGTTCTCATTCCCTCTGGGTTTCTCCTGTCCTGACAACAGCAGTGCCTGTCACTGTCCCCACTAGGCCTAGAGGGGCCTCACACACAAGTGTCTCAGTGGCGTGGGGAGATGAATTCCCACACTCACATGATTCTCACCTTCTTTCTAGGACTTGAGTACTTTTCACTCTTTCCCCCACCTCTCAAAGGAACCACATTCTGGAATCAGCAGAGAGGATGGATCCCAAAATTTCTCATCTTAAGTTGGAGTTGGAATTCTGCTCCACTCACCATCCTCTCTCCCTGCCCTTAGATTTGGTAGCCCCTGTGCTGGCTCCCAACCAAACTCATGATTTATAAAGCAGAGTCTAGTTTAGATTTATATTTGGTTGGAAAATAGTAACCAAAAGCAAATGATCATTGGTTTTTGAAGAGAGTTATATTTACACTTGTGAGCACGGTGTGCAGGGGAGTAGGTGTGGGAGGGAGAGATGGAGGACAGGAGGGTGATCAGCACCTGGGAGAAAAGGGGAGGCCACATCGATGTCACATCACAACATCCACGTGAGTGGATATTGGACTGTAACTGCCACAAAACATCATGTGGCCAGAGGCTACATTAATAAAGATACTATCTCTGTAAAGGATGGTCTATGCTGGTCATTCTTTGAATGGAAATTGGTTGAGTGGTAGAGATATAACTTACTTTGAAGCAAAAAAAGAATAATTTCTGGCCTTGTGGAGCATGTGCTCTGTGGAAGACTGACTATATACTAGAAGCACAGTAATAAGGAAAGTGTGTTAGAGGGGTGGAAAAAATGCAGTGGGGAAGGTGATCCAGAGTGTGGGGGTGGGGAGGGAAGGTGGCAGTTTTCATTGGGTTACAAACGTGGCCTCCCTGGGAAGGTGACCTTTGAGGAAAGATCTGAAGAATGTGAGGAATTATCCACCAGATGGCTGAGGAAAATCTTTCCAGCAGGAGACCCTCAGGGAGGGTGTGTGTGTGTGTGTGTGTGTGTGTGTGTGTGTGTGTGTGTGTGTGTGTGAAAAGCAGGGAGGCCTATGTGGCCAGAGCACAGAGTAATGGAGATGAGATAGGATATAGAAACTGTGACCTTTGCACTGAGTGAGGTGGGAGGTACAAGGCAGTTCTGAGCAGGGAGGCATGTGGTGTGTCTTCTCTGAAAGGATCCGTGGGCTCTGTGCTGACAAGGCAGTTCTGAGCAGGAGGCGCGCATGTGAGTTCTCTAAAATGATAGCTGGGCTCTGTGCTGAGAATATAAGTGGAATCAGGGTGAGGGAGGTACTGAGGATCAGTAGGAAACCAGTGATTATGAGCAGTGGGAAATGTGGATGTGATGGTGCTTTGGATACATTCTGAAGATGGTCTTTACAGCATTTTCTAACAAATTAAATGTAGGGTATAAGAGAAAGGATTCAGGGAGGGCACCCTGAATTTTGGACTATGCAAGTGGAAAGATGTAGTTGCCATCAGTGGAGATAGGGGCTCTCGAAGCATATTTGAGGGGGAGGCCTAACAGGCATCAAGTTTAAAGACTGTGAGGCTGGGATGTCCGTTCGAAATGCAAGTGAGGGCCTCCCTGGTGGCTCAAGGGGTTAGGCACTGCACTGTGAAGCGGTCCACAGTCTATGCAGCACGAGTTCTATCCCTGGCAGGACAAGGAGCAACCCACATGGCGTAGCAGACCTCTCCTGACTTACCAGCTACTCCCCTCTGCAGTGTGCTTCAGTCTGCCTGTTCTGTTCCCCACTCTCTCTCTGGTGAATCCTCTCACCCCCTGCATCTCTGGCCTGTACCCCAGCTCTTGTATGCATAGAGAAATAAATCTTTAGAAAAAAAAAAAGAGGGCCTCCCCCGGTGGCACAGGCAGTTGAGCACGCTATGAAGCTGTCCACAGCCTCTGCAACGCAGGTTCGATCCTGGCCAGCCGGTGAGGGTCCCACATGGTGGGCAGACCTTTCCTGCTGCACCCGCTGCTCCCCTCAGCAGTGTACTTTGGTCCTTCTGCCTGTTCTGCTCCCTGCTCTGTCTCTGGTCAATCCTCTCACCCTCCCGCGCATCTGGCCTATACCCCGGTTCTTATATAAATAGATAAATAAATCTTTTTTAAAAAGAAAAAAAAAATGCAAGTGATGTGGCTGGACTGGCCAGATGAGTCTGGAGTTAAGAAGAAATGTCTGGGCTGGATGATGCCATTGGGAGATGGGATATGATGCTGTTAAGTGGTATTTATAGCCTTAATAATGAATGAAGTTGCCACAGGAGTGATGACTGTGGAAAAGACTAGAAGAGGAAGCAACAGGGACTGATCACTGGGCTCCCAGTGCTGAGCAGTCCCATCAGCCCCTACATCAGGAGCCAATTGCACCATTCTGGCTCATCACTGACCGGGAGGCAGGTAGACCAGGGAGTCCAAGACTCTAGTGAGCACAGGAATCACCAGGGATTTTCTTAAATCCCAGAAAGTGTGAAGCCTGAGCTTCTGTGTTCATAACACGCTGCTAGTGTGCTAGACTTGGTCACATGTTTGGTAGCAAAGGCAGTTCAGGCATCTGGCCTGTCTGTGCATCTGCTCAGCTGCAGAGCTTATTAAACAGCTGAGCCCTTGGTTTAGTAGGTGCCTGAGTACTTCAAGAAGTTCTCCAAGTCACACTGGTGCTCAGCTAGATTTGGAGCCCTGCCCGAATGGGAAGGGATCTACACCTATGTTGAAAACTGCTTATTTTTCTCCCTCAGAAAGAAAAGGGAGGTAGGGCTTCTATAGTCACTTATGAGATGTGATGTTGGGACTTAGCTAGGTATCGTCAGGTTTAGGAAGTGGTTCATGGTTCAGCATAGCGAAAATCTCAAATTCCTGCTGTCCGAAATTGTCCCCAGATTGACTTCTTGGAACAAACAATGGAATCTAAAATTTGTCTAAAGTATTGGGGTCTAATACTATATTGGGCAAAATCACAGGATACAGTTGAGGCTACACAGCCAGGAACAGAATCCACCACAGTCCACCTGGGCAAGTCCCACAAGGAACAGCTGCCCCAGCTGCTGGACACAGATGTCACCACAGACATACCTGTGATCACGGTGGGCCCTGCAGTTCAGGCTCAATAACTGTTGATATTGACAACTGGACACTGTCATTGCCAATCACACTACCCTTGCCCAGGGCCTCCTGCACAGTCCCAGCCTCTCTGTGCCGCCACGTCCAGCAGGTGGTCACTGGCTTGTGGAGCCTTGAGCAGCGTCCACCTGCAAGACTGAGAAAATAGGTTTCCTTCTCTTATGGAGGAAGGTGGCCTCTGCCTCCTCCCAAGACTCTTTATGCATAGAATTTTCAAATGTAGAAAGAGCTCAGGGCCTCCCCTGGTGGTGCAGCGGTTGAGCGCTGGGCTGCGAGAGGCTGCCCACAACCTCAGCAGTGCCGGGTCCCACAAAAAAAAAAAAAGAAAAAAGAAAGAGAGCTCAGGTGCAGGGGATGAGGTTCAGTACAAGAACAACAATTTCAATGTTTGGAGCAAAGATGTGAGACTAGAACTTTCCCTGGTAACGAGTAGGCATGCAAGCTTGTCTGGGAGAACAAGTAATAAATGAATGACATTCTTCCCACTCATTCCCACAAATCATCACTGTGGGATGGTGAGCGGATCACTCAGATGTCATCTCCCTGCCTGTCTCTTACTGGGATCAGAACCCCCAGGTCAATAAGATGTCAACAGGGCTGATCTGTGTGCACACTGGTGTTCTAGGTCCGTATTTATATTTCCTTGTACGTGGAAATGTATCAGGGGAGAGAATCTCTAACACACTCCAGTTTTTATGTGATTCCCTAAAGGACTAAAGAAACAAGGAAAACCCCACCATCCTACTCTCCTCATTTAGTTGTGGTGTCACTCAAAGTTGGGACCATGAACAACTGGCAGCAGAACTAAGGATGTGATGTAAATGCCTGTATTTTGCTCCTCTTTTGCTTGGGATGAGGTGAGGTAGGATTTTATTTGCTAACTTTGACTCAGTTTCTCTTTGTGTGATGGCAAGAGTTGTTCCAATCAACTCTGATACCCACTTTGTGCCTGGAATTCAACTCAGTTCTGACATCAACTCCCTGGAATTCTCATCAGGTCCCATAAGTCAAGGGCTGCATCCCACAAGATTGCGCACACTTCAGTCATATGTCCTGTGGATCAGGTCCTCATGTCACCTCATGGGAGAAAATAAGGAGAATTCCAGTCTTGAATATAAAAAAAAAAAAAACCCTACAGAGGCCAAAGTCAGCCTAAACAGGGCAGTCCAGCTGTGACGATGACCCATAGCCAGCCTCGAAGACCCAGCATGCTGTAATTTCCAAATCCCTATGTTGCTGCTGCTGGAAGGATAAACAATGGGATGTTTGAGGGCCTCCCTAATGGTGCAAGGGGTTAAGCATAGCACTGTGAAGCTATCCACAGCCTCTGCAACATGAGTTTGAAACTGGTGGGCCAGGGAGCTACCCACATGGTACGGCAGACCTCTCCTGTCTCGCCTGCTGCTCCCCTCAGCAGTGTATTTCATCGATCTGCCTGTTCTGTTCCCCCCTCTGTCTCTGGTGAATCCTCTCACCCCCCACACCTCTGGCCTGCACCCCAGTTCTTGTATGCATAAATAAATTTTTTAAAAAAGATGGAATCTTTGACCAGAACTGCATGTCCACAAAGGACATTTTATTTTATTTTTTTGGATTTATTTGTTTTAATTTTGAGGTTACATTTTTGCTCTCCCAGATGTGCACATGTTCCTCTCACCCACCGCCAAACCAGCTGTGCCCACACCCCGCCTGCCTCCCCTCCCCGCTCCCTCTTCCTTCCTGTTCTCTCTGCTGACCATTGTATTATTTCACTCAGTTCTAGATGTATTCTTACTATGCTTTGACTGTGTTTGACTTTTGGTTATTTTATATTATTTATACAGGTGGATGAAAGCATCCGATATCTGCACAAAGAACCTATTTGAAAATAGCGATTTTATGACCCAGTTCTTGCAGTTCTCACAGGTAATTGCATCTGCTCACTGAGATAATCTAATGTATACAATGCACTCAGCTAGCTCTTACCTAGAGATGTTAGAAAATTACCAGACACTGGCTTCTAAAACAAATACTTTGCTGGGCCTCCCCTCGTGGTGCAGGCGGTTGAGCACAGTGCTGTGAAGGTGTCCACTGCCTCTGCAGCACTGGTTTGATCCCGGCCGGCCAGCGAGGGTCCCACATGTTGCGGCAGACCTCTCCTGTCTCGCCTGCTGCTCCCCTCAGCAGTGTATTTCATCAATCTGCCTGTTCTGTTCCCCGCTCTATCTCTGGTGAATCCTCTCACCCTCCCGCGAATCTGGCCTGTGCCCTGGTTCTTGTATAAATAAATAAATGGATCTTTAAAAAATAAATAAATAAAACAAA
This sequence comes from Talpa occidentalis, assembly GCF_014898055.3. Lineage (NCBI taxonomy): Eukaryota > Metazoa > Chordata > Mammalia > Eulipotyphla > Talpidae > Talpa > Talpa occidentalis. The sequence goes on along the minus strand of NW_023602073.1, from coordinate 44,042,728 downwards.
TACTTTGCTGTAGAACAAGGAAGGTGATGTTTTTATTGTACACAGCCTGTTCGCAGTAGCTTATAAGTTACACTGGGATTACTCAGGAGAGTGTGTGCTAATGGCCCTGCTCCCGAGGCAGCCTGGCTTTGACACTGAAAATAAGCTCCTTTATGAACCCTTTCTCATAGTGATGATCCTCTCAGTCAACACTTGCACAGCATTAAATTTGTCTACAAATTGAGGGGGCACCCAAGCTTGATAGTTTGCTAGAGCAATTCACAGAACTCAGGAAAATGCTTTGCTTGAGTGAACAGGTGGAGGGGGACAGGGGAGATCTGGAAGGATCCTGAGTGCAAGAGCCTCTGTCACCATGGTTAGTGTGCATGTCCCTCCAAATCTGAAGCTCTCTGAACCCCATGATCTAAAAGTCATTTTTTGGTTTTGGGGGTTTGTTTGTTTTGCAAAGAGTGACAATCCTTTTTTTAAAATCAGATGTAATTGACATGTGACATATTATTTGATTCAAGTCCACAAAATTATGAATTGACATCTGTGTGTGTTACAACATGATCACTGCCATAGGTCTAGTTAACACCCATCAGCACATACAGGTACATTTTTTTTTCTTGTGATGACAATATTTCAGATTTATTTTCTTAGTATCTTTCAAATATACATTATTAGTAACTATAGTCTGCCACCGTCAGGACAGCCGATGAAGTTCTCTGCCATTAACAAAGACTCAGAGTCTAAATGAATGTGCAATGGGGGAAGACTGGGGAGTGTGCCATGGAGAGCAGCTCTGCCTTTCCCTCTCCCAGTCCAAGCTTTTATTAAAGACATGAACAAAGGAACAAGAAAATAGCGTGCAATTGTGTTTTTGCTTATAGAGATTAATAAGTTACTGCTGAAAACAAGTTTTCCTGGTTAGTAGGAAACATCGCAGAACATCGCAGAAGCCAGCATGTCCTAAGAGAAAGGAGTCATATCTTCCTTTCCTTTCTGTGTGCAGAACTTCTAACGTCCTGGAACTCCATGTGCAGAGTAAACAGGTGCTCTCCCCAAACCCCAGCTCCCTTTAGGGCAGCAGGCTCCCCCAACAATAGTAATTCTGCTGTGCAGAACTTCTCTGAACACTTCTGTGTTTACCTGGAAGCGAGTGCCTTCTCCCCACCTTTGTCCATTCTACCGCCACTAACCCCTTCCACCTCCCCAACCCCACAATCTGCCAACTACATGGTTTAAAAGTTTTATTGGCAGTTTTATTATGTGAGTATGCTTGATTGACTCATTGGACATTGGTGACGGAGCTCAGCCCCAGCCCTTCTCCCAGAGGTTGGGAATGAATCTGAAAGTTCCGATCCTCTAATCCTGTGTCCCGCAACTGTACTGAATTCATTTATTAGTTCTAATAGTTTGGGGAAGTATTCTTACTGTTTCAATACATAGTGTGCCATCTGCAAACAGTGGCAGTTTTACTTCTTCCTTTCTGATTTGGATGCCTTTTTTTTTTCTTGCCTAATTCTCTGACTAGCACTTTCAAGACTAAGTTGAATAAAGATGGAATGAGTGGGCATTTTCATTGTAGAGGAAAAACTTTTAATTTTTCATCATTCTGTATTATGTTTAGCTGTATTATGTTTAGTGGTGGGCTTGTCATGCCTGGCCTTTATTACATATAGGTATGTTCCCAGTTGGTTGAGTGCCGAAGACCAGCTCTGGCAAAATGTCATGTCAGGGGTTCCCTGAAAGGATGAGATGGCGTCAGGGAAACTGAGGGATTAGGGGAAGGGGATGAGGAGACACTGACACTTTATCTCCTGCTGAGGGTCTCAGCGGGTCTGTCTTTATACATTAAAGCAAGCGGTGGGATTATATCATCATATGCATAGAAGCAAAACAGAAACAATCAGTATATTTCTTTCCCATAGACATTTGGCCCCTACATGTTTTGAAAAAGAGGTGATCTTTAAAGTTAATAGATAATAAAAACTTATTATTTTAGCCTAAACAATTACCTAAGACAGCTAATAGTCCTTGTATAATAGTCTTTTATACATATAAAAATATTGTAAGTATATGACAACGAAAATTATTTGCTTAAAAATTACACACTGAACAATTTAGTCTACTTGACAATGGGAAATAATTATTGCACAAGAGCATGCCTGATAAGCAACCCAGAGCTGGCCGCAAATTTCTTTTTATGGAAGTTTTTTAAAGAAGCCTTTTAATGATTCATATAGTTTTATATAGTTATATTTAACTATTTTTCATTATTTTAACAACTATGAATGAACTTTGTATATTATTATTTAGAAATATTTTATTTATTTATTTTTTAAAAAGAACAAATGGCAAAACTTTAGTGGGGGGAACCTCTACTGGGGGGAACCTAGCCTCCTCCTTAAATAAATAATAAGAAAAGTTTGAAGCATTTTTTAAAGGAATGCTTAACATTTTTTTTTTTTTTTTTTATACAAGCACTGGGTACAGTCAGAAGCGCGGGAGGGTGAGAGAATTCATCAGAGCCAGAGCAGGGAGCAGAGCAGACAGAAGGACCGAAGTACACTGCTGAGGGGAGCAGCGGGCGGCAGGAGAGGTCTGCGAGCCATGTGGGACCCTCCTCCGGTGGCTGGGGAGCAGCCAGGGATCGAACCGGCGCTGCAGAGGCTGCAGGCAGCTTCGCAACCCAGCGCTCAACCGCTGCGCCACCGGGGAGGTCCTGAAGCATTTTTAAAGTTTTTTTTCTATTTTTCCACATTCTGACACAACCAGACATTTTAATTTTAAGACAAAACTACTCTCCCTTTCCTTCTTTTTTTACTTACTATCAGTCATTAATTGCTCTCCCTCTTTTCTTCAGACACCACTGAAACTTTCAACAAATCATGATGGTGGGTTTCCTTTTAGTAGTCCAGAACACAAGGAGGTGTTATGTGTGTGAGACCCTTTTCTTGATTACTCACCAGCGTCTTATCTGGCTGGGGCAGCAAGGCCCCCTGCACTTCCCCCTTTTTTGTCTTTGGCCAACATTTGCATCATTTTTAACTTAATATGTGTTTGTTTGATAGCACAGAAAAGTAATTTGGTAAACAATGGGAAGAGAAGTAGCATAAGCATGGTGACAAGCAATATGATACCAATAGTAATAAATGATGGGAACCAGGCGGCCTTAGTGGTGTAGTGCCATAGGAAGCCAGGAAGGAATCACCAACTTTGGTAGGAGGGGAAAAGGAGGCCCTTTTCTTCAGCCCCACAGTGTGAAGCTCTTTAAAAGTCTTCAGCCCCACGGTGTGAGGCCCTTTTCTTAATTACTTGCCAGCTTCTTATCTGGCTGGGACAGCAAGGCCCCCTGCAGTTGAGAGTTTTTGTCAGAAGTGGATGTTGAATTGTGTCATATCCCTTTTCTGTATCATTTGTGATAATCTTGATTTTCAGCCTTCACTGATTTAATGCTGGGGGGCCTCCCTGGTGGTACGGCAGTTAAGCATGGTGCTGTGAAGCTGTCCGCAGCCTCTGCAGCACGAGTTCAATCCTCGCCGACAGATAAGATTCCCACATGGTGCAGCAGACCTCTCCTGTCTCACCTGCTGCTACCCTTAACAGTGTATTTCAGTCTGTCTACCTGTTCTGTTCCCTGCTCTGTCTCTGGTGAATCCTCTCACCCTCCCGCACATCTGGCCTGTACCCAGGTTCTTGTATAAATAAATAAATGTAAAAAAAAAAAAAAAAAAAGCCGAGTGGCCTTTCTAACTCCCCAAATGGCCACATTAAAGGCAGAAGCTCTGCTCAGTGAGCCATACTAATAAATTCAACCTGACTCATCTTGTCCCCATTCCCACACATGTTCCCTGGATTTCTGTCTATAGTGAGAACAGTCAAGTCATTGTCTCGGAGTGTAGCACCATTCAGGGGTCACACTCTCTCACTTTGACAGGTCTGAGCCCTGTACAGTTTTAGAAGCAAAGAGGGATGGCAGGGTGAAAAATGACAGAAACAAGCAGAAAATGAATCTGCAAGCAGAAAAATCATTAAGGTCAAATATAAATGGTGCAGGAACTGAGCGGGGAAAGTTGCTTTTGAGTATAATTGCCAATTTCAGAAAATCATAGCACTGATTTTCTCAGGCTCAGTGCTGCAAAATTTCAAGTTCAGGGCCTCCCCTGGTGGCGCAGTGGTTGAGCACTGGGCTGCAAAGCTGCCCGCAGCCTCTGCAGCAAAGTTTCGATCCCCGGCTGCCAGCCAGCGAGGGTCCCACATGGCACAATAGACTTCTCCTGCCGCTCCTGCTGCTCCCCTCAGCAGTGTATTTTGTCAGTCTGCCTGTTCTGTTCCCCGCTCTGGCTCTGGTGAATTCTCTCACCTTCCCGCGCTTCTGACTGTACCCAGTGCTTGTATAAATAAATAAACAAAATCTTTAAAAAAAAATTTTCAAGTTCACTCACCATAGACTACCTTTTTGGTCTATGTTTCAACTAACTGAGTTGTAGTAGATAAGAGGGGATGCCCAGATCTTGATCATGTGTAGGGTCTAATAGGAGAGACCCCTTTCTTCATAGAACAGACAGCTCTGTGACTGAAAAACAAAATTCAAACCAATTTTACACCCTTCAGGAAAATTCCCTGCGATTGGATATTTCGAATCTACCAAAAAAAAAAAAAAAAAAAAACCACCAAAAAACAAAACAAACAAAAAAAACACGGTATCTAAGATGTTGAAGCTACTTTTTCCTGGTCTTGGGCTGAAGCTTGGCAACATGGAAGCCTGGCAAATCTATTCTTCCTGAACCCCAGGGTCCCAGGTGAGGTCCTTTTTGCGAGAGAGCTTTGTCCTTGTGCCTTCTCTGGGGCCCCCATCCTGCTGATCTGCTAGAAGTATTCTAGCAGTGAGATAAGGTCCCCAGGGCACAGGAACCTGATTCTCCTATCATCTGTTACATTTACTAAAAACATATCTTCCCACTTGGCTCATTTCTTACACAGTATCAAATATTAAACCAAATAGTTTTACAGGATTAATTGATGTGTAGGCAGCATGCATATATAGAAGGGGATCCCCACCCTCCAGTTGTTTATTTTAGAGGAAAGAGGTCAAGCCCCATTCACAGATGGGACCAGGAGGGGCCTCAGTGCTATGATCCTGGGTGCCTTCCACCCCCAAAGGAAGACCTGGTTCTGCAGACACACAGCCAGGAGAGGGTGTTGCCTGGTTTCCATCCCCACACTCCCCAGGCCAGCTTCTTTTTCTGGGGCTTAGTGTTCCTCTTTCTGCTATGTAGCACCATGAAACAGTTGTTCACGAACCATGCTCCCCGGGGCCACCATGGCAGCCAGTGTCTCTGTCCTCATAGGAACTCCTGGAGGGACCCAACTACAAACGCCATCATGGAGGGGGTGGCAGACGGGACTCTGCACCCCCAGAATAGGGAGAATGGGAGCCAAAGTCATGCACTTCATCCACCCCATGATTCTGCCTTAGGGATTGCCCCCTCCTGTTAATCCCCAGGTGATGGGGACCAACCCCAACGCATGGCTCCCAGCTTCCTGAAATATGACCCTATGGGTCCCGACACCAGCAGCACTTAAGACTTGAAGTTGTGGGGTCGACTTTGGGCTGTAGAGCATCCTTGGGGGTAGGGGTGGGCTTCCCATAATGCTCAGGGTGCCAAGGCAGAGTGACAAATGTGAACTGTCACTGATTTTAGTGACTGATATGGTCACTGTCATTTCTCCAACAAAAAGCACTGCTGGGGCCTCCTTGGTGGCGCAGCAGTTGAGCACTGGGCTGTGAAGCTGCCCGCAGACTCTGTAGTGCCAGTTCAATCCCCGGCCGCTGGGGAGGGTCCCACATGGCACGCAGACCTCTCCTGCCGCGCCCGCTGCTCTCCTCAGCAGTGTATTTCGTCAGTCTGCCTGCTCTGCTCCCTGCTCTGGCTCTGGTGAATTCTTTCACCCTCCCGCGCTTCTGACTGTACCCAGTGCTTGTATAAACAAACAAACAAACAAATAAATAAATAAATCTTTAAAAAAAAAGTGCTGCTGCTTCATGTGGGGAGTACTAGCAGGATGCGGATAGCTCTGTGGACCTGCCTTCTCTTCCAGCATTTCACTGATAATAAGGTCTGCACCCCACCCACGACATCGTGGGAGGATGTAGGAATAGGGATCATTCCCCTGTGCCCAAAATCCACATTTAAATGTTTTTTTTACCGGTGGGCCTCCCTGGTGGCGCAAGGGGTTAAGACTCAACCTATGAAGCTATTGATCCTCCCCGGCCAGGGAGGTGACCCACATGGTGCAGCAGATCAATCCTGTCTCACCTGCTGCTCCCCTCAACAGTGTGTTTCAGTCAGTCTGCCTGTTCTGTTCCCCACTCTGTCTCTGGTGAATCCCTCTAACAGTGCTGTAAAATATCTACTCTTTCTGGGAATGTGCAAGTTTCACTCTCCTAGAATAGGAACCTTCAAAGTTAAGTCCCTCCAGATAGCAGTGATGTGCACCGCTTTGGATTTTCAATATTGAATGCACAAGGAGGGTGGAGAATGAGGACAGTGGAGGAAGGAGGTTTGTTTATTTATCCAACAGGCATTTATTTGTTGTCTACTATGAACTTAGCCCTGCGCCAGGCGAAGGCATAAAGCTTAATAAGATACTTCACCTTTCCAGGAGCTCGAGGAAAGGGCACTTTCTCTGACTGAGGAGATAAGGGAAAGCTTCCTGGAAGACCTGAACCCTGAGTTAAGACTTGAAGAACTTCGGGTACATCAGGGAGGTGGTGTAGGGAATGGCAGGGAATGCCACCACATGCAAAGGAAGTTTGTGGGGCTAACTGCAACAGGAAGGGGGGAGACAGTCAGGTTGGAAAACCTGGAGTGCCCTCAGGGAGCCCTGTGCAGAAAGGGAGGATGCGCAATGGAAGGATTTTACAGAAGTGACAGTAACCTCTGTGCCTTCTAGAAAAAGGAGAGACTTCATGAAGGGTGGCTAGAAATGGTGATCAACTCTGGTGATGAGAAAACTGAAAACTGTGAGTGAAAGTTAAAACAATGTTACCAGAGAGAACATGATGGATGCAGAGGTACTCAACACTAGAAATCCTGAAATAAATGAATTTTATTTGATCTCATTATGAATTAGAGATTAGGGACACAAGACGCAATGTAATTTATTGGTTGGGGTCATGAACTCTGGGGTCAGGCCTGGATTCAAATTCAAAATCTGCCACTGTGTGACCTTGAGAGAGTTATTTTATCTTTTTCAAATTTGGTTTCCTCTCTATAAAATGGTTTTAACTTTTCAGGATAAGGACTAAATAAGGTAATACAAACCTCCTAGGTTTGAGGATAAGAATGAAGTAAGATAATAGATGAAAAACACATAGTTCCTACTCATTAAGCTCTGTAAGTAGTAATTATTATCAGTGTTTTAACACTGTAAATTAGAGAACTACGTGCTTCCCTTCTGCTCAAGTTTCCCCAAAAATATCAGACACCAGTGGAAATGGGGGAGGATACAAAAAAGGCAACCTCATGAATATTTAAGTCATTTTAGCTATTATGTATCTCAAACAATAGGCTACCCAGGAAAATAGTAGCCATGGTTATTAAGATTTAAAAAAATCACTTTCAGGTTTCTTTTTTTTTTTTAAGATTTATTTACACAAGAACTGGGGTACAGTCAGAGGCTCGGGAGGATGAGAGAATTCACCAGAGACAGAGAAGGGAGCAGAACAGGCAGATGGACCAAAGACACTGCTGAGGGGAGCAGCGGGCAAGGCAGGAGAGGTCTGCTGCACCATGTGGGTATCTCCCTGGCTGGCCAAGCATCAAACCCACACTGCAGAGGCTGCGGACAGCTTCACAGTGTGGTGCTCAACCTGCTGCGCCACTGGGGAAGCCCACATTTTCACTTTTCTACATAATGTGTGCTATTTATACACTGCGTGAAAAATATTTTAAAATATATTTACCATACACTACTCACTGTGGGTCCAGGAAACCAGGTATTTGGACACAGATAGCACCAAAGCCCACCAGGAGGAAGCGCACATGGTTCAGACAGCCAACACAGCTCTAGGAACAACTCCCAGGCACAGCCCAGGGAAACTCAAGGCAGGAGCTACCCGGGTTCATGAAGATGCCCCAGTGATGGGTCCAGAGTCCTCAGGCTCCTGCTGCTGCTGCTGTTGCTGCTGCTGCTGCTGCACCAGTCGGGAATAAAGGTCCTGCCCCTCCATGAGCTGGGCTTGCTCCTGCAGCTGCCCCTGCCTCAGCACCAGGATCCGGTCCGCACTCTGAATCGTCTGCATCCGGTGGGCGATCACCAGCACCGTTAGGTCCCCGAGGGCTTTCCAGTCCTGCACCTGGGAGGGGAGGTGTCACCATGTTTAGGAAGAGAGGAACAGGCTGGACACCACAGCCCACTGGGCACCCTCTCTATGGCTTATGGTAAAGACCCCATTAAACATGAGAAGGCAGGGAAGAGCAGAGGAAGCTCCACGCTGCCCTCAGTGCTGTGCAGCCAGATGACGGGCAGGGCAGCCCTGGAGGGAACGCCACACGGGAAAGCCCACCAAGCACCTACTCTCCATCCCATCCCCCACCCTAAGAAGGCGCTGATAATCTGTCCACTGGTGGCCATTCATCCTCCCACTGCCCAACTCCGCACAGGCTCGTCCTTCCAATGTGACCCCTCAGGCGCCTGTCCCCGGCCCTGGCATCCGGTACTCACGGCCTGCTCACACTGCACGTCCAGGGCACTGGTGGCTTCGTCCAGGATGAGGACACGTGGCTCCCGCACAAGGGCCCGGGCGATGGCCAGTCGTTGTTTCTGCCCCGCGGCCAACAGTTTCCCTCTCTCCCCTACATCTGAGGAAACCAGGGAAATAGCCCTCCTCAGAAACAAGGGGCCACCACAAAGTCCTGCCCAAGGGCAGGCCGACTCCGAGCTGGTGTCCCCCACACCAGTGAAGAGGTCTGAGGACCTGGGGTAGGGAGGCCAGGCGGCGCCGCTGGGGGGGCTGTGCTGAGGGGGCTGTGCTGCGTCCTGTCTCCAGGAACACAGACCTGGGCGCACCGGAGGCCCAGGAGGCCCAGGTGGCCCAGGAGGCCACGTGGTGGGGAAGGCCGGCCAGCGGCAGCTGGGGAAGGGCAAGGGAACGGCCAGCATCCGGTGAAGGGAACTCAACCTCACCCCAAGGGTAAGCTCCAGTTTCTTTTTAGATGGGAGGTACCTGTATTTAGGCCGTGCTCCATTTCGTCTATGAACTCATCCGCTCGGGCTGCCCGGGTGGCAGCCAGCACCTTCTCCTCGCTGCAACTCTTCAGCCCGTAGGCGATGTTGTCGCGCACAGACCCCGAGAACAGCACCGGCTCCTGCCCCACCACGGTCACCTGCACAGGGGCGCAGAGACAGTGTGAAACCCCCACCTCACGCCCTCCTCGCCTCCCTCCCCCAGACCTCCACCATCCCCGCTCTCTCTCGAAGTTTCTTCTCCATCTCCAACCCACCTGTCGGTGCAGGTAGCAGTGTTCATACAGGGACAGGGGCTCCCCATCCAGCAGCACCTGCCCCCCTGTGGGCTGGTACAGATTCTGCAGCAGGGCGGTCACGGTGCTCTTCCCAGACCCATTGGGCCCCACCAGGGCCGTCACCTCACCAGGTCGCAGGGTGAACGTCAGCCCCTAGAGAAGCCAGGAAACAGTCAGGAGGCTCCTTCTTCTCCCCTCTCTTTCTAGCAGCGGGAAGATCAGCTTCTCGGAGGTAAACGCTCCGCTGACCATGGTGCCTGAGCAGCAGGGGTGAGGGAAGAACCTTCACCTCCCAGCGGCCCCCCCAGCCCCACCCCCGCAGGCACCTTGAGCACAGGCCGGTCAGGACTATTGGGGTACGCGAAGGTCACTCCCCGGAATTCCACCAGCCCCTGCAGAGTGGAAGGGGCCAGTGTCCCTGGAGGAGGCAGATTGGGCTTTTGGTCCAGGTACCGGAAAACCTTCTCCGCGGCCCCCACGTTGCTCAGCATGTCCCCACATTCGTATACCAGGTTCTGAAGAACAAGAACAGAACAGGTTCGTCCATCAGAGCCACCGGAACCAGATCCCCACGCTCTACACACAGCCTGGCACACCTCACCCCGCCCACCTCCCCTCCTCCTAAAAAAATTCTCTGCTTTCCAATGTGCAGTTTGGCTGGAATTTAAAAGCAACACAAATACCCCAGTGTTCCAGTTTACAATGTAAGGGGAGAGACAACCACACTCCCCCCACACAGCGCTGCCCTGACTTCCAGTCACTGTTTTGTGAACTTATGCGGGGTTCTGCCTCCCCTGTAAGACAGGGAGCCCCTTCAAAGCAGGCACTTTGCATATCTCATCTTTGTAGCCACCAGAGGGCCTAGCACAGCCCTGCACACATAAAAGATGTTTTAAAAATATCTAAGAAAATAAATCAGGAGAAATACAAATAGGGTGTCACTCACGTGGAGAAACAAAACAAAGGAACTGATTAAACCAAAACGACCCTACAAATATGACTGCAAAATGGGGCTACTAGAGGGGAAGGATGGGGTGAGAACAAAGGTGAGGGGGAGGGCCAACGGCCTATGGTAAAAGACCATGGGTGCTTGGGTGGTGGGGGTGCTGTGGTGACATACATCTGAGGAGGTGTGAGTCCATTCCCCTTAATCATATACAGCATTGTAAACCAGTGTTACCTCAATTGACTTCTAAATGAAATACTTCACTATAAAGCTGCTTAAAATGAAGGTCTTCCAGAAGCCATCTGCACAATTTTCCACTTAACCAGGAAATACTTCCCTCTAAATGCACGAAATCATGTTGGTGTATTCTGTGGGGGTTTACACTGATTAATAAATATATCTGAAACTTGGGGGGAAAAATCTAAATAAATAAATATAAATATATCTAAGAAAGTCACAAAATAAATCCAAGATGACGCCAACTCCTTAATTTTGATAACTGGTAAATACAAGTAAGGAAATAAATGTTCCTTCTATCCTTCCTAATCAAATTGTACTACCAGGTAACCAAACAGCAGAAGAGGGGAAGTCTCCCTTGAGAGGTACATTCCAGCTGATCAAGGAAGGAAAGGGGGTGGTAATCCTTTTGCCACCTTGATGATCTAATGGGCCTAGGCACCAAGTCCCAGTGCTGATGCTTCTCCCGCGTCTGTAGGCAGACACAGGTACACAGATACACAGGTATGGGAGAGAGAAGTGCAGTACACGTATACTTGCATTACATGTGTGAATGAGGCGAGGGGAAATTTGACCACTGATTGTATTTCATTCATTTTAGAAATTATTGTTATGTTCTGGGCTTTATGTTGGTGGTGGTGGTGGTTAAGATTTATTTTTATTCATTTATACATACAGGAACTGGGGTGTAGGCCAGAGGTGCGGGGAATGAGAGCATTCACCAGAGACAGAGTGGGGAACAGAACAAATGGATCTGCTGAAATACGCTGCTGAGGGGAGCAGCAGGAGAGACAGGAGAGGTCTGCTGCGCTATATGGGTTAGCTCCCTGGCAGGGGATAGAAGTGATGCTGCGGTGGCTGGCGATTGCTTGATAGTGCTGAGACTTTAACCCCTGCACCAACATGGAGGTCCGTTTATGGGTTTTTTTAATGTTTATATTTTAGAGATCCATACTGAAATATTTACATAGAACACTACATCTCCAATCTGCTTCTAAAAAATATGTGTGAGGGAAGTAGGTGGAGATACAGATGAAACAAGGTTGGCCAAGAGCGACTAATTGTCAAAGCAGGTGATGCAGGTTTGTTATAGTTTATCTTTGGCGGTGGGGGGGGGGGCATGTATTTGAAATTCTTCATAACAAAATGAGTTGGGTTTTTTGCTGTTTTGTGTTCTTAAGGAGAACAAAAAAAGCCCAAGTTTCAGAAGATCAGAAAGAAGGGGGTGGGGGAGAGTCAGGGAGAGAGGAGCAGGCATTGCCCGCTGACTCACCTGCACATACTGGCCCACGTCCTCTTGATAGTACAGAAAGGAGAGCAGCCCGCCCAGGGAGAGGGACCTGCTCAGGATCTGCTGCCGCCCACAGTTCAGCATAAGCACCTTCATACCCAATCGCAGCATCTGGAAGGGAGAAGATGGGTGAGTATGGGAAAAGGGTCTCCCCCTTTCTTCCCCTTCCTGCCCCTATGACACTGAGCAACAGGAGTAGCGTCAGGCTTTCTGCCCCCTCCCGGAGCCTACCCACAAGCCACTCAGGCCCTCACCCTCCTAAAGAGCAGGTAGATGGCCTCTTCCAGGTCTCTGCGCCACCTCAGCTGTCGGCATCGTTCAAGGGCCTCCTTATAGCGGCAGACCTCCTGCTCCTCCGCCCCAAAGCTGCGCACGGTTGGCAGCCCTCCGACAGCCTCACGCACCACCTGCTCTGCCTTGGCCACTGCATCCTGGATCTCCAGAAGCACCGCCTGGAAAAGCAGGGCAGAGATGGAAGGGGTTGACTGGTCAGAGGCAGCAGAACCCCATGTCACATTCCAGTCGTTGGGGTGCTCCCCCAATTTCCCTAAACAATACCAAACTGTCCTCTTTCCCTCTTCCTTGCATTGCTTTCCAGAAGGACTAACGAGTGTAAGGGAGGGTGGGAACAAAATATGGCAGAGCTCTCGGTGCTTTTGCTTAAACCTTCATTTGAGGTGATTTACACCACTCCTGCTATCTGAATGAAGAAATAAGTGTTTTCCAGAAGCTACAGCTAGTTAGAGAAGTGGAGATATTCTTCAGCATGGATCAAAGATGTAAGCAAGAAAGCTAAAACCATCAAACCCTTAGAAGAAAACACACAGGGATGTTTCTGACACTAATTTGGTAATGATTTCTGAGCTTTCTGACACTCATTTTGGTAATGATTTCTTAGATATGACACCAAAAGGAAAAGCTACCAAAAACGAAACTGGATTTACCAAAACTAAAAACTTTTGTGTATCAAAGGTGCATCAATGGAGTGAAAAACAAAACCCACAAAATGGGAGAAAATATTTGCAAACCATACATCTGATGAAGTATTAATATCAAGAATACATAAAGAACTCCTACAACCCAACAATTAAAAAGCAATTTAAAATTGAGCCAGGACTTGAATGTGTTTCTCCCCCCCCAAAAAAAAAACCATGAAAAAAGGCCAATAAGCACACAAAAAGAAGCCCAGTATCACACAGCATCAGGGAAAATGACAGTTTTGAAGAAGGGTATGGATAAAGTGAAGTGAGTGTGTATTGCTGGTGGGAATGTAAAATGGTGTCGCCACTGTGGAAAACAATATGGGAACTCAAAAACTTAAAATTACCATATGAATTCTACCTCTGGGTATAGACCCAAAACTCTGAAAGAAAAAAATCAAACTTATCTGTGTACTCATGTTCATAGAAACATTAGTCACAACGGTCAAGTGTTCACCCACAGGTGAATGGTTAAATGAGGTCTATGTATCAATGGAATAGTAGTCAGCCCTAAAAAAGAAACATCTGACCCACAGATGAATCTTGAAGATAGTATGCTAAGTGAAACAAGCTAGTCATGAAAGGGCAGACACTATAAGAGGAACCTGAAAGAGCCGAATTCACAGAGGCAGAAAGTACAGGGTGACTACAGGCCTGAGGGAGGGGGAAATGGAGAGTCAGTATTTGACTAGCCGGGGGCTCAGTTTGGAAAGTTCTGGAGTGAACCGTGGTGGTGGCAGCACAATACCATGAACATTCTTACCACCAGTGAATGGCACTTAAACATGGTTAAAAAGGTAAGCTTTATATAAATATAATTATATAAATATAATTTTAAAAAATTAAAAGAAGGTGGAGCTGACATTCCGACTCAGGATTCCTGTCAGTTTACCTCCCCTATACACCGTTCATACTCCTTCTGTTGATGATAAAGGGGATCAGTCTCTACCTAAAATCCTCTAAGATGACTTTCCTAATCATTTGTGGAGAAGGTATGTATGGACTCTTTACAGAAAAATGTGCTTGCATTCTCTCTCTTTCTCTTTCTCTCTCTCTCTCTCTCTCTCTCTCTCTCTCTCTCTCTCTCACACACACACACACACACACACACACACACACACAGGCCTGGGGGGTGGGGATCTTGGGCCTCTGCAGCCTGTCAGAACTGCGGCTCTAAGGGCTGAAAAGAGAAAACCCTTAGGGGAGCTTGATCCTTCCAGGGACTCCCCACTATCCACACATACCCAGTGGCGGAGGCTGTACACCTTTTCGGCTGCAATGGCAAGAGGCACGTCCAGCAGAGACAGGAGGGTGAGGCCGGGGGACAGGCTGAGCATGAAGCTGTACATTCCCACCACTTTGACCAGGCTCTGCAAGAACGAGTTGGCATTCTGGGGAAGCCAGCGGCTCATCAGGGTGGTGTCCGAGTTCATCCTGGAATTCAGCTCCCCTGGGGAGGACAGAACAGGTGAGGAAGCCCTGTGTAATGCCAAAGCCCCAGAAACTCTCCCCTGACCTTCCCCTCTGACACAGCCTCCTCCTCCAGGTGCCTCCCTCTTCCAGGTGCCTCCCTCACCTGTGGAGAAAGCCAGAGGGTGCCTCACTGCCCTGCCCCTCAGAGAGAAAGGCCGAGCAAGCAGGAGCCCGGGGGGCAGAGGTTGTGTGCAGGTGAGGGGAACAGGCAAGGAATGTCCAGCGAACCCCAGACTTGGACTCCACCCCACCTGTCTTCATCTCCTGGAAGAACCCGAGGTCCTGGCGTAGAAGGGAGGAGAAAAGCTGCTCCCGGATCCGCAGGTTGATGTTGGACATGGTGTAGAGGAAGGAGCCTCCACGGCACCCAGCACACAGCGCGCTGCGGGGCGGGGGGTACAACAGGTGAGAGGAGGAGAAACATGCAGTGAAGGAGGGAATGGGGGAGCACAGAGGAGAGAAGACATGGGATGAAATAAATGCACAGATGGAGAACTATGAGGGGGCGGAAAGAACAAACAAGATGGAGGGGGACGAGGGGCAAGAATAAAGCAAGGACCTGGTGAGCTAGTGTGGGGACAAGATCACAACATGCAAATCCAGGGGTGTTGGTGGGGTT
Source organism: Talpa occidentalis (assembly GCF_014898055.3). NCBI lineage: Eukaryota > Metazoa > Chordata > Mammalia > Eulipotyphla > Talpidae > Talpa > Talpa occidentalis. The sequence continues at coordinate 44,027,667 of NW_023602073.1, read as the reverse complement.
CACTCTGTGGGAGGTCCAGGAGAAGACAAACAGAGAGAGAAGGTGTGGCTTCCGACCTCACCTGCCTGCTTTCCGGCTAGGTCCCCCTCTGCCTCAGTCTCTTTCCTCCCTGTCCCCAAAGTGCCTCTTCCCGGTCCCAGATACTGCGTGGCAGGGACCACAGCCATGAACCCCCACTCTCACATTCTCCGGAGCCCCAGAGTTTCGCTTCCCTCCCTTCTCTCTCCTCCCTGGAGTTCGAAAATTCCTCTTACACCAGCCAGACTTATCATAAGACAAGGAAACATCAAGGGGGAAAGCAGATATTTTACAAAATATGGATTCCTAATACAAATTTAATCGTTGTGGTGAGGAGGCTGTTGGGACAGCTGGACGTGAAATGATGAGGGTTCGGACGTGAGCACAGTGAGGATGGAGACAAAGGAGCTGCAGCCCAAACACTCTGAAAGTAGATATGACAGGGCAAGAGCATGAGAGAGGCACCAGGGGTGCTGCCGCCTGGGACCTGGGATACGATGGTTCATGAGTGCAAACAAGAAGAGAAGACATGGGCGTCCCCAGTGGCGCAACGGGTTGAGCACAGCGCTGTGAAGCTGGCTGCAGCCTCTGCAGCACGGGTTTGATTGCCAGCCAGGGAACTATCCACATGGCACAGCAGACCTCTCCGGTCTCACCCGCTGCTCCCCTCAGCAGTATATTTTGGTCCCTCTGCCTGTTCTGCTCCCCACTCTGTCTCTGGTGAATTCTCTCAACCCCCTCAACTCTGGCCTGTATCCCAGTTCTTGTATAAACAAATAAATCTTTTTAAAAAAAAAAAAAAGAAGAGGAAGAGAAGACAGAGAGGAGCATGGGGTTTTGCAGCCCTGGGCATGTGGAGTGTGAGATGAGAGAGGTTGTCGATGGGCAGGTGAGGGGGCAAGAGGTGACAAGACTGCTGCTGGCACAGGGGTCACCTACAGCGAGGGGCTCAGTTAGCACAGGGTGGGATGTTCTTAAAATCTAAAGAACTGATTTGTGAGGAAAGTTATTATTTAAGGGTCCAGAGTAGGTAGAGAGGATTGAGAAGAAGAGAGACATAAAGGCTCACTGCAGAAAGAGATCAATAAAAGTTTATTCAAATGACAAATACTGCAGAAAAGCAAAGAGAACTGAGAACTGATTTTTCTGGAAGCCATGGACTCATCAATAAATGTACCTTTGAGTGACTGATGGCAGCCAAGAACAGCAAGTACAGAATGGTGTGAGGAAGAAGTGGTTTGGGGCATTCTAAATGAAGTCTGACCATAATAAAGGTGTATTATGGGGAGGGGGTACCACGGGAAGGAGAGTGAGGTATGAGTATAAACTTGGGAGCGAGCACCTCCTTAAATTTTGCACCCAATGTGCACCCAATCCCAGTCCCGGCAAATAAGAGAAAAAGAATGAATATGCTTGGGGAAAAAAAATAAGTTTCAAGGTAAGATCTTCATCCACTGACAAGATGAGTTAGGAGGAAGGGTCAGGAGGAAGAAAGAGGCCCAACCTGATTTTGGAAACAAAGCTGGGTGGGAGGTAAGAGACAGGAAAGAAGAAAGCGATGTTGAGAGACAGCAAAGAGACATTCCACGTGACACCCAAGCCCCCTCTCTTACATCCGCTCAGGCTTCCACCTACAGTAATAGAATGTAAACTCTGCAGATGTTGGATAAATATGGTGAAATGAGGAATGAATGAAGTGATGTGAAAATAGAATGAGTAACTAAATCCATGCATATTTAAGTCTAAGTATTGGGTGTTTTGTGCACAAAAGGGTCTGAAAAAGGAAGTAGGAAAGTGAGGGTCCTTGGAAAGGGGCCTAGCAAAGGACCCAATGGCCCGTCACCTACCTCCCAAAGAAGTAGGCACATATGAAAAAGATGGCACTGGCAAAAGCATGAGGGTCAAAGTCACCTCCCAGGATGTCAATCATGCGACCATAGTAGGCTGGGATTGATATCTCACCTGAAAGAGGCGGGAGAATACAGTTGAAGGCATCGCGCAAGGGGACTTTGCCCACCTTCTAGTCTCCATGCCTCTCTTGACTCACCCAGCACCGCAAGAACAAGGAAGATGAAGGCCACGATGAGGAAAGGCAGGTCTGGCCTGGAGAGCCGCAGCAACCTCCACATCAAGGCTTTGCTGTTCTCCTGGCCCTGGTCTCCCTTCTGGGCTGCAGGAAGGCTCAGCACAGCCCACAAGGCCCAGCCTAGCCCCGCAGCCCCGTACCCCAGCAGCAGCCAGCTCCAAGAGGCTGAGGCCACTCTGGCCGGGTGAGCACTCAAGGCCCCGGGGACCAGTGCCCTCAGGGAGAGAAACAGAGGGGTCACCAGACACAGGGGGGGCAGCAAAGCCCCCAGGCATCCCAGCAGTCCTCCCAGCGTCAGCAGCCACCACAGCCCTCCGAGTCGCAGCGCCCCCTCCAGCCATAGGCCTGAAAGGCCCCGGGGCAGCAGAGACCCCAGAGACCCCTGGAGCAGCCAGAGTAAGGCCAGATCGGCCAGCAGCAGGGAGGCCCAGGGTGTCAGGTCTGGGAGCCGCATGGCCGTTACCTGAGGGTGGAAAGTGAGGTATTGGCGAGGCGGAGCCCCAGTCCCTGTCCCCAACTTCGCCACCCTAACTCCACCCACCCCTCCGTAGGTTCTCATTGTATCCAATCCTGCCCAGAAAGATACCCTGGGGGCCCGCGCGCCCCAGCACCTCCCTCCTACAGCGGCGGGCATGCTGCGGCTGGGGCGCAGAGGAGCCCGGCCGCGGGTCCCCCGTCCTTTTTAACCCCTTGCTCCCGCTGCCGGCGAGCTCCCAGGGGCCCGGCGCCGCCTGCCCGGCTCCCTGGCCCCCCACGGCCCCTCGTGACCCGACGCGGGGGCACGGCGTGGGCAGGGGAGAGCCGCAGCCCGCTGGAAGATGGGCAAAGACCCCCGGCCCGGCGGCTCCAGCTGCGTCCTCCCGCCTCGCCCAGGTGCGACATCAGCCACTCACCTGCCGGCCGCGGCTCCGGGTCCTCCGGCTAAAGGCTGAGGGCGGAGCGCTGGAAGCGCCCGCGCCGCCTCGGCTCCACTTCCCCTGCCCAGGCTTTCGCTTTCGCTTCCCGGCAACGCCTGATTCCAAGCGCGGCCCGAGCAGGAGCGCGACACCCGCAGACGCAGAAACCGATCCCAGCTCCTGGGGCCCGAGCCAGGCCCCCTGTGAGTCACGAGCCTTTGGCAACACTTACTCTGTAATAGGAAACTACTGCGGTTTAGAAAAATTGCTAAAGTTCTTTCATAAGCTGGGATGCGTTGTAATCGAAGAAACAGTGAACTTTCTTTAAAAAAAAAAAAAAGATTTATTTATTTATGCAATAACTGGGGTACAGGCCACAGGCGCGGGAGGGTGAGAGGATTCACCAGAGACAGAGTGGGGAGCAGAGCAGGCAGACGGGCTGAAAATACTGCTGAGGGGAGCAGTGGGCGAGACAGGAGAGGTCTGCCACACCATGTGGGTATCTCCCTGGCTGCCGGGAATCGAACTCGTGCTACAGAGGCTGCGGACAATGTCACAGCGCTGTGCCACCAAGGAGGCCCAGCAGGGAATTTTCTTATCTCGGGCTCTGAACCTGTTTTTAGAAAACTGTCTGCCCTCTTCCCCCATTTGCAAGGCCTTGGGGTAAAAACAGATCCCCATTCTGAGCAAAAAATGCAAAGCACCTCTCCTAAATAGAAAGCTCTAGCATCTCTCACTTAAGCGGGTTTCCACTTAGAGTTTTGCGCCTGAGAAGGCCCTGACCCTTTATCTTTATGGTCCTTCTCAACACCACACCCTAGGCAGAGCACATCTTCAGATGCCTCAAAAGTTACGCTCCAATATATGTTGGGAAGCCTTCAACATAAGAGGGAAGTGGACTTTGTTTCTTGGTCGATTTTATCATTAATGAGAACAGTAAGTAAGTTTCTATAGGTTCTACCGACAGCCTATCCCTGAAACTTGAACATTTGTTTATTCCAAAAATATTTCTGCAGGTTGAAACTATCCCCCAAACTCAAAACATCCCGGAAGGAAGGACCACTTGAATTCCAAACCATTCCTGAATGCTATTGGTGTGATTACCAATAAGTTATTTCAACTTTAAATATAGTTGAGGGTGGGATGTGGAGTTTGAAATAGGGGATTCCTAAAGTTTCCCCAACCCTGTCCATCCTGGGATTTTGAAGATCTCTTCCTACTTTCAAACTTAACCTGTCCTTAGCTGAACTTAACTCTCCTCTGGGAGGTGATCACCCATGCTCTTTCCTGTAGTCCCAACACCATTCAGAAAATCTCACTATGTCTGTCTCACTTTCTAAGCTGGTTACTTTTTCTGCCCTCACCCCCCTTATGGGTTTTCCTTATCACCTGTCTCTTCAGTCATGACCCTGTCATCTTCCGTTGAGCATGCCACAGGGTAACACTGAACCTCTAATATCCATCTTTACACTCAATATCCAATCTGTCCTGAATGTTATTTAAGGTAAACGGGCCTGTGTTTATAATTACCACACACATATGTGTTGGAAGCTTTATCATCCAGCTCTACAAACTGAAAAGAAATTGTTCTAGGTGCCCTACTTTCCAACACCCAAACCATTACCAGTGAACCATGGGGCAGTCTCCAGCTTATATCCCCACAGGAAGGACCCTAATATTAAATTGCAATAATAAACAAACAACCACGGTCAGTCTTCTTGAGATCTTGGAGAGATGCGTGTGGAAAGGAAACCCAGAGAAATAGTCAGTAAGGCCCTGTTTCTTAGTGAGGATTTTGAGTCTTCTCAAGAAAACCTTCTCTATTCCCTGCTCCCTCCCCAACAACCACAGCCCAGGTCCACTAAGCTACAACAGAGACATTTATAACCGTTTTTCCTTTCTTAAGCTTTGTGGAGCCCCCAGAAGGTGAAGGGAGGTCTTTCTGGAAATAGAGCACACACAAAAGTATAAACTCCTCCCAGCAACTCTGGCAGCTGGTCCTCCATCTCTGGGCTCAGGTGAGGCCCCTCCTCCCCTGGGGCATAAGCTGGCCCAGTTCCCTGAATTGACCAGTTTTCCCGGCAGCGGCTACTGGCAGCCACCACCGCTACTGAAGGGCCTCCCGGTACTGGTGTATAAGGTTGCTGACGTCTGTGCTTTCTACCTCCACCCAGCCATCTTCCTTCACGTGGTACCCTGTAGGCAAAGGAGAAAGGACATGGAGTCACCATTGTCTTCACACTCTGAATGCCCCTCTTCTGATTCTGAAACATCCCTCACACACACTCTCTGCCTCCCTGAGTCTCCCACCCACAAAACCGTTGCCTACCCCCAGGGAGTGTATTTACTATTGACAATGCCTCCAGAATAGTTGTCTTGGTGGGTGGCATGAATAATAGCCCTGTGGCCCAATTCATAGGCCTCTTTGGGGCTGAGATCCAGCCGATAACCACTCTCCATGACCCCATAGGCAAAGGACCGGCCACTGCCCATGAAGAACATACTTCCTGAGAGCCGGGTCCCATTTTCATCTACATAGTAGAGTCCAGGGCCCTGTGGAGGAGAGAAGGTTCCAGGTTGGAACAGAGAGGGCATCAATCATTAGTAACACACGGGCTTAAGTGTGAGGTATGAAAAGTGGACAAAAGAATAAGAATTACCACAGGAACATCTGGACTAGGACAACATTGTGGTAGCACTATAGAACTTTAGGAATAAGAAGGAAAAACAAACTTGGAATCAGCCTTCTTAAAAGAGACAAGCTTGTGAAACATATATAGTGATCTACCTCTGAACCAAGAGCCAGCCTATGGATCTGCAGAACATTCCACAGCCCAGCATTCTCTATGCCATGATCTTGTATGGGAGGAGGTGAGAGTGTACAATGGGGAATCAGATCTCATACAGGGTTGGGGACATGGTGAGCACCCACCTTCTTGTCCTAGCCACAGATCATACTGCCCATGGAGAGGCCCACACCCTAGTACTGACACATCATGTTGGAGAGCAGTTTGGAGGCTGCTGACACTGAGATCTGCTCCCCATTCCGCAGACAGTACAGCCTGGTGAGGATAGGATTAGGGGAGAGAGAGCTCAGTGGTGGCAGGAAAAGACTAGGCCTCTGATGGACCCACTTGATGGGCAGGAAATGATTGACGAGATACACACTCAAAAGGAATGGTTTTATTGGATCTAATCATCAGGAAAAGATTTGGGATTTAAATATCTAAACCACATAAAGAAATCTTAGTAAGTGATACTCTCCCACCAAGAATGATGGTGTCAGTGCTAAATAATTAAATTATCTGGCTTATTGACAGGTGCACAGAAAGATTTGAAAGAACACTTTTTTCAGCACCAAAACACTAAGGGGCCCCATTAGCATGGGATGTGGCGGGGGTGTGTGTGATTTGAAGGATCCAGGATGGAGGATGGGACGGACCAGTAGATTTAGAAGGGAGATGAGAGTCCTGGCCTACATGCACTCCTTGGCCAACAGTGGCTCCCAGTACTGACAGTCTGCCACAGAGCCAGACATGGTGCCAAGCAGGTAAGGGTTAATCTCAATCATCTTGTTCACCCTTAAGTTAGCTGGAAGAAGATGGAGTTTTGAGAGAGAAGGAATGACCACACAGCCCTCCCTGGGTGTCCTAAATCAATGTCCATGTGCACCTTGCTGCAACCAGGTTCTACTATGGGGCACACACACATACACACTCACCAATTTACCCGCCCTCCCCCCCCCCGCCCCGCCCCGGCCATGGCCTGGGAATCCATGGCCACAATCACTCCGTACTGGAACTTGAAGGCCAGCGTGGTGGTGCCATGAACCATCTCATTCCGTGCATCCCATTCTCCATTCCTGGCCAGGGTCTGGAAGAATTCGGTGGGCTAATGAGAGAGAAGAGGCAGAAGAAGGGACAATGAAACCTTCTGCAGGAGGCTCCGGAGCAGGGACTTAGAGAGTGTGGAGTGAGGAGATCACAGGAATTCTCCAGCCATCAACAATGGAACAGTTTATAACCAACCTCTACAAGGAAGTGACATGGAAGAAAGAAAAGAAGAGGCAAACTGCAGAAAGCTTTTCCATTTTCTAAGGAATAGAAAGGAGAGGAAATAATTGCCTTACCTAACATTTTAAGGATTCATTCCCATTCATAAAATGGAATTAACCCTCAGAAAGCATGTTTCTTAGTAGTATCCCCATTTTGCAGAACAGAGATTGAGACCTCCATGGAGTCACTTGTCCCAGGGCACACAGCAGTGAGTGACTGAGGCCAGGCTTACAGCCAACGTTCACAGGTTTTCCAGAACACTCCACTGTCCCTGTCTTATGAGGGCCTCATAAAGACTTGGTGAAATGTGTGTGATGAAAAAAATGCAGCGAAATATTTTGTCTCCCCATGGGAGCCCTCCCCTCTCTTCTACCTTTTGGCCCTACTCTCATTTGCTAAGGTCGGGCTGTCAGCCCGGATCCCTCCGTGGCCGCCTCCCTGGTGGAGGCCACTCGCTCTACTGCTACAGCAAAGTCCCTCCTGCGGCCCAGGGCTTCGGAGACCCTCAGGGTGGACACTCCGTTCCCCAGCGCCCTCTTCCGCACCTTCCCTTTCATCCCTGACCTGCATTCCCAGGGGAGGGCGAGCTCTGGAGATCACATGGAGACAGTGTAGTGTCCAGGGTCCAGGGTCCAAGAGAAGCCCGCTTCCCGCGTCTGGGAATGCCCAGTTGTCCTGCCGCCCTCGCCCTCGGTGGGGGGCTGCACACCTCCAGGAGCGCCATGATCCCCAAGCACCCGCAGATCTGTCTGTCTCCGAGGAGGAAGGAAAGCGAAAGCCTGCAGCCTTAAGGGGAGGGAACCAGAATTTTTTTCCCACATCCCCCTGACCTTTCCAGAACGAGGCCAGTGGGGATCTGGGGCCGGGAATATCACATTGGGGACCGGCTTATCTGCTCCGCTTTATGAAGATTGGGGAAACAGCGGGGCTAAATCGCCGGAAGAAAGGAAGAAAGAGAGAGAATGGGCTTCGAGATCCTCTTGGCTGTGAGGTTACAACGGGAGACACCAGCTTGCCGGGGCATCCTCTGCGCGCGAGCAGATACCGAGGTGGGGGTTGCCGCACTTAAGACGTGGCCGCAACCAGAGAGCTGGAAGTCTGCAAGAAGCGGGGAGCAGTTTCGTGTCGGGGGGATGGCATGAGATTGGCATCGTTTCATAAAAGCCGGGGAGGAATAGGAGTTCGTGGGGTCATTGAGGCTAGAGCACCTGTCTTGGGGCAACTGGCCACAGACCCGCGCGCTGCACGGGGCGGAAAGGGACTCCGAGGGGAGGGCGCGGCGTCTGTACAGTAAGGAGGTGCCCCTCACAGGTCCCGCCTTCACGCCCGTAGCCGCCCGCCTGAACCGTCCAGTCGGCCCAGCTCCTCCCGAGGAACGCTGGCTTCACCGGGCGTAGGGGGCGGCTAAACCCAGCCGGTCCTCGCAACCTGCGCTGGGATAATCTGCCCAGCAACTGTTAGCGTCACAGGATGGGGGTCCAACCAGCGCCCCGCCCCGCCCCGCCAGGACGCTCTCGCGGGCGGCTCTGCCGAGGGGCTGAGCCTGCGGGAGAGGACGCGGGTGATGAGGTGGGGAGTGTGAGCTCCTCTGCCAGTGCGCTCGCACTTCCCCTGGCGACCTGCACCCTCCAACTCCCACCTCAGATTAGGCCAAGGCTCAGAGCGGCAGCCGCTGGTGCCCCGAGGGCCCTGCAGCCCCTTCCAACCCATCTTTGGCGGGGAGTAGGGAAGCGAGGGGACAGCTATGGGAAATAGAAAAATTAGGGAAGAAGACAGTGCCCTGAAGGCTCTGAAACACCGAAGATGCTGAAAGGCACCCAAGCTCGCTCCTGAAAGGTTGCAGGGAAGTTGTCTTTTTTTTTTTTTGGGGGGGGGGGGGAAACACGACCAAGCACACTACAAAACACCACTTTTATTTTAAAAAACAAAAGCCCAAGAGCCCACGGGGTATCTAGGGGCCAGCATATTCCTTGGTCATATTGGAAAGTAGAGATCCCACTACTTTCCAAATATTTAAGTGTTTAAATATTTAGTGGTCTAAATATCTCTGATTTCAAGGGTGTTAGCCACACCAGCTGTGGCTTTTCACCCAGTTACAGTAAGGAGTTATAATCCCCCTTTTCTTTCAGGAAACCTGCATTATGAGGAGTTTGAGGAGGGGAAGCATTCCTAGCAGAATTTCAGCCATAACTCAGGCACACTTCACACACACTTCAGAGTTTCAGGCATAACTCTGGCCACATACCACCGAATTTCAGGCATTACTCCCCAACAAGCAGCTGCCTACTCTGCAAGGCTGCTAAGATTTTTGTTCCCAAACTCTCCACTCTAGAGAAGGTCTGAGAAGGCTTTCATTCCAGAGCACCTGACGCCCCAGGAGCCTGCACCATAGTCCAGTAGGGTCCCTGATTCTCCATGAGCTGCTGGTGGGTTCCAGCCTCCCGAATGGTGCCTTCTTCCAGAAAGAGGATGTGGTCAGCCTGCTCCACGGAGCTGAGACGCTGGGTGATGAGAAGCACAGATCGGGAGCACCGCTCGGGGCTTTTGTACAGGAGCTGCTCCACCTGAGAAGAGACACAGACACGCTCAGAGCTGGGGACGGCTCCCAGCCCAGGAGACATCCATGTTACCAGAGCCTGGATAGACCTCGCCAGGACCACTGCTGCCTCTGCCAGCCACTCCAAGGAGATGGAAGATTTAGCTCTGAGTGCTTCTCTGTCAAATCTTTGATTTGTTAAGGACCATTTACATGAAGTGGCAATGGTGGAACAAAAGTCAGAGTCCTATGGTGTCACCCACAAGAAAAGAGTGGATATTGAATAGTCTTGCCCCTCTACCTGTGGACTGGGCATTTTAATATTTTCTTTTAAAGAGCACATGAGCATTCACGTCAGGCAGACTTGAATTGGGGTCCAAGATCTGCTACTCAACAGCTGAAAGACACTGAGCAGGTTATTCAACCTTTCTTAGCCTCCATTTTATCATCTATCAAGGGAGTATCATAATGTCCAGCTCCTGGCATCCATGATGGCTAACTCAGAGAGCCAGTATATGCAAATGGCCTGGCAGCCTTTCTGGCACATAGTAAAAGCTTAATTAATACTGATAGCATTTGGATGGTCTTTTCTCTGTATTTAGCTTCAGAAATTCAGTATCTATAGACAGTCTCTTTTGACTGGTTCTAAGAATCTTGGGGAGAAGCTAATGGGAATGGAGAATTGCAAGGGCTGGTTTGGAAAATTATAATGTCAGTTTCACGGATAGAGGGTGAGTGGAGGAAGAATGGGTGGGATGTAGGCATTAAGAAGACACTTCTCTCACTCGTGACTGGCTGTCTGCATCCAGGGCACTGGTCGCATCATCCAGGATGAGCACGCGTGGTTTCCGGATCAACGCTCGAGCCAAGGCCACTGCCTGCCGCTGACCCCCTGAGAGCTGACTCCCAGCCTCGCCCACCTCTGCAGAGACAAGAGCCAAGGTGAGAGTTGTAAGCATGCTCACCTGCACACATGCGCGCGCGCACAAACACACACACACACACACACACACACATCAAGGTCTGGTGGATGCAGCTGGACAGGAGAGGGAGCTCTGAGGATGTGAGGATGAAGGAGTCATAGGAACCAGATCGCACAACTGCAAACTGATGCCGGTGGCATCAGTTTGAGGAAGTGATGAATGACAGCACGGCTAGTGGGGTTTCGTAAAGGTAAAGGTGTCTGGGTGTCCTGTGAGTGGAGAGAGCACCTGTGTTGTAGCCCTCAGGGAGTTTAGAGATGAAACCGTGGGCCCCCGACTCCTTTGCGGCATCTGTGATTTCCTCCATCGTTGGCTTCTGGGTCAGGCCATAAGCAATATTTTCTTGAAAACTTCTTCCAAATAGTTGTGGCTCTTGTCCCACTGCAGCCACCTAGGACAAAATATGATGAAGAGTTAGAGAACAGAGAACAGAGAGGCATAGGATCTAAAGACTGAAGACTCAAAATCTTCATGGAGGCTCTATCACAAAATCACACACCCTGTCTCCTGACCACACCCTGATTGCCACCCAAGGACACCTGTCATTCCCTAGCCCTCCTTTGAGGGTACTCAGTGAGAATGCCCCTTTTTCAAATAAAATGTATTTACTTTCTTATATCATTGTTCACTTTTGCATAATATTTGATTTTTCCTCTCAGGTTTAGTCCCTGTAGTTCTCTCACCCCCACAGCACCTAAAATTCATCACCACAGTTCCTTCTGCTCTTCTTTCTCCTGTTTTGATCCCTCTCCCTCCTCCTCCCCTGCTGAATGCCTCAGATCTGCAGTCAGCTCGCAAGTTTCCTCTATTTCCTGATCCTTTGTTTGGTTTCTTTGTATTCCATCTATAGGTGAAACCATCTGATTTGTATATTTTTCCTTCTGACGTATTTCACTCAGCATAATCCCTTTCAGCTGGTCCATGTTGGATGGCATGGATCTTTTTTGATCACTGAGTAGAACTCCACTGTGTATATATACCACATCTTCTTGATCCACTCATCTGTTTGGAGACATCTGGGTTGTTTCCATAGTTTAGCTATTGTAAATAGTGCTAGAAAATGCCCTTCTTACTGTGCTAGAAAATGCCCTTCTTACTTGATGCATCCACCCTCCCCCAGGCCACCTTTTTACTCACCTGTGTGTGCAGATATCGATGTTCATATAGGGGAAGGGGCTCCCCATCCAGCAGCAACTTCCCCCCAGTGGGCTGGTACAGATTCTGCAGCAGGGCGGCCACTGTGCTCTTCCCAGACCCATTGGGCCCCACCAGGGCCGTCACCTCACCAGGACGCAGGGTGAACGTCAGCCCCTGGAGGTCAGAGAATCATACAATAAGAGGCCTTGTCTTGACCTTGACACCGTGATTGTCTTGTTACATACCATGTTGTCTTACTCCAGAGAAAAAAGGAGAAAAATGGAAAAATAGAACCTCCACCCTCCACATGCACATCCGTGGGGATGATAACTCCCCCAATGAGTAGAGGTGGATGATGAGACACAAAAAGAGCAAAACTAAGCACCATTATGCCACACACTAAATATCAGATACTATAAGAGAAATGAAAAAAAAAAAAATGGAAAGGGACAGCCTCCCCCATGGCGCAGTGGTTGAGCGCTGGGCTGGGAAGCAGCCCGCAGCCTCTGCAGTGCCGGTTCGATCCCCAGCCACCAGCGAGGGCCCCACATGGCTCGCAGACCTCTCCTGCCACACCCGCTGCTTCCTCAGCAGTGTATTTCGTCAGTCTGCCTGTTCTGTTCCCCGCTCTGGCTCTGGTGAATTCTCTCACCCTCCCGCACTTCTGACTGTACCCAGTGCTTGTATAAATAAATAAATCTTTTAAAATAAATGGAAAGGGAAAGGAAAGATGGAAGACTGGAGGCACAGATTTTGCTTCAGCTATTCTTTAGGATGTGAGATGCTTCTTCTCCCTGAGAACCTCTTCTCTCTTTCTCCTTGCAAATCCAAACTGGTTCTCAAGTTCAGAGCAGTTTTATGGAAGAGATGATGCTCACTTTTGCCTTTGAAGGGTTAGGAAGGATCTGTACATGGTCTTAAGCAGGCAGAGGCCAGGAAGAAATTTAGGATGGTAGAGTGGAGAATGAACCTGGTGGAGGGCCTGGTGGAGTGTACCTGCAGCACTGGGACATCTGGACGATTTGGGTAAGCAAAGGAGACATCCTGGAATTGGACAAGGCCCTTCAAGCTTGAGGTAGTCAGCACGCCACTGGGTGGGCAACGAGGGATCCGGTCCAGATATTCAAATATTTTCTCTGAGGAACCCACAGCCTTCTGTACACTAGGGTAAGTGGAGAGCAGCACCTGCGAGGGGAGGAGATATGACTAATGAGAGGGAGTAGAGAGACCGATCTGCTTGCCAGGGCTATGGGGTGTGAAAAGGGCAAACAGAAGGAAAGTGATAATGATGGTGCTGGGGTGGGCAGGAAAGCACTGGAAAGTGAAGCGGAGGGAGCTCACCTGAACAGCTGTGGCGAACTGCATCTGGTAGAGAACAAATGCGACAAGGTCCCCACTGCTTACAGCCCCACTGGTCACCAGCTTCCCACCGAGGTATAGGATTCCCACCTTCAGCAGCATCCCTGAGATCTGTGCAGAGACCACAGAAACGAGATTGTGGTAGACAACTCTAGAGGTGGCAATTAGGAATGATTAGTTTTAAGGGGATATAAAGTCCCTTCCCCCCAAGTAACAGCAACAGTCTCAGTGGGTAGAAAGGGAGATTAAACCTTAGCGAGCCTGTGGGGGCCTACCCAGCTCCTCACGGTGGGGATCAAGTCATCACTGTCAGCAACACCATCATCACATTGCTTGGGGAGCACTTAGCTCTGCACCAAAGACTTTCATGAATGTAATGTCATCTACTATTGATGTCAAAAGCCCTATGAACAAATTGATATCACTCTCATTTTTTCAAATGAGGAAACCATCCAGAGAAGGCAAGTCACTTGCCCATGGTCCCAGAGCTAGTGAACAGCGGCATCAAGTCAGGAACTGCTGGTCTAGTTCTCTTTCAGTGACATCACAGATGCCCCTCATCCTTGGCTCCTGCTGTTCCCGGGGCTGTCACACCCACACAGTCCTAACATGAAGCAGGCCCAGGAATCCATGGCTCCCCACGCCCCTCATGGGAGCCAAAGGAAGGCCCTAGACTGAAAGACGTGGCCTCTCCCTGGTTTGTGTACTCTCGGGAAAAGAAGCAGGCCACCGTGTGTAACAGAGGGAGCGGGTGAGGCACACTGAGCGGGCTAACTGGGTCTCAGGTTGATAAGATGAAGACACTGAACCAACCACCACCCAGTGGAGGAGTGGGGGAAGAGAATGGACTCAGGCTTCTCCAGGTGCTCACACTGGTGGTGCAGGTGTCAACCGCATAGGCCAGGGCCTCCTTCTGGCTGAGTGTCTTCAATTCCTGCAGTTTTTGTCTAAACTTTTGGGCCTCTCCTTCCTCATTGGCAAAACTCCGGACTGTAGGCATAGCAGACAGCGCCTCGATGGCCACCTGGCTGGCCTGTGCGAGAGATTCCTGCTTCTGTGTGGCCTGCATCTGTGGAGACACAGACAAGAGATGTCACACAGGGTTGGAAAACCATAAGGGACACTAGTGTCTGAGTTACCTGGCTGGAGATTAAAGATGAAAAGGGAGAGAGGGACAGGAAAGAAGAGAAAGGGAGACAGTCACACCCCAAGACTAAAGAGATACAAAGGAGAGGAAAATGACTCAGAGGGGCTGTCAGGGGTCACATCCTTGAGATTGATCATCGTACCCTTAAAGACAGATGTGGTCTGAAGTTAAAAGCACAGAGAATGTGAAGGTCAGCTGTGAGCAATCTGAGACCCAGCAAGATGCACAATCAGGGAGTGTGCCAAGAAAGTTATGAAGAAATCTTAGGGGAACTGAGCCCTCTGACTCTGGGAGATGGGGGCCTGTGTACCTGGGCCAATGCCCTGGACGTACCTGGTACCATTTTCCCAGCTTCTTCGGCAGAATGAAAAGCAGAGGCAGGGCAACCAGGGTGACCATGGTGAGGGACAGTGACCCCCAGAGCATGAGCACCAAGAGACACAGCCCCCGCACCAGGTACCACAGCAGTAGGTTCAGCCTTTCGCTCAGAGACTCACTCACGGTGGATGTGTCCTCTGTTACCCGAGATGTGATGGCACCTGCCAGGAGTTGGGGAGAAGAGAGCAGAGTGAATGAGAGGTTCAGAGCGGATGGGAGACTAGCAGTGGCAAGAATGCCAGGGAGAGGTGTCAACATGGCGTTGAAAGGAGGCTGGGAAAATGGTGAGGTATAGAGGGAGGTCTGGGGATCTCAGCGCAGGAAGGATGAGTGCTAGAGCAGAAAAGCCTTCATTTTTACTATAAGGAAATCAATACCCATGTAAATTTCCATTTCTCTGACAGATTTCTGTGCCACTCCTGTCCGATGCTATACACATAGGTGGGAAGAGCTTAATAAGCTGCTCATTTAATAGAGTAGGTGGGCACGTCGGGAATGCAGTTTAGGAAACTGTGCCATGCACCGAATTGGGAGTCAGAACACTGGGGGTCTCCCTCCACTTCCTTCTGTCACATGTGACAGGAAGTTTCAGCATTAAGGTGCAGGCCTCAGTTTCTTCCACTATAAAATAAGGCAGTTAGACTCTGTGATCTCAAAATTTACATATTTGAAATTCTGTAGTTTCTATCTAAATACACATATAGGAATAAATTTATGGGGAAAACCTTGGATGGAAAAATCAAGTCTTTCTGAAGGCATTTGACTCTTGAATAAGAAATAAGAATAAGAAATAGCGGTGTGTTCGTGTGTGTGTGTGTGTGTGTGTGTGTGTGAGAGAGAGAGAGAGAGAGAGAGAGAGAGAGAGAGAGAGAGAGAGAACAGACACAGCAAGGCTATGTGTAAAAGTGGTTGTATGGGGATATAGAGTATAGCCATGTAGAGTGAGCTTCATGTGAAACCTGTTTGGTTCTGTTGGAAAAACTCTGTTTCCTGGCGCAGGACAGCTTGGAACACCTCTCCCTGCAACTGGCTGTGCACGCGGCCCATGGTGCTCTTGTAGATCGCGTCACCCAAGAATTCCAGCACTGCACTAAGGAGAGTTGGAGCAAAGGAAGGTTAGGGCATGTTCAGGAGACAGAGTACGTCCCAGGTATCCCTGCAGAAGTGCACTTTGGACAGCAGCCCCAACTTCCAACTCCCTCCTTCTCAGGGCCCCACATTCCCAGTTTCCATCTTCAGCCCCCAGACCTGGCTATGGTGAGAGCGGACATGAGAATTATGTTCCGGGTGAAGGCCGTGGCTGCCCCATCCTGTAGAATACAGTCAGTGAGTCTGCCAGTGAAGAAGGGGATGGCCATCTCCCCTGGGGAGGGAGAGGAGAGATGGGTCACTCGCCAACACCACGTGTCAGCAGCTCAGCTCCACCCAGGCTGCCCCTGCCACCCCTTCTCCACCACCCCCTATTGTCCTGGGAGGCTGCTGAGAAGGACAACCCTGAGGTCACATCCCTGCACCAAACAGGCCACCCTGAAACACAACGCTGTGTTTGCACCAGATCTTTAGGGGTTTCATTAGAAGGCTAGAGACCATGGAGTGAGCTCCTCTGGCATCATCTCTGAGAGTGAGATACTCTCCATCTAAGCTGGAGCCCTTCGGCCACAAAGGCAAGGGCTTGCCAGAGGGACTCAATGAAGCAGCTTCACAGGGTCACACAGGCGTCCAGGACTCTCTCCTCCACATGGGAGGGTCTCCTCAAGATCCGGGCTGGGTTCCCAGACCCACACCAGCCTGCCCTGCTGACCTTGATCTTGATTGCCCCCAGCCCCCAGCCCCTGCCCCTTCCCCGCAGCCCCCTTACCGACACAGGAGAGGACCAGCAGGACCAAAACCAGTGGGAGGCGGCGGATCTCCGAGCCCAGGCAGCCCAGAAGTCTACGAACCGTGTCTCCAGAACCCCCGGGATCCCCAGGCCCCCGAAGGCCCCCGAGCTTATGCCACAAAGCGACGGCGGGCAGTGCAGCCGCGTAGCTGACGGCGAAGGCGTCGAGGCGACTTCCCCAGTGCAGGAGCTCGGCGCTGTCGGAGACCCTGGGGGCCCCCCAAGACTTCAGCTCTCGGAACACGGCAAGTCCAGGCAGGGCCAACCCCAGCGCCGCCGCCAGCGGCTCCCAGCAGCCGTCCATCCCGGCCCCCCTGCGCCCTTGGAGCCGGGCGCTGCGCAGAGGACGCCTCGCGCCCCCAGCCACAGCGCGGCCCAGCGGCTCAGGCCCACCAGGCAGAGGCGGGACAGCGGCGGCGCGGTGGGCACCAGCAGGGAGAGGACCCCGGGCAGCGCCGGCCGCAGCAGCAGCAGGTCGGCGAGCAGCAGCAGCGCGGGGCCCAGGCACGCGAGGGGCGCCCGGGACGGGCAGAGGCACCCGCCGGGCGCCGGCCTCCCCGAGCTGGCCATCGGCGCGCGGGCCCGGGGCGTCGCACCCCGGAGCAGGGGTCTGGGCGCCGCGGTGTCCGGGTTCCCGCGGGCCGGGGCGGGGCCCTGGGGAAGTCCCGGGAACCCGCGCAGCCCGCGCCGCCCCGAAGGGAGCCGTTTATGGGAAAGGAAAGCAAAAGCGGCCGCCGGCCACGAGGTCCGCCCACTGGGGATCGCGCGCGCCGGGACCGCTGCGGGAGAGGGCGCTGAGGTCAGACCTGACTTCAGATCATCTTTGGCGCCACCACGGACACCAGCCCCACGTTTCCTCTAAGTGGCCCCCTCGCTGCACCCGCTACTGACTGTCTTACTCCAGCCTCAGGCGGGGCTCTCGCGTCACCTGTCTCCGGGCAGGTCTGCCCTGCACAGGTTAGCGCCGCGCGGCGCGGCTTCCTCGGAGGCCTCCGGCGCCCCCTGGCGGCAGGGCGTGGCGC
This sequence comes from Talpa occidentalis, assembly GCF_014898055.3. NCBI lineage: Eukaryota > Metazoa > Chordata > Mammalia > Eulipotyphla > Talpidae > Talpa > Talpa occidentalis. The sequence continues at coordinate 44,010,171 of NW_023602073.1, read as the reverse complement.
GGCGCGCGGTCCCGGGTCGCGAACCGGTGTCCAGAGCAGCAAGAAGCGCGGTGCAGAGATGCCGCGGGCGGGAGCACCAACCCGGGACCCGCCCCAGGCCGGGAAGGCCACACGGGGGTAATAAGTCTGGGTTTGAGAGTTAGCAGCGGGGAAGGGAAGGTGAATGACAGGGGGACCCTGGAGTCTAACAGTGTGAGGCGGTGGCTTGTAGCACCAGTGCTGGCACCTCACAATGAATTTAAGGCATCTCTACTTTGAAGGGGATCTTCTGGGGGCCCGCGAAGGGACCAGGCATGCGAGGCGGCGGCGAAGGGGGTGGTTTGGCTGCTGGCGTCAAGGGGAAGCTGTTTTAATGCGCTTTCGCTTTCATTCTGAACTGGAGAGAGGGACTTGTTAGTTCAAGTTGGAGAAGGTGGAAAACTGAGGATCTGGTGCCCTGGATGAAGTAGGACAGCATTTGGGAGACGGGAATGTGGATACTGATTGAAGAGAGACAGCTCATCTCACAGACCTTTGATAAACTGTCCCTCTGGGGCGGGGAACTCATAGCCCCAGCACTGACAGGAGGGTTCCCTGTGAGCTGGTGGGGCCTTCCCGAGCTTGGGGCAAGAGGACTCCTGCTTGGCCCAGGTGCCGCCCCGCTTCCTTTTCTTCCTCTTCCCATTCTCAGACCCAGCTGCGGACTTTGCCCAGCTTGCGCCTGGGGCCAGTGGCAGCCCAAGGCAGACCGGCTTCTACACCCAGCTTGCTGCCACCGCTCCTGCCTGGAGGGCAGCTTTCTCTTAAGGGAGTGGCCACTAGGTGGGGTTGCCCTTGTTCTCTGGCCGGATTCTGTTCGTGGTAAATCCGTGTGTCAGAAAGCACACTCAGGCAATTATCCCTGGGGGCCAGAGTAACTTTTGGTGCCTGGAAAAGATAGCAGTAAAACCATTTATAAGTTAGAAAATCTTCCCTTGCTGCCAGATGAGCAGTGGAGAGTAGACAGTAGAAGTCAAAACAAGCAGTGGCAATGAGACCTGACTTTTAGTTCCAGATCTGCTACTAGCCTTGAGAATTTCACAAAGCACTTGCCTTCTCTATGACTCAGACTCTTCGCCTGAACCACGGATCCATCTTTAAGGCCCCTTCCAACTCAACAGTAGAAAAATATGTAACTTTATTCTTCCTTAATTCTTTTCCTTAATTTCTTTTCTTGACCTGAAAAAGTCAACTCAAACTTCCAGTCAAAATCCTGGTACAGATCTCTTCTCCTGGCTACTAAGACACCTACCTACTTCTTGATCAGAAACCCTTAAATGAAACTTTTATTTTAAACGGTCTTGTATTCTTGCTGCTTCCTCCTTCTTTGACTCATGGCCCTACTAACCAGTGACCCCCTCAATGCTTTCTGTTTTTCAGTAAACTAAAAGAGCTCATTTCTGATTAAATGGAAGTGGAGGGTCCCCCTGGTGTCGCAGCGGTAGAGCGCTGGGTTGCGAAGCTGCCCGCGGCTTCTGCTGCACCGGTTCGATCCCCGGCTGCTCCCCGGCCACCGGAGGAGGGTCCCACATGGCGCGCAGACCTCTCCTGCCACCCGCTGCTCCCCTCAGCAGTGTACTTCGGTCCTTCTGCCTGCTCTGCTCCCTGCTCTGGCTCTGGTGAATTCTCTCACCCTCCCGCGCTTCTGACTGTACCCAGTGCATGTATAAACAAAACAAACAAACAAACAAACAAATAAATAAATAAAAACATGCCTCTATTAAAAAAAAAATGGAAGTGGAGGCCACAGATTCTGGCCTCAAAGAGACCTGAGCTTTCTTCCCAAGGTCACAGTTGCTCTGTGTCATCTATACAATATCTGCACACACAATAAGCATGTGGAGTGGTGGTAATTTACTTGTGGGGCTGTTTCACCAGTGATTGGAAGTTCGTCTCCCTGAGCCCTCCCCTGAAAGGGAACACTTGTGCCTCTAGGACCCTCATCCCACCTCTATAAGTGGAAAGGGTTCCACTTAAGAAGGCCGGGTCTTAGGGATGTAATCTTTCCAGTGTTGTCTCAAGCCTGGGCTCTGGCATTCCCTTGCAGCAGCAAGAGAGAGTAGAGAAAATGGGTAGATGGAGAGAAACCTGTATTGGAGTCAGCTCTGGCTCAAATTACTGTATGGCATCGGGCAGTTCACCTTCCCTCTCTGGGAATGCTTCCTCATCTGTAACATGAAGGGATCGAGGCTCTTTCTGTGCTAACAGTGCATCCTCTGTGTCTCTGCAGACAACCATCATGGCAGTAGAGTTTGACGGGGGTGTTGTGATAGGTTCTGATTCCCGGGAGTCTGCAGGGTAAGTACAAGTTACCATGCTGTTTTTGGAAAGAATTTAATGGCCCCCAATGCACATTTTTCCTACCCATTCACAAATCGATTGGAGCTTGAGAAAAATGGAGTTAACCTTCCAGAAAAGTCATTGCAGGATATTGGTTGCATGTTTTAGTCTCTGAATTCATGGAGAAGAGTAAAATGCTTATATAGCTTGTCCCTGGGAGGAATAGGGTCTCAGAAGAAGATAGGGATAGAGGTCTGAGGGACCCTCTTTCATCTATGTTTAGAAATAGAAACTATGGTCCTATAAGCAAATATTCCATCATCAAAAGTTTAACTGATTTTGTCTCTTTCTCTCTCCTGGCCAAGTGTTTCACATGCAAAAATGAGTATACGGGATTAGATCTATATTAATCTACCTCAAGGTGTTAATAAGAAAAATCAATAAAAAGAACATCATTCTCAACTTATATAATTTTTTGGTTATTGCTTGCTGTGGTTCATTTATTTGAGGTGACTTTTTGCTTCCTGCTTTATTCCAAGCATTAACTTTCATGTGCTCTGTGGCTAGTCTCTTGTCAATAAAGTTGAGAAACACTGGATGATCAACCTCAAAAATTCCTGCAGCTCTAACACTGGTGACTATTGACTCCTCCCACCAGCCAGGCAGTGACGAACTGAGTGTTTGACAAGCTGTCCCCCCTGCACCAGCGCATCTACTGCACCCTGTCGGGTTCAGCTGCTGATGCCCGGGCCATGGTGGACATGGCCACCTACCAGCTGGAACTCCATGGGTATGAAGCTCTGGGGACCTCACTCCACACCACTAGGGCCCCCAGAGTGTAACATTGAACTAGCACTTGAACCTCTTGAAGCTGGTTTCTGCATCTTGTAAACTGAAGATAATAGTCCCTACCAGACCTCATCATATGGGTATTTTGAGAATGAAATATGTGAAGGAAATTTGAAAACTATGAATCACTATCTTAACACAAATAACAAGGAAGAAAATGACAATGTGGCCACCAGAATACCTGGGGGTTAGCTGTGAAAAGTCAAGGTCATTGATGAGGAAGTAAAGATATCTGTTTTTACCCACAGGGGAGGGCCCTTGCAGGAGAGAGTACATGTCATTGGGGTGGAGGGGGGTTAGGGGGTCAGGGTAACAGAAAAGAATAATTGAAATCTTCTTGCCAAGTGGTGGTGTGAGACTTGGTTCCCCCATACATGCGGGAGGGGAGCTGGAGTTTGAACTGTTGCAGCTATAGTTTCAGGCGTCACTTGGAAGGGATGGTGAAAATGGCACAGGAGGGTGGTACTTGAGGCAGTTGTATTGACCCTGTGCCTATCATTTCCTTCAGAATAGAAACGGAAGAACCTCCACTTGTTTTGGCTGCTGCAAACGTGGTGAAGAACATTCCCTGTAAGTATGTATCGGGAGGACCTGCCTGTGCATCTCTTGGTAGCTGGCTGGGACCGACAGGAAGGGGGCCAGGTGAGTCTCTCCCCATACATGCCCTCCCTGCTTTGGGGTTCCCCCTCCCCTACAGAAGGAGGGGAACTCCTTGTCTTTCTTGAAAGACAAATCTTTCTAGAAAGACTCATTGTCTTTCTTGCAATGAGTTCCAAAGACTGCCTCTAAAAAGCATAGTGTATGGGGTACTGGGCTTCACTGCAGAATATGGAGACCATCTGCTCGTCTCAGTAGGAAGGAAAGATTTTTTTTTCTTCTTCATTATTATAGTCTATGACTATTAAGTGGAATTTTCAATATACAGTTTTGTATTTGCTCCAGACTCAGTAGTGGTGCTCTACTGTCTTTAATAGTAAACCAAAGCTGTTACTCTTTCTTACTTTTTTGATCTACCAAATTTTTATAAACAATCTTTTTAACCCTATATCCTCTTATTTTCAACATGCAGCCTTTATTCGACTTAGGCAAAATATAATTATTTTCTGTTTAGTGTGACATAGTCACTCAATAACAGTGCCTAATTTATATTATTTCTTTTTCTTCTATGAATCACTTCCTCTGCCACTTTTTAAATATTATCTGCCCTTAAAGCACTAAGTCTATCTCATGTCTAATGTAAATACAAATCAGTTTCTCTGAACTCTTCTGAGTGTCACTCTGTTTTTAGCACTTCATCATTTTCTGCTTTTGTCATATGCTTTGTCTACTTGGCCTTCTGCAGGTCAAGGAGAATTTTTCTTTTAATATGAAAGATGTTTCCCCTCACCAAACCACCTGTGCCCACACCTCATCTGCTCCATCCCCAATCCTCCACCGTCTCTCCTATTCCCTCTGTTAACACTTATTTTCTTTTCCTGAGTCCAAGATTTACTTCTATCATCAGCTGCTCTAAAGTCTGACCTGTGAAGCTTCCCCAGGTGTACGGAACCCTGGACAGAATGCTGACGTGACAGCCCTTTGCCATTGGTGGCTCTGGCAGCACCTGCATCAACGATTATGTGGACGCGGTGTATAAACCAGGCATGTCCCCTGAGGAATGCAGACGCTTCACCACAAATGGTAACAAAGCAGGTGGAATGGTACCTGGGGAAAGTTTTTAACATGGGAAGGAAGCAGAGTGTGAGGAGCAGGGAGACGAATACATGGGTGACCATTTCCTTTAACATCCAGACTGGGACACTTTTGTGAGTGAAAGGGAGCAGAACAATTGGATGGGACATCAAGACAAGAGGCATAAACCAGGACTGTTCTGAGTACACCAATTAGGGCCATGGTTACCCTAACAATCGGTGGTGTGGTGGGGCTGGATTGGGTCAGATCAAGAGTTGATTGTTAAATATCCAAGAATTTGTGAGCTATTGTTAAGCTGTTTCTAACATAAATAGATCCTGGGGGTTGGGGTACTGAGGCCATGAACATCGGGAGATGCTACACATTAAGGCATTTTCTAAAAGCTGATTTTCCCACACACCACTAATTACCTCCAGGAGATGGGTTTTGGGGTCTGAGATGGAAGTAAGTATATGGGCCAGAACAGGAGGGAAAGATCGTTGAAGCTAAGCCACTCTCTCTCCCATCCTCCAACCTGAAACCCTTTGCAGCTATCGTTCTGGCCATGAACCGGGATGGCTCAAGCAGGGGTGTCATCTGCCTGGTCACCATGAAAGCTGCTGGTGTGGATCATCGAGTAATCTTGGGGAACGAGCTGCCAAAATTCTATGATGAGTGAATCTCGGCAGACTTCCCTTCCTTATTCTGTAACAAAGAATCTCAGAACACAACCTGGTCTGGTCAAAGGGAGACAAGTGCTCAGGGCGAGGAAGCCTGGGGAAGGGGCTTCTTGCTTCCCAGAGGTCAGTACGCCCCTTTTATTTCTTTGCCCCCAGACCTAAAACACCCTTCTCAGAGGAGAGGGTGGGCATACTAGAAAGAATCCTATACATACTGTGACAGGTATTGAGTGATTCTGAAATATCCAAAATGATAACGTTCTTATTCTGACACCACAAGGGTGAGGGTGCAAGTGAGGAGTAGGGAGTCATTCCCTTAAAGCTGGACTGATAGGGGGGTAGACACCTGAATGAGCTGAGGACTCCAACAAATGCTCTTGTAAAAGAATTCCGTTCATCAAGCATTTGTTCACACTGGAGATCAAAGCATGGCAAATGCTTAAATGTTCTGGGAGCACTTGTGAATTTCAAAGAATAATAACAATAATCCCAAAAAAGCTACATTTATTGAACCAGGCATTAACTAAATGCTTATAAACTTTGTCTCTTAGAACCCAAACTTTATCTGTTAGTACTTACATCAGTACTATTACTACTTCTATAAAGGAAAGAGTAAGTCACTAGACCAAATTTCAATTCAAAAATAGCTCTGGGGTTTAGTTTTACCATATGCTCCTTCTCTCCTGTTATATAAACTTTCTATGCCCTCAACTTCATGCATCATCTCCTTTTTGAAAGCTGCAATAGTTAGCTCGGCACATTAGTTGGCACTTAGAGCATGGTTACTGGATGTCTTCAGTGTATTAAACAAGCCACTTCCCAGGCCATCTTTGCCATGTGCATCCCGATCAGCAGGACAAATCACCCCACTTCTGTGGGTCTCACTTCCTCCTTTATCAAGTGGTGTTGAATGCTTCTGGGGTGGTTTGAAATTCTGGCATTCAGTGCCAGTTTGCTAATAAGTGATCACACCTTTAATAAAATAATGGCAGGCTCCCCCCACCCCCGGAAGCTTCTGCCTGCTTTTCTTTTTCCATCTCAGGCTAATACACAAATTCAGAATACTCCAAAAATAACCCTATGCCCTAGAGAGGATGTTTGGTTTGGGGCAGGGCGGGGGGTGGGGGAGATCTAAAACATCTAGATACTTGGGTTCTTTTGAGCCATGATATTTGATTTATTTCGAAATTTAAAATTACAGTTTAAGAGCCTATCACTCCCATTGATCACAACCTGAGACTGGCGGGTGATAAGGAACAAGTACTGAGAACCCGGGAAGAGAAACCAGCAGGTGGATTGTGAAGAGACAGAACTTGGGGAGACAACCCTCCCAGACCTGGTTTGCTATTTTCCCCCTCTCTCCTATCAGGGCTTAGCCCCACCATCAGGCCTGGGGTGCAGAGCTGGACAGCCTCAGCAGCAAGTGCTTAATCTCTAAGAGAAGCATCAAGTTTCTGACCAGAGGAACTAAGGAAAGGGGCCCTATGTGGGGAGGCAGGGAATCTCCCCAGAGCATAGCTAGACAAGGGAATCCCCAGCTAGAGAAGAGAATCCCCCAACTCTAGGTGTGAACCCCCATGAGTCCTGGTGGTGCTTGAGCTGCACAAGTGAGCAATGAGCCAAAAAAAACACAGCAAAGACTGAGGGCTAAGATAGGATTTCAACTTTTTGAAACCCAAAAGCTGTCTTTTTCTTTCTTGCCAAAGAATTTTGTCCTTATGCTCCTCATTTCAAAAAGGTTTATTACGTCTTAAAGGGACATACACCCTTTTATTTAAAAAAAAAAAAAAAAAAGAAGAAGAAGAAAGAAGGCAAAATTGGGCAAAAAGAAAATAAAGAAAATAGGACCTCTCTGGTTGGCACAGCAGTTGAGCACCAGTTCGATCCCCGGTCACTTGCGAGGGTCCCACGTGGCGTGCAGACCTCTCCTGCCCCTCCCACCGCTCCCTTCAGCAGTGTGGGTGTCAGGGGTTCCTGAAGGATGGGACAGCGTCGGCGAAATTGAGGAAATGATCAGACATATGCAATGTCTTGTGTTAGTATGTCTGTCTCTGAGGGTCTCGGCTAGTCTTTATACATTAAGGCAAGCAGTGAGATTACGTCATCATATGTATGGAAGCAAAGCAAAAAAGCAATCAGGGTATTTTTTCTCCCATAGACTTTTGGCTGCTACAGGCTCTCAGCAAGAAGGCAACCTTCAAGGTTAATAGATAAAAAACTAAACCTTACACTAAAACTTATTATTTCTGTCTAGACAAATACCTAACACAGCTGATAGCCGCCAGTACACCCCTATCAGCTAAAGCCTAAGCATCAAAAGAGTCTTCTATTCAAATGGCCTTCAACAGGAGACCAGCTGCTTTTTGGTTATCAGCTAGCAGGGTTTTCTACCAAGAAACTTCTTAACACAATTAACTTCATTTAAAAACTTTCCCAAAAAGCTTCTGAAAAAAAGCAAAAGAAGGACTTACTATAATTGTTGTCCTGGGTTGCTTGTCAGGCATGCTCATGTATAACAAACTCTTTCCCATTGTCAGGCAGGCCAAATTTACAATGTTAGTTTTTAAGCAGGTATTTCTTTGTGACATTTACTTACAGTATTCTATATGTATAATTTATTGCCCATTGTACTTTCTGAGAAGTTTTTCTCTTTTTATGACCAATGACAAAAAACAAAGGGATGTATATAGGTTATAGATAAATCTTCAGCCCCACGGTGTGCGGCACAAGGAATCTTCAGCCCCACAGTGTGAGGCTCTTTGGAAATCTTCAGCCCCACAGTGTGAGGCTCTTTTCTTAGTGCTTGCTGGTGTCTTATCTGGCTGGGGCAGTAAGGCCCTCCGCAGTGGTGTGCAGCTCTCTCCTGCCCCGCCCACTGCTCCCTTCAGCAGTGTACTTCGTCAGTCTGCCTGTTCTATTCCCCGCTCTGGCTCCGGTGAATTCTCTCACCCTCCCACACTTCTGACTGTACCCAGTGCTCGTATAAATAAATAAATAAATAAATCTTTTTAAAAATAAAATAATAAAATAAATGAAGCCAAGAGGTAAAACTAATACACAGCTAACAATATACAACATGAGATTTTATTTCTGTTCCTTTTCTCCTCAATAAACTTTTTGTTTCTCTAAACAAAAAAAAATATATATATATATACAACATGAATATATATTTGTAAGGGTGTGCTGGAACTGTCTTAATGCTAACACTAAAACACTAGATTGTAAAATATTCAGGAATTTTGCAAGTCATTTGTTGACCATTTGTAGCTTTATATTGTCATGAAGGATTATGTACATTACAGAAACCAGCAATGCTATCAGTCAGGACTTTTGTGTTCCCCTCCCTCCAAAAGAGTCAGTTTAACAGGACACGTATTTATCAGCTGATTATAGTTAGGTAAAAATCAATTGGCTTTGAACTACAGGATAGTGAAAGCTAAGGAAATAAAATTATGTACAAGATTTCAAAAGAGTCATTGTAAAAAATAAACCTGTGTATGTGTGTTTTCAAGTCACATAGAACATTTACTGAAATAGAATACGAATTATCGCACAAAGAAAAAGTCAGTAAATTCCAAAGTATCAGTATCTTTAAATAAAACTATATTCTGCAGCCTTGCTGTGATAAAATTAGAAGTTGATAATGAAAGGATATTTAAAATTCTCATGGTTTGCAAACTAACAAGATATTGGTAAATAGTATGGATTAAAAGGCAGTCGTAAAGGAAATTAATTCATTTAGAACCAGGTGATAGAAATGTTACATGTTAAATTTCATGGGACACAGCTAAAATATTACATAGAAAGAATTTTATGCCCTCAGGGCCTCCCCTACTAGCGTAGCGGTTGAGCGCTGGGCTGCGAAGCTGCTCACAGCCTCTGTGGTGCCAGTTTGATCCCCGGCTGCCAGCGAGGTCCCACATGGCACAGCAGACCTCTCCTGTCTCGCCTGCTGCTCCCCGCAGCAGTGTATTTCATCAGTCTGCCTGTTCTGTTCCCTGCTCTGGCTCTGGTGAATTCTCTCACCCTCCTGCGCTTCTGACTGTACCCAGTGTTTGTATAAATAAATAAATAAATCTTAAAAAAAAAAAGAATTTTATGACCTCAAATTTATTAGAACAAAGAAAGACAAAAATAAATGACCTAAAATTTCTTCTCAAACATTTGGAAAAAAGAGAGCAGTTGAGCAAACCTTAAGAAATAAGAAGGAATTGCAATTGTATGGGGAATATAAAAATAAAATTTATTTTAAAAAAAAGGAAATAAGACGGAGGAAAGTATAAAGATAAGAACAGAAAGCAATTTAAGAGAACAAAAACTACAGAGTGAAGACTTACAAAACCAAAAACTGCCTCTTTAAAAAGATGTTGGCTATTATTCAGACTTAAAACAAAATTGACCACAAATAAAGGGGAGAAAAAATGATTAACAAATACAGAATGAAAGGGGGTTAGAGTTATAGCTAGACAGAGATGTGAAACATAATAAAGAGTATTGTGAAAAGTATATGCTAATAAACTTGAAAACCTTGATAAGACAGGTAAATTCCTACAAAAATTTACCAAAATTAACATAAGGAAAAATATAAAATTTGACTATACCAATACATATTGAAAAAATGGAAAACTTTGTAAATGACTTCTGATAAAAATAATAAAATTTAAAAGCCCAGATGGTTTCACAAGTGAATTCCTGCAAACATTCAAAGAACTTGTCTTATGTACTTTTTTTCAAAAAATAGAAAATTTAAAGCTGCTCAGCTAATTAATTTCATTCCAATTTGAGGTATAGAGAACTCAAGAAAAAAAATACTCATTTTACCTTGACCATACATGAAACTAACAAATAATTACATATAAACTGAATTCAACAGTATTAAAATTAATATTAATACACCAAGGTCAAATGGGAAATCTTTAGAATGCAGCAATGTTTCAATATAATAAATATATTACAATAATTCACAATATTTGTCAACTAAAAAAAATCTGTTTTTCTCAACCAACTAATAAGAGGTTTTTTTTATTGTAGTTAAATATTCATCTACAATTTTTGAAAAACAGCTAAGGAACTAGGAATCAAATAAAATTTTCTTATCTTGGTACAGTTAATTAAAAAATATAGCAAGCAGAATATATAATAGAAAAATCTTAGGTACCCAAGATAGGAAGTCTTACTCTAATTACTACATAAACATAGTGCTGGAGTTCAGACTAATGCACAAAGGAAGAAAGAGAAGTGAAAGGACTGGATGAAAATATTGTTTATTTGCAGATCGTATGATAATCTACTTAGGAAAAAAAAACAGCAAACTTTTAAAATAAAAAATAATTGATCAATGTTTTCAATCTTAAGAACTATTAGAAAGATGAAGAGCATTTCCCTACACTAGACTATTCAATAAGAAATCCAATAAAAATTAGATATCATTTATAGTAGCCAATAATTCATAAGGTATCTAATGATTAAGTTAATTAATAATTCATGTAAAATGTAAAACTCTAAAAAACAGTTACTGAATATGATTTGAGGTAATGGACAATCATTTTGTGTTCTTGGAGGGGATCATAATCTTATAAAAATATCAATTGCTCCCTAAATTAATCTTTAAAATTGAGAGTAATAACAAATGAAACTTCACTTGACCTTTTTGAGGTATTTTATAAATTTATTCTAAAAGACATGTGATATTATTAAGGTCCTCAAGTAGCTAAGCCTACCTTTAAGAGAACAATATAAAAGGTACATTTGTCTTAAGAAAAACTTAGGTAGTGTATGGAACCACAATTATGAAAAAGACATACTATAAATCTAATAGTTACTTGAAAAAAAAAAAAGATAAATTGGAGAGATCAACACGGTGGCAGGGAAACGCTGCAAGTAAGCCCTCCCATAAAAAATAAAAGTTTATAGGGAGGAAAAGCGGTAGGTCCCTGCGAGAACTGGGACACATGGAAGATAAACGGGCGACTCTGGAAAACTGCCCAAAGAAGAAAGTTGCCATAAAAGAGGACTAGAAGAGAGGAAAGCTCAGAACCCTTCTACCCTCCCCCACCCACAAAGTTGGCACTCTCCGACCAACAGAAAAGAGGGGAAAAAAAAAAACACAAAAAAAACACAAAAACAACCAAAAAGAACAAACTACACATCAAGTGGGACTGTGAGTGGAAAGGAACTATTTCAAGGCACCGCACCCTGTGAACTGGAAATGTGGAGAACCATGCAAGAATTGCTGCGGAGGTGAGCAAACAGCTCCAGGCGCCATTAGAGAAAAATGAGGACTCCGAAGAGACCTACAAATAGCCAGACAGGAAAAGAAAAGATATAAATAACCAAGCAAGCCAGCAGGAGGAAATACCACAAAAAGAAAGACAGTCACCAGAGCTCAACAATGACATGGAAGAGCTTCTCCGCCTGTCAGATAGAGAATTAATGATCATCATGATTAAAAAGCAGAAAGAAAACAAAAGGGAAGAAATGATTTGAGACAAAAAAAATCACTGAACCGAAGAATGAAATTGAGACCTTAAGAAAGGAAAGAAACACAGGAGAGCACCTCCCCGGTGGCGCAGCAGTTGAGCGCTGGGTTGCGAATCTGCCTGCAGCCCCTGCAGCGCCCCCTGCCACCAGTCGAGGGTCCCACATGGCGCAGACCTCTCCTGCTGCCCGATGCTCCCCTCAGCAGTGTTACTTCGTCAGTTTGGCTGCTCTGCTCTCCCCTCTGGCTCTGGTGAATTCTCTTACCCTCCGATGCTTCTAACTGCACCCAGTGCTTGTATAAATAAATAAATAAATCTTAAAAAAAAAGAAAGAAAGAAATGCAGGAGATTAAAAGATTATTAGAGGAGATAAAGAACTCTGAGAAAAGCAATGAAAACAGAATTGATGAAATGGAAGAACGGATCAGTGCTATCGAAGATACAGAAATAAAAAGAGCCAAAAGAGAAAAGGAGAGAGAAGTGCAAACAAAGCAGCATGAGGAGACTCTTAGACAATTATCAGACTCCATCAAGAAAGGAAATGTAAGAGTTATAGGCATTCTAGAAGGTGAGGAGAGAGACAAAGAAACGGAGAAATTATTCAAGGAGATAATTGAAGAAAACTTCCCAAGCATGAAAAAGATGAATATAGACATACACGAAGTGAGAAGAACACCCAATTACCACAATGAAAAGTAAACTACAGCAAGACACAGAATAGTAAAACTTGGCAAGAGTCCAAGACAAGGAAAAAATAATGAAATTGGCAAGGGAGAAGAAACAGATAACTTATAAGGGAAAACCAATCAGGTTAACTTCAGACTTCCCCAAAGAAACATTACGGACAAGAAGAGAATAGAGAAACATATTCAGCAAACTTCAAGACAGCAATTGCCAACCAAGAATACTTTACCCTGCAAAGCTCTCCTTCCTCTACGAAGAAAAACTATGGACCTTCTCAGACAAACAGAAACTCAAGAAATTCATTTCAACTATATCCCCACTCCAAAAAAAATTCTACAAGAAGTCCTAACGCCAAAACCAACAGAGGAATGAACAAGAAGAACAGAATAAAGCAAGGAATAAAATCACAAAAAAAGACAAACAAATGGCAAACACAGATGCCAACATATCAATATTAACTCTAAATGTAAATGGATTAAACTCATCAATAAAAAGACACAGAGTAGCAGGCTGGATTAAAAAACAAAATCCAACCTTCTGCTGTCTCCAGGAAACACATTTAACTACAAAAGATAAACATAGACTGAAAGTAAAAGGTTGGAAAACAATCCTACAAGCAAATGGACCAAAAGAGAAGGCAGGAACAGCCATACTTATATCAGATGAAATAGATTTCAAATTAAAAAAGGTAAGACAAGACATAGACAGACACTATAGTATGATCAGGGAGACAATACATCAGGAAGATATAACACTCATCAACATATACTCACCAAATGAAGGAGCACCAAGATATATTAGACAATTATTATTGGCTCTGAAAACAGACATTAAAGAAGATACATATATAGTGGGAGACTTCAACACCCCACTCTCACCAATGGACAGATCAACAAGACAAAAAATAAACAAAGACTAGAGTCCTAAATAAAGACATAGAACTCATGGAATTAACAGACATCTATAGGACACTGCACCCAAAAATATCCAAGTACACATTTTTCTCAAGTGCACATGGATCATTCTCCAGAATCTATCACATACTGGGCCACAATACAAACATCAACAGATACATGAAGATCAAAATCATTCCAACTATTTCCTCTGATCATAAAGGCATCAAGCTAGAAATAAATCATGAAAAGAAAACAAGGAACCCTCCCACTTCATGGAGATTGAAATCTACACTACTGGAAGACCACTGAACTAATGAGGAGATCAAAGAAGAAATTCAAAAATACTTTGAGTTAACGACAAGGAGCACACCACTTTCCAGAATGTATGGGATGCAGCAAAAGCAATAATAAGAGGAAAATATATAGCAATACAGGCTCACATCAAGAAACAAGAACTCAAAAGAAACAACCTAATCTCACATCTCAAAGAGCTAGAAAAAGAACAACAAAAAAAAAAACCCTAAAGCAAGTAGAAGAAAGGAGATAATAAAAAATCAAAGCAGAAATAAATGAATTGGAAATTTTTAAAAAATCCAAAAGATCAATGAAACAAAAATTTGGTTCTTTAAAAAATAAACAAAATAGACAAAACTCTAGCCAGCTTCACAAAGACAAAACAGGAGAAAACACATATAAGAGGAGAAACACATGAAAGAAGAGAAATCACAACAGACTCAGTAGAAATCAAAAGAATAATCAGAGATTACTATGAACACTTATATGCAAACAAATTCAACAACCTAGAAGAGATGGACAAATTCTTAGAATGATATAATCATCCAAAGCTGGACAAAGAAGAAATAGGACAACAAAACAGACCAATTATAAGCAGCAAAATTCAGGCAGTAATCAAAGCATTCCCCACAAAAAAAATCCCAGGCCCAGACGGCTTCACAAATGAATTCTACCAAATGTTCATCAGTGAATTGGTGCCTATCCTACACAAACTCTTTTTAAAAATTGAAAAAGAAGGAATACTATCAAATACATTCTATGAAGCCAACATTACACTAATACCAAACAAAGACAGCACAAAAAAAGAAAATTACAGGCCAATCTCCCTAATGAACACTGATGCAAAAATCCTCAACAAAATCCTTGCCAACAGAATTCAACAATGCATCAAAGGGATAGTACACCACAATCAAGTGAGATTCATCCCAGGGGCACAAGGATGGCTCAACATATGAAAATCGGTAAGTGTAATCCAACACATCAACAAAAAGAAAAATAAAAACCATATGATCATATCAATAGATGCTGAGAAAGCATTTGACAAAGTCCAGCATCCATTTATGGTGAAGGCCCTTGAAATCCTCAGGATACAAGGAACATACCTTAACATGATAAAAGCCATATACGACAAACTCACTGCCAACATTATTCTCAATGGCAAAAAGCTGAAGGCCTTTACTTTAAGATCAGGAATAAGTCAAGGTTGTCCTCTCTCTCTTCAATATAATACTGGAGGTCCTAGCAGGGCAATAAGACAAGAGAAAGACATACAAGGAATCCAAATAGGGAAAGAAGTAAAATTATCACTATTTACGGACGATATGATAATATACATAGAGAACCCTAAAAAGTCCACAGAAAAACTATTCAAAATAATCAACCAGTTCAGTAAAGTAGCAGGATACAAAATCAGCACACAAAAATCAGTAGCCTTCCTAAACACAATCAATCAAGAAACCATCAAGAAAACCATCCCTTTTATAACTGAAACCAAAAAGATCAAATACTTGGGAATAAACCTAACAAAAGAGGTGAAAGACCTATACAAAGAAAATAATAAAACACTGTTAAAAGAAATTGAAGAAGACACAAAGAAATGGAAAGACATCCCCTGCTCATGGATTGGAGGAATCAACATTATTGAAATGGCCATCCTCCCAAAAGCAATAACAGATTCAATGCTATTCCAATAAAAATCCCAATGACATTCTTCAAAGAAATAAAACAAATACTGAGGAAATTCATATGGAATACGGACAGTTTGTTCAATAAATGGTGCTGGGAAAACTGGACCTCCACATGCAAAGAAATGAAACTAGACCACTACCTCTCACCATGCACAAAAATAAACTCAAAATGGATAAAAGAACTGGACATAAGACCTGAAACCATAAAATATATAGAAGAAAATATAGGTAAAACACTGCAAGACATACATCTCAGAAACATCTTTAAAGAGTCATCACCCAAAGCAAAGATTGTCAAGGAAAAAAATAAACACCTAGAATTACATCAAACTGAAGAGCTTCTGTACAGCAAAAGTGACATTAACCAAAACAGAAAGATACCGCGCTGATTGGGAAAAAATCTTTGCACTCCATTCAATGGATAAGGGACTGATCACAAAGATATACAAAGAACACACATGGCTCAACAAAAACAAAACAAACAATCCAGTCAAGAAATGGGCAGAAGAACTCAAAAGACATTTCTCCAAAGAGGAAATGCAAATGGCCAAGAGGCATATGAAAAAATGTTCAACATCCCTTATCATCAGGGAAATGCAAATCAAAACCACACTGAGATACCATCTCACACCATTCTTACACCAGTAAGAATGGCACGTATCAAAAAAACAAGCAACAACAAATGCTGGCGAGGATACTGTGAAAAAGGAACTCTCCTACATTGCTGGTGGGAGTGCAAACTTGTCCAACCACCGTGGAAAGGTGTCTGGAGGTTCCTCAGTCTACTAAAAATGGAGCTACCATACAATCCAGCAATTCTACTACTAAGGATCTACCCGAAGAATGCAAAAACAGTGATTCAAAAGAGCACCTGTACACCTATATTTATTGCAGCACTATTTACAATAGGTAAAACCTGGAAACAACCCAAATGCCCAAAAATAGATGACAGGATCAAGAAGATGTGGTGTATATACACAATGGAATATTATTCAACAATCAAAAAAGATAAACTCATGCTATTCCCAGCAACATGGATGGAGCTAGAAGAAATTATGCTCAGTGAAATAAGCCGGAAGGAAAAAGAAAAATATTAGATGATTTCACTTATAACAGGAATATAGGGGAACCAAATAAGACATCGGTGTAAAAAAAAATAATAACACTACAAAACACAACAAAGCAAAAACAGACAATTAAAAACCAGAGACATACTGCAGGGGAGGAGGAAGGAGAGGGATAAGAGAGAGGGAGGGAGGACAGGAGACTATGGTGATGGTGCATGGGTGCTTGGGTGAGGAAATTCTATGCGGACTTGTTTAAAAAATTTTTAAAATTATAAATGTTAAAATAAAAAAATTTAAAAAACTGACAAATTTCAATTTGCTCAGCTGTGTTTGAACATTGTGATGACCAGTGACACTGTGTGGCTCCATTTCTCCTTTAATGTGTTTGCAAGTTAACCTGTGTCTGTCCCTCCATCACATCCCCATTAGGGCTTGTGGGGCAGGAACTGTCCCTTCACATCGCAGGCCCCAGCCCACAAGGAGCTGAGCACAGACAACTTCACTGCACAGATGCTCTCAAGGAGCCTCCTCTGCGTGGTCCTGAGTCACCTGATGAGATGCTGGACGTCACACTGCTTCTGTGATGGAAGAGACTTTTAGGGGCTTTGTGGGGAA
This sequence comes from Talpa occidentalis, assembly GCF_014898055.3. Taxonomy (NCBI): domain Eukaryota; kingdom Metazoa; phylum Chordata; class Mammalia; order Eulipotyphla; family Talpidae; genus Talpa; species Talpa occidentalis. The sequence goes on along the minus strand of NW_023602073.1, from coordinate 43,992,950 downwards.
GGGAGTTTGTTTTTCATGTGGGCAGACTGGAAATATTAATGTCCAGAAGGTGGACTGTGTTAGTTTTTGATTTTCCACATACTCTCTGATACACAGGAGGGGAGACAGTTCCCCCTCATGAGTGTGTCTGACTTGCTGGCTATTCCTCTTGAGGAGAATAAAGCAGAAGGGATGTGCCATGTCACAGAGTCAGGCTCACAGGGGCTGAGACTTACCACCCAGGCTCTCCTCCTGGTCCCTCTCTGGGGTGACTCCCTGTACACGGTGGACACTCAGCTAAGGGGACGCCCACAGGACAAGGAACTGAAGGTTTTCTCCAGGAGCCACATGTGTGAGCTCTGAGGCAGGCTTTCCATGCAGACCAAGCTCTTCCTTTGGCTGAGATCCTGACTGCAGCCTTGTGAGACCCGGGTTCCCTTGGAACCTCCAAGGGAAGCCGCATCTGACCCCTCACCCACATAAAATGTGTGAGATACCAAATCTCTGTTGCTTTAAGCTGATAAGAATGGAGTCATATGTCACAAACCTGTAAAAACCTGTGGTTGGCTTCTCACAAGAAACAAAATGGAAGACAATGACATAAGCAAAGTATTCTTAGAAAAAAGCTGCCAGCTGCCAAACAAGAATTCTATGTCCCCTGAAAGTGTCCTTCAAAATAAAGGTGACTTTTACATACAAGGAATCCAAATAGGGAAGGAAGAAATCAAACTATCACTATTTGCAGATGATATGATAATATACACAGAGAACCCCAAAAACTCCACAGAAAAACTAATTAAACTCATCAATCAGTTTAGTAAAGTGGCAGGATACAAAATCAACACACAAAAATCAGTAGCCTCCCTATACACAAACAATAAATCTAAAGAAGAAGAAATCAAGAAAACCATCCCTTTTATTAATGAAACAAAAAAAATTCAATACTTGGGAATAAACCTAACAAAAGAGGTAAAGGACCTATACAAAGAAAACTATAAAACAATTTTAAAAGAAATAGAAGAAGACACAAAGAAATGGAAAGACATCCATGCTCATGGATTGGAAGAATTAACATTATCAAAATGGCCATCCTACCAAAAGCAATCTACAGATTCAATGATATTCCAATAAAAATTTCAATGTCATTCTTCAAAGAAATAAAACAAATGTCAATGAAATTCATATGGAGCCACCAAAAACCCTGAATAGCCAAAACCCTCCTGAAAAAAAAAAGGGGGGAATGGAGGCATCACACTCCCAGATCTTAAACTCTTCTACAAAGCCATAATAACCAAAACTGCATGGTATTGGAATAAGAACAGACACACGGACCAATGGAACCAAATAGAAAACCCAGAAATAAACCCACAGATTTATGGTCAACTAATCTTTGACGATGGAGCAAAGAATATGCACTGGAACAAAGAAAGTTTGTTCAACAAATGGTGCTGGGAAAACTTGGTAGCTACATGCAAAAGAATGAAGCTTGACTACTACCTCACACCATGCACAAAAACCAACTCAAAATGGATTAAAGAACTAGACATAAGACCTGAAACCATAAAATACATAGAAGGAAATATAGGCAAAACACTACATGACATGCACCTCAAAGACAGCTTTACAGACACATCACCCAAAGCAGTGATAGTGAAGGCAAAGATCAACAGCTGGGACTACATCAAATTAAAGAGCTTCTGCACAGCAAAAGAGACAATAACCAAAACAAAGAGAAACCCCACCAACTGGGAGAAAATTTTTGCACACAACACTGATGATAAAGGACTGATCACAAAAATCTGCAAAGAGCTGATGAGACTCAACAAAACAAAGAAAATAATCCAGTCAAAAAATGGGCAGAAGAGCTAAAAAGAAACTTCTCCAAAGAGGAAATGCAAATGGCCAACAGGCATATGAAAAAATGTTCAACATCACTTGTCATCAGGGAAATGCAAATCAAAACTACCATGAGATACCATCTTACACCAGTGAGAATGGCACATATTAAAAAAACTAGCAACAACAAATGTTGGTGAGGATGTGGTGAAAAAGGAACTCTCCTGCATAACTGATGAGAGTGCAAACTGATCCAACCACTATGGAAAGCTGCCTGGAAGATCCTCAGTCTACTAAAAATGGAGCTACCATACAACACAGCAATTCCACTCCTGGGGATCTACCCAAGAGACGTAAAAACACTTGTTCAAAAAAATACCGGTACCCCTATGTTTATTGCAGCACTATTTATAATAGGTAAAACCTGGAAACAACCCAAATGCCCAAAAATAGATGACTGGATCAAGAAGATGTGGTACATATACACAATGGAATACTGTGCAGCAATCAAAAAAGATAAACTCATGCCATTCGCAGCAACGTGGATGGAGCTAAAAGGAACTATGCTCAGTGAAATAAGTGAGAAGGAAAAGAAAAATATCAGATGATATTTTATAGGAGGAATATAGGGGAACCAAATAAGACAGACGTCAGGGGGAAATAATAATAATACAAAACATAACAAAACAAAAACAAACACAATTATAAATCAGAGACATCCTGTAGGGGAGGAGGAGGGAGAGGGATCAGAGGGAGGGAGGGAGGAGCACAGGGGACTGTGGTGATGGTGCACCAGTGCATTGGTGAAGGAAATTGTACGGAGACTACACCTGGGGTTTGGAAGCAAACATTGTTTAAAAATGAACAATGTAAACCACATCTGGAATGCTTTCTATAATTCACCAGTTTGCAGAAAGTAAACATTCTTTGATTTGTTCATAATATACTGAAATTGCCTATAACACTGGTGCAGTAAAACAGCTAGTTCTGTATTGTTGCAGTAGGAAAGATTTTATAATATAAAGTTAACAGGAAATAAAATGCTCACACATTATCTGGTGAAACTTATTTCACAAAGAGAGCATTAAATAAATGGGAAAAGGGAAAATAAACCATGCAGAAGAGACAGCTTCTCTGTCTCCGCCTTTTTCCTATGAGCTCACTCATTGCCATACAAAACTTTGTTTTCTTCAGATTTTGGGGGGGGCTATATTAAAGAAATTAAGACTACACTATTTAAATAAAAATTTCCTGTTTCTGAAAAAAAATGAACAATATATATATATATAGTGATTTTTTAAAAATCACTTCAATCTGCAAGCGGAGGCCTTTGGAATGTAACAATAGGAAACATTCAATGATATTGTTTCAGGCTTGCAGGTAGCATTTGAGAAATTACTACTTGCAGTGTTTTGATTGAGTATCAAAGTTGAGTATTCCTAATTATCTGAAAACATAATTAAATACTACTCCTGCATGTGTGTGTGAGGTTGTATATATGTGTGTGTGTGAGGTTGTATATATTTTTTCATAGACTTCAACCCAAACAATAGGAAAATGCAGAAGAAACTACGAAAATCTGTCTTCTAATGAAACGGGCAAGGAACATACTTGAAAAAATATAAACTATAAAATACCCACTCTTCTCATGCCCTGATTATTTTCAGAAGTAGATATTTTTGTTTTAAAAACACTTTCTGTTTATATCCAATAGGTAATTAACATGAACCTAAATGAAATAATAGCATTTTTAACAACAGTTTTATTCCTAGTGTAGAAAATATTAGTAGCTACAACCCACATAACAATTATACTTGGGGTCCTCACTATTGGTCAGACTACAGGGAACCTGAAACCATCTCCGGGAACTCAGGGGGACAGTGTGACCAGGTCTCCGTGCAGGAGAGGAGCAGGCAAGGCAAAGACCCAAGTTCCAGGATTTGGTTCTGGGGTCTCAGCCCCTAAGGCAGTGTCAGGGGGGTGATCTGCCTCCCAGCAGTTTTATTTCCTCTTCTCACATCTGTGGCGGCCTCCTGCCCCTGCCCTGTGACTCCTCCTCGTTCTCACTCCCACTGCCTGGAGGTTTTCTAGAGAAGCAGAGCAGCATCACCAGCGCCCCAGTTATAAAGTCTGCACCCACCTCAGATGCGCCCCTGACCCCTAAGACTAGGATCATGAAGCCCCCGCCCCTCCTGCTGCTGCTCTTGGCGATCCTGGCGCTGACAGAGACCTGGGCGGGTGAGTGTGGGGTTGGGAGGGAAACAGCTGCTGCTGGAGGGAGGATCAAGAGGACCCCCAGGACCCCAGGAAGGCAGCCTCCTCTGCCAACCCGTTCTGACCCCTGGGCCCCGCTGTTCTCCAGATCCCTTTCTGTCCTTCCCAACCTCCCGTTTTCTTGGTACCCGAGGTCTACCCGCTGCCCGGTATAAATCTTATGAGCCCCTCGCCCCTCATCCTCTCCAGCCCTATCTCCCTGGGACCCCGAACCTGCACAGGGAGGAGGCTCAGCCCGGGTCTCCCCTCCCGCCCCCAGGTTCCCACTCCCTGAGGTTTTTCTTCACCACGATGTCCTGGCCCGGCCCCGGGGAGCCCCGCATGATCTCGGTGGGCTCCGTGGACGACACGCAGTTCGTGCGGTTCGACAGCGACTCCCCGGGCCAGAGGATGGAGCCGCTGGCGCCCTGGGCAGAGCAGGAGGGGCCGGAGTACTGGGAGGGGGAGACGCAGATTTCCAGGAACAACACCGCGTGGTACCGAAGCAGCCTGAACAACCTGCGCGGCTACTACAACCAGAGCGAGGCCGGTGAGCGGGGCGGGCCCGGGGCGCTCACGACCCCCACCCTCACGTGCCGGGTACCCCTCACCTTCCGGATCTGAGCTACACCCCGAGGCTGTAGAATCCGCTCGGACCCTCGACCGAGGGTAGAACCCGCAGGACTTTCATTTTCATTTTAGGTTTTTCCCGCCGGGGGCGGGAGCGGGCGGGGTGACGCGGGGTGACGGGGCGGGGACAGGCTCTCACACCCTCCAGGAGATGTACGGCTGCGACGTGGGGCCCGACGGGCGACTCCTCCGCGGGCACGAGCAGTATGCTTATGATGGCGCCGATTACCTGGCCCTCAACAAGGACCTGCGCTCCTGGACCGCTATGGACACTGCAGCTCAGATCTCCCGGCGCAAATTGGAGGCGGCCGGAGAGGCGGAGCGCGTCAGGAACTACCTGGAGGGCAGGTGCGTGGAGTGGCTGAGCAGGTACCTGGAGCACGGGAAGGAGACGCTGCAGCGCTCAGGTAAGAGGGGCCAGGAGGCTTCCAAGCCTCCAGACCTCTCCCTGTCAGAGGAAAATGGAGCAAGAGTCACACCATGACACCAGCTTTCTGGTGGGGGAGAGGAGGGAGTCTGCCCGGGTTCATATTCTGTACCTGAGAGATACGCGCCCACGGGGCCCCACTTTATCTGGACAGTTAAGGGGTCCAGTTTCTCCAAATGTGAAGAGACCCTTGTCAGGTTTGGGTGTTTGTGGATCTGGGGGTTCCTTGGTCCGACTATGGTGTGGGAAGAATTCACAGCCACCTCTTTAGCCGAAGAACAGCAAAGTTTTTCTAGAGACAAGTAAAAGATTCTCAGGGAAAGGCACCTGGGTGGGTAGAGACCTTTGGAAAAACAACTGCCAGGGAATTGTGGGGAGCTTTTGTCATATATGGGGTACAATAACTGCTCCCTCCATCCCTTCCTGGGGTGCACTGCACAGGTGCTCTTGGGATATTGGTTTATGCCCCAGGAGCAGGCTGGGGCAGGTTGGGCATGAGTTGCCTGGGTGTCAGCCAGCACCCCCTGCTCTTCCCTTGGGGGTGGGAGAGCATTTGGGTTTTTTCCAGGTATTGCTTTTCTTGTAGAGGGAAAATGTCTTATTATCCAGAAACTGTCCAATCTCAAGAAATTCCCCTCTCTGGGTGCTTCTTGCTTTCCTTGTGCTTTGTAGGTTGGGGAGTAAAGAGCGAGAACTACTTTTCCACCCTCTGGGCATGTCTTGGATGTCCATGGGATTGTTCACCTCTGGCAAGAGTCTTCTGGGGTCCTGGGTATAGTTGGGTGTTTAATTTTCTTAGGCATTGCCCTCACTGCCCTAAATATCTAATAAGACCATCCCTGAAATCACTCTTCACCTGGCCCTTTTGACCTGGCAGCCATCTTGGGAACTTCTGTGACTATTTTGGCTTTTTTTTTTTTTTAAAGATTTATTTATTTATTTATACAAGCACTGGGTGCAGTCAGAAGCACAGGAGGGTGAGAGAATTCACCAGAGCCAGAGGGGAGAGCAGAGCAGGCAGACTGACGAAGTACACTGCTGAGGGGAGCAGCGGGCAGCAGGAGAGGTCTGTCTCCATGTGGGACCCTCGCCCGGCGGCCGGGGATCGAACCGGCACTGCAGAGGCGGTGGGCAGCTTCTCAGCCCAGTGCTCAACTGCTGCGCCACCAGGAGAGGCCCGGAACCATCAGTTTCTCTCTCAAGTTCTTGTTTTTGGTCTAAGGTCATTTTTGGATCTGACTCCCGATTTTCATTCACCCTCCACTCAAGTCAGAAGCAAAAGTCTGTGTTCTCCTCCTAAGAGACCTGCATCCTCCTACCCTGGGCTCTCACCTGATTATCCCAGAGTCTCCAGACCAGGCTGGTTTTTGGGTTTTGTGCTTCCTCTCTCCAACCCAGTGTCCTGTCCCTTCTGCAGTTGGTCACATGACACTGCTTTAGTGTCCATGGTGGAAACACAAAGTGTTAATTTTTTGATGCTTCTCCCTCAGATCCCCCAAAGACATACGTGACCCACCACCCCACCTCTGACCAGGTGGTCACCCTGAAGTGCTGGGCCCTGGGCTTCTACCCTGCGGACATCACCCTGACCTGGCAGCAAGATGGGGAGGACCTGACCCCAGAGACAGAGCTGGTGGATACCAGGCCTGGGGGTGACGGAACCTTCCAGAAGTGGGCAGCTGTGGTGGTGCCTTCTGGAGAGGAGCAGAGTTACACATGCCATGTGCAGCATGAGGGGCTGCTGGAACCCCAAGTCCTGAGTTGGGGTGAGGAGAGGGACGTGGGCCTAGAGCCTCTTCTTAGAGGCATTAGGAGTCCTTCTGGAGACCTTCAGAGGCTCAGGTTAGAGGACTAGGGGTCAGTGTCTGACCTTCTTTTCCCTTCCAGTGCCCCCTACTCAGTCCACTGCCTCTACCATGTTCATCATTGGTGGCCTGTTTCTCCTTGGAGCTAAACTCGCTGGATTTACAGTGGCTGTAGCTGTGATGTGGAAGAAGCAGCATTCAGGTAGGGAAGGGAGTAGGGTGTCTTTCCACTGTCATTTTAAAGTTCCAGGTACAAATTACTCTCCAGGTTAGTGAGAAGTAACATCCACACACTAGATTGTATTGCCCAATCTAGAGTTGATTGCTAACCCTCTTTTGTAAAGCACTTATGGAAATGAATTACAAATTCTTCCCTTTGATATTTCTGGCGATGGGGACCTGATTCCCAGCAAATGTCTCTGCTAAGGACAGACTCTATCTAGAAGGCAGTTGGTCCAGTCCCCTCTCAAATCCTTTGCCTATATTTTCTGCTCCTGCCCTGAGTGTTCAGTCACAATTCTGGAAACTTCCCTGTGGTCCAGACTTGGGGATTCCTTTGGACTTCATGGCCTGATCCTCCCTGGTTTACACATGATGTTTCTTCCCACAGGTGGACAAGGAGGAAGTTACACTCAGGCAGCAGGTAAGTGTGAATCAGGGGACAAGTAAGTGTGAGCCCCTGGGGACAGTGTAGATGGAGCCCATGGGGGAGCCCTGTGGTCTTATCTCGTGGCTCTAACGAGGTTCTGTTTTGCTCTCCCCCGGGCATGGTAATGCCCAGGGATCCTAAAGGTGAGACCCTGGAGGCCTGCGGTGGGAGGGGCTGGGGCAGAGAGGATGGGACCAGGTTATGGGGAAGCTGTGAGGGGACATTCTGAGGATGCGGTGGACTATGGAGAATGTCAACACTTACATGATTCTCTGAATTTATTCATGGTTATTTACTTTCACAGTATGAGACAGCTGCCTTGTTGGGACTGAGTGCTGCAGGATTTCTTCTCATCTCCACTACATGACTTCAGTTTCCCCTAGTTTTCACTGCTGGAAAGGGCATCTGAATTTTCTGTTTCTATTAGCATAATGTGAGGAGGTGGGGAGACTGGCCCAGTCCTGCCCACCAGGCCCCTCCCCACACTGACCTGTTCTCTCCCGGATGACTTTCCTGCTCCAGCAGAGGCGAGACTGACTCCATCCCTGCCAGTGCTTTGTGTTTTCCTGAGAAATAATATTTACTTCCCTACTGAAAAAAGTAATAATCCGGATATGAAATTGTTTTTCTTGCCTTGTCATGTGGGAGTGATGGGTTATTTAGGAAAATGCCTAAAAACTGAGAATAAAGAGGGATCATGAGGACCAACCAGAACTATGGGTTTGCTGTGCTGAGTCTGTGCAGGTGGGGGCAGGAGAGGCTGTGAGGAGCCAAGGGGGATGGGGCTTGTGTCCACTCGGTGCTCAGTGCGTCATGGGCTTTGACGTGGTCACTCCTCAGGGGTCATCTCTCTGCTCCTTTGTCCTTGTCCCTCAGTAGCACCTGTCCCAGCAGGGCCTGTGATCACAGGGACTCAGACCCCACCTGGCCCTGTCCTGTCTCTGGGACTCTGGGAAGTGAGGGCTTTGTGTGGCCGGGTCAGCTAGACTTCAGTAAGATTTGGCCTTCAGCCCCTCTTTTGGGTATTCGTGATTTTTTCCTTAGATTCCATAACAAAACATAGTAACCAGAAGCAAAGGATCATTGTTTTTCGAAGAGAGGTATATTTACACTTGTGAGCATGGTGTGCAAGGGGGTAAGTGTAGTAGGGAGAGATGGAGGATGGGGTTGGGGGGGTGAGCAGCATCTGGGAGAAAGGGGGAGGTGACACCAATGTTGAATCACAACGTCCATGTGAGTGGATATTGGACTGTAACTGCCACACGATATCATGTGGCCAGAGGCTACATTAATAAAGATACTATCTCTGAAACAGGGGGAGGTCTTTAGTGGTCATTCTTTCAATGGAAATTGGTTGTGATAGAGATGTAACTTACTTTGAAGCAAAAAAAAAAAAAAAGAATAATTTCGGGCCTTGCGGAACATGTGCTCTGTGGGAAGAGACAGACTATACACTAGAAGCACAGTAATAAGGAAAGTGAGTTAGAGGGGGTGGAAAAATGCAGTGAGGAAGTTGATCCTGAGTGTGGGGGTTGAGATGGAAGGTGGCGGTTTTCGTTTGGGTGGCAAACATGGCCTCCCTGGGAAGGTGACCCATGAGGAAAGATTTAAAGAACTTGAGGAATTATCTACAAGATGTCTGAGGAAGATCTTTCCAGCAGGGGACCCTCAGTATAGGAGTGTGTGTGTGTGTGTGTGTGTGTGTGTGTGTGTGTGTGTGTGTAGAGAAAGGAGGCCTGTGTGGCAGGAGCACAGAGTAATGGAGATGAGATCAAAGCCCGATCTGGAGGATATGGAAACTTTGACCTTTGCTGAGTGAGGTGGGAGCTAAAAGGCAGTTCTGAACAGGGAGGCACATGGTGTGAGTCTTCTCTAAAAGGATCACTGGGGCATCCCTGGTGCCTGAATGGATTAAGCACAGCACTACAAAACTATCCACAGCCTCTGCAGCATGAGTTTGATCCCCGGCCAGCCAGGGAGCTACCCACATGGCGCAGCAGACCTCTCTTGTTTCGCCCACTGCTCCCCTCAGCAGTGTACTTCAGACAATCTGCCTGTTCTGTTCCCTACTCTGTCTCTGGCGAATCCTCTCATCCCCCGCACCTCTGGCCTGTACCCCACTTCTTGTATGAATAAATAAATCTTAAAAAAAAAATAAAAAATAAAAGGATCACTGGGCTCTGTGCTGAGAATAGAAGTGGGCTCGTGGTGAGGAAGGCACCAAAGAGCAGTAGGAAACCAGTGAGTGCGAGCAGAGGGAAGAGTGGACATAATGGGGCTTTGGATACATTCTGAAGATGATCTTTACAGCATTTCCTAACAAATGTACGATATAAGAGAAAGAGGGTTCAGGGAGGACACCCCAAATGTTGGACTATGAAAGTGGAAAGATGCAGTTTCTGTCAGTGGACATGGGACTCTCAAAGAAGCATATTTGAGGGGGAGGCATAACAGACATCAAGTTTAAAGACGGTGAAGCTGGGGGGTCCGTTAGAAATACAAGTGAGATGGCTGGATTGGCAGTTGGATAGATGAGTCTGGAGTTAAGAAGAAATGTCTGGGCCGGATGATGCCGTTGGGAGATGGGATATGATGCCGTTAAATGATATTTAAAACCTTCAGAATGAATGAAGTTGCCACAAGAGTGATGACTGTCAAAAGGACTAGAAGGGGAAGCAACAGGGACTGACCATTGGGCTCCCAATGCTGAGCACTCCCATCAGCCCCCACACCAGGAGCCGACTGCGCTGTTCTGGCTCATCACTGACCGGGAGGCAGGTAGACCAGGGAGTCCAAGACTCTAGTGTGCACAGGAATCACCAGGGATTTTCTTAAATCCCAGAAAGTGTGAAGCCTGAGATTCTGTGTTCATAGCATGCTGCTGGTGTGCGAGACTTGATCACACGTTTGGTAGCAAAGGCAATTCAGGCGTCTGGCGTGGCTGTGCATCAGCTCAGCTACAGACCTTATTAAATAGCTGAGCTCTTGGTTTTGTAGCCGATACTCTCAGCTGATGGTCTGGAGGTGCCTGGGTACTTCAAGAAGTTCTACAAGTCACACTGGTGCTCAGCTAGATTTGGAGCCATGGAGGACAGAGATCAGACAGTGCCCGGATGGGAAGGGATCTACACCTGTGTTGAAAACTGTTTATTTTTCTCCCTCAGAAAAAAAAGGGAAGAAGGGCTTCTATAGTCAGTTATGAGATGTGATGTTGGGACTTAGCTGGGTACAGTCAGGTGGAAGGTTTAGGAAGCGGTTCACAGTTCAGCATAACGAAAATCTCAAATTCCTGCTGTCCAAAATTGTTCCCAGATTGACTTCTTGGAACAAGCAATGGAATCCAAAATTTGTCTACAATATTGGAGTCTGATATTACATTGGGCAAAGTCACAGGATACAGTTGAGGTTACACAGCCAGGAACAGAACCCATAATCCACCACAGTCCAACTGGGTTAGTCCCACAAGGAACAGCTGCCCCAGCTGCTGGACACAGATGTCACCACAGACACCCCTGTGATCATGGTGGGCCCTGCAGCTCAGGCTTGATCACTATTGATATTGACAACTGGACACTGTCATTACCAATCACACTACCCTTGCCCAGGGCCTCCTGTACAGTCCCAGCCTCTCTGTGCCGCCACGTCCAGCAGGTGGTCACTGGCTTGTGGAGCCTTGAGCAGCGTCCACCTGCAAGACTGAGAAAATATGTTTCCTTCTCTTATGGAGGAAACATAACACTCTAACACTCTCTGCCTCCTCCCAAGACTCTTTATGCATAGAATTTTCTAATGTAGAAGAGAGCTCAGGTGCAGGGGATGAGGTTCGGTATAAGAACAACAATTTCAATGTTTGGAGCAAAGATGTGAGACTGGAACTTTCCCTGGTAACGAGTAGGCATGCAAGCTTGTCTGGGAGAACAAGTAATAAATGAATGACATTCTTCCCACTCATTCCCACAAATCATCACTGTGGAATGGTGAGAGGATCACTCAGATGTCATCTCCCTGCCTGTCTCTTACTAGGATCAGAACCCCCAGGTTCATAAAATGTCAACAGGGCTGATCTGTGTGCACACTGGTGTTCTAGGTCAGTATTTGTATTTCCTTGTACGTGGAAAAACACTCCCCGGTTTTTATGTGATTCCCTAAAGGACTAAAGAAACAAGGAAAATCCCACCGCCCTACTCTCCTCATTTAGTTATGGTGTCACTCAAAGTTGGGACCATGAACAGCTGGCAGCAGACCCAAGGATGTGATGTAAACACCTGTATTTTGCTCCTCTTTTGCTTGGGATGAGATGACATAGGGTTTTACTTGCTAACTTTGACCCAGTTTCTCTTTGTGTGATGGCAAGAGTTGTTCCAATCAATTCTCTGATACCCACTTCATGCCTGGAATTCAACTCAGTTCTGAAACCAACTTCCTGGAATTTTCATCAGGTCCCGTAAGTCCAGGGCTCCATCCCACAAGATTGCGCTCACTTCAGAGGTATGTCCTGTGGATCAGGTCCTCATGTCACCTCATGGGAGAAAATAAGCAGAAACCCAGTCTTGAATACAAAAAAACCTACAGAGGCCAAAGTCAGCCTAAACAGGGCAGTCCAGCTGTGACAATGACCCATAGGCAGCCTTGAAGACTCAGCATGCCGTACATTGCTGCTGCTAGAAGGATAAACAATGGGATGTTTGGGGCCTCCTTGGTGGCACAAGGGGTTAAACACAGTACTGTGAAGCTATCCACAGCCTCTGAAGCATGAGTTCGAACCTGGCAGGCCAGGGAGCTACCCACATTGTGCAGCAGAACTCTCCTGACTCGCCTGATGCTCCGCTCAGCAGTGTATTTCAGTCAGTCTGCCTGTTCTGCTCCCTGCTCTGTCTCTGGTGAATCCTCTCACCCCCACCACACACCTCTGGCCTGTACCCCAGTTCTTGTATGCATAAATAAATTTTTAAAAAATGGGATCTTTGACCAGAAGTGCATGTCCACAAAGACATTTTATTTTTTGGATTTATTTATTTTAATTTTGAGGTTACATTTTTGCTCTCCCAGATATGCACATGTTCCTCTCACCCACCGCCAAACCAGCTGTGCCCACACTCCGCCTGCCTCCCTTCCCCACTCCCTCTTCCTTCCTGTTCTCTCTGGGGACCATTGTATTATTTCACTCAGTTCAAGATGTATTCTTACTGTGTTTTGACTGTGTTTGACTTTTGGTTATTTTATATTATTTATACAGATGAATGAAACCATCCGATATCTGCACAAAGAACCTATTTTAAACCTATTTATGACCCAATTCTTGCATTTCTCACAGGTAATTGCATCTGCTCACCGAGATAATCTAAATGTATACAACACACCCACCTAGCTCTTACCTAAGGATGTTAGAAAATTATCAGACACTGGCTACGAAAACAAATACTTTGCTGTAGAACAAGGAAGGTGATGTTTTTATTGTACACGGCCTGGCTCGCAGTGGCTTATAAGTTACACTGGGAACTCAGGAGAGTGGGAGCTGCTGGCCCTGCTCCCGAGGCAGCCTGGCTTTGACACTGAAAATAAGCTCCTTTATGAACCCTTTTTCATAGTGACAATCCTCTCAGTCAACACTTGCACACCATTCAGTTTGTCTACAAATTGAGGGGGCACCCAAGCTTGATAGTTTGCTATTGTAATTCACAGAACGCAGGAAAATGCTTTGCTTGAGTGAACAGGTGGAGGGGGACAGTGGAGGTCTGGAAGGATCCTGGATGCAAGAGCCTCTGTCACCATGGTTAGTGTGCATGTCCCTCCAATTCTGAAGCTCTCTGAGCCCCATGATCTAAAAGTCATTTTTTTGTTTTTTGGGTTTTTTTGTTTTGCAAAGACTGAACATACTTTTTTTTTTATTGAGATGTGATTGACATGTGGCATAGTATTCGATTCACGTGTACAAAATTATGAATTGACATCTATGTATTACAACATGATCACTGCCACAGGTCTGATTAACACCCATCAGCACAAACAGGTACAATTTTTTTCTGGTGATGACAATATTTAAGATTCATTTTCTTAGTATCTTTCAAATACACATTATAGTAACTATAGTCACTCTGCTGTGCATAACATCTCTGAACACTTCTGTGTTTACCTGGGAGTACCTTCTCCCCACCTTTGTCCATTCTACCGCCACTAACCCCTTCCACCTCCCCAACCCCATACCTCTGCCAACTACATGGTTTAAAAGTTTTATTGGAAGTTTTAATATGTGAGCATGCTTAATTGAATCATTGGACATTGGTGACTGAGCTCAACCCCAGCACCTCTCCCAGAGGTTGGGGAATGAATCTGAATGTTCCAGCCCTCTAACCCTGTGTCCTGCAACTTAACTGAATTCATTGATTAGTTCTAACAGTTTGGGGGAAGACACCCTTAGTGTTTCTATACATAGTGTGCCATCTGCAAATAGTGGCAGTTTTACTTCTTCCTTTCTATTTGGATGCCTTTTTTTTTCTTGCCTAATTCCCTGATTAGCACTTTCTAGACTAAGTTGAATAAGGATGGAGTGAGTGGGCATTTTGTATTGTTCTATTGTTCCTGATTTTAGAAGAAAAACTTTTAATTTCTCATCTTTCAGTATTATGCTAGTGGTGGGCTTCTCATGTCTGGCCTTTATTACAGAGGTATGTCCCCTGTGTACCCAGTCAGTTAATAGTTTTGGTCGGAAGTGGATGTTGAATTGTGTCAGATCCCTTTTCTGTATCATTTATGATAACCATATGATTTTCAGCCTTCATGGATTTAATGCTGATTTAATGCCTTTCTAACTCCCCAAATGGCGACATTAAATGCAGAAGCTCTGCTCAATGACCCATACCAATAAATTCAGCCTGACTCATCTTAGTGTCCCTTCCACCATTACCCTCTCTTGTCCCCATTCCCACACATGTTCCCTGGATTGCTGTCTATAAGTGAGAACAGTCAAGTCATTGTCTCAGAGTGTGGCACCCTTCATGTGTCACACTCTCTCTCACTTCAACAGGTCTGAGCCCAGTCCAGTTTTAGAGCAAAGAGGGATGGCAGGGTGAAAAACGATAGAAGCAAGCAGAAAATGACTCAGCAAGCAGAATAATCATTAAGGTCAAATATAAATACTGCAGGAACTTAGCAGGGAAAGTTGCTTTTATTTTGAGGACATTTGACAATTTCAGAAAACCATAGCACTGATTTTCTCAGGCTCAGTCCTGATAAATTTCAAGTTCACTCACCATAGACCACCTTTTGGTCTATGTTTCAGCCAACTGAGTTGTAGTAGATAAGAGGGGATGCCCAGATCTTGATCACGTGGCGGGTCTAATAGGAGATACCCCTGTTTCCTCATAGAAAAGGCTGCAATGTGACTGAAAAAAATTTTGAAAGCAGTTTTACATCCTTTCAGGAAAAATCCCTTGTGATTGGATGTTTCATAGCTGCCAAAAAAAAAAAAAAAAAAAAAAAAACTGTCTTTAAGACGTTGAAGCTGCCTTCTCCCGGTCTTGGTCTGAAGCTTCGCAACTTGAAAGTTTGGCAAGTCCATTCGTCCCTGAGCCCCAGGGTCCCAGGTGAGGTCCTTTTTGCCAGAGAGCTTTGTCCTTGTGCCTTCTCTGGGGCCCCATCCTCCTGATCTGCCAGGAGGATCCTAGCAGAGAGATAAGGTCCCAGGCACAGGAACCTGATACTAAACACATATCCTCCCACTTTGCTCCTTTCTTACACGCTGTCAAATATTAAACCAAATGGTTCCACAGGATTAATTGATGTGTAGGCAGCAGGCATATGTAGATGGGGATCCCCACCCTCCAGTTGCTTATTTTGGAGGGAAAGAGGTCCCATCTGTGCCTCAGGGCAATGATTCTCAGTGCCTTCCACCCCTTAAGAAGACTTGGTTCTGCAGACACACAGTCAGGAGAGGGGGTTGCCTGGTCTCTACCCCCACACCCTCAAACCAGCTTCTTTTTCTGGGGCTTAATGTTTCTAGTTTCTGCAGGCTAGCCCCATGAACCAGTTGTTCACCAATGCTCCCCGGGGCCAGTGTGGCAGCCAGCATCTCTTTCCTCATAGGAACTCCTGGAGGGACCCAACTACAGACGCCATCATGGAGGGGGTGGCAGGCGGGACTCTGCATCCCCAGAGGAGGGAGGATGGGAGCCAAAGTCATGCACCTCATCCACTCCATGATTCTGCTTTAACTATTGCCCTCTCCTGTTAATCACCAGGTGATGGGGACCAACCCCAATGAATGGCTCACAGCTTCCTGAAATATGACCCTACATGTCCCTACAGAGCAGCACTTAAGGACTTTAAGTCTGGGGTCAACTTTGGGCTGTAGAGGATCCTTGGGCTAGGGTGTAGGTGTTAGGCCTGGCCTGCCCGTAATGCTCAGGTGCCAAGACAGAGTGACAAATGTGAACTGTCACTGATGTGACTGATATGGTCACTGTCATTTCCTCACACAGCAAAGCACTGTTGCATGTGGGGAGGACTAGTAATATGCGGGTGGCTCTGGGGAGCTGCCTTCTCTTCCAGCATTTCCCTGATGATGAGGTCTGCCCCCCCACCCCATGACATCGTGCGAGGATGTAGGTATAGGGGTCATTCCCCTCTACCCCAAATCCACATTTAAATGTTATTTTACTGGGAAGAAAAAGGCAGGACATATGCTAGGAAGTTCACTTTGTTTTCTCTCCCATGAGGTACAGTTAGGTGGACACACGGAAGGGGTGACCAGCTCAGCATAAAGAAAATCTGCACAATTATCCCCGGATGGACTTCTCACTTCTTCATAAATACTAGGATCCAAGTTTTTCTAGAAATTTAATAAAGAAATTAATATATTGATACATATGAAATGTGCATGTGTGTATATAATACTATACAATATACTACTGTACGTGTACATGTGATGTGCATGTCTAGGATCCTGTACATGTATATGTATGTGTAGAAAAAGGGTGGGGTGTGGCCATGTGGAGGGGGGTATTTATTTCAGGGAGAGCCACAGAACACACCTGAGTCAGCACACACAGGAACAGAACCCCCTCCCACACCAGGTCAGGGTTCACCCGCCCCTCCTCTGGGCACCCTGTCCCTGCTCACACCACTGCCACCCCCACGGCTGCACACTGGCCCCTGCAGCTCAGAGGCTGTCCCTGTGGCCCCAAGACACGAGGTGTTGTCACTGCTGCCCTTGCCACTTTTGCCACATCTTTCTGCTCTGCTTAGTCTCTGTGTCCCCACATCCTCTGTCAGAGTCCTGCTCGTGGTCACCTGTCTGGGGAGCCTCAGGTCATGTCACCTGAAGAATGTTGGGGAAAGAAAGCAGGTTTTCCTCTGTGTGGAAGGTGGGGTCTCTGCCTCCTGCAAGCATGGAATTCCCCGACTGGGGGCAGAGGTTGGGGGGAGCATATTTTTTAAATGACAAATTTCAAGTTGGTTTCTTGACTTTGAACATTGTGATGACCAGTGACACTTTGCGCCTCCATTTCTCTTATTTAAATGTGCCTACAAGTTACCTCATGCCTGTTCTTCCACTGTATCCACACGGAGGGCTGGTGGGGCAGGAATCCGTCCCTTCACATCACAGCCCTCAGCCCACGAGGATGTATGTGCTCTCAAGGCGCCTCCTCTGCGTGGACCGAATGAGAGGAGAGGCTGCATTCACTCCGATTCTGTGTTGGAAAGAGATGTTTAGGGACCTTGAGTGGGAGATGTTTGTTTTGAGTAATATAATGTGTAAAAGGTCCCTTCCTCTCAACATCCTGAGTATTTTCTGAAAGTTGTTTCTCTTAACATCCCTTTACCCTGCAGTGGGCTATTCGTATGCTAAATGCAACAATAATATCTTTGAAAACAGCTTCATTCCTTCTGTGGTAAATATTGGTAGCTGTAACCCACAGAAACAAAATTATGCCTTCAGCCTGCGCTAATTTATAAGGCTGCAGAGATGCTGAGATGAAAATGTTTGAGACTCCTGACACTCCTGACCCAGCCCCTTGCCTGGACTCAGGGGGACAGTGTGACAAAGGTCTCCGTGCAGGAGAGGAGGGGGCAGGGCGAAGTCCCCTGTCTCCTGGTGGGGTTGTCAGGGTCTCAGCCCCAAGCAAGGTGTGTCTGGCTTGGGCAACATTTTGTTAGGGATTCCCCACCTCCTCTTAGTTTTGCTTCTTCTGACAACCTGTGCAGGGTCCTCAAGCCTGATACAGGTGACACATCCCCAGTCTCACTCCCCATTGCCTGGAGGGCCTCTAGAAAAACCAATCAGCATCACCGCCTCCAGTACAAAAAGCTGAGTCTTCCTGCCAGGACTCAGATTCTCTCCAGACCCCCAGCATGGGAGCCCTGAAGCCCCCAACCCTCTTTATGCTGCTCTGGAGGGCCCTGGCCCTGACCAAGACATGGGCAGGTGAGTGCTGGAGTCTGATCCTTGGAGAAAGGAGCTAGGGGACCACTCAGCTGGGGCACAGGACACCAGGAAAGGCTCCAGTTTCTGCCACTGCAGACCCTATGGTCCCCTCCTCTGCTCTGCTTTTCCTGGCCCCTTTCTGACCCTCCCAGCATCCTGCCCATCTTCCAGTCTCCCTAGGTCTCAGCCCTCCTTGTCCTGCTGCCCCTCTTCAATCTCAAGAGCACCCTAGTCCCTTTCTCCTTTCTTGCTCAATCTCTCTGGAACCTGGAACCTGAGTGGTGAGGAGGGTCAGCCCGGGTCTCCCTCCCGCCCCCAGGCTCCCACTCCCTGAGATATTTCTCCACCGTGATGTCCGGGCCCGGCCCGGGGAGCCCCGCTTCATCGCCGTGGTCTCCGTGGAGGACACGCAGTTCACGCGGTTCCACAGAGACGCGGCGGGGCGGAGGATGGTGCCGCGGGAGCCGTGGGTAGAGGAGGAGGGGCCGGAGCACTGGGCGCCGGAAACCCAGATCACCAGGGACATCCGAGCGTGGTACCGAGACAACCTGCACCCCCTGCGCGGCTACTACCCCAGCGAGGCCCGTGAGCTACTCTGGCCAGGGCCAGGCCAGGAACCCCATCCCCAAAGTCCAGAGTCTCCCCCGAGTCTCCAGGTCCCTGCGTCACCCCAGACTAAGGGACCTGCCGGGCCCCTCGACCCCAAAAGAGCCCGTGGGACAGTCTCCTGCTTTCAGTTTCAGTTTAGGTTTATACCGCGGGAGGTTGGGATTCTCCGGTGACCGCGGGGCTGACTGCTGGGGTGCGGGACAGGCTCTCACACCGTCCAGGGGATGTCTGGCTGCGATGTGGGCCCGACGGGCGCCTCCTCCGGAGGTAAGTCAGTCCGCCTACGAAGGCGCCGAACACCAGACCCTGAATGGGGACCTGCGCTCCTGGACCGCGGCGGACACGGCCTCGCAGATCTCCCGGCGGCGGGAGTGGGAGGCCTTCCGAGAGGCTGTGCGCTTCGGGAACTAGCTGGAGGGCAAGTGCGTGTAGTGGCTGCGCAGAGACCTGGAGAAAGGGAAGGAGGCACAGCTCACAGGTGAGGGGCTGCAAGGCCGCCTGACCTCCCCTCTGCTTGCTGATGATTCGAATGCAGCCAGATTCCACTCTATTTTGTGATGTGCATGTTTTAGAATAATTGGAATGGACCAATAATATTATATCAGAATCTATTAGGTTTTAAAAAGTCATATATTTCAGAAACTCCTATTAATTTATATATACATATATACACATGCTGGAAAGGTATAAGCATTTGTTTCCATGAAGTTTTAAATACCCAAATGACCTGATTTGTTTTAATATCTTAGAATGATGATTATCGGGTAGTTTTGTTACAGGCTTAACAAATACATGCAGTTTGATAAACAATTTATTACCCAGAGTGATGAAGATTTTAAGTATAAAAAATTTCTCTGGCAAGACTCAATATTACTGACTGGGTAAGATCTCTCTCTCTCTCTCTCTCTCTCTCTCTCTCTCTCTCTCTCTCACCTTTAGATTTTTAGATCTTTAGATCATTTAAATAGACTACCAAAAAGCTCATCACAGTCACAGAATGTTTTTTTCCCTTCAGGCACATGGAAGAAATTAAAACTTAGTTTCACAGAAGTATATTACTGATATAAAAAGTTAATCTTAAAGTTCCTATAACATGTTCCTTATTTTTACTCATCACTTATTAGCTTTGAGATGGTGCGAGGGTAGGGGAGCCTAAATGTCTTGGCTGCTGGAATGGCACCTGTGTATTTACAAATGTAATTGCAGGACACAGCTCAGGCTAGGGTTCAACAACAACAGGGTTTGTTTACAAAAGGGAGAGAGAAGTTGGGAGAGAGGAAAGAGTTAGAGACAGAGCCAGAGGCAGTGGCAATTGTTCAGCTTCAATTTGAAGCAGAGATCAAATGCAAAGGTGTCAAAGTCAAAGGTTATGAAATCAAAGATCTCCAAGGTCTCTCAAGAGGTGGCACCACAGCAGTCAACAAGAGCAAATCTGAAGCATGGGCAGAGCAGCACCTCACACCCAACTGGTCAGGATCAAAGGCAACAGCACCAGGGAGTGGTGCCAGATTTGTCAGTCAGGGACCAGGGCAATAGCTCTTAGAGATACTAACAGCAAACAGCCACTGGAGTCATTTAGCAGGTGATGTTGGAGCAGAGGCAGAGGTGAGGTCCGGGAGGAGTTGCCAGAGCACAGGCATCATGGTTCCAGCTCTGTGAAGGTCTTCCCAGGAGAGAGTCCACAGAAATCTGACCTAATGCCATGAAGCTGGCTGAAGCCTAATTTAAATACTCTTCAAGGTGCCTGCCTTTCAATCCTGACTGGTCCATTTTTCAGTTGACTGGCACCTGTGGGAGCTCCAGGTTGGTCCTTTTGCAATCCCACCTATTTGATTTTTACCAGTTGAACTGCACCAGTGTTCAACCTGACCTGTACCAGGCTTGGGCTTTGGCTTTAAAACTGAGCACCAGGCCCCGGGGATGGGGTTGGGGGGCTGGGAATATGGTCAGGTAGGGGAACTCCAAGCCCAGCTGTTTGATTGGTGCTGGTCAAGTTCCAATCAAATTGGTCTACTCTTAAGCCCATGTTCAATCCCACAGTGGTTTCCTGTATTATTTTCTGCCCCACTGTGTTCCCCCAGGCTGGCAAATAATCAACCCAAGGATCAGAGAGATTGACATTAAATATAAAAACTTCTGAAAGCAAGTATTTTCTCTAATGTCTGTTTTCAGAGATGATAATAATTGTCTGATATATTTTGGTGCTCCTTCATTTGGTGAGTATATATTGATGAGTGTTATGTCTTCTTGATGTATTGTCCCCTTAATCATAATGTAGTGACTGTCTAAATCTCCATCTTTTTCAGTTTGAGGTCATTTTTATCTGATACAAGTATAGCTGTTCCTGCCTTCTTTTTTTGGTCCATTTGCTTGTAGGATTGTTTTCCAACCTTTTATTCTCAATCTGTGATTATCTTTGAAGTTAAATATGTTTCCTACAGACAGCAAAAGGTTGGGTTCTGTTTTTTAATCCAGCCTGCTACTCTGTGAAAACAAAAGACACACTTTTAAAACAGAGACACAGAGATCTCTTAATTTTTCATTTAAACTTTTGGTCACATGTACTCACTTCAGTAAATAATTATTAAAACTCTAAAAACTTTTATTAACTAGGTCTCCAAACAGTAACTCTTTTGGAAAAGGCTCTGTTTCTCAAACATGTATTTACTTTTAACTGATCTCCATCAACTGATCTCCATCAGTTCTTTAAATCTGAGGTTCTAGATTTAGCACACAACAAAGCCACACCTCTGTCACAGTTCTCTTCTCCTATCAATTTATTGTAAAACAACATAAAACATGTAGAAAGCGTGGCAAACAACACAGCTTGGAAAACAACAATCCAAAGGAAAGAAGACCGCAGGATTTCACTTTTTTAAAAGAGAAAGGACTCCCAGTTATATAGAATGCGTTCCAAAGGACTCTCCACTGGTACTGAACTTCAGTTCCCCATTGTAGTCTGAGCATAGGGAGAGAAAACAGAACGGAGTGGGCTGAGGTTAAGTAGAATCAGGCAGGCAGAGGGGACTGCCTCTGAGCTTCCCCAGGCCAGAGCCCATCCCTGGTAGAAACTCACCGTATTATGCTTGGCAGTCCCACTTGACTGCCCCAGAAGAGACAATTAAATTAAACCCTTTGGTATCGAAGGTACTTAACTTACCTGGCCAGTCAGACAGACAGACTAGGTTCAAGCTGGTACTACTCCAAAACTCCCCCATGCAAAGGTGGAGGGGATGGTAGAGGGGTGGCCAGTGGAGGCACAGTCAGCCCGTCTCCCAGTCCTCCCAGACAAAGAAGCTGCAGCAGCTGCTAAAAGTGAGTGGCAGCTCTGTCACCCACCAGTCTGGCCCCTGAGCTCCAAGTGAAGGGAATCCTGAATGAGCCCCCACATTTGTAAACATTCAAGCCAAGTGTAGGGTCAGGTAAAAGTATCAGGCTTTTCTGCCCTCCCGCCATTAGGACAGATGATGGATCCTTGCGGTCCTGAATGCATGCCTGATGGCGGGCACCTGGAGGAGGGTGTGGGCATAGGTAGATGGGATTCACCTGAGCTAAGACTGGGCTTTTTAAGGGCGGTGTCACAGGGACGCCAGCAGAAGCAGAGA
This sequence comes from Talpa occidentalis, assembly GCF_014898055.3. Classification (NCBI taxonomy): domain Eukaryota; kingdom Metazoa; phylum Chordata; class Mammalia; order Eulipotyphla; family Talpidae; genus Talpa; species Talpa occidentalis. The sequence goes on along the minus strand of NW_023602073.1, from coordinate 43,970,734 downwards.
AAGCAGAGAGCAGAAGCAGAACGAATGGAAGAACCCTGAGAGAAGCAAAGAGAACACCAGAGAATGCCGAAAAACCCAGAAAGAGTGAAGACTTGCTGGGGGCTGGGAGGCTGGCAGGCTGGCAGGCCTGCACCCCTGGCAGCCCCCCAGCCTGCCATGTACTGGGTAAAGCCCGATAAAAGCCTGAAAAGCCACTGAGGGCTCCAGGACTCTCTCCTTTACCCCGGTCTGCTGGATCAGAAAACCTGCTCCGTGTCCCGTCCTGCCATTACACCAGGTCTTTTGTTTGCATCCAGAAAGCCAAACTGAATCAGAATTGTCTTTGCATCAAGGAGTTTTATTCAAGATGGCCATCAAGGGAGTTGGTGTGATAGGCATCCCAAAGTAACTGACTCCCTGAAGTTCAGCGTGCTGGGACTTTCATAAGGGGCAGAGAAATGTGAGGGAAGTCAGGTATAGTGGCAGGAAGGCAAGGTGCAGGATCTCTATGATCTGAGCAGACGGGCAAAGGAGGAGTCCTGGAGCCCTTGGTGACTTCTGCAGGCTTTCATTGGGATTTACCAGGTACATGGCAGGCAGGGGTGCCGGGGGCCTGGAGGCTGGTAGGCCTCTCAGCCCCCAGTGAATCTTCACTCTTTCTGGGTTCTCTGGCGTTCTCGCGTGGCCTCTGCTTCTCTGCTGGTGCTGCTCTCCTTTTAGTGTTCTCTTTTGCTCTGCTGGTGTCCCTGTGACTCCGCCCTTATAAGCCCAGTCGCTTAGCCCAGGTGTAAGGGCAGGAATGGTCACAGTGCAGGTTTTCTGATCCAGCAGACCGGGTAAAGGAGGAGTCAGAGTCCTCAGTGGTTTTTTTGCAGGTCTTTTATGGGGGTTCAGCGGGTACGTGGCAGGCAGGGGTGCTGGGAGGCTGGCAGTCCTCCCAGCCCCCAGCAAATCTTCACTCTATCTGGGCTCTCTGCTTCTCTCTCTGCTTCTCTGCTTCTGCTTCGGGCTTCTTCTCTTTCGGCTTCTACTGGCGTCCCCGTGACACCGCCCTTAAAAGCACAGTCTTAGCCCAGGTATACCCACTTCAGGTGCCCGCCATCAGGCATGCATTCAGGATCACAGGGTTCCCTCACCTATCCTGATGGCGGGAGGGCAGAAAAGCCTGATTTTTTTTACCTTACCCTACACCAGGTATACCCACTTATGTATGCCCACACCCCACTCCAAGTGCCCACCATCAGGCATGCATTCAGGACCGCCAGGTTCCATCGTCAATCCTAATGTCAGGAGGGCAGAAAAGCCTGATGCTTTACTTACCCTACATCAGGACTTCACATTTCCAGGTCCAAGGAGGTGCCTGACATCTCAGTGACAGGAGTCACTGTGTGACTTCCCCGCAGGGGGTTTTCTCAGCAGGTGTTTGTTTCCGATGCCACTGTCATTTGAGACACAGAGAATATTAGGGATGTAACATCTTCAGTTTTCCAAGTTTCCAGGATGCAGGTGAACCAGTTTATGATTACTCGTAAAGAGGGAATAGGAGTGTAATGTAGTGAGTTAGCAGTTAATCCCAGAGAGAGAATGCAATTTCGTAAGTAAACCATTAATCCTGGAGAAGGAAAACAAAAGGGTAGTTAGAGTTTAATTCTACTTATTTCTCATTTTTAACCTAGGGCAACATAGCACCATCCATTTTCTGGTGGGGAGAGAGAGGAGTGCATCAGGGTTTTGACTAGAAAGTGACTTACCCAAAAGGCCCTACTATTTCTGCACAGTTAAGGATCTCAGTCTTTCCTGAGGTAGAGGTGAGACCATCCCTTATAACACCCTTCACTGGATCCCTTCCACCTGGCAGCCAAATTGTTTTTTTTTTTTTTTTTTTTTTAAGATTTATTTCTTTATACAAGAACCAGGGTACAGTCAGAAGCACAGGAGGGTGAGAGAATTTACCAGAGCCAGAGCGGGGAACAGAACAGACAGACCAACAAAATACACTGCTGAGGGGAGCAGTGGGCACGGCAGAGGAGGTCTGTGTGCCATGTGGGACCCTCACAGGTGGCTGGTGATTGAACTGGCGCTGCAGAGGCTGCAGGCAGCTTCACAGCCCAGCGCTCAACCATTGCGCCACCAGGGGAGGCCTCTGGCAGCCAAATTGTGAGCCATGCCTTCTCTCTCAAGGTCTTCCTTCAGTCTGAGAACATTTTGAAGAACTGACTCCTGCTTTTCTGAGTCATTCACCCTCCTCTGAGAAAAAGTTTGAGTTCTCCTTAAAAACCTGCATCCACTGGCTTCCCCGGTAGCGCAACGGTTGAGCGCTGGGTTGCAAAGCTGCCCGCAGCCTCTACAGCGCCGGTTTGATCCCTGGCTGCTCCCGGGCCAACGGAGGAGGGTCCCACCTGGCGCGCAGACCTCTCCTGCTGCCCGCTGCTCACCCCAGCAGTGTACTTCGGTCCTTCTGCCCGCTCTGCTCCCCCTCTGGCTCTGGTGAATTCTCTCACCCTCCCGCGCTTCTGACTGTACCCAGTGCTTGTATAAATAAATAAATAATAAAATCTTTAAAAAAAAAAAGAAGAAGAAACCTGCATCCTCATATCTCAGGCTTCATCCTGATTCTAGAACCTCCTAAGAAATAGATTATCCCAGATTCCCTGGACCAGACTGGTATCTGGGTTTGTGCTCCCTTTCCAAACCCCTTGTAATGCCCATTCTGAGTATGGTCATAAGAGGCTGCTTCACTTTCCATGGAGGAAACAAAGTGTGATTGTCTATTTCTTTCCCCTTTCAGAACCTCCAAACACACACGTGACCCACCACCCCACCTCTGACCAGAAGGGTCACTCTTAGGTGTTGGGCCCTGGGCTTCTACCCTGCGGAGATCATCCTGACCTGGCAGTGTGATGGTAAGGACCTGACCCAGGACACGGAGCTGGTGGAGACGAGACCTGGGGGATTTGGAACCTTCCAGAAGTGGGCAGCTGTGGTGGTGCATTCTGGGGAGGAACAGAGATACACGTACCTTTTGCAACACCAGGGGCTGCTGAAGCCCCAAGTCCTGAGATGGGGTAAGGTGGAGCCCTTCTGGAGACCTTCAGAGGGCAGAATGGAAGCCTGGGACTCACGACTGCGCCTTCCCTCCTCTTCTAGCGCCACCTCCTCAGCCCACTACTCCTATGTACTTCACCAAGAGCATCACTGTCAGCCTGGTTCTCCTTGGAGCTGTGCTCACTGCCGCTGTGATGACTGCAGCTGTGATGTGGAGGAAGAAGTGCTCAGGCAGTGAAGGGATGTGGTTTAGTTTTCTTGACCCATGGGAGGAATTCAAGCCCAGGTGGAAATTTGACCTGAATCCTTACAAGGAAGTACCATCACAGACATGTGCTCACCCATTTTGGAGCCCTATGTGTTAACTCTTACTCATTATAAAGCAAATGTGAAAATGAAGGACAAGTTTACCATCTTAATGAACCTTGGGATGAGGACCTTAAACCCAGCAATTACCTGCTAAGCACGGACGTCCAAGAGATCGGTCAAATCTTTGCACATGTACTGTGCTCATGTGTCCTGATCCCACCCTGGGACTGTAGTCACAGTTCTGCAAACTTTCTGCAGTCCAGGATTAGGGGCTCTTTTAGATCTTCATGGCCCTGATTCCTCTCTGATATCTCAAAGAGGGCTCTTATCGTACGAGTAGAAAAAGATGGTACTACACTGAAGCTGTAGAAGTGGGAGAAGGGCCTGGTCCCTGAGATCTTAGTATAGTCTAGATGGAGCCCATGGGGTGAAATCACCCACCCCATTTCTCCTTATTTAGGACCTCCAAAAGATGAAAGATTTGTTTCCATACATTTTGTCTAGCTGGGTGGACAGTTTGTTGAACACATTGCTTATGTGAAGAACAGAGAATGGTTTGGAGAAGAAGCATAGAGAAGAAGCTGGCTGTCTCCACTGGAGGATATAGAAAACCTAGAACCACAAGAAGCTCTCCCAATGGTAGACTCTAACTGGGACCCCAATAATGGAGGTATGCAAAAGTTAGAGTACTATCAGAAGTACTTATTAGTAGCATAAAGCAGAAGATATCTAAACAGAAAAGTTTTGTTCAGGTACTAGAGATTCAGCAAAAGGCTGATGAGGATCTTTCTGGGTTTTTTGAAAGAATTATGCACATATATGAACCCTAATGCTCCAGAGAAAGCTAGAATGGTTAACATGACATTCATTGTGTAGAGTACTCCATGTATGAGGAGGAAGCTAAGATAGATGATGCTACACAAATGAGTCCTTCCCTAACTTCATAGTTGAAGAAACTAGGAAAAGAACAACAAAATCACCCCAAAACCAGTAGAAGGCAGGAATAATAAAATTTAGAGCAGAAAGAAATGAAATAGAAAACAAAAAGACACTCCTAAAGAATAGTGAAACCAAGAGTTGGTTCTTTGAAAAAATAAACAAAATCAACAAGTTATTAGCCATGCTGATGAAGAAAAGAGAAAACAAAAATAATAGAATCAGAAATGAAAGATGGAAACAAAGACAGCACACAAAAAAATTATACAGCAGTGTCCCTAATGAAAACAGATGCTAAATAAACGAACACAGATGTTTCAATAAAATATTAGCAAACCAAATCCAACAGTACATTAGAAGGATTATACATCATGATCAAGTGGAGTTTGTATCAGGGACACATGGATGGCTTAACATCTGAACATCAATTAATGTAATTCACCACATCAACGAAAAGAAGAATGAAAACCATATGATCATATAATGGATGCTGAGAAAGCTTTTGATAAAATTCAATATCCAACATTCAAACTCTCAAAAAACTGGGGATAAATGGAACATCCATATGTAACAAGCCCACAGCTAACATCATTCTCAATGTTGAAAAGCTGAAAGCCTTTCCACTAAGATCTGGTGTAAGACAAGGATGTCCACTCTCACCACTGCTTTTGACATAGTATTAGAAGTCCTAGCCAGAGCAATTAGGCAAGAGAAAGTAGTAAAAGGAATCCAAATTGGAAGAGAAGTAAAACTATCATTATTTGCAGATGGCATGATAATGTACATAGCCTGAAATAATTCATGGAAAAATTAACTGAAATACTAAGCCCGTTGTGGACCTATTGCTGATCTTATATTGAATTATCCTTATTATATTTGAACACAGAAAGTGGTGTTTTCTGTAGAACTTTCAGGGCCCAACCTCTACCATCACCTTCCCTCACTCTTCCTCCATCTTCCCCCCGACCCCCATCATGAGAGCAACATCAGGAGGAATTTTTAAAATTAGACTTCACTGCCAGGGCAGGTAGTGAGGCGCCCATCACTAGGAGGACCCAACCCTCACTCTAGATGATTCCAGTGGATGTGACCACACTGAGGCCTCAGCCTCCTCAGCTCAGAGAACCTTCCTCACTGCAGCTGCCACAGCAAGGGGGGCACTAGGGGTATCAGAGCCCTGGGTCCCCTGCTGTATGGCCTGGGCTGTGCTTCTGAGTCTGACTTCCCACAGTCATTAGCTACGCTGGGATCATTGTATCTGACAACCTCCAGGGTGTGAACACTGAACACTGTACAAATACTTGTCTTGTTTCCATTGTTGGCTTTTATTCCCTTCTTGTTTGCATTATAAAAACTCGGGTCAACACTTTCTCCCGCCCTCCTTCTTTTTTTTGGATGCACAGCATTGATATAACAACAAAAATAAAAGAACTTTTATAGTGAAAACAAAAACAAAAAAACTGATCTCCAAACTGATCTCCAAAAAAACTGATCCTGGTATCGAACATAGTAATAATACCTACTATTTTTTTTTTGTTCTCTTCCAGAGTGAGCATGAAAATAAGAAGATACATCCAGAACACTATAGTGGGGAGGGAGGTGGGGGAACCAGCCTGTGTTTATCTGAGATCCTCTCCCTGCTGCACATCTAGGGTTACCCTGGAGAGATGGGAGAGCCCAGAATGAGAAAGAAACAATAATTTCACCCTCTCTAATGTTACACCTTCCTCCAGGAGCTAAGGCTGACCCTGCCCCATTTCTCCCTCCCTTCCTGGACTGTAGACAAAAGCTCAGCTCAGTAACTGTGGTGACCTGGGCTAATCCTGCCCCTGGGCCAGGCCAGCAGGGCCTCCCTCCCCTATGGGACTCCCTCCAGCTCTGGTCTAGAGAGAAAGTAGCTGCACCCACGGAGGCAGTGACCCCTGGGAAACAGAGGAGCTGCCAGGCTGGAGCTCCCTGACTCTGAGGCTTGTGGAAATTTTACAGAGACCCCAAAGGAGATGAGCTTGAAGTGAACATTGGGGGCTGGGGGAGGGAGCTATCAGGGTTGGAGGTGCTGCCACATCCAAGCAGGGGACCTGTAGGCAGGTCATCTCCAGCTCCTTTCAGCTCGATCTAACCATGAGATATTGGGCACTGTGGTGATGGTACAAGGGTACATTGGTGAAGGAAACTCTATAGGGACTACTCCTGAAGGGGGGAAGCAAATATTGTTTGAAAATGAACAATGATGTAAAATATGTATATAACTAAAAAAAAAAAAAACATAATCTAATCATGAGATATTTCTCATCCAGTGTTTCTTTTTTTTAATAAACATTTTTTTAAGATTTATTTTTATTTATTTATTTATACAAGCACTGGGTACAGTCAGAAGCGCGGGAGGGTGAGAGAATTCACCAGAGCCAGAGCGGGGAGCAGAGCAGGCAGAAGGACCGAAGTACACTGCTGAGGGGAGCAGCGGGCGGCAGGAGAGGTCTGCGCGCCATGTGGGACCCTCCTCCAGTGGCCGGGGAACAGCTGGGGATCGAACCGGCACTGCAGAGGCTGTGGGCAGCTTTGCAACCCAGTGCTCAACCGCTGCGCCACCAGGGAGGCCCCACATCCAGTGTTTCTTCCAGTCCCCCTCAAAAACTGCTTCTTCACAGAACGTTTCTCACTGAGTTGTTGTATTGACATTCTTTACTCATGGGATTTGCATTCAGTTATTCTGAGACTTGATGTGTAATTATCCTCCCATTGTCTTACATTAGCTGAACCTTTGTCTAAACTCTAGGAAGGGAGGGGAGAAATGGAAGAGTGCCTACCTTTTAGAGTAGGGTTTAATGTTAGAGTGCATGGAGTTCTTGTTTCTTTCCCATTTGGGAGTTGTCCTATCTCTCCAGGTAACCCCCAAGTGCTCTGTCTCTCCTGTCTCTCTCTCTCTCTCTCTGTCTCCCTCCCTCCCTCCTTCCTTCCCTCTCTCCCTATAACTAAACCCTGCCATTGTCATTTCCTGCTGAATGTCTGCTTTTGGGTCTTGTCTAGCAGTTTGTAAGCCTGCTGGTAAGGACCCACCAACCAGGTTGTTTCCACCTCCTGCCCCAATTTTGCTTGGCTTCACACCTAATGCTGATTTTATTTCACTTATAGGTAGTTCTGATTTATAATGATCTCCTGAGAAATGTCAAGCTGCATATGCTGTGACCTCCTTAGTGTCCACTCTAGAAATTGCTCCTTGCCTGAGGGTCACTTGTTACATTGACTGAAGTTTGCCATTGGCAAAAGGAAAAAGAACAAACAGTAAATGTGAATTTGCAGTGCTGTGCAATCTGGGAATGCTTTGTAAGCAAAGAGGATTCTAGAACTCTGCCAGACAGCCTACCAAAAGTGGAAAACAAGTGACTACTTTATTAGGGACCTCACTGCTTCCTGAAGAATTAGAAATGGGGCCTCCTTCGTGGCCTAGGGGTTAGGTCTCAGTGCTATCATCACTGAGACAGCCCACCATGATGTCCTGATTTCAATCCCTGACAGCACAGTGACGTCTTCTGTCTGAACCCCTGCTCCCCATAGCAGTTTATTTCAGTTCCATCTGTTCTGCTTGCAACTGTGCCTCCATTGAATCCTCTACCCACCCTCTCAATTCTGGCCTACACCCCAGTTCTTCAATGCATAAATAAATAACTAAAATCTTAAAAAAAAAAAAAGGAATTGGCAATAATTAAAACACAGGGGTACTGTACAGCAGTACCTTAAAAGCAAATCACCCTAAAAGCTAGGGAAGACCAAACAGCTAAGGAAGCATCTTAACACAAGCAACATTCAATGTATTTTCTCTCTCATGCTAACTTGAGACTTGAACTTTCAGAACACAGCTACTGAAAAGGAGAAACAGCGGTTGCCCAGAAAAGGGGGATTTTTCTTTCTCACAGAAAACTGTGCATCAGATTAAACCCACACCCAACACTTCCCTTAAGATCACAGCTTCCTTTTTTGCAGCGCATTCATAGCTTAATGTACTGGGCCACAGAGAAAATGGATGCTTGGGGAAAACAATATTTTCAGACAATTTCTTTTATGGTGGCACAGAAGAGGTGGTCCATGTGTTTAATTGGCCCTAACCATAACCCAGGAAACCTTTCCACAGCAAAAAGGACCCTGACCTGCAGGGCCCTTTGAGTTTGGAAAAGGGGTTGTATCCAAATGCCTCCCAAGTTTACCAGCACATACTTGTTATGTCATGTGTGTTTTCTTGTGGGGTAGAAGCCTCCCCATGCAGAAGGACAATGGCTCAGTCACTGGCAGGTCACTGCTGGACCGATCCAGCGTGGGGATTCTCACTGACCTGCACTGTGACTACAGAGCCACTAAAGGACACCTCACAAAGGAAATTTGTAAAATCTAACGTTTACTACAACAGACAGTGACTGATAAAATGTAAATATAACTTTGTATTTTCCAGATGCTGTAATAGGCACTAAGGGAAGCAATAAGGGGGAAGGGCTCAGATCACAATAGGAAGGTAGATACTCTGCAACTCCTCCTTAGGGGAAATATCAGTGAAAGATGCAAGAGGTTCCCTGATGTTGGCAGAAGGTGCAATTACTCTCATGAACGCATGAATAAGGTTATTATAACCATAAGGCAGAATACTGTGAGGACATTATGAACACTCTGGGAACGCCTCAGTGTGTTGTAGGCAAGAGAGCAAAGCCATCTGATAGGCTTGAATCACAGCAGCTGCCCTGTTCTGTGAAGCAGCCACTGCAGGAATCTGTTATCTGTGGAAAATCAGTCTTCCACCTCCCCTGTGACCAAGGAGCCAGCTGAATACTCTAGCAATGAGCCTTTGCATCTCTATGGTATTTTCTTTCAAAATCTGAAAAATGATCAAATCCCAGCATTTTCCATGGGAAAATCGATGCTTTCTACATAGGGAAGGCATCGACATTTCTCTAGGTTAAGATAAATTCAGAAAATCAAAAGATCTAAACCTATTGATAAAAACCGGAAGCCTCCTGCCCAAAATTCAACACAGTCTTACATCAGTGAGCCATTGGCCTGCCCTCGTCTGCATGTTTGCTCCTCTGTACAGGGTATATAAAGTGATCTCAAAGTTGATTGCTGGAGCAGTTCTCACAGCGTAAAACCTGATGGACTGTTCCTGGGTTTGAATCCTCACTTTGATCACCTAACAAATTCCTTGTCTAACTATCACTAAGGTTTTATCTCAGTCAATAATGTCTGTCTCCCCATCTCACAGTCTGGCCCCATCTTCTCCAGCCATAATGGACTCAGTGTCCTGCTCAGACTTGAGCCATCACTGTGGAAGTGCAGGCCCCTGTGTTGTCCACCAAGGTGCTGGCAGCAAAGCCAGGCTTGCTGAAGCCAGGGGGAAGGAAACAGTGTGGACACCCATGAGGGATGGGAGGCCTGGGGCAGAAACCATAACTCAGGGTGGGTGGGGAGTGGACTATGACCTGCCTTCTCTCTACTGGCTCTGCTCCCTGTGCTGGGCTCTGCTAACCCTCACCCCCAAGGCACTCTCCCAAGCTGCTGCCTTTGCCCAGGAGTAGCTCTCGTGGAGCCCCTTCCTGACTTGTGCAAAGTGGGGAGGAGAAAGAGGAAGAAGTCAGAAAGGGGTGAGGTGAATAGAGGGACAAGAGTGAGGTGAGGGGAAGTGTGTGGCCATCCCACAAAAATGCAAAAACAGGCTCTTGCACAGCCTGTGTTGCTTTCACCAAATAAATCCATTTAAATCCTCATACAACATCATTTCTTCCAGAATCTTCCAGGACCCAGGTCTCAGTGAGATTTGGGGTTCTCTAGAGAATTAGGAAGGGGGGGTTGAGACATCTTGGACCAACTGCTCCAGACACCACAGGATCTTGGGAGAGCCCTAGGGAATACTCACTATAAAAAACAAATATCAAAGAATTCTGACTGGTGTCTCTGGAAGCGGGGAACACAATCACTACTGAAGGTGTGGCAGCAGCATCAGTCCCCAGGGAGAGCTGAAGGTGGTTGTGAGTAGGTAAATGAGGCCTGGAAGAAGCTCCAGAGAGGTGGGCAGAGCCAGCCTGGGCCTTTGCATGGCTGCGCATCCCCATCCACCACTGCCCTGTAAATGCCTCATCCTCACCAGAGTCTGCTGACCGCTCCTTTAGGGACAGTCCATGATTCATTCTCTCCTTCAGCCTTGGTCCTGGGTCTACCTGAGTGACCCAGAAAGATTCCAGACTCACCACAGACCTATTTCACTCTCTGTCCCTGATGGGCATCTTAGAACAGGGAACTGCTTTCAAAGAAGTGGTTATTCATTGGAATCCAGGGGAGGAAGGAGAACAAGACAGGGAGAGGGAAGCAGCTAAGGGAGTCAGAAGGGAGCAGAGGGGACAGGGAAGAGTAAGGCGGGCTCCTGAGGGGACAAATGTGACTTAATCATAAGAACCAACCTGGCAGCTCCCCTTAGCTCCCCCCTCTCCAGCCCAGGTCTCAAATAAGGAATCCAGAAAGGGGCTAGAGGAGGGATGAGGCCCCATTTTTCCTGATACCTTGGAGTGGGGAAAACGGCAGTAATCCTTCTTTTTTTTTTCTATAATAAATTTTATTTTTATATTCCCCATACAATTGCAACCCCCTTATTTTGACCCCAATCCCTCCTCTCCCGCCCTCTGTAATCCTTCTTAGAGTTAACTTTATAGATGCTAAGCTAGACTAAATGTCATTATCTCCTTTGAGTTTGGTCACCCAATGAAAATGTAAAATAACACTGTGTCTATTCCCAAGTATAGGATTCAGAAAACAATCTGACTCTGCTCTGTTCCCAGCCTTTATTTTCCCTTATAAAATTATTCAATCTAATGTGTTTTATTTATTTTTAATATTTTTTTACATCGTTCTTCTTTTTTTTACAATGTATGCTTTCTCATCTCCGTTTATAGTTGCCATGAAATTCCCATCACCTACTCACCCGTGTACCGTCACCATAGTCCCTTGTGCTCTTCCCACCCGTTTTGATCCTACTCCCTTCTCCCCCCTTGCAGAATGTTTCTGGTTTATAGTTGTTTGTTGACTTTGATTTTCACTTTATTATAATAACCTTTTTTTCCCCTGATCCCTTATTTGGATCCTCTACATTCCTCCTACAAGTGAAACCATTTGGTATTTTTCTTCTTCTTTCTGGCTTATTTCACTGAGCATGATCCCTTCCAGTTTCATCCATTTTCCTGCAAATGACATGAGTTTATCTTTTTTGATAGCTGAATAATATTTCATTGTGTATATGTACCACATCTTCTTGATCCCCACCCTTTTCTGACCTCTCCTCTACCCCCTCTGGATGTCTCAATTCTATAGTTAGCTTTCAAGGTTTGGGTTCAATGTTTGCATTTTTCTAAACCTGTTTGGCTTCTCTCTATTCATATTGAAGTAATACCAGGTATTTATCTTTCTCCTTCTGGCGTACTTCATTTAGTATAATCCCTTCCAGCTCCATCCATGTTGTCACAACTGGCTTTAGTTAATTTTTTTTGAACACTGAATAATATTCCATTATGAATATATACTACACTTTCGTGACCTACATCTATTTTGGGGCACTTAGGTTGTTTCCATAGCTTGGCTATTGTAAATAGTGCTGCAATAAACATGACGATGCAAATTTCCTATTTTATTAGTGTTTTTATGTCCTTGTGATAGATACCCAGGAGTAGAATTGCTGGGCTGTGTGACAGATCCATTTTTAATCTTTTGGGAAACCTCCTTACTGTTTTCCATAGTGACTGAACTGGTCTGCCTTCCCACCAACAGTGTAAGAGGGTTCCTTTTTCTTCACATGCTCACCAACACTTTTTGTTTCTGGGCTGTTCTCACTGGAGTGAGAGGGTATCTTATTGTGGTTTGATTTGACTACAATGATAAATGATGATGAACATCTTTCATTTGCCTATTGTCCATCTGTATATCTTCTTTGAAGAAATGCCTGTTCAGTTCTTTACTCCATGTTTGAGCCTGTTCTTTTCTTTTTGTTTTTTTTTTTTTTTTTTTGAGTTGTGTAAGTTCTTTGTAGAACTTTCATACCAGCCCCTTGTTGGATGTATTGTGTACAAATATTTTCTGCCATTAAGCAGAGTGCTTCTTCATTTTTGTTATGTTTTCTTGCTTTTTAGCTTGCTGTGGTGCCAATTATTTATATTCTTATTCTTTTCCTTGCTCCCCGGAAGAAATCCACAATCATAGAAGCTTACATTGTGGAGTGATTTTCCTATGTTTGTCTTCTATGCACTTTATGCTTTCATGTCTTACTTCAAAGTCTAATCCATATAGAGTTCATTTTGTGTTTTGTGAGAGATAAGGTCTGCTTTCATTCCTTTGCCTGTGGCTAATTTTCCCAATACCATTTATTGAAGAGGTTTTTTTGCCCCAGTGTATATTCTTAGCTCCTTTGTCACATATTAACTGTCCACATATGTGTTGGTTTATTTCTACGATCTCAGTTCTATTTCAATGACCTGTATGTCTGTTTTTGTTCCAGTACCATGCTGCTTCAATTATTATGGCTTTTTAGTATATTTGTAGTTTGGATGTGTGATACACCATTTTTCCTCTTTTTGATCAGGATATATTTGGCTCTTATGGTCTTTTATGATACCAAGTGAATTTCAGTAATGTTTGTTCCATGTCTTTGAAGAATGCCGCTGGAATTTTTATACTGATTGCAATGAATATATATATTACATTGGGTAGGATGGTCATTTTGTCAGTGTTCATTCTTCCATGAGCAGAGACATATTTTCCTTTCTTTTCTATTTGTTTAATAATGACTTATAATTTTCTTTCTATATATCCTTCACTTCCTTTGTTAAAATTATACTTCGGTATTTAATTCTTTTTGATGCAATTATAAATGGAATTGTCTTACTTTCTCCCTCTACTATTTCACTGTGGAATATAGAAAGTCGACTGACTTTTGTATATTGATTTTGTAACTTGGCACTTTACTGAACTGGTTTAATGATTTAATTAGCTTTTCAGTGGCATTTTAGGCTATCTTATGAATATTGTCATGTCATCTGCAAATAATGTGCAGAAAAAATAGCTTTACTTCTTCTTTCCAAATTTGGATTCCTTTTATATCTTTCTCTTGCCTGATTGCTCTAGCTAGGATTTCCAACACTATGTTGAATAGTAATGGTGAGAGTGCCTATCCGTATCTTGTACCACATCTTTATATGTGTGTGTGTGTGTATTTATTACATCATCCTTCATTTATTCATGTTTGTACAATGTATGATTTCATCGTGAATTTCCCACCACCAATTCACACATGCACCATCACCATAGTCCCTTGTGCTCTTCCACTCCTGTCCTGATCCTTCTCCCTCCTCTTCCCCTACAGAATATTTCTGGTCTATGGTTTCCTGTTTATTTTGAATTTTACTTTTTATAGTTATTTTTTTTTTTGCCTGATCCCTCTATATCCCTCCTATAAGTGAAATCATCTAATATTTTTCTTTTTCTTTCTGGGTTATTTCACTGAGCATAAGCACTTCCAGCTCCATCCATGTTGCTGCAAATGGCATGAGTTTATCCTTTTTGATCGCTGAGTAATACTCCATTGTGTATATATACCACATCTTTTTGATCCAGTCATCTAGTTTTGGGTATTTGGGTTGTTTCCACAGCTGACCTATTGTAAATAGTGCTGTAATAAACATAGGAGTGAAAGTGTCCTTTTGAATTAATGTTTTTGTGTCCTTTGGATAGATATCTAGGATAGGAATTGCTGGATCATATGGAATCTCCATTTATATTAGTTTATGGAACTTCACACAGCTTTCCATAGTGGTTGGGCTAAGTTTGCATTCCCACCAGCAATGCAGGAGAGTTCCTTTTTCTCCACATCCTCACCAACATTTGCTGTTAGTTTTTTTGATATGCACCTTTCTCACTGGTGTAAGGTGGTACCTCATTGTGGTTTTAATTTGCATTTCCCTGATTGCAAGTGATATTGAACAATTTTTTTATATGCCAGTTCGCCATTTGCATTTCTTCTTTGGAAAAGTTTCTTTTAACTCTTCTGCCCATTTTTGATGGGCTGTTTACTTTGTTTTTGTTGAGTCTCATTAGCTCTTTGTAGATCTTTGTGATCAGTACCTTATCATTAGTGTTGTGTGCAAAAATTGTCTCCCAATCAGTGGGGTGTCCCTTTTGCTGTGCATATACTCTTTGATTTGATGTAGTCCCAGCTGTTTATCATTTCCTTCACTTCCTTTGCTTTAGGTGATGTGTCTTTAAAGATATTACTGAGAAGTATGTCATGTAGTGTTTGCCTATATTTTCTTCTATACATTTTATGGTTTCAGGTTTTATGTCTAACTCTTTAATCCATTTTGAGTTTGTTTTTGTGCTTGTTGTGAGGTAGTAGTCTAGCTTCATTCTTTCACAAGTAGCAGTCTAGTTTTCTCAATGCCATTATTGAACAGATTGTCTATGTTCCATTGCATATTCTTTGCTCTTTTGTCAAAGATGAATTGTCCATCTTTGAGTCTGTGGGTTAATTGCCAAGTTTTTGATTCAATTCCATTGGTCTGTTTTTTTCCAGTACCATGCATTTTTAATATTATGGCTCTGTAATATAGCTTGAAGTCTGGGAGTGTGATACCTCCATTCCCCTTCTTTTTAGTCAGGAGAGCTTTGGCTATTTGAGGGTTTTTTTTTTTTTGTGGCTCTTTATGAATTTCATCAATATTTGCTCTATTGCTTTGAGCAATGTCACTGAAATTTTTGTTGGAATAGCACTGAATCTATAAATTGCTTCTGGTAGGATGGCCATTTTGATAATGTTAAGTCTTCCAATACATAAGCAGATGTCTTTCCATTTCTTTGTGTCTTCTATTTCTTTTAACAATGTTTTATAATTTTCTTGATGGAAGTCCTTCTCCTCCTTTATTAAATTTATTCCCAAGTATTTGATTTTTTTTGTTTCATTAATAAAAGAGATGGTTTTCTTGATTTCTTCTTCTTCAGTTTGATCGTTTGCATATAGGAAAGCTACCGATTTTTGTGTGTTGATTTTGTATCCTAAATTAATGTTTTTTGTCCTTTGGATAGATTCTTAGGAGTGGAATTGCTGGGTTATGGTTATGGTTATATGGTAGCTCCATTTTTAGTATTTTGAGGAATCTCCACACAGCTTTCCATAGTTTTTTGGACACTTTACATTCCCACCAGCAGTGTAAGACAGTTCCTTTCTCCACATCCTTGTAAAAATTTGTTGTTTCCTATTTTTTATCACCATGTCACTGGTGTGAGGTGGTATCTCATTATGGTTTTGATTTGCATTTCCCTGATTACAAGTGATGTTGAACATTTTCACGTGAAGATAATTTTAATACACATTTACCTTTGAGTCACACAGTATTTTGTGGGGACAGATATAGAAAACTAACAGCATCCTAGATATGCTCTGTCCAATATGGCACCTAATAGTCATATGTGGACTTTTGTTTTAAAATAAATAAAATTTTAAAATTCAACAGCTCTGCTCACAAGTACATCTCAAGTGCTCAACAGCCACATGGTTAGATGCACCATATTGGTCAATGCACATATAGAACAACTCCTTCTCCGGGAATATTCTCTTCATGCTTTGGGGGCATCAAGTCAAATGCATTATTAGACACATGAAAAATGGAAGAGCCAATATTATTTCTCTTAAAGACTAGGTCAGATCTCTCTCTTTGGTGAGACACTATATTAAGCTGGTGTAAAACAAACCAAAACAGGTTATAAGTGGGTCTGATGCCTCAGGTTCAAACTATTCCCATCCCAAAGTGAAACATCTGACCCTCTACTGCCTTCTCAGACAGAGGACACTGACATCAAATTTCTCAGGGGTAAGTTCTCTTTTATAAGAGCCCGGGGCAAAGCTCTAAGATAAGCTTTAGGAGTCAGGGAGTCCAACCCAGGGAGAAGCATTCTGGGAAATCAAGCAGAGGCAAAGGTAGAGGACACTTGGGATACTCTCCTAGTTTGCTGGGAAAAGCATTTCTCAATTTGTGGTCTATGTGATCCTTGAAATCAAGAAGAAACTTTCCTGGGGTCCATGGGTCAAAACTGTTTCCATAACATCACATAGATATCCCTTTGCATGGAATGCATGACATCAAAACTATTTTCAAAATGTTAGTCATCACTTGTTTCTTCACTATTTCACCATTTGCACCTGTTACAGCATCTCAAATCAAAAGAGTGGGCCCTTTTCCCTCTAGGGATAGAATTCATCAGAGAGTGCAAGTGGTAGTTGAACCAGGGAAGGATTTATTAGAGAGACACGTGCATGAGGCAGCCAGTTTGGGAAAGCAGACTATGACCTAGTTCTCCCAAGGGAGTTAGGAGGAACTATTTAAAGGGTAAGTCCCTGAGGTAGAGAGGAGGAAGACAGCGTCCTAGCTTGTTCTGGGTTGGGCTACTCCAGGCCTGCACACATGGTTACAGTCCAGCTGTGTCTGTGGACACTCAGCTTTCTCCCTCCAGGAAATGGTAAAATAATCATTAGGATCTAATATCTACCAGGGTGCTTCACGTTAGTGTAGTGAGCTGAATTGCTTGTACAGGGCTCGCCATTCCATGATTTAGTCCACCTGTTCAAACAGGACTGGGACAACTCATCTACTGCCCACAATTACTGTTATCTTCATCTTCTCACACTGAGGTGAAGCTAGTAAGAATGGAGATTATTGTAACAAATGAGTAGTAGTGAAACCGGATCCCTATGACACAAGCCACAGGACAAAACAGGCTTTTCCCCACAGCCTGAGTGGCGGGGGTGTGCCAGCTTTGTTAGGACTGCTGGTTCCAGCACACACAGGCTGTGGGCCAGTCAGCACAGGCAGCTCTGAAAGCAGCAAGCAGAGAAGGAAGTTTCCCAGTCCGCTGCCCCAGTGTGCTGCCTGCTGCCCCAGCAGGCCCAGACCACTCTTGACAGAGGCAGCAGGCAGCCATGGTTCCCTGGTCCTGCCATCCCAGGGCGAGCAGCCCTGGGACTTTGGCACCAGAAACAACCCTGAACCCTGTGGTCAGTGGCCCAGGGACACTTGGAGGAGCACTGGGCCCCACTGGGCCAATTCTGGTGTTTCTGATCCCTGAAGCCGCTAGTAGAGGGGCCCACAAATTCCAGATCAACATGGCAGGCTCCTAGCAGCGCCCTCCCTGCAGCGGCAGGGCCCATTATCCCAGTGCTGTTGCAGGCTCCTAGCCCCTTGCACTGTCACACCCGGCCCACTGAACAGGCACTGGGTACAGTGTGCCTCACACACCGATTTGGCCCACTCCAGCCACAAGCCTGCCCTTGGGTAGGTAGAGTCTGTGCCAGTGCCTGGCTTTTTTCCTTTTAAATTTGGCGCTCAGATCATAAATGGACTAATCAGGCAATTGACCAACCAGGTCTGAGCTCAGTTTCACTTATGGCAGTGACTTAATTAAATAAACCTCTTGTTGTTGGGTCCTGAGCCTGAATGGTCGGGCAATTGTGCACACAGGTGAGAACCCACTGACAGTGACCTGTCCCCACCTTGGCACTGCCCTTGGCACTGTTTTGGTACTGTTGTTAGTATCATTCTAGTAGTTATTTTTCACCACTACTTAACTTACTTAGGAAAAAAAACGCCCAAGTCAGTTTCAGTTCAAAATGTCCTGGTTGATCAGCAATCAAGAAAGATAAACTCATGCCATTTGCAGCAACAAGGATGGAGCTGGAAGGGATAATGCTCAGCGAAATAAGGTGTCCCCATGCCAGAGCAGAGAACAGGGCGGAGCCCCAGGTCCCAGGGGTGGTTCTCAGTCTCAGTCCTGAGTGGGATGTCTGGGGTGGGGAAGGCTACTCCTGGGGATTCCCCATCTCCCAGCCATTTCACTCCTCCTATGTCGAACCAGTGTGGGGTCCTCCTGCCTGGATACCAGCTACTCATCCTAGCTCTCACTTCCTGTTACCTGGAGGGTTTCTGGAGAAGCCAATCAGCACCACCGAGTCTCCACCGACCACTGGACTCATATTCTCCCCAGACACGGAGGATGCGGGTCATGATGCCCCCAACCCTCCCGCTGCTGCTCTTGGCGGGAATCCTGGCCCTGACAGAGACCTGGGCCGGTGAGTGCAGGGAAGGGGGTGGGGCGGGGGGGGGGGAGGGAAGGGAAAGGGATTCCCTGAAACGCGAATCTCCAACTTAGCCAGCCCCACTGTCTTCCCTGCGCCAGCTCGGTCAGGTCCCTTTCGACCTTCTCAGCCTCCCGCCATCCTCTAGACCTCTTGCCCCCTAGAGGCTCAGCCCTTCTGGACCTGAGGCCGCTTTTCAACCTCAGAAGCCCCTCGCCCCCCCAACCCCATCTCCCAGGGACCTGGGACCCAACAGGGAGGAGGGTCAGCCCGGGTCTCCCCTCCCGCCCGCAGGCTCCCACTCCCTGAGGATTTTCTCCACCGCGATGTCCCGGCCCCTCGGGGGCCCCGCTTCATCTCGGTGGGCTACGTGGACGACACGCAGTTCCTGCGGTTCGACAGCGACTCCCCGGGCCAGAGGGCGGAGCCGCGGGCGCCCTGGGTGGAAAAGGTGGCGCGGAAGGATCAGGACGAGGAGACTCGAATCCAAAGAAAAAACACACAGACCTTCCGAAAGGGCCTGGACACCCTGCGCGGCCTCTACAACCAGAGCGAGGCCGGTGAGCGACGCGGGCCCGGGGCCAGGTCACCGCCCGTCTCTTCGGACGGGGGGCGGGGGCGCCGCCCGCAGCCTCGGGGCCGAGGTCTCTCTCCAGACCACTGGGCTTGCCCGCCCTCGGCTAGGGAGAGCCCGCGGGCCTGAAGCCCGTGAAGTTTCATTCATAGTTTAGTTTTATGCCGGGGTGGGCGGGGTGATCCCGGGCTGACCATGGGGCGGGCCTCAGGGTCTCACACCATCCAGAACTTGTGGAGCTGCGAAGTGGGAGCGGACAGGCGCTTCCTCCGCGGGTACAGTCGGTTCGCCTACGACGGCGCCGATTACCTGGCCCTCAACGAGGACCTGCGCTCCTGGACCGCTGCGGACCAGAAGGCCCAGATCACCCAGCGCGAGTGGGAGGCCAGCGGTTTGACCGAGCGCTTCAAGAACCAGCTGGAGGGCAGGTGCCTGCAGTGGCTGCTCAGATTCCTGGAGATGGGGAAGGAGGTGCTGCAGCGCACGGGTGAGAGGGGCCAGGAGCTCTCCAGATCTCCCCCAGGCTGTCATCCCACAGGGAGTAGGGAATAATGGCCAGAAAACCGCCCCCTTCTGGTCCGAGAGGGAGGAGTCCTCTGGGGTGTCCTGTTCTGTACTAGTGAGACTCCCCCAGAGGCCATGCCTTTCCTGAAGGGCAGATAAGGAATCCAGTCTCTCCTCAGATGGACAGGAGACCATCCCTGAAAGCATCTTTCCCAAGATCTTTTGGACCCCGCAGCCATCTTGAAACAATTTTGAATCTGAGGCATTCATCCTCCACCCACATCAGAGCAGAAGTCTATGTTCTCCTCCTAAGAGCTCTGCATTGTCCCAACAAGAGTTCTCACCGTGGTTCTAAAACTTTCAGCGGATAAGCATTTATCCCAGATTCCCCAGACAAGGCTGGTGTGTGGGTTTTGTGCTTCCTTTTTCCAAACCAGTTGTCCTGTCCGTGCTGAGGATAATCACATGAGTCTGCTTCAGTGTCCACAGAGGAAACACAAAGTGTGAATTTTCCAAATCTTTCCCTCAGATCCCCCTAAAACACAGCTAACTCACCACCCCACCTCTGAAAATGAGGTCACCCTGAGGTGCTGGGCACTGAGCTTCTACCCTGCAGACATCACCCTGACCTGGCAGCGAGATGGGGAGGACCTGACCCAAGACACAGAGGTGGTGGAGACCAGGCCTGGGGGTGATGGAACCTTCCAGAAGTGGGCAGCTCTGGTGGTGTCTTCTGGAGAGGAGCAGAGATACACATGCCATGTGCATCATGAGGGGCTGCTAGAGCCCCGAGTCCTGAGATGGGGTAAGGAGGGGGGATGTGGCACTCAGCGTTTGCTCAGGGACATCAGGAGCCCTTCTGGAGACCTTCAGAGTGTCAGGATGAGGCCTGGGGCTCAGGGTCTCACCTTCCTTTCCCTTCCAGGGCCACCTCCTCAGCCCACAGTACCCACCAGGATCATCATTGCTGGCCTGGTTCTCCTTGGAGCTGTGCTCACTGGAGCTGCAGTGGCTGCAGCTATGATGTGGAGGAAGAAGCGCTCAGGTATGGAAGGGGGAGGTCTTGTCCACTGGGGGCTTTCAGGCCACAGATAGAACTTGCCCTACCTGGTTAATGGAAAGTATCATCCACACATAAGTATTGCCAGTCTGGAGCTGATTGCTCACACTCTTTTGTAAAACACTTATGAAAATGAATCATAAATTGTTCACCTGATGATTCTGATGATGGGGCCCTGATTCCAGCTAATGTCAGAAGGGAAGGTCCCTACTGAGAAAAGATTCCAGGAGTCTGTTGGTCCTGTCCCCCCTCACCTCCTCTCTTCATATTTCTTGGTCCTTCCCTGGATCTTCAGGCACAGTTCTGAAAATTTCCCTGTGGTCCAAGACTAGGGGATTTCTTTAGAACTTCATGGGCTGACTCCTCCCTGGTGTCCCATGATATTTCTTCCCACAGGAGGACAAGAAGGAAGCTACACTCAGGCTGCAAGTAAATGTGGATCAGGGGTTTGGTCCCTGAGCCCCTTGAGACAGTGTAGATGGAGCCCATGGGGAGTCACTGGCATCAATTCCTTCTGTGGTCCCACCTCTCTATGGTTCTGACCAGGTTCCGTTTTGTTCTCCCCCCACATCAATAGTGCCCAGGCCTCTGATATATCTCTCAGCCCCTAAAGGCGAGACCCTGGAGGCCTGCGGTGGGAGGGACTGGGGCAGAGAGGATGGGACCAGGTTATGGGGAAGCTGTGAGGGGGACATTCTGAGGATGTGGTGGACTATCAAGAAGGTCATTTATTTGATTCATGGTTATTCTCTTTCACAGTGTGAGACAGCTGCCTGTGGGGACTGACTGATGCAGGATTTCTCCTTGTTTCCACTGTGTGACTTCAAGTTCCATTGTTTTCTCTTGCTGCAAAGACCATCTGCATGTGTCTGTGTTCCAATTAGCATAATGCCCATCAGGCCCCCTCCCCATACTGACCTTTCTAATCTGGATGGTTTTACTCTTCCAGCAGAGGTGGGGGAGAGCTGACTGTATCCCTGTCTTTACTTTGCATTTTTCTAAGGAATAATATGTGCTCCCTTGTTGAAAATAATAATCAAGATATAAAATTATTTTTTCTATTTTTGTCATGGGGGTTGCTGGGTTAATAAAAATATTCCTAAAATTTGGAAGGAGGCATATGGGAGACCTGAAGACCTTCTATAATCTCTTGTTTGCTGTGCTGAGTCTGTGCAGGTGGCGGCAGGAGAGACTGTGAGGGGCACAAGGGGATGGGGTCTGTGTCCAGTCAGTCGTCAGTGCATTCTGGGCTTTGATGTGGTCACTCCTAGGCTGATCATCACTTTGCTCCTGTCCTCATTCTTCAGTAGCACTTGTCCACTGGGACCTGTGATCGTAGGGACTCATGCATCACCTGAGTCCAGGATGTGGGTGGAGGGCTTCCTCTGGCTAGGTTAGCCTAGACTCAGGGCATAGTGTGGTCCATAGTCCTCATACTCTATGTGTTTCTTTGGCTCAGTTGCTTTTTGACTGTTCTTTTCCATGTTCATAGATCATATCTAATGTCCTCTGGGTGTCCCTGTCTCTGACAACAGCAGGTGGCACCTGTCATTGTCCCCACAAGACCCAGGGCAAGACCCTACATACTGGAATCTGTAGAGATGATTTTCAAAAACATCAAGTTTTTCACTTCCTGTAGGAGTGTTTTCTGGATTATTGTTTTCATCTTTTCCACATCTTTTTTAAAGAACCAATTATGGGATCTGTGGGGAGAAGGATCAGGAAGATAAGGGCTTAATTTGAGAGCCTTTGCAGTATCTCCTAAAGACACCTTTATATCCTGTAGAGGGAGGGAGATAAGAGTTGAATGGCAGCCAAACACATGACTGTGGGGTCACAGAACTCCAGGGCTGTTGGACACTCAACAAGGCACACCTGTTATGTGGAAGTCGGTGTCCTGGGGAAGAGAGCCTGATACTCTTTCCAGAGTTATCCCAGGGGATATGGGGATTTGTGGATTAATAAGAAATAGGGCATTGGTCTTGTTCCCATTTCTGATACAGAACCCCTAAAACTCTTGGGATTTCCTAAGTGATAAGAGCACTAAGAACATCTTTTGTTTTAATATTTGGCTTTTGACCCTGGTTCCTGACACAGGGCTCCTGAACCCCCTGTGGTTTCCTGAGGTGTAGGGGCTTCTTTTGTTCTAATGAGGTGAGTCTGGATGGGTTCTCTGATGGCTCCTGCAGGAGGGCTGTAAAGATTAGTAGAAGTGCTGGATGTTCAGCACTGCTCCCTCCCTTCCCCACACTCTCTTGAGAAGGGAGAAGCTCTGAACACAGGATTAATGATCCATCACGCCCATGTGACAAAGCCTCCATGGAAAATCCAGTTGCATTGGGTTCAGAGAACTTCCAGTCCAGTAAGCACATCCACCTATCAGATCAGGTACCACAGCCCCACGGGGATAGAGGCCATTTGCTCTAGACCCCTCTATGCTTCACCCCATGTAGCTCTTCATTTGGCTGTAATTTTTATCATGCTCTTTTATAAACTGGTAAACATAAATGTTTCCCTGAGTTCTTTGAGCAACTCCAGAAATTTGACCCAAGTTGAGGAGGGTTTGGTTTATTGGTCAGGAGCACAGGTACAATCCAAACTTGTATTTGGCACTTGAAGTGAGGAGCTGTCTCCTGGGACTGAGACCCTAAACTGTTGGATCTGGAATTAACTCCATTAGGTAGTGTCAGGATTGAGTTAATTCTGGACACCAATTGGCGTCTCAGGGAACTGCTTGCTGTGGGAAAAATCCCACATGTTTGGTTGCCAGAAGTGTCAGAGTGAAGTGTTCTGGGTAATAGACACAGAGACGGAGAGCTGAGTAACTTTACCAATACACGTCTTTTTGAACCCTCTGGGTCTGCAGGAGCTCATCCTTTTCTCGTAATAGTTAGCTCTTATGCTGGGAGATGCTGCAGGAATCTCCCCACTGTGGTACAAACACAACTCAGGAGCTTATAAAAATTAGTCAGTACAAACCTGTTGGAACATGAATAGCACACCTGGGATTGAAAATTGAGGGTGCTTGATCAAGGGGCCAGAATGTCAGAATGGCTAAGGAATCATTGATTGGACAGGAGCACTATCACAGGACATGGGCCTATCATGGGCCACAAGGCCTGGGCCAATTCCACCACTGGGACCCATGTAGAATGGAAAAAATGAGCCAAAACTCTTGACAAGCAGACATGACTTAGCTGCCCTGGCTGATGGCAGAGGGCAGGACAAAGATGGTGAAAAAAAATATGTATTACCTGAGGCCAGAAGAGCACCAGAGAACTACGTTCCACAAGAGGACTCAGAGGACACACCTGTCACCAGGACCCCAGGTGACCAGGACCCCGAGTGACCTGCCTTAACCTTTGGGGTGTTTTCCTTTCCCGGCCAGGGATGATGGTGGGAAATGTGGTCCCACAGTGGGCTCATCCACATCCATGGGGAGGAAGCGACCCTGAGGAGACAGAGGCCAAGGGCCTAACTTGGCAAATACCATTAGCCACATGACCAGAGCAACCCAGGGCGGCAGCCGGAGGAGCTGTGGCCCTGGAGAAGGCTGTGGAGAAGGTAACAGGGCTGCTCTCCTCGCCCTTCCCCGTAGGGTGAAGATGTTCTTGCTGCCCAGTTAATTGTGTCCCTGGACTTTAATTAGACGAGTCCCGAACAACAAATACAGAGTACGGATCTCATTTACTTGAAAAGGATAAATGTATTGAGAATTACCAGAAAATCATGCAAACCAAATAAATATTCATAATGTAATACTTTTGACTGAGATAATTACTCAAGACAATGATGAAATTCTTAAACAACTTCTGCAGGAATGCTGGGCTTCCTCATGTATATATATAGGAAAAATTCATTCAGCAGAAACACTTAAAACATCCCTGGAACCAAACAAGCCATCTATTACCATCTATTCACAATACCCACTAAAGACAGAAGCCAGAAAGGCAAACCTCTGTTACAATTTTATTTGGGAAAGGGACTCCTTATGCCCAGTATGTCTTAAAAAAAAAAAAAAAGAAAAGAAAGAAAGAAAAGAAAAAACCAGGGCTTCCCCTGGTGGTGCAGTGGTTGAGCGCTGGGCTGGGAAGCTCGGCGCTGGTTCCATCCCTGGCCTCCAGCGAGGGTCTCACATGGCGCGCAGACCTCTCCTGCCGTGCCCGCTGCTCCCCTCAGCAGTGTATTTCATCAAGTCTGCCTGTTCTGTTTCCCGCTCTTCCTATGGTGAATTCTCTCACCCTCCCGCGCTTCTGACTGCACCCAGTGCTTGTATAAATAAAAAAATCTTTAAAAAAATTTTTTAAAAAAGAAAAAACCAAATGGGAAAGGATGGAGAATGTGTAAGGCTAAGGACAGTGACTGCCGTGGACACGCCACCCCACCCTTGTTTCCTAATGCACTTGCATCACTGTCTTTTACTCCAGCTGGAGACATCACCCATTTTTTAGTAGTCTACCTGTTGAGTGCTTACTTTAGCACACCTCCCTCTCCCAGCCCCCACTCCCTGAGGATTTTCCACACCTCGAGGTCCCAGCCCCGGCCTCGGGGAGCCCAGCTTCATCGCCGTGGGCTACATGAACAACACGCAGTTCCGGGGTTCGACAGCGACTCCCTGGGCCAGAGGATGGAGCCGCGGGCGCCCTGGGTGGGGCAGGTGGGGCAGGAGGACCTGGACGAGGAGACTCAGAACCAAAGGGACAACGCACAGTGGTTCCAAGCGCTCCTGGAGGACCTGCGCGGCCGCTACAACCAGAGCGAGGACTGGGAGAGAAGTGAACCCGGGGCCAAGTCACCACCCTCACCCCCACGCACCGGCGGGGTCGCCCGGAGTCTCGGGTCCGAGGGCGATCTCGACACTACTGGACTGGCCCGACCCTAGGCCTACGAAGAGCCCGCGGGACCTACCTGTGAAGTTCCCTTCAGTTTAGGTTTATTCGGGGCGGGAGTTCGGGGTGCAGGCGGGG
The DNA here is from genome assembly GCF_014898055.3 of Talpa occidentalis. NCBI lineage: Eukaryota > Metazoa > Chordata > Mammalia > Eulipotyphla > Talpidae > Talpa > Talpa occidentalis. Next base: position 43,945,220 of record NW_023602073.1, on the reverse strand, counting down.
TGATCACCAGCTGACAATGGGGCGGGGCGCAGGGTCTCTCACCCTCCAGAACAAGCATGGCTGTGACGTGGGGTCAGACCGGCGCCTCCTCGGCTATGGCGCCGATTACCTGGCCCTGAGCGAGGACCTGCGCTGCTGGACCACCGCGGACTCTGCCGCTCAGATCACCCGGATCGAGTGAGAGGCGGCCGGGAAGGCTTAGAGCTTCAGGAACTTCTTGGAGGGCAGGTGCGTGGAGGGGCTGCGCAGAGACCTGGAGAACGGGAAGGAGGTGCAGCAGCGCACTGATGAGAGGGGCCAGGAGCTCTCCAGATCTCCCCCAGGCTGTCATCCCACAGGGAATATGGACTAATGGTGAGAAAACCGCCCCCTTCTGGTCCGAGAGGGAGGAGTCCTCTGGGGTGTCCTGTTCTGTACTAGTGAGACTCCCCCAGAGGCCATGCCTTTCCTGAAGGGCAGTTAAGGAATCCAGTCTCTCCTCAGATGGACAGGAGACCATCCCTGAAAGCACCTTTCCCAGGATCTTTTTGACCCCGCAGCCATCTTGAAACCCTCAATTTCTCTCTCAAGGTCTTGCTTTTCGTCTGAGAACAATTTTGGATCTGAATCTGAGTCATTCACCCTCCGCTTACATCAGGAGAGAAGTCTGTGTTCTCTTCCTCAGAGAACTGCATTCTCCCATCAAGGGTTCTCATTCTGATTCTAAAACTTTCAGTAGATAATCAATTATCCCAGATCCCCAGACAAGACTGGTTTCTGGTGTTGTGCTTCCTTTTTCCAAACCACTTATCCTGCTCATTATGAGAATGGTCATATGAGGCTGCTTCAGTGTCCATGGAGGAAACACAAAGTGTGAATTTTCTGAATCTGCCCCTCAGATCCTCCCAAAACACAGGTAACCCACTATCCCGTCTCTGAACATGAGGTCACCCTGAGGTGCTGGGCCCTGGGCTTCTACCCTGCGGACATCACCCTGACCTGGCAGCGAGATGGGGAGGACCTGACCCAGGACACAGAGCTGGTGGAGACCAGGCCCAGGGGGAATGGAACCTTCCAGAAGTGGGCGGCTGTGGTGATGCCTTCTGGAGAGGAGCAAAGATACACGTGCCACATGCAGCATGAGAGGCTGCTGGAGCCCCGAGTCCTGAGATGGGGTGAGGAGGGGGGCGTGGGCACTGAGCTTCTGCTCACGGGAATCAGGAGCCCTTCTGGAGACCTTCAGGGGGTAAAGATGAGGCCTGGGTAACAGGGTCTCACCTTCCCTTCCCTTCCCTTCCAGTGCCCCCTCCTTAGTCCATCATCCCCACCGCAGGCATCATTGCTGGCCTGGTTCTCCTTTTAGCTGTGCTCACTGGAGCTGCGGTGGCTGCAGCTGTGATATAAAGGAAGAAGCACTCAGGTAGGGAAGGGAGTGGGGGATCTTGTCAACTGGAGGCTTTCATGTCCCAGGGAGAACTTGCCCTACCTGGTTAATGGGAAGTACCATCCACGCATAAGTATTGCCAGTCTGGTGCTGATTGCTCACACTCTTTTATAAAGCACTTATGAAAATGAATCACAAATCATTTACCTTGATAATTCTGGTGATGGGGGCCTGATCCCAGCAAATATTCAAAGGGAAGTTCCCGGCTGAGGACAGACTCCAGGGGGCTGTTGGTCCAGTCCCCCCTTATCTCCTCTCTTCTTATTTCTTGGTCCTGCCCTGGGTCTTCAGGTACAGTTCTGGAAACTTCCCTGTGGTCCAGGACTAGGGGATTACTTTAAGATTTCATGGGCTGACTCCTCCCTGTTTCCCATATTTCTTCCCACAGGAGGACAAGGAGGAAGCTACACTCAGGCTGCTGGTAAGTGTGGATCAGGGGTTTGGTCCCTGAGCCCTTGGGGACAGTGTAGATGGAGCCCATGGGGGAGTCACCCTCATCAGTCCCTCCTGTGGTCTCATCTCTGTGGCTCTGACCAGGTTCTGTTTTGTTCTCCCCCAGGCTGTGTCTGTCAGCCCCTAAAGGTGAGAGACCTTGGGGTCTTGTCTTGCAGTTTGTAAGCCTGCTGGTAAGGACCCACCACCAGGTTGTTTCCACCTCCTGCCCCAATTTTGCTTAGCTTCATACCTAATGCTGACTTTATTTCACTTATAGGTAGTTCTGATTTATAAAGATCTCCTGAGAAATATCAAGCTGGATATTCTGTGACCTCCTTAGTGTCCACTCTCAAAATTGCTCCTTGCCTGAGGTTCAGTGGTCACATTGTCTGGAGCCTGCCTCTTTTCAAAAGGAAAAAGAGCAAACATGTACGCAAGCAGTAGATGTACATTTATAGTGCTGTGTGATCTGGGAATGCTTTGTAAGCAGAGAGGATTTTAGAACTCTGCCAGACTGCCTACCAAAAGTGGAAAACAAGTGACTACTTTATTAGGGCCCTTACTGCTTCCTAAAGAATTGGCAATAAGGCCTCCCTGGTGGCCTATGGATTAAGACTCAGTGCTATCATCATTGAGACAGCCCACCGTGATGTCCTGTTTTCAGCCCCTGCAGCACAGAGACCTCTCCTGTCTCAAGCCCTGTTCACCAGAGCAGTGTATTTCAGTAGATCCATCTGTTCTGCTTGCAACTGTGCCTCCAGTGAATCCTCTAATCCCCCTCCCCCCCAATTCTGGCCTATACCCCAGTTCTTCAATGCATAAATAAATAACTAAAATCTTTAAAAATAAGAATTGGGGACTCCTCAATGGCGCAGCGGGTTGAGTGCAGCGCTGTGAAGCTGTCTGCAGCCTCTGCAGTGCCGGTTCGATTCCCAGCCAACCAGGGAGATACCCACATGGCGCAGCAGACCTCTACTCTCTCACCTACTGCTCTCCTCAGCAGTGTATTTCAGTAAGTCTGTCTGTTATGCTCCCCACTCTGTCTCTGGTGAATTCTCTCACCCTCACATGTCTCTGGCCTATACCCCAGTTCTTGTATAAAAATAAATAAATCTTTAAAAAAAATTTTAATTAAAAAAAGAAGAATTGGCAATAATTAAAACACAGGGGCACTGCAAGGCAGTCACCTTAAAAGCAAATCACCTTAAAAGTTGGGGAAGACCCAGAAAGGAAAAAAAAAAATACCAGATGGTCTCACTCATAGCAGGAATTTAGAAAATAAGGGACCAGGAAAAAGACTAATTATAATAAAGAAAAAATCAAAATCAACAAGCAATTATAAACCAAAGACACCCTATGGGACGTGGGGGGAGGAGAGGAGGGATTAGGGTCAAAATAAGGGGGGGGCAAAACTGTATGGGGAATATAACCAAAATGAAAATGCATACATTGTGCAAAAATGAAAAATGATGTTAAGAATTATACAAAATAAAATATAATTTTAAAAAAGTTAGAGAAGACCAAAACAGCTAAGGAAGCATCTTAACACAAGCAACAATGACCTCATTCAATGTATTGTCTCTCTCATGTTAACTGGAGACTTTAATTTTCACAACACAGCTACTGAAAAGGAGAAATACAAGTTGCCCAGAAAAGGGGAATTTTTCATTGTCACAGGAAACCATGGATCAGACTAAACCCACACTCAACACTTCCCTTAAGATCACAGCTTCCTTTTTTTTTGTTTAAAGATTTATTTATTCATGCTGTAGGGCCAGTATGGCCACTGAGCAGGTTATCTTTGATCCGGCAGACCTGGAGGTAAAGGAGAGTCCTGGAGCCCTCGGTGGCCTTCTCAGGCTTTTATTGAGCTGTTACATATAGAGCAGGCAGCAAGCAGAGGTATCTGGGGGCCAGGAGGCAAGTCTTCACTCTGAGTTTCTCTGGCTTTCTCTTCTCCCCTTCTTTTTCCTGCTTCTGCTCCTCTTGGTGACTATCTCTATACTCCTCCTATGGCCCACAGAAGTAAATAAGACCGCTGACAACAATGTAACAAGTACAAGTGCCCCATAAGGCAGGGCAATCCTAATGGTGGGAGGGCAGAAAAGCCTCAAAAACCATTTACCCTACACATGCATACAAGAACCCGGGTACAGGCCAGATTTGCAGGATGGTGAGAGGATTCACCAGAGACAGAGTGGGGAGCAGAACAGGCAGACTGACGAAGTACGCCGCTGAGGGGAGCAGCAGGCGAGACAGGAGAGGTCTGCCACGCCATGTGGGTATCTCTGCACCTGACTGGAATTGAACCCACTCTGCAGAGGCTGTGGATAGCTTCACAGCACAGTGCTCAACAGCCTGCGGCATCAGGGAGGCCCCCACAGTTTCCTTTTTTGCAGTATTCATAGTTTGACTCAATAGGTCCCAGAGAAAATGGCCTCTTGGGGAAAACAGTATTTTCAGACAACTTACTTTATGGTGGCACAAAAGAGGTGGTCCATGTGTTTAATTGGACCTAACCATAATCCAGGAAACCTTTCCAAGGCAAAAAGGACCCTGACTTGCAGGGCCCTTTGAGTTTGGAAAAAGGATTGTATCCAAATGCCTCCCAAGGTTACCAACTTGTACTTATTATGTCCTGCATGTTCTCTCACTAGGTAGAAGCCTCCCTATGCAGAAGGACAATGGCTCAGTCACTAGGCAGGTCACTGCTGGACCTATCCAGCGTGGGGAGTCTCGCTGACCTGCACTGTGACTACAGAGTCACTAAAGGACACATCACAAAGGAAATTTGTAAAATCTGACCATTTACTACGACAGACCGTGACTGATAAAATGTAAATTTAACGACATTTTCCAGTTGCTGTAGTAGGCACTAAGGGAAACAATAAGGGGTGAAGGGCTAGATCATAATAGGAAGGTAGATATGATCTGCCACACCTCCTTAGAGGAAATATTGATTAGTTGAAAGATGTGAAATGTTCCCTGATGTTGGCAGAAGGTGCAATACTCTCATGAATGCATGAATAAGATTATTATGACCACAAGGAATACTGTGAGGACATTATGAACACTCTGGGACCTCCTCAGTGTGTTGTAGGCAAGCGAGCAAAGCCATCTGATAGGCTTGAATCACAGCAGCTGCCCTGTTCTGTGAAGCAGCCACTGCAGGAATCCGGTGTCTATGGGAAAATTAACCTTCCACCTCCACTGTGACCAAGGAGCCAGCAAAGGACAAGCATGAGCCTTGGCATCGCTATGATGTTTTCTTTCAAAATCTGAAAAGTGATCAAATCCCAGCATTTCCCAGAGGAAAATCGATGCTCTCTACATACAGAAGGCATCGACATTTCTCTAGGTTAAGATAAATTCAGAAAATCAAAAGATCTAAACCTATTGATGAAAACCAGAAGCCTCCTGCCCAAAATTCAACACAGTCTTACATTAGTGAGTCATTGGCCTGCCCTCGTCTGCACATTTGCTCCTCTGCACAGGGTGTATAAACTGATCTCAAAGTTGATTGCTGGAGCAGTTCTCACAGCGTAAAACCTGATGGACTGTTCCTGGGTTTGAGTCCTCACTTTGGTCACCTAACAAATTCCTTGTCTAACTATCACTAAGGTTTTATTTCAGTCAATAATGTCTGTCTCCCCATCTCACAGTCTCACCCCATCTTCTCCAGCCACAGTGGACTCAGTGTCCTGCAGAGACTTGAGCCATCACTGTGGAAGTGCAGGCCCCTGTGTTGTCCACCAAGGTGCTGGCAGCAAAGCCAGGCTTGCTGAAGCCAGGGGGAAGGAAAGAGTGTGGACACCCCATGAGGGGCGGGAGGCCTGGGGCAGAAACCATAACTCAGGGTGGGTGGGGAGTGGACTATGACCTGCCTTCTCTCTACTGGCTCTGCTCCCTGTGCTGGGCTTAACCTCCACCCCAAGGCCCTCTCCCAAGCTGCTGCCTTAGCCCAGAAGTAGTTCTCATGGGGCCCCTTACTGACTTGGGCAGAGGAGGGAGGAGAAAGAGAGAGAAGTCAGAAATGGTGAAGTGAATGGAGGGAACAGAATGAGGTGAGGGGAAGTGTGTGGCCATCCCACAAAAATGCAAAAACAGACTCTTGCACACCCTGTGTGGCTTTCACCAAATGGGTCCATTCATTACCTCCCACAACATTATTTCTTCCACATTATTCCAGGGCCAAGGTCTCAGCAAGATTCAGGGTTCTCAGAATTAGGAAGGGAGGGCCTCCCCGGTGGCGCAGCGGTTGAGCGCTGGGTTGCTAAGCAGCCCGCAGCCTCTGCAGCGCTGGTTTGATCCCCAGTCACCAGGTGAGGGTCCCACATGGTGCGCAGACTTCTCCTGACAGCCGCTGCTCCCCTCAGCAGTGTACTTCGTCAGTCTGCCTGTTCTGCTCCCTGCTCTGGCTCTGGTGAATTCTCTCACCCTCCCGCGCTTCTGACTGTACCCAGTGTTTGTATAAATAAATAAATAAATCTTAAAAAAAAAAAGAATTAGGAAGGAAGCTGAGACCTCTTGAACCTACTCCAGACACCACAAGATCTTGGGAGATCCCTACATTCCCCACCCACTGTAAAAACAGACATGAAAAAACTCTGATTGGTTTCTGGAACACAATCGCTACTGGAGGTGTGGCAGCATCAGCAGTCCCCAGGGAGAGATGAAGGAGCTTGTGAGAAGGTAAGTGAGGCCTGGGGGAGGTGGACAGGACCAGCCTGGGTCTTTGCATGGCTGGGCATCCCCACCCACCACTGCCCTGTAAATGCCGCATCCTCACCAGTCTGTAGGTGTTTCCTCTGACCGCTCCTCTAGGGACAGTCCATGATTCAGTCTCTCCTGCAGCCTTGGTCCTGGGCCAGCTTGAGTACCCCAGAGAGATTCCAGGCTCACCCCAGACCCAATTCACTCTCTATGCCTTGATGGGCATTTTAATACAGAGAATTTTCCTCAAGGCAGTTGTTATTCAGTGGTATGGAGGGGAGGAAGGAGACAAAGACAGGGAGAGGAAAGCAGCTAAGGGAGTCAGAGGGAGCAGAAGGGGAGGGAGAAGAGTGAGGTGGGCTCCTGAGGGGACAAATGTGACTTCATCAACTTCCATAAGAACCAACCTGGCAGCTCCCCTGTGCTCCCCCCTCTCCAGCCCAGGTCTCAGATAGAGAATCCAGAAAGGGGCCCCAGTTTTCCTGACATCTTGGAGTAGGGAAAACCAAAGCAATCCTTGCTAGCATTAACTTTATAGAGGCTAAGCTAGACTAAATCTCATTATCTCCTTAGAATTTGGTCATCCAATGGAAATGTAAAATAACACCGTTTTCTATCCCCACACAGAGTATCCAGGGAAAAAGTCTGATTGTGCTCTTGTTATAGGGCAGCCCCGATACAAAACGGGGTGCCTGACTGTGGGTCCTCACCCGCACGCTTAAAAGGACTTAGCAATACTCTACTGCAGGCACACGCGAAAGGTTAATAAAAGGTTTATTTACAAGGGAAGGGGAAATGAGGAAATGTACAGCTCAGGGAGAAAAGTGGGAGACAAAGTTTTAAATGCGTCCTACCTGATCCGCCGATCTGGAATCCCAAATGGCACTCTGAGAGCTGGCCGCAAGCCAGGAGCTGTGAAGCCAGGAGGCGAGCGACAGCGAGCCCCCAAGTCCCACGTGTCTGGTTTTTATACCAACCCTGGCTGCTTAACTCCACCCTCAGGTCCCAGCCACCCTCCCTTTAGTGGTGACGGGATTAGTCTTTCCCAATGTCCTGATGGCTTTGGTCTGGAGTGGGGGTGGAGTCCACAAAGCCTGCATGGAATAAGCTCAGGACATGCTTTCCCCCAACACTCTCTCCCCACTCTTTCCTGACCTCTCCCCGTCCCCCTCTGGAGGTCACAGTTCTATGGTCAGCTTCAAGGGTTAGGTTCAATGTTTGTCTTTGTCTAAACCTGTTTGGCTTTTCTCTACTCCACATGTTAGTAACACCATCAGGAATTTGTCTTTCTCCTTCTGGCTTACTTCACTTAGTATAATCCCTTCCAGTTCCATCCATGCTGTCACAACTGGCTTCAGTTTATCATTTTGAACACGGAATAATATTCTATTCTGTACATATACTACATTTTTATTGATCCACATCTGTTTTGGGGCATTTAGGCTGTTTCCATACGTGACTATTGTAAATAAGCTGCAACAAACATGAGGATGCAAGTTCCCTCTTTTATTAATTTATTTATGTCCTTTTGATAGATACATAGGAGTGGAATTGCTGGGTTGTGTGGCTGATCCATTTTTAATCTTTTTGGAATCTCCTTACTGTTTTCCTTGGTGACTGAACTTGTCTACATTCCCACCAACAGTGTAAGTGGGTTCCTTTTTCTCCACATGCTCACCAGTACTTTTTGTTTCTGGGCCGTTCTCCCTGGAGTGAGGTGGTTTCTTATTGAGGTCTTGATTTGTGTTTCTGGATGATAAATGATGATGAACATCTTTTATTTGCCTATTGTCCATCTGTATATCTTCTTTGAAGAAATGCCGATTCTGTTATTTCCTTTTTTTTTTTTTAAGTTGTATAAGCTCTTTGTAGAACTTTCATAGCAGCCCCTTTTTTTTTTTTTTTTTTTTATAGAGGCATGTTTATTTATTTATTTATTTGTTTGTTTGTTTTGTTTATACATGCACTGGGTACAGTCAGAAGCGCGGGAGGGTGAGAGAATTCACCAGAGCCAGAGCGGGGAGCAGAGCAGGCAGAAGGACCGAAGTACACTGCTGAGGGGAGCAGCGGGCGGCAGGAGAGGTCTGCGCGCCATGTGGGACCCTCCTCCAGTGGCCGGGGAGCAGCCGGGGATCGAACCGGCACCGCGGAGGCTGTGGGCAGGTTCACAACCCAGGGCTCAACCACTGCGCCACCGGGGAGGCCCGCAGCCCCTTTTTGGATGTATGGTATAAAAATATTTTCTGTCATTAAGCAGAGTTCTTCTTCATTTTTGTTATGTTTTCTTGCTTTTTTAGTTTGATGTAGTGCCAATTATTTATACTCTCATTCCTTTCCTTGTTTCTAGGAACAAATCCACAAAGACAGCATTGAAGCTTACATTGTGGAGTGATTTGCCTATGTTTGTCTTCAGTGTATTTTACACTTCCATATCTTACTTCCAAGTCTTCTATCCATATAGAGTTCATTTTGTGTATGGTGTGAGATAGAGGTCTCATTTCATTCCTTTGCTGGTGGCCATCCAGTTTTCCCAGTACTATTTATTAAAGAGGTTTTCTTGGTCCAGTGTATATTCTTAGCTTCTTGTCACATATTAACTGTCCAAATATGTGTTGGTTTATTTCTGGAATCTCAGTTCTATTCCAATGACCTGTAAGTCTGCTTTTGTTCTAGTACCATGCTGTTTTAATTATTGTGGCTTTTTAGTATATTTGCAGCCTGGATGTGTGATACACCATTTTCCTCTTTTTTGTCAGGATAAATCTGGCTCTTGTGGGTCTTTAGGGGTACCAAATGAATTCCAGTAATGTTTGTCCCATTGTCTTTGAAGAATGCCACTGTTATAGTATCTCAACCCAAAAGAGTGGGCCCTTTGCCTTCTAGGGATTCACCAGAGAGTGCATGTGGTAGCTGAACCAGGGAAGGATTTATTAGAGAGACACATGCATGAGGGAGCCACTTTGGGAAAGCAGACTATGACCTAGTTCTCCCAAGGGAGTTAAGAGGAGCTATTTAAAGGAAAAGTCCCCAAAGTAGAGAAGAGGAAGGCAGCGTCCTACCTTGTTGGGCTACCACAGGCCTGCATGCATGGTTACATTCCAGCTGTGCGTGTGGGTGCTCAGCTTTCTCCCTCCAGGAAATGGTGACATAATCATTAGTTAGGATCTAAATCTACCAGGGTGCTTCACGTTAGTGTAGTGGGCCGAATTGCTTGTACAGGGCTTGCCATTCCATGATTTAGTCCACCTGTTCAAACAGGATTGGGACAACTCATCCTACTACCCACAATTTCTTTTATCTTGGCTATCTCACACTGAGGTGGAGCTAGTAAGAATGGAGATTATTGTAACAACCGAGTAGTTACAACTGAGTAGAGAAACCAGATTCCCATGGCACCAGCCATAAGGCAAAACAGTCTTTTCCCCACAGCCTGAATGGTGGGGTGTGCTGGCTGTGTTGGTGCTGCTGGTTCCTGTGGGCCAGTCAGCACAGGCAGCTTAAAAGCAGCAAGCAGAGAAGGAAGTTTCCCAGCCTGCGGCCCCAGTATGCTGCCTGTGGGCCAGCAGGCCCAGAGCACTCATGGCAGAGGTAGCAGGCGGCCATGGCTCCCTGGTCCTGCCATCCCAGAGCAAGCAGCTGTGGGACTCTGGCACCAGAGACAACCTTGAACCCTGTGGTCAGTGGCACAGGGGTGCCAGAGACCAGCTCCGGTGAACAGGGTTGAGATAGGAATCCGAAAGAACCTATAAATAAAGAAATGACAGACACAGCATAGAGTTTTAAGAGAAGCAGGACCCAGGGGACGCAAGGCCTCTCACTCTGGCCTCAAGTGTCCCGAGTGCCCAGTGCAACTCATTTTTATTGCTATGAACCACCTCCTCCCCTCCTTGTTAGTTACTAGACAATGAATCATTCTCTTAGTAGTTATCCTAGTCCGGGCACATATTCACTGCCAAGGTTCTGCGTTATCAGGTATATGCTACTCCCTTTCTAATCTTGCCGGTTTCTCAGGCTTAGCTTTGCTGACACAAGAAAGGACATCTTGGTCTAGACATGGGCCAGTCTTCCAGCCCATGCTGATCAGTCTTCCATTCATGACCGAGACATTCTCCTTGTCTCAGCACTTCACGCATTAGGGGTCTCCAACACAGGGGCACTTGGAGGAGCACAGGGCCCCACGGGGCAGTTCTGGGGCTACTGATCCCTGAAGCTCTAGCAGAGGCATCCACAGAGTGCCAGATCAACATGGCAGTCTCCTAGCAGAGACCACCCTGCAGCAGCTCAGCTCAGACCATTATCCCAGTGCTGTTGCAGGCTCCTCACCCTTGCACTGTCACACCCAACTCACTGAAGGGGTGCTGGGTACAGAGTGCTGCAGGCTCCAATTTGGCCCACTCCAGCCCATAAGCCTGCCTTTGGGTAAGTCGAATGTATGCAAGCACCTGGCTTTTTCCCTTTTAAATCTGGTACTCAGATCATAAATGGACTAATCAGACAATGAAACAACCAGGTTTGAGCTCAGTTTCACTACTGGTGTAACTTTATAAATAAACCTCTTGTTGTTGGACCCTGAGCCTGAATGGTCGGGCAATTGTGCACACAGGTGAGAACCCACTGACACTGTTGTTAGTATCATTAGAACCCATTGGTACTGTTGTTAGTATCATTCTAGTAGTTATTCTTCACCACTACTTAACTCATAGGAAAAAAATGCCCAAGTCAGTTTCAGTTCAAAATATCCTGGTTGATCAGCAATCAAGAAAGATAAACTCATGCCATTCATAGCAACAAGGATGGAGCTGGAAGGGATTATGCTCAGCGAAATAAGTCAGGAGGAAAAAGAAAAATATCAGATGGTTTCACTTATAGGAGGAACATAGGGAAACGATACAAGAGATCATGGAAAAAAAGACAAAACTAGCAGGCAAACTATAAATTGGTCACATTCGGCAGGGAATGGGGAAAGGGGAGGGAGCAAAACAGGGGAGGGTAGACCACAAGAGTCTATGACAGTTCACGGATGTCTTGGTGGTGATAATTTTATTGGGACAGCACCTCAGAGAAGAAATCAAATATTGTACAAAAATGAACAACAATATAAAAAATATATAAATAAAAAATAAATAAATAAAACTTAAAAAAAAAGTCCTGGTTAAAGCATTAAAAATTACCTTCCTTATCTCATTCTCAAATACATAAATGTAATAATATCTGATATGACATTAACATACATAAATAGCAATTTCTCCACATTCCAAAGTACAAGCTCTAAGGAAAATATTTATTTAGTTAGTTTTATATTTCAAAAAATATTATATGACATAAATTGGCCTTTTTTTAGGCAATGCCATCTTTACTTGAAGGACTTGGTAAGTTGGCAGACATTTTCTTGAAAATGAATGTGAGTGTGTTCCTTTAAGTAAGTCAACTGACAGTAATTTGCCTTGATAAAATATAAAATCCCAGAGAAAAACAGAATTATGGAAAATTGTGTCCACTTCACTATGATATGTTCATCACTATAAATTTGACAACGTACAGTAATGAATAACTACTTTTGGGATCTGTGGTAAAAAAATATATGATTGATAATTTGATTCCACTGCAATTGACACTGAAGATCATATAACCTAATGAAACAAAGCATTACTTTTAAAAATCATAAAACATACAAGACAATCATTAGGCAAAAGAAGCCTATAGCATTAATATGACAGAATGTAAATTGTTTGTTTTAACTTTGCAAATAACCCATGAGAAACTACCACATTAATAGTTTTATTTTAGTATCAAAGTTGATATTCATAATTATCTGGAAAAGTTATTAAAATACTACTTCAATATATTTGTGTGAGGTGATTTTTTTTCATAGACTTCAACCAAAACAATTGATTAAATAAAGGGGAAAATATGAAGATTCAAGGTCCTATAATAGACAGACAAGAAAGACATTTTAAAAAATGTAAACTATAAAAAATCCACTCTTTACCCTGATTATTTTCAGAAATATGTTTTTCATAAAATCACTTTGTGTTAACATGCAATAGGCTATTAATATTATTCTTTTTTGAGCATTTTTAGTTTATTTTATGTATTTTTTACATCATTTTTCATTTTTGCACAATGTATGCATTTTCATCCTGGTTATAGTCCCCATACAATTCCCACCCCCCCTTGTTTTGATCCTACTCCCTCTCCCACCCCAGAGTATCTCTAGTTTATAGTTGCTCATTGATTTTGATTTTCACTTTATTATAATTAGTCTTTTTCCTGGTCCCTTACTTAGGTTTTCAAATTCCTGCATAGAAACATTAATTCAAAAGGGCACCTGCACCCCTATGTTTATAACAGCACTATTTACAATAGCTAAGCTATGGAAACAACCCAAATGCCCAAAAATAAATGACTGGATCAAGAAGATGTGGTATATTACTCAGCAATCAAAAAGATAAACTCATACAATTCACATCAACATGGATGGAGCTGGAAGGGATCATGCTCAGCGAAATAAGCCAGAAAGAAAAAGAAAAATAATATTATTCTTAATTTAATAATAACATCGTCAAAAAAGGTTTTATTCCTAACATGGTAAATATTGACCGCTATAACCCATATAAAATAAAATAATACTTGTGGTCCTCACTAATTTATAAGACTGTACATAGATCCTGAAAAGGAAATGAGACTTATTGGCTCAGTCCCTGGGACTGGATCAGGGAGACAGTGAGAGGAAGGTGTTGGTGTCCCAGAAGAGGAAACAGGGCGGAGTTCCTGAGTCCCAGAGTCCCAGGTGTGGTTCTCAGTGTCTCAGTCCTGAGTGGGATGTCTAGGGTGGGGAAGGTTACTCTTGGGCATTCCCCATCTCCCTGCCACTGCATTTCTCCCTCTCACAACCAGTGTGGGGTCCTCCTACCTGGATACTAGCTACTCATCCTAGCTCTCACTTTCTGTTGCCTGGAGGGTTTCTGGAGAAGCCAATCAACACCACCGAGTCTCCACCGACCACTGGACCCATATTCTCCCCAGACACGGAGGGTGCAGGTCATGAGACCCCCAACACTCCTGTTGCTGCTCTCAGGGGTGACCCTGGCCCGGACTGAGACCTGCGGTGGTGAGGGGGTGGGGGAGAGAGGGAGGAGGAGAGGGGAGGGATTCCGGGAAACCCAAGACTCCAACTTAGCCCCGTGGTCGCCCCTCAGCCAGGCCTGGCCTAGTCCCTTCCTGTGCCTACCAGGCCCCGCCATGCTCTCGCCCCCTTGAGTATCAGCCCTTCTGAATCTGACGCCCCTTTTCCATCTCAGGATCCCGCCCCTCCCGCCCCGTCTCCCCAGCCCGGGTCTCCCCTGCGCCCCCAGGCTCCCACTCCCTGAGGTGTTTCTCCACCGCGATGGCCCGGCCCGGCCCCGGGGAGCCCCGCTTCATCGCCGTGGGGTACGTGGACGACACGCAGTTCGGGCGGTTCGACAGCGACTCTCCGGGCCAGAGTGCGGAGCCGCGGGCGCCCTGGGCGGGGCAGGTGGGGCAGGAGGACCTGGAGGAGGAGAGGAGACGCGGAACCAAAGGAACAACTCACAATTGTTCCGAAAGGGCCTGGACACCCTGCGCGGCCTCTACAACCAGAGCGAGGCCGGTGAGCGACTCCGGTTCGAGGCCAGGTCACCGCCCCGTCTCCACGGACCGGAAGGGGGCGCGGGGGGGGGGGGTCGCCCGCAGTCTCGGGTCTAGGTCTCTCTCCAGACCGCTCGACTCGCCCGCCCTCGGCCTAAGGAGAGCCCGCGGGACTGAAACCCGTTAAGTTTCCTTCTCAGTTTAGTTTTATTCCCGGGACGGGGGCGGGGTGCGGGCGGGGTGATCCCGGGCAGACCGCGGTGAGGTTTGGGGTGTGGGCGGGGCCATCCAGAACTTGTGCGTCTGAGAAGTGGGGCCCAACGGGCGCCTCCTCCGCGGGTACAGTCGGTTCGCCTACAACGGCGCCGATTACCTGGCCGGTTCCTGCGCTCCTGGACCGCGGCGGATGCGAAGGCCCAGATCACCCGGCGCGAGTGGGAGGCCAGCGGGGAGGCTCGGCACTTCAGGAAATTCCTGGAGGGCAGGTGCATGGTGTGGCTGCTCAGATTCCTGGAGATGGGGAAGGAGGTGCTGCAGCGCACAGGTAAGAGGGGCCAATAACTCTCCAGATCTCCCCCAGGCTGTCATCCCACAGGGACTAGGAAATAATGGTGAGAAAACCTCCCCCTTCTGGTCCGAGAAGGAGGAGTCCTCTGGGGTGTCCTGTTCAGTACTAGTGAGACTCCCCCAGAGGCCATGCTTTTCCTGAAGGGCAGTTAAGGAATCCAGTCTCTCCTCAGATGGACAGGAGACCATCCCTGAAAGCACCTTTCACGGGCTCTTTTTGACCCCGCAGCCATCTTGAAACCCTCAATTTCTCTACTAGGTGTTGCTTTTCGTCTGAGAACAATTTTGAATCTGATTCTGAGGCAGTCCCTTCTGCCCACATCAGGAGCAGAAGTCTGTGCTCTCCTCCTCAGAGACCTGCATTCTCCCAACAAGGACTCTCACCCTTATTCTTTTCTTTTTTAAGATTTATTTATTTATACATACAAGAATTTATACATACAGGCCAAAGTTGTGGGGGGGTGAAAGGATTACCAGAGACAGAGTGGGGAGCAGAATAGGCAGACTGACGAAATACACCGCTGCCGGGAGCAGCGGGCGTGGCAGGAGAGATCTGCCAAACCGGCGCTGCAGTGGCTATGGACAGCCTCACAGAGCTGCGGTCAACCACCTGCACCACCAGGGGAGGCCCTCACCCTTATTCTACAACTCTCAACAGAGGGCCTCCCCGGTGGCGTCGTGGGCAGAGTGCAGCGCTGTGAAGCTGTCCGCAGCCTCTGCAGCCTCTGCGGGGTGGGCCGGCCCCCTGCCTGCCAGGAAGATACCCACATGGCCTGGCAGACCTCTCCTGTCTTGCCCGCTGCTCCCTCAGCATGTTTTTGGTCAGTCTGCCTGTTCTGCTCCCTGCTCTGTCTCTGGTGAATTCTCTCAACCTCCTGCACCTCTGGCCTGTACCCCAGTTCTTGAATAAATAAATAAATCTTTAAAAAAAAAAAAAACTTTCAACAGATAAGGAACTATCCCAGATTCCCCAGACAAGGCTGGTTTCCGGATTTTGTCCTTCGTTTTTCCAAACCACTGTCCAGTCCATGCTGAGGATGTTCACATGAGGCTACTTCAGTGTCAATGGAGGAAATACAATGTGTGAATTTTTTTAATCTTCCCCTCAGATTCTCCCAAAACACAGGTAACCCACCACCCCATCTCTGAACATGAGGTCACCCTGAAGTGCTGGGCCATGGGCTTCAACCCCGCAGACATCAACCTGACCTGGCAGTGAGAGGAGGAGGACCTGATTCAAGACACAGAGCTGGTGGAAACCAGGCCTGGGGGCAATGGAACCTTCCAGAAATGGGTGGCCATGGTGGTGCCTTCTGGAGAGGAGCAGAGATACACATGCCATGTGTAGCATGAGGGGCTACTGGAACCCTGAGTCCTAAGATGGGGTAAGAAGGGGGACGTGGTCACAGAGGCTCTGTTCAGGGGAATCAGGAGCCCTTCTGGAGACCTTCAGAGAGTCAGGATGAGGCCTAGGTAACAGGATCTCACCTTCCCTGCCCTTCCAGTGCCTCCTCCTCAGCCCACCATCCCCTCCACGAGCATCACTGCTGGACTGGTTCTCCTTGGGGCTGTGCTCACTGGAGCTGCAGTGGAGCAGCTGTGATGTGGAGGAAGAAGCGCTCAGGTAGGGAAGAGTGGCAGGGGTGAGGGGGGTCTTGTCCACTGGGGGCTTTCAAGTCCCAGGGAGAACTTGCCCTACCATTAATATGTTGCCCAATCTGGAGCTGATTGCTAACACGTTTGTGTAAAACACATATGAATATGAATCACAAATTGTTCACCTTGATATTTCTGGTGATGGGGAGCTGATTCCCAGAAAATATCAGAGGGGAAGATCGTGGCTGAGGACAGATTCCAGGAGGGGTTGGTCGAGTCTCTCCTCATCTCCTTACTTCACATTTCCTGGTTCTGCCCTGGGTCTTCAGTTACAGTTCTGGAAATTTCCCTGGACTTTCCTAAATTCCTTTAGGACTTCATGGGCTGACTCCTCCCTGGACTTACATGATCCTTCATCCCACAGGTGGACAGGAGGAAGATACACTCAGGCTACAGGTAAGTGTGGATCAGGGGTTTGGTCCCTGAGCCCTGGAGACAGTGTAGATGGAGCCCATGGGGGAGTCACCTTCATCAGTCCTTCCTGTGGTCTCATCTCTCATGGCTCTGACCAGGTTCTGTTTTGTTCTCCCCCCAGGCAGCAACAGTGCCCAGGGCTCTGATGTGTCTCTCAGCCCCTAAAGGTGAGACCCTGGAGGCCTGTGGTGGGAGGGGCTGGGGCAGAGAGAATGGGACCAGGTTATGGGGAAGCTGTAAGTAAGACATTCTGAGAATGAGGGGGACTGTTGAGAATGTTAACACTTATGTGATTCCCAAACTTTGTTCCTGATCATTTTCCTTCACAGTGTGAGACAGCTGCCTTGTGGGGGCTGAGTGATGCAGGGTTTCTTCTTGTTCCCACTTTGTGACTTTAAGTTCTACTCGTTTCCCTTGTTGCAAAGGGCAACTGCATGTGTCTGTATTCCTAATAGCATAATGCCTACCAGGCCCCCTCCCCATACTGACTGTCTTCTCTCCTTGATGGCATCCCTGTTCCAGCAGAGGTGGGGCTGAGCTGACTATAGCCTGTCTTTACTTTGTGTCTGTTTCCTTATTGAAAATAATAATCTAGATATGGAATTATTTTTTTCTATTTTTGTCATGGGGTTGATGGTTTAATAAAAATATTCCTAAAATTTGCAAGGAGGCAAATGGGAGATCCAAAGCCCTTCCAGAATCTCTTATTTGCTTTGCTTAGTCTGTGCAGATGGGGACAGGAGAGGCTGTGAGGTGCCAAGGGGGCGGGGCCTGTGTCCAGTCTGTGCTCAGTACATCGTGGGCTTTGACGTGGTCACTCCTCAGGGGTCATCTCTCTGCTCTTTTGTCCTTGTCCTTCAGAGGCACCTGAAGGGCTTTGATACTGACACAGGGCTTTTCTAGTAAGGGCTAGCTCTTATGCTGGGAGATGCTGCAGAAATCTCCCCCCTGTGATAAAAACACAGCGCAGGAGCTTTGCAAGAATTAGCCAGCACAAACCTGTTGGGCATGAATAGCACACCTGGGATTGAAAATTGAGGGTGCTTGATCAAGGGGCCAGAATGTGAGAATGGCTAAGGAAATGTTCATTCGTTTGGGAGCACTGTCCCAGGATATGGATTTATCATGGATACCAAGCGTCAATCCCACCACTAAGACCTATGTAGACTGGAAAACATGAGCCCCAACTCATGACAAGTTGACATGACTTAGCTGCCCTGCACATGGGAGAAGATGGGACAGTGTGGTTGAAAGAAAGAAGATATTTCATGAGGCCAGAAGAGCACCAGAGGACTACGTTCCACAAGAGGACTCAGAGGACACGCCAGGTGTGCTGGTGAGGGTGACCTGCCTCACTGAGAACTTTGGGGTGTTTTCCTTTCCCGGCCAGGAATGATGGAGGGAAAGGTGGTCCCACAGTTGGCTCATTCATATCCATAGGGTGGGGGCGGCCCTGAGGAGACAGAGGCCAAGGACTTAACTGGAAAATGCCAGAGGCCACAATGACCAGAGAAAGCCAGCTCGGCAGCTGGAGGAGCTGTGGGCCCAGAGGAGGCTGTGGAGAAGGTAATAGGGCTGCTCTCCTCTCCCTTCCCCGTGGATTGAAGACATTCTTGCTGCCCAGTGAATCGTGTCCCTGGACTTTAATAGGTAGAGACCCACTCAACAAATACAGGACACATATCTCTTTACTGAAAAAGGATAAATGGATTGAGAACTACTAGAACCTCATACAAACAAAATAAATATTCATAACGTAATACTTTTGACTCAGATAATTACTCAAGAAAATGATGAACTCTTAAACAACTGCAGGAACTCTAGGCTTCCACATCCACAGATACAGGAAAAATTCATTCAGCAGACAAAATTAAAATGTCCCTGGATTCCGAAAAACTATTACCATATATTCACAATATCCACTGAAGATAAAAGCCATAGAAGGCAAACTTCTTACAATCCAATTTAAGAAAGGAACTCATTATGCCCTGTACTGGTAACCAAAAAAAAAAAAAAAAAAGGAAGAAGAAAACAAGAAAAGAACAAATGAGAAAGGATGGAGACTATGTAAGGCCTAAAGACCGTGAACACTGGCCACACCACCCCACCCTTGGTTCCTAATGCACTTGCATTGCTGTCTTTTGCTCCATCTCAAGACCTCACCCATTTTCAGTAATCTACCTGTGGAGTGCTTCCTTTCGCACACCAGCTCACCCCAATGGGCAATATATGCTTCCCTTCACTGGGAATCATTCCAGTTCAAGTGAACTAAACCCCAGGGACACATGAAAATCCCCACTTCTCTTAAATTCTAAAAATCAACCTCTATGACTTTAAATTTCCTCATAATTCACCAAAATCCATATGCAGAAGTAGAACAACTTCTATGCTCCAAACCTCTAGCAGATTCTCAACAAGATATTCTCTATCTTCTCCAGTAACTGGCATTGGAGGAACATAGAGTTCTACAGAGAAACTGCAATTTTGTCCAAAATTGGTCAAATACCGAGGGCACATACTTTTATTTTTTTTTTATTTTTTTTTTATTTTTTTTTTTATAGAGGCATGTTTTATTTATTTATTTGTTTGTTTGTTTGTTTTGTTTATACATGCACTGGGTACAGTCAGAAGCGCGGGAGGGTGAGAGAATTCACCAGAGCCAGAGCGGGGAGCAGAGCAGGCAGAAGGACCGAAGTACACTGCTGAGGGGAGCAGCAGGTGGCAGGAGAGGTCTGCGCGCCATGTGGGACCCTCCTCTGGTGGCCTGGGAGCAGCCGGGGATCTAACCGACGCTGCAGAGGCCGCGGGCAGCTTCACAACCCAGCGCTCAACCACTGCGCCACCGGGGAGGCCCAAGGGCACATACTTTTAGAAGAAGGACTTTTAATAGACCCAAGTGGAGACAAAGAGGTCCTAAGTTTTCCAACATCTAAAACCAAGAGAAAATAGAGGAGATTGGGGAATGGGAGGCTACTGTTGAAATTGGATCTCATCAATTTTCAACATTAGTGGAACCCTTAGATGTGTCCTGACAGAGGAACAACTAGAGCATCTACATTGGACCCAATTCATACACACTGAGAGACTTAAACGAGACTTGAACCTGGCACTAGCACCAGGTCTTTACACACATGAATTCCTCTTTTTCCTGTTCATTCCCAGACATAAGGGGTTACTTCAGGGGTCTTACAATATGGGGATTGTCACAGACCTCTAGGGTACTACAGTCAGCAAACAGATTCAATGGCAAGGACTATATGTCTTAGGGCTATGAGGAAACCATATCTTAGGGCTACTGAGGAAAAGAGTATTAATTAAGACCTTATTTGCCTGTGGTCCTCATTCAGTTGAAGCTCTGTTAGAGTCACATCATAGCCAACCCTACTCTGTCAGCTGATGAACCTATTATGAAATCCCCTGATAGGACTTCACTCAGATGCAGCAAGCTGAACCCAGCTACTCTACTTCCAGATGAAATGGACTCAACAGAACTCAATCATGACTACATAAAGCTAACTGATTCACTCTGGACTCCTAGGAATGATTTGCATGAAAACCCTGCACCAGTAAGAGGCACAACCTCTGAACCAGTGGGTGGCACTCGTGGTCAACTTAAGGTAGAAGGTGGAGCTTTTCCAAATCCACCCCGTGAGTGGGGCTGGCTCTTGAGCAGTTTCTCTGTCTTCATTAGCTACCTGGGTTGGCGACTTGTAGAGGGAAAGAGGGGTAGAGCTGAGGTTCTTGGGCAATTGAAGTGGAGGTTTCTGGCAATTTAGTCGCTGGTGAAGAGGGGTGTCTGGAGAAGCCTGCAGTTTGCCATTTAAGGCTCCGCTTTGGACCTTGCTTTCAGCTCAGCAGGTGCTATCTGGGCCCAGAAAGAAGCATCTGGCCCTCTGTTAAAGTGTGTATTCTCTCTCTTTCTCTGTCTCTCTCTCCCTCCTTCCCTCTCTCCCTATAAATAAATCCTGCTATTGTCATTTCCTCCTGAATGTCTGCTTTCGTGTCCTGTCTGCAGTTTGTAAGCCTGCTGGTGAGGACCCATCAACCAGGTTGTTTCCACCTCCTGCCCCAATTTTGCTTAACTTCACACCTAATGCTGACTTTATTTTATTTGCAGGTAGTTCTTATTTATAATGATCTCCTGGGAAATATCAAGCTGCATATGCTGTGACTTCCTTAGTGTCCACTTTCAAAATTGCTCCTTGCCTGAGGCTTACTCAGAGTCACGGCAGAATGTGTTACATTGACCTGAGCCTGCCATTTGGTAAAAGAAAAAAGAGCAAACATCTACACAAACAGTAGATGTGCATTTGCAGTGCTGGGTGATCTCGGAATGCTTTGAAAGCAGATAGGATTCTAGAACTCTACCAGACAGCCCTCAAAAGTGGAAAACAAGTGACTGCTTTGTTAGACACCTTACTGCTCCCTAAACAATTGGTAATAGGGCCTCCCTGGTGGCCTAGGAGCTAAGTCTCAGTGCTATCACCATCAAGAAAGCCCACCATGATGGCCAGAATTCAATCCCTGACCGACGCAGCAGACCTCTCCTGTCTAAACCGCTGCTCCCCATAGCAGTGTATTTTAGTAGATCCTCATGTTCTGCTTCCACTGTGTCTCCAGTGAATCCTCACACCCTGCTCCCCCTCACCTCTGGCCTGCACCCTGTTCTCCAATTAATAAAGAAAGAAAATCGTGAGAAAAAAATCAGCAATAATTAAAACACAGGGGCACTCCAAAACAGACAACTTAAAAGCAATCTAGCAGCGAGGGAAGCTAAAGAAGCATCTTAACAAGCAACAATGGCGTCATTCAAGTATTTTCTCTCTCATGCCAACTTGAGACTTTAATTTTCAGAACACAGGTACTGAAAAGGAAAAAAAGAGGTTGCCCCAGAAAAGGAATTTTTCGTTATCACTGGAATTATGGATCAGACTAAACCAATACCCAACACTTCCCTTAAGAGCGAGGTTTCCCTTTTTACAGCACATTCATAGCTTAGTCCACTGGGCCCCAGAGAAAATGGTCTTTTAGGGAAAATAATATTGTTAGACAACTGATTTTATGGTGGCACGAAAGGGGTAGTCCACGTGTTTACTTGGTCCTAACCAGAACCCAGGAAACATTTCCACAGCAAAAAAGACCCTTAGCTGCAGGGCCCTTGGAAGTCTGGGTACTTGTGACCAAATAGCAGAATACTGTGAGGGCATTATGAACACTCTGGGACCTCCTCCCTGGTGTTGTAGGCAAGATATCAAAGCCATCTGATAGGCTTGAATCACAGCAGCTGCCCTGTTCTGTGAAGCAGCCACCGTAGGAATCTGGTGTCCGTGGGAAAGTCAACCTTCCATCTCTCCTGTGACCAAGGAGCCAGCTAAGGACAAGCAATGAGCCTTTGCATCTCTATGGTGCTTTCTTTCAAAATCAGAAAAAATGATCAAATCCCAGCATTTTCCCTGGGAAAAATTGATGCTCTCTGTGTGCATTTCTCTAGGTTAATTATAGAAAATCAAAAGATCTGAACCTATTGATTCAAACTAGAAGCCTCCTGCCAAGAACTATTACAGTCTTACATTAGTGACTCATGGACCCTGTCCTTGTCTGCACGTTTGCTCCTCTGTCTGTCTCCCCATCGCACCAGTCTGGCCTCATCTTCTCCAGCCACAGTGGACTCAGTGTCCTGCTCAGACTTGAGCCATCGCTGCAGAAGAGCAGGCCCCTCTGTTGTCCACCAAGGTGTGGGCAGCAAAGCCAGGCTTGCTGAAACCAGGGGGATGGAAACAGTGTGAAGACCCATCAGGGATGGGAGGCAGAAACCATTACTCAGTGTTGATGGGTAGTGGACTATGACCCACCCTCTCCTCTGCTGGCTCTGCACCCTGTGCTGGGCTCTGCTGCATTTCCCCACCCCCCACACCTTTAGCCTCTCTCCTAAGCTGCTGCCTTTTCCCAGAAGTAGCTCTCATGGGGCCCCATACTCGCTTGTGAAAAGGGGGAAAGAGAAAGACAGAGAAGTCATAGAGAGGTGAGGTGAATGGAGGGACCAGAGTGAGGTGAGGGGAAGTGTGTGACAATCCCACAAAAGTGCAAAAGCAGGCTCTTCCACAGCCTGTGTGGCTTTCACCAAATGGGTCCATTTGGATCTACCCACAACATAATTTCTTCCAGAATCTTCCAGGGACAAGCCAGATTTAGAGTTCTCTGGAGAAGGAGGAAGGGGGTTGAAACCTCTTGAACCACCTACTCCGGACACCTCAGGATCTTCGGTGATCCCTACATTCCCTACCCACTGTAGAAACACAAACATCACTTCTTTGGAAGTGGGAAACACAATCGCTACTGGAGGTGTGGCAGCACCATCAGTCCCCAGGGAGAGCTGAAGGAGTTTGTGAGAGGTGAGTGAGGCCTGGAAGAAGCTCCGGGAGGTGGGCAGGGCCAACCTGGGCTTTTGCATGGCTGGGCATCCCCCTCCACCACTGCCCTGTAAATGCCACATCCTCACCAGAGCCTGTAGGTGTTTCCTCTGACCGCTCCTCTAGGGACAGTCCATGATTCAGTCTCTCCTGCAGCCTTGGTCCTGGGTGACCCAGAAAGATTTCAGGCTCACCACAGACCCAGACTCTTTGCCTAGTGGGGTTCTTAGAACGGAGAAATGCTTTCAAACAAGTGTTTGTTCTTGGTATGGAGAGGAGGAAGGAGACGAAAACAGCGAGAAGCTAGTAGCTAAGGGAGTCCGAGGGAGCAGAAGGGGAGGGAGAAGAGTGAGGTGGGCTCCTCAGCGGACAAATGTGACTTCATCAACTTCCATAAGAACCAACCCGGCAGCTCCCCTGTGCTCCCCCCTCTCCAGCCCAGGTGTCAAATAGGGCATCCTGAAAGGGGCAGGAGAAGGGATGAAGCCCCATTTTTCCTGACACTTTGGAGTGAGGAAAACTGCAGTAATCCTAACTAGTGTTAACTTACAGATGTTAGGCTAGACTAAATGTCATTTTCTCCTTAGAATGTGGTCACTAAATGGAAATGTAAAATAACACTGTGTCTATCCCCAGGTATCATCGGATACAGAAAAAAGTCTGATTGTGCTCTCTCCCCACCCTTTCCTTCCCCCCTCTGGATGTCAAAGTTCTATAGTCACCTTTCAAAGTTTGGGTTCAATGTTTGTCTTTATCTAAACCTGTTTGGTTTCTCTCTATTCACATGTAAGTAACATTAGGTATTTATCTTTCTCTTTCTGGCTTACTTCACTTAGTATAATCCCTTTCAGAGCCATCCATGTTGCCGCAAATGGCATTAGTTTATCTTTTTCATCACTGAGTAGTATTCCATTATGTGTGTATATACTACATGTTCTTGATCCACATTTGTTTTGGGACACTTGGGTTGTTTCCATAGCCTGGTTGTTGTAAATAGTGCTGCAATAAACACGGGGATGTAAATTTTCTTTTGAATCAATATTTTTATATCCTTTGATAGACACCTAGAAGTGGAATTGCTGGGTTGTATGGCAGATCCATTTTTAATCTTGTGGGAACCCCCATACTGCTTTCCATCATAGCTGGACCAGTCTACACTCCTACCAACAGTATAAGAGGGTTCCTTTTTCTGCACATGCTCACCAGCACTCTTTGTTTCTGTTCTTTTTGGCATGGGCCAGTCTCACTGTAGTGATGTGGTATCTTATTATAGTTTAGATTTGTATTTCCTGGATGATAAATGATGATGAACATTTTTCATTTGCCTATTGTCCATCTGCATATTTTCTTTGAAGAAATGCCTATTTAGCTCTTTATCTCATTTTTATTCAGTTATTTGTTGTGTGTGGGTTTTTTTTTTTTTTAAGATTTATTTATTTATTTATACAAGCGCTGGGTACAGTCAGAAGTGCGGGAGCGTGAGAGAATTCACCAGAGACAGAACGGGGAACAGAACAGGCAGACTGACGAAACACACTGCTGAGGGGAGCAGCGGGCGTGGCAGGTGAGGTCTGTCGCGCCATGCAGGACCCTCGCTGGTGGCCGGGGATCGAACTGACGCTGCAGAGGCTCCGGGCAGCTTCGCAGCCCAGGGCTCAACCACTGTGCCACCAGGGGAGGCCCTGTTGTGTGTGTTTTTTTAAGTTGTATGAGTTCTTTGTAGAACTTCAATATCAGTCCCTTGTCAGATATATGGTGTACAAATACTTTCTGCCATTCAGTAGCATACCTCTTCATTTTAATTATG
Source organism: Talpa occidentalis (assembly GCF_014898055.3). Taxonomy (NCBI): domain Eukaryota; kingdom Metazoa; phylum Chordata; class Mammalia; order Eulipotyphla; family Talpidae; genus Talpa; species Talpa occidentalis. Next base: position 43,920,187 of record NW_023602073.1, on the reverse strand, counting down.
GTTTCTTGCACTGTGCAGAACCTTTTGAGTTTGATGTAGTGTCAATTGTTTATATTTTCTTTTGTTTTCCTTGCTGCTGAGAACAAATCCACAAAGATAACACTAAAGGTTACATTGTGGAGTGATTTGCCTATGTTGTCTTCTATGTATTTTATGGTTTCAGGACTTACTTCCAAGCATTTTATCCATTTAGAGTTCATTTTGTGTATGGTGTGAGATAGAGATCTAGTTTCATTCCTTTGCATGCAGCTATTGTTTTCCCGACACCATTTATTGAAGAGGCCTTCCTTGTTCCAGTATATATTCTTAGCTCCTTTGTCACAGATTAACTGTCTACATATGTGTTAGTTTATCATAGTATGATTCTTTTACTGTATTGTTGTATTTGATTTGCTAAGATTTTGCTTAAAAAAATCAAATACATACTTGGGAATAAAACTAACAAAAGACGTGAAGGACCTATACAAAGAAAATTATAAAGTACTGTTAAAAGAAATAGAAGAAGACACAAAGAAATGGAAAGACATCCCCTGCTCATAGATTGGAAGAATTAACATTATTAAAATGGCCATCCTATGAAAAGCAATTTACAGATTCAATGCTATTCCAATAAAAATCTCAATGACATTCTTCAAAGAAATAGAACAAATATTGATGAAATTCATGGAGCCACAAAAAACCTTGAATACCCAAAGCTCTCCTGACTTAAAACTATAAGTTTTAAGTTTTAACTATAAGACCTGAAACCATAAAATATATGGAAGAAAATATAGGTAAAACACTACAAGATTTTCATCTCAATAACATCTTTAAGGACTCATCCCCCAAAGCAAAGAAAGTGAAGGAAAAGATAAATACCTAGGATTACATCAAACTGAAAAGCTTCTGTACAGCAAAAGAGACATTAACCAAAACAAAAAGACACCCCACTAAGTGGGAGAAAATTTTTGCACTCCATACAACTGATAAGGGACTGATCATGAAGATATACAAAGAACTCACATGACTCAATAAAATCAAAGTAAACAATCCAGTCAAGAAATAGGCAGAAGAACTTGACACTTTTCCAAAGAGGAGATGCAAATGGCCAACAGGCATATGAAAAAATGTTCAACATCCCTCATAATCAGGGATGCAAATCAAAACCACAATGAGATACCACCTTACACCAGTAAGAATGGCACATATCAAAAAAAAAAAAATAGCAACAACAAATGTTGGTGAGGATGTGGTGAAAAAGGAACTGTCCTACATTGCTGGTTGGAGTGCAAACTGGTCCAACCACTATAGAAAGCTGTGTGGAGTTTCCTCAGACTACTAAAAATGGAGCTATCATATGACCCAATAATTCCACTCCTGGGGATCTACCCAAAGGTCACAAAAACATTGATTCAAAAGAATAATTGCACCCCTATGTTTATTGCAGCACTATTTATAATAGCTACAACCTGGAAACAACCCAAATGCCAAAAAATAGATGACTGGTTCAAGAAGATGTGGTACATATACACAATGGAATACTATTCAGCAATCAAAAAAGATAAAATAATGTCATTTGCAGCATCATGGATGGAGCTAGAAGTAATTATGCTCAGTGAAATAAGTCAGAAGGAAAAAGAAAAATATCAGATGGTTTCACTTATTGTGAATATAGGGGAACGAAATAAGGCATCAGGGGGAAAATAATAACAATAATAAACACAACAAAACCAAACAAAACCAAACAGACAACTATAAACCAGAGACATTCTGCAGGGGAAGGGTGGGGAGAGATAACAAAACAAGGGAGGGAAGAGCACAGGGGACTGTGGTGATGACGCACAGGTGAATTGGTGGTGGAAATCCTATGAGGACTACACCTGAGAAAAGAAAGCAAACATTGTTTTAAAATGAAAACAATGAGTGGGCGGAGCAACATGGCGGCGAGGAGACACTGCGAGTAAGATCTCCCATTAAAAAAAGTTAATAGGGAGGAAAAGCGGCAGGCCCCAGTGAGAACTGGGACACGGAAGATAAACGGACGACTCCAGCAAACTGCCCGAAGAAGAAAGTGGCCATAAAAGAGGACTAGAAGGGAGGGAAGCGCAGAACCCTGCTCCCCTCCCCCGCCCACAGAGGCGGCACTCTCCGACCCGGCAGAGAGGAGGGAAACAACAAACCAAAACGGCCAACAAGAAAAACGGACACAGCAAGCGGGACTGTGAGTGGAAAGGAACTATTGCAGTCACCACACCCCGTGAACGGGAGCTGAGGCGAACCCTGCAGGATCCACCGCGGAGGTGAGCTCCAGGCGCCATTAAAGAGAGCCCCGCCCCCAGGAGGAGACCAGCACCAGCACACAGCCCCGGCCGCCCGGTAAGCTTGCGCGGAAAGTGGCGCGGATCCAGACCGGATCGCAGCTGCCCAGGTCCCCGCGCCTGCGACCTAGGCTTGCGGGGAGACGGCGGAGGCCCTCCCTGAGTGAGCAGGAACAAGGCGCCCAGGCAGGGGAGCGGGATTCAAAAGGCGCCATTCCCGCGCCACTGATCTGGGCTACAGCCCGCGTCCTGGAACTGAGGGCTTTGGAACTGAGACCCGGGGCACGAAATTAGGGGCGTGGGTTCCCCACGACGGTGGGGCACAAGGCAGACACAGCACCCCAAAGCCGTTGAGGTGTACCCTACCATCCCCACTCTGCTCCCTGTCCCACGGGGTGGAAAATCAGCTCCCCAAGGGCTCTAGGAGAGATCTCTGGCGCCACCTAGCGACTTGACCCCAGCACAGGCTACTGAAGGAGCTAGTGGCCAGCTGGGGAGTTAGCCCACACCTGGCTCCTTCCGAACAAGTAGTCTGAGCCCACAGGGAGAGCGAGCACCCACAGCCGGGGCAGACCAGGCGCGCAGAAGAGTGTGCCTGAGACCAGACGCGCAGGGAGTGTGTCCCACATCACCATTTTAGAACAGGGACATTTCTTCAGTAAAGACTACCTGCAGAAGGCTTCCTCAGGAGCCAGAGGTGAGCGGGGGAAGTTCGCCCACGCCAGACCCCCTCTGGCCTGCAGTCCAAGCCCAGAGGGGAGCAGGAACCCACCGCCGGGGCAGACCAGGCGCACAGGGGAGTGTGTCCCCACATCGGCATTTTAGAACAGGGACCTTTCTCCAGTAAAGGCTGCTTGAAACTGACAGATGACTCCTGGAAGAACCAGAGGGAACAGAGAAGCCCACCCAAGATGCCGGCCAGTCCCAACAACACAGTGTCCCAACGCATACGGCAAATTAGAAAACAGACAGTAGGGAGGAGAAGAACCACACGCAACCTAGCAACTCTCCAGAGAAAAAGCACACCACAAAAAGAAAGCCAGCCCCCAGATTGCAAAGACAATAACTTGGAAGAATTTCTGAGCCTTCCAGAAAGAGAATTTAAAATTGCCGTGATTAAAAAACTGACAGAAGTCATAAAGGAAAACAATGATAAGGGAAAAATAATCAACGATCAGAAGAATGCAATTGAGTCCCTAGAGAGGGAAACAATGGTCAGAAGAAAGAAATTGAGTCCCTAAAGAGGGAAGTAAAAGAAATGCAGGAGATCAAAGAATTAATGGAAGAACTAAAGAATTCTGGGAAAAGCAATGAAAGCAGAATAGATGAAATGGAAGAACGAATAAGTAATCTTGAAGACACAGAAATAAAAAGAACCAAAACAGAAAAGGAAAGAGAAGTACGAAGGAAAAAGAACGAAGAAAGACTTCGGGAACTATCTGACTCCATGAGGAAAGGAAATATAAGAGTTATAGGAATACCAGAAGGAGAGGAGAGAGATGTAGGACAGAGAAAATATTCAAAGAGATAATTGAAGAGAACTTCCCAAATGTGAAGAAGGAGCTGAAAATTGATATACAAGAAGCAAGAAGAACACCAAACTTCCACGACGAAAGGAAAAATACAGCAAGACACATAATAGTAAAGCTCCCAAGAATCCAGGACAAGGAAAAAATAATGAAGCTGGCAAGAGGGAAGAAACAGATAACATTCAAAGGAAAGCCAATCAGGCTGACATCAGACTTCTCCGAAGAAACACTACGGGCAAGGAGAGAGTGGAGGGACATAGTCAACAGACTCCAAGAAAACAGATGCCAACCAAGAATACTCTATCCCGCAAAGCTCTCCTTCCTCTTTGAAGAAAGAATATGGACCTTCCCAGACAAACAGAAACTCCGGAATTTCATTGCAACTAAACCCCCACTCCAAAAAATACTACAAGGAGTCCTAAAGCCAGAACCTCAGAGGGACGAATAACAATGAAAGAAGGCCAAAAAAAAAAAAAGTTATTAAAAGAATAAATAAATAAAATCAAAGGAAAGACAAACACAATGGCAAATACAGATGTTAACATATCAATATTAACTCTAAATGTAAATGGACTAAACTCTTCAATAAAAAGACACAGAGTGGCAGCCTGGATTAAGAAACAAAACCCAACCTTTTGCTGTCTCCAGGAAACACATTTAGCTACAAAAGATAAAAATAGGCTCAAAGTTAAAGGATGGAAAACAATCCTACAAGCAAATGGACCAAAAAAGAAAGCAGGAACAGCTATACTTATATCAGATAAAACAGATTTCAAACTCAAAAAGATAAAAAGAGACCCCAATGGTCACTACATTATGATCAGGGGACAATACTTCAAGAAGAAATAACACTCATTAACATATACTCACCAAACGAAGGAGCACCAAAATATATCAGACAACTGTTGTCCTCTCTGAAAACAGACATCAGAGAAAACACATACGTAGTGGGAGACTTCAACACACCACTATCAACAATGGATAGATCAACAAGACAAAAAATAAGTAAAGAAACCAAAGCTCTAAATAAGGACCTAGAGCAATTAGGCTTAACAGACATCTATAGAACACTAAACCCCAAAAAAACGGAGTACACATTTTTCTCAAGCGCACACGGATCATTCTCCAGGATTGATCACATACTGGGGCACAAGACAAACATCAACAGATACACCAAGATTGAAATCATATCAACCATCTTTTCTGACCATGAAGGCATCAAACTAGAAATAAACCATAAAAAGAAGGCAAGAAACTTTCCTACCTCATGGAGATTAAAACCACACTACTGGAAGACCATTGGACTAATGAGGAGATCAAAGAAGAAATTAAAAAATTTTTTGAATTGAACGACAAGGAGGACACTAATATCCTAAATGTATGGGATGCAGCAAAGCAGTAATAAGAGGAAAATATATAGCAATAGAAGCTCACATCAAGAAACAAGAAAGATGCAAAGAAACAACCTCATCTCGAAGCTCAAAGATCTAGAAAAAGAACAACAAAAAAACCCCAAAACCAGTAGAAGAAAAGAAATAATAAAAACCAAAGCAGAAATAATGAAATTGAAACTAAAAAAACAATCCAAAAGATCAATGAAACCAAGAGCTGGTTTTTTTGAAAAAATCAATAAATAGACAAACCCCTAGCCAGGCTCACAAAGGAAAAAGGGAGAAAGCACAAATAAACAGGATCATCAATGAAAGAGGAGAAATCACAACGGACACAGCAGAAATCAAAAGAATAATCAGTAACTACTATGAACAGTTATATGGAAACAAGTTTAACAATCTAGAGGAGATGGACAAATTCCTACAACTCTACAATCACCCAAAGCTAGATAAAGAAGAAATAGAACACCTAAACAGACCAATTACAATTAGCGAAATTGAAATGGTAATAAAAAACCTCCCCAAAAACAAAAGCCCAGGACCTGATGGATTTACAAATGAATTCTACCAAACATTCAGAGACGAATTAGTGCCTATCCTTCACAAACTCTTCCAAAAAATTGAGAAGGAAGGGACAATACCAAACACGTTTTATGAAGCCAACATTACACTAATACCAAAACCGAACAAGGACAACACAAAAAAGGAAAACTATAGGCCAATCTCCCTAATGAACACTGATGCAAAAATCCTCAATAAAATTTTAGCTATCAGAATCCAACAATGTATCCATAAGATAATTCACCACGACCAAGTTGGATTCATTCCAGGGGCACAAGGATGGTTTAACATCCGAAAATCAATCAACGTTATCCAACACATCAACAAAAGAAATATAAAAACCATATGATAATATCAATAGATGCTGAGAAAGCTTTCGACAAAGTGCAACACCCATTCATGATAAAAGCCCTTGAAATTCTGGGGATACAAGGAACATACCTCAACATCATAAAGGCCATCTATGACAAGCCAACAGCCAGTATCATTCTCAATGGTGAAAAGCTGAAAGCAATTCCATTAAGATCTGGAACAAGACAAGGATGTCCACTCTCACCATTGCTTTTCAATATAATACTGGAAGTCCTAGCCAGGGCAATAAGACAAGAGAAAGACATCCAAGGAATCCAAATAGGAAAAGAAGAAGTCAAACTATCACTATTTGCAGACGATATGATATTATACATAGAGAACCCCAAAAACTCCACAGAAAAGCTAATTCAACTCATCAATCAGTTCAGTAAAGTGGCAGGATACAAAATCAACACGCAAAAGTCAGTAGCCTTCCTATACACAAACAATAAATCTGAAGAAGAAGAAATCAAAAAGACCATCCCTTTTGTTATTGAAACAAAAAAAATCAAATATTTGGGAATAAATCTAACAAAAGAGGTAAAGGACCTATACAAAGAAAACTATAAAACACTGTTAAAAGAAATAGAAGAAGACACAAAGAAATGGAGAGACATCCCCTCCTCATGGATTGGAAGAATAAACATTATTAAAATGGCCATCCTACCAAAAGCAATATACAGATTCAATGCTATTCCAATCAAAATTTCAATGTCATTCTTCAAAGAAATAGAACAATTATTGATGAAATTCATATGGAATCACCAAAAACCCCGAATAGCCAAAGCTCTCCTGAAAAAAAAAGAAGGGAATGGAGGCATCAGACTCCCAGACTTCAAACTATACTACAAAGCCATAATCATCAAAACTGCATGGTATTGGAACAAGAACAGACATACAGACCAATGGAATCGAATAGAAAATCCAGAAATAAACCCACAGATTTATGGTCAACTAATCTTTGACAAAGGAGCAAAGAATATGCATTGGAGCAAAGAAGTTTGTTCAATAAATGGTGCTGGGAAACTGGGTCGCTACATGCAAAAGAATGAAGCTTGACCACCACCTCACACCATACACAAAAATCAACTCAAAATGGATTAAAGAACTAGACATAAGACCTGAAACCATAAAATATATAGAAGGAAATATAGGCGAAACACTACGTGATTTGCACATCAAAGACATCTTTACAGACACATCACCCAAAGCAGTGATAGTGAAGGCAAAGATAAACAGCTGGGACTACATCAAATTAAAGAGCTTTTGCACAGCAAAAGAGACAATAACAAAAACAAAGAGAAACCCCACCAACTGGGAGAACATTTTTGCACCCAACACTAATGATAAAGGACTGATCACAAAAATCTGCAAAGAGCTGATGAGACTCAACAACAACAAAGAAAATAATCCAGTCAAAAAATGGACAGAAGAGCTTAAAAGAAACTTCTCTGAAGAGGAAATGCAAATGGCCAACAGGCATATGAAAAAATGTTCAACATCACTTGTCATCAGGGAAATGCAAATCAAAACTACCATGAGATACCATCTTACACCAGTGAGAATGGCACATATTAAAAAAACTAGCAACAACAAATGTTGGCGAGGGTGTGGAGAAAAAGGAACTCTTCTGCACTGTTGGTGGGAGTGCAAACTGGTCCAACCACTGTGGAGAGCTGTATGGAGATTTCTGGACCTACTAAACATAGAGCTTCCATATGATCCAGCAATTCCACTCCTAGGTATTTACCCAAAGGACACAGAAACATCAATTCCAAGAACACCTGCACCCCTATGTTTATAGCAGCACTGTTTACAATAGCTAAGCTTTGGAAACAACCCAAATGCCCAAAAATAGATGACTGGATCAAGAAGATGTGGTACATATACACCATGGAATATTACTCAGCATTCAAAAAAGATAAACACATGCAATTTGCAGCAACATGGATGGCGCTGGAAGGGATCATGCTCAGCGAAATAAGCCAAAAAAAAAGAAAAATACCGGATGGTCTCACTCATAGCAGGAATCTAGAAAACTTAAATAAGGGACCAGGAAAATGAATAACTATAAGAAAGTGAAAATCAAAATCAACAAAAAACTATGAACCAGAGACACTTTTAGGGGGGCGGGGGTGGGAGGGGAGGGATTGGGGTCAGAATGGGGGGGCTGCAATTGTATGGGGAATATAACAATAAAATTTATTAAAAAAAAAAAAATGAAAACAATGACGTAAAATTTATATAAATTAAAAAAAAAATTTGTTGAGGATTTTTTGCTTCTGTGTTCATCATGGATATAGGTCTGTAATTTTCTTTTTTGTGATATTCTTGTCTGTTTCTGTTATCAGTGTTAGCTAATGTTGGCCTCATAAAATAAATGTGTTTAGGAGCATTGCTTCTTCCTCAATTTTGTGGAAGAATTTGAGAAATATGGATATTAGTTCCTCTTTGAAGTTTTGATAGACCTCACTAGTAAAACCATCTGGTCCTTGCCTTTGTATTTTGGGAGGCATTTGATTACTGCTTCAATTTCATTGCTTATTAGTGGTCTGTGGAGGTTTTCTATTTCTTCCTGATTTAGTCTTGGAAGTTTGTATGCTTCTAAGGATCTGTCCATTTCTTCCATTTTTCCACTTTGTTACCATAAAGACATTCATAATAATCTCTTATGGTCCTCTGTATTACTGAGGTGTCTACTGTAACTTCTCCTCTTTCATTTCTTAGGCTATGTGTTAGGGTTTTCTCTTTGTAAGCCTAGCTAAGATTTTGTCAATTATGTGTTTTTTTTTTCAAAGAACCAACTTTTGGTTTAATTGATGCTTTCAACTGTATTTTTTACTTCTAATTCATTTATTTCCACTCTAACTTTTATTGTTTTCTTCTACTAGCTTTTGGTTTCATTTGTTCTTTCTCTAGTTTTGTAAAATATGTTAGACTATTTATTTGAGCTCTGTTTAGTTTTTGATTTGGGCATGCCTTTTAGTACTGCTTTTGTTCTGTTTCGTATATTCTGGTAAGCTATATCTTCACTTTCATTTTTCTCCAAGTGTTTTCAAATTTCTTCTTTGATTTCCTTATTAACCTAATGGTAATTCAGTAGCTATAGTTTAATCTCTACATATTAAATATTTTTCTGGCCTTTTATTTCTGGTATGTCTTGATTTCTAGTTTAATACCATTGTGATCAGAGAAGATACCTGATATGATTTCAGCCTTTATTGATACTTGTCTCATGACCCAACATGTGTTCTGTTATAAAGAATGTTCCATACGCACATGAGAAGAATGTGTACTCTTCCATTTGGAGAAGGGTCTAGTTTCCTATAAATGTCTAGTAGGGCCATCTGGTCTAATTCCTCTAAATGACATTATTTTTAAATTTTAAATTTCTGTTGTGTGTTCTTAGTATACAAGTATGCAATACAGTTTTAATATTGATCTTTTGTTCTCTAAACTTAATAAACTCACTTAATTGATTTCATATGCTTTTTTTAAAATTGCAAATTACTTTCCACAGAGATGATTGTTTTATTTCTTCCCTTCCAAGTTAAATGCTTTTATTTCTTCCTCTTTTCTTATTGCTCTGGAATTTAATGATAGAATCTTCTAAAGAGTGTTAAATAAAACTATTGAGTGAAAATATGCTCACTTGGCTCCCGATCTTAGAGGGCAAGGTATCCAATCATCAACCATTGTATTTAAGACTACCTACATGTTTTTCATATATTAGGTTTATCAGGCTGAGAAAGTTCCCTTTTATTTTAGTTTACTGAGAATTATTTTTTAGTCAGGAATACTTGTAGGATTTCATTAAATCCCTTTTTTGCATATGCTGAATTTATATGGTTTTTCTTTTTTGTTAATATGATAAATTATTGTGAAGAATTTTCAGAAGTTAAAACATCATTTTTTTAATTTCTGAGATAAATCTGAAATTATGAAGTGTTATCTTTCAGTATATTTTCAACATGATTTTAAAATCTTTTTTTAATTTTAAATGTAATACTTTTTTCTTACATAGTTGTTAATTTCTAAAAAACAATATATGATTTCTCCCCTCTGGTGTGATCACCATAGTTCTTCTAGCACCAAAGCCCCCATATTCCCTTGTGCTCTTCACTCCCCCACTATTTTCACCACTCACCTTCTTGAATCATCATATCTATTGTCACCTTTCAATGTTTGTTTTTGTCTGAAGCCTTGTTTTGTCTATCTTCCACATATAAGTGAAACCATCTATCTTTTACCTTTTGTCTTATTTTGCTTAGCATAAACACTTCCAACTCCACCCATGTGTTGCAAATAGCATGAGTTCATCTTTTTGATGACTGAGTAGTATTCCATTGTGTGTATATACCACATCTTCTTGATCCATGCATCTGTTTTGGGGCATTTAGTTTGTTTCTACCTCTTGATTATTGTAAGCTGTGCTGCAATAAACATAGGGTTGCAGGTTTTCCTTCAGAATTAGTGTTTTTTTGTTTTTTGGGTAGATTCTTAAGAGCAGAATAGCTGGATCATATTTCTAGGTTTTGAGGGAAAGCTTTCCATAGTGACTGAACTAGTTTACATTCCCACCAGCAGTTTAAAAGTCTCCTTTTTCGCCACATCCTCATCAGCACTTGTTTCTGGTGTTTATTTTTTTTAATATGGGCCATTCTCACTGGTGTGAGATGGTCTATCATTGTGGTTTTGATTTGCATTTCCCTGATAACAAGTGATGAACATTTTGTCATATGGCCGTTGGTCATTTGTATTTCTTTTTTGGAGAAATGTCTATTAAGCTCTTCTGCCCATTTTTGATTGGGTTGTTCGATTTGTTTTTGTTGAGTTCTAGAAGTTCTTCATAGATCTTGGAATATCAGCCCTTTATCAGATGTATAGTGTACAAATATTTTCTCCCATTCAGTAAGGTGTCTCTTCATTTTAGTTACTATCTCTTTTGTTGTGCAGAAATTTTTAGTTTGAAATCATCTCACCTATTTATATTCTCCATTGTTTTTCTTGCTTCTGGAGGTAACTCTCAAAGGTGCTTATAAAGTTTATATGATAGTCTGGTTTGCCCATGTTTTCTTCTACATATTTTACGGTTTCAAACCTTACATCCAAGTCTTTTATCTATTTTGAGTTGCTTTTTCAGGTAGATATTTGTCTAGTTTAATTTTTTGCGTGTGGCAGTCTAATTTTCCTAGCACCATTTATTGAAGAGGCTATCCTTATTCCAGTGTATAGCCTTTGCTTCTTTGTCATAGATTAGCTGATGATATATATGTGGTTTTATTTCTGTGCTTTCAATTTTATTCCATTAGTCTATCTGTCTGTTTTTATCCCAGTACCATGCTGCTTTAATTATTATGATTTTGTAGTATAGTTTGAGGTCCAGAAGTGTAATATCCACATTCTTCTACTTTTTAATCAGGAGAGCTTTTTCTAGTTGGGGCTTTTTGAGATTCCATATGAATTTCAGCAATATTTTTCCCATAACTTTAAAGAATAGCATTGATATTTTTATTGGAATTGATTGAATCTGTAAATTGCTTTAGGTATGATGGCCATTTTGATAATGTTGATTCTTCTGATCCATTAGCAAGAACTGTCTTTCCATTTCCTTGTGTCTTCTATTTCTCTTAACAATGTTTTTTTTTTTTTTTTTTTTTAATAGAGGCATGTTTTATTTATTTATTTATTTGTTTGTTTGTTCGTTTTGTTTATACATGCACTGGGTACAGTCAGAAGCGCGGGAGGGCGAGAGAATTCACCAGAGCCAGAGTGGGGAGCAGAGCAGGCAGAAGGACCGAAGTACACTGCTGAGGGGGGCAGTGGGCGGCAGGAGAGGTCTGCGCGCCATGTGGGACCCTCCTCCGGTGGCCGGGAGCAGCCGGGGATCGAACCGGCGCCGCAGAGGCCGCGGGCAGCTTCGCAACCCAGCGCTCAACCGCTGCGCCACCGGGGAGGCCCTCTCTTAACAATGTTTTATAATTTTTCTTGTATAGGTTCTTCATCTTCTTTGTCAAGTTTATTGTGAGGTGTTTTTTGTTTGTTTTTGTAGATTGTAAATTGGATGATTTTCTTAATTTCTTCCTCTTCAGGCTGATTGTTTGCATTTAGGAAGCTACTAGTTTTTGTATATTGATTTTGTAACCTGCTATTTGACTGAACTGGTTTATTGTTTAGATTAATTTTTCCATGGGTTTTTAGGATTATACACACACACACACACACATTGTCATATCACCTGAAAATAATAACTTTACTTCTTTTTCCCAATTTGAATTCCTTTTATGTCTTTCTCTTGCCTGATTGCTCTAACCAGGATTTTCAGCACTATATTGAATAGTAATGTGAGAATAGTAATTATTGTCTTATCATACTGGCTCTTAATGAAAAAGCTGTCAGTTTTTCTCCATTGAGAATGGTGCTAGCTAGAATGATGTTAGTCATATATGACTTTTATTATGTTGAGGTATGAGCCTTTTATCCCAAAATTTTCAAGGGCCTTCATCATAAATGGATATTGAACTTTATCAAATGCTTTCTGGACTTTTGTTGATATGTTTATATGGATTTTATCTTTCTTTTTGTTGATTTGGTTAATTACACTGACTGACTTTCAGATGTTGAACCATATTTGTGTCCCTGGAATAAATCCCATTTGGTCATAGTGTGTAATCCTTTTGGTGCATTGTTGGATTTAGTTTGCCAAGATTTTATTGAGGATTTAACATCCACGTTCATTAGGAAGATTGGCCTGTAGTTTTATTTTTCTGTGTTGTGTTTGTTTGGTTTCAGTATTTAGTATGATGTTACCTCTTAAAATGTATTTGGAAATATTCCTTATTTGGGATATGGTTTCCTAAAAATTTGTTAAGTTCTGCATGTATAGTCATAAGGAATTTTTTTTTACAGTGTAGTTTGTCTCAAAATATATTAGAATGTCTTCCTTCCCTCCACTTTTCTGGTAGAGTTTGCATAATTTTTAAATTAATTCACCAATGAGGCCATTTAGACCTGGTGTTTTCTTGATGGGAGGATTTAAAACAATTCAATTTTTTAATAGATATAATTCTATTTAATTTATCTATTCCTCTTTTAGGCTTGGTAGCTTGTATCTTTCAAATAATTTGTCACATTTATCTATGTAATATAATCTAATGGTTTAAATTTATTCATAATATTCCTTTAATGTCTGTAGTCTCTGTAGTAATGTGACCACACTTGTGTTAATATTATACTTTTTATCTTTTTATTCTTTATTTTTATCATTGTGGTTTGAGGTTTATTATTTTAACCACCCTTTTTTAATTGAATAAATTTTGACTGCACTGATTTTCTCTATTATTTTCTGTTTCCCTTTTATATTTTTTTCTTACCTTTAAAAATATTTCCTTCATTTTTTGAGTAGTTTGCTCTTCTTATCTAGTTTCTTAAGCTGGAAACTAAGGTCATCGATTTCACACTATTCTTTTATACTATAGGTGTTTAATACTATAATCTTCCCTCTTTCACTGTTTTTTGTTTGTTTGTTTTAAAGATTTATTTATTTATATACAAGAACTGGGGTACAGGCCTGAGGCGTGGGGGGTAAGTGGATTCACCAAAGACTGAGTGGGGAACAGAACAGGCAGACTGACTGAAATACACTGCTGAAGGGAACAGCAGCGAGACTGGAGAGGTCTGCTGCACCACATGTGTAGCTGAACTCAGAGCAAGTGGATAGCTTCACAGTGCTGTGCTTAACCCCTTGTGCCACAAGGGAGGGCCCCCTCTTTCACTGTTTAGTCACACCTCAGATATTCTTGTTTCTTTTGTCTTGAAGCATTGTTTTGTAGTACAAAATATTTAGGTTTGTTATGAATTCTTCATAAATTTATTCTTTAGTTATTATAAAATGATATTTTTGAATTTTAGTCTGTTTTGCTCTGAAATCAACTTTATTTGATTTTAACATATCAATTCCAGTTTTCTTTTGAATCATATCAATATAATATGTGGAGATGGTGTCACTGCTGAGGGAAAAGTCTCCTGCAGTTTTATGGGGAAGAGGGAAAGAATCATGAATGGAAAAGTTGTGAGTGCTCAGCCAGGGCTGAGAAAGGTGTCTTCAACGTGATATTGCAGTCTCCAATTATCACAAAACTCTTTCTCCTTTCAAAGCTGCCAATTTTTATTTCATTTACTTTAGCCTTGCCCTGATAAGGAGGTAAAAGCAAAGATTCCTGAGGAAAGCCCTCATAGCAAGGCTTCTGAATAGATATACTTGGGCCAGGTATGCAGATACATAGAAGAGGACGGTTAGCCAGGGTGATCTAATCCTTGATGGCAAACCGCTTAGAGTCAGCCATGCCTTGGGTGTACCCAGTCCAGTGTGGAGAGGACAGCTTCCCCTGTGAGGCACCCCCAAGTAAAGGCTTTGTAACTGCCTATCATCAGGCCTGAAAAATCGCATGTAGGTTTTAACCAGGAGTCAAATCCCATTTACTTACTTACCTACTTATTTATTTTTGTTTATTAGTATTCACTAGTGAACCATCTGTGCCTGGTTCTTTTCTCTGTGGATAGTTTTTATTTAGACAGAAATTTTAAAATAGTTATAGGATCATTCAGGTTTTCTGTGACTTTTTATTTATTTATTTATTTATTTAGCATAGGTGAACAGGGGTATAGGCCAGAGGTACAGGGGGTGAGAGGATTCACCAGAGGTAGAGTGGGGAGCAGAAAAGCAGATTGACTGAAATACACTGCTTAGAGGAGCAGCAGGCAAGACAGGAGAGGTCTGCTGCACCATGTGGGTAGCTCCCTGGTCAGGGGATCGAACTCGTGCTGCAGTGGCTGCGGATAGCTTCACAGGTTGCATCTGAACCCCTCGCACCATCGAGAGGTCCAGTTTTATGATTTTTATGAAAAGAATTCCACCGTCACCCACATGCTGTCACTGACTCCTCTGCCTGGACCCACATTCCAGTGCTTCATCCTGTGCTGTGCAGGGCAGGCGGGGTCACTCTCAGCACCTGGTTTCTGTTACTGGGCAGAGTCAAGCAGCGTGCAAAAGACTGCACAGAGCAGGAGAGGGCTGCAAAGTGAACTGCCTGGGGATGCATTTCTCAGGAGGGTGCCCTTGCCTCAGGGTTCCTCGGGGATCCAGTGGATCTTTCTAGAATCACTGCTAAGTATCTTAGCATCTGGGTAACTCCTTTCCCTGACAAGCTATAGAATGAGTTTTCCTCATAGCCAGGAAAAGGAAAAGCAGATAAAGAAAGGAACCAGTATGAGAACAGACCTGAAACAGGGAAGTAAATTTCCATATGCTTAGAAATTTGGAGAAAGAAAAAGAATTGGGTGAACAAATCAGAATCAAATCCAAACTACCATAACTATCATTGCCTCCCCGAAGCCTTGTCATCCTGCTCCGGGACAGAGCTCCAAGCACAACCCTGTGCTTCACGGTCAACTTGAACTCCAGGGATTATCAGAGGGGCCCCATGAGGCCAGTGTGGGTGCTGAGCACTGGAAACACAGGCAGCTTATGCACAGACATCCATCCGTAAGTTGGGGGACAGGTTACTGGACACAAGTCCTTCTGACCCTGGAGCCCAGGGGAGTAAAAGAGAGAGATTCTGAGAGGGTCATTTGGGCTCTAATTAATAACTGTTATTATATGATAGGAAAAAATCCTATCCCTTTGTTTCTGTCTGTAATTACTTTTTACTTTACAACTTTTTACTTTTTACTTTACAATTCTAACCAATACATGTATGTGTCAACTAAAAAGAATTATCCTGGGGCCTCCCTGGTGACACAAGGAGTTAAGTCGCAACCTATGAAACTATCCGCAGCCACTGCAGCACAAGTTCGATCCCCAGCCAGGGAGCTACCCACATGGCGCAGCAGACCTCTCCTGCCTCGCCCACTGCTCCCCTCAGCAGTGTATTTCAGTAGATCTGCCTGTTCTGTTCCACACGCTGTCTCTGGTGAATCCTCTCACCACCCACACCTCTGGCCTGTGCCCCAGTTCTTGAATGCATAAATAAATAAATCTTAAAAAAAGAATTATCCTGAATGCATTTGGAATAAGAAATTTGCATAACATTATTTCCATTTTGACCAAAGACATTTTTCAAAAACTGTAATCTGTGGGTGCACTTACATTAATTCTAATTAACAACAACAAATGGGTTTGGGAACTCAACAAATCAGACAATGGCAGACAATAGAATAGAAATAGGACAAAATTCTTATTTTCGGTTTTGCTGAGACCTAATTGACACACAGAACTGTATAAGGCTAAGAAGTACAGCATAAGAACATGACTTTATAGCTAGCAAAATGACAGATAGCATAAGTTTAATTATCATATCTTATAGATGCAAAAAAAGGAAGAAATTTTTCCTTGTGATGAAAACTCTTAGATCTACTCTCTTAGCAACTTTCAATAATACCACAGAGCAGTGTGACTGCAATCACATGTTGTACATTGCATCCCCAGTGCTTATTTATCTACCCGATGGAAGTTTGTACCCAATATGCACCTTCATGCACCCCCCCACCAGCAGCGGCCCCACAGATCTGGTCTCTTTTTCTATGAGGCACTACCCATCTGTGTCCTAAAACCAAGGGTCAGGAGCACTGAGCTTCAGGTGGGAAACCTCTCACCTCCCCATCTGTCCTGCAGATATCTCTCTGAACTGAGGTGGGGGAGATGCTGGGCCTGCGTGTGCTCATCTGCATCCCACGTTCACTTATTCTCTCCTCAACTCAGTCCACACACGCCAGAACCCACTTCATCCCAGAAGCAGACTGGCCCCTGTTCTCCACGGTGAGGTCACCCCAATGCAGTGTCCCTGTCTTCCTGAGATCAGCTCTGCTCCATCATGTGAGCTCCCACCATCAGGGCAGATTCCGCCAGACTCAGCCCCTGAGCACTGGCCCCAGACGCCCCATTTCAGCTTCTCCAGCCCTTTCCACTTTTGTGTGAATCCATCAGTATCTGGGAGCTGGGGAGAGGGAGCTGTGTCTCAGGCATGAGATATATACTTCTTCTCCCTGGAAGCTCTAGACACATGCAAAAACATAGAGACCAGATATGTGTATTTAAAGAGCATTTACTACTTATGATATGAAACAATTCAGACAAGATGGACATGAAGTGATGTGTATGTGAGTATGGTGAAGGGTGGAGAGGACCTCAAGAGGCCAGGAAAGCTGGTATTAGACTCCTCAGGAGGAGAAATCACAAAGAAATTTACAGAGGGCCTCCCTGGTGGTGCAAGGGGTTAAGTCTCAGCACCTGAAGCTATGGACAGCCACTGCAGCATGAGTTGGATCCAGGCCAGAGAGCTACCCACATGGTGTAGCAGACCTGTCCTATCTCTCCTGCTGATCCCCTCAGCAGTGTATTTCAGTTGATCTGCCTGTTCTGTTCCCCACTCTGTCTCCAGTGAATCCTCTCACCACTTACCCCCTGCCCCCCACCATCTCTGGCCTACACCCCAGTTCTTGTATGCATAAATAATTTTTAATATTTTATTTTATATAATTCTTACATCATTTTTCATCTTTGCACAATGCTGCATAAATTTTTAAAAAAGAAATTTACAGATAAAGTTGTTGATGAACTAATTTGTGTTAATAATATAATTGTTTACAATATAATTATTATATATGTTATATATAGTATAAAAACAATGGCTAATGTGTCATAGCTACAAGCACCTCGGATATATTCACACATTTAAACCTGCCACCAAAACAAATATAAATGTTATTTTCCGATTTCATAGGCAGGAGACGGTGGCACCAAGAAAAGTGGTGGTAAAAGGAGCGCAGGCAGTGAGCGCAGGCCAAATGTGCAGACCCTAAGCGCCCCCGGTTGAGTCCCCTGAGGAGCTGACCACGGAGGCTGAGCGCCCGGGCACCTGGCAACGTGAAGGTCTGTTGGCGCCACCTAGTGTTGGCTCGGGTCTCGCAGGCTCCCGGGCTCTGGGGAAAGAGACCCGTAAATGCTCAGTTGGTTGCAGAATATTACTTTCGGATCCTCTTAGGAATTCCCCTTAACTTGCTCCAGAATCACATTCTGCTTGTCTCTGAGGCAAGATAACCCCACTTTTTCTCCCTCTCACCCTACTTAACAGCCTGCTGGTCTCCCCCTCCCCTGACTCCACCACATCATCACCTGTCCCTGCCCCCAGCACCACCACCAGATGCGAGCTTGAAAGAGCCAGACTGAATGATGAGATCCAGGAGCAGAAACCCAATGCCCCCCTCTCCAGCCATGTCCTTCCCCCACACAGTGCCAGGGTCCCTGAGAGAGAGCTCAGGCAGGCCTGGCCTCCAGGCCTGGGGGTGCTCACAAGCAGGGGATTCTGCTCTCAGTGAGCCTCCATGGGACCTTCATAGGCTGGCTCTAGCACTATTCGGGGTTCCTGTTTGGGTTCCATGGTTTTTTCCTTGGATTCCTCAAGATGGCTGGAAAAATTGGGGGAGTGGGGTGCAGACAGGCAGGAAACAGAGGGGCCATCTCCAGTCAGAATTCCTCGCCAGCCTCCTCTCCTTACAGCCACCTGCACCCCAGGGCCACTGCCTGCTCCCTCCCCAACCCCACACCCCTGACCTCCCCTGCAGCTCAGCCTGCTCCTGCCCCAGCCCTGACCAGCAACTCCTAACTGCATGGCCATTGGGATCTCAGGTGACATACTCTGTGCCTGATGCACCCTAGAGCACCTTGTGCTCACACATGGCAGCCCTGTCCAGGCCCTCACAGCCCCCCAGGATCTCAGGCTGTGCTTGGCCTTCATGCTCCTTCCTGGGCCCTTCCTGGCTCACTCGTCCTACTATATCAGCTCCACCCCGAATGCTGCTGCCTGGCTGAGGCTGCCCAGGCCTTCCCACCCAGTCCTAGAGGGGACATGACCAGGCACTGGCTCACAGCCTTAGGGGATTTCCTTCTCAGTGCAGATTGGGGGCTCTTGAAACTCCTTCAGCCTGAAGCTGGGTCTGCCCCCTTTAGCCCTGGCCTCCCACTTGGAAGCTTCCTGTTGCATTTTATTTTTGCAATGCATATAAAATACATAGTTCTTTTACTGTGCCCTTAAGGCCTGGGAAACCTACCCCAGAAAGAGTAAGTCAGGGGCCACAGCTGCCCTGAGCATGGCCGGCCCCTTCTCCCCAAGTGGTCATGTTGTAGAGCAACCCCGATACAAAACGGGGTGCCTGACTGTGGGTCCTCACCCGCGCACTTAAAAGGACTTATCAATGCTCTACTGCAGGCACACGCCAAAGGTTAATAAAAGGTTTGTTTGCAAGGGAAGGGGAAATGAGGAAATGTACAGCTCTGGGAGAAAAGTGGGAGACAAAGTTTTAAATGAGTCCTACCCGATCCGCTGATCAGGAATCCCAAAATGGCGCTCTCAGAGTTGGCCGCCAGCCAGGAGCGGTGAAGCCAGGAGGCGAGCGATCGCGAGCCAGAGACCCCAAGGCCCACATGTTTGGTTTTTATATCCAACCTGGCTGCCCAATTCCACCCTCAGGTCCCAGCCACCCTCCCTTTGGTGGTGACGGGATTTGTCTTTCCCAATGTCTTGATGGCTTTAGTCTGGAGTGGGGGTGGAGCCCACAAAGCCTGTATGGGATTAGCTCAGGACATCATTTCCCCCTAACAGTCAGAGGATTGGCTCAAGATGGACAGAAGTTGACCATCTATGCTCAGGACGCACCATCTGCTCTCAGTGAGCCTCCATGGGACCTTCATAGGCTGGCTCTAGCACTATTCGGGGTTCCTGTTTGGGTTCCATGGTCTTTTCCTTGGATTCCTCAAGATGGCTGGAAAAATTGGGGGAGTGGGGTGCAGACAGGCAGGAAACAGAGGGGCCATCTCTAGTCAGAATTCCTCGCCAGTGTTTAAGACTCCTCAAATAAGTTATAAATGCTGTCACTGCTTGTTCCCTCTGAGTCCACGATCAACACAGAGCCACAGCCCTGCTCTCCACCCCCATCCTGACCCCAGACCCTACAGGGTCCAACCCCGCAGGGTCACCCCAGAGTAACCCAGAGCACAAGGTACAAACTACAGTTCCAGCTATGTTCCACGGAGCACGTGAAGCTCTGATCTTCTACTTGGGGTACCCTTATGGCCACCCAGGCCTGGTAGGTCCCATTCTTATCAGACAGGACACCCCCAGGTAGCTGGGCATCCTGCTCAGGGGCTTATTATCCTGTAGCCAGGCCAGTGAGATAGTCCAGGGAGAGAAGCGAAGATCCAGCACCAACTTCTTGTGTACCTCCTCCTGGGGGCCCAGGTGGCTGCTCCTCACACCCTCGCAGATGTCTGCTCTTGACCCCATGGTAATGTCCTCAGAAATATCACGTACACAACAGAAGGTTACCAGAGGGGAGGTGGGGATGTTGGAAGGAGAGGGGGCTGTAACTTGGCATGTTATGTACACAGAGTTTTTGTGGAGGGCAAGTGCAGTACGGGCACATGTGAGGTATGAAGTCCTGCTCTCCAAATTATATAACTATGTAATTGAATAGAAAATCAATGAAATTTTGTTTTTACAAAAAGAAACATTATACCCAGCATTTCTGTCTGAAATCTTCCCGGGCATATTTTCTCCATAGCTATTCCCTCTCACTTATAGAAGATTTTAGTTGTTTATTCTCAGTATCACTGAAATATATGTCCTTGAGCAAAGGGTCTGTCTGCTTCTATAACACTCTGTCCCCAGCATCAGCCCCAGCACGTGGTAAGGTTCTAATAACTGTGTTAAATGAATGAATATGTCCACAATTTAGAGAAATTCGACCATGTACATGAAAATATTTAAGCCTTTGACCTAATATTTACCAGGATAGTTTATGAATTTTTTAAGTCCCAACTATATGCATCTTTATGCACAATGATGCTTGTCAAATCATTATTTGTAAGAAGAGGTGATGAAAGCAGGTAGATATGAAAGGGAGCTGGTTATAAATCTTCTTCTAAAGGACACTCAGCTTGTAAAAGTGGTGTAAAATTTATGCAGAGTTTACAACCATAGAAAACTACTTGTTGTTAACACATTTCAAAAAGTATCACTGTAAACAATCTACAACATAGGAATCCAACTTTGTAAAATAAACACACATGTATGTATTATTATTTCATAAAATTTTATAATCATACATTACATATAGTATAAAAACACTGTATATGATTATGTATAGTAGATGTAATATTATTTTACTGTATACATCATTAATATATGTAAGCACATCGAAAACCACAGACTGAGCATCAGGACTGCTACAAAGCACAGCTCCAGGGAGCACTACTAACACTGTCATTTCAACAATTTCACAGTCAGCAATGATGTCTGAGGAGAGATCCCAGGTCTTTATTTCTTCTATGCTTTTTAGTTTTCCATGATTGAACAGGTTTTCATTTACTAATATAAAAAATATCTTAACCTTCAAAATACAGTATTAGAAGCAATTGAAAGAAGTCCAGGCTTCCTTACTATCTCAGCCTGGCACAAAATCTCTCATTTGGTGTCTACAGGGTAGAAATCCCCACTGATGGATCCTCGGAGAGAAGAAGTGAACTCTTCCTCCACAAGCCTTGGTCCATCCTTTGGTTAGAGGGTACAGATGACCAATGCAAGCAACATTAAAAATACTATCAATTTAGGGCCTCCCCTGGTGGCGCAGATGGTTTAGCTCCACGCTGTGAAGGTGTCCAGAGCATTTGCAGCACCGGTTTGATCCCGGCCACCTGGCGAGGGTCCCACATGGCACAGCACACCTCTCCTGTCATGCCCGCTGCTCCCTTCAGCAGTGTATTTCGTCAGTCTGCCTATTCTGTTCCCCACTCTGTCTCTGGTGAATCCTCTCACCCTCCCGCACATCTGGCCTGTACCCCGGTTATTGTGTAAAATGAATAAATAAATCTTTTTAAAAAATACTATCAATGTATAGATTAAAAATTATCACATATATGAGAATATATATACATATGTAAGTATGTATATACATGAATCCATGAATGTATGTTTTTTATCCACCACACCTGTGAGAGTACATGGATACTTCCCTTTCAGAGCTTCAGAATGTCAGTCCCCAAGAACCTGAAGGTTTGGCCTGGGTTCCCAGAAGATGTTGACCTTGAGAGTGAAGACACCAGCATCCTGGCAAGCCCACCAGGTCATGAGTCATATGAATGGAAGCTCCGCAATAGTGAGAGGAGTAACTGAGATCTGAGGATCCATCACACTCCTAGGCTGTCCACATCCAGTGGGTCAAGCTAATTGACGGAAGGGCCAAGGCAAGAATTCTGATGTTTGTTCAGTGGTGGGTAGTGGAGGGCAAGTCATCAGCCACCAACTAGGTGCCTGGTGTTACTAGAAATAGCTTTAGCTCCTGCGTTGAGGACCCCACCCTGACATACTGAAACTATACATTCATTTGTGAGCTGGTTTCTTTCTGGATTCTTTCCTTTCAGAATGCAAGCATGATACCCCCTACATGAACATCTAACCCTGCACCTCACAGTGAATTCTCCTAGTCAGGCACTCTCCAAACCCCACTGAAAATTAGCCTCAGAGAATTTTAATTCAAAGCAGGAGGTCCTCTTGTGGTTTAGGCCTACTGACCTAGGAAGATATTATGAAAAGCAGCTTTCTAAAAACAGAAAGTCAAGGATGAGCTCTAAGTATGAAATGAAGTCTAAGTGAAATTATTTTATATTTTCCTTTCTCCTTTTGATTTATTTTTTCCAGATTTGATATCCTTTTATTATTTTATTTTATTAATTTATTTATTTTTTACAAATATTTTTACATCATTGTTCATTTTTAAACAATGTTTGCTTCCCCCCCCCCCCAGGTGTATTTCCCATAGAATTTCCTTCCCCAATGCACCCGTGCACCATCACCTCAGTCCCCTGTGCTCCTCCCTCCCTCCCTCTTATCCCTCTCCCTCCTCCTCCCCTGCAGGATGTCTCTGATTTATAATTGTTTGTTTTTGTTTTGTTGTGTCTTCTACTGTTATTATTTTTTTCCCTTGATGTCTTACTTGGTTCCCTTATATTGTTCCTATAATCCTTTTGATTTATTTATCTTAGCATTATCCCCTCTAGTTCCTTCCAGGTTGTCACAAATGTCAATATTTCATCTTCCTTATAGCTGAGTCATATTCCATTGTTTCTATATACCACATCATCATTAGCCACTCAATTAACATAGCTGACTTCAATTCTTTCACTAGTATATCCAAAATTTGGGCTTTCTCAGGAATACTTTTGTTAATTTCTGTTTTTCCTGTAAATTGGTCATATTTTCTGGCTTAGATAAATACCTTATAATTTTGTTGGAAACTACACATTTAGAAAGTCAGGGGATAAAACTCTTAAAACCAAATTTCATCCTCCCAGAGGTTTGTTTCCATTGTTCATTGTGTGTTGTAATTTTGTAATTTTTCTAGTGACCTTCCCAAACTATTTTTGTATAGACTGTGTCCTTGCTTGTCTGTGGTCACTGAAGTCTCTGTTCTGTTAGTTTAGTGGTGAGATAGTGATGATTTGACAGAGATTTCCTTAAATGTTAGGAGCAAAAAAAAAAACCACTTGCCTTTGGAGCTGGTTCTGTGTGTGTGTGTGTGTGTGCAAGTGTGTATATGTATTTGTGAGTGCACATGCGTGTGTGTTGAGACATGTCTTCAACACTATAGGCAGTTTGCATGTCTGTCTTTGCCTTCCCTTCTTACTTCCTACTTGTGTAGAGAATCATCAGTCAGTGGGGTGATCTCACATTCTCCTCCTGGATGCACATTCTATCCAGGTCCCAGGAATAATGGAAGCTTTTCACTGTCTTTATTGCCAAAATCATCCCTTTCCTCAGTTTTCACTGCCAGGATTTTCTGTATGTCTATTTTTTCCCCCAAACTGATGTTTCTTCCCAAGTGATAGTTGCTGGTTCATTGTCATGTAAGTATTTTTGACAATTGTCCTTTGCCTAGCTCCTCTCTGCCCTTAGAGAGTTATAAGTTACATTAAATAATTTATATTTGTCTTTCAGGGATATGACAGATCAAAATAGAAAATCACTAGTATTAAGAACAATGTCCACTCTGATCCTCTGGCACCAAGAACTCCTACTAGAGAAAAATTTTAAAATATATAAACAAATAAATAAAATAAGTACCACTTGCTGGAAAAGTAAAAAAATAAGCACCTCACTTTTAAGTTGCTTAATCCAGATTCCTAATGGCAGGCAGAAAAATACAATTTCAGATCATTTGACACCTCAAGGAAATACGACTACTCTCCAGAATTCAAACTTAAATGCATGGAAAATTATATCTTCCGGGCCTCCCCAGTGGCTCAGCGGTTGAGCGCTGGGTTGCGAAGCTGCCCGCAGCCTCTGCAGCGCCGGTTCGATCCCCGGCTGCTCCCCGGCCACCAGAGGAGGGTCCCACATGGCGCGCAGACTCTCCCGCTGCCCGCTGCTCCCCTCAGCAGTGTACTTCAGTCTTTCTGCCTGCTCTGCTCCCCGCTCTGGCTCTGGTGAATTCTCTCACCCTCCCGCGCTTGTGACTGTACCCAGTGCTTGTATAAATAAATAAAATCATTTAAAAAAAAAAAAAAGAAAATTATATCTTCCTAATAGATAAAGAATTAAAAATAGTTATCATAAAGAAACCCAAAGTGATATACTAACACTCAGAAAGGTACCTAAAAGGGACAAACCAGAAAGGCAAGTCAATGAGCTCAAGAATAAATTTAAGAAGCAGAAGGCAGAAACTGAAACTTTAAATTTAAAACTTAATGGATTCAAGATGTGAAGAACTCAATAAATGAGATCAAGATTGTTACAGATAGCAATGGAAATAAAATAGACCTAAAAAAGAAATGAATCAGCAAGCATGAAGAAAACCTGGAAATCGACCAGATGGAGAGTGAAAGAGAAATGAAATATTAAAATGTAAGGAAATTCTACAAAAACTATCCCTCCATTAGAAAGGCAGCATAAGGATAATGGGGATCCCAGAAGGTGAAGAGAGAGAGAAGAGAACAGAGATCTTTATTCAAAAAATAATAGCTGAAAACTTTCCAAACCTGGGTAAAAAACTAAAAATACATGTTCATGAAACAAACAGAACACTTAGTGATCTAAATACAGAGATTTACACCAAGATTTAAAACTAAGAAAAAGCCAAGATTAAAAAAAACATGAAATGTCCCTAAGGGGAGGAAAAGTGATTTATAAATCTCTGCCTTCAGGTTATTATCAGAATTTTCAGCATAAATTTTCCAGGGCAGAGAGAATGGAAGGACATATTCACAATATTTAGAGGTAAAACTACCAACCAATACTATGTCCTGCTAAGCCCTCCTTCCAATATGAGGGTAAAGGCTTTCCAAGGGCCTCCTTAGTGGTACAACAGGTTAGGCACAGCACTATGAAGCTATCTGCAGCTTCTGCAACATGAGTATAATCCCCAGTGAGGGAGCTACCCACATGGCACAACAGACTTCTCCTGTCATGCCCACAGCTCCCCTCAGCAGTGTATTTCAGACAGTTCTACCTGTTCTGCTCCCCACTCTGTCTCTGGTGAATCCTCTCACCCTCTTACGCCTCTGGCCTGTACCCCAGTTCTTGTATAATAAAATAAATCTTTAAAATAAATTAATTAAAGATAACCTTTAGACTATAAGCCCAATTAGTGATTACCACAAAGGAAGGGAGAAAGGTTGGGGGCGGGGGCGGTCAATGTATGCTGAAGGGCAGATTTAGACTAAAACCAAAAGCAAAACAAACAAACAAAAAAAGCAGCTATCTTCCTTCTCCCTCCACCCCCCATGCTCTGGATCCCCTTCCCCATGACATTTTTTCCACAGCACTTACCCTTTTAACATGAACATTTCCTGATTAGCTATGCTTCTAGGACATGGTCCATCTCTCCCCACCACAGCTCATGCTCCACAAAGCCAGCAATGTTTCTATCTTTACGCCAGTGATGTTGGATACAAAAGCTGTGTCACATTATCCCACACTCAACCACCGTCAGTTGAGTGATCAGTGTAGAGTGGGAACCTGCACAATAGGGCAGCACATCTTGTTCATAGAGCTGCAGACCAAGTTCTGTGGCAGCTACAGCACCCACATTGACATCAATGCTGCCTCTGTTTTTCTCACAAGTGCTGTTCCTCTTCCCTCCCTTCCTCCCTCTCCCACTCCCACGCCAACCCTCCTGCACCAACCACAACACCTGAGTATATTTCTTCAGAAAACAATGATCCTGGACTAACAGGTTCTTTTCCAACCCAACAGGATTATAGGAGCAGAGGACAGAGAGAGAAGTGAATGAGTGGACCAGAAGAATTCCACCAGAAACTTATCTAAGATGAGAAATTATGGGGTCTGTCCTCTCTGCTTATTCCTGAATCTGGTTCCTTTGAGGACGGTGGAGAAAAGTTGAAAAGAACAATCAAGCCCTAGAAGGAGGGCAAGAGCTGGAGGAGTCTGAAAATTCATCTCTTATTACCTCAGAAATTGTGTGCAGGAGCTGCCCTAGGTCTTGTGGGGCAATAACAGGCAAAATGACTACAGCATTGTCTAAAATGAGGACACCCAGAGAAGAATGAGACCAGAACTCTGAACATAAACAAAAATAAGGGCACACAGAAACAAAGATACCATAAAGAAAGTCCCAAAATTGGGTACTGAGTGCCACACCCAGGCCTGATCTAGGCTGACTTGCCCACATGAAGTCCTCACTGCCCACAACCTTGGAGACAGGACAGGCCCATGTGGGGTCTGAGTCCCTGTGATCACAGGTCCTGCTGGGATAGGAGCTACTGAAGGACAACGACAAAGGAGCAGAGAGATGACCCTTGAGGAGGGACCACTTCAAAGCACCTACTAAACAAAGGCCCTGTACCTTCAGCTCCTCATAGCCTCTCCCGCCCCCACCTGCAGAGACTCAGCACAGCAAACACAGGAAAGCTCTTGTGCTCCCTTCATCTGCATTCTCAAATTCAGGAGTTTTCTCCTTTATTAACCTTTCAGTCACATATTTCCCAGTTAAAAAAACAAAACAAAACAAAATCGCACCAAATTCAATAAGAAAGTAACAAAGTGCAGCTCAGAACAATGGGAAGTTAAGGCAGGGATGTAGATGGCCCAGCCTCGCCTTCTCTATAACGAGAAAGTCCATCAGGGAAGGTCAGTGTGGGGAAGGTCCTGGTGGGCCAGTCTCCCACTTCCTCACGTTATGCTATTGGGAATGCAGACACAGGTAGCGTCTATGTAGAGGACACAAAGTCAGAGGATCTTGGCAGTCATCACATGAGACCGGAATAAATCTTCCACTGCCCCAAAATAAAAATGTCTCGCACATGAAAGAAAACAGTAATGAACAAATTCAGGTCAGTCATATAAATGGTGACATTCTGAACAGCCCATGACATGCTCAAGAAGTCCCACTCAAAACCCCCCTGAACCCAGTCCTGGGGACTTTGCCCTTCCCATCGCAGCCCTACAGGGTCTCACCTCTAGGAGAAGGGGGAGACACACCAGAGTCCTGAGCATTGTCACTGCCTGGAGGAGAACAAAACAAGACATGGTCAGAGCCCAAAAGTGAGAGCAGAGGGGCTGAGTGTGTGAACTCTCCTCCTGGGTTCCCATCTATACTATGCCAAGGGGCTCAGGGAGAGATTCCCCTCCTGCCTTATTTACCTGCATCCTGAGTGTAGCTCTCGCCTGTTCCATCTGTAGGAATAAAGCATCTTATGAGAGGCCACGGAAAAGAGCGAGTCATGAGATCCTAAAGGAGCTGCCTAGTCATGCTACGCAAGGAAGTTTCCAGAACTGTGATAACAGATCCAGGCAGGATCCGGAAAACAAATGTAGGAAACTGCACTAACTACTGTCCTGGAGTCTGTCCTCAGCAGAGACCGTCGCCTCTGAACTGTGACTGATGGGATCAGGTCCCCATGACCAGATTCATTAAGAGATAAATCCAGGGCCTCCCCGGTGGCGCAGCGGTTGAGCGCTGGGTTGCGAAGCTGCCCGCGGCCTCTGCGGCGCTGGTTCGATCCCCGGCTGCTCCCCGGCCACCAGAGGAGGGTCCCGCATGGCACGCAGACCTCTCCTGCCGCCCGCTGCTCCCCTCAGCAGTGTACTTCGGTCCTTCTGCCTGCTCTGCTCCCCGCTCTGGCTCTGGTGAATTCTCTCACCCTCCCGCGCTTCTGACTGTACCCAGTGCATGTATAAACCAAACAAACAAACAAATAATAAATAAATAAGACATGCCTCTAGAAAATTAAAAAAAAAAAAAAGAGAGATAAATCCATCCTTCATTTTTACACTTGCTCTAAGAAGGAGTATTAGCAAATAGGGCCCCGGCTAAGAAAGCACCTGTGTTTATATGGTTCTTCCCATTAATGACAAATTCTCTCTTTGTATGTGGTTTATTCCTTACATGGGTTGCTCTAAGGGACCTTGAATACAATCTGTTTTGGGGTCCTTCATGTCTGACTTCATGCTGTCCCTGATGTAAGACTCCAGACAGATATGCGGGGGAGCTTTGGGAAGCCCCCATGGCCAGGATCCACACTGGCCAAGTCACTATCTCCATCTACACCAAGCTGCAGAACAAGGAGATACAGACCATGGAGGCTCTACGTAGGGCCAAGTTGAAGTTTCCTGGCCTCCAGAAAATCCATATTTCCAAGAAATAAGGCTTTTCTAAGTTAACACAGATGAGTTTTGAAACATGGTAGAGGAAAAGAGGCTCACCCCAGATGGCTGTGGGGTCAAGTGTATCCCAAATCATGGCCCCCTGGGCAAATGGTAAGCCCTATGCTCATGAGCACAAAAGATCTGCCCTCTTGTTAGGCATGCAAATAAAAATCACATTCTTCTTCAAAAAAAGAGAGATCAATTCTAATTTTTTTGGCCTGAAGTAAACAGAGTACTCATATTGCCCTGTGTTCACAGTGTGGTTTAATTTGTAATTTTTTCTAAAAAAAAAATGACTAATTCTGTCTGGGTTGAAATACCCCAGTGAGGCAAGAAAACTCAGGTCTATCCACCCCCTTCCCTACCTGAGCGCTTCTTCCTCCACATCACAGCTGCAGCCACAGCAGCTCCAGTGAGCACAGCTCCAAGGACCACACCAGCAATGATGCCCACGGTGGGGATGGAGGACTGAGGAGTTGGCACTGGAAGGGAAGGTCAGACCCTGAGCCCCAGGCCTCATCCTGACCCTCTGAAGTTCTCAAGAAGGGCTCCTGATGCCCCTGAACAGAAGCTCTGTGCCCACATCCCCTCCTTACCCCATTTCAGGACTCCAGGCTCCAGCAGCCCCTCATGCTACACATGGCACACATATCTCTGCTCCTCTCCAGAAGGCACCACAACAGCCACCCACTTCTGGAAGGTTCCATTCCCCCCAGGCCTGGTCTCAACCCACTCCATGTCCTGAGTCAGGTTCTCCCCATCTCGCTGCCAGGTCAGGGTGATGTCCGCAGGGTAGAAGCCCAGGGCCCAGCACCTCAGGGTGACCTCATGGTCAGAGGTGGGGTGATGGGTCACACGAGTCACTGGAGGATCTGAAAAGAAGGGTTAGAAAATTCAGGAACTTTATATGTCTTGGACTACTTGAAGCAGAGCTTACGTGACCATCCTGAGAGTGGACAGGACAACTGGGGACGGGAAAGTGAGCACAAAACCCAGGCAGCAGCCTGGACATAGGCATCAAGGATAATTGCTATTCTTTGGAAATTTCTAAATTAGAATGAGAGATTGTAGTGTAGGAAGCAGGTCTCTGAGAGGGAGACCGGGATTTCTGGTCCTGGCCTACTGGAGGCCCAGTGACCCAGAAAAACTGTAGTGGGACCTCAAACATATTGGGTGAAGGACCAATCACAAGGCCTGAGAAAGTCCCCCAGGGTTCCCAAAGGCACTCCAGAGTCAAGGGGACTCCGACCCGTTTTTTCGGAGATGTCTCCTCCATTCCTTGAAAGACTGGATCCCTTCCTTGTCCAGAAAGACGGGCACTCTGGGCAAGTCGCTCTCCGGTACCCAGTTTGAACACTCAGGTAGATTCCTCCATCTTGTGACCCACTGTAGGGATGGTGCTGACCCTATTTTTCATCTCTCATAGAGGGATGCCTGCTCCAGCCACTGGGGCGATCAAGAAGGTACCCCATGGCCCCTCATACCTGCGCGCAGCAGAGTCTCCTTCCCCTTCTCCAGGTGTTTGAGAAGCCACTGCACACATTCCCCGCCCAGGTAGGCCCTGAAGTGCTCCGCCTGACTCTGCACCTCCCACTTGTTCCTGGTGATCTGAGCCGCCGGGCCCGCCGCGGTCCAGGAGCGCAGGTCCGGGTTCAGGGCGATGTACTCGGCGCCGTCGTAGGCGAACTGACAGTATCCGCGGAGCAGGAGCCCGTCGGGCCCCTTGCAGCAGCCGCACATCCACTGGTAGGTGTGGGAACCTGGACGCCGCGCCCCGCGGTTAGCCCCGCCCAGGGAGAGGCCCTCCCATCGGTTTTCGCCCACAGGAAAAGAACGTGCGCGCCACTTCTTGGGGGGGGGGGGGTGTCCTGTTGGGAGACCCCGGTGATGCTGAGACCCGGAGCCTCGGGGCAACCCTAGGGGACCGCAGAACTGACCCGGCCCGGCCCGCGGAGCTCACCCGCCGCGCTCTGGTTGTAGCAGCCGCGCAGGGCGCCCAGACCCGCGCCGAGAGCCCGCGCGGTGGCCTTGTAGATCCTGGTGTTCTGGTCCCGGTACTGCTGCCCCAACTGCTCCACCCAGGGCGCCCGCGGCTCCTCCCTCGGACCCGGAGAGTCGCTGTCGAACCGCACGAACTGCGTGTCGTCCACGTAGCCCACGGCGATGAAGCGGGGCTCCCGGGCCCCGAGGCCGGCTGGGACATCGCGGTGTAGAAGTAGCTCAGGGAGTGGGCGCCTGGGGGCGGGAGGGGGACCCGGGCTGACCCTCCGCCCCGCGCGCGCGCGCGCGCGCGCGGACGGCGATGGGGCCCGGGGAAGGATCCCGTAAGAGAGAAAAGGCGCGGCGAGATAAGGTCGGGAAACGGGAAGGAGGTACGAGAAGGGTGCGGGAGTTGGGTGGGCAGGGGAGGGTCAGGGTGTGGAGGGGGGCGAGGTCTCCGAGCCCGGGTCGAGGGGTACGCTCCGGGACACCCCTTCCTCCCTTTGCTCCTTCCTCCGCAGAAGCCCCTTCCTCCCGAGTCCACACTCACCGTCCGAGGCCTCGCTTGGGGCCGGGAACCCCAAGAGCAGCAGGAGGAGTGCTAGGGGCCCCATTAAGCAGATGCTTCTTGCCTTGAAGAATTTTGTAACCGGGAAGCGCGGTGTCGCCGATTGGCGTCTCCAGAAACTTACAGCCACTGGGAGTAGGAACCGGGCATCGTCGTGAGTATCCAGGCAGACCCGAGACAGAATGAAAAGTGAAAGTGGGAGATGGGTTCCACGTAAAACTGAGCCGCCCTGCCCCGGTGGCCCTGACCTGGGATTTTGCGCGGATGCCTGTTCTCCAGCAGGGGGGACTCTCACACCGTCTCCCAGAACCCTGAACCCAAGCGGTCTGAGGGAACCAGATAGAGACCCATGGACTGGGGCTCAGTCCCTCTTCCCTCCACTTCCCTTTCTAGAATAAGTCTCACTGACACTGAACCTGAATCCCTGCCTACCCCATATCCCTGGACTCTTGTAGAAAACTCACCCCCAGGAAGGCCACACGGCTGTTCCCATCTTCTAGTACCCAAGTGCGTTCTTTGCTCTTGGCCCTGCATTTTCAGCATCAGCAATGTGAAGTATCCTCTTCACGTTGACTCCGTCTCCCGCTGAGTCCCTTTGCTCAGGAAGAGCACAGACATTTTAAACACCCACCTGATTAGGACAGTCGAACTTAGGGTACTCTTCCTATATTGAGGTCAACTGGTTGAAGACCTTCACAAAATCCCTTCACAACAGCACCTACATCAGTGTTTGAATGGGGGGAGGCAGGTAATAACTAGGGGGTAGTTATTGTGGCCCATCGTAGCCTCTGTCTGGCTGACCTGGTTCTTCCTTTGTTTAATTGCATCACAGTTGGGAACTGAAGTTCAAGTTCAAGTAAGAAGATTGCTTAAATCGTAAAATATATCTTATTAGCTATGAAAATTCTTAAATCTTAAAATCAAGTGATATGTTTAATAGAGAGAAAATCATTGTTAATACAGAGCAAGTCAAAATCAAAGTGCAATAGTTCTCTCTTTGGAAACTGTACTAGTTGTGTGCCACCCATAACAATTTACCCAAAAAAAAAGCAGCTAAAAGCAATAAGTGGACCTCCCCGGTTGCGCAGCGGTTGAGCGCTGGGTTGCGAAGCTGCCCGCAGCCTCTGCAGCGCCAGATCAATCCCCGGCTGCTCCCGGGCCACCGGAGGGAGGAGGGTCCCACATGGCGCACCTGCCGCCCGCTGCTCCCCTCAGCAGTGTACTTCGGTCCCTCTGCCTGCTCTGCTCCCCGCTCTGGCTCTGGTGAATTCTCTCACCCTCCCGCACTTCTGACTCTACCCAGTGCTTGTATAAATAAATAAATAAATCTTTAAAAAAAAAAAAAAAAGGCAATAAGTGAGTAATATCTCCCGCAGTTTCCCAGAGTCAGGAATCCAGGAGAGTTACCTGGGTGCTTCTGGCTCAGAGTCTCTCTCTCAAGACTGCAGTCAAGTTGTAGCCAAGACTGCATCATTGAAGGCTTGACTGGGACTGGAGGATTTGTAAGGAAAATGACTCACTCGTAGCTCTATTGGAAGAAAGCTCCATTTCCAGCCACATGGACCTTTCCATATGGGCTGTTGATGACCCAGCCCCTGGCTTCCCCAGAGCAAGCAATCTGAGAGAGAGCTACCCAGATGGCAGCTGCAGAGTCAACACCAGTACATCAACCTTACTCTCAGAGGTGAGTCTGTACTCAAGAGAAAGGAATTAAGCTCCACCTCTGGAAGGGAGGCCTATCTGGGAATGGACACACATGTTTAAAAACAAAATCAAAATTCAATATTATTTCAGGATTTTGTGAGTCAAGTGTTTCTTTGATCTGATTATTTGTTTTATGATTAATGATCACTTTGAAACAGAGAAAGAAGACACAAAATATTTCTGAGCTTTTCTTGCAAATGAAGAGAAGAGAGAAAGGGCAGGAGAGTGTGCTGCAGTGTGGGCACTTTGGTGGTGGGATAACTAGGGTGACTGTACCTGAGGAGAGAAAACCTATATTGTGAAAAAATAACAAAAGATACTTAATGAATAAATAATAACATGCTATTTTTAGCCTTTCTTAATGATTCGGTCATTTTAAAACATTTAAACTTTCGTTTTTGACTTCTCTAAAAGGAAACAATTGTAGGTATCTCTTTTGTGAAGATTTTCAGTGTTTCAAATAAGAATGTGTATTTCCCAATCAAATCTTTAAAAAGTGAAAAAAAATTAAAGCATGTCTGTTGTTCCATTCATAATTTCTGTCCTAGAACTAGTAATTTAAAATTTTTTCCAAAATAAGGTATTAGTGATGTGCTTTTCCAGTTCTGTATATGTATTTAATCCTGTGAGGTTAAATGTAAACAATGCATGAAATCCTTCACCAGGTAGACTTGCCTTGGCCACTGTAGACAAGAAAATTTAAGGAGTTGTGATTAAGTAAATACCTGCAGAAGAGAATGGACACTTACCTATGAAGCCACCATTGGCACCTCTCCTGATCCCATCCCCAATGTAACCTCCATCTTGAGACGCATGTGTATTACTCTCTCGTGTTCCTCTAAATAATTTTACAGTAAATATATATATATATATATATATATATGCTTTCTCTTAGCATAGAATTATTTTATAAGTTTGAAATATCTGATAATTATATATATGATATATATATATATATATCCCTACTCCATATAGTATTTTAATGTCTGTTTTTAAAGTTCAAGTACAGGACTTCCCTGGTGGCGCAAGGGGTGAAGCACAGCACTATGAAGCTGTCTGCAACCTCTGCAGCACGAGTTCGATCCCCGGCCAGGGAGCTATCCACATGGCACAGCAGACCTCACCTGTCTTGCCCACTGCTCCCCTCAGCAGTGTATTTCAGTCAATCTATCTGTTCTGTTCTCCACTCTGTCTCTGGTGAATCCTCTCACCCCCCCCACACACACCTCTGGCCTGTACCCCAGTCCTTGTATGCACAAATAAATAAATCTTTAAAAAAAAAATAAAGTTCATTTACAGTGCAAAAAGGTGTGTATTCTTATGTGATTCTGCATTCCATGGAGGGGAATTTTCTCTCTGGATGAGGTCAAGTTCATTATATTTACTGCTGACATTTCACATTTTATGAATATACACAATTTTGCTATCTTCCTATTGACATATCTGTGGTTAATTCCAGATTTTGTCATAAACTTTAGTGCAGATGTCTGCTTGGGCACATAGGCAAGAACTTCCCCAGAGTAGAAGATGAGAAATAGGACTACTGGGTTCCATGGGGAACCCAAGCCATGCTAATATGACCCAAAATATGTGTACAAATAAAACTTTATGAGGAAAGCATTGAAAGTTTAAGTTGCTCCTGTGTTTGTTCTGAAAATAAAGCAAACCCAGTTGAAGGCAAAAAATAAGGACTGAAGGTCACATTTTTATTGCAAAGTAACCAGAAGTTTCTTTTCAGACTATTACTTCCTCTACTTTTATTTACTTATTTTTTAAAGATTTATTTATTTACAGACATAAGAAATGGAAGTGTAAGCCAGAAGTGTGGGGGGTGAGAGGATTCATCAGAGACAGAGTGGGGAGTAGAACAGGCAGATCTACTGAAATACACTGCTGAGGGGAGCAGTGGGCGAGACAGGAGGGGGTCTGCTGTGCCATGTGGGTAGCTTCCTGGCCAGGGATCCAACTAGTGCTGCAATGGCTGGAGATAGCTTGATAGTGCTGAGTTTTTAACCCCTGCACCACCAGCGAGGCACTGCCTCTACTTTTATTCAAAGGTTAGCATTATACTTTTAACATGTACACATAGATAATGCTTTCTCTTAGCATAGAATTATTTTATAAGTTTGAAATATCTGATAATTAGAATAAAAGAAGGAATGAAAAAAGAATAGATAATAGAAAATAATGAAACAAGCAGAGGAGAGAAATTGGAAACTAGATAACATTTTGGAGGTTTAGGAGATAAAAGAGATGTAAGCAACACGTATAGAAAATAAAAGCTTAAGAGATCCTGATTAATTATTGTTCTGCAACAAATTAGCCTAATATTTAAGTAACAAACATCTTAAAATAACAAACTTCTATTCACTCAAAGACATAATATAAAGATAAGCAACATGGAGTAGGTGTCAGTGAGAGAAACTGGATAAAGAGAAGTATTTTGTGGGCCTCCCCTGGTGGCGCAGCAGTTGAGTACTGGGCTGCAAAGCTGCCCACAGCTTCTGCAGTGCCGGTTCAATCCCCGGCCGCTGGGGAGGGTCCCACATGGCACGCAGACCTCTCCTGCCGCGCCCACTGCTCCCCTCAGCAGTGTATTTCGTCAGTCTGCCTGCTCTGTTCCCTGCTCTGGGTGAATTCTCTCACCCTCCCGTGCTCCTGACTGTATCCAGTGCTTGTATAAATAAATAAATAAATAAATAAATCTTAAAAAAAAGAAAGAAAGAAAGAAAACTTGGCCAACACAATGAAAGGGGGAGGATAATAAACACATAAAAAAAACTTAAAAAAAAAAAAGAAGGATTTTGCAAGATGGAATAAGGGGTTATTGGTGAAGAGATGGAAATGATTTTGTTGGTTCAAGTCCCACAAGAGCCAGATGCCAAGATGGGGGCAAAAACAGCTGTATTTTTTTAGGGAAAACACCTGTCAGAGAACATGGAGAAGGAGCCAGAAAACTGGGAGAGCCAGCAGACCAAGTTGCAAGTCTGACCCCAAGTGATGGTGAGAAGAGAGGTTTGTTGAACTGTCCTAGACTAGCAGAAAATTACGTGAAGTTGAGCAGGCCACAGGGAGTCCTCCGCACAGCCGGCCATCAGAGGGGTCCCTGTGTGCCAGGAGCAGGCTGCCTCAGTGTCTCTGCTGAGACAGTCACCATCTGGAAACAGCACAGGGACACAGGATTTCTGGGCCAAAACTGCATGAACTTCAGCACACAGGAGCAGGAGTCCTTGGGGCTTACCTGAGGACCCAGACCTTCCTACCTGATCAGTGTAGGCCCTTCAGTTATGGACTGATCATATCCACCCCCAAGTCATGGCAGCCAGGAAGAACTAACCACTGGATCACTTTGATCTTGGACTTCAATCACCAGAACTGTAAGCAATAATTTCTTTTTTTTTGTTTAAGTCACCCAACCAATCACATTTAAGAGCTTTCCTCAGTGTGGATGACTACACATGTGCATTCACAATTACAGGGAAAAAGGAAGGAACCCCAGTCTATCACCGGCTTCTCCTGCCCATGTGTGTGACAGCAGCCCCACCCTTGGATCAGCATCAATTACTGCTGCCCAGAGAAGGGGAGACCCCTCTTTCTCACCTGCTGGGCACATGGAGTCTACACTTCCCTGGCAACAGCTCTAGTTTGTAGAAGTGTAGTTCAATGAACCCTTATTGTGTTCCCCTTTTGAGAGACAGGACCACCTGCCCTACCAAGTCCATAGTTACAGAGATAAGAAACACAAAATCCCTCAGTAGATGATGGAAATGATGGCAAGCAGGGCCTCCATGGACTTGATCTTTGTCTTGGACTTGTCAACGGGCTGTGCTCTTCCTGATAGCACCAAATAGAGAGCTGTGACTCAGTGAATCCTCTTTTTTCTGAAAGCTGTGACTCCACCCATTGATGGCGTTTCTCAAAGCAGGCCCTTCAGGTGCCCCTTCAGAAGGCCCATCCAGTGTTGTGTGGCCAGCAGCCCCTGAACAGTGCAGACTGCAATGTGCCCAGTGGATCCCATGCTCGTGCCCATCCCGCTCCCCCTTCCTGTGAAGTGTGTTCCTGGCTGGGTGCAGGGCTAAGAGCAATCCCATGCCTGTAGATCAGGCATTGTAATGGCCTCTGAGAGTGGAGCTGGCTGTAGTTCTGAGGACAGGGAAGGAAAACAGATGTGGAGAGGTGTCTATTCCTGAGAAGATGAAACTCTGGCCCTCCAGGGATGGAAAGGAAAAGTTGTGCATTTGTCACTTAGTGGCTACTAGGTCAGTCAGGAGATAGTGTTATATCTGGGTCAGCTCTGGTCTGTAATGCTGACATATTAGACATTGGGAGGGCGCATTAGCCGGAAAGCCTTTGTCAGAGGGAATCAAGGCTTCTGGACCCCTTTGTAGCCTCATCTCTACCATCCTGGTCCCCCCATTCATGTGCCATACAGAGTAAAGTAAACTCAGTAGAGGTGCCAGGGAGTCCTGGACCCCAGGCAAACTTCAGAGCAGTAAATGTCCATCCTTCGTTTCCCTACGGTTCTGAATCACTCACTGGAAGACACCCATAGGTAGCGTGGTCTCAGAGCAAGCACGGCACACATTTGAGAGCGCAGCAACTGGCGATGTTTGTCAATAACACTCCCGCAGTCTGCGGGTCTGGGATGCGTATTCTCACCACCTCCCCAATAATCCAGTAGAGATCAAAAGATTGATAATAAAAGAGATCAAAGGGAAGAATTATTAGAGAAGAAGGGATGAGGTCTAGGGCACCAGCAGAAGGACTGACTCTGGCTGGCAGTGTGGACGCTGACCTGTGGTGAGGGACTTGAAGGCCCCTCATGTGGGGCAGACACTGATATATGAGTCAACAGTGACAGAATCTGTAAACGTTGTCTTCGGTTGCCTTGGTAAAGGAGGCAGTAAGGCATTAGCTAAAATAAGAATGTGGATGGAAAACTATTAAGAGGGCACACATCACTTCCCAGTTCAGGGGTACAAGGTTGGTGGTAAGAGGGAATCAAGGCTTATGGACCCCTTTGTAGCCTTATCTCTGCCATGCCAGTCAATAACACTTGATTGGTGGAAGAGGAAGCACCCCATGGAAGAGAACCTCAAAGGGAATGGATTGTATCCTCGGGAGAATGGATTTCTGCCAGAGCTGAGAGGTAAAGGGACATCCTAAGAGAGAACTTCAGAGATTTTGCTGATCGTGGACTGGGATCTCCAGGGGTCACCGTGCAGAGGCTTCAGGAGCTGGAGAGGGGTGTGAGAGGAGACAGAATAAGGCTGTGGAGAAGAGATTGCAGGGGATTTGTAGTCAGTGGTGACTGATAGGAAAACAAGGGACAGGATGTAGTGAGATTAGCCCTGGTGGATTCGGGCTGATGAAGGAGGTGAGTCTGAAAGACAAAGGTGAGAGGACAGGGATTTGGGGCTCTGCCATTGGAAATGAGGAGATTTGGAATGGTTGGGTTTCAGTTCCAGTTCTTGGACCCTTTCTTGGCTCCTGATTATGAGATGCAAACCCTGGGAAGAAGAGTGTTAAACAAAGTCACTCTGACCCTTGTGTGGAGGGAGGACACTCACACCAGGTCTCAGGTCTGCCTTCATATGCTTTGGCAGAGAAACGTCTAGGGAACCAGGTGTTACCCCTGAAATTGAGGCCCTGTTTGCCCTTTGCTGAGGGTGCCAGAATTCCAAGAAGGCTGTTCTCCACAATATGCATATCCACCCTATGGAATGTAGGGAGACATTAAAATGGTATTTACAAATAAGAAGTGAATTTTTCCCCAAAACCAGATATGAAATCTGACTTTGGGAGAATAATTAGTTCATTTTATGACCTTATAACTTAAAAAAAAATTGACAATTGTAGTTATTTTCCCTCTCCAATAGCAATATGATTTGCAGGGAATTGTAATTTTTTTTTAATGTTAATATCTTTTTTTTTTAAGATTTATTTATTTATTTATACAAGCACTGGGTACAGTCAGAAGCGTGGAAGAGTGAGAGGATTCACCATAGCCAGAGCAGGGAACAGAACAGGCAGACCGACGAAATACACTGCTAAGGGGAGCAGCGGGCACGGCAGGAGAGGTCTGCGCACCATGTGGGACCCTGGCCCCATGGCCCGGGAATGAACCTGCGCTGCAGAGACTGCGGGCAGCTTCGCAGCCCAGTGCTCAACCACTGCGCCCCCAGGGGAGGCCCCAGGGAATTGTAATTTTTTTTTTTTTATAGAGGCATGCTTTTTTATTTATTTGTTTATTTGTTTGTTTGGTTATACATGCACTGGGTACAGTCAGAAGAGCGGGAGGGTGAGAGAATTCACCAGAGCCAGAGCAGGAAGCAGAGCAGGCAGAAGGACCGAAGCACACTGCTGAGGGGAGCAGCGGGCGGCAGGAGAGGTCTGGGCGCCATGTGGGACCCTCCTCCGGTGGCCGGGGAGCAGCCGGGGATCGAACTGGCACTGCAGGGACCACGGGCAGCTTCGCAACCCAGCGCTCAACCGCTGCGCCACCGGGGAGGCCCGGGAATTGTAATTTTTAAGAGGCAAATACTGCAGTATTTAGGGATGAGGGTAATGACCCTTAAAATCACATTCCTGTGATTAGCAAAAATCATGCAAACATAAGGTACTATACACAGGAGAGAAAAAATTATAAAATGTTAAAATTACAAAAAGTTAAAAACTTTTGAATCTGAGGTAATCACTACACTGTTCTTCACACTGTTACACTTTACACTGTTGAATCTAAGGTAATCATTACACTGTTCTTTTGAATATTTGAAAATATTCCCAACGTGGAAAACATTTAAAAACAGGATTTCCAATGTCTCATGAAAAGTTCACAGCGTAATGTTGACACAAAAGCAGCATTCAATGGTGTGTGTGTGTGTGTGTGTGTGTGTATAAGTCATTCTGTCTGTGCACTCACTCACTCTCTCAACAAATATTTTAAAATCAACAACCAGCATTCTCAGAGCAATGGAAATACACTTGTGAGCAAAATCTCTCTCCTTGTTCCCATAAGGCTTATATTCTAGAAGAGGGAGAGAAAATAGACAGTTAAATGAAGACATTTAAAAGTGTGTTTGTCTGGGAGAACATTTTTGCACACAACACTAATGATAAAGGATTGATCACAAAAATCTGCAAAGAGCTGATGAGACTCAACAACAACAAAGAAAATAATCCAGTCAAAAAATGGGCAGAAGAGCTAAAAAGAAACTTCTCTGAAGAGGAAATGCGAATGGCCAACAGGCATATGAAAAAATGTTCAACATCACTTGTAATCAGGGAAATGCAAATCAAAACTACCATGAGATACCATCTTACACCAGTGAGAATGGCACATATTAAACAAACTAGCAACAACAAATGTTGGCGAGGGTGTGGAGAAAAAGGAACTCTCCTGCACTGCTGGTGGGAGTGCAAACTGGTCCAACCACTATGGAGAGCTGTGTGGAGATTTCTTGACCTAGTAAACATAGAGCTTCCATATGATCCAGCAATTCCACTCCTAGGTATTTACCCAAAGGACACAGAAACATCAATTCCAAAGAACACCTGCACCCCTATGTTTATAGCAGCACTGTTCACAATAGCTAAGCTTTGGAAACAGCCCAAATGCCCAAAAATAGATGACTGGATCAAGAAGATGTGGTACATATACACCATGGAATATTACTCAGCATTCAAAAAAGATAAACACATGCAATTTGCAGCAACATGGATGGCGCTGGAAGGGATCATGCTCAGCGAAATAAGCCAAAAAGAAAAAGAAAAATACCGGATGGTCTCACTCATAGCAGGAATCTAGAAAACTTAAATAAGGGACCAGGAAAATGAATAACTATAAGAAAGTGAAAATCAAAATCAACAAAAAACTATGAACCAGAGACACTTTTTGGGGGGTGGGGGGTGGAGGGGAGGGATAGGGTCAAAATGGGGGATTGCAATTGTATGGGGAATATAAAAATAAAATTTATTATTTATAAAAAAAAAAAGTGTGTTTGTCACGTTCTATGAAGCCAACATTACACTAATACCAAAACCAAACAAGGACAACACAAAAAAGGAAAACTACAGGCCAATCTCTCTAATGAACACTGGGGTGACAGGGAGATTCATGGACCCCAAGAGGAGGACAGAGCAGGGACTGTGCCACCCTAGAGGACCAGCCCTGGGGGCTGATTCTGGGGCTCCAGAGCCCCACTCCCAGCAGGCAGGTCAGAGTCAGCCCCACTCACAGCTCCAGGCAGCTGGACAGACTCTGTGCCGTGACCCTGCAGACACCGCTCTGGGATAGTGTAAAGAAAACAAAACAGCAAAATTAAATGGAATCTAAAAACAGCAGGGATAATTTTTTTTAAATCACCTTTATATTTTGAAGAATACTTTCAGGACATGTGGAATTCTTGTCTGAC
This sequence comes from Talpa occidentalis, assembly GCF_014898055.3. Lineage (NCBI taxonomy): Eukaryota > Metazoa > Chordata > Mammalia > Eulipotyphla > Talpidae > Talpa > Talpa occidentalis. The sequence goes on along the minus strand of NW_023602073.1, from coordinate 43,878,677 downwards.
AGCTCTTTTCTATCAAGACCTTGATTATGTCACTCCAGCTGTCCTGGCCTCCACTGTTTCTTGTGTGAAAACAGCCACTGATCACTTCATTGCCTTAATTTTTTACTGGTTTGTACCAAATCACTTCATACTTAGCCTCTAAACAGCAAGGATCTGGCATCTGGCACAGTCTCTGAGGGGGAGGCGACAGGAGGGGCCTCACTCAGAGGCTCCAGCTCTGGGTCCCACGAGGCTGCGATGGGGACGAGATGTTGGCAGATCTGAACGGCCGTGATCAGCGTGGAAAGACCTGCCTCAGAGCTCATGTTGAAGATGTACAACCCATGCCCTTTTGGTAAGTACAGAGCAGGGCAACCATGCCATAATCTAACTTTAGAACATTTTCATCACCTACAATATCCCTTGCTTTCTTGACCTGAGCGGATGGATACCACCCCCAACGTCCCCTCCCAGCCCTGGGCAGCCAAGAACCCACTTTCTGCCTCTGGGAACAGGCCTGGGAACTTCTCTAAATACACCGCAGGCAACTCTGATGGCACAGACCTGCAGTCATGCATTTGGGGTCCCCTATCCCAACACATGCTGTCACCCAGTAACATGCTCCATAGGGTGCTGCGGTCACAGAGAACTACATGACCCCACCCTGGAGGACCTGCAGCCTGGGGTGTGTGAGGAGAGAAGGGCTGCAGTAGCCTGCCTCAGAGCGGGGCCAGGGCAGAGCCGGGGAGGTTCCTTCCTCAGCAGCAAGGGGACATGGGAGCTGGGTCTTGAATGCCAGATGTGGGCACAGGAACAGAAGTGGCTCAGGGAGCTGATGGAAGGCCGACTACATGACCTCAGCAGTTACTTTCTCTGTGTGATCTCGGAGATTCCTCCCCAACACTCTGTGAACTGGGAATTGATAACTGTTCTGACATCCCCCCCCCCCGCCCCCTTCAGAAACAAGGACATGGGGGGAGGGGGGCGGGGGTGTATGGTAGTGCCCAGGTCTGAACCCCAGCTGCCTGGATCCTGTGTCAGGGCCTCCCGCCCCACATCATCCTGCAGACTGACCAGAGCAAGGCCCGAAAGTCTGCCACAAATCTAAAACACCTTCCAGTGGGGACCCACAGAAAAGGATCAGAAACAACCAGACAAGCACCCCAGGAAGTCTGGCTGGTCACACCCCTGAGGGGAAGGAAAGCAAGAAGGGGAACTTGGACTCAAAACTGCCCCAGGAGGACACACCCAGAAACCTCATCTCCCCCTAAATGCTGCCTTTTGTTCCATATGGAGAGGGAAAAGGTGGGAGGGGGGGGGCGGGACAGACACAGGACAGTGTTCATGGTCAACCCTGGGGGACTCTGGACGCCCTGCAGGAAGGACACTCACCCCCCTCACTGCCTCTCCAGCTCCTCAGGGCCTGTTTATGCTGCTTTGTCAACATACACTGTTCCCTGTTCTGTCTAGTCAGATAAAAGTTGTCTTAATTCTGGTGAGTTAATAATTTACCTTCCTCTTAACGGACATATACCTCTAATAGTTTCATTGTTTTAAGTGCTTTTGAAACAGTTTCAGGGAAATACCTAAGGTTGCCACAATACAGTGGAGAATCTAAAAGGACTTGTGATTTTAAAATACAACTACTCATTCTGCAGGGGGAGGGCGGGAAGAGCACCAGGGACTGTGGTGGCGGTGCAGGGGCGAACTGGTGGTGGGAATTCTATGGGAACTACACCTGAGAGGAGAAAGCATACACACACGCACTATACAAAAGTGAACAATGATGTAAAATATACATAAATAAATTATAATGTAAAATACAACTACTGATGGGAAGAAGTAAGCCCCGTTCTCCAACAACAATCCAGTGAAGTTTATGTTGACAAGGTTAAGATGAGGGGTCACAAGGAAAGCCTCTTCGATAAACGGTGCTGGGGACACTGGACAGTCACGTGCAAAAGCATGAAACTAGACCACCGTCTCCCACCTCACACAAAACCAACTCAAAATGGATAATAGGCTGGAGTTATACAACCATTTTGAAATGAGAGATCAGAATACTTAGTAAAAGTTTTACATCCTGGCGAGAAAGAGAGAGAAAAGCAAGTGTTTGTTTGCTCATTATAAGGTGCCATATTTATGGGTCCAGTTTTGCATAAGTTTTTAGTTTTTTTTAGTTTCAGGAGAAACCTGTATTTTTTTTTCTTAGTGTGAACAACTTGAAAAGAATTAATGGGCATGGAGAGCAAAGAGAAGAAAGAACACTGGGAATAAAACACCCAAAGTTCCCCATCCCCTCGTGGGTAAAGACACAACCACACAGCCTTGGCCCAAGGCAGGGCCACTGCGGCCTGAAAGGTCCTCTGAGTCTGAGGTGCCTTCAGGTGGGGACCTGGGAAGTGGATGGAAGGAGCCAGCAAATCTGGGCCAAAAGGAGCAAAATGAAAGTACAAGGCAAGGGAGAGGTCGATCTCTCCATGGGTCTCTTCCAGGCATCTCCTTCCACGTCTCTAAGTTCCCGGTTCAAGCCAAAGCCAAGAAGCAAGGCGGCTTCTCCACACGTCTCTCTCCTGCGTGTCTCCTGGCGCTCTCTGCGCTGACAAACCTTCATGTTCTGAGCAAATCGTCCATCAGAACAGCCCATCACCATTGAGGCTCCTGATCTACTCATCTGTTTTGGGGTGTTTATGTTGTTTCCACAGCTTGGCTATTGTGAATAGTGCTGCAGTGATCACGGGAGCGCAGGGTCCCTTCAAAGTGGCGTATTTGTTCATAGATACCTTGGAGCGGGACTGCTGCGTCCTATAGCAGATCCACTTTTAGTCTTTTCAGAAACCTCGGTACTGTTTTCCATAAGGGCTAGATCAGTCCACATCCCCAAAACCAGTAAAAACTGTTACTTTTTCCCCATGTTCTGGCCAGCAATTGCTATTTCTAGTCTTTTTGATATGAGCCATTCTCACAGCTATGAAGTGGTTTCTCGTTGTAGTTTAAACCAGAGGCTCTTGCAGTCACAAAATGGGGATTGAGAAGAAATCCTGCACCACTCAGGCCCAACAGGGCAGCTGTCTCAGACTGTGAAGGAAAAGGATCATGAAAAAATTCAAAGAAACACGTAAGTGTCGACATTCTCCATAGTCCACCGCATCCTCAGAATGTCCCCTTCACAGCTTCCCCATAACCTGGTCCCGTTCTCTCTGCCCCAGCCCCTCCCATCACAGGCCTCCACATCTCACCTTTAGGAGCTGAGAGAGACACATTCGAGCCCTGGGCACTGTCGCTGCCTAGGGGAGAACAAAACAGAACCTGGTCAGAGGCAGGAGAGAGAAGACCACAGAGGACCTGATGATGTGACTCCCCCAGGGGCTCCATCTATGCTGTCCCCATGGGCTCAGAGTTCCAGCCCTTGATACACACTTACCTGCAGCCTGAGTGTAGCTTCCTCTTTGTCCTTCTGTGGGAAGAAACATCATGTGAGACCAGGGAGGAGTCAGCCCATGAAGTCTAAAGGAATCCCCTCATTCCAGAACACAGGAAAGTTTCCAGACTGTGACTGAAGACCTGGGGCAGGACCAGGAAATATGAAGAAAGGAGATGAGAGGGGTCTGGACCAACTTCCTCCCCACTGATATTTTCTGGGAGTAAGGTCCCCAGAATCATCAAGATGAATAATTAGTGATTCATTTTCATAAGCATTTCATAAGCATAATTCATTTTCATAAGCATTTAGTCAGCTCCAGACTAAGGGACAAGTGTGTGGATAGTATTTACATTTACCAGGGAGGGCAAACTCTCCCTGGGACATGAAAGCCTAATGTCCAGTTACCCCCCATTCCCTTCCCTACCTGAACTTCCTCCACATCACAGTTGCAGCCACCACAGCTCCAATGATCACAGCTCCAAGGAGGACCAGGCCAGCAATGATGCCCGTGGTGGGGATGGAGGACTGAGGAGGGGGCACTGGAAGGGAAGGGAAGGTCAGACCCTGGGCCCCAGGCCTCCATCTGATGCTCTGAAAGTTTCCAGAAGGGCTCCTGATTCCCCTGGGCAGAGGCTTTGTCCATGACCCTCTCCTTACCCCATCTCAGGACTCGGGGTTCCTGCAGTCCCTCATGCTGCACATGGCACGTGTATCTCTGCTCCTCTCCAGAAGGTACCACCACAGCCGCCCACTTCTGGAAGGTTCCATCACCCCCAGGCCTGGTCTCCACCAGCTCCATGTTCTGGGTCAGGTCCTCCCCATCTCGCTGCCAGGTCAGGGTGATGTCCGCAGGGTAGAAGCCCAGGGCCCAGCACCTCAGGGTGACCTCATGCTCAGTGATGGGGTGGTGGGTCATGTGTATGTTTGGAGGATCTAAGGGAAGAAGAATCAGAAAATTTCACTCTTTGGGTTTGCTCCAGGGATACTGAGCAGCCTCATGTGACAACCCCCAGAATGGACAGCGCAGTCAGTGTGGAAGGAGGAAGCACAAACCCAGAGACCTGCCTGGTCTGGGGAATCTGGGCTAATGGGGGGAGGGCCCAGGGTAGGAGGAGGCAGGTCTCTAAAGAGAACACAGACTTTTGCTTCTGACCTGGGTGAAAAGTGAATGAACAGAAAGGCAGGAGTCTGATCCAAAACCGTTCTCAGACCAAAAACAAGCCCTTGAGAGAGAAACTCCTGCTTCCCAAGACTGCTGCTGTCTCACAAGGGTCCAGGGAAGGGCTGGTTCAGGGTGGTCTCCCTCCCTTAGGAGAGACTAGATTCCTTCCCTGTCCTTCAGAGAAGCGGGGTCCTCTGGAGGACTGTCTCTCTCTACAGAGCCTGAAACCCAGAGGAATTCCTCCCTCTCCCGACCAGAGAGAGGGCCTGAGGAGAGATGGGGTTCGCTGGGTCCCTCTTACCTGCTTGCTGCAGCACCTCCTTCCCGATCTCCAGGAATCTGCGGAGCCACTCCACACACCTGCCCTCCAGGAAGTCCCTGAGGCGCTCGGGCTCCCTGCTGGCCTCCCACTCGCGCCGGGTGACCTGAGCCGCCGTGTCCACCGCGGTCCAGGAGCGCAGGTCCTCGTCCAGGGCCAGGTAATCAGCGCCATCATAGGCGACCTGATCATACCCGCCGAGGAGGCGCCCATCGGGCCCCACGTCGCAGCCCAAAGTCCTCTGGATTGTGTGAGACCCTGAGCCCCGGCCCTGAGGTCAGTCCCCTGGTCACGCCACCGGCACCCCGACCTCCAGCCCAGAAAAAAACGTAAACTTAAAATCTCAGGGAGGAAAGACCCGCGGGCTCTTCCCAGGCCGAGTGTCACGGCGGGAGCAGTAGCCTCGGGTGTCCTCGGACCCTGAGACTTGGGGCGCCCCGGCCGGTCGGTGGGGATGGGGGCGGTGGCCTCGCCCTGAGCCCACATTGCTCACCAGCCTCGCTCTGGTTGCAGCGGCCGCGCACGTCCTCCAGGAGCGCTCCGAGCCTCCGGGCGGTGCGCTTTTGGTTCAGGGTCTCCTCGTCCAGGTCCTCCTGCCGCACCCGCCCCGCCCAGGGCGCCCGCAGCTCCGCCCTCCGACCCGGGGAGTCGCTGTCGAACCGCCCGAACTGCGTGTCGTCCACGTACCCCACGGCGATGAAGCGGGGCTCCCCAGGGCCGGGCCGGGACATCGCGGTGGAGAGAAGCCTCAGGGAGTGGGAGCCTGGGGGCCGGAGGGAGACCCGGGCTGAGCCTCCTCCCAGCGCGTCCCGAGTCCCAACGTGATGGAGGCGGGGAGGAGGGCACAGGGGAAACCTTAGGTTGAAAGGGGCAGCAGATCTATGACAAGCCAACAGCCAGTATCATTCTCAATGGTGAAAAGCTGAAAGCAATTCCATTAAGATCTGGAACAAGACAAGGATGTCCACTCTCACCACTGCTTTTCAATATAATACTGGAAGTCCTAGCCAGGGCAATAAGACAAGAGAAAGACATCCAAGGAATCCAAATAGGAAAAGAAGAAGTCAAACTATCACTATTTGCAGATGATATGATAATATACATAGAGAACCCCAAAATCTCCACAGAAAAACTAATTCAACTCATCAATCAATTCAGTAAAGTGGCAGGATACAAAATCAACACGCAAAAGTCAGTAGCCTTCCTATACACAAACAATAAATCTGAAGAAGAAGAAATCAAAAAAACCACCCCTTTTATTATCGAAACAAAAAAAAATCAAATATTTGGGAATAAATCTAACAAAAGAGGTAAAGGACCTATACAAAGAAAACTATAAAACACTGTTAAAAGAAATAGAAGAAGACACAAAGAAATGGAAAGATATCCCCTGCTCATGGATTGGAAGAATAAACATTATTAAAATGGCCATCCTACCAAAAGCAATATACAGATTCAATGCTATTCCAATCAAAATCTCAATGGCATTCTTCAAAGAAATAGAACAATTATTGATGAAATTCATATGGAATCACCAAAAACCCCGAATAGCCAAAGCTCTTCTGAAAAAAAAAGAAGGAAATGGAGGCATCACACTCCCAGACTTCAAACTATACTACAAAGCCATAATCATCAAAACTGCATGGTACTGGAACAAGAACAGACATACAGACCAATGGAATCGAATAGAAAATCCAGAAATAAACCCACAGATTTATGGTCAACTAATCTTTGACAAAGGAGCAAAGACTATGCATTGGAGCAAAGAAAGTTTGTTCAATAAATGGTGCTGGGAAAACTGGGTCGCTACATGCAAAAGAATGAAGCTTGACGACTACCTCACACCATACACAAAAATCAACTCAAAATGGATTAAAGAACTAGACATAAGACCTGAAACCATAAAATACATAGAAGGAAATATAGGCGAAACACTACGGGATTTGCACATCAAAGACATCTTTACAGACACATCACCCAAAGCAGTGATAGTAAAGACAAAGATAAACAGCTGGGACTACATCAAATGAAAGAGCTTCTGCACAGCAAAAGAGACAATAACAAAAACAAAGAGAAACCCCACCAACTGGGAGAACATTTTTGCACCCAACGCTAATGATAAAGGACTGATCACAAAAATCTGCAAAGAGCTGATGAGACTCAGCAACAACAAAGAAAATAATCCAGTCAAAAAATGGGCAGAAGAGCTAAAAAGAAACTTCTCTGAAGAGGAAATGCAAATGGCCAACAGACATATGAAAAAATGTTCAACATCACTTGTAATCAGGGAAATGCAAATCAAAACTACCATGAGATACCATCTCACACCAGTGAGAATGGCACATATTAAAAAAACTAGCAACAACAAATGTTGGCGAGGGTGTGGAGAAAAAGGAACTCTCCTGCACTGCTGGTGGGAGTGCAAACTGGTCCAACCACTATGGAGAGCTGTGTGGAGATTTCTGGACCTACTAAACATAGAGCTTCCATATGATCCAGCAATTCCACTCCTAGGTATTTACCCAAAGGACACAGAAACATCAATTCCAAAGAACACCTGCACCCCTATGTTTATAGCAGCACTGCTTACAATAGCTAAGCTTTGGAAACAACCCAAATGCCCAAAAATAGATGATTGGATCAAGAAGATGTGGTACATATACACCATGGAATATTACTCAGCATTCAAAAAAGATAAACACATGCAATTTGCAGCAACATGGATGGCGCTGGAAGGGATCATGCTCAGCGAAATAAGCCAAAAAGAAAAAGAAAAATACCGGATGGTCTCACTCATAGCAGGAATCTAGAAAACTTAAATAAGGGACCAGGAAAATGAATATAAGAAAGTGAAAATCAAAATCAACAAAAAACTATGAACCAGAGACACTTTTTGGGGGGTGGGGGGCGGGAGGGGAAGGATTGGGGTCAGAATGGGGCGTTTGCAATTGTATGGGGAATATAAAAATAAAATTTAATATTTAAAAAAAAAAAAAGGGCAGCAGGACGAGAAGGGCGGAGACGCGGGGGCTAACGGAGGCAAGAGGCTGGGGGACAGAAGGGCCAGGGCAGGACGGGCCGGAGGGGGCAAAGGGCACTGCGGTGGGGGAGACCCTCCTTTCCCGGGGGCTCCGCCCCCGCCAGGGGACCCCTTACTGCGCCCACCAGCAGCAACTGTTTCCCTCCCACCCGTACTCACCCGCCCAGCTCTCCGCCAGGGCCAGGGCCAGGGCGAACAGCGGCAGCAGGGATGGGGGCATCACCTGTGCGCTAGAGGTGCCGCGCATTTGAATCTTGGCGGGTCAGTGGGGACTTTCCTTACTTGGAGCCGGGGCGATGCTGATTGGCTGCTCTTTTTTGATGCTGATTGGCTGCACTTTTTAACAGGGTGATGCTGATTGGCTGCTCTGGAAACCTCCAGGCAATGGGGAGTGAGAACTGGAGTTGAGTCAGCAGTTTCCAGGCCCCGGTCGGGGGGTGGGGTGGAGGGTAACGTAGGGTGAGAGGACAACTGATAAAGAGCGGGGTGGGGTATCCCCAATAGTCATCTGCCCTGCACCAGACCCAGACCTGGGGGCCGAGACTATGAGAACCACACCCAGGGACATGGGACTTTGCGCTGCCTCCTCCGTTTCTGCACCAAGACCCCTGAGGCCAAGCCTAGGGGCTGGGTCAGTGATTCGCAAACATTTTCCTTTCGTGGTCTCTGCGCAGTCTCACAAATTAGCCAGGACCCCGGTATAATTTTATGAGGTTATAGCTATTCATATTTATCACACTAGGAATAGATTTTTTAATGATGTTACTATTTCACTTATAATAATATTAATAAGCCGATGCATGTTAACAGAAAATGTTTTTAAGAAAACTATTTCTGAACATAATCAGGGCAATGAGAAGAGTGGATCTTTTCCATTCTGTAATTGTGCAAGTGTCTTTCTTGTCTGTCTCATTAGAAGACAGTAGGATTTTCGTGTTTCCTTCTGCTTTTCGTCTGTGATTTTGGTTGAAGTCTGTGAAAAAAAAATATACAGTCTCACACATGTGTAGGACTAGTATTTTCAGGTAATTGTGAATATTCCACTTTGATTCTAAATTAAAACTATACTGTGCCTCCCCAAGCTGCCAGCAGCCTCTGCAGCACAGGTTCCATGCCCACCCGCAGGGCGAGGGTCCCACATGGTGCACAGACCTCTCCTGCCATGCTAGCTGTTCCCCTCAGCAGTGTACTTCGTCAGTCGGCCTGCTCTGCTCCCCACTCTGGCTCTGGTGAATTCTCTCACCCTCCCGCACTTCTAACTGTACCCAGTGCTTGTATAAATAAATAAATAAATCTTAAAAAAAAAAAAACAAGAACAACAACTATCAAGGTGGTAGTTTCTTGAAGATTATTTACAAAGTGAAATCTGAAATATTATCACTTGATAGTTCCTGTTCTGTTATTCTTCCATAAGCCTGTCTTGCAAATTGATTGGATCTTGTGTTAATTTATGAATTTATTTTTTGCATTGTTCTCAATTATGTAGATCTTCAATGTTCATTATGCTGGAATCAAATTACCAAAAACTCATATATGTTTATTTTTTACCAGAAATCACAAAAGTAAAGGTAGTACCGTGTACATTGTTAAGTTAGTGATGGGACACAATTTTTCATTATTTTTTCTGAGAGCTTATAATTTGTCAAGACAAAATTACTGTAATTTCGGGGCTCCCCTGGTGGCGCAGGCAGTTGAGTGCTGGGCTGTGAAGCTGTCGGCAGCCTCTGCAGCACCAGTTTGATCCCAGCCGCCCAGAGAGTGTCCAACATGAGGCAGCAGACCTCTCCTGTCTTGCCCGCTGCTCCCCTCAGCAGTGTATTTCGTCAATCTGCCTGTTCTGTTTCCCGCTCTGTCTCTGGTGAATCCTCTCACTCTCCCGTGCATCTGGACTGTACCCCGGTTCTTGCATAAATAAATAAATAAATAAATAAATAAATAAATAAATAAATAAATAAATAAATAAACAGATCTTTGAAATAAATAAATAGATAAATTACTGTCCTTTCTCAATTATCAGTTGATTTTCTTAAAGGAACAGTCATTTATTTATAGGAAAGTGTCTGCCAATTTGTCATTCATCCCTTCAAGTAAAGATGTTATTGCCTACAAAATAAAGAGGTTAGTTTACCTCTTACAAATATTTTCCTTGGGAGCCTCAATGGTGGCACAAGGGGTTAAGCACAGCACGGTGAAACTCTCCACAGCCACTGCAACAAGAGTAAGATCCCCTGCCAGCCAGGGAGCTGACCCACATGATGCAGGAGACCTCTCCTGTCTCCTCTACTGCTCCCCTCAGCAGTATATTTTAGTCAGCCTGCCTGCTCTGCTCCCCACACTGTCTCTGGTGAATCCTCTCATCCCCCACACCTCTGGCCTGTACCCCAGTTCTTGTATGCAGAAATAAATAAATCTTTAAAAAAACAACAACAGTATTTCCCTTGGGACACAGTGTTTTGGAAAGCAGCAGAAGTGCTCTATGTGTACTTCCATGTTTTACATCAGATTTTTTTTAATGTACATTTGAGGATGATACAATAGCAAAGATAATTTTTAATGCTTTATCCAGGACATTCTCGAGAAAGTGGCTTGAATTTTTATTTCTGCAGATAAGTGCCGCTGAAGAATAACTGTTACTGTAGTTGATGCTATAACCTACATTCTTACTAAGTTTTACCTCAGCAAATGTCAAAATAGTGAAAAGGACAATGGTGTCTAAGTGATGTTTTGAAAATAGGTTTGACCTCCTGCATCCGTGAAAGGTTCTGAGTGATGTCAAGGGCTCCACAGACCACACTTTGAGAAATGATTTTCTCAGTGAACCAGGGAGCAACTCCAGAGTGTTTTCTGCCTTTGCCTCCTCTTCACTTCCCAGCATCCCTCTCCCTGGCTGGCTCCTGCCTTCCCAAGCTGCCTCCCCTGCAGATACAATGGAGAGCAGAGAGAGGACCCTGGAGACGTGGAGCTTGCACTGTCAGGAGAGATGGACACTGAGTAAAGGTGACAAAGACACATGTAAATCCAACCTGAGCCATATGCTGGGAAGAAAAAGTTTGTACCTTATAAAATCAGAGAAGCAAGAGTCTTAACAAGTCCCTACAACTATTTTCAATAATATCAAAAGATGCAAAAAATATAAACTAAATTAGTATAAGAAAAAAAGATTTTATAAAACTGTATATACTCAGAATGAGAGAGCTTTTGAAATTATAAATTTGATCATAATAATTCAGCAGACAAACTGGAATATTAAAGTCTCACTCCCACTAAGTATACAAATGGAAGAGACTTGACAAGCAGAGAGAAGACCTACAAGAATGAGTCTATGATCAGGCCCAGGCCTGGGAGGCAGGACTGAGGCTGTGGGACAGCGTCTGCACAGGATGAAGCGGGCAGGAGAGCTGGTGTGTGTGATATGTCCGTGGAGATTCTGACCCCGGGGGGTAGTTTGAGGGGGATTAGTAATGAGCACAAGAGGAACTGAGCTAGTGAGGGAACAGCTGAATGGGGCTCAGTTATCCACCTCACTATTCAGAACAATGAGTGCACTTGGAGGCTTTGAAGGACAGGATGGAGGCCACGGCTGCCCCCAGAGTGTGGCAGCATTCATCGCTCAGTCTGTGGTATTTTATGAACATTTTCAAGCACATAGAAAAATTGAAATAATAGTGTAGAGCACACCACCTAGATCCCAGCATTAGCATTTTCCCACATTTGCTTTAACACACGTCTGCCTGCCAGTCCGTCTCTGTTGCCTTACGATGTGTGACATGGGAAGAATAAGTACCCAGAGTCCCTGTGCAGAACAATGAGAAACCGAGAGGGACCCACCAGGAAGGTGCAGCCCAGCTCCAAGGGCAGTCTCATTTTTACTTTGGATCAAACGGAAAATATATAAAAGATCAAAGCAGCAGTAGGCAAATAGGGAACACACAAGTGTGTGGCGGACACATAACCAGCTGCCTCCAGCCTGGGCTGGGAAATCAGGGAGAGTCAAGGGAAGCCTCAGTGTTTTTGCTGGTCTCACCATAACATCTACTGCTGTGTCTGCACACACTCTTTGCAGCATCTATAGATCTTTATACCAGGACTTTTGCCTTGAGAGCTTCTTTCTCTCAAAATTTCCTGTTCATATTCTGAGTGAAAGGCACAGAATAATCAAGCCAAAGACACAGAATGTTGAGACATAGACTAACCCAGGTCCCACGTCTCCCATCCATTGTATTTTTCTGATGATATTAAAAGTCAGTTGCAGGGCCTCCCCGGTGGCACAGCAGTTGAGCGCTGGATTGCGAAGCTGCCCGCAGCCTCTGCAGTGCGGGTTCAATCCCCGGCTGCTCCCCGGCCACCGGAGGAGGGTCCCACATGGCGCGCACACCTCTCCTGCGCTTCTGACTGTACCCAGTGCTTGTATAAGAAAATAAATAAATAAATAAATCTTTAAAAAAAAAAAAAAAAAAAAAAAAGTCAGTTGCAGATGTGAGTAAATTTCATTTCTCAACACTTCATCATTCAACTAAATAACTAGAATTCAAATAGTTTAAAATTCATTTTTGTGATAAAATTTATATTTAAAGATTTATTTTATTTATTTCTGCATAGAAGAACTGGGGTGCAGGCCAGAGGTGTGGGGTGTGAGCGGATTCACTAGAGACAGAGTGGGGAGCAGAACAGACGGATCTACTGAAATACACTGCTGAGGGGAGCAGCGGGAGAGACAAGAGGTCTGCTGTGCCATATGCATTAGCTCCCTGGCCTGGGATCCATCTCATGCTGCAGTGGCTGGCAATACCTTGATAGCACTTAGACTTTAACCCCTGTGCCATCAGGGAGGCCCAAAATTCATATTATGAGTAATATGTAAATCTTAAGTTTACTCTTTGATGAGTTCTGTCCCTAATCAAGAACATTATGATATAACTTTTATTTTATTGGATACGAAGGAACACTTAAATATCTTAATGATGTGCCATACTTCACAAGAAGAATTGATCACACCTCCTTCCTGTTTAATTCCTCTCACAGTCCAACCTTAAGCCCCCATGGCCCATCCATTCTAGCCAAGTCCTGTGACCACGGTCCTCCTGGAAGATAGTCTGTGCCTGGTTCGTCCTCAGAGTTATTTTTAATTATGTTCATTAAGGTAATTGGTTTACAACACTGAATATGATTTAGGGGTGCATGTTCAAACCTCTACAAATGTGTGTGATCACACCACACTCAACACAAACATCAATATATGGTGTATTATTCTTCAACTTTTCAACAAATAAGTTCATCTAACTCTCCCTTTGCCTTCCCATCCACAAAACCATTGGTCATGCAGGAAGAATAGCATATTGTATACATGTATGTGTATATATACATACAAAATATTTTTAAGTTTTATCAAAAATATGTATGTACAGGCAATTGCTAAAGCATAATTTTGCTAGAGCAGATGATGATCATTTTTCTAGCAAAACAATCTTCCAGGGATAGAAAGGAAGACAAGAAAACAATAATTTACTTTATAATTTACCTTTATCAAGTCATCCAGAGCACATCAATTCCTTTATGTGAATACTACTTTAAAATTACATAACAAGGGCCTCCCTGGTGGCCCACCATTTGATCACAGAGCTGTGAAGCTGTCCACAACCTCAGCAATGGGTGGTTAGACTCCTGGCCTGCCAGGGAGCTAACCCACTTGGCGTAGCAGACCTCTCCTGTCTCACCAGCTGGTCCCCTCAGAAGTGCCTCCGGTCCGTCTGTCTGTCCTGCTCCCTGCTCTGTCTCTGGTGAATCCGCTCACCCTCCCATGACTCTGGCCTGTACCCCAGCTCTTGTATAAATAAAATAAATCTTTAAAAAAAATTGCATAACAAGTTATTGACAGAAAACATACCAGTCAGAAACCTTATAACCTTAATTTTCACAAAATCATCAACTTCCCTAAGTTTTTTGAGAACATGAAAATAAAGACCATTTCAAGTAACAGCCCTAAACAACATGTGTGTGTGTAAAGAACAAGAATTGGGGCAATCAGCTGTCAGCTTCCTACTCCCCAGGTTTCATCTGAAATGACTCTCACTAGTTTAGTTCAGATTTATATCACCTTGACTGGGGGCAAAGTGCCTCCTTGGCCTAAGCAGAGGACAATATCACAATACTTCAATAGCCCTCACTGAGAATGTAAATGGGTGTCTAGCTCTGTAAGCCCTGAACACCTCCGGGTGCCCAGTGACCCCTGTGCTAGGTGGTTTAACATCATTGTTCTTCTTTTTTTTTTTAAGATTTATTTATTTATATATACAATAACTGGGGTACAGGCCAGAGTTGTGGAGAGGGGTGAGAGGATTCACCAGAGACAGAGTGGGGAACAGAACAGGCAGACTGACTGAAATACACTGCTGAGGGGAGCAGCAGGCAAGTCAGGAGAGATCTGCTGCGCCATGTGGCTAGCTCCCTGCCTGGGCACCTAGCTTGTGCTGCAGTGGCTGTGGCGAGCTTCAAAAGTTGTGTCTTTTTTTTTTTTTTTAAGATTTATTTATTTATTTATACAAGAACCAGGGTACAGACCAGATGTGCGAGAGGGTGAGAGGATTCACCAGAGACAGAGCGGGGAACACTAGTTCCAGCCAGGATCGAACCAGCACTGCCACTGTGGACAGACACTGCTGCAGACAGCTTCACAGCCAGTGCTCAACTGCCTGAGCCACCAGGGGAGGCCCCATAGGTTGTGTCTTAACCCCTTGCGCTACCAGGGAGCCCCACATCAGTGTTCTTCTGAGATCAAGTCTGTGCTTTGATCTCCCTGAAGCTTCCAGAACAAAAACAGGGTTTACTTTGTCTCCAGATTCTTTCTCAGGCTTGAGAAGATGCTCCCTGCTTTCCTGAGCCTCCCTGTCCAGGACCCCACAGCTCTTCATACTGGACTGGGTGGTCTCTGCCCACGTCCCTGCTCCCTCCCCGCTCTCCCTCCAGGGCAGCCCTTCTCCTCTGGGCTCAGACGCTGGCCCTGCCTGTGGAAGGTTGACAGTGAGCGGTCATCTCCAATCTTGAGGCCTCATTCCAGTCAACACTTTGCTGTTTCACATTGTAAATAACAGCTGACTGCGCCCTTTACTCCCTCCAGTCTGAAAGTGTTTCCCTCCTCTGTCTTCTGGGAGGTATTGTCAGTTTGTTTAAATGATAGCAAAGTTTTAACAATGATATTAAATAATAAGATGTTCTGGAAAAAACTACAAACACTACATTTTGAGTTAATGAAAATGATAATGTATTATTTTTCATTACAGAGGACATGGATGTATGAAAGAAAAGTCAATTCACTAAAAATGAGACATAAAACTCAAAAACAAAGAAAATGTTATTACATGGTGTTTAGAGACACAGAAGTAGCAGTTAGAGAATCAATTGAATAGAGTTGAGCAGGTTGTCTCTGAGATTCAGGAAGTGGGTCATGGACGATGGGGACCTGTGTCTTCATAACAAGCCTTGTGGAGGGACCATTCATTACAACTCTGTGAGTGTGTGTGTGTGTGTGTGTACAGTATAGTCTAGATAGTCACATATGTGTTATATTTGAAAAACTAAAAAGACGGCCAAGCAGCGGAGAGCAGGGACTCTCAGGAATAGTTCTCTAAGGAGTATCATAGAAATGGGGTTTTGTTTAAAGACACAGGATCAGGTTGTAGATTTTTGTGGGAGGAGATTGTTTGGTTGCCTTAGGAATTTTTTTCTTTTCAATGGGAGAAATTACTGCATGTTTTTATAGAGAGAAGAATGAGCCACAAGAGAGTGGGATATGATGACTATAGGGGCAGGAAGGGCCACTGAGCAGGTTTTCTATGACGCATAAAGGAGAGTCCTGGAGCCCTTGGTGGGTTTCTTAGGGTTTTATTGAGTTTTATGTGTATTACATCAACCAGGTACACGCAGGCAGGGGTGCTGGGGGTGGGGCAGGAGGCCGGTAGGCCTCCAAGTCCCCAGCAAATCTTCAATCTGGGCTTCTCTGGCTTCTCTTTTGGCTTTCTTTCTCCCCTTCTCTCTCGTGCTTCTGCTTCTCTCTATCTCAATACCCCTTCCAAGGCCCACAGAAGTAAACAAGACAGTTTGCAACAATGTAACAACTACAGGTGCCCCATCAGCAGGGCAAACCTAATGGTGGGAGGGCAGAAAAGCCTGAAAACCATTTACCCTACAATGAACCAGGGGACAGAGGGGCCTCACTGCGCCCAAGCTGAGGGGAGGCCTTAGACAGTAGGGGCCCTTCTCCCATCACCTGGTGAGGGCAGAGGATCAGGTGCAGGTGCAGGGATGATGGTGCCGTTCTCACCTGAGTGCTTCATATTTTATGAAAGAAAAACGAAAGTATTAATCAGCTAGAGTGGAGAGTGGGTGGAGCTGAGGGACTGAGGAGGAGGAGGGTGGAGTGGGAAAGAGCCCTCTCAGGAGGGGTGGGAGTGAGCTCACCTGGGCAATGGCATCTAGAGGTGGCAGGACTGAGGCCATTGGGCTCTGTGCTCATCAGCTGAGAGAGAGAGAGAGACTGACTCAGGCAGCAGCCACAGGATCTACAACAGACAAGGAAAGAATGAAACAAAATCTCTCCCAAGTGTGAGGACTACAGTTACTTTTACTTTCCCATTTGTAACATTTCATATTTTTACAAGGAATGTACATTGTAGCACATAAATTCTACATTATGCATATACATTTAACCAGAATAAAGCAGGTCTTCCTAAATTTTGAAAGGGAAAGCTGGTTTTGGCCATCAGGCTCAGCGCAGAGCTGAAGGGCTGGGCTTCCTGTCTGCTTCCTTCTTCCTCTTAGCCCTTCCTCCCCTCCTCAGGATGTTGCTCTCTGTGGGGCCGGCTCACTATCTCCCCTTTCTCTTCTGGGGGTGGCCATTTATTACAGTGTAAAGCCTGATGCTTTTAAGAAGATGGCATCTTTAGCTATTTTCAGTGGGAAGGTGTATCCATCCATCCAGCCCAAATTTGTCAGATGGACATTCTAAGGCAAAATATTTCAACAAAAAGATGGCGGGTCCTAGAGTGGGGGTTCAGAGCCAGAGAACATGTGACTGAGACTGATTGGCCAAGTGTTTCATAGTGTCAGGGATTCTCGTGTAATTTTTTTTTATAATAAATTACTTTGATAATTAATATTCATGCACAGACAAGAGAATTTATTTTTTTAAAGATTTTTTTTTTATTTATACAAGAATAGGGTACAGGCCAGATGCGCGGGAAGGTGAGAGGATTCACCAGAGACAGAATGGGGAACAGCGTGCGAGATGGGAGAGGTCTGCTCGCCATGTGGGTTGCTCCTAGGCAGGCAGGGATCAAACCGGCACTGCAGAGCCTGCGATTCACAGCACTGCGCTCAACCACCTGCACCACCAGGGAGGTCCCCAGACAAGAGAATTTAAAAGCAACTCAAGAATATACAAAAATAATGAGTCACATCATCTTCCAGTCACCCAAGTCCTCTCTACTCTGAAACCACTGCAGCTTATGCTGGATGTCAGTGTTAGGTCTGTAAAAGAGCTCAGGCCACTGATTGGGAGAAAAGCTTTGAAAATTACATAACTGGAAAAAGACATGTTTTACAGCATGCATGGAAGCCTTAGAATTCAACAATGAGGGGGCCTCCCTGGTGGCACAGGCGGTTGAGCACCACACTGTGAAACTGTCTGCAGCCTCTGCAGCTTGGGTTCAGGCCAGGCCCGCTGGCAAGGGTCCCACATGGCTGGGCAGACCTGTCCTGTCTTGCCCGCTGCTCCCCTCAGCAGTGTATATCGTCAGTCTGCCTGTTCTGTGCCCCGCTCTGGCTCTGGTGAATCTTCTCACCCTCCCGTGCATCTGGCCTTTACCCCAGTTCTTGTATAAATAAATAAATCTTAAAAAAAAAAAAGAATTCAACAATGAGGAAACAAATAACTTTCAAAAACTTAGCAAAACTCTAAACAGACACCAAGGCAGCTACAGTGGTGGCAAATATGTGAAAAGATACTTGACATCATGTCTGTAGGGAAATGCCAAAGAAAACAACAAGCAGATACTATTACACACCTGTTGGATGGTCTAGATCCCAAAAGTAGCACTTCAGTCCCTTTATCCGCATGGAATAGAATCCTAGACCCCCTGTGGATGCCTGAAACACTGATAGCACCAAATCAGGTCCTTAATAAGATTTCCTCATGCACAAAGGATAAAGATGTATTCATAAATTAGGCAGAATGAGAGATTAATATCAACTAATAAAATAGGGCAGTTAAAACAAAATTTTGTAATAATTTGTTATAATAATATACATAATATTATATATACAGTAATGTATAATAACAATAATAATGCTTTGCTACATACCTTACAAAAGTTTTGGACCCCACTAGATTGAGTGAAACTGAAACCTTGGAAAGTGAAACCTCAGATAATGGGGGACAGTGTCCACCAGGTGCTGACCAAGATGTGGAGCAACAGGAACCCGCATTCACTGCTGGCAGGAATAGAAAATAGTGCAGTCACTATGGAAGAGATTTGGTAGTTTCTCATAAAGCTAAATACACACTTACCCTAAAACCTGCCGCTCACTTTCTTAGCTATTTCCCCAACTCATTAGAAAACTTACATTTACACAAAACCTACACATAGTGTCTAAAGGACAACACCCCTTAACCGTGGGCTCTGCGTGGTCATTCCTTCCAAAGGCTACAGTGCTGAGAGCAGACACAGGGAAGAAAGAACCTCCCGGGGAGGAAGTGGAGACCCGACCTCAGCCAGGGGGGAAGGTGACATCACCAGTGAGGAGCAGGTGCAGGTGACTCTCCAGGGCTCTGTGCTGAGAAGGGCCCTTCATGTTGTGGTCTCTTCCCCATCCCCAACCACCACAGTCAACCAACCTCAAATTCAGGGCCCTCCTACAATACACCTGAGCAGTGCTCCCCTAATTGTCAAGACCATCAAAACCAAGGAGAGCCTGAGAGACTGACTTAGCCAGAGGAGCCTCAGGGGACATGATTGGGAGTAAATGTGATATCAGGATGGGAGCCTGGGACAGAAAAAAAAGAAAAACCATGACGTTCAAATAAAACATGGATTTAGTAATAACATATCACCATTGCTTCATTGGCTGCACAAATAAAAGAGTGATATAAGATGTTAACAACTGGGGACATGAGTGTGGAAAACACAGGAACTCTGTACTGAAATTAAATTTCCATAAAGTACAAACTTTTTGAAAAATGATGTCTACTTAAAAAATAGCACCCAGCAATGTAGGCTGGTCCATTCCCTAGTGTTGTCTTTTCACAAAATATTAAAAGTGACAGAGCATACACTCCAGCAATTCCACCTTTTGGTTTTTCATACAAAAAATGCAAAAACAGGGCCTCCCCGGTGGCGCAGGGGTTGAGCGCTGGGTTGCGAAGCTGCCCGCAGCCTCTGCAGTGCCGGTTCGATCCCCGGCTGCTCCCCGGCCACCAGAGGAGGGTCCCACATGGCGCGCAGACCTCTCCTGCCGCCCGCTGCTCCCCTCAGCAGTGTACTTCAGTCCTTCTGCCTGCTCTGCTCCCCGCTCTGGCTCTGGTGAATTCTCTCACCCTCCCCCGTTTCTGACTGT
Source organism: Talpa occidentalis (assembly GCF_014898055.3). Taxonomy (NCBI): domain Eukaryota; kingdom Metazoa; phylum Chordata; class Mammalia; order Eulipotyphla; family Talpidae; genus Talpa; species Talpa occidentalis. The sequence continues at coordinate 43,859,146 of NW_023602073.1, read as the reverse complement.
ACCCAGTGCATGTATAAACAAAACAAACAAACAAACAAATAAATAAACAAATAAAACATGCCTCTATAAAAAAAAAGAGATTACAAACATTAAAAAAAAAATGCAAAAACACTTAGTTGAGGGTATATGTGCTCTCCTATGTGAATTACAGCACTGTTTACAAGAGCCAAGTTATGGATCCACCCGAAGAGCACCCAAATAGATGAGTGGACCAGAAAGGTGGATCTATACACAAGGGAATACTCCTTAGTGACCAAAAGAGACAGAAGCTTGTCATCTGCAGCAGTGTGGGTGGGCTGGAGGGGATTATGCTAAGTGAGGTAAGTCAGAAGGAAAAGACAAGTACTAGATGGTGTCACTCATATGTGGGCTATAGAGAAACAAAACAAAGGGTCAGATAATACCAAGCAGATCACAAACCCTACATATAAGACTAGATCAGAGACTACTAGTGGGAGAGGAGGAGGGATTTGGACAAAGTGGAAAGGGAGCAGAATGGACTACAGTGAAGGACTGTGGGAACTCTGCTGGTGGGTGTGGTCACAACTCCCTAGGAAGGAGATCCTACACCTCTAAAACACAGCGCTGCAAACCAATGTTAGCTCAATAAAATAACTTTAAAATCAAAACTAAATAAATAAAATGTAATTACAAATCAAAGGGCTTAAAAAAAAAAAGGAACAGGAAGTGGAGGAGATAAACATCTGCTTTACAGTCTCCAGGGTGTGGTCATCAAGGGGCTGCAGAGAGAGGCTGTGGGGAAAGAAGATGGCGCCTCAGACCCAGGGCAGCTCCAGAGCCTCCTCTCCTCTCCTCCACCCCAGCCTGGTGCCAGGGCTGCTCACAGGGCATCTCACCCCCTCCCCCAGTGATGCTCAGCCCCAGCTCACCCTCTCAGCCTGAGTCACACACACCCAGCCTCTCCCCAGGACTGCGCCGCAGCACCCCCGTGTGGCCATGGGGTGAGGACAGAGACCCAGAGCCCTTAGGTCTCCCCAGGATCTCCCTGGGTTCCCAGCAGGAATGAATTGTGTGTAAATGTTATCCCTATCCAGTCACACATTCTATGTTTCCTAAATAGAATAGACAGAGAGGGCTCCTCTCCATCAATAACCATACTCTTTGGTTCAGGCAGGAGCACATCCAGGACATTACAGCTGGTTCCCAGGATCAGGGTGAGCCCCATAAGTGAAGCAGGTGCCCTCAGTCTCTGGGATGAGATCTTGACCCCAGAGTCCCTGTCACTTGTTCCTGTTGCTGATTCAGGGATGAAGGCTCCTCTTCCTGGGCATCAACTCTGAATGATACAGGGCAGCAAGGGGCACCAAAACTGGCCAAGGACACTGCCAAAATAGTTTACTGGTCACTGCCTGAGTTCTTCACCAGAATGCACAACTGCAAATATATTCAGGTTCAGAGAACAACAATAATGGGATTTATTTAACAAACCAGGGAAAAACAAGAGTTACTGTGGCCAGAAATGACCGTTTACCTCACCTGAAGCAGTGTTCAGTGTTTTAAAATGCTGAACACAAAAGGTCCCAAAATGGCCTCTTCCACCACTGAGGGCCATGAGTCATGAGGCAGCCAGACTATAGGCCTGGATCCAACTCACATAGACAACAGAAGACACAACAGGAAATGCTCCTAGAGCTGCCGAGATACCGCAGCAGCAGCACACAGATAAGCAAAACTCAGCAGCCAAATGACCGGAAAAATGGCCACACTCACAGCTCAGAGAGCGCCCAGCTCTGGGTCTTCGCCTTCCCTGCCAGGCTGTAACAGCACAAAACCTGGAACAGTTTCAGTCGCTTGGTTACTTGCAAAGCCTCTGAGCTTTTCCTCTCTGAGGTTGGCTGCTGGGGTCTCTCCACATCCTTCAGAGGCCCACAGCAGCCTTCTGGAAGATCAGCATGGTGGGGGCAGAAATCGCTGACCGTGGAATCACTGAAGATTCAAAAACGCTGAAATCCCAAACACTGAACCTGGGGGCTGCTTCTGCAGTTCCTTATATTTCTCTCTTTTTAAATTTAATTGATTTATTTGATTTTTTAATTAAATTTTTTCTTACATTGTTGTAGTCCCCATAGTTCTCCACCACTGTGTCACCTGTGAACCATCACCATATTCTTCTCCTTCACCCCCTCCCTGCTGTGTGCCTCATTTCTGTGGTCAGCTTGCTAGTTTTGACTTTTTTTTTAATTCATTCATTCATTCATTCATTTATATTTCACATCATTGTTCATTTTTAAAAATGTTCCTTAGTTTCCCTCAGGTATAGTCCCCATATAATTTCCTCCAATTCACCCGTGCACCATCACCACAGTCCCCTGTTCTCCCTCCCTCCTCTGATCCCTCTCCTTCCCCTTCCCCCCAAGATATCTCTAGTTTATAATTGTCTGTTTTTGTTGTGTTTTTTATTGTTATTATCAGCCCCCCACCATGTCTTATTTGGTTCCCCTATATTCCTCCTATAAGCAAAAACATCTAATATTATTCTTTTTCCTTGTTGTGAATGGCATGAGTTTTATCTATTTTTTTTGATTGCTGAATAGTATTCCGTGGTATATATGTACCACATCTTCTTGAGCCAGTCATCTATTTTTGGGCAATTGGGTTGTGTCCATAGCTTACCTATTGTAACAAGTGCTGCAATAAACATAGGTGTGCATGTATTCCTTTGAATTAATGTTTTTGTGTCCTTTGTGTAGATCCCTGGGAGTGGAATTGTGGTAGTTTTGTAGAGTGCAGGGTCCTTGGGTTCACTCTGGGAAAGGTGTCACCAGAGCTCCTGTTTCAACGGCTCGGGGCAAGTTTCCCGGGCAAGTTTCTCCATGACACAGACATTACTTATATTTAAAGGGCAGGTTTATTAGGGAAAGGGAAAGAGACAGGTTTGCTGAGAGAGGCCTGCATGGTTGTAGGCGGGTGGCCTTGGGAAAGCGGCCTCCGCTGAGGGAGGTCAATGAGGAGAAGGCCCAGCATGTACAGGTCATGGGCAGGCAGGAGGCTGCTGCCCTGTGGAGGGAGAGAGTGGGTGAAAAGAGGCACCTGCGTAGTCACAGGTGGGCAGTGGGAGCACTGCCCCAGCCTGTGCAGAGACTGCACTGATATAGTCCTCTTCTCTTTGGGAGGGATCACTCCTCCGTGGAGTGGTCTGTTTGTTGCTGATTTGGGATAACTAGGCAAAACCAGGAAGGGACCAGAGATTCCAGGGTGGGCCCAACCTCCATATACTTACCCTCAGGCCTGTGCTCCACTCCCTGCAACATCTGATCCTGCTTGGGTCTCATGCCTTGTGATAAGGCCCTGGTGCCTGAGCGTCACGACCTCTACACCTGGGTTAATGGTCATGTTATTCCCCTCCACCCTCACCTCCTTGTGTGAGTCAGGTTTTGGTCTTGGAGCACCTCCTTTCCAGTCTTTCTATTCTTATCCTCCATCAGAATTGCTGGGTCATGTGGTAGCTCCATTTTTAGTAGGCTGAGGAACCTCCAGACAGCTTTCCACAGTGGTTGTGTAACAGGGTGGTCCCCAGGAAAGGGGGAGGTTCCAGGTTCCCTGCCCACCCATAAGGAGGGTGGAGCTGAGCAGGAGAGAAGAAGCTGCAGAGGAGACTGAGGAAGGAAGGAAGCAGGATGGAGCCAGAAGGAGACCTGGACGAGGCACATGGGGCAGAGAGACATGTAAAGAAACTGCGCTTGCCTTTTGGTTGTGGACTGGATGACACAGATGTGGGTGAGAGACCCGTGGGGAGGTGGCAATGGCGGTTTTTGTCTTGATTTTGATTTTGCTCTTTTCCTTCCAGACTTGTCTGGTTGTTTCTGACCCTTTTCTGTGGGTCCCCACTGGAAGGTGCTTTAGACTTCTGACAGACTTTGAGGCCTTGCTCTGGGCCAATCCAGCTTGGGTGGACTTTTACCCATGAGGAGACGGGTAACTTTGGGTGCTTGATTTAGAAACTATATTCTTTGCCTTTCCTGCCTTGTTTCCTAATTGTATTAAAGTTCCTTCCCAGTAAAGTCTCATTTGTTTTGTGTTGATGCAGCGGATGACAGAACCTACTTAGTGCAGGCAGGTTTGTGGGGTCTGGGCTGCCCCTTCTCCCTGCCCTGTAACAGTTGGGCCAGTTTGCACTCCCACCAGCAATGTAGGAGAGTTCCTTTTTCACCACATCCTCCCAACATTTGTTGTTGCTAGTTTTTTTTTTTTTTTTGATATGTGCCATTCCTACTGGTATAAGGTGGTATCTCTTTGTGGTTTTGATTTACAGTTCCCTGATGATAAGGGATGTTGAACATTTTTTCATATGCCTGTTGGCCATTTGCATTTCCTTTTTGGAGAAGTGTCTATTAAGTTCTTCTGCCCATTCCTTGACTGGATTGTTTACTTTGTTTTTGTTGAGTCCTGTGAGTTCTTTGTAAATCTTTGTGATCAGTTCCTTATTAGTTGTATGGAGTGCAAAGATTTTTTTTCCCAATCAGTAGGTGTCTCTGTTTTGGTTAATGTCTCTTTTGCTGTACAGAAGCTTTTCCTTTTGATGTAATCCCAACTGTTGATCTTTTCCTTCACTTTCTTTGGTTTGGGTAATGAGTGTCCAGAAATAAAGCCACACATATATGGACAACTAATCTTTGACAAAAGAGCAGAGAATATGCAATGGAACAAGGACAGTTTGTTCAATAAATGGTGCTGGGAAAACTGGGCCAACATAAGCAAGAGAATTAATCTAGACCACTATCTCACACCATGCACAAAAATCAACTCAAAATGGATAAAAGATCTGGACATAAGACCTGAAAACATAAAATATATAGGGGAAAATATAGGTAAAACACTCCAAGACATACATCTCAACTCCTTATATTTCTTATCAGAGTCTCCACCCCAACCCATACTTAGTTGGAATTTCACCTGGGGCTATCCCTCCTCACTAGCACCTGCCTTAAGGGGCTCCACCTGTAACAGTCTTTGGCTTCAACCAGTAGTTGCATAAACCGTCCACCCCTAGGATTGGTCTGAAGAGGGGCAGGATCTCCTCTTGCTCCAGGGCCATGGGCTAGGGAGAGGGGAGGCTCCTGGAGGAGTGAGGAGAGGAAGGATGTAGGGATTGAGGGGACAGAGGTCAAAAGGAGTGAAAATGGAGGAACCAGGGCCTCCCCTGGTGGCAGAGCCAGTTGAGCGCAGTGTTCTGAAGCTGTCCCCAGCCTCTGCAGCACCAGTTTGATCCCAGCCGACCAGCAGGGGGGGCCCACATGGCATGGCTGGCCTCTCCAGTCTCACTCACTGCTCCCCTCAGCAGTGGATTTCAGTCAGTCTGCCTGTTCTGTTCCCCACTCTGTCTCTGGTGAATCCTCTCACCCTCCCGTGGATCTGGCCTGTACCCCGGTTCTTATATAAATAAATAATCTTAAAAAAAAAAGAAAGAAAGAAATGGAGGAGCCAGAGGGTAGGGGCAGAGAAGGGTCAGCTGGGGAACCAAGCATAAGTACTCTTAGCCATGCTTTGTCATTTTGTGTATAACTGCCATTTTAGAATTTCAGGTATTGCAGGTCTTGCTGTCCCAGGAAAGACTGCATTCCAGAGATAGTTTTGGTAATTGGAGCTGCATGCTGGAGCTGCATCTTGGCCTGGCCAGTCAGCTTAGAATGATAGCCTGGCAAAGTTGGAGAACCAATCCTTGTAGCCAGTGAGTAACTGCCAGCATAGTTTAACCTTATTAAAAGACCCCTGCTTCCTTTGTTCGGGGCTCTTGGTATCCGCCACTGCGTTGGTAGGTGCCATGAGACCGGTCTCAAGTCTGAAATAAACTCCCTTTTGTGTTTGCATCGGCTGTCTTTGGATTCTTGGAGGCTATGCTCGCCGAGTCTGCTAACCTTGGGCACAACATTTCGGGGCCTCGTCCGGGATCGGCTAGCACAGACTCCAACTACCAAACAGCTGAAGGGAGCCATTAAAGCACGCAGGTGAGTGCCAACACTCACCCTGGTGAGGTTTTAGTTCTGCAGACCTGTAGAAGTACTGAGTACCTGTCGTTTGTGCTCAGTACCTGTGGAATAGCCAGAAAAGTCTCGGTGGACACACTAATGAGATCCTCCGGCGTGGACCGTGGAAGACATCCCCAGACCACCTGATTATTTAGAAGCTGTTTGTGCTCAGTACCTGTAGCCAGGAGAGGCTCGGTGGACGCACTAAAGAGAGCCTCTGGCGTGGACCGCGGGAGATGTCCCCGGACTGCTTGATTGGCTATCCCCTGTGGGCAGCACTAGGGTAGCATTTTGTGTTTGTACTGAGTACCTGTATGGGGCCCATTTGAAAAATTTGTTTTTGGTTCATTTCTTGTAACTTTGGTTTTTGTCTTTACCCAGGGACCTCTGGTTTTGTTCCTGGTGTTTGTTGTCCTTATTGCGTTTGTGTGTTTGTAATCATGGGTCAGGCAATGCCTACTCCACTGTCTTTGGTCACAGTCAAGGCAAAAAGTAAAATGCTGGGGACTAAAAAGCCACAACAGCTGGCTGGTAAGAGACTGCCTCTGAGCTCAATGAGCAGCTGCCTAGACATCTTCTCCAGTGTTGAGATCATTGATATATCTCTGCTGCCTTCCAGCTGTGGGGGAATTAGACTCTCCCTTTGTCCACCTTAAAAAAATAAATAAATAAATAAAACTGCTGAGTTACTTTGCACTTGCTAACTGAAAGGTTCGGTGTGGTAAAGAAAAGGAGAGCCAGGCTGAATTTCTCAAGGGAGAGGAAAATTTATTGCCTCACGGACCCAAGGTGGGGGTTAGCGAAGCCACATATGGCGGGGGAAAAAGTTTATAGGGCGGAGGGAGTTTCTTTGTCTGAACAAAAAAAAAAAAAAAAAAAGGTAGGGAGGGGGAAGGTTCATTGTCTGAATCCTCTAGGCAGGCTTCCGCATTCCTCTTCCCAGGTGGAATTCCTGGAAGACTTTTGCATTCCAGCCTCCTGCATGGACCTTTCACTAGAGCTATAAAAGGTGATTTTTGGTTGAGTAAAAACTTCCAAATTGCTTATTGGACCTGTAAAAGTTTAGTTTCTTATTAAGACTAATTAACTTCTGATAAGAGTCTGAAAACAGGCAAACTGTAAGGGAAGATCTTATTCTTCCTCTTCTGTCCTCCCCATATAAGGTTCTGAAAAGGAAAAAGAAAAAAAAATCTTCTGTCTTAAAAATGTGCTTGGTCTCAGTGAGACAGAACTAAAACAATGTAAAGCCAAATAATAATTACTTAAAAATACAAACTCAAAATGTTTTTCTTATCTAAGAAAGTTAGTACAAACTGCTTAACTTTGAAATTGTTGTGGTCTTTGCTGGAACCTAGATTTTAAGTAAGGGTTAAAATTAAATACTTGTTCTATGAAAGGATTCTAACTTCTATGTTATTAAAAACCTGCTTGATATAAAAAGGATATTAAAAACTTGCCTACATGGATGTGTCAAACTTTAAAAAAAAATTGTTATTAAAGAACTGGAGTTTACTAAATTGTAGTTTCTCAGTGTTTTTGCAAATATTGGAAAAATAACTGTTTCTTAAAATTAGTGCACGTGGCCAAAAATTTTAAATGGAAATTAAGAGATCTCTTTGTTCTTGCTTTTTGCCTCCAGAGGATTAATTATAAATGGCGCCTATAGAAAATCCTAAATTTTGAGATCTCAATCTAAAATTGTAGTAAAGAAAAACTAATTCAAAATTTAATTGTTTAGAGCATACATGCCTTAAGGTTTGAGTGTTAAAAAAAAAAGTGTTAAAAAAAATTGGTGCTTTGCTTTGTTTGAATGTGTTTACTTGTGCTGTGCGAGGAAAATAATAATTAACCTGGCTAATAAACAAACTTACTTCTGGGTTTTACTTCTCTTGATAAGGTTTCATTCCAGGAAGACTGATCTACTTGTCTTTTCTCCTTGGAGAAAACAATATATTCTCCCAGTAAATGACTAGATTTCTTTGCAAAATTCAAGGTAACATCTAAAGCCATATGGACAAGTTACTGGACAAATGTATATGGTATTAGGTGTCTATTTTTTTTCTTCTTTCTTGCTTTTGTCAACCTATCCGTAACAGGGTGGTCCCCAGGAAAGGAGATTCCAGGTTCCCTGCCCCACCCAAGGGAGGAGAAAGAAAGCAGGATGAAGATCCAAAAGGAGACCTGAAGGAGGCACATGGAGCCTAAAGACACATGAAGAAACTGCACTTGCCTTTTGGTCGTGGACTGGGTGACACAGATGTGGGTGAGACCCGTGGGGAGGTCTCAATGGCAACTTTTATCTTGATTTTGATTTACTCTTTTCCTTCTGGGCTTATCTGGTTTTGTGACCCTTTTCTGTGGGTCCCCACTGGAAGATGCTTTAGACTTGTGGCAGGCTTTGGGGCCTTGCTCTGGCCAATCCCATTTGGACGGAGTTTTACCCACAAGGGGACGGGTAACATTGGGTGCTTGATTTAGAAACTAGACTCTTTGCCTTTCCTGCTTGTTTCCTAATTGTATTAAAGTTCCTTCCCATTAAAGTCTCATACGTTTTGTGTTGATGCAGCTGATGGCAGAACCTATTTAGAACAGGCAGGTTTGCGGGTCTGGGCTGCCCCTCTCCCTGCCCTGTAAAATATCTAGTGCTTCCCTAAGAAAAAACTTGGTATATAAAATTATAGTGGCAACTCTGAAGTTGACTTAAAATTCCAGTTCTAAGGAAAAACTGAAACTAAACTAAGGTTTTGCTAAGTTTAGTAATAAAAATTGTTAACCATTTACTGAACTTTCAGGTTTACATTTGTTCCTCATTGTAAGGAAACTAAGTTTAATGTCATCTCAACTAAAAAATGTGTCTAAGTTGTGCAGTCTAAAGAAATAATAAACAGCTATTGCGGTGTTTTACAATGCAGAGATTAGAAACCAGGATGTAATAATTCTGAATACAAGTAAAGTGAAGGTAGTGCCTTATACTATTGTGTGTGTTTTAAATTATTTTCCCAGGAGTCCTGTATCTCTGTATTTTGGCCTTGCTCTATAAACTGTGTAATGTTATGATTGTTTTTAATAGTCTGGATTTTGGCAATTGCCTATTCATTGCTTTGTTAAAAGAACCAACTATTTTATCCCATGTGCCCCTGGCAAAAGGTGTTATATGCAAAAGTGTGTATGTGGAAAATAGTAGCATTTAGACACAGGACAGGTGAACAAGGTAAAGTAAAATAATTTATATCAAACACCTGTTTATAGTTAATGACAGGAATGGTGGAAAACAAGTTAACTTCTTCACAAGAGAGGCAGCATGATAACTTTTGTGTTTCCTGTATTTTTCTCTCCAGTATTATATGTAGACACTATGTGAAGAAATGTATAATATGTAATTGTTCAGAATTGGGAGAATATTATTCATGGTTTTGGTGTCACTTAATATCCAAGTGGTCTCTAGTCTCTATTTTATAGAGACTGTGTAAAACCTATAAAAATGCATGATTAAAATATGTATGCTTTAGCCAGCCTTGTTCTGATATCAGGTGCAGGCTCCAGAGACTAAATTAAGGGCCTAAAATCCTTTTTACATTTTTATTGGACACGGCCTTCAAGGTCTACAGTAATATGGAGGGGACTGGCTAGACTAAAAAGAAAGGGAGAAGGCAAGAAAAGGGCCCAGTAGATGGCAGTTGCCATCACAGTACTCAGACTCATCCAAGGCCCCATGCGCCCTAGGGCATTCGGGACCTCAACCTCTCATGGGCTGCCAGCTTGCATCCACTGCCAGCAACCAGGACACCTCAGCTGCAAGAAGCTGTCCCCAGGGCCATGCCTTCAGTGCCATCGTACAGGGCACTGAAAAGAGGGACTGTCCCACTCTCCAGAGAGGGAGGGGCCAGCCCAAACCACTGGCCAGGATGGGAGGACAGGCTTGACGGTCAGCTGCCTCTGATGAAGAACCCGTATAGGAGAAGACCTTCTCTGAAGAAGCCCAGAGGTGAGACAGGCTCCCCTGTTTACTGTTTATATGAATAAGCCTCAGGTGACCCTAAAAGTGGCAGACAAAGATCATCTTTTTGGTAAATAAGGGGCCACTTGCTCTGCCTTACTCCAATTCTTTGGATTGACCTACTGGTCAATTGTCCCCCTCACTAGTACAGATGGCCAGCCTGAGCTAGGACACTTTACAACACTGCTAACCTTCCTTGAAAACCCTAGTCTCAGTGGTTAAATAAAATAAAAAAATAGCTTTGTGTTTTTTGTCATTGACAAAATTGCACCAGAACGTTTATGAAAGTATATCTTTAAGACTGTTTTATAAAATATAGAAATATAATTGAGAAGGATTTTTGTTTGCATGATCATGGTTGGCCAGGTCTCGTCGTGCATTGATGTTGGGCATCAATTCACAGGAACTGTTCATTGTAAATTTTGGTTGGTGCTGATGAGTCTGTAATTTTGCAATTTGTCTGTGCACGTTTCAGAAAATTGTGATGTAAAATTTCCATTTTTCTGTAAAATAGGTGCAATAATAATCAAAGTTTTGATGTCCTGAGTCTTCATCTTGGAGGATTACCTTATTATGTTGAAACTTAACATTTTATGTACTAACATTTAGAGGGCCACATTTTTATAACTACAGTAAAATTAAGTATGTATAAAACCCTAGAACCCTAGACCTATTAATGGCTAAAGTTAAAAGAATCTGTGACCTCCTTACTATTGAACCTTATCACTCTTGAACTAAAATCTTTTGGTTTTGTTTTTCTCTTGCGTGGGCCTTACATCCTCAATGCCTTCACCAAGGCCATTTCTCGCCTGGAGACCATCAAACTATGAAGCTTGCACTGTCTTTTCGAGGTCCCTTAGATCATTGCCCTGCGGTGGAGCCCTGACTGTTTCCCCTCATCGCCCACTTTCAGCAGGAAGCAGTTACTGATCAGAACGACGCCCCTTTCCCTAACTGCAGTTAGGGGCTCCATTCGCACAAGGGGAGGAATGAGACATAGGGCAAGTTAGGGTAATTAGGCAGCTTTAGGGACAGTGCTGGAGGGGACCTCTGGAGAGTTTAGAAAGGCTTCAGAGATAAAAACAACTAAAGGAATGTGTTAATGTTGGCCTTGGTTTCCTTCGAAGAGTGTTTTAATTAGAGCAGCAGACTCATTTATGCAAGGAGGAAATGAAAGGGGATTAACATTAAGACTGGTGGGCGGCAGCCTGTTTTATTCAATAGCTGATGTTTAGTGACCAGATGAATAACTCTGATGACTGGCTAACTGAAGAGAGATCCCTTGTTTAAGCAGAGTAATTCTCATTTGTAACTGAAAATAATACCTCTTGCTGACTAGATAGATGGTTTAGCGTCTGATTTTCAGAGGTCGTGGTCTGAGATGACCCAGAAAAAGTCAATGTTTTGTATAAGGATGGCAATTTTTCAACTTTGCTGGACCTATAAACCTGTGAGTGAACAATAGATAGCACATTACGGTTGCTGAACTCAACCATAATTTTGAGACTGACTAACTGATAAAAGCCTTGGTAGCTGTGTTGTAAAATAAATTTGTGCTTGGCCCGATACTACAGAACTCTGGTTATGTAAAGGTTTGGAATGGCTTAGTGTTTGTACAGGAGAAAAATATTTTAAGGTCTGGGAATCTTAGTTGATGTTAGAGCAGCTTTTTACTTCGTAGTAGAAAAATACCCTGATGATGAAATTGCAGATGAGTAAGACTGAGTAAGTTCCACTGAGACCTGGGAGGTCTTCTGTCGCAACCCTCCATTGCTCACCTGAGTAAACCCAATTGGACTACAGGATAAAAATGACTGCCTAGTTGTTTCCTGAAAATGAACTATACCCGTATCTGACAGACAATTATGTAAGGAATGCTGTGAACCAGTCAGTTGTGCCTGAATTGACTAGATACCTGAAGGCCGCTGATGGTGTTTTGAGGCAGCAGTATCTGGCCTTAGACCAATAAGAATCTCCTTAAAAGAGAAATGATTGCAAACCATTCAGCTCATGGACCTCTGCTCCCGATATGCTCCCCTCCCTCTTAATGATTCAAATAGCTTTGCTTTATAATAGTTCTTGCAAAAAAAAAAAAAATGCGGGAATGTGGAACCAAGCATAAGTATTCTTAGCCATGCTTTGTCATTTTGTGTGTAACTGCCATCTTAGAATTTCAGGTCTTGCAGGTCTTGCTGTCCCAGGAAACACTACATTCCAGAGATAGTTTTGGTAATTGGAGCTGCATGCTGGAGCTGCATCTTGGCCTGGCCAGTCAGCTTAGAATGATAGCCTGGCAAAGTTGGAGAACGAATCCTTGTAGCCAGTGAGTAACTGCCAGCATAGTTTAACCTTATTAAAAGACCCCTGCTTCCTTTGTTCGGGGCTCTTGTATCTGCCACTGAATTGGTAGGTGCCATGAGCCCAGTCTCGAGTCTGAAATAAACTCCCTTTTGTGTTTGCATCGGCTGTCTTTGGATTCTTGGAGGCTATGCTCGCCGAGTCTGCTAACCTTGGGCACAACACAGCTAAGTGGGCACCTGGGTGGGAGTGTAACAGGGTGGTCCCCAGGAAAGGGGGGGTTCCCTGCCCCACCCAAGGGAGGGTGGAGCTGAGCAGGAAGGGGAGAAGCTGAAGAAGAGACTGAGGAAGGAAGCAGGATGGAGCCAGGAGACCTGGAGGAGGCTCATGGAGCCTAGAGACACGTGAAGAAACTGCGCTTGTCTTTTGGTCGTGGACTGGGTGACACAGATGTGGGTGAGACCCGTGGGGAGGTGACAATGGCAGCTTTTATCTTGATGTTGATTTTGCTCTTTTCCTTCCGGGCTTGTCGGTTGTTTGTGACCCTTTCTGTGGGTCCCCACTGGAAGATGCTTTAGACTTGTGGCAGGCTTTGGGCCTTGCTCTGGGCCAATCCCATATGGATGGACTTTTACCCACAAGGGACGGGTAACTTTGGGTGCTTCATTTAGAAACTAGACTCTTTGCCTTACCTGTATTGTTTCCTAGTTTTATTAAAGATCCTTCCCATTAGTCTCATGTGTTTTGTGTTGATGCGGCGGATGGCCGAACCCATTTAGAATAGGCAGGTTTGCGGGGTTTGGGCTGCCCCTCTCCCTGTCCTATAACAGGAGGAATGGTCTGTCTGGGGAGAGGCCCAGGGGCTTCTAACTGGGGCCTGGGAGAGTTTCTACTTGAGTGACAGTTGCACAGGGTTTAGATTTAAGGGTTTCTGCATACTTAGAGCTGTGGTGTAATTCAAATACACATGGAAAAAAGGGAAAAGAAGAGGGGTTAATTTAGGGACTTTCCCTCTTCCAGAGCAACCCGCCCTTATGCTGAATCAAGTTGCCCAGAGAAGGGGAGTCAAGCTGCCCACAGAGGGGGAGCTCAAGGTCTGCCACCTGGAGGGGGTGGCCCTGTGCCCTCACCCCTGATTCCAGAGCCCCTCCCTGTGCTGGGCCTTCACAGCCAGGTCTGAGTCCATCTCAGCTCACAGCACTCACCCCCCTGGACAGTCTCAGGAGCTTGACCATAAGGGTCCAGGGTCACAGGACCCCATATATTAAGGCTGAGTCATACTGTTAGGGGGAAAGGATGTCCTGAGCTAATTCTATGCAGGCTCTGTGGACTCCACCCCCACTTCAGACCAAAGCCATCAAGACATTGGGAAAGACAAATCCCATCATCACCAAAGGGAGGGTGGCTGGAACCTGAGGGTGGAGTTAAGCAGCCAGGTTTGGTATGAAACCAGACACGTGGGCCTTGGAGGTCTCTCTCTCTCTCTACTTCACGGCTGTTGGCTCTTGGCTTGCCGCCAACGTGCCATTGGATTCCAGGTCAACCTCATGGGTAAGACGCATTTGAGACTTTATCTCCCTATTTTCTCCCTGAGTTGTACATTTCCTCATTTCCCTTCCCTTGTAAATAAACCTTTTATTAACTTTTTGTGTGCGCCTGCAGTGGAGTATTAATAAGTCCCTTTTAAGTGCAAGGGTGAGGGCCCACAGTCAGGCAACCCATTTTATATCGGGGTTGCCCTGTAACAATACCTTTACTTGGGCAGAATAGTGGATTCTGGACCTAAGTCTGGGACCAGAAGGACTTCAGTGCCTGCAATCCTGCCACCTGGCCAGAGTGCCCTCTGGTGCAGATCTGCAGAGGCAGCAGATGCTCTGACCCCAAGCATTTTGGCTGCATGCCCGTGCTGAGGGCTGCTGGAGGCTTTCTGCTTGGCTCCTCATCTGGAGTGAGCCAGTAGTTGCTCCCTCCCCTCTAAGCACCAAGGCACCCCCAGCCCCATCCCATCCCAGAGAACTGCCTCACTTCCTGCCCCAGCCAGACTCAGCTTTAAGGGTTTCTGCTCCAGACACTCACTCATTAGCATACTTATTCCACACCTACTGTGTGCCAGGCACTGTCTGGGCAATTTGGGATATTTCAACAAAGGAAGTAAAATCCCTTCCTTCCCAGAGTTAACATACTGATTGAATACCTGACAATAAACAAAAAAGCAATTGTCAGTGATCAGGTCAAACAGTGAAGGAGATTTAGAGAACCAACAGGGCAGGGGAGATGAGGGAGCCAGGTGTGATATAAAATGCTATCTTCAGGGAAGACTTTCCTGTAGGTGACATTAGAGCTCAGACCTGAGAGGGGAATGCTGGGATTTATAGCAGTTTGTCTTGTGTCACTGGGAGGGAGAGTGTTCTAGAATCACCAGCTGCACAGCACTGGCTCTGATGGAGAAGCTCTAAGGCTGCAGCAGGAGTGGGAGGGAGGGTGTTAGGGGACAGACTTCAGGAAGCATCTCCTGCTGAGGAGCTGGGTGGGGTCAGGAGAGTAAAGTTGTGCTGGGATGTCATGAAATCCAAACACTGGGGGAGATGAAGGGACTGTGAGTGGAGGGGAGGCTGAAGGATCAACCCCAGCCTCACTGGGGTCCACCCCAGTGTGTTCACCCTCTCCTGCACCCAGTGTGAGGGGTCAGGGATCTGACGTGGTCAGCAAATCCCAGAGTCCCTGGATCTGGAGCAAAGTCACCACATTGTAAAGGACACAACCAGGCCTTTCCCTGGAGTGGACAAAGCCAAACTCTAAGCCACGAGAAATGTCTTTGCACAGAAGACTTAGTTCTAGGAGGCTCTCAACGGAGTCAGGGGAATCGGCACCCCAAACAACTCACTCCCTGGATGGGGCGTGCTGGGATGTACAATGGCTGAAGGAACATGAAGG
This sequence comes from Talpa occidentalis, assembly GCF_014898055.3. Taxonomy (NCBI): domain Eukaryota; kingdom Metazoa; phylum Chordata; class Mammalia; order Eulipotyphla; family Talpidae; genus Talpa; species Talpa occidentalis. Next base: position 43,843,930 of record NW_023602073.1, on the reverse strand, counting down.
AGGGCAGGGGTTCACATCTCCAAGCCCAAGGCGGTGCCCACTTCTAGGTGACAGGAGTCAAGAGTTTTGGGAAAGACAAATACAAACAATATGTCATCACAAAATTACTAGCAGGCAAATATCAAAAACCTCATAGAAACAAGTCCTGACCAGGAGCAACAGGAACTCTCATTCATTGTGGCAATATACAAAGTGGCACTGTCACTAGGGAAGAGGTTTGAAAGTGTCTTTTAAAGCCAAACACACACCCACCATACAGTCCAGGGAGCACTGCCCCAGCTATTTACCCAACTGATCTGAAAACTTGTATTTGTACAAAAACCGTACATGTATCTAAATGTTTATAGCAGAACAACATCTAAATGTTTATCGCTCATTATGTGTGAACTGCCCAGGGAAAAAACTCAAATTCAGGGACTGAGGAGCTGTGGGGTCAGGAGGAAAGTGGGGTCAGGAGGAAAAATATGGAAAGTCTGAGAAACTGCTTGAGCTAGAGGCGCCTGAAGGAGACATGGCTGGAACTTACTGAGATCCTGGATGAGATCCTACACATAAAAAGTAAAAGTAATGAACTGCAAATAGGGCATGGAGTTTGGTAAACGTGAGTCAGTATTGTCATTAGCTGCAGAGATGCAGTGCAGCCATATAAGATGTTAACTATGTGGGGAAAGAGTGGGGATAAAGGAACGCTATAACACCTTTGCAAATTCTCTGCAAATACTATTTTTAATGTAACTTTAAAAAATAGCCCTCAATAGGGCTCCCCTGGTGGCGCAGCAGTTGAGTGCTGGCTGTGAAGCTGCCCGCAGCCTCTGCAGCACTGGCTTGATTCCTGGCCACCAGTGAGGTCTCACATGGTGTGCAGACCTCTCTGCATCGCCCACTGCTCCCCTCAGCAGTGTATTTCATCAGTCTGCCTGTTCTGTTCCTGCTCTGGCTCTGATGAATTTTCTCACCCTCCTGTGCTTCTGACTGTACCCAGTGCTTGTAATAAATAAATAAATAAATAAATAAATAGCCCTCAATAAGTAATAGGTTGTAGAAGGGAAGAAAGGTCTACTTTCCAGTTTCCCAGGTATTGCTTTCAAGGAAGTGGAGAAGAGTTCTGGGGAGAAAAGCTGGAAATCTCACACACAGGGCAGGCTCAGAGTCTCCTCTTCTCTGAGCCCTGCTTCTCTGGCTCCTCACAGAGCATCTCAGCCCTCTAGGACCCCAAACTCTGCCACCTCAGCCCCGCCCCATCCTGGCGGCTCCACCAGAATCCGGAGCAGCGCGGCAGCGCCCCGTGTGGCCACAGGGCTGAGCACAGGCGCCCAGAGCTGCCCTTTCTCCTGCTCAGCCAGGCCCTCCCCAGGCTCCCTGGGCTCCCAGCGGCAGGACAGGGATCTGTGAAAAAGCACCAGGTCTAGTGACTAGTGGCAGGTACTCGAATAACTTCCTAGTGAGTCCTATGGACTCAGGAAAGAACCTAGATTCCAAGTCATAAGAACTGGTACTTAGAGAAAGAATGTAGAGGATAGAGGGGAGGAAAAGTAATAATGAGAAAATGAAAAAAAAAAAAATTAACAGGCAACTATAGGCAGAAGACATTCTGCCCCCCTCCCCGGGGAGGTATCAAACAAGGGTGGGAAGAGCACAAGGGACCATGGTGACAGTTCACGGGTGAATGGGTGGTGGGAATTTCACGGGGACTAAACCGAGATGAAAATGCATACATTGTACAAAAATGAAAAATGATGCAAAAAAAATAAATAAAAACAACTGTTTCCCAGATCTGTGCAGATACCCAATTGAAGAGGGTCCATCAGTCCCTTAGAATGGAACCTTGGACTCCAGAGTCCCTGTTACTTCTTCCTGCTTCTGTTTCAGGAATGAAGTGCCCCTCCTTGGAATCAAACCTAAATTCTCCCCTAAGATGAGGACAGAGGTCTCATAATAGAATCTCAGAATCTGCTCTAGACCTTCTGAGTCTTCATGAGTGTCCAGGTGACTCCTATGCTCGCTGAAGTGGGGTCTCTGGTCTCTGTGCCTTCTGCACGTGGTGTTGGACTGTGCAATTTACTCTGCTGAACACTGGGGTCCCGGGGTCCAGTCCTGCTCCTTTCTCTTCTGCAAAGAAAGAAAATGGAAAGAATCACTCCCTGGGTGACCTCATTCATGGTCAAGAGTTTAGGTATCGTTTACACTGTACCATCTCCCAAAGCTATTTCTCGCTCAGAAGACCACCTGTGCTACAGGCTTGTCAGTCCAACTGCCACCATCTCTGACTTGCTGGTAGATCTCAGTTTCCATGCTCCTAAATTGAATACCTAGGATGCCATTCCTCAAAGGTACTACTTCTAGAACCTTCCTCCTATCACTGCAGCCCTCCACATCTCTACTTCACAGTCTGGAATACTGAGTGTCAGTCTTGACCCTCTTTCTCACAGTCCAGATGTTTCATTAGGAATGCTGTCAAATCCATCTCTAAATATATCCACATCCAATCACTTCATATTATTTTCCTGCTCACAGTCCAACAAGGCCATGAACCTCTCTGTCCTGGAATCTGCACAGGTTTCCTACATTTTTATTCCCACCTCTCACTCTTCAACTCTTGATTCTTCACGAAGGTCAGACTGTGGCTTCTAAAGAGAACTCTTACAAGCCGATATCTGTCCAGAAAGGTCGTGTAACCCCACAACTTACACAGAGAAAAGCCAAAACCCTTTCAAGATGCTTGAGGCCTGCTGGTGTCATTTCTATTACCTCTGCTCCAGCCAGCTGGCCTCCTTGCTCATCTCAAGTCACACAGACACATTCCTGCCTCAGATATCTACACTAGAGGTTGTTCTGCCTGAACACAGCTTTCTGGACATCCTTGTGGGCAAGCTGTCCTCAAATTTTTTCTCAACAATCCCCTAATTGAGGCCCACACTGACCACATTCGGAAGACAGCCATCCTCCCTGTGCCCACACCCTGACTCTGGGTCACTTCCCACAACCCTACCCACTTCTAACCAGACACGTCCCTTATTTACTATCACACAGTCTCCTGCCTCCCCTTCCCACTAGGACACAGGTTCATAGGCCAGCAAGCTGGGATGTTTTTAGTTCATTACGGTTTCCTAGATGAAAACAGCCTGTCACATAGCTGGTGCAACAATTATCAGTGGATGAACGATCAGTGTAGTGCACTTCCCTATTCTAGAAACAGTATCTTTAGTAATGTGGCCTCAGACCACTTGCCAAGCACAACTTCTACTCACAGTGACATTAATGCTGCCCCTGCTTCTCTCACAAGCACTGTTCTCCCCTCCCCTGCCCTTCCTTCTATACACACCACAGACCAAAAGCATCATTCTTCAGAAAGGATAATCTTGGTTTTATGGGTCTGACTTTGCAACCTTGAGTGTCGACTTTGACTCATTTAAAAACCCATGAATTTGGGGCCTCCCAGTGGTGCAGCAGTTGAGCACTGGGCTGTGAAGCTGCCAGCAGCCTCTGCAGTGCTGGTTTGATCCCCGGGCCCCTGGCGAGGTCCCACAAGGCGCTCAGACCTCTCCTGCCACCCGCTGCTCCCCTCAGCAGTGTACTTCGGTCCTTCTGCCTGCTCTGCTCCCCGCTCAGGCTCTGGTGAATTCTCTCACCCTCCTGCGCTTCTGACTGTACCAGTGCTTGTATGTATAAACAAATAAATAAATAAATAAATCTTTAAAACAAAAACATGAATTTGGACCGAGCTAGCACTGGGATAACTACGCTTAAGGGCAGGTTGGGGGGCAGCTGAGAAAATAGATATCCAACAAGAACTTTTCTTTTCTTTTTTTTTTTAAAGATTTATTTATTTATTTATTATTTATATAGCACTGGGTAGAGTCAGAAGTGCGGGAGGATGAGAGAATTCACCAGAGCCAGAGCAGGGGCAGAACAGACTGACGAAGTACACTGCTGAAGGGAGCTGAAGGGAGCAGCAGGTGCGGCAGGAGAGGTCTGCGCGCATGTGGGACCCTCTCGGTGGCCGGGATCAAACCAGCGCTCCAGAGGTTGCTGGCAGCTTCGCAACCCAGCGCTCAACCACTGCGCCACCGGGGAGGCCCCAACAAGAACTTTTCTAAGAGTAGAAATTATGTGAGCCTTTTCCCTACTAATACCAGAAGTTGATTTGTTTAAAAAAAAAAAAAAAAAAAGGCTGGGGGAAAAAAGGAAAAAAAAAATCCAGGAAATAGCCCTAAGGGAAGCCAAAAAACTAGATTTTGGTAAACACTTTGTCTTCCATTTAGTTCCTTCTCAAATTCAGGAAACTATTTTATTAATCCATCAACTCCAATTCACAAGATTAGAAAAATAATTTCATATCTGCATTGTTATTTTCAACAGGGAAGTAGACACTATTCTTCAGGAAAACACAAAGTACAGGCAGGATGGAGTCAGCCCCGCCTCTGCGCAGCAGGAAAGTCATCAGGGAGAGGCACAGGTCAGTGCGGGGAGGGGCCTGGTGGGCAGGGCTGGGCCATCTCCCACCTCCTCACAGTATGCCAGTGAGATCAGATACATGCAATGCCCTTTTCAGGGCCTGGTGGTAGGGTTGGGCCAGTCCCCCCACCTCTTCATAGTATGCCAGTGAGATCACAGATACATGCAATGCCCTTTTAGGGGATCTAGAAGTCATGATGTGGGATAAGAAAAATTCAGTATTCCTTAGTCCCCAGCACATTGTGAAAGAAATATATCATGAACAAACTCAGGGAATCAGATAAGCATGGACATTCTCAATGGTTTTCTTACAACGACAGAATGTCCCCCTCACAGCTTCCCCATAAATTGTCCCATCCTCTCTGCCCCGCCCCTCCCACTGCAGCCTCCAGGGTCTCACCTTTAGCAGCTATGAGAGCACATCAGAGCCCTGGAACTCTCGCTGTCTGGGGGAGATCAAAACAGAACCTGGTTAGAGTCATGAGACCACAGAGACCTGATGAGGCAACTACCCAGGGCTCCATCTACACTGTCCCAAGGGACTCAGGAACCAAACCCATAATCCACACTTACCTGCAACCTGAGTGTAGCTTCCTTCTTGTCCACCTGTGGGAAAAAACATTATATGAGACCAGGGAGAAGTGAGATCATGAAATCCTAAAGGAATCTCCTAGTCCTGGACCACAAGGAAGTTTTCCAGAACTGTGACTGAAAATTCAGGGCAGGACCAGGAAATATGAAGAAAGGAGATGAGGGGGTACTGACCAACTGCTCCTGGGTCTGTCTCCGCAGGACTTTCCCCTCTGCCATTTGCTGGGAGTCAGGGCCCATCACCACAATTATCAAGGTGAACAATCTGTGATTCACTTTCGTAAGTGCTTTACAAAATCGTAAGTGCTTTACAAAAGAGGGTTAGAGATCAGCTCCAATTTGGGCGACACAAGTATGTGTGCCGCCGACGCGCAGCGGTAGATTAGCAAGGCTGACCCAGGGATGAGAGACTGAGCAGGGTGGTCAAGGATTCGGTGCAGAAATGACAGACAGACACACTTCAAGAGTGAAGATCTGAATGTAATGTGCTCGAATCATTGTACATTTTTATACATTTCTTAATGCATTACATCATATGAAATTATTGCAGAAATGATTAACATGATATTCTTTTCAGCATAACATAATCACCATGACATTAGTATTTCAAAATGTTACATTTTAACTAGTGATTGATTATGAATTACAGTTTCAGTGATTCAAATATATTTCTTGCCCAAACCTGTTTAACTAGTTTATATGTTTTACCTACTGCAATTATTGTTATTACTACTGGAAATCTAGCCTTCTATATTAGTTCTACTATTATCTTGTCAATATTTACTTGGGTGGTTAGTTTTAATTAAAAGCTTGCAAGCTTAGTTCTTTTATATTTTAAAGGGACTGTTGATATATGCCTGTTTATTTCTGATTCTTATAAAGTATGTTTTGACGGATGGAGGAAGTTTTTGTATGTTTTTGTCACCTTGGTTACTTACTGGATTTCAGATTGCCAAATTCATATAGTTATATTTTAATCAGTGACAATTGACTCTGCACACCATTATGCTGTAACTAAGAAGATTAAGTTATGCAGGAAAGAAAACATTTATAACTAGACAGATAAACAAAAAGGTATGCAGAAACATAGGGAAAAGTTGTTGCTATGGCAGGAACAGCAGGTACATTGTCTTCATAGCAATCAATCTTCTTATAGTTTAATATCGTCATCTTGCAGCAATGCTTTTGGGAAAAGTGCAGTATGTTCCCCTTGCCTACTTGACCATGCTGAACGAGGGGTTTCTTAACTGCGAGCCAACAGGCATTTGCCTGCCAGAAATTTTCATAATAATGCCTCTCGGGACTGCGCCTGTCTTAGGTTGTCAGGAGTCACAGACATGTGGCTAGGCAATGCCATTTCTTGTCTGCCCCTGATCTTACCCATCATTGACTGTCCAGTCCAGCTCACAGGGAAGGGGGTCTTATTTACTCTGACTTATGTTATGTCTGAGTAAAAGCCTCCCTTTTTCCAGTGTTCACATGCGTTCAGCGGCAGAGGCTGCCGCAGCGGCAGAGGCTGCCGCATATGTGGATGGTACTTCCCATTACCCAGGTAGGGCAAGTTCTCCCTGGGACTTGAAAGACCCCTGTGGACAAGATTCCCCACTCCTTCCCTACCTGAGTGCTTTTTCCTCCACATCACAGCTGCAGCCACCACAGCACCAGCGAGCACTGCTCCAAGGAGAGCCAGGCCAACAATGAGGCCCCCAGTTGGGATGGAGGGCTGAGGAGGGGCACTGGAAGGGATGGGAAGATCAGATCCTGAGCCCCAGACCTCCATCCTGACCCTCTGAAGGTCTCCAGAAGGGCTCCTGATGCCTCTGGGCAGAGCCTCTGTGCCCACAACCCCCCTCCTTACCCCATCTCAGGACTTGGGGCTCCAGCAGCCCCTCATGCTGCACATGGCACGTGTATCTCTGCTCCTCTCCAGAAGGCACCTCCACAGCTGCCCACTTCTGGAAGGTTCCATCCCCCGAGGCCTGGTCTCCACCAGCGCTGTGTCCTGGGTCAGGTCCTCCCCATCTCGTTGCCAGGTCAGGGTGATGTCCGCAGGGTAGAAGCCCAGGCCCAGCACCTCAGGGTGACCTCATGGTCAGAGGTGGGGTGGTTGGTCACCTGTGTCTTTGGGGATCTGAGAAGGGTCAGAAATGCAGGAATTTTATACATGTTTTGGGTCACTGAAGTAGCACTCATAAGAATGGACAGGGACGCAGATGAGGGGAGGGAACACAAAACCAGATCCAGCCTGGACACAGGTATCAGGAATAATTCCTATTATTTGGAAAATTTCTAGAATTAGAATGAGACAGTCCAGGCAGGAGACCAGGTCTCTGAGGGGGAAAAGGGGATTTCTGGTCCTGACCTAGCATGAGGCCAGTGACTCAGAAAAGCTGGATTCAGGTCCCAAAACATGGGGCAGAGAACAAGGCCTGAGAGAGAAAGTTCCAAGGGCTCCAGGGCTGCTGCCAGAGGCAAAGGGAAGCAGGGATGAATTATTTCAGGGATGGCTTCCCCCCTCCATCCAGAGACTGGATCCCTTCCGTGTCTAGAGAGGAAGGTGGGGCCTTTGGGCAAGTCCATCTTTAGTGCCCAATTTGAACACTACCCCGCGGCCCCTCATACCTACGCGCTGCAGCGTCTCCTCCCCTTCTCCAGGTATCTGTGCAGGGACTCCACGCACGAGTCCTCCAGGTAGTTCCTGACGCGCTCTGTGTATCCGCCGCCTCCCACTTGCGCCGGGTGATCCGAGCGGCCGTGTCCGCCGCGGTCCAGGAGCGCAGGTCCGGTTCAGGGCCAGGTAATCGGCGCCGTCGTAGGCGAACTGACTGTATCCTTGGAGTTCCCGTCAGGTCCCACAGCGCAGCCAGCCAGCCACTGGAAGGTGTGAGAGCCTGTCCCGCCCCTCGCGTCAGCCCCGCCCTTGCGACCAGCCCGCCCACGTAGCCCCGCCCCGAGGCCGCCCCTCCCCACCAGCCCCGCACCCTGCCCCTCCCGAGAGAGGTCACGGGGCAGGTCACGGCCGCAGCCATCCCCCCACCAGCTGGAAGGAAAATCGGGGCCGGTCCCCGCGCGGCTTCCTCGCCGGCGGGGCCTGTGGGGGCCTTGGGGAGACGCTGAGACCCGGGGACTCGGGCCCTTCGGGACCGGACAACTGGACCCGGCCCGGCCCGCGGAGCTCACCCGCCGCGCTCTGGTTGTAGTAGCCGCGCAGGGTGTCCAGACCCTCGCCGAGAGCCCGCGCGGTGGCCTTGTAGGTCCTGGTGTTCCTGTCCCGGTACCCCGGGCCCAGCTGCGCCACCCAGGCGCCCGCTGCTCCTCCCTCGGAACCGCAGTGCTGCTGTCGAACCGCCCGAACTGCGTGTCGTCCACGTACCCCACGGCGATGAAGCGGGGCTCCGCGAGGCCGGCCGGGACATCGCGGTGTAGAAATACCTCAGGGAGTGGGAGCCTGGGGCGGAGGGAGACCCGGGCTGAGCCTCCTCCCGCGCCTCGGTACCAGAGTCTTAGGTGATGGGACAGGACCCGGGTGGGGTCCCGGTGAGACATGAAAGGGGTGGCGAGAAAAGATCCGGAAGGTCATAAGATTGGCAGAGAAGGGGGTGCATTGGGTGGGGAGGCAGGATGTGGAGGGGCAAGGGCCTGGAGCCCCAGTCATGAGAAAGCGCCCAGGCGGTCCCCTGGCTCTTCCCCCTCAGAGGCAGGTTCCTCCCATTTCACACTCACCCTCCCAGGCCTCGGGCAGGACAGGGACCCACAAGAGCAACAGGAGGAGGCCTCGGGCCCTATTACAGGAAAATTTTGTAAATGAGAACCACTTGATGTTTGTTGGTCTAGAAATGCGCAGTAAATGGAAAGAAACTTTCAGCCTGTGAGAATGAAAAGTGAGACTCCCTGAGAAGATGGGCTCCCCCCAACACTGAGTCTATTGTACCAGTCACCCTGAGAGTCCGTCTGGCAGCCTGGGTCTTTGCCCTGAACACTGTGCTCCAGCCAGGACAGCTCTTTGTCACGCGTCTCCCTGAGTCCTGGCCAGGGGCTCTCTGAGGAAGGCCCCACAGGCTGTGTTCACCCTTTTTCCTCCACTGCCCCTTCCAGAATAACTCACTGACCTGAACTGGAAGCCCTGTCTTTCCCCCACCCCCTCCATGTCCCTGCCCCTGGACCTCCTGGAAAACTCACAGGGGGTAAGGCAAGGGGGGTGGGGGGGAGGCCCTTACTGAGGGAAGGAAGGAAAAGGGGAGCAAGCATCACTGGACTATCTCTTAGAGCATTCTTTACCTTTTGTTGAAAATGGCCCTCCATTTCAACATCAACAATGCAGTGTCCAGTTTTCACATTTTAGGTTCCCCCCTTCACCCCCTTCCCTCCAGGCCCCGGTCAAGTTTCCCAGGACTTTTGGGCAGAGCCAAGATGGGAAGTGCTTTGCATCTAAAGGAAGGTGATTAGGGCCTCCCTGATGGCACAAGGATTAAAGTCTCTGTGCTATCAAACTGTTGCCAGTCACTGAGGCCTGACTTCAATCCACAGCCAGGGAGCTACTCACATGGCATAGCAGACCTCTCCTGTCTCGCCTGCTGCTCCCCTCAGTGCCGCGGACTAACGCAGCGGTAGACTTGCAGGACTGTCTCAGGATTGAGAAACTGTGAGGATGCTCAAGGAATCGGCGCATAAATGACAGACAGACACACTTCAAGAGTGAAGATCTGAATGTAATTTGCTCAAAATCATCATACACTTTTATACCATTTCCAACAATAGATGATTTCATACAATTTAATTCTTTCTCAGCATAAAATACTTTGTAAGCATAAGACATCTACTTTATTATTCATGTGCATGTGATCGCTGATCCATGACATGGCACAGTAAACAATCTCCAGGTACTGAATCTACACAATCATTTTTGCCTACACTGAACAGCATTCTTTAAGCTAGCTTTTCTTGATTCGTATCCCAAAACCACAATGATCAAAAAGCATTAATATTTACCTACTGGCACCTCCTACTTTTAGTGATCACGAGCAATATATTTTCTACATAAGCATTTTGATTTTTATGGTGTTGTCTCATGTGAGAAGTATTATGATTATTATAAAACTACTATTGCCACACACTATTTTCTTTATCATGCATTTCCTGAAACTGATTGTACACATATAAAGAAAAAGCAAAGTAAGTGAAAAAGTAGTTTGATTATAGACAGGTTGCTAGGTTGCTACTTATTCTGAAACAATGGCTATTTGATTAATGGTAAAACTGCTTTGTAGTAATTCCATCAGGCTTGTTTGCAGGTGACGTTCTTAGCAGCCTTGTTTCCACCAAAGGAGGGGTTAATTACTGCGGGCTTGTTGCCTAAATTAGGCTTATAGGCATGTGTGCCTTGTTTGATCTGAACGCCAAAGTTTATCATGATGAAGCCCCTCGGGACTGCGCCTGTCTTAGGTCGTCAGGAGTCACAGACATGAGGCTGGCCAGTGCCTTCTTTAGTCTGCCCCCGATCTTACCCGTCATTGACTGTCCAGTCCAGCGCACAGGGGAAGGGGGTCTTACTCACTCTGATGTGTCTGAGTGAAAGCCTCCCTCTTTCCAGTAAGTTCACTGGTGTTCAGCGGCAGAGGCTGCCGCAGTGCACCTCAGCAGTGTGTTCTGGTAGATGCTCCTGTTCTGCTCCCTACTCTGCTTCTGGTGAATCCTCTCTCTCTGTCTCTGTGTGTGTGTGTGTGTCTCTCTCTCTCTGTCTCTCTCTCTCTCACACACACACACCCCCTCTGGCCTACACTCAGGTTCCTGTATGCATAAATAAATGAAAAATAAATCTGTTTAAAAAATTAAAATAAAAAAATAAGGTGTTGGGGCCTTGGTGGCGAAGCAGGGTTTGTGCTGATGACACAGGACCAAGCAGGAACTTGATCTTGATGTTGTGGAACTGCTTGCCCACTAGCAGAGTACACATGTTACAGCTATCTTCATGATCTAGATGGAATGGGCCCTGAGCAGTGCTGGGCACCCTTATCTCTTTAGCACTGGGTGGCAGCACCCCTAGTGGTCAGATCCGGTACATATTGTGGGTGCCACTCTGGAAGTCCGTGCAGCCAGACACCAAAGTTCTTCACCCACAGAGGAGTATCTTGGGCACCCACACAGAGTAGACAATTTTCCCTGAAGACTTCATGTTCTTGAACTGAGACACATAGTACCAAAAGTGGGACTTAGCGGCAACGTGATTCAGTCCAAGATTCGCGTGCCTTAGAGGCGCAGTGTGTGGCTTTGAAAGTGAGCAGGCAGCACCCCACTGTCTTGTACTTTCTACGCATTCCCTAAGTATTCTCAGCATCCTGGCTGTGCTCAAAGTCACACAGCCTTTGAATTCCTTTCCTCAGGGAAAACTCAGTCCCTTTAAAGATTCACCTGACTAGGACAGTCAAACCTAGGGTCCTCTTCCTATTGAAGGTCAATGATTCAAGGTCTTTTTTTTTCTAAAACTATGTTTTGCCTGGAAATTTTATTTATTTAAAGATTTATTTTATTTATATAATGTTGGGGTACAGGCCAGAGGAGTGGGAGGGTGAGAGGATTCACCAGAGACAGAGCGGGGAGCGGAGCAGGCAGATGGACCGAAAGCACTGCTGAGAAGACAGTGGGCAAGACAAGAAAGGTCTGCAGCGCCATATGGGTTTCTCCCTGGCCGGCCGGGAATCGATCCCTCGCTGCAGAGGCTGCGGACAGCTTCATAGCACTGCGCTCTACTCGCTGCGCCACTGGGAAGGCCCAACAATTTAAGATCTTAAGCACATTTACAAAATCCCTTTACAGCAACAATTGCATGAGTATTTGAATGAGCAGCTATGGGGAGAGGCAAGCAGTAATAACTAAGGATGTGGTTATTGTGCCCCATCATGAAATCTGCCTAGCCTGACCCGGTTTTTCCTTTGTGCTTAATTGGGTCGCAGTTAGAAACTGAAGTTCAAGGAAGAAGATTGCTTAAAAGGGAACAAAATGCAACCTAGGGCCTCCCTGGTGGTGCAGGCGGTTGAGCGCCGCACTATGAAGCTATCCACAGCCTCTGCAGCACGGGTTCGATCCCGGCCAGCGAGGGTCCCACATGGCAAGCAGACCTCTCCTGTCTCGCCCGCTGCTCCCCTCAGCAGTGTATTTCGCCGGTCCGCCTGTTTTGTTCCCCACTCTGTCTCCAGTGAATCCTCTCACCCTCCCCTGCATCTGGCCTATACCCTGGTTCTTGTATAAAAATAAACAAATCTTTAAAAATAAAATGCAACCTATTAGCCATGATAATTTAAAATCTTAAAGCCCAGTGACATGTTCAATATATTATATAGAGCAAATCAAAACTGAAGTGTAACAGTTCATTCTCTCTTTGGACACTGTATTATTGTGTACCACAGCATAACAATTTGCCCAAAACATAACAGCTAAAAACAATAATGTGAGTATTCTTTCCCACAGTTTCCCAGAGTCAGGGATCCAGGAGCTTCTGGCTCAGGGTCTCTTTCAGATTGCTGTCAAGTTGTACCTAGCACTGCATCATCTGAGGCTTGACTGGGGCTGGAGGATTTACAGGGGAAATGACTCACTTGTATGGCTACTGGAAGAACCTCAATTTCTACCCACACGGAGGTTTCCATGTGGGCTGTTTATGATCCAGCCACTGGCTTCCCCTGAGCAAGCAATCTGAGAGAGAGCTACCCAGAGCAGTTGCAGAGTCAACACCAGTACATCAATCTTACGCTCAGAAGTCTATACTCAAGAGGGAATTAAGCGCCGCCTCTGGAATGCAGAAATATCTAAGAATTCACCTGCATGTTTAACACCAACATTAGAGTTGAATATGGTTTCAGGATTTTCTAAGTCATATATTTCTTTTATCTGATTATTTCTTTCCTGCCTTAAATTTCTCTTTCAGAAAATAATGGTTAACAATCAATCCAAGACAGAGAAAGGGGATACAAAATTATTTCTAATTTTTTTCAAGCTCTCTTAATAACAATGTTTCTTTGCTTTTAATATGGAACACACCACAGATCTGAGTGTCCTCCTGAACAGGGGCCCTTCTAATCTTCTCTGCATTGTCCCCACCCCAGCATCTGTGCTGCAGGAGCACACACAAGCTTCCTCAATAGCCTGCAAGAAAGCTGGGTACAGAGCAGCTAGATCAATGGTTCCAGACTTCCCTCAGTGAGGCAGGTATGAGCTACCTGAGCATCAAAGTTACCACAAGCTGTGCATCCTGACCTCCTGGAGGCTGCAGACAGGGCTGCGTAGGGCATGACAGGAGGGAGGGTTGGCAGTACAGGACACCAGGCAAGGAGAAGGAAGGAGAGGGCCCAGGCAGGGCAGGGAGGGGCAGAACTGGGAGGGAGAGCACAAGGGACAGGGCCATGAACCAAGGGGACTGCACCTGAGAGGGGAAATCAAATTCTGTACAAAAATGAACAACTATGTAAGAAAATAAATCTCAAGAATCAAAGGTAGGGGCCTCCCCGGTGGCGCAGCGGTTGAGCGCTGGGTTGCGAAGCTGCCCGCAGCCTCTGCAGTGCCGGTTCGATCCCCGGCTGCTCCCCGGCCACCGGAGGAGAGTCCCACATGGCGCGCAGACCTCTCCTGCTGCCCGCTGCTCCCCTCAGCAGTGTACTTCAGTCCTTCTGCCTGCTCTGCTCCCCGCTCTGGCTCTGGTGAATTCTCTCACCCTCCTGCGCTTCTGACTGTACCCAGTGTGTGTATAAATAAACAAATAAATAAATAAATAAATAAAAATCTTTAAAAAAAAAAAAAGAATCAAAGGAAGGAAGGAAGGAGAGAGGTGAAAAAAGGAGAGAGGTGGAAAAGGGATGGAGAGGGGAAACTGGGGTCAGAAGCCAAGAGAGGGGTGACCGGATCCCTAAGAGGATTGGGGTGTCTTACAGAGAGCAGGGAGGGGACGTGAGGGTCCAGGGCAGGGGTCAGAGCAGCTTGCTGTGAGGTGGGGAGGGGACAAGAGCCAGGCGGGCTGTGGTTCCTCAAGGACAGGTTGGGGAGGTGGATGAACTTGCCCAGGACCCAGGGAGAGTCAGGTGCAGGGACTGGGAGTCAGCCTGTGGGTCCAGGGAGAGTTTAGATTGGGGAGGGGGAGCAGAACTTCAATGCCCAGCAGGTGGCCAGGGCACAGGAGGGGAGAGCTATGGTGTGGGGTGATGCAGGTGGCGATGAGGCCCTCCACAGACAGGGCTGCGTTCATCAGGTAGTGGGTGGGAGAAGGCCCTGGGGGTGGCGGAGAAAGGCTGCCACAGGGTGGCGAATCTGTGGTGTGAGAAGCGAGAGCCCACTGGGGTCATGGAAGGCAAGGGGTGAAGGCCGAAGAGGAGCCACATCAAGAGCAGCTCTCAGGTCTGGGAAGGGCAGGAGGCTGGAAAACAAAGAGGCAGCTGGGAGAATGGTGCTGAGGGCAGGTCTGGGGAGCAAGATGAGCAGAGCCTGGGTTGCTGGGGGCAGGGCTGGGTTAGGGTGCTGACCAGAGAGGAGGGTCTGGGAGAGGACAGGAGGGTGGGGAAGGGCCTGGGTGAGGGTCCAGGAGCAGGAGCTGCTCTGGCTGGAGGTGGGAGGAGAGGCGGGAGGACAGGGCTGGTCTGTGCACAGGGCTGTACCTGCAGTCACGGCAAAGATGAGGAGCGCCTAAGCTCCCAAGGTGGGGGGGGGGACTAGCATGGAGGGAGATACTGGAGGCCAAAGGCACCCTGGGAAAGCAGGGCTTAGTAAAATGTTGGGGAGGTAGGATACATCAGGAGAGGCTCAGAAGAGAGGAGAACTAGTGAAGAAGAGGAGAAAGGACACCCTAGAACAAAGAGAGGAGGGACAGCAGGGAAGGGGGCAATAAGAAGGGGGTCAGCAAAGGGGGTGCAGCAGGGAAGAGAGCAGCAGGGATGGGGTAGCTGGAAAGGGGGGCAGCTGGGAAGGAGGGGAAACTGAGAAGGGGAGGGTGGCAGGAAGGGTGAGAGTAGCAGGGAGGGGGGCAGCAGATGAGACCAGAAAGGGGGAGGGGGCAAGAGCCATGGAGTAGGAGGGGCACACATGCAAGACCTGAAAAGAACTGAGAGGCTGTTAAGGCAACCTGGTGGGGCAGGCATGGGACAGTGCCCGGAGAGCAGTCCAGAAGTTTACTGTTTAAATACAATCAGTATATCAATAAAAATAAATAAATCCATAAAAATAAGATCAATATATGAATATTTCAGGAGGGGTGTGCAAATAGCAAGTCCAGCCCCCCATCCTCCTCAAGAACCCCCCCAAAGGCAAAACCGTCCTGAAAGAGTCCCCAGACCCCAGAAAGGCCCAGGCTCCCGCCTACCAGGAACAATGAAGCCCACTCACCAGTGCCCAGGACTAGGGAGGGGACGAGGGCAACCAGAAGCATAACTTGGCACCCTGCCAAGCCGGCCAGGAGTCAGAGCTCCGAGGCAGTGGAAGCAGAAAGTGAGGCAGCCAGCGACACCAAAGCCAGGTGTGTCAAGCTCATGGGAGTTTCCTGACAATATATTTCCCCAGTATTTCCTGCCCCTCCCCTCCTCCTACTCACTAGATTTCATTACCTTAATTAGGCTATCTCTGTAGTTCTTTAAATAGCAGTGTTCTTTAAATAGCAGTGGAAACAGAAATGAGGGGGCCAGCCACAGAAAGGAAGGGTCAGCAACAGTAGCAGCCACAGCCAGGTATGTCAAGCTCGTAGGAGTTTTCTATTTCCCCAGTATTTCCTGCCCCTTCACCCCTCCGGATTTCCTTAAATGGCTAAGTAGTTGTGATTTTATTAAATGGCTAGCTACATAGTTGTGAAGAAATAGTGAAGCTGTGCACAGCCACTGCAGGTTGAGTTTGATCCCTGCCCAGGGAGCTGCCCACATGGGGCAGCAGACCTCTCCTGGCTCCCCTGATGCTCCCCTCAGCAGTGTATTTCAGTAGATCTGTCTGCTCTGCTCCCCACTCTGTCTCTGGTGAATCCTTTCACCCCCCAAACCCCTGGCCTACACCCCAGCTCTTGTAAGCAAATAAATAAATAAATCTTCAAAAAAAAAAAAAAAAGGGGAAAGAAATACATTGTTGCCGGGGACCAGCCTTCGGCAAAATGTCCTGTCAGAGGTTCCTGAAAGGATGAGACGGCCTCCTCAGTGACTTGTAAGGGGCTGAAACTCAAGGGCTGAGGAGAAGGGGACGAGGTAGAATGAGGAGACACTGACACTTGGTGAGGTGCTAGTATCTTCTGCTGAGAGACTCAGCAGGTCTTTATTTATTCATTTTTAGTAAGCAGAAAAAAAGTACATTATCATGTGTAAAGCAGAAACAATTAGTGTATTTTATTCCCATGGACTACTGGCTCCTACGGGTCTCAGCTAGACGGTAGACTTCAAGGTTAATAATAGATAAAAAACCAAACCTAACACTAAAACTTATTATTTCAGCTAGACAATTACCTAAGACAGTGGATAGCCGCCAGTGCATCCCTATCAGCTAAAGCCTCAGCATCAAAAGACTCTTCTATTCACATGGCCTTCAGCCGGAGACCAGCTGCTTCTCAGCTATCAGAACTTTTTTCTACCTACAAACTTCTTAATACAGTTAACTTCACTTAAAAACTTTCCTAAGAAACTTCTACCTAAAAAGGAACTTCTAAAAAGGCAAAAGAAGGACTTACTATAATAGTTGTGCTGGATTGCTTGTCAGATATGTACAATAAATTGTCTCCCATTGTCAAGTGGGCCAAATTGTTTAATAACTAATTTCTAGACGATAATTTTCCGTGCCACTTATTTGCAGTATACTGATGTATATAATTTATTGCCTATTGTACTTTTGGGAAATTTTTCTCTTTTCATGACCAAGAACAAAAAGTGAAGGGATGTTAAATCTTCAGCCCCACGGTGTGAGGCACAAGGAATCTTCAGCCCCACAGTGTGAGGCCTTTACCTTCGGCCCCACAGTGTGAGGCCCTTTAGCTTCGCTGCTTGCCAGTGTCTTATCTGGCTGGGACATCAAGGCCTCCTGCAGCACATTGTGTCTGGATGTCTAATCAGGGGAGGGGAAAAAAAAAAAAACAACGGCAAAGCTACATAAACCTAAGATTTAGGGGCCAGACGTGCCAGGAAGTGGCTCTGAGCAGCTGGTAGTGGCCCAACCCCAGCAGTCCCTGATCACTGCCCCTGCTCCCTCCACAGAGCAAGGCCTCCCCCAGCTCCTGAGGAGACTCCAAAGAGGCCTCTCCTGCTCCCTCCTCCTTTCCTTTTCTCCCTGCACACCCTCCTGGTCTGCACCAGGGTCTCAGTCAATGTCACCAAAGACTAGAACTGCCTCCTGGGCGTCCGGGAAGCGACTTCCAAAGCTGATTCCTCTGTCTCCAAACTCTCTAAGCGGCCAAAGCCCACAGCCATTCTGATCTCCTCCTCCTCTTCCTCCCCCCTTCCAACTCCCTGGCAGTGCCCACGTGCAGGTGGGTGTCAGAAGCCCTGGTCTAGTCCATGATCTGACCCTCCCTGCCCTTTCCTTAGTAACCGTCTTTCATCACAGTGGTGTAAGCTAAGAGTGCAGGAGGTGGAGGGAAAGTGTTTTCTCCCCCCCCCAAGAAGGGCAAAGGGATTAAGGGGAGACCTGAAAGGTGGAGGGAGGGGGCATCATTGGTCCTGGTGGGCAGAAGCCAGAAGCCTTTCCTGAAGGTGGGAGGGGTCCCCTGAGAATCTGGGTGACCTTTTTGAGAGGTGTGTGGCCATTGTGTGGGGGATTCTTGAACCCATCTTTCCATCCTACAGCCCCACGAATTAGACATGAGCCACTCAGGATGAGGAGCTCTGTCATGTCACCTTCATCTCCCTGCCATACTTTTTATTTTTAGCCTTGAACTCTGCCTGTCTCTACTGGCCTATAAACCCTGTGTATGGAAAAGTCATGGTGCACAGTTTTAACAATTTCTTAGCTTTCAGAGTCACTTTATCATTATTACTCAGACCACCATCATTCCCCCACCCATGAGGGATGGCGTCTCAGGAATTCTTTTCCTTGCCCAAGTCACAATAGGTAGAAAATGACCAGGGGCTGGAAGGCCAGGCTCTGTCACACAAGATAACCACACACTCTCACAAACCCCCACCCCACGCCTGTTCAGTGGAACTCAGCAAAGCAAATGCTTATCTGGGGTACGTGAGCTATACCGTTTCCGTGTGATGTTCTGGCCAGGCTTTATAAAAACCCACAACCCATATTACTTGGGGCTCAGTCCTTTCAAAAATAATCCGCTGACCCCTTGGTGTGACCAATAAATCTCTCTCTCCCCCTCCTCTCTGAGCACAGTCTGGCTTCTCCGGGAAACTGCCATAACAAGGACAGAGGCAGTGGAGAGGGAGAGGGAGCCCAGCCCTGCTCACCTCCAAAGGGACTCGTGTCCCCCCCTTCTCAGGACTTCCTAGGGATGGCAGCGCCAGGAAACTCTCATTCATCTCACTCTCAGCCCCAAAGAGACTTCTAATAATTTAAAAATGGAGCCTCCCTGATGGCCTAGGGGTTAATTCTCAGTGCTCTCAAGGACTGAGATATCCTTCCGGCCAGGGAGCTGCCCACATGGAACTGCAGAACTCTCCAGTCTTGCCCGCTGCTCCCCCCAGCAGTGTATGTCAGTCAGTCTGCCTGTTCTGTTCCCCGCTCTGTCTCTGGTGAATCCCCTCACCCTCCCGCACCTCTGGCCTGTACCCCGGTTCTTGTGTGAATAAATAAATCTTTTAAACAAAAAGATAATACTAATAATACTGTTAGGTGTGTGGCCCAGCGTGTCACAGATGGCTGCTTTACAAGGGGAAGCAAATCCTACTCCTTCTGGGAGGGTGGGGGAGACCCCGCGGGTCTAGGGCCCTGTATTTGGGGCGCTCCCGGGATCGAGCTGGGGCTCCCCTCCCCGCGAGGCCTCAGAGGTTTTCTGTCCTACAAACGACTCCCTCCCCCACCTGCCTCCAGGCCCCTCTGGGCTGCCCCCCGGACGCCTTTTTCTCCTCCGCTCACCTCTGGGCTCCTGGAGTCACAAGCGTGGGGGCTCTTCCTCCCCGTGAAGACCGCGTCGCACCCCGGGGCACATTCCGTTTTAGAAAACGGAAAAAACTGCGCAGGAAACCTAATGCACCGGGGCGGGGCTTGGGGTGCGCGGGCGAAGAGTCACCATTGCAGTGAGGCCTGGAGCTCGCACCGCCACCAGTCCCTGCAGAAGGAAACAAGTTATTTTTTTTTTCCAGTAAAGGAGAAAGGAGGCGCTTGGAGCCGGGCGGGGAGGGGAGAGCGGCCCTCAGGTGTCTGGTCCGCGAAACGCGGGGCTGTGCCTAACGCCGGTCGCGACACTGTGCAGCCCGGGCCGGGGTCCTGGGGCCTGGAGGGGGGTCCTAGGGCCTGGATGGGGGTTCTGGGGGCGCCTCTTTCAGGCAGATTCCGGGGCCCGCACGAGGGAACGGTTCTTGCTGCCCACGTGCCCCCGAAAACCCTCCCCGGACCCCGCCGCCGGGCCGCCCCTGGAGGGGCTCCGCCGCCCGGAGGGACAGCGACGGGCAGATCCGGGGAACCCCCGGGGTCGCCCCCCCTTTGGGGAGGAACGTGACGAGACCCGGTGTGGCCCCCCCCAGACGGGGCCTCCCGAGCCGGGGCGGCGGCGGCGCCTTCCCCGCGGGCCAGGCGGCGGGGCGAGCGCGGGCCCGTGTCCCCGCCTGACCGTCCAGGTGCGCGCACCTGAGCTGCCGCGGGCTCGCGCGTGCAGGGGGGAGGCGGGAGGGGAGCGCGGGTGGGGAGGGCAGGGGAGGGGTGTGGAGGAAAGGAGAAATGGGGGGAACTATAAAAGGGAAGTAAATGTTAGTTATTCATAAATCTGTGGGTTTTTAATATATACTTAATTCCCATCAACGAAACATTTAATTTGTAAATAATGTTAGTCAGATGCAATGTAATATCGTTGCTAACCTTTCCTTCCCCCCTGTCTACTGTTCTCACTTATGCACATTTCCAGGCCTCCTGCCTTGATCCTCTTAAAACACATAAATACGCAGTTGCTAATGGTACAGCCAAACATGAGCTCGGTAAAGAAATGTTTACCGTTAACATGTCTGCCTCTTAGGAACAAAAACAACATGGG
Source organism: Talpa occidentalis (assembly GCF_014898055.3). NCBI lineage: Eukaryota > Metazoa > Chordata > Mammalia > Eulipotyphla > Talpidae > Talpa > Talpa occidentalis. Next base: position 43,823,748 of record NW_023602073.1, on the reverse strand, counting down.
CTGGGTTTTATTTTTACGTAACCAAACCAAAGGATAATATTTGAAAACCAACTTTATTCGAGTACATTTTACATGAAATGCAATGTAGAAGTGCACGGCTGGTTGAGCGTTAGCAATTAAACACATCCATGTCATCAGTAAACCAATGAAGATGTTCAACATGGTCCCCCAAAAATCCCAGTGATTAAAAATTGTGCAGCTATTACAAGGAATAAGACAGATGTTGCCGTATTGCTATAAAAGATGTGCCCATCCTTTTAAGATTTCCCAAGAGCTAAAGAACACTTGATATGCAGTTATAATGCCACTTACACAGTATGTATTTTTTAAATATTTATTTATTTACTTATGCAAGTACTGGGTACAGTCAGAAGTGTGGGAGGGTGAGAGAATTCACCAGAGCCAGAGTGGGAAAAGAACAGGCAGACTGACAAGGTACACTGCTGAGGGAGCAGCGGGTGGCAGGAGAGGTCTGCGCCATGTGGGACTCTCCCTGGTGGCTGGGGATCGAACCAGCTCTGCAAAGGCTGCGCGGGCAGCTTCCCAAGCCAGCGCTCAGTCACTGCGCCACCAGGGGAGGCCCCACAGTATGTATTTTTTTAAAGATTTATTTATTTATACAAGAAGAACTGGGGTGTAGGCCAGAGGTGCAGGGAGTAAGAGGATTCACCAGATACAGAGAGGGGAGAGAACAGGTACATCTACTGAACTACACTGCTGAGGGGAATAGCAGGTAAAACAGAAGAGGTCTGCTGCACCATATGGGCTAGCTCTCTGGCCAGGCATAGAACTCATGCTACAGTTGCTCCCAACAGTCTCATAGTGTGAGACTTAACCACTTGCGCCACCAGGGAGGCCCACAATATGTATTTTATAGAAGAAAACTTGGAAGAATATTGACAAGGTTTTGACAGTGATATCTACAGGGGGTGATAACTTGGTGACTTACACTTTGTGTGAAATGTGCTATTTTATCTCTTACTGTATATTTGGATTTCATGGGGAGGGAGAGACAATTTTTGATGGGCAATATTGTTACAGGACAGGGAGAGGGGCAGCCCAAACCCCGCAAACCTGCCTATTCTAAATGGGTTCTGCCATCCGCCGCATCAACACAAAACACATGAGACTAATGGGAAGGATCTTTAATACAACTAGGAAACAATACAGGTAAGTCAAAGAGTCTAGTTTCTAAATGAAGCACCAAAGTTACCCATCCCCTCGTGGGTAAAAGACCATCCATATGGGATTGGCCCAGAGCAAGGCCCCAAAGCCTGCTACAAGTCTAAAGCATCTTCCAGTGGGGACCCACAGAAAAGGGTCACAAACAACCGGACAAGTCCGGAAGGAAAAGAGCAAAATCAACATCAAGATAAAAGCTGCCACTGTCACCTCCCCACGGGTCTCACCCACATCTGTGTCACCCAGTCCACGACCAAAAGACAAGCACAGTTTCTTCACGTGTCTCTAGGCTCCATGCGCCTCCTCCAGGTCTCCTTCTGGCTCCATCCTGCTTCCTTCCTCAGTCTCTTCTACAGCTTCTCCTCTCCCTGCTCAGCTCCACCCTCCCTTGGGTGGGGCAGGGAACCTCCCCCTTTCCTGGGACCACCCTGTTACAATATGAACTAGTGCCCTAAACTCTGACAGGTGTTTAAAAACCAAAATAGTCACTGAAATTCAATACCGCACCCTTTCTCTTTGAAGATAATCCTTCACATTTTAATAGCACTGAATCTTTCTCAGGTGCTTTAGGCAAATATGTAATCAAATATTTATAGAAGGAGCAGGTATAAAGAAAATAATGAGTTGTGGGCAGGCAGGACAGTGCCTGGCTTATGCTCAGACCAACTTCAAAACCCGAGTTCTGACATTGTCCTTGGCTTATAGATAGTCAGGCCAAATCGTGTTCCTTGAGGATCGATTTGCCCTTGCTAATGCTTGAAGGATTTCAGAGCAAGTCTAAAGAATGATACTGACTTTCTGCTCTAAGGAAGTTTCCAGAATGTTTGGGCAATGGCAGTGTCTGTGAGACCATCCAGCCCATCTGGGCAAAGCTCCCTCATGCGGAGCACAGAGAAACTGCACCCCCCTGTCTGAGGCTCAAAGGGCTTCCAGGCCACAGTGGCAGCTGTGTTCTCTCTGCTCCAGTGAAGGTTGGGGCAGCAGCAGGGAGCTGAGGAAACACAAAAAAAGGTCCAGAAAGGAAGAAGAAGGAAAAAAGGCCCGAAGTCCCCACGCTCCTCTTCTTTGGAGTGGACAGCGTGGGCCTGGCAGGCCTGAGGCCATAACCTGGGCTGCTCCTGGCAGGTACCACTGCTGACCCCACACTGGGAGGAAACTGTAAAAGCAACGCTTCCTTGGAAAGTGACTGCTCATCTTCCACTTTGATGGGTTTGCCAGATTCATCTGGAGAAATTAAAAGAAACAAAACCAAGAGACAATTCTGGTTTTGAACCACACTCTGGCTTCAGGAGATCCTGCCACTCTCCCCATTCCTCCAGGGCTTAGGGACTCCGGCAGTGAGGCTGGGCTCCATCAGGCCCCCCTGGTCCTGGATGCCCTCCACCTGCTGTCAGCCTACACTTTGTCTCCACTTAGGCTTACTTTGCCCTCTCCTAGCCTGCCCCTAAATTCCTGACCATCTTCAAAGACCTTTGGCTGAGTGTGATTTCGTACAAATTTCAGGGAAAAAGAAAGACAAAGACAACAGAGAAACCCTGCAGGTCACCCATGGATCCCCCCTTAGACCCCAGCCCAATCCTACCCCTCCCCCAGACTCTCACCTTGGCCCTGCACACAACAGTTAGTGTTATGTGACATGTGGCTTTAAGTCAGGAGATGGGACAATGATATCTGGTGAGTAGTCATGGAGATCCCTGTCGATCCCCCAAATTTAGGACTATTGGAGAGGAGAGTGAGATTAGGGAACCCCTGACCCCAAGTCCACTGATCACGCCTACACAGACACTGAACAGTGTTTCAGGCCAAGCCCCTTTCCTCCAGGACCAGGCAGGAACAGCAGAGCCACCAGGTGGATGTCGGATTCCGTCACAGAATATCAATGTAACAAAACTGCATGTCCCATTGTTACCCATGTGATGTCTCAAATACAACTAACATCAGAAAACCACAATCCTAGCTCAGATGAGATCACTGCATTGGCTGTAGACTCTGTAGGGGCTGGAGGTAGAAAGAACCACTCCTTTAGGCCCAAAGAGACCCTCTGGCCCAGTAGCGCAGTGAGGCCATTTCCAGGGAGAAATGTGGACTCTCCTTGAGTCCCTCAAGTTTTAAACTTAATCACTGATGATGCAGATGTTGACTCCATCTTTGAACACCTGACCACTAATTTGTTTTGATTCTAATTGTAGAATCTAACATCTTCGTAAAGGAAGAAACGAGAGACTGGCCTGAGCCGTCACCCCACCTCCTGGCTCAGGAATCATTAGAGATTGTAAAGCAACAAAATCCATGGCTGTGTAAACAGTAATTATTCATTTCCACAAATGTTTCAGATTTCCAACTTGTCTAGCTTCACCCCAATCTTTTTTAGAAAGATTTATTTATTTATACAATATCTTGGGTATAGGCCAGAGGTGTGGGGGGTGAGAGGATTCATCAAAGACAGAGCTGGGAGCAGAACAGGCAGAGGGACTGAAAGCACTGCTGAGGAGAGCAGCGGACAAGACAGGAGAGGTCTGCTGCGCCATGTGGGTATCTCCCTGGCAGGCTGGGACTCAAACCCGCACTGCAGAGGCTACAGACAGCTTCACAGCATTGTGCTCAACCCACTGTGCCACCGGGGAGGCCCTCTTTACATTTTTTTTTAAGATTTATTTTTATTTATTTATACAGGCACTGGGTACAGTCAGAATCGCGGGAGGGTGAGAGAATTTACCAGAACCAGAGCGGGAGCAGAACAGGCAGAAGGACCGAGGTACACTGCTGAGGGGAGCAGTGGGCGGCAGGAGAGGTCTGCGCGCCATGTGGGACCCTCGTCTGGTGGCTGGGGAGCAGCCAGGGATCGAACCGGTGCTGCAGAGGCCACGAGCGGCTTCGCAACCCAGCGTTCAACCGCTGCGCCACTGGGGAGGCCCCCTCTTAACATTTTGAAAGCTATATTTTCCTTGTTTTATTTTTAAACAATTTGTGTCTATTTATTACATTGTGCCTCAAGTTACCTCAAGTCACTATGTAATTAAGGCAAGTATAGAAATGAGTGGTTCTGTACCAGGCCACTGCCAACACTGGCCAATGTTGAATCCACGCACCTCCCTCACCTCTACTGCTCCATCCTAGGGTGCCCACTGCAGCCAGGAAGGTGGGCCTTTGCGGGGGCTCCCTGTAACCCCTCACGTCCAGCTGCCCATCAGCACATCTCACACAAGTGTGTGACGAATTCACTTTACGTTGTGAATATGAACACATCCTCCCCCACATCCCAGAGAACTCACCAGTTCTCCTTTAGGAGCAGATTGAAAGCGCAGCCCTCCCCACTGCCTGCCAGTCCCTCTCATGGGGCCCCTCTGACTCCAGCCTCCCCACCATTCTCAGCTGGGCTCACTCCTGTCTCTACTCACACCAACCTCTGTGCCAGGGCTGTCTCAGGGTACCTGCCCTGCTATGACCTCTGCTGTAGCCCCTACCGGGGGCCCACATGACTGTCCTCACAGTCCAGGTCACTGCCCAAGTGCCCTGTGGTCACAACCATATTATTGGGAGCCGTGCTACTCATGTGGTCTGACAAAAGTCCAGGCATGGGGCAGATTTCTGAAAAATCAGAAATCTCGTTAGTTGACTCCAAGATTCTCCTCATTTGTTTATGGCTAGTTTCTACCATTGCTAAAAATACGCAATTAAAAGTAAAACTGCAAATACTGATCAATCACAACCCAGGTCTCTGCCCAAGTGCCCTGTGATCACAACCATATCTACACCCAACTGTATGAAATATACACCCTGCACGCCCTCAACACTTTGTAGCTGGCAATATGCTCCCCCACAGAATCAGTGGTCACTGATGTCAGAATGATGGGTCTTGGTGTTGTCTGTCTTCTTGAAATACATGCTCGTTACAGCAGGAGCCTTGTGTCCTGGTCACTCCTTGTTTCCCAGCACCCCGCACAGACCCAGTAATGCGCGGCTGCTCAGTCAATATGGTGGAATGAAAGAGCATAAGTCATCTATGCTTTGGAAAAGCCATTTGACAACACGTGTGACACGTGAAGACAAGGGCTGCCGTTGTCCTCCTCCCCACACTTCTCCCCCTCTGTGTCATTTCCACCTGCAGCAGGACAAGAGCAGTCTCTTCTTCCTCGTCTCCGCCCCCCCAGCTCACCTGCCTGCCCTGCAGTCGAGCCTCACCGGGGCGCTCAGCTATCCCCGGGTTCCCAGTGGCCAGTCCAAGGCGGCTGCACATGTGGGGGCAGGGAACATGGTCCCTCCACCTTTATGGAGATGCTGCTGCTATAGGCCCCAGCTTTCTGCTTCTATACAGTCTGTATTGTCTGAGATTAAACAGGTTTTACCCTCCTCCTAAGGGAAGAAATTATTTTTTAAGATAGATGTATTTATGCATACAAGAACTGGGGTACAGGCCAGAGGTGTGGGGGTGTGAAAGGATCCACTAGAGACAGAGTGGGAAACAGAACAGGCAGACTGACGAAATACACTGCTGAGGGGAGCAGCGGGAGAGACAGGAGAGGTCTGCCGCACCGTGTGGGTAGCTTCCTGGCCAGGGATCACACTTGTGCCGCAGGGGCTGGTGATAGATAGTGCTCTGCCTTACCCCTGTGCTACCACGGAGGTCAAGAAATGAAATTTTCTTAATTGCCTTGTTGTAGGAGTCGTCTAAGCAATAAAGGCAACAGTAAGAAAAACATCCATCTATAGATTACCAGTTATCATCTAATTGTGACCCCAAAACCCCTGAGAGAGTGGGGTACATTCTTTTAGTTTCACACCCTGAGAGGCTGTCCCTGGGATTCTGAGCACCTGCCCTGGATTCTCTAGGTATTTTTATACCCACCCCCCCCAAAATCTTCATAGCAACGACCAGAGCCTCTCAGGGTTGGACCAGAGAGCCACCCACACCCAGCACAGCAGGGGGCCAAGGTGACTCCTGTGGGTGACAGCCAGGTGGGTTAGTGAGCCCTAAGATGGTCCTTGTATTCCCAAGCTACCTGTAGTTCTTCTCCCGAAGACCTTGAACCTACCAAGTCTGTACTCAGGTCTGGGGCTGATGGACCCATCTCTCCTAACCCTCGAGGAAGGCAGGGCCTGAGTCAGGCACAGATGCCGAAGGATGTGAACACACATGAAGTGGGCACGCTCCAGGCTTTGTGGACTGTATATGGACTTACAGGGAGACCATCCGTGCCTACCAAAAAGCCACCAAAACCTCATGAAAGAGACAACATTGGGGCTACATTCTGAGGTAGAAGTAGCTACCAGTGGGCATCCAGGACAAGAGGACATGGACAGACTCCAAGACGTGAATTTCTTTGCCTGAGCCAGGCCAGGGCTCAGAATAAGCTGACTGAGAAGCCAGGTACCGCCTAATAAAAAGTATGTCCTAACATCTGGCTATTCAGAGATCTTATATACTGATGAAGGAGAGAGAGAGAGAGAGAGAGAGAGAGAGAGAGAGAGAGAGAGAGAGAGAGAGAGAGAAAGAGAGTTTGCACTGATTTGAAAAACAAAATTCTACTGAAAGGCTTATGAAAATATAGAGTCCTGGGCCCCGCTCTGGAGTTTCTCTCTAGTAGGGAGGGCTGGGGTCTGGAAATTGCATAACTAACACGTTCCCTGGTGGTGCCAGTGCAGCATTTGAGACCCACCACCCTGAGTCAGCTGGTTTGGTTTCTGATACCAGCAGAGGGCTGTGAGGGAGAGAGGGGGCAGGATAAGGCAGACCACACCTGCCACTACCCAGAACCCCACTCCCAATGAGCCAGGGTTTGATTTCCTTGGGGTCTTAGGAATGGCCCAGACCCAAGCTGGGGCCAGGGGAGGGTGAGCAGGTGACCCAGACAGAGCCTTCCCCAGCTCCTGGGCAGTCTGCAGGCCCACAGGCTGCTCCTACACCTTCAACAGACCTTTCCTGCCTCGCCCGCTGCTCCCCTCAGCACTGTACTTCAGTCAACCTGCCTGTTCTGTTCCCCGTTCTGTCTCTGGTGAATTCTCTCACACACCCGCGCTTCTGGCCCAAACCCCACCTCTTGTATGCATAAATAAATAAGTCTTTACCAAAAAAATAAAAAAAAAAACCTCCCACTTTGGAACAGAGTTTTGGTGTCTTTTCATAAAGTAAACAAGAACTCTAGAGCCAGCATTTACATGTCTAAGTGTTACTCAAAAGAAATGAAGATATGGAGTCTCACTGGTGGCTTAGGGGTTAAGCTATCACTGCCATGGCCTGAGATGATTCTGGGCCAGGGAGCTACCCACATGGTGCTGCAGACCTCTCCTGACTCACCCACTGGTCCCCTCAGCAGTGTATTTCAGTAGATCTGCCTCTTATGCCCCCCACTCTGTTTCTGGTGAATCCTTTCACCTTGGCACCTGGGCCTGTACTCCAGTTCTTGTACACATAAATAAATAAATCTTCGAAAAATAAGTATTCTTTAAAAGCCTCTGAATAGTAAGAAAATATTAAAATGTCTCACTTATACAGAACCTGCTACCATCTTGTCAGACATCTGAGCACATGGAGGAACTGGAAGCCCAAGGACCCCTGGGGGGACAGCACCCCTGTGTGAGCCTCTAGCTCACAACCCCTGAGGTGATGTTCATGGTCCAGTCCTTGACCCTGGGTGGCCCTGACCAGCACACAGCTGAGGAGAAGCCTCCCTCCCTCCCCCCAGCAGGCACTGGGCTTCTCCTTCAGGGTGAGGAGCAGGAGCTCCCTTTCTGCAGGCCCATCAGGGCCCAAGTCTCCCTCAGCATGGGGAGGGAGGCTTAGCAATCCCCTGAGCACGGTGACAGGGATCTCCCCTGAGGTGTGGGTGACACCCTTCCATCCACATAGTCCCCCTCAGGCTTTTCTGCTCTGTAGGAAGGTGGACTCAGACTGGGGAGCAGTGAAGATACTCTCAGGCCCAAGGAAGGACAGGCTGAGCTCAGGTCCTGCTCCACCTGGGCACAGGAAGACCATGGCCACAAGGGGGCGATATTGGGCAGCACCTGCTCTCATAGGATGCCTGGACTGACTGCCATTTGCCTGGAGGATGTTGTCTCTGAGCCTGGAGCTCCAAGTCAAGATCCTCCTGTCCAGTGCTCTGGGTTCCCAGCTCTGTGTCCTTATCCCACTGGGGAAAAATGTTAATGAGCTTTCTACTCTCAGTAATACTGCCAGTAAACCGGAACCCACCTTACATTACATTAAATAATATAGAGAGATGAAATAACTAGTAATTAGCAAAGGCTTATAATGGAGTCACACCATCTAGGTTTTCTTCTCCCAGTGTGGACAAAGCAGGAGTCATGCTCTCTGTCTGGGTCAGGAGCAGGGGTAGGGCCAGGGAGGGACCAGAGTCTCTGCAGAGTGGGCGCATCACAGGGCTCAGTGCAGACGGGGTGGTGAGAGCAGGGACACAAGCAGAAGGTCCCCGCAAACTGGGCTCTGGATGAACAAAGAGACACCTGCTTACCGCTGTGCTTGGGGTGCACACCACAACCTTCACCTTTCCCCCACTCCATTGCTTCTGGTCTCTCCTGCTCAGAGGAGCCCAGAAAGGCATCATTTTCTGGATGACCAAAAGGAAGCTCAGAGCAGATCCCCTCTGGGTCACAAATCAAGGGCCATCGCCTAAAAGGACATCAGGTCAGAGTCTGCAGGGGTGAGGATGACTCTCTCACCACACTCAGCTACTGACTGCTCTTTGCTTTGCCATGGAGGAGGAATATGGAACAGCATCTGTGCACCAAGAGCCCAGTGCCCTGCCATGGCTTTGGGGCTGGGCTGATGGGAGGAAGAGCAGGGGGAGAAAATAAAAAGTCCCAGCGCCCTCACCTGCCAGGGACCAGCCTTGGCAAACTGTCCTGTCAAGGGTTCCTGTAAGGGTGAGATGGCATGGACAAATCTGAGGATTAGGGGGAGGAGGAGTGAGGAGCAGGAAACACTTGATCAGGGTGCAGACATCATCCTGCTGAGGGTCTCAGCAGCTCTTTATACATTTCAAGCAAACTGTGAGAGTGCATAAGCATATGCATTAAGGCAGGAAGATAACAATCATCACATCTTTCTCAAGAACAGCCAAGGGACTATTTGCAGTCCTGCTAGGTCATGACATTTATTATTCTTTGTTTTAAAGAAGGCACAGTTGCTAAACAAAAGTGTTCTTAGAATAGTCATTTACTGGGCCTTCCCTGGTGGCTCAGCGGTTGAGCACCACGCTGTGAAGCTGTCCACAGCCTCTACCGCGCTGGTTAGATCCTCATCCCCGCGGGGGTTGGGGGGGTGGTCCTTAAACAACCAAACAGTCATTTTATTACTAGCAAAAAACTTGCCTGACTGAAACTAACATTTCTACGTTTGCCATAGTGAAGGATTAACTAAGGGCTAGGGGAAACAAAGGGCAGGAAGTTAACTGGGGAAGGAAGATGCACTGACTCTTCCCTAGCCCCAAGCTCTCAATTAAGGGAGGAATTTTCCTAATCTAACAGCAGAGTTTTTCTACCCATTACTCCTCTACTTATCTCAGCACCTAGTTTCCTGAAAGGTCCATGCAGCAGGTCGCAATGCAAAAGCCTACCCCGAAGCCCACCTGGGGGCAGGAATGCGGATACATGCCTGGAGGACTCAGACAATGAGCCTCCCCCCTCCCCCTACGAGTCTCTTCTCAGACAAAGAACCTCTACCTGCCCTACAAACTTCTCCAGCCCTACTAGCCCAACTACCCACCTGACCTCTCCTCACCCTATAAAAGCCTGCATCCCCCTAACAACGTGCGCGGCTTCACTGACCCCCACCTTGGGTGTGTGAGGTCCGCCCGGGGCGCAATAAACTTTCCCTCCCTTTGAGAAATGTAGCCTGGCTCTCCTTTTCTTTACCGCGGAACCTTTCATTTCCGTATCTAACTTTAAGATCAAGGGAAAATTCCTTTTTCTGTAGGATTGCTGTTTGTTGTTTTAAGGAACTGTTATAGGGCAACCCCGATATAAAACGGGTTGCCTGGCTGTGGGTCCTCACCCGCGTACTTAAAAGGGACTTATTAATACTCCACTACAGGCACACACAAAAGGTTAATAAAAGGTTTATTTACAAGGAAAGGGAATTGAGGAAATGTACAACTCAGAGAAAAAAATAGGGAAATAAACTCTTTAATGCGTCCTACCCGATCCGCCAACCTGGAAACCCAAAGTCACTCTCCGAGCTGGCTGGACGCTGCGAGCTGGCAGAGAGCCAAAATGGGGGACCCCTCCAAAGCCCATGTGTCTGGCTTTATACCAAACCTGGCTGCTTAACCCCACCCTCAGGTCCCAGCCACCTTCCCTTTGGTGGTGATGGGGTTTGGAGTTCCTAGTGTCTTTGGCTTTGGCTTGGGTGGGGGTGGAGTTCACAAAGCCTGCATGGAAATAGCTTTAGGACATCCTTTTCCCCCTAACAGAACTACAAACATTTCATCGGAGGCAGGGCCGGAGATGGTTATAGGTTTTGGTTCTCAGAATAGTTAATACGTGACATATCAGTAGTTGTAACATTCACTATTTCCAAGTGCATTATTTGTGCTGCCATGGTTATTAGCTCAACCAGTCACAAAATTGTTGACTTATTCTTGAATGTGTACTCTAACAGCTACCATACCAATTGCCACATCCAGGGGAATCAGCCATAAACAAACAGGAAGAATTTAGCAGGAGCCGCCTATGGTGCCTCCTGGCCCATTAGGAATTTTCTTGCACTTGGAGCATGGCTCCAGTCTGCCACCCAACTGCTACCCATATTTTTTTTTAATAAATTTTATTTTTATATTCCCCATACAATTGCAACCCCCTTATTTTGACCCCAATCCCTCCCCTCCCCGCCCCCACCCCCCCACAGAGTGTCTCTGGTTCATAGTTTTTTTGTTGATTTTGATTTTCACTTTCTTATAGTTATTCATTTTCCTGGTCCCTTATTTAAGTTTTCTAGATTCCTGCTATGAGTGAGACCATCCAGTATTTTTCTTTTTCTTTCTGGCTTATTTCGCCGAGCATGATCCCTTCCAGCGCCATCCATGTTGCTGCAAATTGCATGTGTTTATCTTTTTTGAATGCTGAGTAATATTCTATGGTGTATATGTACCACATCTTCTTGATCCAGTCATCTATTTTTGGGCATTTGGGTTGTTTCCAAAGCTTAGCTATTGTAAACAGTGCTGCTATAAACATAGGGGTGCAGGTGTTCTTTGGAATTGATGTTTCTGTGTCCTTGGGTAAATACCTAGGAGTGGAATTGCTGGATCATATGGAAGCTCTATGTTTAGTAGATCAAGAAATCTCCACACAGCTCTCCAGAGTGGTTGGACCAGTTTGCACTCCCCCCAACAGTGCAGGAGAGTTCCTTTTTCTCCACACCCTCGCCAACATTTGTTGTTGCCAGTTTTTTTTAATATGTGCCATTCTCACTGGTATAAGATGGTATCTCATGGTAGTTTTGATTTGCATTTCCCTGATGACAAGTGATGTTGAACATTTTTTCATATATGCTGTTGGCCATTTGCATTTCCTCTTCAGAGAAGTTTCTTTTTAGCTCTTCTGCCCATTTTTTGACAGGATTATTTCTTTGTTGTTGAGTCTCATCAGCTCTTTGCAGATTTTTGTGATCAGTCCTTTATCATTAGTGTTGTGTGCAAAAATGTTCTCCCAGTCAGTGGGGTTTCTCTTTGTTTTGGTTATTGTCTCCCCTGCTGTGCAGAAGCTCTTTTAATTTGATGTAGTGCCAGCTGTTGATCTTTGCCTTCACTATCACTGCTTTGGGTGATGTGTCTATGAAGATGTCTTTGATGTGCATATCACACATCAAAGTGTTTCGCCTATATTTCCTTCTATGTATTTTATGGTTTCAGGTCTTATGTCTAGTTCTTTAATCCATTTTGAGTTTGATACCGGAATTGTCAGGCCTAGTTTCCCAGCCAGGAACAGATCCCAGGCTGCAGGGCAATGCTGAGTCCCAGCCACTAGACCCCACGGGTTGGTGTCTCACGAAGCCACAGCAGAACTTCGCAGACGCTCAGGCAAACAAGCGAGAAGAGGCAGGTTTGTTTTATAGAAAGAAAAGTTTATTGAGGAGAAAAAGAACAGAAATAAAGTGGGACTCCCAGGCCAGGGAACCAGGCCTGGGAGGGGCAAGGAAGCCAAAGTGGAGTCGTGTCTGAGGGAATATATACTTTCTTTCCCTGATTATTTTATTTATTTATTTATTTATTTATTTTTTAAAATAGAGGCATGTTTTATTTATTTGTTTTTGTTTATACATGCACTGGGTACAGTCAGAAGCATGGGAGGGTGAGAGAATTCACCAGAGCCAGAGCGGGGAGCAGAGCAGGCAGAAGGACCGAAGTACACTGCTGAGGGGAGCAGCGGGCGGCAGGAGAGGTCTGCGCGCCATGCGGGACCCTCGCTCAGTGGCCGGGGAGCAGCTGGGGATCGAACCGGCGCCTCCGAGGTCGCGGGCAGCTTCGCACCCAGCGCTCAACCGCTGCGCCACCGGGAGGCCCTCCCTGATTATTTTAAAGCTCCACCAGTCTCTCTGTGATGGTTAGTTCTTGGCTGTCTCACTTAATTTGCTACTGAGTGGGGGATCTTCACATTCCTTATCTAACAGGTTGTCTTTCCCCATTTGTTACATCTTTATCTTTATGGTCTAGTCCTCCTGGTGAGCATCTTTACACTTATCTTATCATCTGAAGAAAACCAGGACCATCCTTAACAAGATTGTCTGTGGTCCTAGGATGTTTGTTTTCCCCTATTGTTAACAATGGTGCTAAGATGTTTGTTTTTCCCAGTGGAGTTGGTTACATTTCCTTGGTTGTCCTTATCTCTGAAGCCTCCCTAAATTCTTCAGAGGTCCCCTCCTGCACTGTCCCTAAAAACTGCCTAATAACCCTAGCTTGCCCTGTCTCAAGTTGATTTTTGTTATGGTGTGAGGTAGTGGTCAAGCTTCATTCTTTTGCATGTAGCACCCACCAACTGCTACCTTTAAAGTAAAAGAATTTCCTTCTCCATTTAGCCTTGCCTCAAAAGACCACATATCTATATTAAAGATTTGGCTAAGGGATGTTTACAGTCTTTGTTCCCAGAAGTTTTTCACTTGTTAATGTAGGGCTGTTAGGGGAAGGATGTCCTAAGCTAATTCCATACAGGCTTTGTGGACTCCACCCCCACTCCAGACCAAGCTATCAGGACATTGGGAAAGACAAATCCCATCACCACCAAGGGGAAGGTGGCTGGGACCTGAGGGTGGAGTTAAGCAGCCAGGTTTGGTATAAAACCAGACACATGGGCTTGGGGTCCTCCTTTTGGCTCTCTGCCAGCTCGTGGGCGGGGCCCAGCCTGCTCTCAGAGTGCCATTAGGTTTCCAGGTGGGCAGATCGGGTAGGACGCATTTAAGATTTTTATTTCCTTATTTTCCCCCTGAGTTGTACATTTCCTCATTTGCCCTTCCCTTGTAAATAAACCTTTTATTAACCTTTTGTGTATGCCTGTAGTGGAGTATTCATAAGTCCCTTTTAAGCACGCAGGTGAGGACCCACAGCCAGGCAACCCGTTTTATATCAGTGCTGCCTTGTAACAAAACTAACATTTCTATGTTTACCATGGTGAACGATTAACTAAGGGCTAGGGGAAACAAAGGATAGGAAGTTACCTCGGGAAGGGAGACAAAGGGATTTTTTTATAACTAACTTATAAATTTAAACTAACATATAACCATATGATTAAAGCAAAAATCACAAGACTTTCATATAGAAAATATCACTTAATAATGTATTGTTTTAATAAGATATTGATTCACTATTAAGGAACCAAGGGCCTGGAGGGCGTCAATGCCAGACAAGCTGCACTGACTCTTCCTAGCCCCAAGCTCTCAAGGGAGGAATTCTCCTAATCTAACAGAAGAGTTTTCTACCTATTACTCCTCTACTTATCTTGGCAGCCTAGTTTCTATGTATTACTTAAGATCAAGGGAAAATTCCTTTTTCTGTAAGATTGCTGATTGTTGTTTTAAGTGTAAGAATAGAACATAACAGCAGCCATCTTAATGTACAGCAGCCATTTAAGAGCTTAACTGACTGAGGTTGCAATTCTTAGAATCCACATTTGCAGCTGTCAGATTACCCTAAGGGCCCATTCTGTATGCCTATTTAAACTGCTTAATTTTGGTGCTCGGGGTCCAACCCTCCAACCCTGTCTGGGCAGCCGCTGTGTCGATTCCACTCCGGGGTTCGGACCCTAGCTCGAGCTAGTTAATAAAGGCCGCTTTTGCTTTTGCATCAAACTTGGATCTCAGTTGTTCTTGGACTCGGCACCAGTGTGCTCTAACATAAGGAACTAAAAATATTTCATCGGAGGCAGGGCTGGAGGTGGTTATAGCTTTTTGGTTTCCAGAATAGTTAATATGTGACATATCAGTAGTTGTAACATTGACTATTTCCAAGTGCACTATTTGTGCTGCCATGGTTATTAGCTCAACCAGTCACAAAATGTTGTTGACTTATTCTTAAATGCATACTCTAACAGCTACCATACCAGGTCACATCCAGGGGAATCAGCCATAAACAAACAGGAAGAATTTAGCAGGAGCGGCTATGGCGCCTCCTGGCTTATCAGGAATTTTCTTACACTTGCAGCATGGCTCTCCTCTGCCAGCTAACTGCTATCTCTAACTTCAAAGCACAATAATTTCCTCCAGTCAGCCCTTGCCTCAAAAGTCCCCAAATCTATATCAAAGACTTGGCCGAAAACTGGTCCAACCACTATGGAGAGCTGTGTGGAGATTTCTTGATCTACTAAACATAGAGCTTCCATATGATCCAGCAATTCCACTCCTAGGTATTTACCCAAATGACACAGAAACAGTATTTCAAAGGGCACCTG